>NC_059111.1:111890321-113329696 GCF_020740685.1 Jaculus jaculus | reverse complement strand
TTCCTTTCCCCGAAATAGTGTCTTTTGAGGTTGGTCTGTGTAGGCTAGAACAGAGGCCCCAAAAAGCGGAGTTTGGGGGGACAGCGTGAGCTTTTCTGGGAAGGCAGCGGAGCCGGAGACCCGGTTCGGGGAGCGGGAGTCCGGGTCAGGTCCGGCAGCGCGGGGCCCCTCTCCTGCGGGCTCGGCCCGGTCTCCGGCGCCTCGGAACCCCCGTTCTCTCGGCGACAGCCAGGCACAGCCCGCGCCCTTCGCCCTCCGTTTGGACGGGCAGAGGTGATTGTGTGTGGTGGGGTGCGCATGGCCCGTGGGTGTGACTGTGGGGGCGTGTGGTGCAACTAAAAGATGGGGATGCAGTCCTTGGCGCCCCCTCTTGTGCCCATAGACCCTTTCTGGGTTTGCCTCCTGGTGGAGGCATCAGCTCTGCACACCGACCCTGGGACTCTTAAGAGCTGCAGGCTTGTAGCTAGGCAAGACGGCGAAACCCTATCAGCCCCAGCCGAGCTGCCTATAGCTAGGCCGTCTCCCTCACCCCCATCCCATTTCCTTCTGCCTCGGAGGAGGATGGGGCGGGGGGTGGGGGAGACTGGCCCTCTGTAGTCTTTCCGCTTCTAGCGGAAGGAGCCTTGGTCGAGCGGTGGCCTGGTGCCTCCAGAGACAATCCGTGGGCCTCATGTATATACCCAAAGGGAAAGGTCACCACTTTCCATCAGTGGCTCTGCAGGCCTTTCCTGCAACCTGTGAACCTCCAGACACCCAGAGCCACCCCTGTTGCAGGGCCTTCCCTCCGCACTCTCTGCCCCTTCTGCTGGATGGCCAGGTCCTGGGACCTCAAAGCCGCCCTTGCTGCAAGTGGCCGCCACTCCACGGGGAGAAGGGAGGAGGGCGAGAGTGGAGCCCCTCCTCCAGGGGAAGTTGTTGGCATGGTTATGTGCTGTACCTGCTCAAGGTCAGCCGGGCAGCCGCTTCCGGCGAGTTGGCATCAGGCTTGGGGGAGGGGTGATGAGCAGGACAGGCCTCCGTGGTCCCTACCTCTCAGGCACTCTCCTCCGCGGAGGGACTGGGGAGATTTAGCGAAGGAGTTCAATGAAAGATGCAGTGTTCCCTCACTCCCTTCCGGGAAACAATGAACTTGAGCTCACCCTGCCCTTGGCGGGAGTTAGGAGGGGACCAGCCACCTCTGTTCCAGCTCGGCAGGCCTTGGTGCCCTTGGTGGGAGTATGGGGCTGGGCTAGCTTTGCTCCAGGCTCTGGGACTACCCAGCCCCCTTCCCTGCTGTTACTCCCTCTCCTTTCCCCCAGTGCCTTCCAGACCCGTTACTCCAGGACAAAGCCTCAGAAAGGGGAAGGGGGAAATTAAGCAAGCAAAATCCAGAAGACCAGCCCAGAAAGTTTTGGCTTGGGCTTTTCTTCGTGCACTTTACTTTCATGTAGATTCCCTGGTTTGTGTTGCGCCCTTCTGCTAAACCTGCCTGTCCACTTCATTTCCACCCGGCATCCACACTTCCCAACACACTGCTGGTCAGTGGGCGCATGCCCAGTCCTAAGTCCAGCCCATCGCCCCTCCCGGTCAGTCTCGTGTGGCCTTGGGCCAGTCATTTCCCCCCCACCCCTTTGCAGGGAGGCAGAGCTCAGACTCCACTAACCTCTGTCCCCCGCACCCACTCAGGTCCCAGGTCTCGCAAACCAAAGAAGAAGAACGCCAACAAGGAGGACAAGCGGCCGCGCACGGCCTTCACTGCGGAGCAGCTGCAGCGGCTCAAGGCCGAGTTCCAGACCAACAGGTACCTGACGGAGCAGCGGCGCCAGAGCCTGGCCCAGGAGCTCAGCCTCAACGAGTCGCAGATCAAGATCTGGTTTCAGAACAAGCGTGCCAAGATCAAGAAGGCCACGGGCAACAAGAACAGCCTGGCCGTGCACCTGATGGCGCAGGGCCTCTACAACCACTCCACCGCCGCCAAGGAGGGCAAGTCGGACAGCGAGTAGGGCGGGCGGGCCGCGGGCCGCGCCACACAATGCAATAATTTACAACCGCGAATCAAGGGCCAGTGTATAAAGATTATACCAGCATTATTAGTGAAAAATATCGTGTATTAGCTATGGTTCTGCAATATTCTATGTATATATAATTTACAGGTGGTGTAAATCCAAAATATCTGAGTATAAACTATTTTTTTTGAGTTTTTTTGTGTTTAAGAGGTTATGCTAATTTTATGTTTTTCTTTTTTCTTTTTCTTTTTGCAAAGGGGGCTGCTTAGGGTTTCATCTTTTTTAAATCTCCTAAGCTCCATTATGGGACATCGGACACTTTTTTTTTTTTACTATTATTTCAAAAGAAAAAAATTTAAACAACTTGCTGAAGTCCAAAGATTTTTATTGCTGCATTCCACACGACTGTGAACCTAACAGATAAATAGCTCCTGTTTGGTCTATGAGTTCTGCCGTTCGTTTGTGTTGGCTTGCTGATCACAGGGGAGGCCCCTAACCTGGAACCCCGAGTCTGGCAGGGAGCTCTAGGCTCTGGGGACTGCCTGGAGCCCGAAGGGATCCTGCTGGGGAGAGAGAATTTGCAGGGTCTTCGGGCTGAGGCCTGGGGATGGCTCCCCGAAGCGGACCCTCCCCTCCGGATCCTTCGCCCCTGCCGTGTCTCCCTTCCGAGGCCTGCCCTCCAGCTACCCTGTCTGCGTCTGCGTCTCTGTCCTAGGCCCGCCTTGGCCCGGCGGCCCGCTGCCAGCGCCAACTCTACCCGGTCATGGGCACCGCGGGCGGCGCTAGGGGTCTGGGGTGAGGGCCTGGGTGTGTGGCCCGAAGCCCCCCGCACTGGGGCGACCCCTCCTTCGGTGTCAGCCCCTATCCAGAAACCCTCCAAGGTTGGCGCCAATGAGCAAGCAGAGCGAGTTGGCAAAACCTTCCTTTCCTTTTTCTTCCCCACCCCCCTTTTTTCTTTTTCTTTTTCCTTTTTTTTCTTTTTGAGTGGTCGTTTTGCTACAGAGGAGTTCTTCCAAGACAACTCCACGTGTGTGTACATATTCGTGTATGCATGTGCACGCATATCCAGGCCTGTGTGAGGCCACAGTTCTGGAATCTGTGGCGACTGACTTTTGAGGAACTCAGAACCCTCCTGGACCTAGAGGAAGGGAGTGTGTAAATAATCATTTCTTATCACTTTTTGTCTTTTGTTTTTTAAGAAAATATGCATTTTATTTTTTGAAGGTGTGGTACAGTGTAAATTAAATATATTCAATATATTCCCCACCAAGTACTTATATATATATATAAACAAACACATTATCTCTATATATAACTCCACACTGTCTTCTGTTTAGTGTATGCGAAAAGGTGTCCAAATGTCCACCTGGGGCCAGCACGGAGGCCCAGGAGCGTGCCCATGGCCGGGCTGGGAGTCAGGCTGCCTCTCTGAGGACTGAAGGTGGACTTCTCTCTTTGCCTTAAACCTCTTTATTTCACTGCGATGCTAGTTTCACTTTGTACATAGCAGTGCAGACCTTTTTGAAAAGGAAACTATAAAGACAAAAAGTTGTAATTTAAGATTCTGTGAATAACCTTCTGCTGCTTAGGAAACTGGAGGAAATGACATGCCTTTTTAGCAGGAAGCAAATTTGTTTTTATTTTTAGTTTATAAAATGTGCATTTTACAGTTTCATTATCAAATATTTATAATCTTGAGAAATGAATGTTTCTATACAACTGTGGCTATCAAAATTGTGACCATCCCTGCATTTTTGTGTGTTTAAATTCTTGAAAGCTACATTAAATAAAAAGAAACACTTCTTTATTATAAAATGTTGGTGGTCCAAGGTGAAATAACTACCTTTTGCACGTGCATTTCTGCCCTGGGTGACCTTGCCAGGATGCAGGCGCCCAGGGCCTGAGTGGTACAGCGCCTACTCTTAAAACAGGGTGCACTGTGTCCTTAAAACAGCAAGCTGTGAGTGTCTCACAAATAAACAGAACAAGCAGTGATTTATGTTCCCATTTTGTTCCTGGAAGGAAGGGTGGCATTCTACTATCCCACTGCCTCAAGTTCCTCACTCTGTTTACATGGGTGGAGAAAATTTTAGTCTGAGCAAGAGACTGACCCTCTGAATGCCATGTTTGTTTTACATATTTTTTTCTCCCTAAAACAAAGGCTTGCGTCTTCCCCACAGGTTTCCGTAGAAGGGAGATGTGTGGATCTGAGGGTGGGTGGTCCACTGCCCGTGAATCCAGGAGCTCCAAACCCTCCAGCAGCAGAAACTCTGCCAAGGGCATCCCTGTAGAGTTCTCATGTTCAACCTGTCATGTTGGCCACTGAGCTTCCCAGGACCTTCCCAAGCTCCTGCACCTGTAAAGAGTGCCCAGGCCCACCATGCAGACCCCAGGAATACTCCAGGAGGCAAGATTATGTCGCTCATTCCCCAAGACCCCAACTTCTACATACCTCAGGACTTGGTTTCAAAAAATAAAATAACAGCGTGGCTCAACTTCCATTACTTTTTTACAAGCCTCCCTGCCAGTTTAATAAAAAGATAATATAACAATGTTATTAATCTTTTTTAAAAATTGGTTTTCAGATCAGAACTCTGGTGAGGTAATGAGTTCCTGGTCCTCAGAGGCGATCAAGGAGATGCCAGCCAGCATTGTGGTGGCATGGTGTTTGTTGGTTTGCTTGTTTTCTGACAGGGCACTGAATTTGGAGGAGCTTTTAGATTTGGAGTGTTTAAGATTCGCATCTTGCTCCCAGGTCTGTTCATTGTTTTTTTTCTTCTTCAAAAACCTGTAACCAGAACTAGGAACTAACAAAGAGCACCTGCTGCGCCAGTCACTGACTCACCTGGGACGGCAACACCCCTTCCTGAGGTCCTGCAGGTTCTGGGTTCTGTCAGGGCCTCTGCCAAAGCTAGGCACCTGGAGTGCAGGCACCCAGCATCCCGCAGTCCTGCTACTGTGCTGGGTAGATGGGAACCGACAGGAGTTCGGTTGCCAAGTGAAAAGAAAATGCCAATTTACAAAGAGAGTCTTTGCTTCTTGCAACTTAACCGCCAAGGGCCCTATGCAAAGCTGAGTTCACCCGGCAGGAAATAGATCAAAACCTGGGAGTCCCGCTCTGGGGGACCTGCTGCCTCCAGCAGCTGAGGATTCTCGTCCTCAGCCAGCTCCCAGCCCTGCTTCCTGGTGTCAGATGCCCCTTCTATGCCCCCCTGACCCTGCTCTGGCAACAGAAGGAAAATGACGAGGGTCTGACCCCCAGGCTGGAGTCAGGACCCGAAGGTCAGCTCGGCCCAGTGGTCGCCCAGTGTGGACCCGCTCGGGGATTTTCTCCAAAGAGGCAGAAAGGAAACGTGGGTGATCCCCGGTTGCTCACCAACTGCGTTACAGCTCTTTGATACTTTTTCCTTAAGTGGAAAGGACAAATCGATGGGCTCTTAGGGCTGCTTGGCATGGTACCTGCTGTACCCGCACAAGTACCCAGACACTATGCAAACGTTCGCGCCTACTGCGGAGCTGGAAGGCAGTTTTGTGCGCTTGGCCTCTGCTAAAAGTCATTCCTTCTCCTGCTGATTTAATACCAGACCTTGGCGGCTTCTCCTCGCCTTCGCAGCCCCCCAAAAGCCTGCGGGAGGACCCGGCTCCACCGAAAACGGCAGCAAGCCACGGGGAACCGCCTCGCGCTGCGGCACAGGACCACCGCGCGAGCCCTGCGGGCACGGATCGCCCGCGGGAGGCCGACGTCCCCACCCAAGCCCTCCACGCACACACTCGAGCCCCCACGCGGGACCTCGCGGCGGAGACCCCTTTCCTCGCATCTGTGCCATCCCAGCACAGGCCTGAGCCCCCTCGAGGCCTGCAAGTAGGGAGGGGAAGGGGGTCCCGCTCCGAGGGTTCCGAGAGGGCCGCGGACGGATCGGCGCCGGGTCCCTGGATCCCGAGGCTGGCAGGCCGGGCTCCAGGCGGAGCCAAGCGCTGCCGCTGCCGCTGCGCGGCGCGAAGCCTGAGCGGACCGGTCCTGTTTTTATTAATAAACGCAAATGCCTCTTTACGCTTAAAGCTGTAGGCCCATGGAAAAGAAAAGGCCGTTCTTGAAATTGCCTGAAATGTAATAATATTCATTAAAGTAGGTCGTAATTATGTGATGTAATCAAGCGTGGTTAGCCCGCGCCCTTGGTTCTCGCAGGCAAGGGAGTCGACGGTGGTGGCATTATTATTGTTGTTGTTGGCACTGGTCTCGTGCCAGCTCTTCAGCCAAGGCCCAGACCCCTCAGATGGACTTGGCGGGGTGGGAGGGGTGGGCTCGGTTTCCCCAAGAAGTGCTGCATGGTCGCGGGGACCGGCTGAGGTCCGGGCCTAGTCCCGCGCCAGGCCTGGGTCACTCCTCCCGGAGCCGGGTAGGGCTGTCCCGGGGCGCGGGGACCTCCCGATGGCCCGAGGGACGCCCGGGAGGATTTCTGGGAAGGGGGAACTTCGGGTCCCCGAGTCCAGACCCGCCCCAGTGGCCGTCCCGCCCCCCACCAGGGCCGGGAGCTGGAACAAAGGGCGGTGGAGGCCTGCCTCCGGCCGGGGCTGCCTTTCCACCCCTTGGGCCTGGAACGCGTCCCGGGGAGCCCGGTCCTCCTCCGCGCCGCCCCGCGCCCCTTCTCCTCCCCGAGGGGCTGCGCGAGCAGCGCGGGCGGGAAGGGCCCGCGCCGGCCTCGGCTCCTCTCCTCCGTGGGGCCGGGGCGGAGAGGATCCCGGTTTCCACCGACCGTCTGGAGGAAACCGGCCGGGCCGCCGCTGACCCATCTGTCGAGGCCTGAAAGTTGGCGGCGCGGCCCGGGCGCGCGGCCTGCAGAAGGGGCCGCCGCGCTCCTTTCAGCGGGGCGCACTCGGGGTTCTCGCCTCCCGCCAAGTCCTTTGTCTGGAGGGGAACTGTCAGGCTCTGTCATCCTGGCTTGCCCTCCTCCTTGCCCCAACCAATACCCCCTCCACTAACTTCCCTTTCTCCCTTTCTCTTTTCTTCCCTTCTTGGATGGTTAATCACAGGCTCCAGCTGCAGCGCCGCTCCCGGGGCGACCGGCCGCCTCCCTGCCCCGTCGCCAGGACGTCCCTCGTGGGCCCCGAGCAACGCCTTTGCGCTCCCCCTTTAGGCCAAAACTTTGTTTAGTGGTTTGGGGCAGCGTTGCTCCCCACTCATAACCAAGCGCTGCTTGGAATTCTGGGGCCCGGAGTTTCTTTAAGACAAATGGCAAGATTCTGCCCCTGCCAAGGATGCCGCAGCTACTATAGCCTCCCTCCCCCGTTGTTTTTGAAGCAGGATCTCACTCTAGCCCAGGCTGACCTAGAACTCACTCTGTAGCCCCAAGCTGGCCTTGAACTCACAGTGATCTTGCTTCAGCCTCCTAAATGCTAGGATAATAAGTATGTGCTGCCACACCCAGCTGCCCCTAATTAAAAATATTTTTATTTATTTATGAGCTAGACAAACACACACCCCAGAGAGAGAGAGAATGGGTATGCAATGGCCTCTTGCTACAAATGAATTTCAGACGCATGTCCCACCTTGTGTGTCTTGCTCTACTTGGCTACTGGGGAATTGAGCCCTGTCTCGAAGGCTTTGCAAGCAAGCACCTTTAACCACTGATTCATCTCCCAAGCCCTGCCGTTTCTTGTGGTAAAATGCACGTGACAAAATTCACTATCTAACTAACCGGTGTTCCAGCACACACGTTTGTGGTATTAAGTACACCTGTGATGCCATGCAGCACCAACAGCCTCCAGAACCCTTCACCTGGCCAAAGGGAAAACATCACACACACTAGTTCCTCCTTCCTACCCACCTCGGCCTCCCACCCCTGGTCCTGACACCACCCTCCTACCTTCTGTCTCTGTGACCTGACCTGACCACTGTGAGGAACCCCTACAAGCCACTGTCTCCAGAAAGGTTCCAGGACACCCCATTTCCACGACAGCACCATCTCCTGGGGTCTTCCACGCTAAAACCTCCAGGTGAAGACTGGGAACGTCCCAGGGTATCCTCATTTTCTGACGTCTGTTTATTTGTGCAAAGACTGGAGCCCACAAAGCAAACAAGGCTGAGCTGGGCTCCTGGCTGACCGGAAGCAGTCTCACACAGAGGCTCCAGGACCATTTGATTCCTTGTTCTCCATGCAAACACTTCCACATGTCCCTTAGCACCGAAAGGGTGCCTCTGTGGAAAGCAGTTTTGCGTGTTTCATTGTGTTTTATTTTGCTTTTCTTTCTTTCTTTTTACGTCAGGGATTAAACCTGGGACTTTGCACACACTAAGCATGGGCTCTGCTGTTGAGTGGCGTGCCCAGCCCCAAGTACAGAACTTTAACAACAGACAGCCCTGTGTGCAAATTTCGGCTCCGCTGCTCGTTTTCCCAGCCAGTGTGTTATGGACTCCCTGGGAGCAGAGCCATTCTTTCTCACACAGAAAGAACATCTACCTAATGGGTTTCCTGCAAGGGCTTTTTGTGAGCTAA
This sequence comes from Jaculus jaculus, assembly GCF_020740685.1. Taxonomy (NCBI): domain Eukaryota; kingdom Metazoa; phylum Chordata; class Mammalia; order Rodentia; family Dipodidae; genus Jaculus; species Jaculus jaculus. The sequence continues at coordinate 113,321,217 of NC_059111.1, read as the reverse complement.
TGAGCACAAAGGCCTGGTGCTGAATAGGATGGGCTAGTGGGAGGCTTCCTGGAGACCCTCCTCCACAGGTCGCCTGTGGGCTGGCTTCCAGGCCGCCCGCACAGGTGCTGCCCTGGGGCACCCATACCTTGCATCCTGGCTTCCTGCCCCCACGCTGTAGCCAGTGGGCTGGCTCCCCCGCTGCTCTGCACTGCACAGAACTGCACTGCACTGCACTGGGGCACTCAGGCCTTGCTTGCATCTGTGCAGTTGTTTAAGCAAAAGGAGTGGGTGTGAGAACTAGGAGAAGCTATGTGTACCCGGAGGATCACAAGTTCAAGACCAGCCTGCTCTACATAGCAGGAGGAGGGAGAGGAGGAAAGATTTTAAAAGAAAAGAATCCACCCAGGCACAGAAAGCAAGATAGTGATAGGAGGTAAGGGAAGGTGGAGATGCAGGCAGGCACTCAGGACTTTCTAGCACTTTCCAGAAATACTGCCCTCCACTCTTCATGAAATTGCTACTTGTGCACTTGGTTTTGCAAGACAGTGAGTGACAAGAGGTAAGGAAACGTGGAAATTCAGGCAGACGCTCAGGACTTTCTAGCACTTTCCAGAAATATTGCTCTCCACTCTTCATAAAATTACTACGTGTGCACTTTGATTTTGCAGCATCAGCATGAGCACATTGGCCTTCCAGGTTTTGTTTGCTTGTTATTTTTTGAGTTAGCCTCATGTACCCCAGGTTAGCCTGGAACCTACTGTGTAGGTGAGGATGGCCACGGACGTCTGAGCTTCCTTTGCCTGCACCTGCGAGTGCTGGGTTTACACAGTGCTGGGAAACCAAGGCCAGGGCTTTGTCTGAGCTAGGCAAACACTCTACCATCAGAGCTCTCCCCCATTCCAGGCTTTGTTCTGTGTTGTGTGCTGAGACTTGAAGCCAGGTCTTTCATCACATAGTGAGCACTTCTGACCACTGAGCAAGACCCCAACTCCGCCTCAGGAACCCCACACATTGCTCTTGGCCTCAGAATAGACAATACATTCTGCCTTGGGTCTCCTTTACTGAGGGGGTTGAGGCAGGGTCTCACTCTAGTCCAGGATGACTTGGAACTTACTCTTGTAGCCCAGGCTAGCCTTGAACTCATTGTGATCCTTTTACCTCAGTAGTGCTGGAATTAAAGTTGTGTGCCACCATGCCTGGGATATTGTATTTGATTTGGGGGGTGTTGTTTTGTTTTCTGAGACAGAGTCACATGTAGCCCAGGCTGGCCTTGAACTTTCTGTGTATCTGTGGATGGCCTTGAACTTCTGATCCTCCCGTCTCCACCTCCCAAAATGCTGGGATTACAGGTATGCCTTAGGTTACTGTAGAAGCTCAGTAACTTTGCACACGCCCTGCCCGCATCCAAAGAACAACTGCTACCTTGCACAGAGATTTGTCGCTGTCTTCATGAGGCCAACCTCTATCCAGGCCCAGGAAAAATGACTTCCCGTCCCCAGGTCCCAAACCAGCCATGCAACTGAAGGTCACTATCACCCTTGTACACACCCCTCACATCAAGCCACCACACTGTGTGGCCCTTCCTCCAAGAATGAATGGGCGTCCTCATGGCATGATGAGATATTTTGCCTAAATAGCAGAGGGTCTAAGTAACCCTTTTCAATTAATTGCTGTTCCTATAGCTAAAAGCATAACAGGCTTCGATTACATGCTAACTAGAATGGAACATAATCCTGAGTTAATTATGTGGAGATAATTTTATAATTATATCATTCAATTTAAGAAGCAATGTGTCGCTAACCTTCGATTTTAACAGGAGTGATGATTCAAAATAAAAACAACCACAAATTTGCACCTTGTTCAGGACCTCTCAGCAAGCCTCAAGTGACCAACAGTGAGCAGTGGTCACCCATGAGCAGCCCACTGAGAAACCGGGAAATGCTGTCTGGGAAATCTCAGACAAATGGCCATCTGAGATGAGCTGACCTGATCTCAAATGGCAAAGACACCCATTTCTTTTCCTGGATTTGCTGGTGAGCCTGGGAGAATGTAGGCTCTCCAGTGAGGTGTGAGTGAAGTCTGATGCCCTCAGCATGGGGTGAAGGTCAAAGCCCATCCCTGCCCACAGGTCCCGAGTGGGTCTACAAGCAGTGTGCTTGTAGAGTGGCTACCAAAACCTACAGACAGGTCCAGGCCTGACTGGCACTCTCCTGCATCATTCTTCTTCCCCCCTCCCTCTTTTCCCTCCCTGAGTCACCTCCCTCAAGCTATATGGGCAGCAGGTAACTGTAGCACTGGCGCCACTTAGGACTGTTCCTATGACCAGCCAGTCTTTTCAAGCAGTTCTGAGGAAATGTGTGAGAGTGGCAGAATATCAGGCTGTGTGTGTGTGTGTGTGTGTGTGTGTGTGTGTGATGTTCTGATTCTTGTAAGGTGATCAAACACCACTCAGCCTAAAACTCATCTTCGCTGTATGAGTGTGCAGTTCCTCAGAGCAGGGGGCTGGCAGAGGCCTGTGCATGAAGAGAGACAGAGAGAGAGAGGGAGAAAGAGAAGAACTTTGTGGAAACAAGACCAGCACATCCCAGGAAGAGTGTAATGGCAACCCGCAGGAGCCCCAGGCCAGGGAGTTGGGTGCTAACATCCAGGCATGCCAGGGCCTCCTGGGATGGAGGAAGTTGGATTCAGACTTCCACACAGGTAAGAACATCGGTCCGAGCTGGAGAAAGTGCCTCCCTCCCCGTTGCTTTTGGTCCGTGAACATTTGCGGAACCCCCCCCCCCAGCACCCTCCCTTCCCCCACAGGGTGCTCCATTCTCACTTTTTAAAGAAATGCTTCCTAGTCGAACTTGAATATGCAATGAGGCGCTGGAGCTTTGTGGCGGAAATATAATTAAACTGGTGAAAGATGTAAAAGATGAAGAATGGGGATGACATCAGGCTGATTTCACACTCGGCAGTCGGAGAGCCGGGCCCAAGCCGCGCTCTTGCCACGCAAGGCAGATCAAAGTGCCCTGCCACTGCTGAAAAGGCAGAAGGCCACTAAGTATGCTAATCCCCAGGACAAATATATTTTAATCTTGTTAGAATACAAGTTAATGCCAGCGCAGTGGCTGAACTTGGTCAGGCGCTGGAGACCCATTTTTATTTTAGCTATGAATGAGGTAGCCCTCTTGGTTTATTCATCGGTAGTAAAAGTACATTTACAAAATGAACCCCTCTTTGGACTGCTTCACCCCCACCTTAAGCTTCCCTGGCCAGCGCCTAGGATTCCCGAGGCCCTGGACGGGCCGTTTCCCTAACTGCTGCTCATCCCCTGCCTCTCTGCAGAGCACCCTGGTCCTGGCTGCTTAGCTCATGTCAGGGGAGAAACAGAGAAACTCTGAAATTAATTAAAAGATTCTCAAAGCAGTCTGCTTCCCTTTAGGCCTGTGGTTTGACAACCAGACCAATTCCTTTCTATTGGCCCTCTCACTTTAATTTTTACAATGTCAATTTTCATTACTATTAATTATTTGCTGAGCTCCAAGTGTACATCCGGTGTTTCTCTGATTAGCATGAAATTCTTAGATTCTCACCCCTGTAAGTTTCACCTTCCAATGCTGCAGTGAAAGTCTGCATGTGTGTGCATGCATGTGCATGCTCATGTGTGTGTGTGTGTGTGTGGACTCTCGGGTACACGAAGACAGTGGGCACCGGTCTGCGGGGTAGAGCGTGTGCGGAGTGGCAGATGTGGCCGCGTCGCTGGGGGCGAGCGCGTGTGGGGGTGGGGCGGGAGAGCGCTGCCGCCCTCTGCCGCCGAGCGGGGAGGTCACGGAGGTTAAACTGCCCTGCAGAACCTGCCTGCTGGATATTGCTGGTGGCAGCCGTCTAAAAGGCAATTTCTGTCTCTCTGCTCCGGGGTGCGTTAGAATCCCATCCGCCTCAGGCACAATCCTGGCTTCCACTAACGCGAGCATCTTCTCCCTGCGTTCTGCAGCCTAGGCCCCTGCAGGGGGCGGCCAGAGCGGAAGCGCGCGGGCGCCTGGTCTCTGGACCCGCTGCTGGCAGGCCATGGGGAGGGGCAGCGGGCAGCAGGGTCATCTCTCCTCCTTCTCTCGCCACGCCACCACACACTCCGCCCTCCAGTCTCCAGGAAAGTGGTTCCTGCTGGGAACCCCTGTGTGGATGATGTCTGAGGGGCTGCAGACACAGCAGCAAAAGGGAATGGGAAGTGACTCCAGAGGAGGCCAGGGCTCTGGAAGAGGAGCCCTGGGCTCCCCTGCCTCTGCCAGTCCTCACATGTCACCTTCAAAGACACCCCGGCACTTTCTCCCTGTTTCTTGCTCCCCAGGCCAAGCTCTCCATGCATCTGGTTTAAGATCTTTCTGCTTGATTTTGTGGTTGGTTTGGCAGTGCCGGGACTGGCATCCAGGGTCTCACATATGTGAGCTAAGCAACTCTACCACCTAGCCACAGCCTGGTCCTCGCTCGGTCTGAAATACTCATAATGGCTGAGTTCCCACTTTTGCTAGGGTATCGGCTCACTGGGACCTCTGCATCAAAACTACAAACCCGGAGGCTGACATACCGGAAATGAGTGCACTGGGTTCTGGAGGCCCAGTCCAGTCTCCCTTCTGTCTTCTGGTGCTGCTGGGAGTCCTCCGTGTCCTTGGCTAGGTGACCCGTCACTCTAGTTGGTGCCTCTGTGGACACATGTGTGCCTGAGTTGCCACCCTGCCTGTTCTCCTGATAGACAGCCGACTTGTTGGGTTGATGGTACACTTTAGTTCAGCACAATTCCCTCTGATGCCATTACATCTTGCAACAACCCCATTTCCAAATAAAGTCCCAGTGGCCATGAATAAAGGGTTTGGGGACACTATTAAACCCAGGACACCTTCTGCAGATTATCCTCAGCTGCTCTTACAATGTTCCCTGGGCACCTCACCTCCTACGGGTGAGGGGACTGGGGCTCAGAGAAGTGATGTGACTTGGCTAGCTAGAGTGCATTATCCTTGTGTTCTCCTGATCCTTCATCTCCGGGTGACATTACTCTCAGCTTCCTGGCTAGAGGCTGGGGGTTGCTAGTGACATAACCTTGATGTGATTTGGGCCTGGTTGGTCACACTGCATACATGGAGTGCTGAGAGTCACTGACCTTCACTGAAACAGTGATATAAATACAATTTGTTAGGTCTGGAGAGATGGCTTAGCAGCTAAGGCGCTTGCCTGCAAAGCCTAAGGACCAAAATTCGATTCCCCAGGACCCGCATAAGCCAGATGCACAAAGTGGCACATGCATCTGGAGTTCATTTGCCACTGGAGGCTCTGGTACACCCATTCTCTCGGCATCTGCCTCTTTCCCTCTCTCTTTCAGATAAAAATATACACATTTTCAGCCAGTCATGGTGGCGCATGCCTTTAATCTTAGCACTCGGGAGGCAGAGGTAGGAGGCTCACTGTGAGTTCCAGGCCACCCTGAGACCACATAGTGAATTCCAGGTCAGCCTGGGCTAGAGTGAGACCCTACCTAGAAAAACCAATATATATATATTGTAGTGTGTTAAGGGCTCCGTGAACACAGCACTCTGCTGTCACATCTACTTTTCCTCCCTGTGGACCCCAAAGATAATAATAGTCCCCGCCCAGGAAGTGTGTTGTGAGGATTTCATGAGCAGGTACATACAGCATGCTGAACCGCCCCTTCACCAAGCCCTACCATAAATGTGAGGAGCAGCCACACTCGGGACTCCGGTTTTTCTCCAATGGTGTCAGCTGTTGGAGTCTAATTGTAAACGCAGTGAATTCTAAACACTGTGGGTTGGCTCTGGTGGTTATAGGTGTGTGTGTGTGTGTGTATGTGCACATGGAGGCCGCAGGTCAATATTAGGTATTTTCTTCAATCTCTCTGCACCTTAAAAAAAATTAAAAGTGGGCTGGAGAGATGGCTTAGTGGTTAAAGCGTTCACCTGCAATGCCAAAGGACCTAGGTTCTATTCCCCAGGACCAGCCAGATGTACAAGGGGGCACATACATCTGGAGTTTATTTGTAGTGGCTGAAAGCCCTGATGCGCCCGTTCTCTCTCTCTCCCCCTCCCTCTTGCGCTATCAAATAAATGAATAAAAACATAAAATAAGTTAAATTACAAGTGCTCTGAGCTGCCTGACTTCTCCTGAACTTCTAGTTACTGGTGAGTTTCTCCTCAGCTCAGACCAGACCCAGGCCCAGCCAGGCCACACTGAGGGGAGAGCCCCTTAGCCCTTTTCTCCACATGGGTTCTTTACCCCTCCTTCAGCTCCCCACATGACAAAAGCTCTTTGAACTTTTTTTTTTTCTCTCCACAGTTTTCCCAGGCCTTCCACATGGGATCTCTAGCCTGTGGGTGTCTTTCCTTGGTTCTGCACTTCCCTAAATATATATAATCATTTAATAATTAAAAGTAATTTAGGGCTGGAGAAATCGCTTAGCAGTTAAAGCACTTGCCTACAAAGCCAAAGGACCTCGGTTTGATTCCCCAGGACCCATGTAAACCAGATGCACAAGGTGGTGCATGCATCTGGAGTTTGTCTGCAGTGGCTGGAGGCCTTGGTGCTGCAAATAAACTCCAGACACATAAGCCACCTTGTGCACCTGGCTTTACATGGGCACTGGGGAGTCAGACCATGAGCTGGGAGGCATTGCCAACAAGCACCTTCAACTGCTGAACCTTCTTCTTAGGTTCCCACCGTATTATTAAGACAGGCTCTCTCACTGGACCTGGAGCTCGCTGATCTGGCTAGACTAGCTGGCCAGCAAGCCCAGGGACCACCCAGTCTCCATGTTCCAAGTGCCAGGATTATAGGCATGTGCTACCAGGCTGGGCTCTGATGTGGGTGCTGATGGTCTGGCCTCCCATCCTCATGCTTGCTTGGCAAACACTTTACCCACTGAGCCATCTCCACAGCGCTGGTCGCCATGTTGACTAAGCCTTAGCTGCCTCCTCTGCCTCCCAAGACAGCCAAGCTCCTGGTGCAGCTGTGTGATGGAGGTGCTCTCCAGATTTCAGCAGACCTGATCTAACTCTGGCCACCCTAGTAATGCTGGGCCCGTGCCCAGCACAGCAGCACTCACCCTGCAACACTGCAGGGGTCGCCAGGTGTGGCGGAGCATGCCTTCAGTCCCAGCACAGCATGACCACTCCCTCCACCAGGGCCAGGCCCACTTCTCCCTCCCTGGGGGAGGGTGCCAGGGGAAGGAGGCCGGGTCCATGGTATGACCACTGATAAACAAGGATGGTGAGAATTTCTGTGTTTGGAGAGAAAGCACTTTCCATGGACCAGGTCACTACGTCTTCACACAGATCTCAAACCTGAGTCCAGAGACTCTGGAGCGGTGAGGCACAAAGGACACAGCCAACCTTCCCTGCAGCACAGTGCTGTCCATGGCGGGCCTAGAGGTGATCCCTCCAGAAGCAGTTGCATTAGGAAGTCACTGGATGGCTGGAAGTGTATAATCCCAGGGAGTGGCCAGCCTCCCGTGGAAACTCAACTTCACCAGCCAAGGACAATTCTTGGTCAGGGCCAGGGAAACAGTGCCCTCCCTGATCCCCACATATTCTCTATCCCCCTATCATTAGTTGGGGACACTGCATTACTGAGTTAGTATTGGGTTAGCTATATGTCTGGGGACAAGGAAACCCACCCCAGCAAGAATGATGGAGTTCTTCAGTCTTCTTCCTTCCTTCCTTCTTTCTTTCTTCTTTCCTTCCTTTCTTTTTATTTAAGTTTTCTTTTTAAAATTTTTATTTATTTATTTGAGAGCACCAAGGGAGAAAGAGGCAGAGAGAGAGAGAGAGAGAGAGAGAGAGAGAGAATGGGTGCACCAGGGCCACCAGCCACTGCAAACGAACTCCAGATATGTGCGCCCCCTTGTGCATCTGGCTAACGTGGGTCCTGGGGAATTGAGTTTGAACCGGGGTCCTTAGGCTTCACAGGCAAGCGCTTAACAGATAAGCCATCTCTCCAGCCCTCCTTTCTTTCTTTTAAACATGTGGCAAAGATTGAGAGCCACAGGCAACCCCTCACCCCTCCAGAGCCCCTTCACAGTGTTTCTATTCACCTGTTTTTATTCCTTCCCTAGTTGGTCTATACAGTTTTCACTTGTTTACCGTTCTGTGAATTTACAATGTGAACATTTGAAAAGAGTCTGAAAATGTTACCAGAAAGTCAGCCAGGGACAGCTGAGAGGAAAGCTGTCCAGCTTCTTTCTTTCTTGGCCTCCACGACTCTGAACACCTCAGGTGAGACACAGGCGTAGGACAGTGAGGCCCACTCGGCCTGCATCCCTGCATGAACCTGCGGGACGCTCTGCCTTGTGGGCAGGCAGTGAGATGAGGCAGCTAAGTTACTGGAGCTCACTCTGGCCATATGTGACACCTGGAGGCCTGTACATCGTCACCCTGCGATGACAGCTCCTGCCCCTTTAGACTCCAGGACAAGTCCCACTCGAGAGAAGAGAGGCTTTCCAGTCCCGGCCTCTTGCTCCCTCTCTTCCGCAGCTCCCTAGGTACCTAGCTCTTTTCCTCCCTGCCCTGGAAGCTGGCTCCCGGTGTGACAGAGCAGCCATTCCGTACTTCTAACCGCTTACATTTGACTAAGGAAGGGCAACAGGCCCTGGCCGAACACTTTGCTTTAGGTCCAAGTATGGGCAGTGAAGGAACAGTTAGATCTTTGCTGCTGTGTTTAAGGCTGCTGGGGTCGTGCCACCCACTCTACCACCCTCCAGGTTCTGATGGACCACTCAGCAGCACCATTTTTGCCACCCCGTGGGAATAGTAAGGAACGGGGCTACTGTGGAGCAGGGAGCGGGTTTCCTCTGTGCCTCTCCAGGGTGTCGTTAAAACCCAGCTGGACTCAGTTTACCAGAGTGCATCCAGGCATAGGGCTGTGTCCCACCCAGGGAGAAAATGTCTTCCTCTTTGTGGCGACAAAGCGCCACTCGCTCACTGTGGTAGTTAAGATGAAATGTCCCCCTAAACTCATGTTTTTGAACACTTGGTCCCGGCTGGTGGTAATTTGGAAAAGCCTTACAACCAAGCCGGGCGTGGGCATATGCCTTTAATCCCAGCACTCTGGAGGCAGAGGTAGGAGGATCGCTGTGAGTTCGAGGCCACCCTGAGACTACAGAGTGATTTCCAGGTCAGCCTGAACTAGAGTGAGACCCTATCTCAAGAAACCAAACCAAAACAACAACAAAAAAGGGTGGGGGAGGGGAGGAAAAAAGAAAAGCCTTTGGGAAATGGAGCCTTGGTAGAGAAAATGTGTCCCTGGGGCGGGTCTTAAGGCTTAGACCTTGCTGGGTGTAGTGGGCTTGCTCGCTCACACTTCCTGCCGGCTGATATGGAGAGGTGACCCAGCATCCTGCTGGAGCCTGTCACACTTTCCTTGCCACTCTGAAACCTTCCCTCAAAACTGTAAGCTAAGATAAACCCTTTCCTCTCAGAAGCTTCTTTTGGTCTGGTGTTTTGTTCCAGCAATAGGAAGATAACTCTACACTCATCAAGGTTTTCGCCTGGGAAACTGACTGCCCAGAGGGGGAGCCTGCCTCCGATGTGCAGAGACATGCAGAATTCCAGAAAAGAGCAGGAAAGGAGACGGGCAGACACAAGTGCAGAACTCCCAGGGGAAGTGATGGCTAGTGCCTTTCTACTGATTTTTTTGAATTTTATTTTTACTATTTATTTATTTGAAAGAGAGAGGGTGGGATAAAGAGGCAGACAGAGAGAGAATGGGTGCCCCAGGGCCTCTAGCCACTGCAAATGAACTACAGATGCATGCACTACCTTGTGTATCTGGCTTACATGGGTCATGGGGAGTTGAACCTGGGTCCTTTGGCTTTGTAGGCAAGCACCTTAACCACTAAGCCATCTCTCCAGTCCCTTTATATTGACTTTTAATTTGTGCATGTGTATGTGTGCATGGGTGTGCAGGGGGGTATACATATGTGAGCTTATGCATGTGAAGACCAGGACAACTTCAAGTGTGATTTTGAAGAACACTATTGGGTGTGCGTGTGTGGGGGGGGGAGGAGAGAGAGAGAGGTCTCATACTGGCCTGCAGCTCACCAATTAGGCTACACTAGCTGGCCAGCCAGCCCCAGGATCCTGCTGTCTCCACCTCCCCAGTGCTGGGTTTGGGGGATGGAACTTGAGTCTTCATGTGTGAGAGGTAAGCACTTTACCAACCAAACCCACCAGTACCTTTTTATTTAGGGCAAAACCAAGTCAAATCAAAAGAAAACCAAACTGAAAGCTATAACTGTAAAAGCTTATCCCTTGGAAAGGTTATTTTTGTGGGAAGAATACATATACAAGTATATAATAGGATGGGGCGTATTTTTTTATTTCATTAATTTACTTATTTTGAGAGAGAAATACAGACAGACAGAGAGGCAGATAGAGAGAGAGTGGGTGTGCCAGGACTGCAAATAAACTCCAGACATGTGCCATGTTCTGCATCAGCTTACATGGTTATTGGGGAGTTGAACCTGGGTCCTTAGGCTTCGCAGGCAAGTGCCTTAACCACTAAGCAGTCTCGCCAGCCCATGCGTGTATTTACTTTTACTTCATTTTGTTGTTGTTGTTCTTATCTTTCTTTTCCTCCTCTTCCTTTCTCCTCCTCCTCTTTTTCTTTTCTCAACAGAGGCTCACTGGCCTTGAACTCATAATCTCCCTGCCTTGGCCCCCTAAGTGCTGGAGGTTACAGTGCGTCACCATGTCTAATATCATGCCCCCCTCCCCACTGACAGTTTGTAGTGCTGGGCACTGAGCCCAAAGCACATGCTCCACACGGAGCCATGTCCCCAGTCCTGGGGTACATACAAACTTACCTGTCCTCCCCACCTTCCCTCCTTGAAATGAAGCTCATTGCCTCCCACCTCGGGTTTGGAGCCCAGCTATGTGAGTTACTCTGGTCAGCAGCCTATGGCAGGTTGTCTTCAATTTTGTGCTCTGGTGATGGTATGAAAAGAGGGTGCTTGGGTGGCCTGGATGCCAGGATAATCACTGTGAGCCCCCGCCCCAAGCCTGCTGCAGCTTGTGGCATGTCTCAGGACGTTTTGGAAGTCGCTGGGTCCAGTGCTGCACTGCAGGATCCCTCAGGACATTCTGGAAACTACAGGGTCCTAGCACTGCAGTTCAGGGCAGAAGCCCAGAGGGGCCGCTGCTGCTGGGGGTCCTGGAGCTCCTGTCTAGAAAGGTCAGGAGAGGGTTCTTGTAGGTGAGGTAGATAATGTTGCCCCAAGACAGAAAATGAAAACTTTGTCCTAAACTCACCATCTTGAGACTTTGCATTTTCTTCGTTTCCTTTGTGGGTAAGCCCAGGTGCGCACATGCCATGGTAGACGGAGAGGTCAGAGGACAAGTTTGGGGGTCAGCTCTCAGCCTCCGTTTCATTTGAGGCAGAGTCTCTCATTGTTTGTTGTTTACATCGTGTTTGCCAGGCCAGCTGGTCTGTGAGCATCCTCTTGTCTCTGGCTCCCACCTTGCTTAGGTCCGCTAGCTAGGATCACAGGAGCCCATCTCAGCCTCCAGCCTCACGTGGGCTCTGGGGTCTGAACTCAGGGGCTCATGCTTTCACAGCAAGTGTGAAAATCCGCTGTGCCATCTCCACGGCCCGGCCTCGGCTGCTTTGAAGCCCAGAACTGAGATGTACGGTGTCTTCTCTTCCTCACTTTTCTTTGCACATGTATGTGTGTTTGCATGTCTATAGGTGCACACGTAGGAAGATGCATGCACATGTGCGTGGAAGACTGGTCGATATCAGGAGTCCTCTTCAAGCACTCTCCACCTTATTGGTTTGTGAATGTGTGTGTGTAGGCAATTGTGTGGGGGTGAATGTGTGCACGTGCATGCACATGTGTGAGCATGTATGTGGAGGCTCGAGCTGACATCATGTGTCTTTCTCAATCACTCTCACCCTTATTTTCTTTTTATATTTAAAAAATTTTTATCTCAGAGAGAGGGAGAGAATTGGCGCACCAGGGCCTCAGCCATTGAAATCGAACTTCAGGCCCTTGTGCCACCTGGTAGCCACGTGTGGCCTTGCGCTTGCCTCGCCTTTGTGTGTCTGGCTTATGTGGGATCTGGAGAGTCAAACATGGGTCCTTAGGCTTCACAGGCAAGCACCTTAACCACTAAGCCATCTCTCCAGCCCTCAACTTTAGTTCCTGAGGGAAGATCTCTCGCTGAACCCAGAGCTCACCAACTGGACTAAACAAGCTAGCCAGCAAGCCAACGAATTTCCCGTCTCCCCCTTCCCAGAGGTGGCATTGCAGGCATGCATTATCATGCGCGGCATTTTCCAGGGGTGCTGGGGATCTGAACTCAGGTCCTCATGCTTGAGCAGCAAGCACTTAACCCACAGAGTCCTGCCCTTGGCCCCATCCACTTTCTTTACCGAGGCAGGGTCTCTCACATGGGCCCGGAGACCACTAATTCAGTCATAGTAGTGAGCCGGCTTGCTCCAGGGAGCTCCTGGCTCTACCTCCCAACTTCTGGGATTGCAGATGGGCTGTCATGACCCCCAGCATTTTATGTGGGTCCTGGGGATATAAGATCGGGTCCTCGTGCTTCTGTGGCAAACATGTCCCTGACTGAACCATCTGCTAGCCCGCCTCCCTGCTTCTTTCTGTGGCTATTTCTGTCACACAAGGTGCCTCTCTGGACAGGCCTTCAAGTCCCCCACCATTCCCCACCCTCAGTCTGGCCTCCCCACAGCATCATTCTTTCTTCCCCCCAGGTATGGGTTTTAGGGTTTCTAGGCCTGATGACTTCTTCCCACTGAGGGAGGATAATGGTGGTGATAGGTGAGACAATGGATCCCGGCCAGAAGGAAATAACAGGACAGGCTTTGTTCTGAAAGCTGTGCCTTGAAGCTGGTCATTACTGTCCAGCAGGGATGCAACCTAACCAGGATTCTTGGCTTTCCCCAGCTCAGCATTTTGTATGCAACAATGACAACAGATTCTCACATCTGAACCTTGTTCCATGGGTGGAGCTAAGAACATGGGATACGTGTAAGAAAGGTCTGCTCTACCCTCCACTGGTCCTACCCAGCAATGTACCATGATGTCCCTCCCATGACCCTGGGGAACAAGCCCTGTAGGACTGTGCCACCAGGAGATGGGCAACAGGCATCCAAGCCACACATGAATGGAGCCTTTGCTGGGGGACAAGACCCGACACATCACCAGCTGCCTAACTACTCCACCCTCCTGTTATGCCCGGAGCACATCTCCCATGATCTGCTGCTTCCCACCCAGTGGATCTGCAGTGGGAATCCACCCAAGTGTTTCACACCTTTGACCACACTGGGTTGGGAGTTGCTAAAATGAGGCCATGCCTGAGAGCCTGTGGTGGCGGCTTCTTCCAAGGCCTGGACAACAGGGGACAGCTAGGGTAGTGCTGGGTCACCAGCTAGGTTTTGTTGCTACTTCATATAGGACCGACCTCAGGCCCTGAGCACATCACCGGGAAATGTCCTGTCTGGAAGCTTGCAGCTCTGGGAAAGCCCACCCTATGGAGATGGGGAGAAGCCAGGGCAGGCGCTGGAGTCACAGGAAGCCTCTCTGGGACAGAAAACTGGAAGACAGTGTGAAGCACCCACCTTGAGAGGCAGGTAAAGGATCAGGTGCCTGCCACAAGGTGTGTTTGGCAACCGAGGGTCCATGAGCCACATCTAGACAAGAGTAAGGTCCAGAGGGAGCCACTAGAGCAGATAGGGGTGTCCTGCATCTGCCACCTATGAGGTGGTGCTGACAGATGTCCAGAGTGAGGACTGGGGGGTCTTCAGGGACACCAAGCAGATGCCAATACAGCAAGGAGTGGGGGCAGAGGATCCAGACCCAGGTCAGCATTCTGATCATGCCCAATGAGAGGTGGCATTCCATAACCTAAGAGTGGAAGAGATGGCTCCTATGATTTTGAGCAAGCAAATTGGAAGCTGTGGCCATGTGCAGGCCTGGAGGGACACACATGTATATGTTGACACATGCCTGTGTGCATGCAGAAAAGCACTTATGCATGTGTGTACACATGTCTGTGTGCATGCAGAGAATACTCATGTGTGCATGTACAGATGCCTGTGTGTGACAGAGAATACTCGTGTGTGCATGTACGTATGCTTGTGTGCATTGTATGTTAGGGGTACCTGTAGGTGTGTGCTGGGTAAGAGTATGCATGGGCCAGGTTCTGTTTAATTCTCTGATACTCAATGCTAATCGCTCTGAGGTCTGAAATCAAACTGTTTTGTAGTAAAACAAAAGAAAAGAAAATAACAATGACTAACTTTCTTCATGGAAGAAGTTCTCCAGGGTCCCAGGACCCAAAGTCATTGGCTGATGGGGTCCAGTTCTACAGAGGTGATACCCAGAGTTTACAAAATCCCTGGACAGAAGCCGACTTTGTTCCTGCTGTGTCCATTATTGACTGCCAAGGATGTGGGCCATTGATACTTAGTAGGGTACTTTGTGGACTATTCAAAATTTTTCTTTTAGAAACAATTTAAAGTTATTTGCTTGAGAGAGGAAGAGAGAGATGGAGAGGGAGAGGCTGGCTATAGGCACACCAGGATCTCTTGCCTTTGCAAACAAACTCCAGATGCATGCACCACTTTGTGCATCTGGCTTTATGTGGGCACTGGGGAGTTGAACCTGGGCCAGCAGGCTTTGCAAACAAATGCCTTTAACCACTGAGCTATCTCCTCAGCCACCAAAATTAATTTATTTGTTGTTGAGTCCCCAAGAGTTTATTTCCACCTCAGAGAGACTGAAGACCACAACTGTCTATATGAGCAGCCTGGCCAAGGCTACCAAGGGAAGGGCTAGACACCTGGGTAAAGAGAGATACTCTCCAGAGAGTTGGTGAGACCTAGGAGGCCAAACACACTCCTTTCATGTCTCTACACTCCATGGCCCCCAGCACCTGCCATAAGGGAGGCCAAGAGGGATACTGGGGTCAGGATCTGGAGTACAGCCGTGTGACCCTGAGAGAGTTCCTTGCCCAAACTGTGCAGTTTTCCCATCTGTAAAATAGGAATGAACATTACAGTATTCACTTGCATTGCAATGACAATACTAGAGAAAAAACAACAGGAATAGCTATGTGGCTCATGGTTTCACAGGCTTAGTCTACCGTCCTCTGCTCCACTGACTTTCAGCCTATAGTGACATGGAACACCATCATGGTAATGAGCGGGTGAAGGACAAGGTGCCTCGCTCAGGGTGTACAGGAAGCAGTGAAAGACAGAAAGATACATGGGCAAGAAAGGCATCCTCACAGACCTTCCCTCACAGTCTTTCCCTCACAGACCTTCTCCACAGACCTTCCCTCACAGACCTTCCCTCACAGATCTATCCTCAGAGACCTTGCCTCACGGATCTTCTCTCACAGATCTTCCCTCACAGACCTTCCCTCACGGATCTTCCCTCACAGACCTTTCCTCACAGACCTTCCCACATGGATCTTCCCTCACAGACCTTTCCTCACAGACCTTCCCTCACAGACCTTCTCTCACAGACCTTCTCTCACAGACCTTTCCTCACAGACCTTCCCTCACAGACCTTTCCTCACAGACCTTCCCTCACAGATCTTCCCTCACAGACCTTCTCTCACAGACCTTCTCTCACAGACCTTCTCTCACAGACCTTCTCTCACAGACCTTCCCTCACAGATCTTCCCTCACAGATCTTCCCTCACAGACCTTCCCTCACAGATCTTCCCTCACAGATCTTCCCTCACAGACCTTTCCTCACAGACCTTTCCTCACAGACCTTCCCTCACAGACCTTCCCTCACAGATCTTCCCTCACAGACCTTCCCTCACAGACCTTTCCTCACAGACCTTCCCTCACAGATCTTCCCTCACAGACCTTCCCTCACAGATCTTCCCTCACAGATCTTCCCTCACAGACCTTCTCTCACAGACCTTCTCTCACAGATCTTCCCTCACAGACCTTCCCTCACAGACCTTCCCTCACAGATCTTCTCTCACAGACCTTCTCTCACAGACCTTCCCTCACAGACCTTCTCTCACAGACCTTCTCTCACAGATCTTCCCTCACAGACCTTCCCTCACAGATCTTCCCTCACAGACCTTCCCTCACAGACCTTTCCTCACAGACCTTCCCTCACAGATCTTCCCTCACAGACCTTCTCTCACAGACCTTCTCTCACAGATCTTCCCTCACAGACCTTCCCTCACAGATCTTCCCTCACAGACCTTCTCTCACAGATCTTCCCTCACAGACCTTTCCTCACAGACCTTCCCTCACAGACCTTCCCTCACAGATCTTCCCTCACAGACCTTCCCTCACAGACCTTCCCTCACAGATCTTCCCTCACAGACCTTCCCTCACAGACCTTTCCTCACAGACCTTCCCTCACAGATCTTCCCTCACAGACCTTCTCTCACAGATCTTCCCTCACAGACCTTCTCTCACAGACCTTTCCTCACAGACCTTCCCTCACAGATCTTCCCTCACAGATCTTCCCTCACAGACCTTCTCTCACAGACCTTTCCTCACAGACCTTCCCTCACAGATCTTCCCTCACAGATCTTCCCTCACAGATCTTCCCTCACAGATCTTCCCTCACAGATCTTCCCTCACAGATCTTCCCTCACAGACCTTCTCTCACAGACCTGCCCTCAGTGATTTGCTTCCTCTAGTCAAGCCCATCTTCTAAAGTTTTCAGAACCTATAAAATAGTGCCACTATCTAGGGGCCAAGCTCCATACATGAGCCAGTGGAAGGCACGTCATACACAAACCACAACAAGCACTTTCTCCCTCTCTCCTGCTCTCTCTCTCTCTCAGGTTTGTGGTGTGTGTATATGCGTGTTCATGTATGTGTAAGCATATGTGTGCACATGCATGTGGAGGACAGAAGTTGTCATTAGGTGTCGTCCTCAGTCACTCTCCACCTTCTCTTCCTATGCAGTCTCAGGCTGGCCTGGAACTCACAGCGAGCCTCCTTATCTCAGCCTCCAGAGTGCTGGAATTAAAGACATGTGCCATCATGCCTGGCCACTTTCTCTTCCTATCTTGCAGATGCTTTTTAGAGACAGAGTATCTCACTGAACCTGGAGCTCACGCAAGCCCCAGCCATTCCTCTGTCTTTGATTTCCCAGCACTGGAATTGAGGTGTATGCCACCATATTCAGCTTTTACAAAATTAACTAATCGATTAATTAATTTATTTATTTAGAGAGAGAGAGAAAATGGGTGCATCAGGGCCTCCAGCCACCACAAACAAACTCCAGATGCATGCACCACCTTGTACATCTGGCTTACACAGGTACTGGGGAATCGAACCTGGGTCCTCAGGCTTCACAGGCAAGCGCCTGAACCTCTAAGCCATCTCTCCAGCTCACATTTGGCTTTTTACTTGGGTTCTGGGATTCAAGCTCGGGTGCCCATGCTTGTGCAAAGAGTACTTTTGCACTCAACCATCGGCACAGCCTGCGAGCACTTACTTTGTGAAGCTGTGGGTCACGTGGCGGACCCAACATCTGCACCCTGGAACGATGCTCACCCGCCTCAGGTCCTCGCGGGATCCAGCTGCCCGGTTCCCATCCCGCAGACCCTCTCGTGGCTCTTGGCTGGGTCGGTGAGCCTTGCAGGTCCGAAGCATGATTTGCATACGTGCGTACACAGATGCACACTCACAAAAGCGTCTCTGTCAAGGCAGCACATGTCACAAAGCGCCCCAGGATGCAGCGACCGCACACAGAAGTTTTCTTTTTTCCTTTTGCAGAAAACGCTTCGCGTTCACGGGTGGCAGCTTGGAGAGTGCAACTGGGGTTGTGAATTCGCTCTCCTCCCCCGCGATGCTCAGTGGAGCCTTCCACAAGAATGAGCCTGTCCTCGGGGAATCCCAATGTGCTCATAATACCCATGTGGCTCCTGGGTGTCCGGCATGTGGCTTGTGCCCTGAGGAGCTGCACTGTGGTGAATGTTTGGTCATCTCAGTGAGCTGGCGCATGGTCTCTCCACCACCATGTGGGACGGGGGGGTGTCTCTTCCCCATCTCTGGGCCTACCACCCAGCTGCCTGCTCTCCCCCACTCCGCCCCTGTCAGACCTACCTCAGCTATGCACAGGAAGAGGGAAAGCCCATCACCTTAAGATCCCTGGAAGTTGAGCACTGTGTATGCTGGCCTGTGGGCTGATCTTGCCACACGATGTTTGTTGTGGTTTGATTCAGGTGTCCCCCATAAACTGAGGTGTTCTGAATGCTAGGTTCCCAGCTGATGGGGATTTGGGAATTAACACCTCCTGGAGGCAGTATATTGTTGGGGGCGGGCTTATGGGGGTTATAGCCAGCTCCCCCTTGCTAGTGTTTGGCACACTCTCCTGTTGCTATTGTCCACCTTATGTGGGCCAGGGGTTGATGTCCACCCTCTGCTCATGTCATCATTTTCCTTGCCATCATGGAGCTTCCCCCTCCAGTCTATAAGCCAAAATGAACCTCTTTTTTCCCATAGGCTGCTCTTGGTTGGGTGATTTCTACCAGCAATGCAAACCTGACTGCAAAAGTAAAGTGGTACCAGGAGTGGGATTGCTGCTAGACACCTGACTGTGTGGCTTCAGCCTTTTAGAGCTGATTTTCAGGACGAATGTGGAAGGATTTGAAACATTGGCCTAAGAGATGCCTTTCAGTGCTTCAAGTACAGCTTGATGGACTATTCTAGTCAGAATTGAAAGACCTGAATGCAGTAAGAACTATGGATTGTGAGGTTTGGCTTATGAGGTTGAAAAAGAGCTTTGCCTGGACTGGGCTAGTAGTTTGTATGAGAAGCTTGCTATCATGCCCATGTTGTGAGAAGTTGTGCAGGGTCGCTTTGTGTATAAATGGACTGGTGTGAGCAGAGAGATATGGTACAGAAAAAATGAAATCTTTGGGTGAACTGCTACCTATTCAGTTGCAATTGAGAGATTACAAACTTTTTGATTGGGCCAGCTGACCTGCACTGGGGCAACAGGCAGAATCTAGACTCTCTTGATGGGGCCTGAGTGCTCAAGGAGTGTCCTGTTCTTCAAAGTCAGCTTTACTCCCCCCTGGATTAACAAATTGGCACCCTACCTGGTATTATGGAGTATAAGAAATGCAGGAAAGAGAGGGTCATTGAGTTTGCAACATAGTCTTGTGTTTTGGAAATGGCCATGGGCAGTGTGAAGCAGGTTTGCTGGATGCCTGCGTGGAGACCCCATGGGGCCATGAGGATGAACCGTGGCTTGCAGTGGAGACCCAGTGGAGATGCTGGGACCATGAGATGGCTGCCAAGGAGAGCTGCTGACCCTGGATGAAGTTTCTCAGGACTGTGAGTAGCCTAGCTGGAGGGGTGGAATGGGAACTCCAGAGACTTGTTACTGGTTAGAGTTATCAGACTTGGAGATTGTCACTGGCTAGAGTTGTTGGACTTGGAGCTACAGAGTTTGGTGTCTGTCCTGGTTAAATCTTGTATGGGCTGAATATTTCTTTGCTATGCCCAATGCCATCTTTTGTAGTGTGAATGTTTATTCTGTACCATTATGGTTTTTTTGAGACTAATTTTTTTTTTTTTTTCGAGGTAGGGTCTCACTCTGGTCCAGGCTGACCTGGAATTAACTCTGTAGTCTCAGGGTGGCCTTGAACTCATGGCAATCCTCCCACCTCTGCCTCCCGGGTGCTGGGATTAAAGGCATGCGCCACCACGCCCGGCTTGAGACTAATTTTTGATATTATGACTCAGTTAAAAGATGTTGGATTATGGGGATGTAATAGTATCATTGGAATGATTAAAAAATGGGAACTTTTAAAGTTTGATGAATGTATTGCATTTTACTTCATATATAGTTGTCAGTTTTTGGGGGCAGGGGTAGAATGTGGTGGATTGATTCAGGTGTCTCCCATAAACTTAGGTGTGCTGAATGCTAGTTCCCAACTGATGGAGATTTGGGAATTAACACCTCCTAGAGGCAGTGTATTGTTAGGGGCGGGCTTATGGGTGTTATAGCCAGTGTCCCCTTGCCAGTGCTTGGCACACTCTCCTGTTGCTATTGTCCACCTTATGTTGGCCAGGGGGTGATGTCCATCCTCTGCTCATGCCATCATTTCCCCTGCCATCATGGAGCTTCCCCCTCGAGTCTGTAAGCCAAAATAAACCTCTTTTTTTCCCACAGGCTGCTCTTGGTTGGGTGATTTCTACCAGCAATGCAAACCTGACTGCAACAATGTTCTATCTGCTCTGCCCAGGCAGTCGCGCCCTTTACAGTGGTGCCCTTGAGAACCAAGAGAAGTCATTGTGGTGAACAGATGCCGCCGAGACACTGTCAGTCCTCAGCCGGCAGGTGAGCAGACAGATCAGCAGGGGCCAGGGACATGGCTCCGTGGGCCAGATTGTTGACTGCACAAGCATGAGAACCTAAGCTCCATTCCCAGCATCCACAGGGAAAGCCACGTGTGGCTCCCCAACACCTACTACCCCAGCCCTGAGGGGAACAGACAGGAGGATTGCTGGAGCTCGCTGGTCACTCAGCCTAATTGAAAAATGGCACACGCTCCACATTTAGTGACAGACTGTCTCAAGAAAAGAAGAATGGGCTGGAGAGATGGCTCAGGGGTTAAGGCACTTACTTGCAAAGCCCAAGGACACAGGCTCGATTCCCCAGGACCTCCATCAGCCAGATGCACAGGTGGTACATGTATCTGGAGTTCATTTGCTGTGGCTAAAGGCCCTGGTGTGCTCATTCTCTCTATATCTGCCTCTCTGTCTCAAATAAATAAATAAAATATGTAAAAAAAAAAAACATTTAAAGAAAGGAAAAGAAGCCGGGCATGGTGGTGCACGCCTTTAATCCCAGCACTCGGGAGGCAGAGGTAGGAGGATCACCGTGAGTTCAAAGCCATCCTGAGACTACATAGTGAATTCTAGTGAATTCCAAGTCAGCCTTGGTTAGAGTGAGACCCTATCTTGAAAAACCAATAAAAATAAATAAATAACAATAAAATAAGAGGGACAGAAGGGGAAACCTGACACCCTTGTCTGGCCTCCACATGCATCTGCACAGACGCACAGACACCACGTGCATGTGCGTGCACACTCGCTATAGATCTGAGATCTTGTGCAGCAACCCCATGCTGCCCAGGGGTCTGTGGTAGCGGGTGGGACCCTCACTCTGGCGCTACTCCTCAGTGGGTCCTTATTCAACGATATCCACCCACATTACATGTCCACAGCATCTGAGGTCATTAGAGAAAAAATACCAAACAAACAGAAGGGTCTCGGTGGAGTTCTGCGGAGGGAGCCTTAGTGACAAGGAGGGTCCTCACCTGCCTAGATGTCACCATCTTCTTCCACCTCTGGCCTTTCCTGACCCAGGGCATCAGTCACGCTGTTGGCACTAAGACATTTTCTGCAGCTTGGGTCCCTTTTGTAAATAGTCTAAAATGCATGCCATATCAAATTTACCATTGTGGCTCTTTTTCAGTGTGCAGCTTGGTGAGATTGGGCACATTTGCGATATACGACATTGTCACCACCCGTGTTCAAACTGAAACTATCGCCACCCCAGCCTGGAACCTCCATTCTACTCTATGCTTGTGACACTGGCCACCTACGGGCCTTCTGTGAGGGGGACGTGGTTGTTGCCTCTGTCTGGTTCACCTCACTAAGCGGTACACACAGGCTCTGCTGACAGATCGAGGCGACACTGCTTCTGCCCTGCTCCACGGGTGGGGAAGCAGCCCCGAGATTACCCTGGTACTTGAAGGATGCATGTGGTGCAGCCACCTGACTAGAACTTCCTTGTGACTCTAAGAGGATGCACTCCTGCCTGGATGCTCTGCCGGGAACCTGGCCCTCCACTGGAAAGAGTGTGCACTCCCATCGGGGATGCTCTGCCAGCAACCCTTGGAACATCACTGTGGCACAGCCTGGAGACTTTTCTGTCGTTACAGGTTCCTAGACAGCCATGGATAATGGAGCCCTGGAAACCATGGCTAGATAAAGGTCTCCACCTGCAGACATG
This sequence comes from Jaculus jaculus, assembly GCF_020740685.1. Classification (NCBI taxonomy): domain Eukaryota; kingdom Metazoa; phylum Chordata; class Mammalia; order Rodentia; family Dipodidae; genus Jaculus; species Jaculus jaculus. The sequence goes on along the minus strand of NC_059111.1, from coordinate 113,299,208 downwards.
GCTGGAGGGCCTGGAAGGGGCACCTGTGGGCACGGCTTAAAGAGGGACATTTGGAACGCTGTGAAGCCGCGTGACCAGGGGTGACACAGGAATAAAGCTGGAAGCAGAGAAGAAGGGGACCACTGTGGGCCGTGCAGGTGCTAGGCCAAATTTTGGGAACATGACAGCATTTGGAAGATGAGAAAGAGGTCGCCACAGCAGGTGGCTGGAAGGAAAGAGCCTGCCCCACTCCCCCCCAAAAAAACTGGAGGGTAAGTGCAGGGCACCAAGGGTGCCAAGCAGAGTGGGGCTGCAGGTCAAGCTGACTCTCACAGGGGCCCTTTGGCTGTTCTTGCCGGGCTCGGCTGTATCCTGTCCTTGGTGGAGGGAGACGCCATGTCCAGGCATCCCTTCCCATTTGCTGGGGGCACTGTAACCTGGGAATGGGCAAGGATGGCAGTCTGAGCTGTGTCATGGTATTCAAGCCCACGTAAGCAGGAGCTTCCCACCCACAGCCCAAGGCTGGTCAGGTGATGGTGATGTGGAAGTCACAGGGACAGAGCTGAAAGTCCAGGGCCCCTCCCACCCAGCCGGGCTCCCACGGACCAGACTCAGGCTTCAGAAGCTCCTGAGGGGGGCGAGCAGCCCCCAGACGCCAGCGCGGGGCCCTGGGAAGGGCCGGTGCTGAATGGCCGCGCGGCCTGCATGCATGGCTGCGTCTTCTGTGTGCCACGTTGACAGAGGAAACGCCGCTGCCCAAAGAGAAAAGGAGGCCATCTCAGGAAGTGGTTGCATCCGCTCTCCCAGGGGCGACGCTCACATGTATAATCAGGGCCTGGGGCTGGACCGTCCTCCCTGCCGAGGGCTTGGCGAAGGACAATGAGGCGCAGTGCTTCCAGTGTAGGGAAAGGCTGGAGTGTCAGCGTTGGGCTTGACCAAGAGGAAGGCTGAGGGACTAGCCTGAGCACAGAGGACAGCTGAGTTGACCACAACTCCTGCTCCACCCAGTATGTCCAGGCTCCATTCGGACACCAGCGCCAGCGTCACCTAATGCACTCACCAGCCCCAGTCTCCAAGCGCTGCTAATGGCCAGAGCTGTTTCTTCACAAATCCAGGGGTCTCCCCACCGTCTCCTGGGGCCAGCCCAGCCTTGTAGTAGGCTCTGGCAGGCTAGACAGCTTCAGGACCCGGAACGAACTTGGCTTCGTTTCTAGAATGTTTTCCCTTTGTGCTCTGGAAGTCCTGGGCTGCTGCTTGTTGATCTTTCTTCATACGGAGGGGAAGCTGAGGCAGAGACTGAGCTGCTGGCGTGCTCCCCTCCCCGGGCCTGCGTTGCCATGGCGGGCTTCTGGCATCTGGTGGCTCGCAGGAAACCCGGCTGTGGGACTCCTTGCGGAGGCCGGGACGGGTGAGGTGGAAGACACGGAGAGATTGTCCTGAACGACTTCTCCACGCAGACAGAAAGGAGGTGGTGGAGACATGCCATGAAAGGCTACAAGAGTAATGGAGGGATGCAACAGGACTGGGTGTGACCGCCACTGGAGAACGGAAGGGGTGATGTGGAGGCAGACGGGTGGGCAGGACACCCAGAGCCTAGGCAAGAACACCAGCCAGCCAAAAGCTTGAGGAAGGGCACAGTCGTTACACAGGAGAGTGCTCTGATGTCTCAGAGAAGCAGCCCTTGGTTCTCCTGCTCCACAACGAGGGGATTGCGAGCCCACCAGGCTCCTCTCCCCGTCTATGGTGCCTTCAGTCTGTGTTGCCCTCACTGCTGGCACCCAGCTCTGCCCTCCACTGCTCTCATGCCTCCTTCCAGCTCCAAGTTTCTTCTCTCAATACCCAGGTTTCTCTGGGGACAGAAGAGACTTAGCTTGAGGACCACTTCCCTGAAATCTCTTAGGCAACATTAGATCCAAAGATCCAGTGGTCACATCCCCTTTGGCCATGTCACCCACGGTTCACCTGCTTGTCAATTCGTTGTACCCATCCTGCCTTTCTGGCCCAGCTCACTGCCAGCAGCCTCATTATTTAGTTCCCACCCCCAAAGAAGCAATAGGGATCGCATGTTGGAACCTTGCTTAAGTCCCTGTAATTGGACAGGCTTGTTACGTGGGTTGGAGTTTACATTATCAGTTCTTTTTCTGCTCCCTATAAGCCTTTCTAGGACCTGAGATTTCATCAACAGGCTTGGTCAGAGCAGCAGTGTAGTCAGTTAATCCTGCTGGGATGTTGGAGGTAGCGTCTTCAGACTCGTGTCTGTTTAAAATGGAGAGCTTAGCTGGGAGTGGTGGCGCCCGCCTTTAATCCTAGCACTCGGGAGGTTGAGGTAGGAGGGTGGACTTGAGTTCGAGACCACCCTGAGATTACAGAGTGGAATCCACACCAGCCTGGGCTAGAGCAAAACCTTAGTTCGAAAAACCAAAAAGACAAAAAATCCAAAAATCAAGAACTAGGTGGGTAGTGGTCTGAGCAACACCAGCTGGGCAGGGTAGAAGCAGCTTTGCTTGCGGTGTGGCCTTGGGGGGCACATTGACCTCTCACTGCTTCAGTTCGTGCCAGGATGATGATAGCTTCTTACGCTTCAGAGAGACTTCTTACCCTGGGTTCTGAGAACGCAGGAGGGAAAACGTTCTCCAGCTCTTGGCTACTCCAGCTCCAGTGGAAATGGAAACCTTCTCACATCAAGTAGACCACAGGCCCGGGAAGGGCTCATAGGACCTGTGACGCTGTGGCCAGTTTACGCACAGACTTCTCAGGTCCCGCTGCAGTGGGCACGGATGGCCTCTTTGTTCACTACAGCTTAGAAATTTACCAACTGCCTTTTCTGAAGGATGTTAGCAGAGACACATCACAATAATGTATGGAGATCTGTACCCAACTTCTCTCCTTATAGTCCTGCCTGATTTGTTTGTATTTTGCATGCACAGGTGTGTGTGATTGTTTGTGGTTTGTATATGTGTGTAGGCCAGAGGTCAATATCGGTTGTCTTCCTCAATCTTTCTTCACTTTAGTGTTTTTTGTTTGTTTGTTTTTCGAGGTAGGGTCTCACTCTAGCTCAGGCTGACCTGGAATTCACTCTGTAGTCTCAAAGTGGCCTTGGACTCATGATGATCCTCCAACCTCTGCTTCCCCAGTGCTGGGATTAAAGGCGTGCACCACCACACCCGGCTCTTCACGTTAGTTTTTGAGGTAGGGTTGCTCACTGAACCTGGAGCTCACCAATTCAGCTAAACTAGTTAGGCAGTGAGCCCCAGAGATGTCCTGTCTTTTCCCCACTCACCAGGACTATGGGTACACACTACCATTCCCAGTTGGTTGTTTTCTTAATATCTCACTTATTTATTTGGGAGAGAGAGGAGACAGAGTGTGTGTGCCGGGCCTGCATTACAAACAAACCCCAGGTGCGTAGCTGTTTTGTGTGGATTACATGGGCGCTGGGGGAAAGCCTTCACCTGCTGAGCTATTGCTCCACTATCCATGCCCGGCTTTCTAACTTGGGCTCTAGGAGTCCAAACTCAGGTCCTCATGCTTGTGTCAAGCACTTTACCCACTGAGCCCTCTCCCCAGCCCCCTCCCTGTTTTATTTTATGCATCTAAACACACTCATCCATGCTGAAGAGATGGCTTAGCAGTTAAGGCGCTTGCCTGCAAAGCTTGAGGATCCATGTTCAACTCTCCAGGCCTCACGTAAGCCAGGCACACAAAGGTGAGGCAAGTGCAAGGTCGCACATGCCCACTAGGGGGTGCAAGCATCTGGAATGCGATTTCAGTGGCTGAGGCCCTGGTGCGTCAATTCTCTCTTTTTTTCTCATTCTCTTTCTCACTAAAATAAAAAATAAATGCACCCATCCAAGAAGGTCTTCTCCAGTCTGCCAACAGGATCTTTAGTACTCAAGGTTAAGAAGCTTGGATTTAAGGGATACTGAAAAGGGAAAAGATTTGCCAAAGGGCCCATAGGTTCTCAACGGCAGAAAAAAAAAAGGAGAAAGGCAAGTTCGAAGAAGAGTGGCACTATTTCCATGCTAAACAAGCAATGAGACTCTGGGGAGAGTTAAAACCCAACCTGTGTGCAGCGGTTGGTCCATATGAGGTCGCCCTCTGACTGTCTGGCTTCCAGCTTCCTTGCCAGCATGGTGGGCAGATGTCAGTTTTTGTCTGCTCACTATCACCTGGCCACATTGGACCCCAGTGGCCTTGGTCCTGCCCCCTACCCCAGCATATGCACCAGTCACGGAAGGCTACAAGTGGCATTGCCTTGGGTCTGTCTGGCCTTCCTGTCTCTAGTTGGCATACAGGTTCATGTCACCATCTTTAAGAGAGATGTCACCTGTGGACAAGCCATGTATGACGTGCCTTAAAGAGCATCAGCCACACTGCCAATGTTAAGGAAGCACCCCAGAGCCAATGTCACCAGGCTCCTGATACAGGGACATGGGAACACCAGGCCACTGCTGTGCCGACAGAGAGGGGAGGAAGCCCTGGCCTGGGGCCTCTTCCCTAGAAACAAAGCCAGCCTCTGACCTCAGCTGCTGCTCTGGCCCCAGCCCCAGGCTCAGCACTGACGCGCTGGAGAGTTTAGAAGCATTTCCATAATGTTGTCATGGGGATGAACTAAGACGATGCTGTAAAGGGATCTGTGAGTGTAAAGGACTGTGCCAACAGCCATCACCATTGCTGTGACGCTGGAATTCTGAGAGTCTGTCGAATCTGACTCGCCAGTGGTCAGGGCTGGGGTAGCCAGCCTCCCTCATCTGATGTGCTGAGAACAGAGCCATTTCCCAAACATAGAAGGTCAGCTCTGGCTCCTCACTTAGGGGTGCCAGGCCCCTCTGGGAACTCTGATAACCCAAGTCTCCTAAAATAGAACAGCAAAAAATCCTGGGCAGGACCTCCAGGCCCTCACCTGCCATACTCCGGCCCTCCAGGCAGTATCTCCACCTCTACGATGTCATCATAGGGGGTTTCTGGAAGCTTCTGAAGATATGGATACAATCTCTTCACTGTTCTCAAGAATAAAATTTGAGAGTTGGAGAAATGGTTTAGCAGTTAAGGCGCTTGCCTGCGAAGCCTAAGGACCCATGTTTGATTCTCCAGTAACCAGGTAAAGCCAGATGCACAAGGTAGCTGTAATGGTTTGATTCAGGTGTCCCCCATAAATTTAGGTAATCTGAATGTTAGGTTCCCAGCTGATGGAGAATTGGGGATTAACGCCTCCTGGAAGTAGTATTGGGGGCAGGCTTATGGGTATTATAGCCAGTTTCCCTATGCCAGTGTTTGGCATACTCTCCTGTTGCTATGGTCCACCTTATGTTGGCCAGGGAGTGATGTCCACCCTCTGCTCAAGCCATCATTTTCCCCTGCCATCATGGAGCTTCCCCCTCAAGTCTGTAAACCAAAATAAACCTATTTTTCCCATAAGCTGCTCTTGGTCAGGTGATTTCTGCCAGCAATGTGAACCTGACTGCAACAGTGGCACATGCATCTGGAGTTCATTTGCAGTGGCTAGAGGGCCTGGTGTGCCAATTCTCTCCCTCCTTCTCTCTCTCTCTCTCTCTCTCTCTCTCTCTCTCACATACACACAAACACATACACACTCTCTCTTGCATAAAAAAGGCAGTCTGTTGGGCTTGCCTCAAAAAAAAAAACCCGACCTGTAAGGTCACATAAATTATTTCCATGTTTTTTAAATATTTTTTAAAAATTTTTTATTTATTTATTTGAGAGCAACAGACAGAAAGAAAGACAGATAGAGGGAGAGAGAGAATGGGCATGCCAGGGCTTCCAGCCTCTGCAAACGAACTCCAGACGCGTGCGCCCCCCTTGTGCATCTGGCTAACGTGGGACCTGGGGAACTGAGCCTCGAACCGGGGTCCTTAGGCTTCACAGGCAAGCGCTTAACCGCTAAGCCATCTCTCCAGCCCAAATTATTTCCAATTTTTATTCTTATTTTAATTTATTTATTTACTTATTTGAAAGAAAGAGGCAACCAAATCCTAGACATGTGTGCCCCTTTGTGCATGTGTGTGACCTTGCACACAAGTCACTGTGCATCTGGCTCACATGGGACCTGGAAAGTTGAACATGACTCCTTAGGCTTCACAGGCAAGCACCTTAACTGCTAAGCCATCTCTCCAGCCCAGATCAGCTTTTTCAAAAAAATGTTTTTTATTTGCAAGGAGAGAGAAGAGAGAGAGAGAGAGAATAGGCACACCAGAGCCTCTAGAAACTGCAAAAATATTCCAGATGCATGCACCACTTTGTGCATTTGGCCACACGTGGGTACTAGGGAATTGAACTTGGGCTAACTGGCATTGCAAGCAAGTGCCTTTAACCACTGAACCATCTCCCTAGCCCTGATTTTTTAAATCTGCATTCCTTCTCACTTATAAGAAAAAAATAGTAAAAAAAATTTTTTTTTCATTTTGTTTGGTCTGGTTTTGTGTTCCTATTTTTTGGTTTTTTTAAATATTTAATTAATTAATGTATTTGGAGGAGACAGATAGACAGAGAGAGAATGGGAGCACCAGGGCCTCCACTAGGAAGGAGCACTCTGTGCATCCGGCTTTACATGGGTCCTGGGGAATGAAGCCAGGCTGTCCGCCAGGCTTTGCGAGCACATTTATCTGCTGAGCTACTGCTGCAGCCCTCTTATATTTTGCAGTTTTTGAGGCTCACTATGTAGCTCAGGCTCCTGCCTCTGCTTCCCCACTCCCGGCGCTTAGTGTCGTTTTAAAGAACAAGGTCAAGCTAACAAGGCAGCCAGCCCTCTTCCTCTGTAGCTTTCGTCCATGGAGACAGTCAGGAGTGGCCCAAGGCCACCTGCTCCGCCCAGCCTGGGGTCGGTCCTGGTCTGAGAACACTGATGACCCCACAACCTGGTCCCTGCAGGCCCTGAATGGGCTGGCCAGATGCACAAGAGGGCTATGGTGGTTTCAGGTGTCCTCCATAAACTCAGGTGTTCTGAATGCTAGATTCCTAGCTGATGGAGATTTGGGAATTAATGCCTCCTGAAGGCAATGTGTTGTTGGGGAATGGGCTTATGTGTGCTATAGCCAGGGCCTCTTGAGAACGTCCACGCAAGACACCCTCAGCCTGGGACGGAAGCCATTTGGTGATGGTGACCAGGGTTTTCTGAGAGGGCATGAGAGGCTTCCTGACAAAGAGCCCCCCATGCCAGGCCTCAAAGGGGACAGAATGACCACAGGTCACTGGCTACAGGCCTGAGCCAGGCACAGCCATCGAGCTGTCGAGGGTCCCGTCTTCCCTTAAGCACCTTCCTCTGTTCTGCTCGGCAAGAGTCTAAGTCAGAGAGGAAAGGACTGGCTTCTCTGACAGCCACAGACAGGAGCCCATCCTCTTACCAGCAGGGCACACGCTTGGCCTGGAGTTTAAACAGTGCTCACAGGCACTCGGGGTGCTGCCTAGGACAGTCAGCTCCACCACGCCCCTGCGACTCCCTGGGGAAGCCTGGGACCTGACACTGAATCCTTCTGCAGAGACCTTTCCAACTCGGGACTGGGGGAGCCTGCCAGAGCCGAGGGACGTCCACCTTGATTCCTCACCCAGCATGGAGCCCAGCCGAGAGATGTGTGAACAAGGCATCGAGGGATACAGGAGGGGTGGGGTGTCCCTCCTCCTGCTGCTGCAACTGCTGGTTTTTCTGGTCGGAGCCCCTCCTTGTCAGAAGCCCAGATGCCACCATCTTCTCACCCCGCAGCGCTGAGCCTGGCTGTCCACTTCTGGTGAGGGTCCAGGGCCCTCTGCAGACACCAGTGTCCCTTCCATCCCTCCTTGTTGCTGACAGCCAGACCTCCTCCCGCCCCTTCTCTCCCCCACACTGGCTGTGGGTCTGGATCAAGTCCAGCTCAGGGGAACTCCCTTGGCCTCTCCCCTTCCCTGCCCATCCACGCCCACCAAGGCAAGCCTGGTACACCCCAGCCAGCCAGGAGACTCCCGTGCCATAGAGAACTCTGCTCTCCGACTTGGCATGAGAACATGTGCCCTGTGAACACAGAGCTGTGGGGACAAAAGGTTCGTGTGTACATCAGAGCAGGGTGCCATTCCAATTCTTGGGTGGCTACCTTAGGTCAGTGTGGGGAAGAAGAGACAAAAAGGGGAGGACTTAGTTATTTTAAAACAATCAGTTGTCACCCAGCACTGTAGGCAAGGTCCCAACAAGAGCACATAGAGACTGTCATCAGCTACCCTCCACCTTTGGGTGGTGCCCTCCACCCACCCATCCATCTGCGCCAATACAGGATGGGTGACATTCAGGGAGCCTTTCTCCAGTTGGAGCATAGTGATTATTCCAATATTCTAATGAAGATCGGATTTACAGACCAGCCTACAGAGGGTTCAGAGCTGCAGGGTGTGTGGGGAGGGACTTTAAGGTACAAATCAACGTGAAAGAAAATGAGAAGTACCCATGCAGCTCATTACCCCTCCCTCAGATAAGACTGCGAGCCTATCCTGTTTGTTCCCCCAGGGACCCTTATTGGCCAGCATGGACAGCCCCTGCTCAAGGGCACATGTGCTCCAAGGGGGTGACGACTGGTGAGGGAATCCAGATGGCCGAGGCAGTAAAGGAACTGCTCCTGGCCTCCGTCCCTGCAGGCCGCAGGCTTGGCCAGCCGCGGGCTGAGCTCTGTTGTGCCATGGGTCGGGAGGCCCGTGATGGAGCTCCGGCATCCTGTCCTGGGCCACACGCCAGCTGACGGGGACTTGATGATGCCGGTCTGAAGGAGGTGTTCTTGTCCGGGAGAAGGCACCAGGAACTCGACAGGAAGAACTGCGGAAGGAGCAGAGGCTTGCCAGGGTGCCAGATCCACTCACGAGATGGAGGAGCAGTTCTAGAGACACGATGCCCCACTGTGCGCCTACTGGACCCTGGTCTTGCCCCTGAGTTGCTCTACGTCACTTTGCTTAGGGTGCCAGTGTGGGTGCCAGCGGCCAGGCCCTCAGCCCTCTCACGCAGCCGGGTGCTGTGCATTGGCAAGAGGATCTCGTGATTGCCCTGGTGGGTGCCCACCAGACACTTGAGCTTCCCAGTGGGCAGACAGAGAAGCATCCATCCCTTGCGGCCTGGGATCAAGTGGCGCTTCCCAGGCCCGGGCCCAGCACCTACCAGTGGAGTTCTGCCACTAATGAGATACTTTGCCCACCGTTCGAGGGTGTCACTTTCAAAAAAGCAAGCACACACACGCAACCCTTTAATCTTAGGGCATTAATATTTCATCAGCACTTTGATTGCCTGTAAAGGCAGTTCAAGGTTGTTTTTACCTGAAGGTCCAATAATTTGGTAACATTGTGGAACCCATGCTTGCATTAGGCTTCCTGCTATCTTAATTCCACACTGTTTAACAGGGCCTATTTGTAGGAGTCCTTTTTTTTTTTTGGCACCGCGCTTTCTTGCATGATCAAGAGGGCAGGGAGGTGCCTCCTCAGAATGGCAAAGCCATCAGATGACTTTCATCAGACAGTTGGAATCCCCTGACTGAAATCACCTGAGATTACATCACCCTTTATCAGCTGGCTCAAGACAATAGGCTGAGGAGATCCCCACCTGTTCAGAGAGCTGTGGGCAGGCAGATCTTCGCAGGAAATGTCAGGACTACATCCTGACACTCGGGTGGCAACCCTGCTCTCCACAGAGTTTGAAGTGGGTGTGAATATCTTACTACCGGAGTCCCAGCTGAGCTGCACTAGCTGACGCTGGACAGTCAGTGCTGCCGTGTGAAGCTTTCCTTCCTTCGGTATCAAGGACCAACGCTTGTCAGCAAAGGTGTGCACCTGACTCCATGGTGACCCAACCAAGCCTCCCCATCCTGCGGTTCGAGGGAACAAGAATGGCTACTTAATTCCTGGCCTTATTGTTCAGGTCCTTGCTTTGTGCTGTTATGTTTGGGGGACACCACCTAACTTGACAGGATTTTTAAAATCAGTATTCCATACTCATGCGATAAGATCCTAATGTATTTCCACTGAACCCAGGCATTTTTGCTTTCCAGAATCTTCTTCATAGATTAACTATGTTTTGCAATTATCTTCCTGCTGTGGGATACAGTGTTTTCTGTTATTATTTAAAATATTTTCCCTCTTTCATAAAAATCTTGAGATAATTCCTTATGATAACAAGAATAATATGTTTTCTGTAAGGAATTAAGGAAATTTCCAGGCATGATTTCTCCACAATCTCCCCTCTTCCTGACCCCACTGGCCTTGGGGAAAATAATGCTCAAGCTAGTGCCTTGTGTCCTGATTTTCTTTATCTGTGTATGCACATATCTGTGTATCTAGATCTCTTTGAGCCTCTGCATGCATGCATGTATCCACCGTCCAGCTACTTCTGGACTTCTGCTGGTGACAAAGAGGCAACGTGAGGCACATCAGTGAAATCACCTTCCTGGGGGCACACAGTGAGGGTGCATGACAGTTTGCCCTTGCTCCCCACGTGCTGGGAGCAGGGCAGCGAGCAAAACTCCAGGGGGAGCAATATGCGTACTAGGTCTTTTCCCAGGTGATCTGAGGACAATGAATTTCTATGATTACCATATTTCAATTTCATTTATTACATTTAATCTTTTTATCAACTTCATTCCTTGCCCTAAATGCAAATAAACTGAAGAACTTGAACTTATAAAGGAGAACTATGCGGAGTCACAGTAAAAGCACATTAGGATCCAGCAGATTTATTTCATTGTGATAATTTAACATCATTGCTCATTGTGTCTTGGTACCAAACCACACCACATGCTACCAAATGGCCTTCAACCCATGACATCTAGGGTTAACTCACGAATCTACAAGACCACAAAGACCACCCCAAAGAATGGCTGTTTCTCATCTCCAAGACTATCAGATTGAAAGACTGATTCACAGCTTAAAGCTTTTTATTTAGATGAAGCTATTACATATATGATAGACATGCGCATAAGCTGGGAAGTGGAGGCCAAGGACCACCTTGGGCGTGTCTTAGGAAGCAAAGCCTCTCTCGGTGTTGTTCTCCACTCACTCCCCAGGGAGGTGGGTCCAGTGGCCTTGGCCTGTCTTTAGCAAACAGAAGCTCACAAAACCAAGGTAACAAAGGCAGGCGGCTTGCCTCAGCCACTCTGGTTTTGGGGTTCTGGAAATAGGGGCCCATGCAAGCCTTCCATGGAGACCCAAACAAACCATCTCATGAACCAAACCCCAACCATGTGTCTCCCCATCATGATTTTAATACTCTGCCAATCTTCTCAGGAATTTTATAATTTTTTTAATTTAATTTTTTTTTTGTTCATTTTTATTTATTTGACAGACAGAGAGAGAGAGAATGGGCATGCCAGGACTTCCAGCCACTGCAAACCAACTCCAGATGCATGCGCCCCTTGTGCATCTGGCTAACGTGGGTCCTGGAGAATTGAGCCTCGAACCAGGGCCCTTAGGCTTCACAGGCAAGCACTTAACCGCTAAGCCATCTCTCCAGCCCCGAATTTTATATTTTTAACCTTGAATTAGGTTAGTTTTCATCAAGTCTAAGACTTTCTCACACATCCTGGGTATTGCTTAATTTTCTCTTGCTTTTTTTAAATTTTTATTTTTGGATCCCATCCCACCACTAACTTTTAATCTTTAGTTTAGGTCTGGGTAGAAACTGTCATTTCAAAGGCAGACAGTGTCCAGAAGCAATGGCAGTGAGCTGAGCACGGCTTCTTCATCTGACTACTGCTCCCCAGCAGGCAGAGCACCCACGTCACCTAAAGGAAGCCCAGGACTGCTGTGCACGGAAACCTAGCGCTCTGGGTGTTCTTGGTCAAACCAAGTTCAAATCACTCAGTAAGCTGTAAATACTCACTGCACACTCAATAAGTTTGATCTGGAAAAAAATATGTGAGTCAAAAATATTGTAAGATCATCAAAGACCCCTTCTTATGCTGAGAAATCTAAGAAAAGCAGGAAAGGCAAATTTGGCAAATCTAGACTGCTCGCTGGGCGAGTCCAGGTGCCTGGTTCTGTCTGTCCCCCAAAACCTCAGTCTTTGTGAAAAGAGCAGAGCCAGGAGCCATCTTGTAGCTCTTCACTTCTAAGACCAGCGCATATATTATCTACGAGTGTGTAAAAACAAGGGCAGCAACACACCTGCGCTTACAGCTGTCACCCAGTGACAGACGCGTGCTCAGTGCCTCAGTCTCCACCTCGTTCCCACAAAGGTCACTTGACTTTGTGTTGTGGCATGGTACATTTACCAAGGAAGCCCATTAAGAAAATGCTTAAGGCTTCCTACCTCAAATGCCAAATAATTGTACCAAGATGAATTTCTTTTCTTTTTCTGAGATAGTGTCCCTCACTATAGCTCAGGCTGGGGGGCTATGTCTAAAATAACATTTTTGCATCCCTAAAGGAAAGTAGGACTACCCAGCCCTGCAGTGCTTGCTGTTCCCTTGTCTGCCAGTCACAGCACAGGCCCTTGGGTTCACTGAGGATCTGTAACACAGTCAGCTACAGGCACAGCCCCCAAAAGCACACACTCTCTGAGATTCTCAGATCAGTAAGTGATATTAGTTTGAGAACCTGATGTAGTAAGACCAATGGTGGGGAGAATATAGAAACCCCTTCCCTAAGTTCTGATAAATTTCTAAGAATGTCAGGATTTTTCTCGCTGGGGAGCAAGCTGGTGGCATGAGCAGGTTTCTTTCTAGGCAGTTATATGACAAAGGGGCAGTGTAACCGTGTCACGTCACCTGATCGGCTCTCACTGACAACACAAGGATTCCTGTGTTAAAATAGGTGTGGCTGCAGCCTAAGATGTGGGACAGCTGAAGGTTCCACGGAATGGAATCAAACAGAGATGACAACATCTCCATCAGCAATCACTCCCATGGTGTATGTCATATTAAATGTGGCCAATAAGAAAGTTCCTTCCATATCTAGCTCCCTTCCTACCTCCAAAAATATCTTGTAGAAGAATAATGGATTATTCAATAGTAAAATCTACATATTAACTATTAGCTGGGTAATAATATTAGGGGGGAAAAAGCAGAATCCCAGCAAAACACAATGTGCTTACTGCCATGTTATCATTTAAAACATACTGTGACCATCACCTCACCTTCTGACCATCTGAACCCAGATACATGCTTAAGAGAGGCCACATGCACTTGATCATGGACTTATTTGCTGACAACTTTTTTATTCTCAGAAGGCAGAAGAGAAACAAAAGACAGCTTTTATCCAAGGCTGAGTTCTTATCAACCAATAACGAATCATCTAAACTCAGATGCATGCCTAAAAGAGGCCAGTAAAATTACTGTTTACTGTTACAAGTACTCATCATATTTTATCCATTCTACTAAATACTAAAAATGACATTCTAACACTTAAAGAGTTTCTAGAAATTTAAATTCCATTCTTGATTTTTTTTTTAAAGGAAGGTTCATTTTGCCCATACCATATAGAACCTTTCAAAAGGCCCAATGAGGAACTAGTTGCAATAGAATGCCTTAAATTTGTGGCCAGTGGAGTATTTGAGAAGTCAAACCGCGTTCTTACCAACAGCACACTGTCCTTGCATATGTCAGACATACTTGCTATGAAACCTATCGGCTCCGCTATTAAATCCCTACTGACTTTATGACACGGCGTCACTTCTTTCCCACTCAGGGCTCGATGCAACTCTGCTGCTATCCAAACACGGAAAGGAAAGTTTCACTTTATAAACTCCACTTCACCTATAGGAAGAGTTCGGGTTTGTCGCGATGCCAGACAACAGATTTTCAAGCTAATACCACGCACGAGACAAGCACAGAGTAAATAAGACAGATTTCCTTATCGTGGCCGGCAGACGTGGGCCCACAGCCCCGCATCACTCCTCGGGTTCTGTGTGATTAGCAGGAGTTCCACATAGATCTGGGGGGGGGAAGAAAGTAGACCATATCAGTACCAACTTAAACACTAGGCCACCAAGTAATTTTCATCCCACAAAAGCATATGCCTGGCTTGGAATTTTTATTACGGAAAATTTCAAATACACATAAAAGTAGAAAGAACTGCAAACCATGTATCGTACGCCCCTGGACACTACGCCCAGACCCACTGGTCCACCCAGTCTTTCTTGGCCAGGGTATTTTAGAGCAAGGCCAAGTGTTGAGTCACTTTACTCATGGGTAAGGGAATGTTTAAAGAACACCCGTGGAATGGGAGGGCTTTGCACTTAGGGGCACAGGAGGCTGGCATGGAACCCAGAAGGCAGTTGCTACCTAGACTCATCCTTCTCTTCCAGTTGAGAGCAATGAGTGCCAATTCAATTTACAAAGCTTTGGACCACTTTAGCTATGTAATTTATTTGGACCATGCCAGTCCTGGAAAGTAATTATTTTTTATATATTAAAATTTAAGTCCCCTCCATTTTGGTTGAGAAGTCTAAGAAAAAGAACACAAAAATGTTTGGACATAAAGTGTAGGTTAACCATCTCTAGGATAGCAAACATATTACTCCATAGGTTGTATTAAAACGGCTATGTGGCAGAGTCTACAATGATGCTTTTAAATGTTAAGGTGTGTTATCAGTAGAAGTGGACACAGGACGTAGTCACACTTCTCCTGTGTCTCCTCATGAAGGCTGCCCAGTCACTGGTCACCCAGCAGTGTGTTCTCGGCCTCACGTGGGTCATAGCTGCCCTTTATCATGTAAGGATTTTAATCACTTTGATTTCAAGACATCAAAGTGACAATCTGGACAAGCATGGGTCCTCAAAGGTTACGCTAGGGAAACCTAGTGAATATACCTTTATTTTCTTGCCTAGGAGGACAGAAATCAAATAAGGCATAACCCCCATTCCTGTCTCATGCCATCAGGGTGCAGTCAGTCCTTCCTGCTCCACCCAGTGTGTGACACTACAGAGGCCCCCACAGACCCAGGCATCCCTGCCCCCCGCACTGAGATCTTTTCCACCCATCAGGAGATGACGCCGCTGAGGCACTTCACAATTCCAGCACAGTCCTCTTAACTCTAGCGTAAGATAGGTCTTCTCCGTTGCTCCCCAATTGTTTTTATGTGCAGAGGTGCACGTTTGAGTCTCAGGATGTTGAAGAGCCTCTGCGTGTGCCATCTGCACTACTATAGGTAAAGTGAGACAATGCGCACTTAGTAGAGAGAAGCTAAATTCACACACACACGTCTACATTAAATACAAGTATGATACCTGGAAACCTCTAATTCCTGGAATAACTGCTTTTCTCCAGTGCTGGGAATTGAATTTAGGCCTCACATGTGCCAGGCCTCCAAGCATCTATCATCTTCTTTTTATTGTTGTTTTTGGTTTCTGGTTTCTCAAGGTAGGGTCTCGCTCTAGCCTAGACTGACCTGGAAATCACTAGGTAGTCTCAGGATGGCCTCAAATTCACAGCAGTACTCCTAATCTCCGCCTACCAAGTGCTGGGATTAAAGGCGTGGGCCACCACGCCTGGCTCCACGTATCTATCTTCTAAATAATTATTCATCTTCCTCAAAGGAATAAGTGAGTTGAGTATTACCTCTCTTGGGATAGCATCCTGGAAGTAGGATACACTCAATGAGTAGTTATTACTTAATGTAAAGTTCTATAACACACACATACACACACACTCACCATCATTATCTTAAGACATAATTTGCACTACAGAGATCATGCCATGGCAAAGCAGGTGTATAACATGAGACAGAGCACTGCCTTTCCCAGCAGACCTGACACCCTGCTCTGGTGGGACACGTACCGCACTGCACTGGAGATTACATTTCAAGGCACCTGGGATTTTTCAGTGATGTACAAGGACCAGCTTACACACAGCAGTTAAAACCACTCCAATATGTTACAATGTATCACTGCTTTGCTACAGCTAACTCCAGTGTTTTTTTTGTTTGTTTGTTTGTTTGTTTGTTTGTTTTTTAAATGGAGACAGGCTCTTATGTAGCCCACACTGTCTCTGGACTCCTGATCCTCCTGCCTCAGCCTCCCAAGTGCTGAGGTGGCAGACATGAGCCGCCATGCCCGGCTTGACATTTCCATCACTGGGTGTTGCTTTAACTTTTTTTTTTTTTTTTCCTGTCAATACTTTCTTTAAGTCTGAAAGCAAATGTCCACCTTTCCATCATGGTGTTAACTTACTTCAACAGTAGGGTTTCGGCAGAGGGTTTTAGTGTCTTAATATTAACTGACTCTCCGTTTGGCTTAGGCCCGGGAGGACCCCACACTGCCCACGGCTCCGCGCAGCCATCTCGAGCTGCCTGCGCCTGCGAGGCCGCCTTCGACCCCTCGGCCTGTGGTAGCCGATCGTTCTGAGAGTCAAACGCTAAGACCCATCTGGTGTGCCATTCCACACCAGCAAGACTGCCCGAATCTCGGGCTCGCTCTCTAAGTTGTGCTTTTTGCAAGGCTAATGTTTTTATTTCCAATTGCAGCTTTATAGAAAAAAATGCAGAGAGCTCCTTCATAGTACAAAACCAGGCCAATTGCTGAACTTGGGAGAAGGGTCTTTCCTCAGAATAATTCAAGGCAATGACTACAGGAAACAGTGGGTGACGCTCTCTTAGGTCTCCCTGGAATGTTCGGAAATATTTGTGTGCCATAGTTGTTTGTATTTATCTAGGTGTTATGACCACTTTATGCTCTTTATGAGAAAAAATATGAAATCTGGTATTTCCTGCTCATCTCGTGTGTGCTTGTTGCTTGAAAAACTTCAAAAATACTTTCTTTGTGAATTTTACAATTTAGTACACTAAATATCCACAAAAAACCCTTTCAAACAAGGAACCAACTGTATCATATGATTTCACTGCTTTAAATAGAAAACGACGATTTTATCTATTGAGAGTAAGGGCACTTTAACTGTCCTCTTACTGGGGGTTGTGACTCTCTCAACCAAAGACTTTTGAGGACATCCACACAAGCCTACAAGCACAAGGCCATGATTTAGGAACCCTGGCACTAACACTGGCCGGGTGGGCGCGCACGGCGTGCTTTCCCCTCACCGCCCAGGGCACACGGGCCCCTCAGTGCTGCAGGCCTTGGCAAAGCCGGCCTGGCTGCAGGTCACGGTCCTCACGCCCATTGTTTCCTTCCCAAAGGTGACTGAGAGCCACACTCACGCACGTCTCATCCTCGGCACGGGTTAAATGTGTCTCAAGTAAAAGGCCCAGCTGCACAGTCAGCCAAACCCAGCAGGGCCAGGGGTCACGGGCTTCACCTTGGTCTGGGGCACATGACACTCTGCTCCATTTTTCTAGCTTCAGAGTGGGTGTGGCCAGCCTAAGAACGTGAGGCAATTATTATTTTCCTTTTGAGCCAGAAAACAAATTTTAGGTATACGTCATCTGGGGAGAGAGCCTGGAAAACACGTAGCACAATCTCCAGTTCCAAACAAACAAAAACACGTGTTTTTTTTTTTTTCTTATAAAACAAAAACCCCAGCTTCTACTGGTAGACAAGAACTTAAGTCATAAAGAACATCTCCTTTCTTGCCAGAATGGAAAAATCCGACATCTGGGAGTTTAAACATATACCCAGCGCTTGGGATCCAATAGCTCTGGCAGGAGTGGGTGGCTTCCCAGCTCAAGCGTGTTTGAATTCCTTTAAGACACAGTGGGCAGAGGTTGGAACCTGCTCTCACGCATGTCCTCATGTCAGAGCCCGGCTTGCAGAGGCAGCCAGGCTCGGCCCGCAGGCGGTGAGCGAGGCTGAGAGCGGCTGGGCGAGCTGGGAGCACATGTTACATCAGACACAGTACCTGATTTTTCACTGCACAGCTTGTCAGCTAGATGGTGCGCCTCCTGGGCGATAAGTGAGAATATTTCATCCTCGTACTCTTCAATGATGGTTTCACACTGCAAAACACAATAGCAACATGTGTGCAGAGATGCACACAAGCAGGGCCCCTTGCTAGGCAGGACTCGGGCAAACACGCAGAGCTGTAGAACAAGGTGCTGCATCCTTTCTTTTCACCCTTCTGGCTGACTACATCATTGCCTCGATGAAGTCTGCTCCCAGAATGTCAACTGAGTCATTTTCCTGGAACTTAACTGAATGATTAGCTCTGTGGGGAGATGCAAGAGGGTGAGGAAGGAAATGGTTCTCTCCTTATTTCTCTTCCTAAAGTCTGGAATGTAAGTCATAGGAAGAAATGGGTTTCCCATGAAAAGAACTGAAAAGTCTGTTCTATTTTCTTCAGCATCTTAAAGAACAACTCCTTGAAATGGTTAAACCAAGTTTCCTTCCACTCAACATAATAATCCACTTTGTTTGCAAATGTGAAAACAATTAGAGCTTCTCACAACCAAAACAAATGACCCTGGCAGGTCACCGTGGGGAACTGTGCTTTGGGTTACATGGGGAAGTTTCTCTCTGTCCCTCAGACCCAGGCCCCACTGAGAGAACCGGGCTAGGCCTCCCTCTGCTTTCCAAAATATATATGAAGAAGGAACAAAATCTGACATTTCAGAGAGGAGGAAGTTCAAATTTACCCCAGGATATGATTTTTTTCAGTTCCATCTACACCTGGAGTATTCCTGGTTCAAGAACCACCAGGAGACACTTTGGGATTGTGAGTTTCTGAAGGCCATTCACTAGAGACTTGTGAATCGTTTTCTGAGTTCATTAAGCGAGACTCTAAAATTTTTAAATGGCATTTGACAATATTTAAATTCCAGTAGAATGTATGTAAAGCCTGTGAAATACAAACACCCTCACACTGCCATTCCTGCTTCATGGGATTTTTAAGCCCTGAATTACGGCTCTAGCTTTTTAATTAAAATGAAGTCTCCAAATGTCATCGACAGCCGTGTTTCGGGGCTTCAGCACGCCTGACATTTTGGCCAATGTGTGAACTTAATACATTTTTTAAACAGGCCTGCCTGTCACTGTAGAGTGAAAGATATTGCAGTATATTTTTGCCAGGCACATTCTAGCAACACTGCTGTAAAATAGACAGTTTACTGGGAGGGAACCTGGAATTTTGCCATGGTTATACCCAAGTCTCAGGGTAACCTCATCTGTGACACAAAACTTAAATTTACTCAGGAAAGCAGCCTCTCCTCTGTGAAGCCTGTGGGGTGGGGAAAAGAATCATACCATCATTGTTGTATGATTTGGTGACCGATATTTGGAAATGACACTCATTTTCATTTGGATTTTAGCCTAGAAACCAGAGCCCCTTAGGTGGAAACCTCTACATGTCCCTTGGTAGCAAGACAGAGAAAGGTCACCACATACAAGCATGTTCTGAGCAAACTGTGTTGGGCACACTGGGGCTGGGGGCAGTACCTTCAGTAAAACATCACTTCCCTCTCCCATTGATTTCTCCAAAGTCAAGTGACTAAACTTAACAAGCAGCAGTGTGCACCTCACTGTGGTTCAGTGTCTTCAAACTACAATGCAAGAGCAGCAAAAAGCAAAATAAAAAGAGAATTCCCCCCCTCCCCCCAAACAGGCCCACGTCGTCGAACTGCTCTCAAAGAAGGGAGCTTACCGCGAATTTCAAAGGTCTGTAGGCATCAGAATAAAAGTAGAACCTTTTGTATTCTTTGTATATTTTGTCTCCTTTTCTTGGGGCGTATCTCCTGAAAAACTTCTCCTTCGTCACAGGGTCTTCATCAAGTTGGTAATCGTTCATACGCTCACACACTTTATCCAAAAGGTCGATGAGGAAAGCTTCCGACTGGGCCAGGGGGACCTACAAGAGAAACCCAGCCAGCCAGGCCACGTCCCTTCATGTTGATACCCGTCCAAGACAGCCCAGCGAGTTCATGGAAACACGCGATCTTGGGAACGCTACTATGACCCACTGTCCAAACACAGCCCCAGTTCTTTCTGTCACTTCGGCCAAAATTCTAGTACGAAAAAGTGCATGCTGGACAGTGGGCGGTAAAAACGTACATCAAAGATCTCATTACAGCAAAAGACTATGCCTACAATCACTTAAAAATCATTGAGGAAAGCCCAGAAAATGGGGGGATGGAGAGAGAGACTGGGAGATATTTTCAGTGGGGAAGCCACGCTTTTGCCCTTCCCACGGTCACGGTGCCCTCTGCCGTCGGTCACTTGCGGCGCCCACGAGGGCCCGCGGGTGCCACTCTCTCTGGGGGTTTTCTTTGGGGACAGCTGGCGCGCGCCCCGAGCGCCCCTGTCCCTCCGCCCCCCACCCCCACCCCCGGCCACCGCCTCCACCCCGGGCGCGGGTCAAAGAGCACCCCGCGCCCTTGGAGACCGAGACAAAACCTTGTGTGCCGTCTAGACGGGTCAAGGTGCAGGAGGCCGGGTCCCCGCGGTCCTTCCGGAAGGGGGCGTGGAGCCGCCAAGGGCGCCCGGCCCGCGGCTTTGCGCGCTTTCTCCCTCTCCACCCTCCGCTGATCAAAGTAGGAAGTTTGCATGACAACCGCCGTGAAAAGGGCCGCATCCCGAATGAACTCGGTGTCTGCCGTGTTGATATATCCAGCCCCCTTTGTCCCCTTTCACTCGCAGTGTGAGCCCTTCCGGTGCCCAGACCGCGCGACATTCGCCGGCGCGCCCCGGGCGCACAAAGGGTCTCTGCGCTCCGCCGCCATCTGCCGCGGCCCGCCCGCCCGCGCGGTGACCGGAAGGCGGGCCCCGGGGCCGCCGTCCCCTCCCGGGGCCGCCGCCGTCAAGCCCCCGGTTGCAGCCGCGAACCAGCCCCGGGCAGGGCGGAGGAGAGCGAGCCGAGCGCCCATGCCGCCCCGCACCTGCGGCTGCCCAGGTAACGCATCCTCGCCCTCGCGGCCCTGGCCTGCCAGGTGCCCTGGACGCCGCCGGTCTTCCTTCTCCGAGACACCGAGTTTCTCCTCCCCACTCCCACAGATGCCCAAATTTCTGAGTTAAAAAAATATATATATACTAGGTGCACTTTCAAACACTAGAGAGTTTTCTTAAGGCCATGATTATGCCCCCCCCCCAGGTTTGTAAAATGCAAAAACTAACTCATGGTTGACAATCGGCTCGAAGCCCTTAGCTGACAGACCGAAAGTGTGGGCTGGCGGCAGATGGGCCGCTGGGGAAGGGAAACCCTTGACTCAGCAGTCACTAACGCACCGTCATGGGCTGGACCTGCACGGAGCCATTTGAGGGCATTTAGTGCATATAAATACATGCATGGTTGTTCTTAGGTGTCAGCAGAGCAGGAATTTATGGAGAGGTGAAGAGTGAACTCTTGCATTGAAAGAAAGAAAGAAAAAGAACCTGACAGCAGCGAGGAAATTCCTTCTCTCCTTCCCTCCCCCAACAGAAAGATGCACTCACTCCGTGCGTGGGGGCGGGGCAGCGACTGGGGAGGGGGTCTGTTCCAAGTCCTGGAGCCCTTCTCACACACCCTGCATTTCTTGTTGTCTCCCTAGAAACTGTTTGGTTTTTTTTTTTTCCCCCCCGCCTCACGTTGACATAACATTCTGGGCCATGTACAAAACTTGC
The DNA here is from genome assembly GCF_020740685.1 of Jaculus jaculus. Classification (NCBI taxonomy): domain Eukaryota; kingdom Metazoa; phylum Chordata; class Mammalia; order Rodentia; family Dipodidae; genus Jaculus; species Jaculus jaculus. The sequence continues at coordinate 113,277,801 of NC_059111.1, read as the reverse complement.
TGAGCCTTGTAAGTTTGGGGCAAAAGCATGCTGTGGGTGTGGGAGAGTGATTTTTAAGAGCCCCCCCCGCCCCCCCCCACCGGGTTTCACTTTTTTAAAAATAGTCCTTGGTGTTAAAACCTTCCCCTCCACAATGGGTCAGTTTTATGTGTTTACATGTTCGACTTTAACACCGGTACATTACAGGAAAGGACTCACCCTGAATTTCTACAATTTTCTAAGCTCACGAAAGCTGGCTGCTTTGGGATGGAATTAGCTGGCCCTCAGAACAGTTGGTGGCCAACGCATTCAGAGGAAACGCATCCCAGTGTCCACTGGAGGAAAGGGAATGTGCTACGTGTGGGTAGTCAGGTCATTTCATTTGAGTCAACATTTTTTTTTAGCTTAAAATCCCAAAGCATTAGGGTTTTCAAGACAATATTTGTGAGATGCTTATAAGGCAGCTCTCATACGTGAAAATGCCTTTATTAGAGTTATGATTCTACATGGCCCAATCCACCTTCAGTGGACTTAGAGGCTGTTCATAGGATAACTGAGCCTTCCCCCTCAAATTGTTTCATTCTGAGTGCAGTAAGGGCTGGGACAAGAGGGATAAAACTAAGTCTTTCTTTCCTTATGTGAAGGTTCTGAATGGGAGTTGTCAATAAAAACTCCCATTGTAATCTTCCCGGAACCTTCCCTCAGCCCTCCGAGGACGGGCTCAGATACCAGCCTCATTAAAATATGAATGGAAAGGGCCTTGATCTCCACCTCTGTGTCAGGAGAGAAGCATTCGCTGGCGCAGTTTTCTTATCTGCGGTTACCTTTCCACATGGGCCCAAGTTAGAATGTAACAGTGACCTGTGATCATTTCACTGCTATCTTGGGGAGCCCGGGGTGGAAGCCCGCCTCCATGCCAAGGCTGTCCACACCTTGCTGCCTGTGATAGGAGCAAAGGCCCGGGAGGGGAGGCTCGCACCCCAACTCTGCCAGGGGAAGGAACTGGTTCAGAGCTCTGGCTTGGGCTTCCGTACAAAGCCACTGCTGGGGAGTTCATTACAGACCACTATGACAACACTTTAATAACAGTCAATTACAGCATGCTCCCCGTGTTTTTTCATTACTGTGTCTCTGTTAATCTTGTAGCAAATTTCTTGCTTGATGGCTATCACGATGAGGCAGGAATACAATCACGTTAGAGTTCACAATTGGATGTGGTGTGTCTGTCTCTGCCGTGACCGTCTGACAGTCGCCAGTACCCTGGCCTGTCTTCATCGCTACTTTGGCGTTTTCTTTGGGTAGGAAACCAGCCTTGAGCCTGTTTAGTGGCTCATAATTAATTTCCCATTGTTGAGATGCTTTCGTTCTTGAGGGCTAGTTCATGTGGAGTTTCTAGTGACATTGTCCAGCAAATACCGAATCTTCTTTAATACTAACTTTATGGCCATTAAAAAATGGGGTTGTTGCTGGTATTGCTGGAGTCAGTATTTAGAAGTGAGCATTCCAGGCACCTTGCTTTCGGGCAGAGCAGGAGCATGTGCAGAAGCTTGTGCTGAGAGGTAGAATCAGCCTGAACGTTAATTGGCTTCTATGAGTTTGTTGTCTGACACTTCTTCATATAATATGCAAATAGCATTGAGTGTTGAGGTTTACTAGACAATATGATTACAGATCTGAAGGAGTTCATTTTGGTGAGGAATAATAAAAGTGGATGGATTCACATTTGCATGGGATCAATAAGAGAGACTTCTCAGTCTCCTGTGCTATAAGCAAAATCCACTGGCACGTCACAGAATTCCCGTTAGCATCTCAGGATCCCACCAAGTTTGCGTTTAAGCAGGTGAGACTGCAAAGACTTCAGGAAGGCTTGCTACAAATATCAGAACCTTGCAGAAAGCAGCCTCTGCCTTCTGCCTCTTGGATTCTGAGTAACAGATATAACCCATTCATACCTAAATAATTTTACAAGTGTTTCCTGTACTTATTATACATGGATACATGTGGATAACATGTATGCTCAGATTGTTTTTTTTTAAGTAACAAAATAAGAGCCATATAATTTTGAGGAAAAATTTTCCATAATTCAATTACATTTTCCATGTTGAAGGTGATTTTCAACTTAACTGTGACCAAACAAACAAAAAAACTACACAGTGGCTCAGTATTAATGATCTCTAAGTAGGAGTCATCTAACTCAATTTGACTATTCCGAAAGTTAAAACATGCATCTTCTTTACATTATTAAACATAAAATTGGCACTGCCATTTAGATTCCCATTTGAACAAAATATATACTGCTAGCTTGAAATTATGAAATTTCAAATAGGTGAAATGAAAAAGAACGCAACAATGGAAGTGCGGCCATTTTCCAGCCTCTGCGCGGATCCCGTGAGCGAGGTCTCAGGCGCCCGCGTCACACCGTGCGGCTGCCTTTGTCCTCCAGCTGGCACAGCTCGGAGAACTTGGCTGCTGTCGAAAACCCTCATCTGAGAAAGTGTGAGTGCCCGCCAGGGCCACAGCAAGAAGCTGCACCACTAACAGAGTAAGAGAAGGGCTTTTGTTACGCGAGGCCAAGCAAGAAAGGTGCTACAAGCCGGGGCCAGCCTGGGCTACCCAGTGAGGCCAGCCTGCTCTACAGTGTGAGCCCCTGTCTCACACACACAAAAAAGAACTTGTTTATCCATTCAACAAATACTCATTGGACCCCTGATTCATATTCAGCAAATACACTTCTTAAATTTGACTTTCTTTTTAAATTTTATTTATTTATCTGAGAGAGAATGGGTGTAGCAGGGTCCCTAGCCACTGCAAATGAACTCCACATGCATGTGCATCTGGCTTACATAGGTCCTGGGGAATTGAACCTGGGTCCTCTGGCTTCGCAAGCAAGTGCCTTAACCTCTAAGCCATCTCTCCAGCCCCAAACTTGACTTTCTTAAAGACTGTCCTGTGATTGTGAATTAAAGCTGGAATAATTGTTTTGGTGTGTGTAAGCATGTGTGTTTGTGTGGTGTATGCATGTGTGTGTAAATGCACACACCCCATGTGCATGTGTGTGCAAAGGCCAAAGGAAGACATTGGGAGTCCTCTGCTGCTGCTCTTCTGCCTTGCTTCCCTGAGAGAGGGTCTCTCACTGACCCTGGAGCAGCCGTTTTCCAGTGACACTGGCTGACCAGCAGCCCCCCTTCTCAGAGCTGAGGTTGCAGGCACAGCCAGGCCTGGTTTTATTTTCGTTGTTATTTTGGGCTTCTGCAGGTAGGGTCTCACTCTAGCCTAGGCTGACCTGGAACTCACTCTATAGTCCCAGGCTGGCATTGAACTCAAAGTGATCCTCCTACCTCTGCCTCCTGAGTACTGGGATTAAAAGTGTGCACCACTACATTGGGCTCCCATGCCTGTCTTTTTTACATAGGTGTTGGAGATGGAACTCAGGTCCTCATACTTTCTCAGGGGGGGCATTTCTCCAGAAAAAAATTTTTTTTGAGGTAGGATCTCATTCTAGCCCAGGCTGACCTGGAATTCACTATGTTGTCTCAGGGTGGCCTTGAACTCTCAGCGATACTCCTACCTCTGCCTCCCGAGTGCTGGGATTAAAGGTGTGCGCCACCACGCCTGGCTCCCAGAAATAACTTTTGAACTGGAACATGTGCCTAGTGGATGTTACCTGCGGGCAGCATGGCCCTGTCTACCAGGAGCAGAGATCACCTGAGCATTGTGTCTGCTGCCTTTGTTCACAGTTTTCTGTGAACTCAGCTCCATCTTGCCTTTCAGCGGCTGTTGAGTGAGAACACTGCCCAGGCCCATGGCTGTGCTGAGCCAGCTCTGCCAAATGCGGCCCCCACAGAAAGCACACAGAGGCACACTTGGGAATCTGCCCCGGCATTGCCCAGCCTTGTCTTCTGCATGCCCTGCAAACTGGCAAGGGAGGGCAAGATGCCCTAGTAAAATGTCAGAAGTCTGAGAAGAAAATGGACAGTGATTTCAACAATGGGTTAAGAAACCCTAGGCAGAGCTGGAGGGGTAGCTCAGTGGGTTGAGGTCCTGTCTAGCATGTGTGAGGACCTGGGTTCAATCCTCAGCACTGCATAAACTGGACACTACAAAAACCCGTGGAGCATGCTTGTAATCCAGTGCTTAGGAGGTGGAGGATTAAGATAGTAAGTTTAACGCCAGCCTAGACTATGTGAGACTTTGTCTCAAAAAAAAAAAACCCTAAAAAAATAAGATGTTTCATCCCCAAGAGGCGAAAGTATAGACTCTCATGTTCATACAAACGTGCACACACACAGCCACACAAGCGTGCATGCACATCCATGTAGATATTCACACAAGCACATGCACAGATTATGCAAAAGGCGCCATCTGGCCTTCGTGCCGACGAGCATTCCCAAAGATGCTGTGTGGCTTCTGCATAAAACCAGATAGTATGGACAGAGGGGCTACAGAGCCCCAACCCTCTGCTCACCAAATGCAGGAGCCCCTCTCACCCCTCAAGAGAGTCCCTACTCACCCAGCCCCTGCTCTTAAGCATCAGCCCCCAGAGCCAGATCAGGGCTGGTTGCTGGGAACAAGGAGCACCCTTGCCCAGGACACCCTAAAGAGCTGGCATGGGTCCTTTTTCCCCTCTTTGAGGTATGTCTGCCACCATTCACTTTTCCACCAAGGGACCTGGGGACAGCAGGCCTTCTGAGCACGTGAGTCCTTGACTTAAGCCCCTGATGCTCCTCACATAATGGAGGACCTGGTGGGCAGAGGTGGAGACATATGTATGTATATGTGTGTGTGTGTATATATATGTATGTGTGTGTATATATATGTGTGTGTGTGTGTGTGTGTGTGTATGTATGTGTGTGTGTGTGTGTGTGTGTATATATATATATATATATATATATATATATATGTTTTTTGAGGTAGGGTCTCACTCTGGCCCAGGCTGACCTGGAATTCACTATGTAGTCTCAGGGTGGTCTCGAACTCATGGCAATCCTCCTACCTCTGCCTCCCAAGTGCTGGGATTAAAGGCGTGCGCCACCACGCTTCTTTTTTGTTTGTTTGTTTTTGAGACAAGGTCTGTGTAGCCCAAATTGAACCTTGAACTCACCATCCTTCTGCCTCAGCCTCCTGAGTGCTGGGACTATAGGCTTTTCCACCATGCCTGGCGGAAATATCTTTCTTTGAAATGTCTTCTTCTTCTCATTATTATTATTATTATTATTATTATTATTTATTTTCCACTGTAGCCCAGGCTGATCTGCAACACATTCTGTAGTCTCGGGCTGGCCTTGAACTCACAGTGATCCTCCTATGTCTGCCTCCATAGTGCTGGGATTAAAGGCGTGTGTGACCATGCCTAGCTCATTAAAGTGTTTTTTAATGGAAAACATATCAACTTGATTTCTTTAAAAAAAAAAATCTAGGGTTGGAGAGATAGCTTAGTGGTTAAGGTGCTTGCCTGTAAAGCCAAAGGACCCCAGTTCAATTCCCCAGGACCCATGTAAGCCAGATGTACAAGGTGGTGCATGCATCTGGAGTTCGTTTGCAGTGGCTGGAGACCCTGATGTGCCCATTCTCTCTCTCTCTCAAATAAGTTCATGTAAATAAAATATTTTTTTTAAATGTATAAGAATCAAAAGGGTGAAAAATACGGATCATACCTGCCCCGAGTCCCTAAACTGTCTTCTCTTTCTAGAACATGTGAGAATAACCCTGAATGTGTGTACATGTCAACATGTGAGAACAGGTGTGCCGGCTGTGCATGTGTATATCCTATACATGTGTGAACCCGCTGGCCCGCACGCGTGCCTGTGTGTGGGCAGGTGGGCTTGTTACCCCTCTTCTACGTCAGGCAGATAACAGCTCAGCCTTCCCTCTGCTCATGCACTGTCTTCCTTCCATCTTGGGGTAAGAGGGCACAGACCATGTTGGGGACGGTCTCCTGACAGCCCGAGGAAGGAAGGCTCTTGCTGGCAGCTGATGCCTCACTCCACACTGTGGGAGACAACGCACGAACGCAGAAGAGAAGTGCTTGCACACATACGCCAAGGGCCCACCTCCCACATTTCCACCCCTGTAGCAGCAGTCACTATAGTATGCACAGAATCTTGGAGACTATATAGCAAGCAAATGCCTCACCTTTCAGAGGGGGAAATAGAGGCACAGAGAGGAGATGCGTCCCAGGCAGAGCCAGGAGGGACCCAGCACAGCCGATCCTTGAGCCCAGTCAGGGCCTCATCCAGGGCCTCTGTGACTTGGCCAGAGCAGCCGTGACCACCAAGGCCACAGCTGGCTGGGAGCAGCTGGCCTTCTCTTTTTAACTTGTCTTTTTATTCATATTTATTATTATTATTTGGTTTTTCGAGGTAGGGTCTCACTCTAGTCCAGACTGACCTGGAATTCACTATGTAGTCTCAGGGTGGCCTCCAACTCACACTGATCCTCCTACCTCTGTTCCCAAGTGCTGGGATTAAAGGCATGCATCACCATGTCCAGCTGGCCTTTTTAAAAAAATTATTTCTACTTTTATTTATTTATGAGAGAGAGGGTGAGGGACAGAATGGGCTCATTAGGGCCTCCAGGCACTGAAAACGAACTCCACATGTACCGCCTCGTGCATATAGCTTCCGTGGGTCCTGGGGAATCGAACCTGGGTCCTTTGGCTTTGCAGGCAAGCGCCTTAACCACTAGGCCATTTCTCCAGCCCTGCATCTGGCCTTTTGATAGGCAAGGGCCCCTTCCTCAGCCTGCAGTACCTCCAGCCCTGCATCCGTCTTCAGGAGAGGTCTCATCACAGCATGGCACATGCACAGGCCCAGACCCAAAGTGCCCTGCCTTGGCCTGGCAAGCTACAGTCCAGACCCAGAACACTGGACACCGCCAGGGGCAGGTGACGGTGGGCTGCAGCGACGCACACAGAGATGGGTGGCAAGGCCAAGTCCCATGTCAGACATGACAAAGAACTGTCCACCTAGTAACCCACTGCATTCCTCAGCAAGCCTGAGGGGAATGTGGCCTGGGGCTTGGAGCCAACCCAGCCTCCCAGACTATAGTCCGACAGTGCTTAACCAAGCAAGGTCCGAGCCATCCGTGAGCTCTGCCCGCCCAGCATCCTCTTCTGAAGATGCGTGTGCCCCAGGGGAGCTGCGCAGAGGGCGGCAGAGCGCCATCCTTCTGCTCAATGGGCCGCGTTACCTCAGACTTCACGCACAGCAGTGGCACGCAAGTTTCAGCAGAGTTCCCGAGCAAGAGGGAGGAAGACTAACGTGGCCAGGGAGCAGCCAGATCAACACACTGCCCCCTCTGTGTCCTGAAACTCTCGCTGGGGGAAAGGGGCTCTTCTCCCCTCCTCCTCTTCTTGGAGCCCGAGAGCTGCCGGGACGGGCATCTATGACTGCTTTGCCAGGGGTTCTTGGGACAGTAGTGCAGGCTTCCCCTGAAGATCTCAGCCCCAGCCAGGCTGAGTTCCCTGGTGGTTCATTCCCAAAGTCAAGTCAGAGCAGAAGGAGAAGAGAAGAGAGACGAGAGAACAGAAGGAGAAAGAGGAAGCAACTGTTACCCTTGGTGATTTCTTTCCCACTTCTAGAGGAAGGGCCGTTTATGACCAAAAATGGGAGGTGCTGTCTTTGGGCACACAAGGAGAAGATGCCTCAGTTCTGAGTCCCAGAGTTCAGAGCAGCTCATGAAGGGTGCCAGGCCCTCCAGTACCTCCTGATTACTGACTCAGGCAAGACACCACAGCACCAAGGAGACATTGCACCCAGAACCATGGCCTTTGGGGCAGCTCAGTGCAGAGCAGAGCGCTTACTTCCATGCACCAGGGCCTGGGTTCCCCCCTTAGCCCCACAGGAACAAGCAAAAATGGAGAGCTTTCACTGACACTCCAGGGACACAGAGAGGCAGTGGAGGGTGGTGAAATGGTGCCCCTAGGTCCCATCGTGACACCTTTTATGATATTAAAGAGTTGAACGTTCCTCAACATTGTCTTAACCGTTGTCTGTGTCCCTCTTTTCTCCTGCAAGTGTCTGAGCACTTCAGACCCACTTGGGGTGCATTGGGCTGGGCTGAGGAGCCCTCTTAACTGAGCCTCCTGACTGCTAGGAGGAAGACGGTTACTCACCAAACTTGGGTCCTTGTCCTGAGTCTATCCTTGGTTTTAACATTTAACATTGAGGATATCATGTCTCTTTCCAGATCAGAAGTTTGTCTCAGAAACTCCATTGTGTGACTAGACATGTTCACGTTAAGACATAAAGACATCCACCCTTCAGGAGGCCCACAGAAGGATTATCTATGTTCTCTTTGCCTCTCTTATGACTCTTGCATCCTCTAATCTTTCCTATTATCTCTTCTAGATTAGAATGAACATGTAGGGGCTGGAGAGATAGCTTAGCAGTTAAGGCATTTGCCTATAAAGCCAAAGGACCAGCCGGGTGTGGTGGCGCATGCCTTTAATCCCAGCACCTGGGAGGCAGAGGTAGGAGGATCACTGTAAGTTTGAGGCCACCCTGAGACTACATAGTGAATTCCAGGTCAGCCTCGTCCAGAGTGAGACCCTACCTTGAAAAACAACAACAACAACAAAGCCAAAGGACCCAAGTTTGATTCCCTAGGACCCACGTAAGCCAGATGCACAAGGTGGCACATGCTTCTGGAGTTGGTTTGTAGTGGCTGGAGGCCCTGGCACACCCATTCACTTTCTGTCTGCCTCTCTCTCTCAAATGAATAAATAATTTAAAAAATATTTTTAAAAAGAGCATGAAGTGAGAAGAATTGACTGGAGCCAATTCCAACCTGTGTCCGTGGTGGGGTGAGGGAGACTATTAAGGAATCAGTCACATCCTCCTGTCTCCGCTAAATAACTTTTCTTTTGTTCATTTCATCGGGGACCATTAGTGACCCCCAGTATGCTCACAGGCTAAGAATTCAATAAAATGTGGTGTTTACTGCAGCAGTGAGGTTCATGCGTGAGGGACAACGTCTACTCAGAATCTTAGCATCCTGATAAAACAAACTGTATCAATTCTGAGTCTTCATCCACCTGCAATTCCAGTGTTACAGCCTCCACCCCACATACAGCAGTAACCAGACACTCCAGCTTCTCTACTGTCTATGTGAACATGCGTGGCTTAATGGTAGAGAGAGCTCTGCAAGAATCCACAGATCTGGGGCTGGAGAGATGGCTCAATGGTCAAGGCATTTGCCTGCAAAGCCTAATGGCCTGGGTTCAATTCTCCAGTACCCACGTAAAGCCCATTGCACTTGGAGGCCCTGACACACCCATTTATTCTCTTTCTCTCCTTGCAAATAAATAAAATATTTTTAAAAAGAATCCAGCTGGGCATGGTGGTGCACACTTTTAATCTCAGCACCTGGGAGGCAGAGGTAGGAGGATCACTGTGAGTTCGAGGCCACCCTGAGACTACATAGTGAATTCTAAGTCAGCCTGAATAGAGTGAGACCCTACCCTCAAAAAACCAAACAATAACAAAAAAGAATCCACAAATCAAATCCTGGAGTCTTGATTTGGGGACATTCAACATTTAAAAACAGTATGATCATATTTAAAACTTATCAATCATGCTGACCTGAGTGTTGTTCTTCCTATTGAGCTCTTTTCTTGAGACATTGCTAGCTGTGGGGTTGGAGGAGTGAACACTGTTTTAAAAAACATTTTAACATTTTGATTTATTTATTAGAGATAAAGAGAGGGAGGGAAAGAGATTGAGAGAGAGGCCCTGGCATATCCATTCTTTCTCTACCCTCCTCTCTCTCTGCTTGCAAATAAATAAATTAATAAATAAATATCTAGTCTGGAGTCTAGAGAGAATCTATACAAATATGCTGAGTGAGACAATGAGACCCCCACGATGGGATTGCCAAGTCCTGAGCTCTGACTGCATGGTGGCATGGTGCCTGACATGATGACATGACGGTGAAGTTGTCCGTGTCCCCAGAACTGTGGCCTGAGCCTGGAATCACACGTATCCTACCATCTTCAGGAGTGACCTTCTGGCCACGGACTGCTTGTGCAAGCCCAGAGATAAGAGCGGTGTTTGCATTTATAAAGGATGGGACACAAGCTTAAAAAGTACCATTTCACAACTGTGCAGATGATCAAAACTCATATTTCAGCATCCATAGTAAACTTATTGGGCAGGAGGCCTGGAGAGATGGCTTAGTGGCTAAGGCACTTGCCTGAAACCCCAAAGGACCCAGGTTCAATTCCCCAGGACACATGTAAGCTAGATGCACAAGGTGGCACTGCTGAAGGCCCGGGTATACCCATTCTCTCCTTCTCTAACTGCCTTTCTCTCTCAAATAAATAAAATCAAAGTTATTTTGTGGTAGTGGAGATTGAATCCAGGGCTTTACACCTGCTGGGCAAGTATTCTTCACTGAGCTGTAATATTCCCTGCCCATGATGAGTCAAGTTCTGTCTACTTGCGTATTGTCTATGGCTCACATCTGGGGTCCAGCATTACCATCTTTACAAAGGGTATTGCCTGCTCTGCTGTGACGCCAGTTCCCACTCCAAGGGCTCTCACACCTGCATCCCAATGTGGCCCTGCCCCACGTGTGACATCACCCTGCCAGCGCTGCCCACACAAGCTGGGATTGCTCCCCTGCCCCTGCTCAGATCTCTCTTTCTGGATGCCAAACAGTGCTGCCCTTCTGGAGGGCATGCCCACAGCACCACAGGGAAGTGATAAGCCAAGTGCAGGAGAGAGCTGTACTTTCTACCTCTTGGTACAGCCTGAGGACCCTTTCCTGACTCCAGGAACAACCCTCCACACCAGTGGAAGGCCCTGTGTCAGCCAGGAAGCCGGGGCATGGTGGGAGTTTGGGCTGTGTCTGACAGACCAGGCCTTGGCCTTTTCCACACCACAGGGCTGCAGACCTTCAGTAATCCCAGTGGTCTCATCCCCTCTAAGCCGGGCCCCTCCTGATCTTGACTTAGAGCTTGTGATGCAAGTGACAACAGAGCCAGGTGCCTGCAAACCTCTGTCCTCACTGTCCACCTTCCTCCACGGAGAGGCACCTGCCTTGGGAGGGAATGCCTCATCCAAGGTGACAAGCCTAGTTTATATGCCAAAGCCAGATGATAAAACATGTCTACCTGATACCAAAAGCGTGGCTGGGCACCAGGGGCCTGGGCAGGGAGCACCTCTTTGATATGGAGAAGAACTCCAGCTACCCCACAGCATGCCCATGCTCCCTGCCAGCACCTCTGCTGCCTGCTCCCTGCTTGGAAGGCTCCTGTGGCATGCCATCCCCGGCAGATGCCCCCAGAGTTGCAGTTCAGCTCTGAGGTCTTCCTCAAGGCAGTCAGTTGCTTTCCTGCCAAAGGTTCTGTGGAGCGTTCCACTAGAAGATGGCCAGGTTCAAGGCCGGAGGGCACACATCCAACCCAGGCCCTGTGCACGTGCAGCGGTGGTCCCACCATGCCTCACGGCTCCTTTTGTCCTGGGGGAGAAATAATGGCAATCATTTGAATGCGTCTCCCCATTATCTCCCATTCTTCACCCGATTTGTGGATTCAAACAATTCTTATGCAGTGGAATGAGGAGCAATTAACAGGACTACGGATTTATTAAGGATAAGTCATGCCAGACAGTTTTGACAGCTTGTTTTGAATGTGACAGAATTACCAAATCCGAGGTTCGATGCATTATGTATTTAGACTTCTGTGTGGAATCTAATACCAGGCTTGTGAAAGCATCGTGCCAAGGGTTCCGCGCCAGCCTGCACGAGGATGGCCTCATGGACGGACTCAACGATCAGTGACAAAGGACACAGGACAGGCACCCAGGCACCCAACCAGGCCAAGAATGTGGAGCATGGAGCAGCATTTCACACAACACTGTTGGAGTCAACGTTAGGGCGTGTTTCCCTGAGCAGCACTGGTCTGGAAGGGGAGCGCAGGCTACTGACCACCATGATGGGGAGCCGAGCCCACCAGGCCCGCAGAGCCAGAGCGGGGCCAGCTCTAAAGGCCGAGGCGGTGGACTCAGGTCCCCAAGGAGACGTGCTCAAGTCCTGACTGTCACAACCATGCGTGGACCTGGTTGGAAAAAGTGTCTCATACGCGTGACTAGCTAAGATGAAGTTCGTGACAGATGCCCCTGTAAGAAGCAGGGGATACACATGGGCACACAAGAGAATGGCCATGTGACTACAGAGGCAGAAACAAGGTGACATATCTCCAGGACAAGCCACACCACAGGCAGAGGCCACCGCCAGGCACTGACAGGGCGCATGGGCTACCCTTCCCCTCTGAGCCCTCAAGAGGGAACGCCTCCTGGGCTCTGGGCTTCTGGCCCTCTGCCCTGTGGGACAGGACAGAGGTGTGTCAGGCCCCAGTTTGCAGCCTTTTGCTGTGTGGCCCTGGTACCCAGACTGAGGTGCAGGCAAATGATGGAGTCCCGGGGCATGTGTGCCATGCAGGGTGCCAGGCAGAGCCACACCCTCCATGGCAAAGTGACAGAGAAGAGGGGTCTCCATCCTCTGTGGGCCCAGAGAAGATTTAGGTCAGCGACGCGGCCATTGGCACTCGGCGGCACTCAGCCGTATCTTTTGTCTGTATTTACGAAATGAGACCTGGCATTGCCAGCGTCTGGCTAATTAACCCTAAATCTGTGCTAAGCTATGGTAATCTTTCATTCTCTTTCCTCACTGTGTGCCTGCTGATCAGTATTGTTTTTATCTGCTCAGGAGTACTGAATCAGGTGGTTTATGTCTTCTCCCTGAGGACAGTGGAGCACTCAGTCTTTCTGAATGCCTCAGTGGCAATGCCAGGTTTTGTCTTTTAACCAGAGTCTTTGGTTAATGAGGACATCGTGTACCTGTGTTGTATACACTGCTACTGTTTGTTGGTGTGTGTGTGTTATGCGCATGTGTGCACAGATGTGTGTGCCCTCTTGTGCCCTGTGTGGAGGCCAGGGAGGGTGTTGGGTGTCTTCCTCTATACCTCTTCCTCCTTACCCTGAGACGGAGTCTCTCACTGATCTTGGCGCTTGTTGACCAACAAGCCCCTGAAGCCCTCCTGTCTCCACTCTCCTTAGCACTGGGGTGATGGACATGTGCAGCGATTCTGATTCTTATGTGGGCACTGGAGAGCCCATTCAGATTTTCCTTCTTTTGCAGTGAGTGTTCCTGCCTGCTGAGCCACCTCCTCAGCCCCTTGTCACTGGCTTTTCAGCTCACCCCAGCCAGTCTGAGTAATCCCATGTGCAGGTGGGTGTGTACAGAGGGCCATCCCCCCTCTGACCAGCAGGACTCACTGCGCCAGAGAGCTCCTCCCAGGACCCACGGACTCCCATATCACAAGGCCGCTCTGCTGTGACTGGTCCATGAAAGGCCAGCTTTGATTCCATACGCATCTCTGTGTCACACTGAGCACAGCCAGCTAACCCCTGACATTGCAGCAGAAAATTATAAATACCTATGAGGTGGGCAGGTGACTAACTCCTCTTTTTCCCCTACTAATTGCTTTTCTAGACTCCTCATGACAGAGAAGTAGTCTCAAAGTACCTCACAAAACTGACAGATCCATTTCTTTCCTCATTGTTTCAGCTGACAGAAACTGGGAAGATACTATGAGCAAGATACTCTGTAGGGAGTATAAATGTTTACTTTAAAAATAGGAGCTGGGGACTGGAGAGATGGCTTAGCAGTTAAGCACTTGCCTGTGAAGCCTAAGGACCCCGGTTCAAGGCTTAGTTCCCCAGGTCCCACGTTAGTCAGATGCACAAGGGGGCGCACGCATCTGGAGTTCGTTTGCAGTGGCTGGAAGCCCTGGCGCGCCCATTCTCTCTCTCTCCCTCTATCTGTCTTTCTCTCTGCGCCTGTTGCTCTCAAATAAATAAATAAAAATGAATAAAAAAAAATAGGAGCTGGGCATGGTGGCATACCCCTTTAATCCCAGCACTTGGGAGGCAGAGGTGGGAGGATTACCATGAGTTTGAGGCCACCCTGAGACTACATAGGAAATTCCAGGTCAGCCTGGGCTAGAGTGAGACCCTATCTTGAAAACCAACAAAAAATAAAAAATAGGCCGGTTGGGGCGGGGGGGAACCTGGAGAGATGACTTAGTGATTAAGGCACTTGCCTGTGAAGCCTAAAAACTCAGGGTTGACTCTCCAGGTCCCACATAAGCCAGACACACAAGAGGATACAAGTGCTCAAAGTCACACATGCACCTAAGATGGCACACACATCTGGAGTTCGACTGCAGAGGCTGGAGGCCCTGGCACCCCAATTTCCTCTCTTTGATAAAAAATAATAATAAAGGGCTGGAGAAATGGCTTAGTGGTTAAGGCATTTGCCTGCAAAGCCAAAGGACCCAGGTTCAATTCCCCATGACCCACATAAGCCAGATGCACAAGGGGCACATGCATCTGGAGTTCTTTTGCAGTGGCTGGAGACCCTGGCGTGCCCATTCTCTCTCTGTATCTCGTTTTTTTTTTTTTTCTCTCTCTCTCTCTTTCTCTCTGCTTACAAAAAAATAAGTAAAATTTTAAAAATCAATAACAATTTTAAAAGAGGCTGGGGGGATGACTCTGTGGTTAGAAGCCTTTTCTGTTCAAGCCTGATGACTGAAGTTTGGAGTCCCAGGACCCACATAAAGCCCGTTAGCAGTGACCACCATGTCTGTTGTCCCAGTGTATGGGCAGCAATAGGTGGAGTCAGGAGAGTCCCCAAACTCAAGACCAGCTGGTCTGCATTCACAGCAGCAAAGCCAGCGAGATGCGCTGTCTCAAACACGATGGGGTTGTCCGCGGATCGCCACACGCACACTACAGCACACGCGCACTCACGCATACTCTCGTCGTGTACATAAAGACCATAAGATGAAAACTAGGCGTCGGAAGGCCTGCGGGGTGGCTCCGTCGATGGAGCGGCTCATCTGTCACGCAGAGCCCCGAGCGAGCCCCAGCACTGTGTAAACTGGGTGTGACGGGGCACACCTGAAGTCCCACAGCGTGGGAGGTGGAAGCAGGAGGATCAGAAGTTCAAGGTCATTCCTGGCTAACCTGGCAAATGACTTGGAGGTTAAAGGCACTTGCTTGCAAAGTCTGCTGGCCTGGACTTAGTTCCCCAGCACCCATTTACCCAGGTAAAGTAAGTTTGAGACCGCTCTGGGCTACAACAGGAGACTATCTCAAAAAAAGGGGGTGCTAGAGAGATGGCCCAGCAGCTCAGGCACTTGCCTGCATAAGCCTAACTGCCCAAGTTCAGTTCCCCAGGACCCATGTAAAGCCAGGTACACAGTGGCACATGCATCTGGAGTTCGTTTGCAGTGGCCGGAAGCTCTGGCGTGCTCATTCTCTCTATCTCTCTGTCTCTCTTTTCTCTATCTCTGCTTGCAAATAGAGACCCTACCTCAGAAAAGAAAAAAAGTAATAAATTGAGCAGAATTGGGCATACAAAAGCACAGTTTGTTTCCAAACTTCAAAAACTATAGAATTTATGAGGAAGCTGTTAAGATGACTCCTTATAATTTTGATTCTACTTAGGCGAAGCATTCAAATAATCAGAATAATTACCAATTACTAAATATAAGTATTTGAAAATGACATTTTTTCCAGTTTTTCTCAAATTATAAATCATAGGTACAAAGTTCTTCTTTACAACATGTCTTGAAATACTTCACCCTCTACTCTATTCTGGAATTTTCCAGGTATTATTTGGGGTCCTCAGTTGACAGTAGGTGACTTAAACTTCAGAGATTGAAACCATGGAGAAATAGGCTGTTGCGTCTCCAGCTAACACCATCATGTGTGATTTTGTAATTAAAACCTTTTCATGAAGAAACTTAAAAACAGGAGTTCAGTGTGCCTGCCAGGGGCATCCTGAGAGTCAGGCCAGGGCTCCCGGGGCCCTGCTGGCCTCAGTCGGGGGAGCTCCCGGAAGCCCAGACTCACTTTTCATCAGTGTGGAAAACTTCCTCGAGAGAGACAACATCCGAGGAAGGGGGTTTCTGGGGCTCCCCTCCGTGGTCAGTTGTCTCTGCTTTTTTGAGGCCTGTGCCCAGGTAGCAGGAACACATAGCAAAGGAAACCGCCCACCTTGTGGTACTCAGGTAGCAAAGAAAGACCGGCAGGACCCGCCGCCCTCTATGACCCAATGTTCTGCCACTAGGCCCCACCTCTTAAGGTTCTCCACAGCCTTTGTGGGACACTTAGCCACAGCAGGAAGCTGGCTCTTTACATGTGGTCTTGGCCACCTCCGCCAGGAGCCTGGCTTGTCACTGAAGCATGAGGATGCTTAAGATGGTTGTGCCTGGGCTGGAGAGATGGCTTAGTGGTTAAGGCATTTCCTGCAAAGCAAAGGACCCAGGTTCTATTCTCCAAGACCCACATAAGCCAGATGCACAAGGTGGCTCATGCATCTGGAGTTTGTTCACAGCAGCTGGAGGCCCTGGGACACCCATTTTCCCTCTCTCTCTCAAACAAATAAATAAGTAAAAATAAAATATTAAAAGAAAAGTGTTGTACCATAGAGATGGTCTTATGAATAGAACTCAGGTCGACTCTGAATTATTAGCAATGACTCTAATTGTGCATTTCCATAGAAAAGTGAGAGCAGAACTCTCCACAAGGCCCGAATTTGGATAGTTCTGGTGCAGCTTGAGGCCTCTTTTCCTCTGAAGTCTTCAGAAAGTTCAGGAAAATGGCATGAGAAGGACCCACAGAGCCTAATTATTTTTCACTGGACTTAAGCAATGGGCAGGAGAATAAGACCCTTTTAATATAAAACTTTAAATCTCTCCACTGGAACCCAGACCACACCCCTTCTCTTTAATTGCCTTACGTTCTTTATTGGGACGGAAGGTTGCTGCTAAGGGCCCAGGGTCCAGCCCAAGCCCTCTGCCTTGGGCAGCTGGGTTCCCACAGCTCAGACACAGCCATTCTTCTTGGTGGCAAAGGACACCAGCTGCTGCCACAAGGAGACCATATTGGAGCCACTTTTCACTGGGAGAAGAGAAGTTTAAGTCCAACAGGAAGGTGGGAGGCACTGTAGACCATGAATCAGAACCGTGGCCCCCCCCCAAAGCAACACAAGCCGCGGCAGCCACTCCTCCCACAGAGCACCCTATGGCTCCCCTACATCAGAAGCCCTGTTGTCTTTGAAGCCACTTGGTCTTCAGAATTTTCCCCTTTTCCTCTTTTGTTAGAGACCTGCTGACAAAGATGCCACCCATGAGAACAAAACTGTGCACCAGCAATAAGCACTGCAGGCCTCGAGACCCGAGGACAGCAAGGAGGAGGACGCGGACGGAGACATGAGCCACAGAGATGGGAGGCTCAGGGTAGTGGCCCCTCATCCTGCCTGGGAGACCAGATAAACTTCTCATAGGAAATCGTTCAACATGTGCCTGCACACACGTGTTCTGTGGCGCGGGTAGCATGGCCTTCTGTAGCCTCCCTAACTCGGGTATCTCCATCTCTATTTATTTCCTGAGCTGCCTTCAACAAATCAGCACACCCAAGTGGCTTCGAACAACGGAGGTTCGTTCCCCTCTAGACCTGGAGGCCAGAAGTCCAAGATCAAAGCATGGGCAGGCTCACTTCATCTCTCTGGAGGCACGGGAAGGTCTGCCCTCATCCCCTTGCTGGCGATCTCCCGCTTGCGGAAGCAGCACTTCCTGACCTCAGCCAGGGCTGTTCTCTCTGAGCGCCTGTTTCAACTTCTCATAAGGTGCCAGTCACTGGATTAGGGCCCACTCTCCCTGTATGACCTCATCCAAAGTGAAGGCTTTTGCAGAGATTTCCACATGTTGGAGTATGAGGTGCTGGGCGCCACACTGGCCAGGTTCAACCTGGGGCAGGCATGAAGCAGGGTCTCAGCATGTTCTGACCTCTCTACTCTGTGCTGTCCCACTGATACGTCATTCTGCAGACTAGACCTAACTGTGCCTGAGATCCCAACCTGGCAGCAAAGATTTGCCAGCTCGGGAGGGAAACACCAACTCCAGCCAGGTAATTCTTCATCCATCCATGGCCATAACTTCCTGCAATCATTGAAACTTCGTGTCCCAGTGAGGGAAAAAAATCCTGGGCTATAGAGATGGCTTAGCAGTTAAGGCTGCAAAACCAGAGGACCCTGGTTCAATTTTCCAGGACCACATAAGCCAGATGCACAAGGGGGCGCATGCATCTGGAGTTTGTTTACAGTGGCCGGAGGCCCTGGTGCACCCATTCTCTATATATATCTGCCTCTCTCTCAAATAAATAAATAAAAACTTTAAAAAAAAATATCCTGCTTTCTACAGGCTAGGGTTTCTCATATCCCAGCGTTGGTGCCAGGTTTTGGCGGAAGGCTGCCAGGGGCCTTTAGGACATTGAGTATCTCTGCATGGTGGCTGCCTATGGGAAGCCTTGTCTCCTCCAGCCCTGAGACCCCGAATGTCATCAGCCATTGCCGAAAATCCCATAGGAACAGGGCTGTCTCTGCTGAGAAGCACAGCTGTGGACCCTGGTTCCACAGGAGGTGGCAGGGGACTCGTATTCAGTGGTCCATGGGTCAAGGGCTCTCTTCACAAGGGCAGTCTCCCTGCCTTGCCTTGGTCTCCCCAGTTTGTCCAGGCTCAGCTCTGTGTGGTTAGACTAGACACAGAGCTGGTGTGCCTGCCCTGGCCATGCTGCCTGGCCCCTTGGGAGTGTACCCAGCAGGCCTCGCTGACCTCAGGTGGTGCTGAGCGGGCAACCCCTTTCTCTTCACTGACTTTTTAAAAGGGAAATGTTGGGCTCGCCTGATGTCAAATACCTAGATAATTAACCTCCATGCAAAGTGCCTATTTGACCCCATATTGTGTGAACTAAACAGTAAGCAATTATACTAACCATGATGTTTAAATCTGGAAGGGTTAGATAAGCAATCTGGAAGGTTAAGAAAAAGGAGGTGCTGAGATCATATAAGGGGGTGTGCTGGCCTACTGTTGGGCAGTGTCACGGTCCCCCTGGCTTGGTTTCTGTCACCTGCTCTAACCCTGCCCTTCTCTTGCTTTCTCTGAGCCTAGGATGTCAGCATTTCCCCAGAGACGGGGTGCAGAGCAGCGCACAGTCGGCATTCAGAGAGGGGATAATTCCTTATTTGTGTTTTTGCTTCCTGAGAGCGGCTCAGCTGACCCTTTGGGAACTCTGGCCGCTTTCAGCCACACACAATCACACAGGCAGAGAGCAAACAGGAAATCCCAGGCTGAAGGATGGGGTCCAGAGGACAGGGCGAGACATGCTTGATGGCGGGGAAAGCATTCAGCTCCTGGGAGGGTCCTAGGCCTCTGGCCTGTGGCCTCTGCAGCCTGCAGGGTCCAGAAGTAATAGCCAGGGACCGGGGCCTGGGGCCTGGGTGAGGGTGGGACTCCTTGTTACGGCCTCTCCCAACTGCCGCGTATGTCTCAGGTCAGGGTGCAGGAACCAGGCAGACCTGCATTCCAGGAGGACGCGGACGTGCCTCATGGAGTGCGCATGAACACCTGATCCAGGTGGCAAATCGGCGTCTGCACAGATCCAGGGCGGCTCACCTTCTGCCTTCCCTGAGCCACACTGGGTGAAGAGCCTTGGGCAACACATTAAATACAGCAGCCCATGGGTTGGTAGAGCATACATACGTTTATTTTGCATGATATTGTGCCACGGCATTGTCGTCTACAAAGCTCATACTTGAGAATTACACAGACCCATCACTGAGGTACAGAAAACATCACGAAAAAACATCTCATAATGTTTTCAGTAAGTTTATGATTTTGTGTTGTGACTCTACTGATAGCTATCTTCGGCGGCTGCATCTAGCCTGTGGGTCACAGGTTGAACATACCTGGAGTCTCCACCTTCAGTATGCGCTACCTACAATAAAGCAGAAACAGAAAGCCTGCCGCTAAAAATTCAGTTGACTTTTTAAGAAATATCTATTCATTCATTTATTTGAGAGAGAGGGAGGAGTGAGAGAATATGAGTGTGCCAGGGCCTCTTGCCACTGCACGCCAACATCAGATGCATGTACCACTTTGTGTATCTGACAGCTCGACATGGGTACTGGAGAATAAAATTCTGGCCAGCTTACTTTGCAAACAAGCACCTATAACTAGCCATTTCCCTGGCCCTTCAGTTAACTTTCTAATAGCTGATTTATGATAAAGTTGCATCTGCTACTTGCAGAAGAGAATTTTCAAAAATATATTAATATTTTAAATATAAATTTAATACATACAAGATATTTAAATATTTTCAAATATGTTTTATTTATTTATTTGAGAAAAAGAGGTACAGAGAAAGAGAGAGAGAATGGGCACTCCAGGGCCTCCAGCCACTGCACACGAACTCCAGATGCATGCGTCCCCTTGTGCATCTGGCTTACATGGGTCCTGGAGAGTCAAACCAGGATCCTTTGGCTTTGCAGGCAAACGCTTTAGCTGCTAAGCCATATCTTCAGCCCAAAAGATTTAAATATTTTTAAAATATATGTGGGTGAGGTGTCTGCATGGCCTGTGGGGGCCCTGTGTTTCTCTCTGGGTCCCTGACTTCAAGCCACTCACCGCGAGCGCTTCTCCCGCTCACTGGCACTTCCAGACATATGATTTTATTTTATGGTATTTACTGTGTCCACCTCAAAAATGTTCTGAATTTTGTTTTTTTCAGTTAAATCCAACTGAACAACTTGAGTTTAAAACTCCCACAAGGGGCTGGAGAGATGGCTTAGCACTTAAGGCACTTGGCTGCAAAGCTAAAGGACCCAGGTTCAATTCTCCAGAACCCACGTAAGCCAGATGCACAAGGTGGTACATACATCTGGACTTCCTTCATTTGCAGTGTTTAGAGGCCCTGGCGTGCCTATTCCCCCCCCCTACTCTGTCACACAAATAAATAATAAAAATAAATATAAATATTAAACAAAACTTCCTCTAGGAGGTCCCCTCCACATCATAAGGTGGAAAAACCATGCTGCTGGTGGGGTGCAGTCCTTAGCAGAAGCGTACCTTCCACCTCCTGGCCAGGGGGACAGCATACAGCAAAAGCAAAAGCTGGCTCAGGAAACCAGATCCCCTTGTACTGCGCGCCACCTTTGAGAGAGGACGCCCCTCTCCTCGCTCTCACTCAGCCCGCCGGTTCCCCTGACCCTGACTCAGGTCCTCACTGACCGGGAGACGCTGTGGACATCTCCAGACTCCTGTCCTGCAGGCGGGATGACCTGCGCGGGGCACGCGGGGCACAGGGGATTCGGAAGCCAGGCCTCCAGGTGGCTTCCCCTCGCCTGTGCAAACGTCCTGGAAACGCGGGAAGCCCGCGCGGGCCAGGGGGCGGAAGGTGTGGGAGGAAGCAACGCGCCAGGCACCCCGCAGCCTGACATTTTTAGCTGGCCAAGAGAGAGACTGCCGCGATGTGATATCCGTCCCGAGCGCTGACTTGCTGTCTTCTGTTGTGGGCCCAGGTGAGGCGTGGGGGCGGGGGCGGGGGCGGGCGGTCTGCCAAAGCTCACCGTTCCCTACGGGCGGAGACGGTCACTAGCAGGTGAGAGCAGGCCCATGCCCCCCACCCCACAGCAGCGCACCACATAGCGGCTGTACCCCATCCTCCTCTCCAGGATGGCCCCAAGGCAAAGGCGAGGTCAGTACGGACTCCACTGCCCCCAGTGCCAGGCACGAGGGAGTTCTGAACGCCGTGCCCCAGGGAAGGAAGCAGTATCTGTGGCACCAGGGCGACTTTCTGATTTGGAGGAGTTTGGAATTATTGCTTCCGTGGGGAAGCCCCTCCCCCACCTCCCATCAAATGACCCAGCTATGGGGCTTGGTGGCCCAGCATTGTCTCAGTGTCCACAAAGAGGATTAAAACACCCTTTTCCTCCTTTTAATTTGGTGTCACCCCCTCCTCCACACACTCCCTAGGGAAAGGCAAGAAATTTTAATCCTTGTGGCTCGGGAGGGGGAGGGGCTTGTTAACCCCTTGTTAAAATGGCCAGGGAAGCCCTGGGGGAAAGGTCCCCCTGCTGGCCATTCCAGGAAGAGCACAAATCCCCAAGACCTGTGCCACGGGGACACCGGCTCCAACCAGACTTCAACACGGTGTCTTCCTAGTGCACAGATGGCTGTGCCTGGGGTGAGGGACCTATGTGTTCAATGTAATGTTACCAGTTTCTCTGCTCTGAGATAGATGGATAAAGCTCTTGCGTTTTTGCTGAACACACACAGATACACATGCATGTGTACACACTGATACATACATGTATATACACAGACATGTACACACATGCATATTACACACACATGTGCATGCACAGAGAAACATTTATACATGCCTGCATACACAGGCATGTATGTGCGTATCTAAGCATGCAGGTATTTGAGCACACACACACACCCAGGCATGAACATGCACACACGGACTCACGTAGTCTGACACACACTCACCAAGAACAAACCCTCACTCCTGCCTCTGCTGTGGTCCTCATGCTGCCCGCTTGGTACCTTTGGGTCTCTGGGAATGAGGCTGAGTAGGAAGGGCCCTGGCTGCAAGGCCTCGGCACCTCAGAAATCAGCTCTGTGGGAGTAGCAAGGGATAGATGTGGAGACTGGAAGGTGACAGGCCTTTTCAGGGTCAGGGAGGAAGGTCACAGACAACCCACAGCTAACATGTTGGCGCAGTGCCCAGGGCTGTGAGCACAGAGGAGCCAGCAGAGGCAGAGTCACCTCAGCCCTGCCTCAGTGTCTAGCAGGCTTGGGAAGCTGCAGGGCATCGCCGCCGCCTCCTCCTTAAGGGGCAGTTTGGGGAGTTAGTAGTTTCTGGGTCTGCTAAGCTTGTGGCCTCTGCTAGGGGTCAGGGGACAGTGAGGAATTCTGGAGCAGTCTGGCTAACGAAAGCCACAGAGACCGTTTTAAGCAGAAAGGAATTGGATATGAGTTCCCGGTACGGGGTGAGGAACGGCACCTCTTGGTCGTCTGGCAGCCACCAGGACTCCCAGCCCTGATGCCAGGAAGGCAGTGTAGCAGTTTCCTTCTCATTGCTGAGGCAAAACGCCCCACCTGCAGCAGTTTGTGGTAGGAAGCGGGTTATTGCCAGCTTACAGTTTTTTTTTTTAATTTTTTATTTATTTATTTGAGAGCGACAGACACAGAGAGAAAGACAGGGGGAGAGAGAGAGAATGGGCGCGCCAGGGCTTCCAGCCTCTGCAAACGAACTCCAGACGCGTGCGCCCCCTTGTGCATCTGGCTAACGTGGGACCTGGGGAACCGAGCCTCGAACCGGGGTCCTTAGGCTTCACAGGCAAGTGCTTAACCGCTACGCCATCTCTCCAGCCCCAGCTTACAGTTTTGAGGGAAAGCGTCATCATAGTGGAGGGGAGGGGCAGCATGGCAGAAGCAGACAGCTGGCATCATACCTCGTCACGTCAGCAGGGAGGAAGCAGCAAGTGCGAGCTCTATGTGTGGCACGGAGGGCTGGGCTACGATACCCCAGGGCCCATCCCCAGCGACACACCTCCTCAGCAAGGCTCCACCTCCCAGAGGCTCCTTGAACTCCCCAAACAGCACCACCAGCTAGATGCTTCATCACGAACACGTGAGGCTATGGGGCTGTGGATATTTATATTCAAACAGGGCCTCTTCCAGGGCAGTGCCCCGTGGTGTCCACCCTCTTGACACTGTAACACCGTACATTGTTATCTACAGAACTCATGCTTGACAACCTTGTAATTGAGTCACAGGATAAACTGCTAAAAATATACTGTCTTCATAAGGTTATGATTTTGTATTGGGTCACATTCATAGATCCCCTGGGTGCGATGCTGCCTGCAGGCCGCAGGCTGGCTTCCGTTTATGAAGAACAGCACTGTGCTCCAGAAGTTCTGCAACCAGAGTACCTTGCTTTCTCCAACAAATCACCTGGAAATTTCATCGTTTAAAATTGTGTGAGAGGGCTGGTGAGAAGGCTTAACAGCTACGGCGCTTGCCCTGCAAAGCCTAAGGACCCATGTTTGACTCTCCAGGTCCCACATAAGCCAGATGCACAAAAGTGAGGCAAGCGCAAGGTCGCACGTGCCCACTAGGTGGCGCAAGTGTATGGAGTTCGAATTCAGTGGCGAGGTCCTGGTGCACCAATTCTCTCTCTCTCAAAGAAAAATAAATAAATAAAAGTGAAAAATATTGTGTGAAAAATAATGTGCTCTTGATAGAAAAAAAGCATAGAAGATGACACAAAAAACAGGTCTGTCTGCAGAAAAGTTGGGCCTTTGCTGCAGGCAGATGCGCCAGCAGTGGTGGCTTTGGGCTTAGAGGCCTTTGCTGGCCTCAGCAGCATACCCTAAGGCCGTGACCCATGACACTGTCAGTATAGTCTGAGGATCTCTGAGCTGGGCAGACACCATCTCAGGAGAGGTCATCTGTGCAAAGTAGCCTTTGTTTTGCACTGAATGAGAGGAAACCCCTTTCGTGATTCTTTCCTATGCACATTCCCATGAGCATACTTTTACTTGCAACTGTTGGCAGTGAAGTCTCCTTATCAACGTGACGCAGTGGGTCGGTGACCACCATGGCATGGGTGCTGATGACCCTCTTCCTCTGTCTCCCAGGGGCTCTGGCTAGCCTGAGCATCCTCTGAGTGCCACACTGGCCAGGGTGGCATTGTCTCTCTGCTTCTTCCAGCATTAGGACAAGCCAGCAGCACCCCCACCCCGGCTCAGGCCCAGGGAGCTCTCAGAGGCTTATAGTGGGCTCAACAGCCCTGGGTGTGATTGGTCCAGTTGTGGGAGGTGAGCGGCCCCTGACGAACGAGGTATGAGAGGTCAAGAGCCGGGTGAGGGCTCCTGGGCAGGTTCCCACTGTGGGGCGGGGAGTGTAACCCCACCGCCCGCCTCTGCTGTCAACACCCGTGTCCCCCGAGCTGCTCCTCCCCCATGGGCCCTCTGCCCACTGGCTGTGGCTACTGCTGCTGCCCAGTTCCCATCTTGCTCTTGCTGCTAACCAGGAGCTGGAGCACAGACGTTGGTGGCTGGCAGGAATTCCTCGTGTGCCTTAACATTACTCACATCTGCATTTCAACTCCTCGGAGACCACAAGCTCAGCCCCAAGACTGTGGCCACTTGAGCCCAGAGCCAGCACCAGGTCCTTCCTGGGGTGCCTGGCCTGGGCTTGTGGTCTATAAAAAGCCCAAATCATTCACTACCTGGGCATCTGCATGCAGAAAAGTCCCCATTCCTCTGCACAGACAGCCCAGAATGGATGTGGCATTGTTTGCTTATTAATAATCCTTTCAAATAAAGTATCATCAGCCACTGTCCCAGGCTGGGGACAGACACCTGCTATGGTGGCTTTCGGTTTTGTGGACATGGCCCACTTTTTACGTTAACACATTACCTGAAGTATCACATGATAAATCCTTTTCTTTTCTATAAAATGTCCCCTGACATTTATGTAATGTTTGGCATGCTTGTTACCCCATGGAGCTGATTTATGGCCCACTAGTGGATGGCAAACCTCCTGATGGACCACATTCCCTTTGCCTCCTGGCTTGTTTGGGACAATGTCCCCCTCTCTCATTGTGTTAACAAACAGGGCCCACAACAGTCATGCACTGCTCCAGAGTGCCGCAGGACCTCTGGGCTCCATGGTGTGCAACACGGTGGACAGCTCTGTCAGCAGTCAAGAACACTGAATTTGTCTCAATTGGCTAAACAGTCTCTAACTAATGTTCCAAGAGCCCATCTTAAACAAAACCAGCTAAAGTGGCCTGTTCACTTCCCGGCTTGTTGTTTTAGCAAGGCACCAAACAGAATGAAAGGCTCAGGATGCTGGTCGAGGGGAGCTGCTGGTCTCTTCATACCCAGCACCGGCGGGTAGCCCTCGGTCTATTTGAACTTCCTATTTGCACCAAGTACATGGCCAGGTTTTACAGTTGTCAGGGCAGAGGAACCCTCTGGGCTGTGCCCTTGCTGCCCACACATGAGTCCCAGCAGGCACCAAGTCCAGGCTCAGTGGCTGAGCTCAGGGCGTCAACACACAAAAGCAGCCAGTGTGAGTGGCCTTCCACATGTCTCCAGTCCTCAGGCCCTGGGAGACAGCTGTGTGAACTCTGACCCCAAGGCACCTGTCGACCCCTCCACAGTGCTGTTCCGTGGACAGAGAGCTGAGTGTGGAGAACAAGCGCTCACCTATCATAAAACCTTGCCAAATGCCATCTTTCCATATGTGAATGTAATTCCATTTTACTTACGGGGCTGGAGACAGGGATGTGCCTGCCACAGCACATGCAAAGAGGTCAGAAGACAGCCCTGAGGCACCTGCGTCCACCTTCTCTGAAACAGGGTCTCCAACACAAATGGATGCCACACTAGCTGCCCATGAGCTTTGCTTCCCATTGTCAGAGGTGCATGTTGGGGTCACAGATGCACGCACCACTTTGAATCTGGCTTTACTTGGGTGTTAGAGAATGAACCCAGGCTGTCAGGCTTTCAAGTAAGCACTGCTGAGACATCTCCCCTGCCCCACAAAATTGCTTTGCTTTTTCTTTTTTTGATGGCACTGGGCATGATAGTGCTGATCTATAATTCCAGCACATGAGAGAGAAGCTGAGGCAAGAAGGTTGCTGTTTGATCTCTCTCGCCATGCACAAGAATTAAGTCCAAATGGATTAAAGACCTTAACATCAGACCTGAAATTCTGAAACTGCTAGAGGAAAAAGTAGGGGAAACCCTTCAACATATTGGTCTTGGCAAAGACTTTCTGAATACAACCCCAGTTGCTCAGGCAATAAAACCACAGATTAATCACTGGGACCTCATGAAATTACAAAGATTTTGCACTGCAAAGGACACAGTGAAAAAAGCAAAGAGGCAACCTACAGAATGGGAAAAAAATCTTCACCAGCTATATATCTGATAGAGGAATAATATCTAGGATATACAAATAACTCAAAAAGTTAAATAATAAGGAATCAAACAAGCCAATCAAAAAATGGGCTATGGAGCTAAATAGAGCATTCTCAAAGGAAGAAATATGAATGGCATATAAGCATCTAAAAAAATGTTCTACGTCACTAGTCATCAGGGAAATGCAGATTAAAACTACATTGAGATTCCATCTCACTCCTGTCAGATTGGCCACCATCATGAAAACAAACGATCATAAATATTGGCGGGGATGTGGAAAAAAAGGAAACCTTCTACACTGCTGGTGGGAATGCAATCTGGTCCAGCCATTGTGGAAAACAGTGTGGAGGTTCCTAAAACAGCTAAAGATTGATCTACCATATGACCCAGCTATAGCACTCCTAGGCATATATCCAAAGGACTCATCTCATTTCCTTAGAAGTACATGCTCAACCATGTTTATTGCTGCTCAATTTATAATAGCCGGGGAATGGAACCAGCCTAGATGTCCCTCAACTGATGAGTGGATAATGAAGATGTGGCACATTTATACAATGGAGTTCTACTCAGCAGTAAAGAAAAATGAAGTTAGGAAATTTGCAGAAAAATGGATGGACCTGGAAAGGATTATACTAAGTGAGGTAACCCAGGCCCAGAAAGGCAAGCGCCACATGTTCTCTCTCATATGTGGATCCTAGCTACAGATGACTGGGCTTCTGTGTGAGAATGAAAATACTTAGTAGCAGAGGCCAGTAAGTTGAAAAGGAGACATAAAGGGAAGAGAAAGGAAGGGAGGAGGATACTTAATAGGTTGATATTGTATATATGTAATTACAATGATTGTAATGGGGAGGTAATATGATGGAGAATGGAATTTCAAATGGAAAAGTGTGGAGATGGGGAGGGAGGGAATTACCATGGGATATATTTTGTATTCATGGAAAATGTTAATAAAAATTAAAAAATAAATAAATAAAAAGGGGGAAATTGTCCAAAAAAAAGAAGGTTGCTGTTTGAGGCAAACCTGGACTACAGGTGAGTTCCACAGCAGCCAGTGCTATGGTGTGAGATCCTGCCTCAAAAAACAAATGAAAGAAAAAAAGTTAAGGCACTTGCCTACAAAGCCTAAGGACCCAGGTTCAGTTCCCCAGTACCCATGTAAGCTGGATGCACAAAGTGACAATGGTCTGAAGTTTGCTTGCAGTGACTGGAGGCCCTGGTTTGCCCATTCTGTCTATCTGCGTCTTCCTCTCCCTCTCTGTCTGTCTCTCTCTAATAAATAAATACTTTATTAAAACAATGGCCAGAATCCTTGGCTGAGAGTAGCTCCCACAAAGCCGGGAGCTGCAGGAAGGGGTCGGCTGCTTCTCCTATCAGTTCTGAGGTACAGACTCCTGGACACACAGTGACACTGCAGTCCAGCTGCTGCGGTGTGCCAGTGACACAAGTGAAACTTGTCTCCAGCTCCACCTTTCCTGCTTGTTCTGTGGGAGGAGGAGCATAGCTATAGGGGGCAAGTCTGGCTTTGAGGCCCTCTGCAGTGCCCTAAGTGCGCTGAGTGTGAAGAAAATCTCCAAGGTCAGTGGGGACTCCCTACCAACAGGTCCAGTATGGTACCAATGGAGCCATACACCTGTTTCCAGAAACCGCATGAACCTACTCATGACAGACAGCTCTGGGGACCCCAGGTCATGCATAGCATGTGGAGAGGGACTGTGATGTAAGGAGCCCAGGGACATGGCTGACATGGGCTCTAAAAGGGCAGGTTCTGGAAACACAGGAGAGGTGCATCTGGAAACAACCCAAGAAGCTGCAGGAGCTGAGCTAGACCCCAAAGCAGGAAAAGCACCTCAGAGGAAGCCCGACTCATAAGTACCTAAGACGCTGTTCAAGGGGGCTGTCCAAGAAAGTCTCTCTGCCCTTAACAATAATTAGGCCCACACAGAAGGCAGCCTTGGGGGTCTGTGGAAAAGGGGGCTGCTCATGTCCTGCTTGCAGCTCCAGGAACCAGCCCCTCAGGAGGGCCCATGCTCAGGATAACTCCAGGAAACTGCCTCTCAGCATCGCCATGATCAGGATAAGTCCAGGAACCTGACTCTCAGCATGCCAATGATCAGAATAACACCAGGATCCTGCCTCTCAGCATCCCCATGATCAGGATAACTCCAGGAACCAGCTTCTCAGCAACCCCATGAGCAGGATAACTCCAAGAACCTGCCTCTCAGCATCCTCATGATCAGGATAACTCCAGGAACCTGCCTCTAAGCAACCCATGATCAGTATAACTCCAGAATCTTGCCTCTTAGCACCCCCATAATCAGGATATCTCCAGGATCTTGCCTCTCAGCATCCCCATGATCAGGATAACTCCAGGAACCTGCCTCTTAGCATCCCCATGATCAGGATATCCCCAGGATCCTGCCTGTCACCACCCACATGATCAGGATAACTCCAGGAACCTGCCTCTCAGAATACCCATGATCAGGATAACTTCAGGATCCTTCCTCTCAGCATCCTCATGATCAGGATAACTCCAGGAATCTGCTTCTCAGCATCCTCATGATCAGGATATCTCTGGGAACCTACCTCTCAGCACCCCCATGATCAGGATAAACCCAGAAACCTACCTCTCAGCATCCCCATGATCAGGATATCTCCAGGATCCTGCCTCTCAGCAACCCCATGATTAGGATAACTCTAGGAACCTGTCTCTCAGCACCCCCATGATCAGGATAACTCCAGGAACCTGCCTCTCAGCACCCCCATGATCAGGATAATTCCGGGAACCTGCCTCTCAGCATCCCCATGATCAGGATAATTCCAGGAACCTGCCTCTCAGCACCCCCATGATCAGGATAATTCCAGGAACCTGCCTCTCAGCACCCCCATGATCAGGATAACTCCAGGAACCTGCCTCTCAGCACCCCCATGATCAGGGTAACTCCAGGATCCTGCCTCTCAGCAACCCCATGATTAGGATAATTCTAGGAACCTGTCTCTCAGCACCCCCGTGATCAGGATAACTCCAGGAACCTGCCTCTCAGCACCCCCATGATCAGGACAGCTCCTGCATAGGCACAGCTCATTTGCACATATATCCTTACTATCAGGTTCCAGAGTCCAGAGCACTCACAGCATCTGCTGCCCCTTTCAGGAATTTTGTTGTGCATGTGTTGGGGGGTGAGGGTCATGCCAGGGGAGGAGCTTGCCCTCCAAATATCCTTGGAATCAGCTCCTTTCCTCCTCAGAGCGACATAGCTGCTGGAGCTATTCCCAAGTCTGTGCCAGGGGTTCTGCCCAACCACACAGAAAGCACCTTCCTTTGCTTGCTGGGCAGCTGGGTGAGCTGAGGGCAAAGGCACAGCATACACAGCAACAAGCAAGCAGTGCCACACCCCTGACCCCCATCCAAGTCAGGCAGATCGGTTCAACTAATGGGCTCCACTCTATGCAGGCTTAGTTAAGTAGCGGGACACTCATGGCAAGGCGGTCTTCCTGAGCAGAAAAGATGGGCGACCATAGTTGTTCCCTCCAGAAGGTGGTGGACTTCTTCAAAGCCTTAAGGATCACTGTACTGCAAGGCCGCCAGAGGCAGGAATGGGACAACACCCCCAACGCAAGGCCCCCCTGCTCACCAAGAGAGCCTCCAAAGCCAGTTCTCCCAGCAATATGACCGCTCACCTGCATGCCCACAGGCTGTGTGACACTGGGCAGGGCAAACCAGTGTGGGTGAGCTCTAGCCGGCAGTGACTCAAGGTCATAGGATCTCCAGGACAGTACCAACTCTGGTGGCTTGCTTGTCATGTGTCACACAATACATGCAGCAGAGTGGTCCCTTTCTTTAAAACAGATTATTTATTTGCATGCACGTGTGTATGTATGTATGGTCAGGCCATGGTCTCTTGCCACTGCAAACAAATGGCTGTCCAGCTTTATGTGGGTGGCTGGGGAGTTGAACCTGGTGCCTTTAACTGCCGAGTCATCTATCCAGCCCTCAGAGTGGTCGCTGTCAAGTTACTCTGCAGACCAAGTGTTTCTGGCAAGCCCCGCAGGGAGCATCCTAAGGCCAGTAGCAAGCAGGGTGAGTGGAGGGCTTTTTCTCTGGGTATACTTCACTTCTTTGGGGGACTAAGTACCCAGGAAAGCCGTAGCTGGGGAGCCCTAGGTGAAGTCATGTCAGTATTTCTTCTCAGGGTTAGAGATCACGTAACGGCTGTGAGACTGTGGGCTGCCGAGAAAGGCCACTCCGTTTCCTCCGGCCCTGTGACTGGGCTCTGCATCCCTCCCTTGCCCTTTCATGCAACTCTGTTTGTTTCCTTACTTTTCTCAGCTGTCCCATTCACCCTTATAAAAAACAGTCCCTTCATTGCTTGTGCTACAAGTGCTGTATGGGTGGACAGACACCCCCATTAAATCATTCAAGCATGAAGACATTTTAAAGTGACGTGGCTGGCACACGGTCACACACATGCACACAGCCTTTCCTCCTGGCCCTGACTGACAATAGCAATTGGCTTTGGGCTAGGTGTCAGGACCCAGGGTTCATCCAGGGGGTGGAAAGACATGTCCTGTACTTGTGACCCCACAGGATCCAGGATTCCTGAATGCCAACATCAAGTGCCAGATGTGCACTGGGTCTTCAAGGGAGGCCTCAGAGAGATGGCCCTTCAAGGATCTGTCCTTGCATGTACCTTTAGGGAGACAGTGAGACCCTGTGCCCTGCTGTCTCCACGGGTGATAATGACTGGTAGGTGGACATTCCTTTCTTGTTTATAACTCAGGCAACTGAAACACATGGCATGGGTTCCACATGATGCTTGTCCCCTCCCACAATTCCACACTCCTCTGCAGGCCTGGCACTCTTTCTCCATGCCTCCCATCCTCTCTGGATAGGGGCACCATTTTGGGAAGGAATGACAGTGAGCAGTGGGTACCAGTCAGGACTTTCTCTAGCACAGTCTGCAGACTAGAATGATAAGAGTAAACAGCAAGGCATCCAATCCAGCCTGTCCAGCTTTTCATGGGCCAGTTCCACGCAGGAGCGACCACTCTAAGGCTGTTTCTTTTAGAATGGCTCTGAGACCAGGTTGTGTGCTCTGGCACTCACTATCTGTGCTGGGAGGGAAGGTATCTCTTTAAATGTCCATCTGCCCATTGCTGGGAGGACTTCTGGCCTGTAAGTCTTCCCAGCTTCTTCCTTGTAGCACCTTCCCCACCCCATCAGATCCCCAGGCTCCTCCCCCACCACCCCGAACACTTCAAGCAAGCAAGGATATTTCTTTTTCCCCCCGAGCCATGTGTCTCACACACACACACACACACACCATCTGTGGAATCAGGAGGGAGAACTGATGGTGTGCCCAAGAGGGGGCCCACACAGGCCTCGAGTACCTGCCCCCGACCCCTCCCCAGACCCCCTGCTTGCCTGGCCTAAGAACCATGGACGTGATATTTTTTACTCTGATGAACAACGAGGCCGAAATGCCTTCCAACTTGACAAAACACAAAATTTAGGTGCTGAGAGAGATACTTCAATTTCAAGCTTAAAGATTACTTCGGGTCCCCCAGGACTCAGAAGCAATTTAGAGCTGATACCCTGAACAAGAGCAAGGTTAGAAGATTAAGACCAACTGCTGTTTGGATAAATGGCTGGTAATTGCCCATATCCGCAATTATACACTGCCACATAATTTCTTTTCCGCTACCTTCCTCCTCTCCTGCGTCCCGTCTGGATTGATTCGGAAGGAGCCCACCTTGGTCTTCTTCTTCCGAGCCTTGGTGATGTCATGCTCCACTTCATCCATCAGGGCCCTGCATGCTAAAGGAGACAGCAGCAGTCAGGGGAGGCAGAGCCACGGTGGACCGAGGAGATGCCTCGCGCAGGGCCAGGGCGCGTGTTCCCCTCGGTCCTTCAGCACCCCACTTCTGCCACATGGACTCTCGCTACGGGGTGGGAGGGCCCTGGCTCCGCAGTTTCCAAAGACAACCAGACCACAACCTGATCCTCGAGCTCCCTTTTGTGTTGTGCTTTGTCAAGCCCTGTAGATTTTCTTCTGGCCCACAGAATACACTCATGCTTGGAGCCCCATCAGACATCCCGATGCCCCTCCAGGGAGCTTTGTTTGCCCAGAGCCGGCCACCTGCACCACAGGAAAGGGCTGCTCAGAGTTGCATTCTGCTCCCAGAAGTCTTATCTGCGTGGGCCAGGTAAGCACTGAAGTGCAGCGGAGGGGCTGAGGAGGCAGCGCAGAGGATACATGTTTCACCACGTGAACAAGAGCTGAGTTCAGGCTCCCCGGACACACACAAAGCTGGGCACGGTAGCAGGAGCACCCATGACCCTCGGGCGCCAATGGCAAGATGGGAGGTGGAGATGCCCTGGAGGGTTGCCAGCCAGCTGGCCTGGTGAATGCCCAGCTGGCCAATCAGGTGGATGGCTGGGACAAATACACAAGGGTATCCTGTGAGCTCCATAAGTGCCTGACATGAGTACACCTGCACTTATGTACACCAAGAAAAGCGACACGGCTGATCCACACCCCAAGTCACAACTACACGCCAGCATGGCCACCAGGCTGGTGAGTGACAGAGGCTATCTCATCCCATTCCAGACCTCGGGACTCCTTGTTGGCAAAGCATAATCTTAGATGCCCAGAATCTGCCTTTGGCACTGTTGCAGTCAGGTTCACGTTGCTGGCAGAAATCATCCAACCAAGAGCAGCGTTTGGGAAGAAAAGATTGATTTTAGCTTACAGGCTTGAGGGGAAGCTCCACAATGGCAGGGGAGAACGATGGCATGAGCATCACCCCTTGGCAACATAAGGTGGACAATAGCAGCAGGAGCATGTGCCAAACACTGGCTTGGGGAAACTGGCCATAAAATCCATTAGCCTGCCCCCAACAATACCCAGGAGGCATTAATTCCCAAATTTCCATCAGTTGGGAACCTAGCATTCAGAACACCTAAGTTTATGGGGGACACCCGAATCAAACCGCCACATTCTATCCCAGCCCCATAAACTGATAACCACACATGAATTAAAATGCAATGCATTCATCCAACTTTAAAAGTTCCCATAGGTTTTATCAATCCCAATGATGTTCAGACATCCCCATAGTCCAAGGTCTTTTAACTGAGCCATAATACCAAAAATAAAAATCCCCCCAAGACCCATAATGGCACAGAATAAACACCAACACTGCAAAAGATGGCATTGGGCATAGCAAAGAAATATTCAACCAATACAAGATTTAAAACAACCAGGGCAAACATCAAACTCTGTAGCTTCAAGTCCAGCAACTCTAGCCAGTGACAAATCTTCAAGTCTGTAACTCTAATCAGCAACAAGTCTCTGGTATTCCAATTCCGCCCCTGCAGCTAAGCTACTCACAGTCCTGGAAAACGTCATCCAGGACCGGCAGCTCTCCTTAGCGGCCATCTCGTAGTCCCGGCATCTCCACTGCAACCCATAGTTCATCCACTCAGCTCCATGGGGTCTCTAGCCAGGCATCTAGCAAACATGCCTCATACTGCCCGTGGCCATTTCTAATGTTGCAAACTCAATGATCATGTTGCAATTTCAATGACTCTCTCTCTCTTGCATTTCTATACATCATATTACCAGGAAGAGTGCCAATTTGTTAATCCACGGGGAATTAAGCAGACTTTGAAGAACAGGACACTCCTTCAGCATTCAGGCTCTTTCAAATCACTCTGCACTTTTTCTGTCATCCCAAATGCATGTCAGCTGGCCCAATCTCAGTGGTTGTAATCTCATATAATTGCCGCTGAATGAGCAGAAGCTTGGGCCCAAAAATTTCATTTTTTTTTCTGTGTCATATCCCTCTGCTCACACCAGTCCGTTTCTGTGCACTGCAACCCTGAACAAGTTCTCAGGACATGGGCATAACAGCAAGCTTCTCACACAAACTGCTTCTAGCCCTGTCCAGACAAAGTGCCTTTTCATCCTTATAAGCCAAACCTCACAGTCCATAGTTCTTAGTGCATTCAGGTCTTTCAACTCTGACCTGAATAGTTCACCAAGCTGACAGCACTGTAAGGCATCTCTTAGGCCAAGGTTTCAAATCCTTCCACATTCCCCTTGAAAATCAGCTCCAAAAGGCCAAAGCCACACAGTCAGGTGTCTTATCAGCAACTCTATTTCTGGTGACAACTATTGCTGTTACAGTCAAGTTCACATTGCTGGTAGAAATCACCTGACCAAGAGCAGCTTTTGAGGAAAAAAAAGCTGGGGGGGGGGGTATTTTGGCTTACAGATTTGAGGGGATTCTCCATGATAGCAGGGGAAATGATGGCATGAGCAGAAGGTGGACATCACCCTCTGGCCAACATAAGGTGGACAATAGCAACAGGAGAGTGTGCCAAACACTGGCATGGGGAAACTGGCTGTAACACCCATAAGCCCGCCCCCAACAATACACTCCCTCCAGGAGGCATTACTTCCCAAAGATCCATCAGCTGGGAACCTAGCATCCAGAACACCTAAGTTTGTGGGGGACACCTGCATCAAACCACCACAGGCACCATGGACCTGGGCCCGTATCCCCCCTCTTCTGACCGTGTGGCAGAAAGCAGTGGGAGGTGGCGCAGCCATGGCTAAGGGGAGCAGGGTGGGGCGAGAAGGGTGGCAGGGATCATGATTGTGGGGACAGGAAGTACCAGACTGCTTGCTGCCTTCCAGCCACGTGCACAGGGTAGCAGCCTGTGGGCCTCACGTCACATGGCCAGAGCTGCCATCCTAAGCCCACCACCGATGGCCAGGTCAATGTGGACTGCCACTGATCACTGTGACTTACTGGACAGTTAATCCAGTGTACAACAGAGAGTTCTTCAGGGGCCTGGTTCTCTGAGGCCCAGTTCATGTGGGTGGAAGGCTTGCTGGGCCATGATCAGAGTCAGCGCCAACTGCGACTACGGCCTACAGAGGCTGTCGCTGCCGTCATCCTCCCACTCCTCGGGCCACCGAGAGCCAGCACGCTGGTTTGCTGCCAGCAAGAACCATATATTCTAGAACCTTCCAGAACAGCCTTGGTCTCTCTTGTCCATAATGCTGAAATAAGGATGCTGGCTGAAGCTGATCTCAGGCCATCAGGGCAAGGATCACTGAGACTGGGGGAGATCTGTGGGGCCCAGGGGCAAGGATCACTGAGACTGGGGAGATCTGTGAGGCCCAGGCCTCCCTGGGAGGTGACATACCCCTCATACTGGCCGGCTGAGGACAGAACTGTTGAACAGAAAGAATTCAGCTATGACTGGACATGGTGGTGTATGCCTGTAATTGCAGCATTCTAGAAGTAGAGGCAGAAATACAAGGACAGCCTTGGCTACATAATGAATTCAAGGACAGCCTGGGTTACATAAGAGCCTATCTCCAAAAAAGAAGGAAGGAAAGAAGGAAGGAAGGAAGGAAGGAAGGAAGGAAGGGAGGGAACGAGGGAGGGAGGGAGGGAAGGAGGGAGGGAGGGAGGGAGGGAGGGAAGGAGGGAGGGAGGGAGGGAGGGAGGGAGGAAGGAAGGAAGGAAGAGGGAAGGAGGGAGTGGGGAGGGAAGGAAGGAAGGAAGAAAGAAAATACTGAGCTTTACCATCAGCTTCTACTGGCCTCAGACTATTTACCTCAGTTTGGCTTGGAGAGAGTTCCTCTAGCCTACTTTACTATGATTCTGGCGAGGATGTGAGGGTCTCCGCGTGCACTCCTCCATGCACAACCAGCCATTGCTGCTGTCTTGCAGCACCTTCTAGACTTTATTTAGAGGTCCTGACTTACTAGCACCTGGTAACAAGCCTGGGACCCCCACCTCTACCTGTATCTGCAGACGGGGTGCCTCCAGCCTGGCCCCTCTGCCTTGCACCCCTGTACTTGTCTCATTGTAGTGGGTTTGAATGTCCCAGGCTCTCAGAAGCTGTGAGGCTGGCCTTGGTTCACCAAAGTTGAGGGACAAACTGGCAGCCCCCAGGGCCAGGCAGACTCATATTTGAATACTTTGCTGTCTTGCTCTCATCTCAGCAAGTACCAGGTGTGGACAGGCCATGGAGTCAGGCTGTGTCATGGAGGGTCCCCAGCATCAGGATCAGGACACCACTCTATGGGAAGAAAGGTGGCAATGTCCACAACGTGGCAGAACAGGAGAGAATAGGGCACGTGGAGCAGGCATGAGGAAATTCCCTGTGCAGCCTCAGCTCTCCTGGGAAAGGTCTGCTACAGGACCAGGGACCCTTCCAGCCAGCGGGCCTCCGGTCAGGGTCACCCTCCCTGGGTGCAGCTGACACCCATGACTAGGCCATGCAGGAAAGGAAACCAAGCCATCTGGGTGGGCGAGGACCACTGTGGTGAGTCACTGCTGATCACTGAGCCCACACCCTGTCCCAGCTCATCTCACTCTTCCTCCCTGCTACACAGGTACTGACCATGGACACTTCCAATACACTTCCCACTCACTAAACTATCCCAGGGGCCCAGGGTCATGTCTAGGACTTGGCTTATAGCAGAGCCTCAGAAGGAAGCCTGGGGGCTTAGCCAACCTGGGACCAAGGACATCATGGTGTCTGTCCTTCCCTTTGTCCTTTGATAAGCTTCCTGGACCCTCATACCCCAGAGGGATGGCCCACAGTCACAGTCAAGCAGAGTTTCTCAGAGTCAAGGTGACTCCGTGGGAAGGTGCTGGGCTCAGGACAGGATAGGATGCGGTGGGGGACAGGGGACTTCCAGCTCTGCCATCTCTGACCTCCCCACGGAGGGGCGGCTCTTTGAGAAAAGATCATTTTAAATTTCTGCCCCAGGTCACAGAACATGTTAACGGAGAGTCACACTAGCGACCTGGGCTCCAGATTTCGAGTCCGGCATTAATTTAAATGTTAATCTGAAATCCTCACTTGAGCCACTGGAGCTTCGGGTTTATTAGAGCAGGCTGCAGGAGCAGAGCCTCATGGGGGCACTGGCGGGTCACGTTGCCTGCCAGAGGGTGAGCCAGCGCCCAGCTGGGCCTCCCAACCCTTCCTCCCACCCAGAAGCACCTCCTCTCTCCTTCTTTTCCTCCTCCCTTGTCTCTGAGGAGCATTTGGAAATTGGAGAAGGCAAGACAGGAGATTAGGTGAACCTCTGGGTGCTTGGGTGACAAGTCCCTCCAACAACCCACAAGGGCACATGCTGGGCATTGCGTCCCAGCTCCGGGGGAGCGGCACCTGGCCTGGAATGTGAAAGGAGGAAGTATGTACACAACAGGATGAGGCAGGTGCTGCTGCTGCTTAGGAGTGAAACCCACAGCCCACTGGGCCACTCCATGGTCTCTGGTACTATCTCTTCCTAGAGATGTGGGAGTCAACAAATGCTTGAAGACTGGCTGCATTCAAGGCTCTGAGTGAGGTACAAAGTCACTGAGTAAAAATCACAGCTCCACCTGGGAGGAGTGAGCATCTTCCAGGAGACCATCCACCTTGCTCTTTATGCTAAGAGACATCCAAGGACACTGGCCGGTGCCTGAGGCCACCTGAGCCCTCCAGGGCACAGGCCCAGATGAATTCCCTGAAGACCACTGGACTGCAAGTCAGCTGACCATCAGATCATTCAGCTGCTAAAACTACAGACCCCTTGTCCCAGCCCTGAAGAGTATGGGGTGAGTGAGGGGCTATGCCCAGGGTCTGTCTCTGACACGCAATGTGGCAGTTTGAATCCGATGCCTCCCCCATAAACTCATCTGCTCGAATGATTGGTGCCCAGATAGTGACAATTTGAGAGGTGAAGCCTTGATGGAAGTGGTATGTTGTTGGGTGTGGGTTTAGGGGTGTTATAACCAGCTCTCTCTTGACAAAATTCAGTTCACTCCCCTGCCTTTGTTTTTCATCTGCTGTGGCAGAGGTGATGTCCAGTCTCTCTGCCATCATAGAGCTTTCCCTTGAGTATCTAAGAAAAAAAAAAAAAACACAATGCTCCCATTAGCTGCTTTTGGTCAGGTGTTTTATCCCAGCAATAGAAAATAACTGTAACAGGGAAAAATTGATACCAGTGGGGTGAAGTCACTGCTAGAAAACTGACTGTTGGAACTGATTTTTTAGGGAGGAATGTGAAAGGAATTGAAAACTTGGACCCAAGACACCCCTTGAAGTGCTGTAAGCAGAGTTTGATGAACTATTCTGGTCAGAGTTTGAAAGACCTAAATGCAGAAAGAGCTGTTCAGGCTTGGCTAATGAGGGGAGAGAGAACCTTGTTGAGACTGGCCTGAAAGCAGTGTGTGAGAGGCTGCCTACATTCTGCCCATGTCCTATGAACTGGAGCACGGTTGAATTTGGAAGAAATGGACTGGTGTGAGTAGATGAGCATGGCACAGAAAGAAATGAAAGTTTTGAGCTAGAGACAACAGCTTTGCTCAGCAACAGCCATTTGAGAGAGTGCAACCATTGAGACTGGGCCAGCTCTTCTGCACTGGGGCAGCAGGAAGAAGGCGGACTCTTGAAAGTACAGGAGCCTGAATACTGAAGCAGTGTCCTGCTCTTCAAAGTCAGCTTTATTCGCCCTGAGATTAACAGACTTGGTAGCCTTCCTGGTGCTACAGAATGTAACAAATGCAGGAAAGAAGGGTCATTGGATTTGCAAAGCAGACTGTGTTTTGGAAATGGTCACTAATGTGATATGAGGCAGGGTTGTTTGAGTCCCTCAGTGGAGGCCTAGTGGGTCCCTGAGAAGGTGCCATGGGTTACAGTGGAGACAACAGAATGTTTTGGGGACATCAGGCTTGTGAACCATGCACTAAGGAGAGCTGCTGACAGTTTTCCTCAGGCTGTGAGCAACTCAGCTGGGGGCCAGACCTGGAACCCAGAGACTTCATCACTGGTCACAGGGACCAGACTTGGAGCTACATTTGAAGTTTGCCCTGTTTGTCTTAGATCTTGCATTGGTGGAATCTTCTTGCAATGCCATCATTTGCAGTGTAAATGTTTACTCTATGACATTATCTGGTTTTGGTTTTACAGGCTCGCAGATAAGAGACCTTGAGCTATGAGGACATTTTAACAGCGCTAGAGTTGATTTAAAAAAAAAACAACAACTATGGGGACTCTTAAAGTTGGACTGAATGCATTGCATCTTACGTCATGGATGGTCATCAGTTTATGGGGGTCAGAGATGGGGTATGGTGGTTTAAATCAGATGCCCCCCCATAAACTCGTGTGTTTTGAATGCTTGCTCCCCAGCTGATAGCAATTAGGGAGGTGGAGCCTTGCTGCAGGGGTGTGCTGTTGGGGGTAGGTTTGGGGTTTTATAGCCATGTCCCCTTGCTTGAATTCTGCTCACTGCTGCTGTTTTCCACCTGCTGTGGCAGAGGTGATGTCCAGCCTCTGGTCATACCATGCTTTCCCCTGCCACCATGAGGCTTCCCCTTGAGATTGTAAGCCAAAATAAAACCTTTCCTTCTATCAGCTGGTTTATTTGGGTGCTTTGTCTCAGCACTAAGAAGATAACTACAACATTCAGAGGTCACCTTGCTCCACAATGGTGGAACTGTGCCACCCTGAGACACCTAGAACCAGAGCCATCTGCCCCTTGCACTGCACTTGTGTGGAGATCATCCCACCGAAGGGAACAGGAGGAAAGGCAACTCCTTCTTTGGTATCTCAGAGGAGTGCTTATTTCTAGAAAAAGAAATTCTAGAACTTTCTATGGGCCAGAGAAGGCCCTAATGCTACCATAATGGTGATACAAAATATTTATGAAGTTCTCTCTCTCTTTCTTCCCTTATAGGATCCTAATAAGTAGCCCAGGCTTTTGTCCCAGATTCATAAGTACTGGGGTGACAGGTGTGAGCCACTGCACCCCAACCTTCTGAGTACTGGGGTGGCAGGTGTGAGCCACCTCACCCCAGCCTTCTGAGTACTGGGGTGACAGGTGTGAGCCGCCGCACCCCAGCCTTCTGAGTACTGGGGTGACAGGTGTGAGCCACAATGCCTCCAATCTCCTGAGTGCTATGATTACAGGTGTGAGCCACCACACCCAAGTTCAGCATCTGTGTCTGGCTTGATGATTCTTGAACTCCTCTGTGGAAAGCCAGAAAGCCCTTGACTCCACAGCAAGGCAGGAAGCCACTTGTGCCCTAGAAAGATGAACACCTATCCACCTAGTCAGTGAGCAATTTTTCTCCTGAAGGTGGAATAGCCAATGTAGAGTCCATCTTCCAAGTTCTGGTCACTAGACCCCTCAAAGATGATGGCCTGTCACAGCGCTAAGGGGCCAGGTGAGGATGATGCTGGGGGCCACTCAGCAGTCAGCACTCCTGAGGTCTGAGCAGCCTCCCAAATCCTGCCATGAAGGGACAGCTATCCCAGGGGTGTCTCCTGTCTCCAACAGACATGTTGGTGCTCATGATGGAAACACAGTGTTTGGCCAGCAGGCTGACCGCAGAGTCCAGTGTTCTCTGCAGGACAGCCCCAGTGTCGCCAGCACAGCCCCTTCCCTTCCTCCATCTCCTCCCTTCTCACACTTCCCTTTTCACTCTTAGGATGATTGTGTCCCAAAAGACATGCTGTTGTCCCAACCCCAGGGCATGGGAAAGAGGCCCTATCTAGAAGCAGGGCCTTAACAGAGGAAGGTTAAGATGTCACATCATATTAAGATGCCAGGTGACCTTACCAGGAGGGAAGACCACAGAGACATGCACAAAGGGAGGCAGGGCAAAGAAATGTGTGGCCCCAGCGAGGAGGGCCGCCTTTGGAAAGGGGGCAGGGATGAGGGAAAGGATCTACCCACATGTGATGTGTCCATACGAAGTATTCCGTAATTAATTTTAAACCTTTTTAAAGAAATGCAGGGAGGACTCCAGTGTGATAGCAAGGCCCAGAACAGAGCGCTTGTGCGGCCACAGGCCAAGGACTGCCAAGACGCCAGGGTGCCCACATGAGCAAGAGCCCTCTTGGAAGTTGTCAGACCCTCCCCATAAGTGCTGGGACCTCTTCCCTCGGTGTGGGGACCCTCCCCGCTCTCCAACAGGTGTGGGTTTCTCCCCGAGGAGTCTCAGTCGCTCCCACTTGGTGGAGCGCAGCCTCCAGACTGCAGGGATAAATCTGTACCTGCTTGAAGCCAGGCCGCCTGCAGCCACTTGTGGCCACGGGAGGCTCATCCCCCGCCGAGCTGAGCCCTGTCTGGGCTCGGCGAGAAGCTCAGCAATGGAGGAGGACTCCCACCCACCCCGGCAGTGCGCGGTGCAGCCAGGAGGACCCCGGGGTTACAGCCAGGAGCAGTGAAGGTAACAGGACTGCAAGACAGCTTGGCCCCTGGAGAAGGCCACTCTGTGAGGAAGTGGGATCTGTTCCCAAGACAAGAGCGCAGACTGGG
Source organism: Jaculus jaculus (assembly GCF_020740685.1). Lineage (NCBI taxonomy): Eukaryota > Metazoa > Chordata > Mammalia > Rodentia > Dipodidae > Jaculus > Jaculus jaculus. The sequence goes on along the minus strand of NC_059111.1, from coordinate 113,235,631 downwards.
GGCAGGCACAGCGTGCGTGGGAGGCACAAGGTCTGCGGTAGAAAGCCACACAACTAACTCTTCCTTGTGTCCTTTCCAATTTCATGGCTTTGGTATTTTCCCAACTACACGTAACTGGCACCAGTTTTCAAGTTATTGCATAGCGGCCCATCACGTGGATGTAAAAGAGGCCCAAAGCTTGTCCATCCCTGACAGTTAGTGTGTTGAAGTTATTTGTGTGTGTGTAAGCATGTTTGTGTGTGGGTACATATGTGTGTGTGGGTTAGCATGTGTGTGCAAGTACAGGTGTGTGCGCATGTGCCTAGGGCCAGAACAATCTCAGGGGTCACTTCTCAGGTGCTGTCCGCTTCTTTCGGAGACAGCCTCTCACTGCCCTGAAGCTCACTAATTCGGCAAGACTGGCTGGCCAGCACCCCTGTCTGCACCTCCCCAGTACTGGAATGGCAGGAATGTGCCACCATGGCCTGCTTTTAACATGGGTTCTGGGGAGCAAACTCAGGTGCTCACACTTGCAAGGCAAGAGCTGCACTCACAGAGCCACCTCCCCCACCTCTGTCGCAATCATTTAGAAGATGGATAATCTAGCCTGGGTCACCTCATGTGCCACCAACCACCCTGGGCTGCAGCTGCATCCCACTGGACCATCCGACCACACAGCTCTTGATCCTTTTGGGTTCCTAACAGGATGCTGGACCTGCAGCACCGGGTTAGGAGAGCTGTCTTTGCTGGAAGTGTTGCAGATAACTCAGTGCTGGGATCTTCCAGGGAGAACCAGTCACACGCTGTGAGAGTGACCGGCATGCTGCTGTGGCACTAGGCCTCCTTTCCAGCCAGAGGTGGTGGGGTGTCTATTTTGTTGGGGTGTCTATTTTGCTGGGGTGTCTATTTAAGCCTTAGGTTTGGCTACACCTGGGACCTACCTTGAGGGTGCAGTGGAGTGATATGTACAAGGGGTGGGGTCTGCACCCCTCTGACTTCCTCTGAACCCCACCATGGCCCTCTTGGAAGGTTCTGGCCACAGCATTAAGACCACCAGACTGTATTTTAAAAAGGAGGGGCACTGGAGAGATTGCTTACTGGTTAAGGAGCTTGTCTACAAAGTCTAAAGGGCCAGGTTCGCCCACATAAGCCAGGTGCACAAGGTGGTGCATGCATCTGGAGTTCGTTTGCAGTAGCTAGAGGACCTGGCATGCCCATCCTCTCCCTCTCTTGCTATCAAATCAAATAAAATAAAATATTTTTAAAAAGAAAGAAAAAGCCGGACATGATGGTGCATGCCTTTAATCCCAGCACTTGGAAGGCAGATATAGGAAGATCACCATGAGTTCGAGGCCACCCTGAGACTACATAGTAAATTCCAGGCTAGCCTGAGCTAGAGTAAGACATGAGACACTACCACACAAAAAGAAAGAAAAGAAGGAAGGAAGGAAGGAAAATGAAATCAGACTGATGATGGGGTCTGCCTGTTGTCAAGCAGAGACCTGCAGTGTCTGGAGGGAGTGAGATTGATGGAGTCCGCCTGTTGTCAAGCAGAGACCTGCAGTGTCTGGAGGGAGTGAGATTGATGGAGTCCGCCTGCTGTCAAGCAGAGACCTGCAGTGTCTGGAGGGAGTGAGATTGATGGAGTCAGCCTGTTGTCAAGCAGAGACCTGCAGTGTCTGCAGGGAGTGAGATTGATGGAGTCTGCCTGTTGTCAAGCAGAGACCTGCAGTGTCTGCAGGGAGTGAGATTGATGGAGTCCGCCTGCTGTCAAGCAGAGACCTGCAGTGTCTGGAGGGAGTGAGATTGATGGAGTCAGCCTGTTGTCAAGCAGAGACCTGCAGTGTCTGCAGGGAGTGAGATTGATGGAGTCTGCCTGTTGTCAAGCAGAGACTTGCAGTGTCTGGAGGGAGTGAGACTGATGGGGTCTGCCTGTTGTCAAGCAGAGACATGCAGTGTCTGGAGGGAGTAAGACTGATGGGGTCCACCTGTTGTCAAGCAGAGACCTGCAGTGTCTGGAGGGAGTGAGATTGATGGAGTCTGCCTGTTGTCAAGCAGAGACCTGCAGTGTCTGGAGGGAGTGAGATTGATGGAGTCCGCCTGCTGTCAAGCAGAGACCTGCAGTGTCTGGAGGGAGTGAGATTGATGGAGTCAGCCTGTTGTCAAGCAGAGACCTGCAGTGTCTGCAGGGAGTGAGATTGATGGAGTCTGCCTGTTGTCAAGCAGAGACTTGCAGTGTCTGGAGGGAGTGAGACTGATGGGGTCCACCTGTTGTCAAGCAGAGACCTGCAGTGTCTGGAGGGAGTGAGATTGATGGAGTCCACCTGTTGTCAAGCAGAGACCTGCAGTGTCTGGAGGGAGTGAGACTGATGGGGTCTGCCTGTTGTCAAGCAGAGACATGCAGTGTCTGGAGGGAGTGGGATTGATGGGGTCGGCCTGTTGTCAAGCAGAGACCTTCAGTGTCTGGAGGGAGTGGGATTGATGGGGTCTGACTGTTGTCAAGCAGAGACCTGCAGTGTCTGGAGGGAGTGAGATTGATGGAGTCTCCTGTTGTCAAGCAGAGGTCTGTAGTGTCTGGAGGGGGTGAGATTGATGGAGTCCGCCTGTTGTCAAGCAGAGACCTGCAGTGTCTGGAGGGAGTGAGATTGATGGAGTCTGCCTGTTGTCAAACAGAGACCTGCAGTGTCTGGAGGGAGTGAGATTGATGGAGTCTGCCTGTTGTCAAGCAGAGACATGCAGTGTCTGGAGGGAGTGAGACTGATGGGGTCTGCCTGTTGTCAAGCAGAGACATGCAGTGTCTGGAGGGAGTGAGATTGATGGGGTCCACCTGTTGTCAAGCAGAGACCTTCAGTGTCTGGAGGGAGTGGGATTGATGGGGTCTGACTGTTGTCAAGCAGAGACCTTCAGTGTCTGGAGGGAGTGGGATTGATGGGGTCTGACTGTTGTCAAGCAGAGACCTGCAGTGTCTGGAGGGAGTGAGATTGATGGAGTCCGCCTGTTGTCAAGCAGAGACCTGCAGTGTCTGGAGGGAGTGAGATTGATGGAGTCCGCCTGCTGTCAAGCAGAGACCTGCAGTGTCTGCAGGGAGTGGGATTGATGGAGTCCGCCTGCTGTCAAGCAGAGACCTGCAGTGTCTGCAGGGAGTGGGATTGATGGAGTCTGCCTGTTGTCAAGCAGAGACCTGCAGTGTCTGGCGGGAGTGAGATTGATGGAGTCTGCCTGTTGTCAAGCAGAGACCTGCAGTGTCTGCAGGGAGTGAGATTGATGGAGTCTGCCTGTTGTCAAGCAGAGACATGCAATGTCTGGAGGGAATGAGATTGATGGAGTCCACCTGTTGTCAAGCAGAGACCAGCAATGTCTGGAGGGAGTGAGATTGATGGAGTCTGCCTGTTGTCAAGCAGAGACCTGCAGTGTCTGGAGGGAGTGAGATTGATTGAGTCCGCCTGTTGTCAAGCAGAGACATGCAGTGTCTGGAGGGAGTGAGACTGTTGGGGTCTGCCTGTTGTCAAGCAGAGACATGCAGTGTCTGGAGGGAGTGAGACTGATGGGGTCTGCCTGTTGTCAAGCAGAGACCTGCCGTGTCTGGAGGGAGTGAGATTGATGGGGTCTGCCTGTTGTCAAGCAGAAGACATATTTTCTGGAGGGAGTGGGACCTGATGGGGTCTGCCTTTGTCAGGTTATTTAGGCCAGTCAGGAGGGTGGGTGACAGATAACCTGATGTGTGAAGGTAAGGGGTTGCTGAGCAGTCCCATGGTCCAGGCAAGAGTTGACTGTGTCTCGGGTTACTGTAGTGGAAGGAGAGGGGCAGAGAGGCGGTTAGCTTGAGAGTGCTTTGGGAGGTTGATCCAAGAGCCCTGGTGAGGCGATGGTCAAGTTGGTTGTCAGCAGGTGGCAGGTACTGGCTGCCTCCCCAGCACCATCCTGCCCCACTTCCTCGTCACTGCTCACAGCTGGATTTTGGTTTCCAGTGTGTCACACAGGCTGGGCTGTTCCCAGTTCAAGCCCACCCATCATTTAGCCATGAGGATGGGCTCTAGAGACAGGGTTGTGGACAGCCTTCTGGACAACTTCACTTGTCTCCAAGCAGGTATGGGCAAGCATGCCAGCACTTCCATCCTGTGTCTGGGCTCAGCTGGAAGCGTGGCAGCCATGCAGCACCATGAGGCAGGCAGCCAAAGCCGTCAACAGGGTGAGTGGTGATGGAAGACGCTTTGATGAATCACTGAATCCACCCCGGGCTTCCTTCCTTACCTCACACCCTAGGGTGGCTTACTCCATTTTCCCTTGGTGTCAGAGCCATTTTGTTCAGGTCAACATTACTGGCTTCTGAAGCTTGTCTTGGCTTGTGTAGTCATTTCCCTGGGCTGCCTCATTTCGGAGGGCCGCCCGAACACAGATGACAGAAGTGAGCGGGTAGGGGTCCAGGGTGGCTCCTCTGGGGGCCCCTCACCCAGGCTCCCCGACAATACCCTCTTTCTGTGTCCTCACATGGTCATGGTTGTCCCTCTGTGTGCATCCGTGTCCTGATGGCTTCATCAGACACCAGCCATGCTGGAGTAAGGCCCACCCCACAGACCTCCAGGACTTGAACGACGTGTAAAGGGCCTATCTCCAGACCCCTGAGGTTTCCTGGCCAGCCAGCCTCCCCCAGCTGGTGAGCTGCAGGCGAATGAGAGACCCTGCCTGACAGAGGGTAGAAAAGCGTTCCACCCTAGGGGGTGAGGTGAGGAAGGAAGCCCCTGGTGGACTCAGTGGTTCACCAAAGTGTCTTCCATCACCACTCAGCTTGTTGAGGACGACACCTCAGCTTGTCTTATGGCCTCCGCACGCACCTGCACACTGCATGCGCCCCTGCACATGTGCATGCACACAATGATGCAGGTCCCATTGCTCAACGCAGCCGCACAGGTGGTTGCGATATATAAGGGGTTGGGCACAATTCTGCCCTCAACAAGCAGCAAGAGAGAATGTTGAGTTCCGGAGTCTGCAGGCCCACAGGTCAGTGGCTCTGTGACGCTGCCTGCCGCACACTGCCAGTGCTCCTGCCTCTCCTCGGAGGCTACAGGGTGCCCATCATGGGTCCAAGGCCTCCATTTCTCAAGTTCTCTCTCTCTGCGCTACCATCAACTCGCTTTCATAAGAGGAGTGTTCCTAGGTGTCCCAGAAGATGGCTTCCACTGTTCTGGGTAGAGCTGCCTAGTGGTCTGGCCACACCTGGTCACCAGCAAGGAAACAGGCACCATGCCCGGCTGAAGCAGGCTATGACCCCCCCCCCCATACCCTCCAGGGCCGGAGAATGCCCAGTCTGTCCTCCCCAGCACTTGGCCACTCATTAGCTTAACAAGATCAGGGCTTTGCTTGCAAGGACAGGCCTGACCAGAGAGCCAGGCACACTCTGCAAGGGCCAAACACTGGGCAGAGATTCAGAAGTCAGCAGGTGGGGAGGGGGGTCTGCAAAGAGGAGGTGCCACCAGCTGGTGCTGACAAAACCAGAGCCTGAGGCTTCTGAAAGTAACGGCAGGCCACAAGTCCCCCCATCGCATCACCACGGCAACCCGGCCGAGGGAGGGGCTCCCCACTGAGTTTTAACCCAAATTATATTTTCCAGGTCTAAAATCAGAGCCATGATGAGAGGAAGAACTCATTTTCCCAACTTTAAGATGCCCTGGCTGGGAGGCAGGGATGAGGAAGGGTTCCAGGCAGGAAGAATAGCTTCTAAATGCTGCTCAGGGCACAAGCAGCCCGCCCATTCCAGGCTGTCAGGAAGGGGAGGTGAACTGGGAGCTGTGGGTGTTGCTTTTCCAGAGCCGGCTGTAATCACGTTTTATGTTTGGGGGGTCACAGCCCTGGGTAGTTAAAGACTGGGGAAAGCATGGTTAGAAAATACTGTTTCAGGGCTGGAGAGATGGCTTAGCAGTTAAGCGCTTGCCTGTGAAGCCTAAGGACCCCGGTTCGAGGCTTGATTCCCCAGGACCCACGTTAGCCAGATGCACAAGGGGGCGCACGTATCTGGAGTTCGTTTGCAGTGGCTGGAGGCCCTGGTGTGCCCATTCTCTTTCTCTCTTTCACTTTCTCTCTCTCTCTGCTTCTTTCACTCTCGATCTCTCTCATATAAATAAATAAATAAACAAAAAAAAATTAAAAAAGAAAAGAAAATATTGTTTCACCCGGTGTGGTGCTGCACGCCTTTAATCCCAGCACTCGGGAGGGCAGAGGTAGGAGGATCATCATGAGTTTGAGGCCACTGGGAAACTAATTCCAGGTCAGCCTGAACCCCCCCTCCCCCGCCGCAAAAAAAAGAAGAAGAAGAAAAAGGAAAAGAAAGAAAAGCAAAGAAAATCCAGTTTCTGTGGCAGCAGTGTGGGCATAGCGGAGTGGGAACCCCTCAGACTTCAGGTAGCCAGAAACTTCGTCAGCCCAAACGCACCCTTGAAGCCTCACTTCCATCGCTTTCCAGTCGGTGATTCTTGTTAGACGTCTCTCACTTCCTAAGTTTCTCTTCAGTAAAGAACTTGACAGCATGAAGAAGAATCTGGAGCCTGGCATGGACATGCATGCTGTGATCTTGGGAGGTGGAGGCAGGATCAGGAATTCAAGGTTGTCGTCAGCTATGCATCAAGTTTGAAAACAGCCTAGACTTCATGGCTACATGAGACACCCTGTGTTGAAAAGAAGGAAGAAAGGAAGGAAGGGAGGGAGGGAGGGAGGAAGAAAGGAAGGAAAGGGAAGGAAAGTGAGGAAGGAAGGATGGGGTCAGGCCTGGTGGTGCACACTTTCAATTCCAGACTCAGGAGGCAGAGGTAAGAGGATCACTGTGAGTTTGAGGCCAGTCTGTGCTACAGAGAGACCCTACCTCAACAAGTAAAAAAAAAAACAGAAGGAATGAAAGAAGAATGGACAAGAGAAAGAGGGATGGAGAGAGATGGAGGGGGGACAGACTAGAAAAACCACAAAGCCCTTTCGCTGCCTCTTTCTCTCAAATAAATAAAAATAAAAATAAATTTAAAAAGCAGTGCTGGAGAGACGGTTTAGTGGTTAAGGCGCTGGCCTGCAAAGTCAGAACACCTTGGTTCGATTCCCCAGGACCTATGTAAACCAGATGCACTAGATGATGCATGCATCTGTAGTTCATTTTCAGTAGCTGGAGACCCTGGTGCACCCATCCTTTCTCTGTGTCATCTATCTATCTATCTATCTATCTATCTATCTATCTATCTATCTATCATCTACCTACCTATCTACCTAACTACCTACCTATCTATTTATCTTCCTCTTTCTCTCTCTCAAATAAATAGGCAAAACTAAAATATTAGAAAAAGGAGAAAGCATAAAGCAGGTTGTTTATTGCTTAGCTATTTCACAAGGCTTCCCAGTCCCGCGGGTTCTTGGCAGGGAAAAGCAGTCATTATGTGATTAGAGGATCTCCTGGGAGACCGCGCCTGACACTCCCAGGGGAGCAGCGCCACATGCAGCAACAGTGGCTGCAGGTGCTTCCTGCACAAGCTGCCAGCACCCAAGTGGGTCCTCATGGTGAGTCAGATGAATGTCCGAGAGAAGACACTGTTGTCACTATGCCTATTTTATGGATGGGAAAACTGAGGCTTGGAGCAGTTAAGCACCTACTTCATACAGTATACACTTTATCCCAATATTAAAAAGTTAGTCAGGGGCGCTGAAGAGATGGCTTAGTGGTTAAGGCGCTTGCCTGTGAAGCCTAAGGACCCAGGTTCGATTCCCCAGTACCCATGTAAGCCAGATGCACAAGGTAGTACATGTGTCTGGAGTTTGTTAGCAATGGCTAGAGGCCCTGGAGTACCCATTCTCTCTATCTGTCTGCCTTTCTTTCTCTCTATTGCCTTTCCATCTCTAATAAATAAATAAAATGTTTTAAAGAAAAAAAATTTTAAAAGAAAAAACGTTAGTCAGGGGCTGAAGAGTTGGCTTAGCAATTAAGGCACTTGCCTACAAAGCCAAAGGATCCTGGTTCAATTCCTCAGGACCCATGTAAGGCAGATGCACAAGAGGGCACATGTATCTGGAGTTCATTTGCAATAGTTGGAGGCCCTGGTGTACCCATTTTCTCTCTCTCTCCCTCAAGTATATAAATATAAATAAAATATTACCAAAAAAGTCAGTCTCCAGAACCCAGTCATTATCTCAAAGCCCCTTCTGTGTATACAGATGCCCCTTCTTTTGTATGCTTTTAGTGTGTGTGTGTGTGTGTGTGTGTGTGTGTATCCATGTGGAGGCCAGAGGACCTAGAGTGTCTGCGTCCTTCTTCCCCCTTCTTTGAGACGCGGTCTCTGGTTGCTGTGAACGCACCAGGCTAGCTGGCCTGTGCGCTTCAGACTCCCCTGACTGCCCCTCCCATTGGCAGAGGCTTGTTGGGGTCACAGATGCACACACCACATGGTGTCTGGATTTATGTGGGTGCCAGGGAATAGAACTCGGCCAGGCAAGCTTTACAAGCAAGCACCTTTTTTATTTTTATAAAGACAGAAAGTGAGAGAGAATGGACACGTCAGGGCCTCCAGTCATTTCAAACAAACTCCAGATGCATGCATCTGGCTTACATAGGTCCTGGGCAATTGAACCTGGGTTCTTTGGCTTTGTAGACAAGTGCCTTAACTGCTAAGCCATCTCTCCAGCCTGAAGCAAGCACCTTTTAAACTGCCGCACTATCTCCCCAGCCCAGACACGGAGAGGCCTCTTCCATGTACACAGAGGTGTCCCAAGTGGGTGGCTGAGGGGCTGGCAGGTGAAGCCTCTTCCAGGTGTGGGCTAAGCATGCTCCTACAGCTCCTACCCTCTTAGGAGGAATCTGCAGAGAAGAGACCACAGCCTCCCTCCTGCGGAGATTGCATGAGTCCAGGCGTGGTGGCTTACAGCTGCACTCCAGTACTTGTAAGCCTGAAGCAAGACAAGCATTGCAAATGAGAGGCCAGCCTGGGCCACACAGTGAGTTCAAGGCTATCCTGGGCTACACAATGAGATCTTATATTAAGAAAAACAACAGGGCTGGTGAAATGGCTTAGCGATTAAGGCATTTGCCTGCGAAGCCTAAGGAGCCTGGTTTGATTCCCCAGGACCCACATAGCCTGATGCACAAGGGGCACACACGTCTGGAGTTCTTTTGCAGTGGCTAAAAGCCCTGGCACACCCATTCTCTCTTTCTCTCTATCTGCCCCTCTCTCACACAAATAAATAAAATATTTTAAAAAAGAAAAACAACAAAAAGTCTGGTTGGAACAAGAACGTGTCATGTACAACTCGTGGAAATTCCGATCAACCATAAAACCACTGCTCCTGCTGACTTCACTTTCTGTCTCATGAGCGTGCTGCCTCCATCCATGGATGCCACTGTTATCAAGAACACTGAAGTCCCATCAAATGACATTGGCCTGTTTCCGTGGGCTCAGACACCTGCCCTGCCCAGGAAGGAAGTGATGTTTCAATATATCCAAATTCAGCTCCAAGGAAGGCCGTGGCTCCTTGCCCAAGGGGGCCGAGTAGAGGAGGCCAGGCTGCTGCATAGTGAACCACCGTGCCCCGTGTGAGCAGCAGGGCACTGCTGTGCTCTGAGAGTGATACTGCGGGTGCTTCCTGGAGGGACAGCTTGCCTTCTGTAGGAGGACACCACAGACTGCGCGCCCCGTTCTAACAAGGGCTGTACTCCCCCTCTGCCCCGCTGAGCACATAGGTGAGGCTGGTCACTTTCTCAGCCTGTGTAGACACACAGTTCGATTTCCCATCTGCTGAAGAAGTTCCCCAGCCCCCGGCCCCGGGCCAGCCATGAAGCTCTGTCTGGTGCCAAGCCCCAGCCTCCAGGCTGCCTGGGCAGTGAACGCCCTTGGAGCTGCAGGAAGAAGCTGGAGGATGGCCCAGAGTGAAGGGCTTGGGGACAACCACTGTGGCTTCTCTGAGAGAGCCAGCCCCTACTGGGACCTCCCATGCAGGTCCAACTCCTTAGATGGCCCCTCACGCACCATCATCGCTTTAAACAAAGCTGAGTCCTGAGATGCTTCCCTCTGAACCAGAGTCCAACCACAGTCTCAGCATGGCGGGGTGGCGCACGCCTTTAATCCCAGCACTCGGGAGGCAGAGCTAGGTAGATCACCATGAGTTCAAGGCCACCATGAGACTACATAGTGAATTCCAGGTCAGCCTGAGCTAGAGTGAAACCCTACACTGGACAAACAAAAAGAAAAGAAACCTCTGCTGTCTCCATGCCTAAAAACCCCTGGTGTTTCTGATTGTGTGGGGCAAGGGGAAGGAAGTGCTTTAAAAGTGACTTCCCAGGTGTTGCTTCTGTTTCGACAGCAAAGTGCGGGAACTCTGGGACAGCCTACAACCACTGCTACCGTCGGATGACGATGACAGAGCATAGAATCACGCCACACCCCGCTTTGCTCGTGTGCAGGCCTGAGGTCAACATCAGCTGTCTTTTTCTGTCGCTCTCTTCTCTGAGACAGGGTCTCTCGGGAAGTCTAGAGCACACTGACTGGGCTAGACTGCCTGGCCAGCGAGCCCTAGCACCCTAGATGTCTGCCTCCTTGGCACTGGGATTACTGGAGTATGCTGCCATGCCTGGCTTTTACCCGCGTCCTGGTCCTCATGTTTGTATAACACGCACTTTACCCACTCAGCCATGTCCACAGCCCTGCGAGGGACAATTTTAACACAAGACTCTCTGGAGGCCAGGGGAGGCTGGGCTTGGGGGAAGGGGCTGCCGAGACCAGAGTGAGGACTGCCAATGGCAGCCAGGTCGGTGTGACTCAGTCAGAACACTAGCTGGAAACCCTACGAGCCACGGAGCCTCCACATCCAGAGCACTGCCCACTGTGGGGGGTGGGCAACATGAGCTAAGGAGGGTGTTTCCTGGGGAGCTCATGGTGTGCCAGGCCTGAGCTCCTGTGTCAGGGTCACTGGATGCTCCCAACCTTCCAGCAAGCACATAGCATCACCTGTGTATTCTGTGCAGGGACTAGAGGCATGGCACCAGGGCTCAAGCAGGTCTACATGAGCATGGAAAACCCAGGCAGGGAGAGGCAGAGGAGGATCCTGTAGGAAATGCCTGAACGCAGACAGGAGGCTGAATTTTCAGAGAGATGCAGTTGAGGACTGACTGCTGGAGGAGAAGGATGGAAGGACTGCTTAGCAATCAGCACACTCATTTCTATGTCAGAAACCCTAACAGGAAGGAGAGGCCAGCCAAGCTCCTGAGATCCCCGGCCCCTCCTGGGAAAGCGCTTTACAGCTCCGAGGCACGCATCTCAGTGTCATGGGTAGGTCTTATCTCAGGTCTCCAAAAAGTCATCCTCCTTTAGGGAACAGCATGCATTTTAATTCAGAATGAACTTGTTACAGTGGTTTATTTTAATGAAAGCACAACATCAATTCCTAGTGGGGGAGTTGTCATTAAATCAATAGTCTATGCGTTAAATCAATAGTCTATGCATCCATCCCACTGTGGATTGACGTGCCTGCTGTGAGATAGGACAAAGCGCCCTCTGCGAGTGATGGGGTAGGAGATGGAAATCTACCCTCTGTCTGCGGGCTACAGCCACTTGAAAGATGGAGGTGGGGGCGGTCTAAATGGCGCTGGGGTCCCCAGGAAGACAGGACACAGGGTGAACCCCCGAGTCATGGCTGGGCAGCAAGTCCTGCCAATGAGACGAGAGCGGGTCTTGCTGTCTGCAGACGTCCTCCGCCAGGGTTCTCGCCCCGCACTGTCTCTCTGCCTCCTGCCCCAGCGAGGGATGGTCATGAGGTGGCAGGACTGCACCCACAGAGCCTTAGGCTTAACCACTCATAGGACGCCAGAAAGGGCCATGGGGCTCTGCCATCCCGGCAAGGCCGCCTTAGCAGCAGCGTACATACCCACTGGGAAGAAGGCCTCCTAGAGTGCCCAAGGCACACCCTGAGGCCACAGGCGCTCACTTTCCAAGAAGAGATCTGTCAGTAGGAGAAAGGGGGCCAAGTTTGGGAAGACAAGCTAAAGTTGTTCAGTAATTCCAGGCGGGTTATCATGGGGCAATCAACCGCAGGTACACAGGAGAACACATGCGCATATGCACACATACAACCACATGCTCCAAAGACACGCATGCTTGTGCATGCACTATTCACACTGTTAGTACATGCTTGCATGCCAGGACACACCTGCACACATGTGCTCACACATCTGCACTAAAACAGCCCCTGGGATGGAATCAAGTTTGCTGAAGACAGAGCAAACACAGGGCCAGAGCTAAGCAGGTGGTGTCTCGGTGACTCTGGCCCTGACTGCACAGAAATGGGTAGATGAAAGTCTGGGGTCTATAACAGAACGGGAAGAGATCAGGCTAGGGGAGAAGAGCCATCTAGAAATGAGGAGGCACTGGCAGGCGGTAGCACATGGTATTCTCTGGCTGATTGACAGGTGAGGTGCACAAGTTCACAGTGGAGGCACCCAGTGTTTGGATGCAAAGCTCACACGGAGATTTCTCGAGGTCCTACATTCACATGGCAACTGAAAAACATATAGAAAGGGGGATTTCTCCTAGGAGCTCCAGGCAGGGGGGCCACCCTGGAGACGATGGGTGCCGGGGCATGTCGATGGAGGGGTGGGCTGGGGAGATGTATTCATGGTGGGGGAGGTTGGGGCGTGACCATGGAAAGGTTTAGCTGAGGAGGTGTCAGTGGACGATGAGGCTGGGGAGGTGAAGGGGTGCTGGTGGAGGGGTGCTGGTGTGCGTGTCGACGGTGGAGGAGGCTGGGGAGTGTTGATGGAGAAGGAAATAGTGAGGAAGGTGGGGGTGTGTCCATGGGCAAGGAAACTGAGGGGTGTCAGCGGTGAAGAATGGGGACATGGGAACTGTACTTTCCACTTAGTTTCCATACAAACTTAAGTCTATTCTTCAAAAGGGGGAGATGTGCAGTTACTGATAAAACTTTAACTTAGAGTCAAATGAAAGAACTTGGACTTGGGTGGGAAGGCTAAGTATTGTGAAGACATGAATTCCCTGTAAGTTACATCTTGTTTGATGAACCCACAATCACAATGCTAACAAGATGCTTTTCTGCCCTGTGTAAACAAATATAAATTTAATGGCGCATCCATTTTCTCCCTCTCTCAAATAAATAAAATGTTTTAAATGGCAGTCATAATAATAAGCATAAATGATGTGCCAAAGATTGACTCACCAGCCTTACTCTCTGCCCTAACTCTAACACAAAAAACATTTCCAGGAGGAACCAAGATGACTTTTTAAAAGAAATATTTAAACTAGCCAGGCATGGTGGTGCACGCCTTTAATCCCAGCACTTGGGAGGCAGAGGTAGGAAGATTGCTGTGAGTTCAAAGCCACCCTGAGACTACAGAGTGAATCACAGATCAGGTCAGCCTGGGCTAGAGTGAACCCTACCTCGACAAACAAAAAAAAAAAAAGAAGAAGAAAGAAAGAAATATTTAAGCAGGCAAAGGCTCTATAAGCATGAAATAAAACCAAAAAGTCATTTGAAAACATTAAATGATATATTAACAATTTGTAGAGAAAAAATTACCATGGACAAATTCAAAAGATAAATGAAAACCTAAAAGAAAATATGTAATACATATTCAGGAATCTATTTTAATTTCACCCCAAAGGCACTCATAAATCATTTAGAAAAAAATACCATCCTAGTAGGAAAAAGAGAAAAACAGACTACTCTTAGAATAAGATAATAATGGTCACTACTTATATGAAAATATATTCAATCTTACTTATAATTTTAGCAGTGCAAATGAAATTCAGTTTCTGGTTGTAGTTACATTATCAGAAATTAAAAATCCATAGAGTCAGTTAAGGACTATGTAGACCAGCTACTGTGTCCTGACTCTTCAGTGAGTAAACTAGTTGAAACCTTGGAAGAGCTACGAACTGTTGAGCAAAGATCTCCAGGACCTCATTAGTGGAAATAGGAGTTGTATTCTATGTCTAGCATATAATTAAAACCCTGACACCTCTCAGCTTACAAACCACTAAGAAAATCTGGAAACGCCTGTCAGTGGAGAAGACATGGAGAAACCAGAACTCGAGGTGGTTTCTGGGAAGGTGAAATGGAGCGGCCACTGAAGAAAGGAGCACGGTGTCTTAAAGGTTCAACAGAGAACTACCACACAACCCCACAGCTCCGCTTGTGAATATGTAGGTAAACTGAAGGTGGGCTTGCAAGGTGTCTGTACACCCATGTTCACTCACGACTGTCCTCCTGCCTCTGCCCCCCACCGGGTGTTGGAATTACAGGCGTGTGTCACCATGCCTGGCTAGTGGCACTGAATTCTGATCCCACACACTGTACGGCACATGTCACCCCCAGAAGGAGGGCAGGTAGGCAGGTGGGGAAGGGTTTCCATTTCTGCAAGGGAGCCTTCCTCATTCTGGCAACTTAGACCGGCTTCCAGACTCCACACCTAGGTCTTGGGGTACTTGCCTGCACTACCCTGTGCTCAGGACACATCAGCAAATCAAACAGTCTGTGCACCCCCCCCGCCAGTCATGTCAACCTAAAAGTCACACTGAGACGCTGAAGCCCTATGAGACACCATTTGTAGCTTAGAAACAGGGCAGCCGGGCTTCTCACCCTTGCCTCCGGCCCTCTGGGCTCGGCCTCTTTCCTGCCAGCCTGCGACGTAGAGAGCCACTCAGGAGACCCAGACCTCCACCGCAGCTCCCTGCATCGCCTGCCTGGGAGAAGGAGCTGGGAGAGGGCAGCTCTGGGCTTTCCCTCCACGCCTTTCCTTTCCGTCCCACCCCACCTGCTGGCTTCCTGGGGAGTGATCACCCCCTGGGCAGGGCCACCTATCTTCATGCGTGCAGGAACCGCCTGCAGCTCTCACTTCGCTCGGAGTGCAGAAGGGCCAGAAAGCACAGGGTGTGCAGGGAGGTGGGGGGTACTGGGGACAGCGGGGCCTTTGCTTCATTTCCCACGGCCTCAGTGCGAGAGGGGCGGCTGCCCTGAGACAGCTCTATCGCAGCCTCCAAGGCTCAGGGTCCATTGCCAAAGAGGTGGTGGAAAGAATGTAAGAGCCACAGGAAGGGTAGGACTGCTTACAATGAAATCTTCAACGCATACGATGGCAGTGCCTAACACTGACTACATAACGCCTTCATAATAAGGGGAAAGATGATGACATCAAAACAAAAGAGAGACAAACTGGAAGGCGGAGCGGATTCGATGGAGGGTAGATTTGAAAGGGGGGAATGGGAATGGAGGGAGGAAATTATCATGGTTTTATTGTCTATACCTATGGAAGTTGTTAATAAAAATGTTTTTAAGAAGCCAGGCATTAGAAAGAAAAAAAAAAAAAAAAAAAACAAGCATGGTGGCCTACGCCTTTAATCCCAGCAGTTGGGAGGCAGAGGTAGGAGGATTGCTATGAGTTTGAGGCCACCCTAAGACTACATAGTGAATTCCAGGTCAGCCTGGGCTAAAGTGAGACCCTACCTTGAAAAAAAAAGAATAGAAAAACTTTTTTTAAAAAAAGCCAAATGTGTTGATGCATAAGCACTCAGGAGGTTGAGGTAGGAGGATCACTGTGAGTTTGAGGCCACCCTGAGACTACGTGAATTTCAAATCAGTCTGGGCTAGAGCAAGACACTCCCACAAAAAAGAAAAATAATACTTCTGCACTGTTGGTGGGAATTTGTAATCTGGTACAGCCACTGTGGAAATCAGTGTGGAGGTTCTTGAGACAGCTAAAAGTAGATTTGCCTTATGATCCAGCTATAGCACTCCTGGGCAGATATCCTAATGACTCTTCTCACTACCTTAGAGATACTTGCACAACCATGTTTATTGCTACTCTATTCACAATAGCTAGGAAATGGAACCAGCCTAGATGTCCATCCACAGATGAATGGATAATAAAGATGTGGTACATCTACACAATGGAGTTCTATTCCAAGGTAAAGAAACATGAAATTATGAAATTTGCAGGGAAATGGATGGATCTGTGAGGTAACCCAGGCCCAGAAAGCCAAACATCGCATGTTCTCTTATATGTGGATCCTAGCTACAAATGTATAGACTTGTGTGTGATCTGGAGCCAATAATCAGTAGCAGAGGCCCATAAGATAGAAAAAGCCTATAAAGGAGGGAGGAAAGGGAAGGTCTTAAGGGGATGGTGTTGTATATACAGGGAGGGGAAAGGTCTAAGCGAGGTCAGGGGAAAAGATCGTATAAAAGAAAGATGGCGGGGGGGGGGCGGGGGAGGAGGTGATGGTCAACCAAAATTCAAGATATTCTGAATAAGATATATGAAAATCTACTTTTTAAAATAATGGCACATCCAGAAGCCACAGATTGTTACTAGAAAATTTTCAGTGCCTGGGATGGGATACCTCCCAGTGAGTCATTGGCCAGGGAGGTCTATGTTGCCTCCAAATCATTATAGGCCATTGCCAAGGCTCTTTATTCAGACAATCCCTTGGCTTCCACTCCCCACTTGACCTTGCCCCAAGCCCCGCGCCCACTCATTGCTTCTGTAGCCTACTCTGTGTCCCCTTCTGGGCCCCAGAACCAGGCTAGAAGCCAATGCCAGTAAGAGAATGAGGATTTCATTTCCTAGGTAGAGTTTAAGTTATCAGGCTCTACTGACCTGCTCCAGACCCGAAGATCAAAATGGCCATCCTATAGAGACCACAGACACGCAGGGGCAAGTTACAGAGAGACCCACCCAAGAGCCAGCATTCAATAGATCAGAGCCAACAGGACGTCCTTTGATGGCTTCAGCCCCAAGGTTGACCTCTACACACACACACACACACACACACACACACACACACACACACACGCCAGCCCCTTACACTGCCACCTCACCTGCCACCTGCTGCTCCCAAAGGGCTTGTTAACTGACCTCGCTCACTGTGGCCACGGGGCTCAAGAAAAGGCCACTGCCAGAGCCACCTGTGAACCCCAAGTGCCCCATGGCAAGCCCACGAGTGCTTCTTTATCCAGCCATCGCCCGTTAGTACCAGGAACTGGCTGATCATCAAAACACTCAGGGCAGACCCGCACTTCTCCCTGCCCACAGACATTCCAGTGCCCCAAGGCACCTCAGACAAGGTGTCCTGACCCCCCAGGTACACATGGGGCAGAAGCAGAATGCTAACAGCTGATCTTCCAAAGAAACTGCCAGCAAGCTCTGCATCCCAGGACTACGCCACGCAGCACTGAGTGGGAACCCCAAAGGGTCTGGATATCCGGGATCCACAGTGACAGGGAAGGGGGTGTCCAGAGGCCTGTCTCCTGTAAGGTCCTTTAGAAGCCAGCCCCGCGTGTGCCCTGCATGGCCTCCACTCACCTCCACAGCGCACGTTGGTGGCCTCCTCCTCTGAGCTGCTGGCCGGTGCCCACCACAGCAGCAGTGTGGGCAGGACCAGCAGGGTCACCTCCAGAAGCATGAGCCTCATTTCCTTCTGCTGCAAGAAGTGGGGAAATGCCACACAAAAGCCCCTAGCCGGCTGCAGAGCCCAGGAGAAGCGAGTCACTCCCTCCCACCTGCCCTCCCCTCAGGCACTGCACCTGGGCCACCTCCAGGTGCCTGGCAGCTGCCTATGGCAGGTTACTGCCCTGTCCCACCCACCTCTGTCACGGCAAAATCTCAGGGGCTCGCTCCACCCTTGTGCCAACACCAGCCCCTGCCTCCTTCCCAGGTCCTAGCAGAGGTTGCTCCTGGGTCTCACTCCTGGTAGGCAACTGCCTCTCCAGAGATGGTCACAGTGCAGCACCCACACACACACCCCTTTCCCGTTTTACCCTTGCCCCGTCTCCATCCCCGTTTCTGGCTTCCATTTCATGGTCCGAGTCCCAATCCTCCAGTCCCAGGCCCGCTCCCTGACTCCCTCATCCACCTGAGGTCTGATCTCTCCATCGCACCCCTCAGCCCCACCCTTAGCACTGAGGTCTGAGCTCTGGGCACGAAACCTGGTGCAAGCAAATCCCCATCCAGCAAGCGCAGCTCTGAACCCTCCGCCTCCAAGTCTCCTGGTCCCGAGGAGCCCCTGCAGTGGCCCCTCTGAAGCAGGCCTCCTGGCCGAGCTTTTGTCTGGGCACCCGCTCTCCTTTCTTCTCCCCACCCCACCTGCCTGCTTTCCTTAACCTGGGTCCTTCTGGCAGCCCTTCTCCTCTGGCCAGCTGGGCCCACGTTCCATCCGCTCTGGACAGTGGAGGAGGCGAGTGAACTGAGTCTGCAGTTTGCCTTCTGTCAGAACAGTGCTGTAACTAGCGGCAGGGCCCGGGGCTAAGGCCGTGCACAGCTCAGCTTGCAGAGTGCTCACCTGGCAGGCGCAAAGCCTTAGGTTCAAGCCCCAGCACCACCTAAACTGGGTGCGGTGGTGCACACCTGTAATCCTGGTGCTCCTGTAAATCCAGCACGCACACCTGCGACCTGAGCACTCTTGGAATTCCAGCACGGGAGGCAGAGGCAGGAGGATCAGAGGTTCCAAGTCTAGGCTACATAGAACTTGTAACAGAACCATTGAGGACCAGGGCCCCTGCTTTTGGTATCACCTGGTTTCGGGTGGGAGGTTGCCATGTGGGTGAGGCAGAGTTTCTACCACCCCTCCCCACCTCAAGCTCGTTTCCTCCCCTCCCCACATCTTCTTTCCAAGTCATCAAGTCCCCCTCCAGCAGCAAGAACCCGCTCCCACTTTGCTGTTCTGATCAGCTGCCCACGTCCCACTGGCCTCTGGCATCCCGCCGGGGCCCTGCTGCGTGGTGGCGCTTTTCCGCTGCTGCGGGCAGCCACCAGGGCTCAAAGAGCAGGCCCCGGCGCCCGTCTTCTGCGTGCTTGCTGCGTGTGAGGCCCGGGCTGTGTGCGCCGGGTGCCTCTAGTCTCTTCACATCCCCAACAGGTTTAGTCATTTGCAGCCACACTAGTCGGTGCTTAGCAGCAGAACTTTATTCTTTTTATTCTTTATTTGCACATATGTACTGTGTTATGTGCGTACGTGCATGTGTGTATGGGCATACCAGGACCTCATGCTGCTGCATCAAATGTCTGTCCAGCTGCACATGGGTGGCTGGAGAATTGAACCCAGGCAAGCAAGTACACTGAGCTGCTGAGCCCTCTCCTGGGCCCCGGAACTTTCCTCCAGGCAGCACGGTGTCCCGCGGCAAGCCTGTATTTCCCAGGAGGAGGGAGGTCTGGGTGGGTTTCTGAGAAGGCTCTTTACCAGAGGAAGGCTGATGCACTCCCGTCTCCTTTTTGCCTTTCCCCTCTTCTGGAAGGCAGGTCTGATGGCTGGAACGACTGTAGGCATTTTGGACCTGAAGCGGTTTTGAGTCAAGAGCACCAGAGTCTGAATTCCAGTCACCAAGGAGCTTCTGCTCCAGCCCATGACTCTCAACTTTTGGCCTTTTTTTTTTTTTTTTTGGAAGGGGGCAAGCCCAACAAATTGGCCCTTTTTATAAGAGAAAGACAGAGAATTGGCACGCCAGGGCTTCCAGCCATTGTCATCAAACTCCAGATGTGTGTGCCACCTTGTGCATCTGGCTTATGGGGGATCTGGCGAGAACATGGGTTCTTAGGCTTTGCAAGCAAGTGCACGAACTGCTAAGCTATCTGTCCAGCCCAACTTCTAGCCTTTTAATAAAAAAGAGTTAAAGCCATGCGTGTTTCTGGTGTGCTATGAGAAGCTGGATGGATGAAGAGGCAGAGAGCTGCGTGCTCCCTCTCCTACAGAGACGGCAGTGCCCACATGAGTACGTCAGTGCATGGGGAAGAAGTGCCACCTGACCAGAAAGGGAGGCAACACTCACTGGGGAACAGGTAGCATCCCAGGCCTGGTGAGGAAGCCTGAGGACCAGGTGGGAGGAAATGGACAGTGAGGAGAAGAGGCCATGGAGCACCAGGGCATGTGACCCCAGAGAGCACAAAGGAGCCAGAGTATGGACCAAGAGCTAGCCAAGGCCCACACATCCTCATCTACATGCTGTGGGAGTTTCCAGATCTTCCATAAGCAATCCACTTCTTATACCCTGCAGGGCCCACCACTACTCACCTGGTCCACACAGGAAAGCTGGATGCCAGCCTCTAGCCGCACCTGTCCTGAACACCCCATCCCTCAGTGCCGGGCCCCTGAGGGTGCATCCTGTGACTCCCCACAGCTTCTGCCAGATGCAGAAGGGGCGCACGCATCTGTAGTTCATTTGCTGTGGCACACCCATTCTCTCTCCGTCTTTCCCTGTCAAATAAATAAAAATAAATATTTTCTTAAAATGCTTAGTGTGTGCAGTGCTGCACAGCACACTCTGAGTAGCATAAACCACCCCTGAAGGGTGCTGAGGCCTCTGGGTAGAAACACTGGCTGACCAGAAGCTCTTGCAGAGAAAACTGGCCTTGGTTCTGGCCCTGGGAGGGATACTCCAGTGCTCGGAGCTGCCCAGGTGACAGGAGCATCTTCCTTATTGGGAGTCACCAATGCCAGTGCCTAAGTCTCAGCCCCAGGCTTGGTGGTGGGGCCTTGGGCCAAGCTGTCGATCCCACCTCCAGACCTTCATGGTGGGAGAGGCTGTAGACTGAGTGTCTTCACGTGGGCTCATGGTCATTCCTCCATTAACCTTGCTTGTGTAACAGGAGGGTACTAACTCTGGGTAGCAAGCTGCCATGGACTTCTAGACTGATGAACACACCCCTGTGCCCAGAAGGGATGCAGCTCTATCCTTGTGAAGAATGCTCTGCATCTGAGGCCCTCCCAGACCTGCGTGTCTCTTCATCTCGATAGTCCTCATTTGTGTATTTTATCCTAAAAATGTAAACAGAAGTCCAGTCTCCTCACTTCTGCGAGTTGGCTAGTGAATTATCAAAATGAAGGGGAGCAGCTTAGGCACTCCAGG
Source organism: Jaculus jaculus (assembly GCF_020740685.1). Lineage (NCBI taxonomy): Eukaryota > Metazoa > Chordata > Mammalia > Rodentia > Dipodidae > Jaculus > Jaculus jaculus. Next base: position 113,214,787 of record NC_059111.1, on the reverse strand, counting down.
GTTGGTGACTGGTTGGTCACAGAGCAGATCACCTAGGGTGGCATCTAAGGTAGGACTGTCTTGCTGAGAGCCCTTAAGCCTCTGGAGTGTAAGGCTAATTTGGGGTGCTCAGTTTCCAGTGGAATGGCTGTATGGCTATTGATTCAAAATGAAGACCAAAAAAGAAAGGTGAATTTTTTTTTTCGAGGTAGGGTCTCACTCTGGTCCAGGCTGACCTAGAATTAACTCTGTAGTCTCAGGGTGGCCTTGAACTCATGGCAATCCTCCTACCTCTGCCTCCCGAGTGCTGGGATTAAAGGTGTGCGCCACCACACCCCGCTGTGTGAATTTTTTTGCTGTAACTATTTTTTAATCTTTTTGATTATATTTCCTATTTATAAACATAAACATAGATACAGAGGCTGGAAAGATGGCTTAGTGCTTAAGGCACTTGCCTGTGAAACCTAAGGACCAAGGTTCAATTCATCAGTACCCTCGTAAGCCAGATGCACAAGGTGGGCCATGTGCCTGGAGTTTGTTTACAGTGGCTGAAGGCCCTGGTACGCTCTTTCTTTCTCTCTCTCAAATTAATTAATTAATTTTTTTTCTTTTATTTATTTGACAGAGAGAGAAAAAATGGGCATGCCAGGGCCTCCAGCCACTGCAAACTCCAGGCACATGGCCCACCTTGTGAATCTGGTTGACATGGGTCCTTTGGCTTTGCAGGCAAATGCCCTAACTGCTAAGCCTTCCCTCCAGCCCAATTAAATTTTTTTTTACCCACAGACACATAAAAAATGTTTTGTTTTTCTTTTTTTCACTCTGGGAGACACAGACAGTTGTCAAGGAAAGCCAGGTACAACCCCAAAGCTCACCCAGTGTAATACTAGGCTGAAAAGATTCTTTTCTGAGAATGCCTGGCACATTGCCCTTTGAGAGGAGGAGTGGGGCTCACACCTTCCCCATTCATTCATTCGTTCTGTGTTCTTTTTGGATCTCACCAGCCAGCCTGGAGCCCTCGGACCTCCAACTTTGAAATCAGGCTCACCTTAGTGTCTTCTGGAATAAGGGCCACACTTGGATTGGGAAGGTTTTCAAGCCCACCACCCCCAGCACAGGTGCCCGGTTGTGTGTGTGACCCTCACTTCAGAGGAAAGAGGCCCCTTCTATCACGATGCAGATGGAGAGGGGGCCATGGGCGAAGGGAGGGAGTCTTGGGAAACACGGTCCTCTGGCCATCTCTGCTCTCTGTACAACTCGCTGGGGTGGAGAGGTTCTTTCCTTCCCTTGGCACCCTCATTTCTCCCTTGTTATTTTTTTCTGCACCAAACAGAAAGAGAAGGAAAATACTGGGCCATACGCCCAGGAGTTCCTGTGATGGGAAGCTGAGGGGGAGGCCGGTGCCTGCCAGTGACAGAGGCTCGCTCTAAGGAGGGCTCAGAAAAGGAAGTCCTTTTGCACACCTGGTTAATAACTTTCATGGTCTGGGCACCCAGCTTCATGCTGGAGCCTTTAGAATGAGCATGCTGGGTTGGGGGTCATGTATCTGGGGCCTCCGTCCAACTTCCTGCAGACCTCCACAAGGCCTCCTGTACACACTGGGCTTGACAGGGATGCACCACAGGGACCCTGCATGCAAAGCCAGCCCTCACCTGCGGCTCAAGGACATCGCCTTGATAGAGGCTGGGTCCCCGGCCACCTGCAGAGCCCAACCTGCTGGTGCTGTGTGCAGGTGTTGTGGTGTTTGGGGAAGAGGCACCTGGGAGGAGGGTGCTGTTTCCAAGGCAAATAGGAGGGTGCCTCCTCCCCAGTGCCAGGCAACGGGGCTGTGGGACTGGCCAGTGAGCACCTGGGGCAACCCCACGACTGCCCTGCAGCCATGGAAACCACCAGGTTAGAAAGGACCTCAGCTTCCGAGACTGTGAAACCAAACCAACCTGCACACTCCACAGGCAGGTAAAATGGCTAGATTCCCTGAAGTGGACCCCGTAAATGTGGATTAACATAGCAGCTCACATTTAAAGGGTTTTGTGGGCAGGTGGTGTGGAAAGTTACCCTCCAGGCAAAAAGGAATGAATCAGAGAAGGAGCCAATAACCTCGTCCCTCCGGGTGGGGAGCAGCCTCATTTAGCAGGAGATGTGTTTTCCTGTCCTTGAATTGTTTTGTCTCTTTTACTTAGCGCCTGAACCTCCTGGGCAGGGTCACGTGACCCTCCTGCTGAGCGCACAGCCAACAATAATCACTTGTGAGTGTGTGTGTGTCTAAACAGAGCCACGAACAACTGAGAAAACAGGCATCCTCCACTCAGCATTGTGTTCCTATGTGCATGGGAGGTGACTCCCGGTCCCCAAGGGTCCTTAGGCAGAGAAGGCGCCACCTGGAACAACTGAGAAGGGCAGGGCTCTATCCTCAGCCCCACTGTGGCCACACGCTTTGGGCAGGGCCCAGGCAGCAGCAGAGCTCTGGGTGTTAGCTCAACTGGGAAGCAGAGGAGCCAGCTTCTCCTTGGGGCTGGGAAGAGGCAGCAGGAGGGGCTCTCCCAGAGATAGTAGCTCTAGGGCAGGAAGAAGGTGGGGAGGATACTCCCCACCCCCCACCCCACCTCCACCCCCGTCTCCTGTCCTTACTGCCTTCAGTGTGTCCATCAGAGATAGCTGGGAGAGATGTCTTGGGATAAACCCTATTGAGAGTGGTGTCGAGATAACAAGGCCCAAATGCAAGCAAAAGGGCTGGAGGGCTCATTACTGAACAAGATACGGAGATGGCACAGGGAATAAAGCGCTTGCCGCACAAGCATGAGGACCAGAATTCATATCTCCTGTCTCCCGTAAAGGCCAGGAACAGTGGTGACACCTGTGCCCCAGTCCTGGGGAGGTGGAGAGAAGACGGTCCCTAAGTCTTGCTGGCTAGCTAGTTCAGCCAAATCAGTGTGCTGATTTGTTTGGTGAGAGACCATGTCTCAAAAATGAAGGCTCAGCCGGGCGTGGGGGCACACGCCTTTAATCCCAGGCAGAGCTGGAAGCATCGCCGTGAGTTCGAGGCCACCCTGAGACTACAGAGTGAATTCCAGGTCAGTCTGGGCTAGAGCGAGACCCTGCCTCAAAAAACCACAAAAAATAAGAAGGAGGAGGAGGAGAGACAGAAGAATTCACCTGACGTCAAACTCTGGCCTCTATCTGCACGCAAATATCATCACGCACATGCACCCTCACACATATAAACTTACATCTATACATGCATGCACACCACACACACAGAGAGATGTAAGCCTAAGCCTAAACACAAGACAATGTATCAAGGAACCAGGCTGTCCCTCAGATAGGGACCCGTAAGACGAGCTAACGTCCGCCATGTCTGCCAGGCACTAAACACCCCCGTCTCTTGCTCCTCCCGCTGCACCCGTGCCTCTGCTGCAGAGACTCTCGACTTCGGACGTGTGGGCCAGTTCATTCGTAGCCCGTGCCTTAGTGTCCTATCACTGTCACGTGGCAGGCAAGACCCGCCCAGGGAGAAGCACGGTTGGGGTGAATCAGGAGGGTGAGAGTGGGTGCTAGAGGCTGAAGGAACAGGTGGGGGAGCTTGCCAACCTTGGTTTCTGCAGAACAATGGGTGGGATGGCACTGCAACCTGAGATAGGTAGGGGACCAAGGGCTGTGGGGACAGGGTGCAAGTAGCCGCAGCCTGCAGCTCCAGTCTCCTGCCCTGGCCGTCAGGGAGGAATGGCCGGATCCTAGAAGAAAACAATCCCCGGTGCAAGCTGAGTAATTCAAGGGTTAATACAGGCGTCATGATGGAGGACAAGGCTCAGGGTTCGGAGCAGTAGGAGTCGGGCCCCAAAGGGCAGCTACACCCACAGAGGACAGTTGTCCTTTCAGAGGACAGGTGTCCTTTCAGGCTCCTCTTAAGTCAGGCTACTTCAGTTGAGCCAGTGCCAACCTGGCCCTCAGGAGCTGCTAGCCAAACCTAATAGCAGGGCCCTAGAGCCCAGGGAAAAGGCCAGTTGATTCTGCCCTGACACAGAGACAAGCAGCCATCCTATGTGACAGATCTCGGCTGCCTCTGTTGTCTCCTATGCTGTGTGCCTAGCTTAGAGGTCCTGAAAAGCACCAAGCAAAACTATGCACTCAGTCAGAAAGGGGGTCCACCTGTCCTGACCGCTCTGGTCCTGGGAGACTGGAGCCACACGCTCCTGCAGGAAGCCCATGCGGCTCTGAATGGAGTTCACGGCCTTGGTGGCCCCAGGGCAGTAGCTGCCAGTTAGGTCAGAATGGGTGAAGGGCGCTGCGTGGGAACCACTCCGCAGGGCCGGGGATGGCCTTGTCATGCACTCCCTGCATCAAAGACCTTCCCACATGTCTAGCTGGGCAAGAGACAAGCACCCAAAAGTGACGGCCTTGAAAAAATTCTGTGACTTTGGGGTGCTACTTGTACAGATGCATAATGAAGGGACATTGCAAAGTGACCCCAAGGCTACTCCCAGGGCCACCAGCTTGCCACTGTCCTTGCCCTGAAGCCTTGGGAGACACAATGTGGCACGGAAGGTCTTTTGAGTGAACGCTCTCTCTCGGCATATGCTTTCACGTAGAGCATTGTGGTGTGGTGTGTTATATGCAGTGCACGCAGGCAGAGGCAGAGCATGCTGGTGCCTTCCTCTATTGCTCTTCCATGTTCGTTCCTTGAGATGGAATCTCTCTCTCTGAAGCCAGAGCTGCCATTTTTTCAGCCAGACTGGCTGAGCCCAAGCCCCAGCAATTCTCCTGCCTTCACCCCCAGCAAGGCTGGGGCTCAGTCGGGCTGGGCCTTTCATGTGAGTGCTGGGGACTGAACTCGGGCTCTCCCAGACTCCCACACCTGCTCTGCAAGTGCTCTTACCCTGAGCCCTGCCCAGCCCTGGATGCTCTCTTAATTTGACATGTGATGCCTTATTTGGGGGGGGGGGGCTGCTGGGAGGCTCCTAGACCACAGATTCTCTGACCTTGGGAACCACAATTCTGATAAAAAACAAATTAGTCGCCAAGCAGCTCTTACTAGCATTAGGCCTCCCCAGCAGAGGGGCGGTGATCGGACGAGACCTCAATTCCAATCTCGGTTGTATGGGAGCTTGGAGCCATCTGTGCCCGGCTGCCTAAGGCACTGCGGGGCTGCAGTTAATGGTGCTCACCGGGGGGATTAATGTCCGTGCGCCTGGTAAACAGTATTACATTTGGGGTTGCCTGCTCTGAAAGTGACTGACACTGTGTGTGTTTGACTCATCCTATCCCAAACACACACATTCTGTGGCGCTGTCAGGGGCACACTCCCATCTGAGGAAAAAAAACATCCCGTCAGCACAGGGAAGCCAGCTCTGGGTCTCAAGAGAAAGCAGAGTGGGACAGACCCCAGCTCGCTCAAGCTAAGGCCGGATGGAGGCTGATAATCAGCCACAGAGTTTCCTGAGTCTGCTCTACAGGACCAGCTTTTCCCTGGGAGGGTCTAACTTTTCAGGCTGCGCACAGTAAGCGTGTCCATGTGGGTGTGCAAGTGTTCCCACATGCACAGTGTGGTGTTTCTGAGGACACTGTGTGCCCTCTGCATCTTCATCAAACCGGTACCGTTTCACACGTCCATCGTCAAGCGTGAAAAGCAGCCGCTTGAATACAACTTGCAGCCCTTGTGTCTGTGTGTGTTTTGCACTGGGGTCTCTTGCTATTGTTAAGGAATGCCCATCTGGCTTTACATGCGTACTGGGCAATTGAACCTGTGCTGGAAGGCTTTGCAAGCAAGCACCTTTAACTGCTGAGCCATCCTCCCAGCCCCCTGAGATATGTTTTAAAGGAATATTATATTTATAACCTTAAACCCAGACTCCTAAAAACCTAGCCCAAAAGTTATGGAAACTTCATCATTGCATCATGGAAATGTTTACAAACTGGGCATGGTGGTGCACACCTCTAATCCCAACACTTTGGAGACTGAGGTAAGAGAATTTCCATGAGTTTGAGGTAACCTGGGCTACAGAGTGAGTTATAGGTCAGCCTCAAATAACCAAAATAAATAAATAAATATATGGCTGAGCATCTCAAAGATTTGGGGCTAGGGAGATGGCCCAGTGGTTAAAGGCACTTGCTTGCAAAGCCTGCTGGTCCACCATGTAAAGCCAGATACACAAAGTGGTGTGTACACATCTGGAGTTTATTCATAGGGACAAGAGGCCCTGGCATACCCATTCTCTCTCTCTCTCTCTCTTTTTCTCACTCTCTCCTCACAAATAAATAAATTAAATTAAAAATCATTTGCAGGTTGGAGAGATGGCTTAGTGGTTAAGGCACTTGCCTGTAAAGCCAAAGTACCCAGGATCAATTCTCCAGTACCGTTGTAAGCTAGATGCACAAGGTGGTGCATGCATCTGGAGTTTGTTTGCAGTGAGTGGAGGCCCTGGCGTGCCCATTCTTTCTCTCTTTCAAAAATAAATAAACACAAATAAGACAATATTTTTAAAAATATTTGGGCTTAAGGGATGGCTTAGCAGTTAAGGTGTTTGCCTGCAAAGCCAAAGGACCCAGGTTTGATTCCCCAGGACCCACGTCAGCCAGATGCACAAGGGGGCATATGCATCTGGAGTTCATTTACAGTGGCTGGAGGCCCTGAAATGCCCTTTCTCCCTCTCTCTCTTCCTCTTTCTCTGTCAAATAAATAAATAAAAATAAAATATTTAAAAAATATTTAGTTTATAAGTAGACCGTGAGGCCTTCCAGGTGCTGAAGCAGTCCTGGGAAAATGGACTGAACTTCGGCGGGAGTCTCTGCAGACCACAGAGGGCTGGGCTTCTGCATCCTCATGGGAGGGCAGCCCAAGGATGACAAGTAGAGGGCTCTTTTAAAATGGCCACTTGTCTTCCACCAGGACCTGTGAATAGATCGCTGGTTCTCCTCTTGCTTCAAGCACAGGACAAATCACAGGGCATTCCCTTCCTCCCTACAGCAGGAAGTCTCCTGAAGACAAGCTAAATAACCCTAACTCTGATGTCAAGTTAGAATGAACACCCGGCTCAGCATAAACGAGGAAGCAGAGTCACAGAGGTGATGGAGAGAGGAAGTGGTGCTGGCCTGCAGATTTGCCCAGATGGAGGGCGGTGGCTTTGCTTGCAGCAGGCTGGGAGGCTCGTGGAGCCCAGAACCCACGATTCCCGTTAAAAGCAAGATAGGGCTGGTTAGTCATGTGGACGGGGCCCTGAGCATAAGATTCATGCCCTTGTCAAAGGAAGCCAGAGAGATGTCCTGCTCCATCCATCATGTGAAGAAGACGTAGCGAGAGAAGCCATCTATGAAGCAGGAAGCATTCCCCCAACACACTCACATGCACACATATGTGCATGCGACATACGTGTGACTGCACACACAATAAACAAGCACACCCTTTTTCAGTGGAACACACTTAAAACTAGAACTTCATCATGCTGCTGCCCCAATCTCCAGCCTCTAGAATTGTGGGAAACGAAACTGCTTAGCAGCCTTGCCTGCAGCTCTTTCCTAGGGCAGGAGAAGCCAGCGAAGGCCTGGTCCTCTCCTGTGGCCCCTCCCCACTGTCTCTGGCCACTCTCAGTCTGAGCACTTCTCCGTGGCTGCAGGGAGACCAGGGACCCCCAGAGTGACCTGCACCTGGGCCCAAGGAGGACAGGAGACCATTAGTTCTAGAAATCAATTTCACATTAGAATAATGGTTACTAGCTGAGTATGGTAGCTCGTGCTGTAATCCCAGCACGTGAGAGGCTGAGGAAGGAGGCTAGCTCGGGCTGCATAGTAAGACCCTGTCTCAACAAAACAAACACAAAAACAATGCTTCCTAAAAGACAGGGAAGGAAAATTGAGCCAAGAGTTCAGGCTCATGATTTGGAAAGCACGGCTTTCTATCTGTAACACATTCATGCTTAGAACGGAGGCTCCCAGGAGAAGCCCCGGTAGAGTTCTTCTCAGGGGACCCCCACCCCGGCACTGCCACAGACCAGTAGCTCGTATTTGTTCCAAGTGTCTTGAACAGATTCAAAAGAGGACACAAACGCTGGTGGCAGTGTGGCGCCACAGTTCCACCCTTTGGTCCAGGTAGACCAACAAACAACTGGGTGTCTGGGAAAACAATCACATTTGATACCTGAAGTGAGCTTCAGAAAGCAGTGGTGATGCAAAACTTCCAGAATTATTCAGACTGGCTTCTGCCTCTGAACATAACTGCAAATTCACCTACCTTCAGGTCCCTGTAGCTATCAGTTTCTGATTTTTTTCTATACAGTGGTGGTGTCTCCTACTGGGGGAGGGGTGGGGTGGGGAATGTCCTTCCTGTGGAACAAAGCAGGCAGGAAGCAATTACTCATCTGTTACCCATATTCCTCCACCACAAAACTCCCTCTCTCTCTCTCTCTCTCTCTCTCTCTCTCTCTCTCTCTCGCTCCTGTGTATGTGTGTGCATGTGGATGCCAAAAGACAACCTCAGTTGTTTCTTAGGCACTGTCCACCATTTTTAAAGACAGAGTTTCTCACTGGCCTGGAACTCACTAACTAGGCTAGACTGGCTGGCCAGAGAGCCTGGGATCTGCCGTCTTCATCTCCCCAGTGCTGGAGTTACAGGCATAGGTTTTGGAGATCAGACGTGAATCCTCATGCTTCATGGCAAGCACTTTACAACTGAGCCATCTCCCCAACCCCCAGCCCCTTAGCCTCAAGCCCCCACCCCACAGTAGATCTACCACCACTGTAGAATCAGGGATGTTAGTCCTGGGGGTCACACGGGAGCCCACAGAAGCCTGCGCAGGAAGCTGGCGAGCAGGTAGAAGTGTCTTTGCCACCCATGCTGGGTCCTAGTGTATAATCTGAGCTAACTGTGGCGGGCAGGGCTTCTGGGAGTGATTTCCTGTTCGCTAAAAATGTGTAAACATTACAATTTTAGAGCCTGAGCAGATGGCTCAGTGGTTAAAGGCACTTGTTTGCAAAGCCTGTGGCCCTGGGTTCTATTCCCCAGTGCCCACGTAAGGCTGGATTTAAAATGTGGTGCAGGCACCTGGTATCTGTTTGCAGTGAGCAGTAAGAGACCCTGGAACACTCATGCACACTCACACACACATGTAAATAAGTCAATAAATTTTGAAAGGCTTAAACATGGAATTTGAGATCACAGAGTAACTACCCACACTGTGTTGGTTCTTTGGTTCCAAAAATTTATTTTATTATTTATTAACTCATTCATTTGTTCACCCATGCTGGCGATGGACTAGGGCCTTTGCCATGCTGGGCAGGAGCACTCCCCCTAGATTGCTCTGAAGCAGGACAGACATTGTGGCACACATACGTAACTCCAGCATTTGAGGTTGGTGGATCGTGAGTTGGAGGCCCACCCTTGGTTCCAGAGTGACATCTTGTCATAAAACAAATAAGAATAAAATAATTGTGATGAAACAGGCTTGAATCTACAGACATAATCTCATTTCTACCCACATTCCAAAACTGGTCCTTTCTCAAGAAGCCATTCCACGCAGTGCTGATGGCTGCCAGCAGGTGGTGCCATCGAGGCTCAAGCAGGCCAGTAACCAGGAGGGAAATACAAAGGGTTCAGGCGCCTGCCATGATAGTGTCCCCACACCTAAGAATGGCAAATGATATTCTCTTGACTGTTTCCTGTCCAGACATACTTGGAAACCCACCTCTCACCAGCACGTTTTGTTCTCTACCACCACACGACTTCAGTGTGAGGTATCAATCGTGGGTGAAGACGAGCATACACAGAATATTTATGTCTTAATTGTCTCGGAAGCTTGGCAGGATAATTGAAGAATTCAAAGGTCAGAAACAATCTACTTTGTCTGTTTTATTTTTCGGGAAACCTAGAAGCCAATGGCACAAAGATTGATAGAAATACGTTTTCCTTGTCTCCTCCACACTATTTTAAGCAGTGAAGATGTCAAGCTGACAGGAGTGTGTGGTGTTTGCTGTCTGATGGTGAATATGCCTTACTATGCTGCTAATAGAGATGCTAACGTGTAAATAAAAGGGATGACTGGAGGAACTATAAAAGTGGTCTTGCAAAGGATAGTGGACATGCGAGAAGCATTTATTCCAGAGGTAAGAGCCAGTACTGAGATGCAACATCTTACCACCGAAATCATCACACACACCGAACGTATTGTCAAGGCTTGTGCTAGAAAGGACAGATTGGTCCACTTCTAGAGGGGAACAAAGTCAGAAATGCAGGAGGATTAATACTATGTACAGCCCGGATGGGGGACATGGCTGAGCGGTTAAGGTGCTTGCTTCCAAAGCCTGCAAGTGTGGTTTCAGTTCTCCAGCACACCCATAAAGCTGGACACAAAGTTATGCATGCATCTGTGATCTTAGAGCATCTATGACACTGAGAAGAAGGGCCAGGAGGATCCAAAGCTTACTGGTCAGACTCAATAGCAAGAGACCCTGTCTCAAAGAAGGTGGAACACGGGCAGCAATTCTGACCTCCACACGAGCACCACGCATCGTGTGCGCCCATACATATACACACACCTGTGTCACGTGTCACACACCTGTGTCACCTACACACCCATGCAGACAAATAAATTAAAAATAAAAGTTTAAAGCAGGTGGAAGGAGATGACTGCTATGCCAAGGCCTTTGACTTCCACCGGCACTATGGCTCCCGTGCCCAAACACACACTCACACATACAATAAATTAGTGAATAAATATTTACAACTGTGCACTCATTTGATCCTTCTAGGAATCTAACCCTGGGAAAAAGTCTGAAATTCAGAGATATGGATGAGCTGTCCACCCTAGCAGTATGTATAAAGACGCAACACAGACTGCCTCTGAAATGTGACAACAGGGTTAATAGATGTATAAGAAGTCTATTTTTAAAAGTCTCTGATTTTAAATTTTATTATTAATTAATTAAATTTTTAAATGTAGGGTCTCACTGTAGCCTAGGCTGACCTGGAACTCTGTCTCAGGCTAGCCTCGGACTCATGGCACTCCTTCTACCTCTGCCTCCCAAGTGTTGAAATTAAAGGCATGTGCCGCCATGCCTGGCCATGATTTTATATTTGTAGTCAAAGCCTCTTGATGCTCTCGGGGATGAGCACCTGCGGGACCCAGGCAGCGGGAAGGACATTCTCATGCTGTTCTTGCCTGGCTCCCGGCTGTTTCATGCAGTAAGCACAATTGTTTCAGTGATCAGGAAAACCACTTCAGGAGACTTCAATGTGTGTGTGTTAAGGTGGTGGGTATGTGTTATGTATGCACATGTGTGTGTAGATGCATGCATCCTGTGCACATGCATGTGGAGGCCAGAGAATAATGGCAGGTGTCCCCTCTGTCCCCTTTTCCGTGTTGTTTCCTGGAGACAAGAGCCTCTCCCTGAACCTGAAGCTGCTGTTTTTCTTCCACAGTTAGACTGACAGGCCAGTAAGCCTCGGCAATTCTCCTGTCTTCGCTCCACACAGGCCTGGGCTTACAGGCTTGCATGGCCACACCCGCCATTTTGTGTGGGTGCTGTAGGGGGAACTCTGGACCCCATGTTTGCACAGCAAGAGCCCTTACCAGTTGAACCATGTCCTTAGGCCCCTATGAGGCTTCACTTAAGAAAATAAGCACAGGCTACAGAGATGGCTCAGTGAATAAAAGGCTTGCCACATAAGCACAGGACCTGAGTCTGGACTCCCAGAGCCCATGTTAGAAAGCCAGGAGTGAGGGCTGGAGATATGGCTTAGCAGTTAAGGCATTTGCCTGCAAAGCCTAAGGACCCAGGTTTGATTACCTGGTACCCATGTAAGCCAGATGCACAAAGTGATGCATGTGCCTGGAGTTCGTTTGCAGTGACTAGAGGCCCTGGAACACCTATTCTCTCTCTAATAAATAAATAAAATATTTTTTAAAAAAGAAAGAAAGCTGGGCGCAGTGGTGCACACCTTTAATCCCAGCACTCGGGAGGCAGAGGTAGGAGGATCGCCAAGAGTTCGAGGCTACCCTGAGACTACATAGTGAATTCCAGGTCTGCCTGGGCTAGAGCGAGACCCTACCTTGGGAAAGTAAGAAAGAAAGAAAGAGAGAGAGAGAGAGAGGGAGGGATGGAGGGAGGGGGGAAGGAAGGAGAAAGAAAGCAAGCAAACCATGAAAGAGAGAAAGAAAGAAAGCAAACCAGGAGCAGTAGTACTTACCTGGAATCCCAGTATAGGGAGGTAGAGACAGGAGGATCCCGGGGACTGGCTGGTGAGCTAGACTAGTGGAATCAGTGAGCTCTAGGCTCAGTGAGCCCTTGTCTCAAAAAAATAGATGGAAAGTAATTGAGGAAAACACCCAGCATTAACCTCTGGCACAAACATGCCCCCACATACATATGAACATGAAAACACACACACACATACCATACACACACACACAAGCAAACAAAAGCTAAGGTAAAAGCAGAAATATATTAACAGCTGGCCTTGGTGGCTCACACCTGTTATCCTAGCACTCCAAAGGCAGAGCTGGAGGATTGCCACGAGTGTGAGGCTAGCATGAGCTACATAGTGAGTTCCAGATCAGTCCGAGCTACAGTGGGAAAACCTATCTCAGAAAACAATTGACTAAGAGCGTTCAACCAAGTAATTATGGCAAGCTATTAAATGTATAAAAGGAAGACGTGTTGTAGATAGTGTGAACAAAACACAGACGTAATATCCACGCATGAAGGAGAGACACTGGGATGGCCACCAGAGGCAAGGGAGGTTTTCCTAAGCTCTCATGAATGAACTCCCTGGGCACCAGAGACTCGCCTGCTGGCTGCCTGCTCCCCCACTCCAGAGGGAGGCCAGGGTCCCCTCCTCTGTACTTCACAGACCACTCCTGCTATCTGGAAATACCCCTAAAGGACACTGTGGAAGGGTTTGATAGAACCCCAAATACCAGGCATGGTGGTGCATGCCTTTAATTCCAGCACTCTGGAGGCAGAGGTAGGAGGATCACAGTGATTTCAAGGCCACTTTGACACTACATAGTGGATTCCAGGTCAGCCTAGACTAGAGTGAGATTCTACCTCAAAAAAGGGTTGCTGGAAGGATTGCTTAGTGGTTAAGGTGCTTGTCTACAAAGCCAAAGGACCCAGGTTTAATTCTCCAATACCCACATAAGCCAGAAGTATAAGGGGGCGCATGTGTCTGGAGTTCATTTGTAGTGACTAAAGGCCCTGGCGTGCCCATTCTCTTTCCCTCTATCTGCCCCCTCAAATAAATAAATAAAAATTAAAAAAAAAACTGGGCTGTGGAGGTGGCTCAGTGGTTAAAGGCTCTTGATTGTAAACCCTCCTAGCCTGCCTGGGTTTGGTTCCCCAGTATTCAGGTAAAGCAAGATGCACAATGTGGCACATGCATCTGGAGTTTGTCTGCAGCAGCAAGAAGCCCTGGTGCACCCCATAATCTGTCTGTCTGTCTGTCTGTCTGTGATATAAATAAATAAATAGACAACAACAAAACCAACCATTCTCCTCTCCCTCCCACCATCCCCTGAGGATTCCACCTCTGCCATCGTCTCCTCATCTTCAGGCAGGGCAGGCAGGTGGCTGGTAGAAGAGGGCACGGCGCTGTGACTTTGGGTCCAGGGCAGGCTAAGATGGAAGAGGACTCGCCAGAGAGCCTGTGCCTCCCTTGCCCTGCAGTGTGCTGATGTGACTTGATGATCCCCAAGGTTCGCAGCACGGATGTGTGCTGAGATGTGCTGGCATATGCTGATGTGTGCTGATATATGCTGATGTGTGCTGGTATGTGCTGATATATGCTGATGTGTGCTGGTATGTGCTGATATATGCTGATGTGTGCTGGTATGTGCTAATGTGTGCTGGTATGTGCTGATGTATGCTATATGTGCTGATGTGTGCTGGTATGTGCTGATATATGCTGATGTGTGCTGGTATGTGCTGATATGTGTTGATGTGTTCTGGTATATGCTGTGTGTGCTGACATGTTCTGGTATGCGCTGATGTGTGCTGGTATATGCTAATGTGTGCTGGTGTGTGCTGATGTGTGTTAGTAGCTGACAGCAGAACTTGCATCTGTCATTGGAGACAAATGGCCCAAGTGACTGTGGATGCAGTGCTGTGATTTAAGTCAAAGACAAAAGAACACTGACTCAGCCTGCGTGGGTCTTCACTGGCCAAGTCTGCGATGCTTCATGGTACTAGAGTAAGTTTTAACCCAGAGGATTAAAGAAGACACGGTTCTATAGTGACAGGAGAAATGACTGAAGGGCATGGCACATGGGAGAGAGTGGCAGTCATCCCCACAGGAGCATCACAAGACGATTATGGGCTTCAGTTGGATTGAGCAGTCTCCATCAGAATAGCCAGCAGCTCAGACAGGAGGCAGCAGTGTTGACAAGGCCACTCTAGGAGTGACTCTGAATTAGGTCCAGACGACCACAGGCCCCAGTGTCTCTCCATGACAAGTGTGCCACACAGGGAGCAGGAACTTCCATGGAAGAGTGGGGCCAATGTTACCTCACTGTGTGACCCATGCCACCACGCCCAGGACTGTGCTCCTGACGGTGGTACACTGAAAACCTAGGTCTGTCCTGCAGCGTCACCTGAACCAAGCCACAAGGACTTCTCAGCCCCAATGAAGACACTCTGCAAAGGCCTTGCTTTCTCTCTCCAAGGGCAGCAAATGCTTAGACTTGTGTGGAAGTTGGAGTAAAAATTCAGTAGCAGAGGCCAGTAAGCTAGAAAAGGGCTCTAAGTGACGGAGGAGAGGGGAGGACTTAAGGGGATGGTATTGTATATATATGGGTAGATGAACTGATTACAGGGAGTGGAATGGCCTAAGTGAGGTCAGGGGAAGAGACTGAGTCAAAGAAGCGTGGGGGGAGGTTTAATCAGAATTCATGATATTGTGAATAAGCTATATGATAACCCACTTTTTTGGATAATGGCACACCCAGAAGCCATAAACTGTTACTAGAAAAATTTCAATGCCAGGGATGGGATGCCTTCCAGTGAGTTGTTGACCAGGGAGGTCCCTGATGCCCCCAAAACATTATAGGCAATTGCCAAGACTTTTGGTTTCCCACCAGGAATAGATGGTAAGACCCTATTGTTGAAGACTCCATATGCCTGGGCTACAAGATCACTGAGAAATCAAGCCAGGGCTGACCTGAAAAATCTCCTTACTCTAGACCAGCTGACAAAAAGCTGGAAAAAGCTGCACTGAATGCAGCCCTATGGGAGAGAGAAGTCATCAGCAGGGGAAACAGTAGGAACTGCAAGCTGTAAGTTTGGCTAGACAAGCCAAATGACCAAATGGATGCAATAATGGTATGTCTGCTCTAGGGGAAACCAGCTGCTCTCTAATTGGACTAGAGGCCTGTTCTATGGGAGGAATACATGCCTGGCACTGAAAACCTAATCAAAAACTTATGATAGGGGAGGTAATGAGCATTAGGAGTGTAATGCCTGCTCTTGTCTGGCCAAATGCATATACAATGCCCACCAAACTGCCCTGTAAGCACTTTACCAAATATGTATACCCAAATATTAATGCAACTCTCACTTTTGGTTAGAGAATCTTCTCTTTCAAATGGCAGTGACCACTGAGATGACCCAAAAGGCATCACAATATTGAGAAGAAGTCATAGAGGAGTGTTCAGCACAGAAACATCTCTCTCCCACCACCCAAGGCTTCAGGATCCATTGCAGAAGAGGTGGCTCAAAGAATGTAAGAGCCAAAGGACGGACAGGACTGCTTACAGTGGAATCATCTAGACAGAAATTGGCCGAAATATCATGGAGTATCATCAGACACTGGGCCATGAGGGCTCTGTCTCAGCCCCGAGGGTTCTGAGTATCATCAGACACTGGGCCATGAGGGCTCCGTCTCAGCCCCGAGGGTTCTGAGTATCATCAGACACTGGGCCATGAGGGCTCCGTCTCAGCCCCGAGGGTTCTGAGTATCATCAGACACTGGGCCATGAGGGCTCCGTCTCAGCCCCGAGGGGTCTGAGTATCATCAGACACTGGGCCATGAGGGCTCTGTCTCAGCCCCGAGGGTTCTGAGTATCATCAGACACTGGGCCATGAGGGCTCTGTCTCAGCCCCGAGGGTTCTGAGGATCATCAGACACTGGGCCATGAGGGCTCTGTCTCAGCCCCGAGGGTTCGGAGGATCCTCAGACACTGGGCCATGAGGGCTCTCTCTCAGCCCCAAGGGTTCTGAGTATCATCGGACACTGGGCCATGAGGGCTCCGTCTCAGCCCCGAGGGGTCTGAGGATCATCAGACACTGGGCCATGAGGGCTCTCTCTCAGCCCCAAGGGTTCTGAGTATCATCGGACACGGGGCCATGAGGGCTCCGTCTCAGCCCTGAGGGGTCTGAGGATCATCAGACACTGGGCCATGAGGGATCTGTCTCAGCCGCAAGGGCTCTAAGGATCATCAGACTCTGGGCAATGCAGGCTTGTCACAGCCCACAAGGCTCTGAGTATCAGCAGACCCTGGGCCATGCAGGCGCTGTCACAGCTCTGAGGGATCTCAGTAGAGGTCGCTGGGAACTGGGCCAGTGACCTGCCAACTGCCTCCTCATGTTTGTAAACCTTTGCAAGAGGCTCTTATGCGGTGAGCCTCCTCAAATGGTGGACTCCTTCATGACAGTCCTGGGAGCTCTTGCTGGACAAGGACTTGTGCTACTGAAAGCCTTGCATCAAGGCTCCTGGAGAACATTCAAGACCTGTGTCCAGGGCTGGTGAGATGGCTCAGGCACGAAGGGACTTGCGTGTAAACCCTAACAACTTGAGTTTAATTTCCAGCACCCAGATGCACAAGATGGTGCATACCATCTGGAGTTTCTTTGCAGTAGCTAGAGGCCCTGGTAAGACCATTGTCTCTCTCTCTGCCTGGTGTAGGTAAGAAGATCACTGTGAGTTCAAGTCAGCCCTGAGGCCAGTGAATTATTCCAGGTATTCCTAGGCTAGACCCTACCTTGAAAAACCAAAAATAAAAATAAAGAAAGTCTTGTGACCAGACCCTGAGTCCTCCTGGGGCTCCATGGAATGGCCTTCAGAAGCTTTCTAGAGACCCTCTGTCTCTGCTAGGACCTCTAGGCACCTAGATATTGTTATGGAAGATATGGGCCAATCACACCCAGGATGTTTCTGAATGTACACGGCCTTCTGCAGACTCTGGGAACCAGGTCCCAGGAACTCCTGCCTTCTGCTGTGTGCCCACTTCTCCATCTGCTGGAGGTGGACAACCACAATTTTCTTTTTGGTTTAATCTCAGCTGGTATCACACATCCCAGGCCTGTAACTTGCTGTGTAGCAGAGACTGGCCTTGAGCTCCTGATCCTCTTGCATTGGCCTCCTCTGCGTGGTTTTATTCCCCACCCATTCTACCTTAGCTTGCAGGGAACCTCCTGCCTTGGCCTCCTTCATGCTGGGTTGACAGGACTGCCAGTACTGCAAGACTTTGTCATATTCATGGGTGTTTATTGCAGTTCTCAGATTTCATTCCCTGATGATCAGCAGGCTGGATATTCTCGTGTAAACAATATAAATCATTGTGTCCTTCTATAAAAGTCCATTTCTCCAGCTGGACATGGTAGCACTTGCCTTTAATACCAGCATTTAGGAGTCTGACGTAGGAGGATCACTGTGAGTGGGAAGCCAGCCTGGGTTACACAGTGAGTTCCTGGGGGCTGGGGGGCCTTGCTTTAAACAAACATAAAAATTCATTTTCTTTCGTTTGGATTTACCTTATAGCCTCACAATTAGATGCCCAGTATTTTTCCAAAAAAAGAAAAAAATGTTTTCACCTACCTCTTTTTCAGCACTCAGGATATTCTTGTCACTTTGTGTGCATTTTCAACTTGTTCAACCTCTTTAAATTATCAATATGGCTTTGTTTCCTTAAATCAGAAGCAGAAAAACTATTGGCCACTATCCAGATGCCCCTCCCCCTCCTGTCCTGTTTTGGAGTTCCCGAGAGACTCTTGCTCTTCCAGATGTTTTCTTTCTTCCTTTTGCGCCCACTGGACAGCTTTCCGTGGCTGTGTCCACAGGCTCCTGCCTTTGGCACTGTCTGGTGTTCTTCTCTGAGCTTTTCACTCCAATAATTCTAGACCTACAGAAGAGCAAGGAAGATAATCTTGTCTTCCCTCCCTCAGACCCCTGATGTACAATTATTACATTAATGGGGCATAATTAGAGAAGAAAGTATCCTAAGTTGATGTAACAACCTAAGTTGTGTATTTCACTGACACATCTCATTTTTCTATTGATGGTTTTTGCGTTCCATGATATGATTTATAACGTATCATCTTTGTCTCCTCTACCCTGTGCTTAACCCTTTGTCTCTCCTTGTCTTTCACTGTCTTGATGGTTTTGAAGAGTACTGGTCAGGACTGATTTTGGCTCATCTCATTTGTTCTCATGATTGAACTAATATTGTGGATTTGGGGTAAAGAATATTAAAGATATTCACTGTGTATCAAGTTATATTCTGGGAAATGTTTTATCAGTATGTCTTAATTTTGATTACTTGGTTAAGGTCAAATCTGCCATGTCTCTCCAAATAAAGGGACTAATTTTTTCTTCTTCTTTTTTAGAATGTTTATTTATTTATTTGAGACAGAAAGAGAGAGAGAGGCAGAAAGAGAGACTGGGTGTGCCAGGGTCTCCTGCCACTGTAAATGAACAGCAGGCACATGTGTCACTTTGTGCATCTGGCTGCACACAGGTATTGGGAAATCACACCCAGGTAGTCAGGCTTTGTGAACAAGTGCCTTTAATCACTGAGCCATCTCTTCAGCCATAATTTCTTCTCTTTACACTCTATGATAAATGAGCTTAAGTATAGCTTATACTCATGAGGAGGAGAATTAGGTTTTCCTATTGGAAAGATTTATCAAAGCATTTATCAACATATACAAAAACACCTACAATAATTAAACATTTTGGAAGAAATGCTTCAAAAAGTTATGAAATCATCCTTTAGTTTTTTTCTATTTCTATTTTTATTTTTTTGATTTTTCAGGAAGGGTCTTACTATAGTTTAGGTTGACCTGGAATTCACTATGTATTCTCAGGGTGGCCTCAAACTCATGGCGATCCTCCTACTTCTGCCTCCCAAGTGCTGGGATTAAAGGCGTGCACCCCTACGCCCGGCAGGCCTTTAGTTCTTTCCAAAAAATATTTTTGTTTGTTTATTTGAGAGAAAGAGCTTAGGCACACCAGGGCCTCTTACCACTACTTTCACTACAAACTCTGAACACATGTGTCTGTTGATGTGTCTGGCTTTACACGGATACTGGGGAATCAAACCCAGGCCATCAGCTTTGGAAACAAATGCTTTTAACCACTGAGTAATCTTGCTAGCCCCATCCTTTAGTTCTTGAAAAGTCACCTTCTTTGAGAATGGGAGTGGAGGGAGGGAATTGCCATGGTTTTATTATCTATACTTACAGGAGCTGCTAATGAAAGGTTTCTTTTAAAGTCCCCTCCTCATTTCAGTGTCACTTGTACATCTTGCAGTGACTACTCCTGTAGTGTTCCGCCGACTGTGACCTCCGGTTCACTCACATTGGTTATGTGTCAGTAGGATTCTTTTGTAAGAAAGTTGCCCTCCTCCCCACTTCTCATTTACTCAGTAATTGAACTGTATTTGTATAGATTCTTGGATATTTATTTTTGTCTTTGGGTCACAATCCCATACCATTACTATTTTGTTGCTTGCCTCATTCTAGCTTTGGTCATTGGGAGGTTGTGGTTGTATTTCTGTTCTTTTGACATGCCCTCTAGCACCACACAATGTTGCACCCCCTACCCCCTGCTCCAGCCCTAGAATGAGAGGCAGTCATTTCCCCCAAAAGTCCTCATTGCTTTCATTTAGAAAACAAGACCTGGGTATACAACCACTCCTGGAGCTCTTGAAGCCAGTGATGAAACATGCATTTGAACTAACCCATTGCCAGCATCGGACTATACCTCTCCAAACTCCTGAGGGCATGGGGAGTTAATCCTGCTGTAGCGTTGAAGAGGTGCCAAGCAGGACTCCGTTCCTTGCAGTTACAGGCAATGAGACGGGCACAGTCCACTGCTTTCACACTCCTTCGGGCCAACCCTTTATAACCGGTTTCTCACCCCTCACCACCTGGCAGCCACTGACCTGCTTTCATTCTCCAATTCCAGAATATAAATGGAAGTAAAAAAAATGTGCAATCTTCTGAGTCTGTAGCAAAATGCATTTAAATTCATCCATGCTGGGGGCTAGAGAGATGGCTTAGCGGTTAAGGTGCTTGCCTGCAAAGCCAAAGGACCTAGGTTTGACTCCCCAAGACCCACATAAGCCAGATGCACAAGAGGGCACACGCATCTGGAGTTTGCAGTGGCTGGAGGCCCTGATACGCCCATTTTCTCTCTTTCTCTACCTGCCTATTTCTGTATCTCTCCCTCAAAATTAACAAATAAAAATAAAATATTTAAAAAATTAAATTTATTCATGTTGCTGTCTGAACCAATAATTCATTACCATTCCTGAGCCTCTTCCATTCTATGAATATACCAGTTCACTTATCCAACCACCTGCTGAAGTATGTTTTTCATTTCTTTTGTGTGTTTTTGAGGAGGGTCTAGCTCTAGCCCAGGATGACCTGGAATTCACTATGTAATCTCAGGCTAGCCTCTAACTCACAGTGACCCTTCCTACCTCAGCCTCCCAAGTGCTGGGATTAAAGGTGTGAACCACCATATCCAACTTTTATCATTTTTTCTCTTTTTTTATGTGTGTGTATGATTACTTGTTCTTTAATAGGATGAAATTCAAAGCACCAAAGCAGAAAGATCAGTGACAGCAGGCTATTACAGAGGAAATATCTACATACACAGTGTTAGTTTTCAATAGCTTTTTCTGTTTCTGTTTCTTTTTTATTTTTATTTTTATTTATTTATTTACTTGAAAGTGACAGAGAAAGAGGCAGATAGAGAGTGAGAGAGAGAATGGGCGCGCCAGGGCTTCCAGCCACTGCAAACGAACTCCAGACGCGAGCGCCCCCTTGTGCATCTGGCTAACGTGGGACCTGGGGAACCGAGCCTTGAACCGGGGTCCATAGGCTTCACAGGCAAGCACTTAACCGCTAAGCCATCTCTCCAGCCCTCTGTTTCTTTTTAAATAGACACTCTCAGGCAGTCTGATTTCATTCTTTGTACACATGGCCTTCAGGCCTCAATACTACAAAGAACCCAGAGCTTCCTCAGTCTGTTATCTTCCTGTGGGTGAAGAAACATAGTGCAAGAGAGCAAGTGGTAGGTATAAAGTCACAAACCTAGTCAATCCAAAGGCCAAACTGAAGTTAGGACTCCAGATTTCTAGTTACTTTCCCACATTATTCCTGACAGTTTTGACTGTACTTAATTTTGAGTGTGTGTGGGGGGCATCTAATAAAAATGAACTGACAAGTTTTTTTCTTTGCATATAAGAGATTTTGATACAGTCCTTGGACTTTTCTGAGTACCTGAAACAACTGGGGTATGTCCAAGGGACATTGTTGGTCACTATTCACTTGAGATGATCCAAATTTGTTTACAGACAGCTCCATGGAAACCCAAAGATTCTACCAGGCGGTGGTTGGTTTAGAGGGAGAATGATGTCATAAGTAGGTAGTAGCCAATCGGAAGGTCAGCTTCTCAGCCAAAACATAGGATTAGATGGAGAGAATGGCAGGACAGCTCATAGCAGTCCTAAGTGGCCGAGACCATGGCAGGTGAAAGCCTGCAAGACGGGCGTGACAGTCCTGCTCTACCTTGTCTCCTACCTAGGGGCAACGTCTCTATGAGGAGTGCTCATGGGAAGTTACTTACATCTTGCATGGGACATTTCACATTCCTGTAGCTCATCCCTGTTAGTCTATGTTAAACGGAGCTGTTCTCCTGGCGCAGGAAGGAAAGACTCTAGGTTGTGCTAACATGATTAATCTGAAACCATTACACTTGACCTGGTTGAAGATGTGGCGGCAGCCCTGGAGGAGAGGATGAATTGAGGTCACTGCTCCTTCCTGGTTTGAAGAGCACAGGGGAGGTTGGAGGTCATTATGAGCACCCTGCAGGGACAGTGGGTCAAGTCTTGACTCTAGTTTCCTCTGCTTGACTTCTCCCTTCCTTGAGCGGTCCTGGGCCAGTATGGACGCACGTCTCTCTTCTGCTCTCCTACTAGCCCTTTATTATGAGAACTGTGTTTGCATAGGTCTTGAATTTGCATTTTTACACTCATGAATCTCACTTTCCTTTTTGTTTTTCTGCGGCAGAGTCTCACTATAGTCAGCTATAGTCAAGGGCGACCTAGAATTCACTATGGAGTCTCAGGGTGGCCTTGAACTCACAGCAATCCTCCTACCTCTGCCTCCCAAGTGCTGGAATTAAAGGCACATGCCACAACCCCTGGCTATAAATGTCATTTTCTATGAGCCTCCAGAAAAGGGATGTTTAATCCAGTGCCCAGATTTGTGTTTAGCAACTACTTCTGAGGGTTACAGCCAGCAGACTTGTAGAAGATGAAGCTGATGGCAAAATTTCCCTTTTCACAGTGTGTGAGTCTTCTGTCAATCCTTTGCTATGTGTGCAATGAATTCTTCTCTCCCTCTTTTTTCTTCATTCTCTTCCCATTCCCTATTATCTTTCTCTGCTTGTGACCTTTGTGACAGGGACACTCTATAGCTCTTGATGACAATGAACTCTTTGTAGCCATAGCTGGCTTTGAACTCGGGCAATCTTCCTGTCTCAGCTTCCCAAATGCAGGATCAAAGATGTAAGCTGTGATCCCAGCTGCTGTCAGCAATCTCACATAATGAAAGCTATATAGCAGCTGACATAGTTTCCTCTTCCTTGTTACTATCTCTATGGAACCTGTGCCTGCAGCATTCTGTGTCAGGCAAATTTTCCTTTTGTTTCAGATTAACTGGTTCTAAAACAGAGATCACATTTCCATAGGATGCTACAATCTTGCCTGTTCAATGTTGCATTGAACAGTCTACACATCCCACTTGAATGTCTCCATATTTAGTTCTTAAGATGATCTATAATCTTTCAAAATCGCTTCCCAATATTACAATGTCACATACAGACACATAAACCTCGGAGCTGGGCTAATGAACCTCAAGTTCTAGTTTGGTGACAAACGTCCTCTAGTAAGGCTCCATCTCCCAACTGCCACCAGCTGTCATACCAGCACGTGTGTGGCTGAGGACGGAGATCAGCCTGGATTATACTGAGAAATCCGCAGAGCGGCGGTAGCCGACGTGGCCCATGGAGAAGCAGTGTTCACTTAGCATCTGGTGCAGGTTCACATTCTCAGTGCCCGGGCAGGCGCAGCCATCTCCCTCCATCCTCCTCAGGGCCTTAGCGATTGGTGCCAGGGGCCACATTTCTATTTGTGTGGACACACGTCCTCAGTTCACTTGGGGAGATTGTATGGACTGTATGATAAATGTACTTTTTAAAAAATTTTTATTTATTTATTTGAGAGCGACAGACAGAGAGAAAGACAGATGGAGAGAGAGAATGGGTGCGCCAGGGCTTCCAGCCTCTGCAAACGAACTCCAGACGCGTGCGCCCCCTTGTGCATCTGGCGGATAAATGTACTTTTAACTTTATAAGAAACCACTCAGTTTTCCCAGAGGGCCTCCACACGGTTTGCACTTTCATAAGCAATGTAGTTTTAGGGTCTGTACACTTTGTTTTTTTTAAACTTTAGTCATTAGTTGTGCTGTGATATCTCACTGTGACTTTATTTTACATCTCCCTTAATGATAGATGATATTGGCAATTTTTTATATTCTTATCATTTAAATATCTTCTTTGGTAAATTTTGTGTACAGGTATTGTTGTAGTCAGCTTTGTGTTGCAGGCATAAAGCACCTTGTCAAAAGCCGCTTGTGGGAGGAAAGGGTTTATTTGGCTTACAGACTGGAGGAGAAGCTCCATGACGGCAGGGGAAATTGTGGCATGAGCAGAGGCTGGACCTCCTGGCCAACATTAGATGAACAACAGCAGCAGGAGAATGCGCCAAACACGGGTGTGGTGGTTTGATTCAGGTGTCCCCCATAAACTTAGGTGTTCTGAATGCTAGGTTCCCAGCTGATGGGTATTTGGGAATTAATGCCTCCTGCAGGGAGTGTATTGTTGGGGGCGGGCTTATGGGCTTTATAGCCAGTTTCCCCATGCCAGTGTTTGGCACACTCTCCTGTTGCTGTGGTCCACCTTATGTTGGCCAGGGGGTGATGTCCACCTTCTGCTCATGCCATCGTTCTCCCCTGCCATCATGAAGCTTCCCCTCGAGCCTGTAAGCCAAAATAAAACTCTTTTTCCCAGAAGCTGCTCTTGCTTAGGTGATTTCTACCAGCAATGCGAACCGGACTGCAACAACGGGCAAGGAAAAGCTGGCTCTATCACCCACAAGCTCACCCCTAACAACAAACCTCCTCTGGAGACTCCAATTCCCAAACTGCCATCAGTTGGTGACCAAACATTCAGAAAACACGAATGAGTTTGTGGGGGACCACCTAATTCAAACCACAACAGATATTTTGCCTATTTTAAACAGTATATTACTTGTTTTCTTACTGCTGAGTTGTAAGAGTTCTTTGTATATTCTAGACACAAATAGTTTATCCAATGTGTGACTTGCAAGTATGTCCCCCAAGTCTATGGCTTCTCTGATCTACATTTTAAAAGCTGAGATTGAGGCAGAGAGTAGAGTCACATGTTGACATGGCACTTGTCCTGGTGAGACTGTGGTCTCGCTGAAAGTGATTCTTCTGTCTAAGCTTCTGAATTAGCTGGGGTTACCTACATACACGCCAGTTCTTTCCTTTCCCTTAACAGCAACCTACAGAGAGCAAAAAGTGGTAATTTTTTTTTTTCTGTCATCTACTGAGAGGGCAGTATTAAGTTTCTAACTATATGTTTTTTCTTTCTTTTTTTTTTAGGGTGGGGTCTCACTCTGGTCCAGGCTGACCTGGAATTAACTATATATAGTCTCAGGATGGCCTCGAACTCACAGCAGTGATATTCCTACCCCTGCCTCCCAAGTGCTGGGATTAAAGGCATGGGCCACCACACATACCTAATATTTTCTTTCCTTTTCTAAAAAATTTTATTTTTTATTTATGTGAGAGAGCGAGAGAGGGAAAGAGGCAGAAAGAGAGAGAATATGGGTGCACCAGGGTCTCCAACCACTGCAAACTCCAGATGCATGCAACACCTCGTGCGTCTGGCTTACATGGGTTCCGGGGAATTGAACCTGGGTCCTTTGGCTTTGCAGGCAAGTGCGTTAACTGCTAAGCCATCTCTCCAGCCCCTTTCTAATATTTTTAAAGTTTTATCAGTTAGTCTCCTATTTCAATTGCCTAGATATTGATAAGGCTTTGATGTTATAACTTTACTATGGAATGGCCTTGCTTGGTCATAACAACACTATGTACTATAGGTTAAAATTTAAAGTGAAACCAGCATGCCTTTGATCCCAACACTCAGGAAGCAGAGGTAGGAGGCTCACTGAATTTGAAGCCAGTCTGAGATTATAGTGAATTCCAGGTCAGCCGGAGCTACAGCGAGACCCTACCTCAAAAAAAAAAAAAAAAAAAAAAAAAAAAACTAAACCAAACCAAATAAATAAATAAATAACAACAAAAAATAAGGTGGAGTGTGACTGAGGAAGATAACACCTGAGGTCATCTTCTGGTCTCCACACACATGCGCATAGATGTATTACCTTCCCCCCCCCACACACACATATGCACATCACACGCCAATAAAAATTATTGGTCACCTGAGGTTCACATTTAAAAAAATAATTTTATTTACTTATTTATTTGAGCCAGAGATACAGAGACAGAGACACAGAGAGAGAGAGATTGAGAAGGGTGTACCAGGGGCCTCTAGCCACTGCAAATGAATTCCAGACACATGTGTCACCATTACATCTGGCTTACGTGGGTACTGTGGAATTGAACCTCGATCCTCACCTTAACTGCTAAACCATCTCTCCAGCCTAGGTTCAGGGTTCACATTTTGTTTTTCAAGGTAGGGTCTCACTCTAGGCCGGGTTAACATGGAATTCATGCTGTAGTCTCATGGTGGCCTTGAACTCATGGGCCATCTTCTTACCTCAGCCTCCCAAGTACTAAGATTAAAGGCGTGTGCCACCACACATGGCAAGATTCACATTCTATTATTATTATTGTTAATATATATTTTTTATTGACCTCTCTACTTGCAGACAATAAAGCATATTTCCCTCTCCTCCCCTATTTTCTCTTTCGTAACTCTGCTCTCCATCATATCCCCTCCCTCTCTCCTTCAGTCTCTCTTTTAATTTGATGTCATCATCTTTTCCTCCTATTATGAGGGTCTTGTGTAGGTATTGCTAGGTACTGCAAGGTGATGGATATTGAGGCCAATTTCTGTCCAGACAGTTGCATTGTAAAGAGTGGTACCCTTCCTTTGGCTCTTACATTTTTTTCACCACCTCTTCGGCAATGGACCCTCAGCCTTGGAGGGTATGAGATGTTTCAGGGCTGGACACTCCTCCATCCCTTCTTCTCAGCACTGTGTTGCCTTTTGGGTCATCCCAGTGGTCACTGCCATTAAGGGTTCATATTTTAAATCTGCATCCATTTTCAAACAGTATACATTTTTACTTAGAAGAACCATCATGTATTTTACTTGTTTATATAAGCACCCACACATCTCTTTTGCTCCAGTCTGTTTTCATTAGAGTAATATACAAGATGTGAGTGACTTGTGTACACAGCATTTCAAGTGTTCCTTGTGCATTGTGTACCAAGTTGTGAATGAATTACACACACAGCAGTTCAGATGTTCCTTGCATGCATCTTCTGATGTAGACTTTCTTAAAACCCACACTCAATAGACAGAATTCAGCAGATGGTTTATTCAGTGTTCAAGGTGGATTTTTATTGGATGCCTAAACTCATCTTATCACTTTAAGAAAAAAATAAATTCTTCCTGTGTAAAAACCAAATACAAGAATATGGATACATCATCAGCCATAGTCACTGTCTTTGTGTACAGCCAGTTTTCTTGAAAGTTGGCATGTTTCTTGAGAAGTACATCTGCCTTCAATGAATTCCTTAAATTCATTGATTCCTTCATATTTTTCTTTTTTTTTTTTTTCTTTTTGAGGTAGGGTCTCACTCTGGTTCAGGCTGACCTAGAATTCGCTGTGTAGTCTCAAGGTAGCCTTGAACTCATGGTCATCCTCCTACCTCTGCTGGGATTATAGGCATGTGCCACCACGGCTGGCTCCCCTTTGTATTTTTGCTGCGCACCCTCAGTACACTAAGGACCGTGCTCCACCGTCTTCTTGCCTGCATGGTGCCGGATGAGGACTCTTCCACACCGTCACTGTTTTCGGCCCTCTGCAGATGAACTTTGCTTCGCCACAGTGTGAACTGCATGTGGGAGGGTGGAGCCTGTTTGCTGATTTGGATTTGTATCCCATTTGACAGTCCCTGAGCTGCTTGGATCTATGCTCTGGTGTCTTGTCACAAATTTTAGAGAAACTGGTCTTCAGACAGTTCTGCTTTCTTCTCCCTTAGCTATCCACATCTATCCATTTGATTCTGCCCAAGGCATGGCTGCTATTCTGCTTCCTTCACTCCGCTGGCTTTGTTTCAGTTGGGGTTATTTCTACCTTCAGAGTCCTCTTAAATGCTGATGGGCTGGGGACTTGGTCCACAGTGCGGTGGTGTTGGGCTGCTGGCATCACTAAGAGGTGGGCCCTAGTAGCAGATAAGCAGGTCCTACAGCTTCCACTCTCATGAAGAGGTTCACAGTCTCCTGAGTCCAGGGACGTCCACCCTCAGGAAAGGGTTCATGCTCTCTGAGGAGTCCTGGTCCACCCTCAGAAGCTCTCTCAGGGGTCTATGGGCCTCCACCCCCACGAACGGGGTCATGCTCTCAGGAGAGGTCAGGTAGCTGTCCATACAGTATAGTGTTATAAAGAGATGGAGCCTTCTTCATGGGGCTATTTGCCTTTCACTTCTCTGCCACGCTGTGATGCATCAGGGAGCTCAGACTTTGCAGGCACCAGCATCTCGAAGGAAACTCATCCTTCTTTACAAAGTACCTGGTCTTGGGCATTTTGCTATTGCCACACAGGATGGACTTAGCTACTGCAGTAGTCTTATGACTAGAGATGAGCACACCCATCTGTCCACTAGGTGGGTAGCATGGGTTTGCGTCATCCACTCAGAAACTAGTCCTGGTGTGATATGTGTTCACGACAGTTGTATTACTTATTTTATCACCATGACACAATTCTGACAGAAACAGTTTAAGGAAGGGTTGGTTTTGGACCAGTTTTGTGGAGTACAGCCCACCATGGTGGGGCAGGCATGGCAGTGGGAACAGTTCACTGGGAGATTACAGGAGCCCGCTTCACAACTTGCTCCTATCTTGGCAAATCAGGAAGTGGGACACTTCTAACCTTCAAAGGCCCAACCCCTGGTGCCAGCGCCTGCCAGCAAGGCTCACCTCTAAGAGGTTCCTCAGCCTCTAAGCACCTGAGCCTTTGGTGTCATTTGCATTCAGACCACACTTTTGTGCACAGAAGGTTCCAGATTCCTTCAGTCACGTGGGCTGTATTGCTAAAAGGTTTTTTTGTTTTGTTTTGTTTTTCGAGGTAGGGTCTCACTCTAGCTCAGGCTGACCTGGAATTCACTCTGTATTCTCAGAGTGGCCTCGAACTCATGGCAATCCTCCTACCTCTGCCTCCCAAGTGCTGGGATTAAAGGTGTGCACCACCACGCCCAGTCAGCAGTTTAAAAAAGGCATCCTGTCCAGTATTGCCTCTTCTCCATTCTTCCCATCCTTTCCTTCTGGGGTTCTAACCTTCCATGTTGTCTTTGTCCATTTGGACTGGATATCAAAATGCCATAGTACATGTGGCTTAAAAACAACGTAAGTTTATTCCTAACGGTTTTGGAGGTTAGAAGTTGGGAATCAAAGGCCAACAGGTTCAGTGTCTGTATGGGGTCACTTTTTACAGTTGGAAGGGAAGAGGCCAATGTGAACATGACTTGGGGGAGGTGCTGGTGGTTGAAAAGCACCCTTTCAGTCTCAAAATGGAGTCAGGGCCAATCAGGACAAGATGGCAGTATCCTATTTCAGCATTACCTTGAAAATTATCTGTAATTCCATGTGTAACAGCACTGTGGACTCTGAACAACACCTCCTAAGTTACACATTTTATTCTGCACAGCACAAAAATTAATGAAGAGCCATGAGGAGAAGCCTAAATATTGTGTTATTAATGTCTTTTGATGGACACCTTGCTATTTTATGAGCTTCCTTTCAAGGTTTAGTGTATTTCTGACTGGTGATTCCATGAAATTGAATTAAAAGATCTTTTTTTTGGGGGGGGGGCTTTTTTAAATTTTATTTTTATTTATTTTTTTAATTTTTATTAACATTTTCCATGATTATAAAATATATCCCATGGTAATTCCCTCCCTCCCCACCCCCATAAAAGATCTTTTTAAAAGAAACTTTAACAGATGAACATTATTCATTACATTACTTATCAATCACAGAATGTTTACCTTGCTCCCCCCTCTTTAGTTTTGTTTTTCGAAGTAGGGTCTCACTCTAGCCCAGGCTGACCTGGAATTCACTATGTAGTCTCAGGGTGGCCTCGAACTCACGGCTATACTACCTCCGCCTCTTGAGTGCTGGGACTAAAAGGCGTGCACCACCGCGCTCGGCTTCCCCAGGGCCTCACTCACGTCCTGCCTCTGCCCACGCCCCGCGCGGCCGTCTGGATGGTTCCCCGGTGACGAGGCGTCCCCGGCTCGGCCGCTGCCCAGGGTACAAAGCTTGCAGGTAACTCCCGTCCTTACCATCGGCGGATGCTGCTGGGCCGTCACGTCCGCCAGCGCGGGGCGCGCTCACGGCCGAGCACCTGACGGGGGAGGCGGTCCTCAGCGAAGACACGGCCCCCGCGCCGGGCGCGAGTGCGCGTGCGCAAGCGCGGTGTTCCCACCCCCTCGGCTCGCTCCGCGCGGAAGCCAGAACCCGCCGTTGGCGCCGCGGGCAGCCCCACTTCCGACGGCAGGGCGGCTATCGTAAAGCGCCGCTGCGTCGAGGGCCGCGAAGCACCTTACGACAGTGCCGGGATCCACCTACGGCTTGTGTCCGTCTCCGCTGCCGCTTGAAGCCTCTAGGTCTAGTTCCGGACGGAGGCCACCTGTGTCCGCTAGCGGTCCTCCCGCGCTGCGGAGCTGGGAGGGAAGGGAGGAGGCCTAGCCCTCCGCGGAGTGGGACTCCCGCCCCCCCCCGGTCAGCCTCCGCGCTCCCCGTCGCCCGCCCTTCCTCCCGGCGTGCACCGCGGCGCGGCCATGTTGCCGTAGTGTTGTTTTCTTCCTGCGGAGGCGACGGGCCACTGCGGACTGCGACTCGCAGGCCTCGCCTCCGGCTCGCTCGCGGGCGCTGGCCCTCTCCCCGGCCCCCTCGCCGCCCCGGCCCGCACCTGCCCCTCGGCCCGCCAGCGGCTGGAGGCCGGGCCCGGGGACCATCATGGCGGCCGCCCTGGGCGCGGGCGGAGGAGCGGGCGCCGGAGGTACGTGGGCCGCGGCGGGCGGGCGGGGCGCACCGCCAGCCTTTGTCTTCGCTGCGGCCGGGCGCCGGCGCGGGTCCCGCGAGCGGCGGGCCGAGGCGTCGCTGCGGCGGGCGGGCTCCGCGGGTCGGGCCCGGGCGGGGCGGGGCGGGGCGGGGCGCAGAAAGGTTTGCCCGGGAAGGAGCGTGCGGACGGACGTCATCCACCAAGTCAGAATTGGGAGACGTTCCTCACCTGTTGGCGGAGCTGTGCATCAACCACTTGCCCTCTAGAAAAGAATCCTGCTAGGTGTTTGGTTATCTGCACCTTACACAGAGGTCTAGTTACTCGGTCTCTTCAGTTTGTCTCCTTTTGCAGGCGTAAACGATGTGCGTAGACTACCATCTTTAGTCAATTATATGTAAAATATCACGTCTTCCATAGCTTTTAAAAAGACTTATTTACTAAATAAGAGGAGAGAGAGAGAATGACACCATGAGAATAAGAGTGCCCCAGGGTTTCCTGCCGCAGCGATTCAAACTCCGTACCCATGCATCACCTTTTGCTTCTGGCTTTAAGTGGGTGCTGGGGAATCGACCCAGACCGTCAGGCTACAGGGGCAAGTGCTTTCAGCCCCCGAGCCAGCCCTCCAGCCCGATAGTTTTTAATAGAAAAACAATATTTACTTTTCTTTTAAATATTTTTATGTACTTATTTGCATAGAGACAGACTGAATGGGCGTACCAGGGTCTCTAGCCACTGCAAAGGAACTGCAGACCCATGCAGCACCTTCTGCATCCGGTTCCATGCTGGCACTGGGGGACTGAACCTGGTCAACCAGTGAACCATTTATCCAGACCCCAATGTTTGTTTATTGGTTCATTTTGGATTTTTCAAGGTAGGGTCTCACTCTAGCCCATGGTGACCTGGAACTCACCCTATAGTCACAGGCTAGCCTCAACTTCTGTGTCCCTAGTGCTGGGATGGCCTGCTTGGGGAACAATACTTAAAAGTGGCAGTTCAGTGATTATTTTCACAACTTTGATAAAGGAGACACATGAACTGTGAGCATCGTAAAGCATTGGGCACTAGTGTGGCTGTTGAAGCCTTCAAGCCCGTGGTAATGTTTGCATTGTAGATGGGTGTATTATGGTAATCCTGTTTAGGAATTTTGGCTCACATTAAAACGTTTGTATGACAAATTGTAAGCACAAAACTACAGAGACAACTGCAAGAATGTCTTTCTGGAAATGTGATTTGGTATCTTTTGCTGTCAATTTAAGTAGATGAATTTTGGTATTCCAGATCTGAGGCTTTCTAGCTAAGGTTTTGAGATGATTTACCTGCCTTATGTGGGTGGTTACTTTAGAGGGGATCAAAGTGATATGCTTTATGTGGGATTCTCAGTGTCACTTGGGAACCTTTTTTTTTTTTAGTTAAAAGATGAAGATCTTGCCAGGTGTGGTGGCGCACGCCTTTAATCCCAGCACTTGGGAGGCAGAGGTAGTGTTGCCAGGAATTCGAGGACTTTCTGAGACTTCATAGTGAATTCCAGGTCAGCCTGGGGTAGAGCAAGACCCTACCTTGAAACCCTTTCCCCCTCCTCTCAAAAAAATAAGGTGAAAATCTTATTTGCATTTTCATTTTATGCTAGTCTTTGACTACCTCTAGTTGAGTCTTTCAGGCGCTCCACGGTGGGGATGACATTTGCAGGTGACTGATGGGATCTCATGTTTAATTTCTAAGGAGTAAATCTTAGTAGTGAATATAATTCACATAAACAAGATTTTTGTGGCGGTTTTCAGGTCATGGTTTGAGGAATGCAGATTTAGAGGGCTAGGTAGGCTTTACTTTGAGGTTTTATAGTATTCCCCCTACATGTGCCAGCTTTCCCCCATTTCTCTTAGATGAAGAGCACACTCTGCCAAGGTTTCTAGGTTTTGTGTAATTTTGTTCCTGGCGCCTCACTAGCATGTACTCCATTCCTGTAGTCAGCCCGTTCACTAGCTGCTTCCTCCACATGTGCTCTGAGGTGTCTGTCCTCTAGAGGCATCCTGATTGAGCAGGCTCCTGTCACCTTTCTGGACAATTAGTGTCTGAAGTTTGTTTTCTGTCCAAGTTCTTCCTCTTCACTTAGCACCTTGCTTACTTTCTTCGGAGGATTTACCTCAACTGTAATTTTCTTTATAGAGTTGTAGCCAGGAAGCCCCAAGAAGGCAGGAATGCTCCGTATGTATTGTCATTCATCCCAAGTTCCTAGCACATGAAGTGCTTGTCAGATATTTGACAAAGGGTTGGATGAAGAATAAAATTTTTTTGAAATGCATTAAAAAGTCATACAAGTATTCTAAGTTTTTTCCAACAGTTTGTATTGTTTATCTGTGTTTGACTAAATTGTTAAATTGGAAAATTTTACATTTTTTGTTAGTACTTGTTTTACATCTGTAGATTGCTTGTTTGACATACTGCCTAGCATAGTGGCTTTCAGTCTTTAAAATTACAGCTCATGGTAATACTGACATTGTGATTTATTGTACACATAAAGAATTTCATAGACAATACTGGTGCCATGTATTCTTGACGTTTTCTGTTTCGTTGCATTAAAGTGCTGGTTTTATAGCTGGATACAGCCTGTTTCCTCAGCATTTGGAAGTAGAGGCAGGAGGATTGTGAGTTCTGCAGTGTTTCAAAAAGAAACAAAGTTGCCTGGAGAGATGGTTTAGCAATTAAGGCGCTTGCCTGTGAAGCCTAAGGATCCATGTTTGATTCCCCATTATCCATCTAAGCCAGCTGCACAAGGTGGCACATGCGACTGGAGATCGCTCACAGTGGCTGAAGGCCCTGATGTGTCTATTCTCTCTACTCTGTCTGCCCCTCCTTCAAATAAATACGTAAAATATATTTTTTTGAGGCAAGCCCAACAGACTGGCCTTTTTTTTTTAATGCGTGTGTGCAAGAGAGTGAATTGGTGTGCCAGGGCCTCCCGCCAGTGCAATTGAACTCCAGACACGTGTGCCACCTTATGCACATGTGCCACCTTGTGTGCTTGCATCACTTTGTGTGTCTGGCTTACATGGGACCTGGAGAGTTGAACCTGGGTCCTTAAACTTTGCAAGCAAGTGCCTTACCTGCCAAGCCATCTCTCCAGCCCTATAAAATATTTTTGTTTTTGTTTTGTTTTTTGAGGTAGAGACTCATGTTAGCCCAGGCTGACGTGGACTTCACTAAGCAGTCTCAGGATGGCTTCAAACTCAATTCTGCCTCCTCAGTGCTGGGATTAATGGCATGCATCACCATGCCTGACTCTATAAAGTATTTTTTTAAAAGATACAAAATGCTGATTGTGACCTAAATTAATTGCATAATTCATTAACTGTCCCAAGTTTTTCATTTAAAAAATCACTGGCCTCATGCACAAGATATTTAATGTTTATTAACAAAAGGATCTTAATTATTGAGAATGTAAGTAACTAGAAAGAAATGGACTCTCTTGGTGGCTAAAATAGATGACACAAAGCGCAGCTAGTTGCAGAGTCGTGTTTGCTTCGGCCCTGAGAGGAAAGCATCTGTTCCTTCAGAAAACAATGCTCAGAGGTTTGCTACTGAAGTCAAAGGCTAGAAGATGGATCAGCAGGCCTGAAGTGAAGTGAGGAGCCGCTGGTTTCATAGTGGAGGCTGGAAACATGGAGAGATGCAGGATATGCACAGGAGAAACCAGGTCTTCTAGTCTTGTGTTGTAGAATGCAAAAACACACCAAAGCACTTAAATCTTATTAGCAAAAGCAAATCCTCTGGCTGCAGAGATGGCTCAGTGGCTAAAGGCATTTGCTAGTAAAGCCTGACAGCCAGTGTTCTATTCTGCAGAACCTACTTAAAGGTAGATGCACAAAGTGGCACAAGCATCTGGAATTGCAATGGCAAGAGGCCCTGGTGCGCCCATTTCTACTCTTTCATTTTCTCTTTGCAAATAAAAATATTAAAACATTTATTTCTATTTATTTATTGAGTGTGAGAGAGCTAGAGAATGTGTGAATGGGCATGCCAGGGCCTCCAGCCACTGCAGACAAACTTCAGGTGCATGTGCCACTTTGTACATCTGGCTTACATGGGTCCTACGGAATCAAACCTGGGTCGTTTGGCTTCACAGGCAAGCACCTTAACCACTAAGCCATCCCTCCAGCCCTATTTTTTTTTTTAACAAAACCATCTAACCTAATTATTATTAATAGTTTATAAAATAGGTCATGAGTGCTTTAGGAGTGGGTAAAAAATATGTCATAATTTACAACAGTATTCTTGGGCCTTCAGTAGTCTGATTTTGTAGATGTGGAAATGTTTTTTTTTTTTTTCTTAAAAACATTTAAAAATATTTTTATTTGAGAGAAAGAGTGTGAGCACTCTAGGGCCTCCTGTCATTGCAAAGAAACTTCAGGCTCATGTGCCTCTTTGTGCACCAGCTTTACTTGGGTGGGATTGAAACTGCTCTGTTAGGCTTTGCAGGCAAGTGCCTTTAGCCACTAAGTCATCTCTGTAGCCTTTGAAATGAGTCTTAGTCAAGTTTTGTTTCCTAGATGAATCTTAATGAAGAAAAATACTTTTATCTTTTTGGATTTTTTTTCAGATATACCCAATAATAGAATAAACTCATATACCCATTACTTAGTGTCAGCATTTATCAACATTTTGTCTTATCTTTGACCTGTAAACCCCCCTTCAAGTATAACATGTCATGGGTCATAAATGCATTTGATGCATCTGAGTTATAGTCTGGCCTACAAATGGCCCAAAATTGAGCAGAGAAAGAATATTAAACTACACATAGAAAACTTGAGAGATGATTGGAATTTGGTTTCCAATGAATGAATGTATCACTTTTGCACAATCTTAAAGTCAAAAAATTCTAAATGGAACCATCATAAGATGGCACTATCTTATTTTTGTCACCACCTCCACATTTGTGTATTTTAAAAACAGATCTCAGGCTTGAAAAAATTTTTAAGATATTTTATTTATTAGAGAGAGAGAAAGAGGAAGAAATAGATAATGGGCATGCCAGGTCCTCCAGCTAGTGCAAATTAACTCCAGGCACATGTGCCACCTTCTGCATCTGGCTTATGTGGGTTCTGGGGAATTGAACCTGGGTCCTAAAGTTTTGCAGGCAAGCACCTTATCTGCTAAGCCATCTCTCCAGCTCAAGCTTGTAAAACATTAAAGCAAGAATAAACTAATGACAGGCTAGATGAGAGGAAGTAGTCCAGGGAAGTTCAGTGCTGCCAGCATGGAAGGTCAAGTGGAATCGAGTCGTGTTGTTTCACCTGTGTGTGCTCGCATGTGGAGGCCACAGGCCAGCCTCAGGTGTCGTCGTTCTTCCGGTACTGACCTCTTAATTTCTTTTAAGACAGCTGTGAACTGGCCAGGGAGGCTAGATTAGGTGGCTAGTGAGCACCAGTCCATCTCCCCAGCGACTGCTTTGGGTTCAGTCCTGCTTGCAAGGCAAGCACTTGACTGACTGAGCTATATACCCTTGGTGTCTGTTGTAACCTGTCAGCATACAGTAAGTATGCTTGCCTTTTGAAATTGTTAGAACAAGTTTTAGTGGCCGGCCTCCTGGCCTCTCTCCCTCCCTTCCTCCCTCCCTCCTTCCCTCCTTCCCTCCTTTTTTTTGAGATAGGGTCTCGCTCTAGCCCAGGCTGACCTGGAATTCATAGTGTAGTCTCAGGGTGATCTTGAGCTTGCGATGGTCCCCCTACCTCTCCCTCTACCTCTACCATGTCCCGCTCTAGACTCCTGTTACTGAGGAAGCTCTATGACAGTTCCTTGGCTGGTTATATTGGGAGCATGACTTTTGAAGGATAGTTTGTTAGATGGAGAATTTTTGGCTAACAGTTTTTTCTTTCAAAAATGTTAAATATTTTATCCATTTTGGCCTTCATGGTTTCTGATTATATATGGTCTTTAAGCCAGGCATTGTGGTGCACGCCTTTAATCCCAGCACTCGGGAGGCAGAGGTAGGAGGATCACTGTGAGTTCAAGGCCACTCTAACACTCCATATTGAATTCCAGGTCAGCCTGGCCTAGAGCAATACCCTAACTTATAAACCAACCAACCGACCAAACAAACAAACAAAAAGAAATGGACTTTATTTGGGGAGCCATTGTATTGTGAGTCCCTTCTCTCCATGATTTCAAGATCAGTTTTGGCTTCAGTCTTTGTTTTTATATTCATTTATGTGTGAGGAAAAAGAGAGTGAAAGACAGTGTGCCCACACCCCACGTCTTGCCTTTGCAAATGAACTCAGGACACATGCACCACTTTTTGCGTTTGGCTTTATGTGGTATTGTAAATTGAACCCTGGGGTTGCAGGCTCTGCAAGCTAGCTTGTGTTTTTGGTTTTCTTTTTAATATTTTATTTTTATTTATTAGAGAAAGAATGAGCGAGCACGTGCGTGCACCCATGTGCGCGCGCGAGAGACAGACAGACACAGCGTGCGCACACTCACGCGAGTGTGAATATGGGCACACCAGGGCCTCTTAACGCTGCAAACGAACTCTAGATGCTTGCATCAGAGAGAAAGAGAATGAGGCCATGCCAGGGCATCTAGCCACTGCAAATGAGCTCCAGACACACAAGTCACTTTGTGCATCTAACTTACATGGATCCTGGGCAGTCTAACCTGGGTCCGTTGGCTTTGTAGGTAAGAGCCTTAATGGCTAAACCATCTCTTCAGTCCAACGTTGGTTTTATCTTTTTTTTTTTTTTTTTTCCGAGGTAGGCTGTCACTCTAGCCCAGGCTGACCCAGAATTCACTATGGAGTCTCAGGGTGACCTCGAACTCACAGCAATCCTCCTGCCTCTGCCTCCTGAGTGCTGGGATTAAAGGCGTGGACCTCCACGCGCTGTGGTTGGGAGCACCAGTGCCCAAGAGCAAGTCCTGCCAGGACTCAACCTTTGCAGTTGGACTCCAGATGCTTGCGCCACCTAGTGGGCATGCAGGACCTTGCTCTTGCCTCACCTTTGTGCATGTGAGATACCCAGGCAAGTGCCTTAACTGCTAAGCCATCTCTCCAGCTCCCAACTTTTGTTTTTAAAAATTTTTATTTATTTTTTAGAGAGAGACCAACTTTGTTTTTTTTAAAAATATTTTATTTATTTATTTATTGAAGAGAAAGAGAGACAGAGAAGCAGATGGAGAGAATGGGCGTGCCATGACCTCCAGCCACCGACTGCAAACAAACTCCAGACACACGCACTATCTTGTGCATCTGGCTTACGTGGGTCCTGGGGAACCAAACCTGGGGGTCCTTTGGCTTTGCAGACAAGTGCCTTAGCTGCTAAGCCATCCCTCTAGCCCCAGCTTTGAGGTTTTGATGTGGGTTCTCAAACTGGCTGGCCTTCAGCTCAGACAGATCCGCTTCTGTCAGTGTCCTGAGTGCTGGGATTAAAGGGATGAGCCACCTAGCTTTTGCTTGTTTGTTTGTTTTGGTTTTTGGAGGTAAGGTGTCACTCTAGTGCAGGCTGACCTAGAATTCACTATGTAGTCTCAGGGTGGCCTCGAACACCTGGTGATCCTCCTACCACCTCTGCCTCCCAAGTGCTGGGATTAAAGGGATGAGCCACCAACCACACCATGCCTTTTTTTTTAATTTTTAATTTTTACTGTTTTATTTATGGGTGTGAGAGAGAGGGAGCGGGGGAGGGAGGGAGAAAATGAGCACACCAGGGTCTCTAGCCACTGCAAATGAGTTCCAGATGCATGTCTTAATTGCTAAGCCATCTCTCCAGCCCTGGCTTTTTTTTTTTTTTTTTCATTTTCTTTTGGTTTTTAAAGCAGGGTCTCACTCTAGTCCAGACTGACATTATGAAGTCTCAGGGTGGCCTCGAATTCACAGTGTTCCACCTACCTCTGCCTTCTGAGTGCTGGGATTAAAGGTGTGCACCACCATGCCCGGCCACTTTGGCTTTCTGACATGTGGATGGAGGGTCAGTTTGTTCTGATGTGTGGATGGAGGATCTGTTTGGTCTGATGTGTGGATGGAGGGTCGGTTTGGTCTGCTTGGGTCTGATTGAGCTTCACCCTCTAAGGAATCTGGAGGCTTTGGCCCAGCGTTTCTGTGGATTGTCACTTTGGCATCTGCAGCGCTGCTTTGATGCTGTCTGAGATGTTGCCTGGGCCTTTTTTTTTTTTTTTCTTCCTCCTCTTTAACTCATACTGGATAGGTTCATTACTTCAAATGTCTTTCTATGTACCTCAGTTTGGAACCAAAAACTGGTCATTTTGATTGTCATGATTTTGGAAGTTTGACCCTGTTACTTATGAAATGTCTGGTGTTTAACTTTAAAACATTTTTTCTTTACTTTTTTGCACTCAGACACAGAGAGATAATGGACATGCTAGGGTCTCTTGCCAGTGCAAATGAACTTCAGATGCATGTGCCACTTTGGACATCTGCCTTTTACTGGGGAATCTAACCCCAGTCGTTAGGGTTTGCAGGCAAGCAACATAACTGCTGAGCCATCTCTCCATCCTTAAGTAACTTAAAACTAGTTTCACGGACTGCTCCTTGTGTGTGGTTACTCACTGAAGTCTCCATTCTGTCATGTTAGTGCTCAGCCAGTGATCTGACAGATGTCTTAAAAACCTGGGCCCTCCTGAGAATGAAGAACTTGACTGGCTGTAGCTGAAGTGCTTCAGGGTGCTCTAGACTCCCGCGTGCTGTGACTCTCATGCTCTCCTTTGAACCTTCTCTTTCCCGGCCTATTTGCTGGATGTGCTTGCTTCCCGAGGTAGTATATCCTTAAAGATTCCACAAAGACTGTCTGGATTTTTACTTTAGCCTAGAGAATTCCAAGGAGGCGAAACAGGGAATCACTGAGGTCACAGCACACTGTCAAGTTACCATGAGAAAGAGAACATGCCCTGTTCGTCTTGGTAAGCTCCTCCTCTGCTCTGGACTGGCACATCGATGTGCGGGGAAGAACCCGCCTCCCACAGGCACCATCCACAGGTTCGCATTGTGTGTAGTTAAGTTCCCTGTACCCTGTAGTCCCGTCTCGTTGAGAGCTGATGACTGCTTTGTTGGAACCTTAGTGCTTAGTTTCTGCCCCCACTAGAACAAAGTGCCTGAGGTTGTAGAGGTGTTTGCCTAATGTGTCTGCCCTGGTGGACTTAGGACAGGGGTCCGCTGCTGCCTCTGCAGGCTTGTTCAGAAGTAGGTCCAAGATGAAAAATTTAACTCTTGATATCAGGTACCTCATTGATGAGTTCCTGGTTTTAATATGTAGTGTCACACCTCATCTTCCAGCAAATTTATGAGATAGATAATAGCTTCACAATACAAAAAAGAAAGTGAGGTTCTCTGAAGGGCTTCACTCATCCTGCCCTTTCTGAACTGTCCTTCAGTGGCCATTTGCCACGTTGAGCTCTGAGCTTGGCTGTGTGTATAGAATGTGCACTTAATAAAACTCTCTGTTAATACTTTTGTATTGACTACATGCTGGCTATCCTGGGCCAGACATGGCTAAAATTTCATGATGAATTTTACATGTTTTCATTTTTTAAAAAGAATATGTGGGCTGGAGAGATGGCTTAGTGGTTAAGGCTCTTGCCTGCTAAGGCTAAGGACCCATGTTCGACTCTCCAGATCCCATGTTAGCCATATAGATGTACAAAGGTGAGGCAAGCACAAGGTTGCGTATGCCCACTAGGTGGCATAAGCTCAAGTTCAATTGCAGTGACTGAGGCACTGGTGTGCCAATATATTCTCTCTCTCTCTCTTAAAAAAATAATATATATATCTAGTAGAAAACTGTGTGTACCTTGTGTTATATGTCTGTTGCTTATCCCTTCTCTCTATTTTTTTGTAATTTTTTTATTTTTTATTTTTGGTTTTTAGAGGTAGGGTTTCACACTAGCCCAGGCTGACCTGGAATTTACTTTGTAGTCTCATTGTGGCCTCAAACTATAGTGATCCTTCTACCTCTGCCCCCGAGTGCTGAGATTAAATATGTATGCCACCACACCTGGCTCTGTAATTTTTTTTATGGGAGAGAATTGGTGTACCAGGGCCTCCAGCCACTGCAGTTGAACTCCAGACGTGTGTGCCACTTTGTGTGCTTGCATCACCTTGTGCGTCTGGCTTACATGGGACCTGGAGAGTTGAACATGGGTCTTTAGGGTTCTTAGGCAAGTGCCTTGACTGCTAAGCCATCTGTCCAGCCCACTTCTCTGTATTCTTGATGTAGGAATTGGGGGAATCTTTGAGAGCCATGGAGTCTTTCTCAGTTGGTGGGTGTGCAGTAGTAACTCAGCAGTTAGGGTGCAGGACTGTCATGGTCACACAGAACTTCCATTGAGTCAGTAGCCTCTGGGTTCTTGTCTTAAGAATTTTAGTGAATGATGGTCATGAAATCATTAGGGTTAAGTTTAGACAGATTTTATTATAGAGATTACAAAGAGAGCTTATAAACTTAAGAGAAGGAAGTAAAATAGTGCTCCAGCTAGGAGGTAGGAGGGGGTTTTCAAAAATGGGAACACCCATTAGAAATCCATATTGGGGTCTTTTGTGGGGGTTTACTGGATGGCGCTGCACTGGCTAGTCTAGCCCTAGCTCCAGTTTTCTAAGCGCTGCCAGGCTTTCAGTAAAGGAAGGGACCTTCTCTCTGAATTGTCTCTCCAGGAAAGTGGGAACTCTTGTAGAAAAGAGATGAGGCAGTACCAGTCTCTCATTTCTGGCCAGTTCCTTTAGGCAGAAAGAGAGAAGGGGGAAAACAAAAACAGATTCTTTCTTACAGACCAGAGGACATTTC
Organism: Jaculus jaculus; assembly: GCF_020740685.1. Lineage (NCBI taxonomy): Eukaryota > Metazoa > Chordata > Mammalia > Rodentia > Dipodidae > Jaculus > Jaculus jaculus. The sequence continues at coordinate 113,173,416 of NC_059111.1, read as the reverse complement.
TTTTTACTTTGGAAGGGCCTCATTATTTACTTTATAGTCTTTGCTTTCTGTGACTAACCTGTAAAAATGCAATATAAAAAAATCAATTATAGTGTCTAACTTTAAAGAAATGTGCATTTCCTTCAAGCAGCAAAAAGTATTTACTCAGAAGCTATAATTTTATTAAGGAGGCATATACTAAAGATATAGTGAAAAACTTGTTCTGATAGTGGTTTTTCATGATGAGCAGTATTCAGTAATTTTTCTTAGAGCATTCTATTTAAAATTTTTTTTTTTGTTTAAAACTGTCCAGTTCTACCTTGAAGTGCCTGGCTAGAAATCCTTAAGGAAGTTGCTTTGGTGGTTGGTGTCTTGCTGTGGGTCTGTCTTCATTGGGCTGACTTGAGTGGATTCTTCTGCACAGATGATGACTTTGACCAGTTCGACAAGCCTGGAGCAGAGCGTTCCTGGAGGAGGAGAGCAGCCGACGAAGACTGGGACAGGTACATGGATACGTGGGCCTCCCCAGAATCCACACTGGCATCTGTGCTCCATCACCTGGTTGTGAAGAGATTTTAACCAAAACCTGCGTGCTACCCCCACCCCCTGTTTGAGCAAGCCTTCCTGCTGGGCTCTCGTGGTAAAAGGAGGCACCGTGGGCCCCTGTCTGTGTGCATCTGTGTAAACACGAGCCTTAGATTGGAGTAGTGCTGGGCTGGAGCACTGGTGCTGGAGGCCCTGGCCGATCTTGTACGGGGAATTCTGCCATTCTAGTACGTACTGATTTTAACTCGAGTTTTCCCACTTGTGAAGATAAAAGGGCTTGTTCAGTAATGTGCTCACAGTACAGCGCAGTCACGGTAGTGACAGGTGCCAGTGCAGGGTGGTGGGAGCCTTTGGCAGGCTCCTCTGGGCGTGAGATGGGGTGGTTGTGGCACAAGTGGGCTTGGCTGGTGGGGAGGCTGAGCACGACGACAGTCCTGTACAAGCTTCTTTCTTCTGCTTTTTGGATTTTCAAGGTAGGGACTCGCTCGAGCTCAGCTTGACCTGGAATTCACTCTTGTAGTCTCAGGCTGGCCTCCCAACTCTTGGTGATCCACCTACCTGTCTCCTGAGGGATGGGATTAAAGGTGTGTGCCACCATTCCCTGCTCTGTGTAAGTTTCTTAAACGCTTTGTTGAAAAATGCAGAAATTGCTTTGGAGTCCAAGCCAGAATGTTGACTAATGAAAGGAAATAGATTTGAACAAGAAGGGAAATTCACTGCAGTGAGAAGAATCCCTGATTGATGTTTGAAAACAGTGATGCCCCAAAGTTTTACAGACTAGGGTGCAGTGGACTCTGTACTCCTACCAGCTCACTGTTCCCAGACAATCCTAACATGTGGATGAGTCACTGAAGAACAATCAACATCAAGGAGACTGGAAGCTTTACAGAGTCCACTGCACCCTAGTCTGGGGAAATGGCCCAGCATTTTAAGGTACCTGCTGGCCCTGGACTGATTCTCCTATACCCACGTAAAGCCAGATGCACAAGTGGCTCTTTCATTTGGACATTAGTTTGCAGTGGCAAGAGGCCCTGTACTCCCTTTAATTTCTCTGCTTGCAAATAAATGAATGAAAATATATATAAAAAGATGGTGGGATATGAAAGTGATTTATAATGAAGGATTGGATCATATGATGAGAACTCAGGGTGCTATTTGCTAAGACAGAGACACAGGAAAGCTAGTGAGTGGTATAGTTCAGTCCAAGTTCCACAGTTGGAGAGCTGGGAACCAGTAGTATCTTAGGCCCAGGAGCATTGCAGGTTTTTATTGGGTTTCAGCTCAATGTGGATTTGTCCACATTGTAAGGCAGGCAGTCTGACTTGACTCAGTCTAGTGATTTAAATGCTAATCTTGGCTGGGAAGATGTCTCAGTGGTTAAAGGCGCTTGCTTTCTATTGCTAATCTTTTCCTGGTGTACCCTCCGTGATGTTCATTGAAGTAGTGTTTTCCCATTAGTTCCTTAGTCCAGTCAAGTAGACACATCTTTAATTCCATGCATGCATGTAACTCAGTGGTTAGAGTCCTTTCCTAGCATACAAGAAGCCCTGAGCTCACTTCCCAGCACTGCATAAACCAGTATGGTGACGCATGCCTGTCTAATTTCAGCATTTGGGAGCTGGAGGCTGGAAGATTAGAAGTTCAAAAGTCAACAAACAACAGAAACCAACCATAGGCAGGGCATGAGGTAGGGGGATATCTGAATTTGAGGCCAGTTTGGGATTGCAGAGTGAGTTCCAGGTCAGCCTGGGCTAGTGAGATCCTACCTTGAAAAAACAAAATAGGGCTGGAGAGATGATTTAGTGGTTAAGGTGCTTGCCAGCAAAGCTAAAGAACCCAGATGCACAAGGTGGCGCATACGTCTGGAGTTGATTTTGCAGTGGCTAGAGGCCCTGTCATGTCCACTCTCTCTGCCTCTTTCTATCTCTCTTTTAAATAAATAAATAAATGAATAAAATATTTAAAAAATACATAAACAACACTTAGAACTAAGACTTCCCTGTAAAAGAAACCTTAATTCAGAAGGCACCAAGGCTCTTTTTGTCTGAAAGTCTGACCAACAAAATACTTGACTTTGTTAATAGTTTATTCATCACTTGATCCTCCTCTTCATCTTTTTTTTGTTGTCCCCCCCCCCCCATTCATTACTCTTTTGGATTGTCTACAGTGTTTTATACTTTCTGGAATTTTCTTTTTTCTTGGAGGTAATTCCCCTTAAGTCTGTGTCACGTATTCTAAAAGTAATCTTTGAGGGCTGGAGAGATGGCTCAGTGTTTAAGGTACTTGCCTGCAAGGCCTAATGACCTAAGTTTGATTCCCCAGTCCCCTCATAGACACACATCTGGTGTTCATTAGCAGAGGCTAGAGGCCTTGGCATGCCGTTCTCTCTCTTTCTGCAGGGTGTGGTGGTGCATACCTTGAATCCCAGCACTCAGGAGGAGGATCATTGTGAGTTCAAGGCCAGCCTGAGACTTCTTAGTAAATTCTAGATCAGCTGGGGCTATAGTGAGAACCTACCTTAACCCGCCCCCAAATAAATAAATAAATAAATAAATGTATATATCCTGAAGAAATAGATGGCTTAGTGGTTAAGGTATTTGCCTACAAAGCCAGAGGACCAAGGTTCGATTCTCCATTGCACAGCTTCGCAAAGTGGCACATGGTTCTGGAGTTTTATTTGCTGTGGCTAGAGGCCCTGGCATGTCCATTCTCTCTGTCTCTCTCTGCCCCTCCTCTCTCAAATAAAGTATGAAAAATAATAAAATAAAAATAAAATTTTAAATGGATTTTCCCAGTAATGCAGTCTAATTTATATTTTTTCTCTTAGTTGATTTTATTTTACTACTTTAAACTAAAACAAAAACAAAATTACTTGGAAGTCTTTTTCAGATTTACAAGAATGTTGCAAAGCTGACTTGGGCTCAGTCTTCCAGGCTGCAGTTCTGTCATGCGCATGGTCTGTGCACAGAAGTGCGCGGTTGCAACTCCCTTCCCTTTGGCCCATGAACATGGTACCTCCTGATTGCAGCAGTGTGTTTCCCAAGGGTGGAGATTTTCAAAATGACCAAGTTTAAGAACCATGTTATGCCAGCTAGAGAGACGGCTAAGTGTGCTTTCTGCATAAGCACAAGGCCCTGAGGGGCCCTGAAATCACCAGAGTTCAAATTCCTAGTTCCCAGGTAAACAGCTGGATGTGGCCACGAGTGCCTATAACCCCAGACTAGGGAATTACCTGGCCTCAGGGAAAACAGCAAGCTGTGGTATCAGCAAGAGACTCCTGCTCAATAAGAGTGGGTGGAAGAGTGTTGTATCCTGCACTGGCCTTAGCAGATGAGCTCATGGGGCACCCCACAAGGGCACACAGCCATATATATACCACATGCTCACACAATTAAAAAAATTATATGTCTTTTTGTTTGTTTGTTTGTTTTTGAGGTAAAGTCTCTCTGTAGCCCAGGCCTACCTGGAATTCACTGTGTACTCTCAGGCTGGCTTGGGACACACAGCGATCCTCATGCCTCAGCCTTCCAAGTGCTAGGAACAAAGGTGTAATTCTGTTTTTAATTTGGCTTAATTTTGTTTTTAAAGGCTTCTATGTTAAGTTTTCATTTATTTATTTATAAGCAGTAAAAGACAGAAGACAGACAGAATAGGCATGTGAGGGCCTCTAGGCACTGCAGATGAATTCCAGATGCATGTGCCACTTTGTGCATCTGGCTTTACGTGGGTAATGTGAAATCAAACTCGGGTTGGTAGGCTTTGCAGGCCAGAGCGTTAAGTGCTGAGCCATCTCTCCAGCCCTTAATTCTATTTTTTCTTAAATATTTTAGTTATTTATTTGAGAGAGAAAAAGGCAGATAGGAAGAGAAAGAAGGGGTGTACCAGGGCCTTTAGCCACTACAATTGAATACCAGACACTTGTGCCACCTTGTGGGTTTGTGTGATCCTGATCTTGCCTCACCTTTGTGCATCTGGCTTACATGGGATCTAGAGAATTGAAAGGGGGTCCTTGGGCTTCACAGGCAAGTGCCTTAAGCACTAAGCCATCTCTCCAGCCCCCTTAATTCTGTTTTTAATCTACAGTGATTATCCAAATTTTGTCAGTTTTTCTAGTAATATCTTCTATAGGCAAAAAGAAGAAAAAAACATGTTGTGTTCTACCAACATTTATTTCAGGATTATACATGTCATTTTTAATTTTTTTTTGTTTTTAATTTTTATTTATTTATTTGAGAGTGACAGACAGAGAGAGAAACAGACAGAGAGAGAGAGAGAATGGGCGCGCCAGGGCTTCTAGCCACTGCAAACGAACTCCAGATGCATGCACCCCCTTGTGCATCTGGGTAACGTGGGTCCTGGGAATCGAGTCTTGAACCAGGGTCCTTAGGCTTCACAGGCAAGTACTTAACCGCTAAGCCATCTCTCCAGCCCACATGTCATTTTTATACCTGTATTTCTTTCTTAGAAAATGAGGCAGACAGAGAGAGTAGACACACCAGGGCCCCTCGCCACTGCAAATAAACTCCAGACACATGTACCGCTACTGGGAAATCCAACCTGGGTCCTTAGGCTTTACAAGCAAGTGCTTTAAGCACTAAGCCATCTCTCCAGCCCTGTTCCTTTACTTCTTAATGTGGAAACATCCTGACTTCTGACTGGCTTTGAAGAGTATAGACTATTTACTGGAGATAATCTGAGTCTATGTTTATTGATGTCTGCTGTGACTGGATTTAGGTATGTATCTTAAGTCAAGTTGTTACTTGAAGCCAAAGGGGAGGCAAGGGCAAGTTCGCACATGCCCACCAGGTGGCGCAGCTGTCTAGAGTTCGATTGCTGTGGCTGAGGCCCTGGCACGCCAGTTCTCTTTCTCTCTGACTCTGTTTCTGTCTCTTGTTCTCTAAAATTACAAAAGAATGCTGTGAAGCTAATGCTGTGGCCTCCTTCAGTGCTTCACTTAAGAGGTCTGTGTGGTGGTAAGAAGGCAGACTATGTTCTCCTGCTTTCCTCTTCCTCGTGTGCCACGTGCACGTGCATGGTGTGCATGGCATGCATGGCAGGATCTCATCTAACCCAGACTGGTCTAGAACTCCCTCTGTAGCTGAGGATTACCTTGAACTTCTCTTCCTGCCTCTGACTCCTGAGTGCTGGGATTATAGGCATGCACCAGCACACTGGGTTTTATCTGTGCTTTGATTAAACACCAAGGCTTCATGCTAGGCAGGCGCTTACCACCTGCCTTCCCCACCCTGGTTTCTGCTCTTAATTCTTCAGAAGTTCTTCTCGATTGTGCATTCTGGGTAGTCCTGTATGTTCCTGGCCAAGCTAATTTTTTTATAGTTGGACAATGATTGATTAAACTCCTGAATTTTTAACTTACAATTTCAAGCATATGTGAAAAGAGCATAGTGAACCCAGCGTACTATCATCCAACCTCAGCAGTTATTTACGTTCATTCTTGTTTTATTTGTACTACCTGAACCCCCTTCAGATGTATTTTCACATGGAATTATTTCAGAATCTTTTTTTTTTTTAAATGAGGTAGGGTTTCATTCTAGCCCAGGCTGATCTGGAATTCACTATGTAGTCTCAGGGTGGCCTCAAACTCACATGATTCTTCTACCTCTGCCTCCTGAGTGCTGGGGTTAAAGGCGTGCTCCACCATGCCCAGCCTCCGAAGCTTTTTAAAGTACAAAGGATTGACAAATGTAGCCACAGTGGAGTTATTTAAGAAAAATTCCAAGTTATTAATGTCTTAATGATATTCATGATTTCTTCATTCTATCATTTACATGTGTGCTCATGCAGTAGAGATACATGTCTACTTTCTGTGGTTTGAACTGGGTGCAGATAAGGCCCGTATGTTATGATTGATGGTTAAGTATTTTAAGTGTTGTTTCATTGTAGGTTCATACCCCTTCCCCTCATTAGCTTTCTTTTACTACAATGGAACAGTTGATGCTATTAACCTAGAATGGTGTATTTTGGCTCACAGATGTGGAAGTTCTGGTTCTTAGATGTGAGGCTCAGTTGCTGAGAATGTGGCACATCAGGGTGCGAGCACATGACCACGTAGGATTGTTCACCTCAGGCAAGGGACACCTTCCCCTGGCTGGCAACCTCCCAGGGAACTAAAGACCGTTCACCAGATCTATCTCATAAGAGTTCTACCACCTTCCGTTCCAGATCTTTAATGCATGGATGGGCCTTTGGGGACCACTTAACATAACCAAAGCATTTTAGCTCCTGAGTTTTTGCTTGGCTGGTTATACACTCTGAGGTAAGTTGTGCTCTTAACCCGTGTACTCTTCAGGTGTGGTCACACTGAAAGGAGCCATAAAGGCACGGAGCCTCTCATGGTGTCCTGATGCTGCATCAGGAGCCACAGTCCTTCTGTTATTTGTGATATTTTTATCAAGTAGTAGGTTCTCCCATGGTACAGATGAGACAGGAAAAACAGGTAATTGATCCTTTCTTTTTGATTTATCTATTTTCAAACTAATTAGTAAGCCTTGACAACTTTTAGGGTTGAGTTTTATTTTAGAATTATTTTCTAATTAAAGATTTAAGTGCCAATTGTGTTGAATGCATCGTAGCTACTATCATGGATGGTCAGGCTGCCCCAGTCTTCTTTCAGTTGGAATTTATCCTGGTTCACTCATGAGTCTGTATGACCTGATAGCTCAGGCAGTTTTCTGGTTCCCTATTGTGATTGGATTTGGTTGTGGTCATGGGAGACAGGCTTATCCGCGGTGTGGTTAGTAGTTGTTGAGTGTTGGGCTGGAGAGATGGCTTAGTGGTTAAGCGCTTGCCTGTGAAGCGTAAGGACCCTGGGTCGAGGCTCGATTCCCCAGGACCCACATTAGCCAGATGCACAAGGGGGCGCACACATCTGGAATTCGTCTGCAGTGGCTGGAAGCCCTGGCGTGCCATTCTCTCTCTCTCTCTCTCTTTGTCTGTCGCTTTCAAATAAATAAATAAAAATAAACCAAAAAAAAAATTTTTAAAAAAAAGCAGTTGTTGAGTGTTGTGTTATGAACCAGCTCTTTTTTCTTTCACCTCCACTGGCCAGAGTTGTACATATGAACATGTACATACACGTCACTGTTGTTCCATTTTATTTTACTTTTCTTGTTTGTTTGTTTCAAGGTAGGGTCTCACTGGAGCCCAGGCAGACCTGGAGCTCACTCCTTCATAGTTTGAGGCTGACTTCTAACTCAAGGATCCTACCACCTGTGCCCCCCTAGTATTGGGATTAAAGGTGGGCACTACCACTCCGACCTCTGTTTGTTTCTGGAGGCCCTGTCTTGCTGTAGTTCCAGCTGACCTGGACCTCCAGGCTGGTCTTGAACTTAGGCTGTCCTCTTACCTCAGCCTTCCAAATGTTACACTTGGGTTTTTTGTTGTTGTTGTTGTTGTTTGTTTGTTTGTTTGTTTTGGTGTTTTTGAGGTAGGGTCTGTAGCCCACAGAAACAAATGTATAATCATTATGTGATCATCTCAGGGTGGCCTCAAACTCCTGGCAATCCTCCTACTTCTGCCTCTCCAGTGCTGGGATTAAAGGCATGCGCCACTATGCCCAGGGGTTTTTTGAACTTTTTAAGCATGAGACAGCTGCCTGTCTCTCTGCTGGTAATAGAGAAATTTGGAAATTTAGAGGAACACATGTTATGAAATGCTCGCTCTTGGTGTGATGATGTAGCTGTGGAAATTTGGGAGAGAATAAGGTACTATTGAACCAGCATCTGACACTTATGGGTTTTGAAAGACAGTGAATGTGTTGTCCGTGAGACAGGAGCACACTGAGAAGGTCTAAGCAAAACTTGTTTCATGTAGATCTGCTGACAGGACAGGGACCCTGGGAGTAGCAGTTTCCAAGACAGAAGAGTTCTGGGAGTGCTATTGTGTTGGCTACAGTCCTTGCCCTGCCTTGGTATGGAGGAGAGGAGACCTGTTTCTGCTGTCCTACTTTCCCTGGGGACTTCCATTGACTGTGTGCACCCAGAAGCCAGAGGTGGGGACAGTTTGCTGAGCCGTTCTTGGTGAATACAGTCCAGGGCAAGAGAGGGCAGAAAGGATGTTAAGTGAGCTAGAGTGGGGAGGATGTGAGAAGCCGTATGCTGTGGCCAGGCTGTCAGTTATAGCACTGTGAAAGGCTGCAGCCAGATGGCTGACAAGAAAATAGCCTGTGTCTAAGAAGCTTCTTTTAGGACACTTCTGTCTGAAAGTGAAATGTGCTTCCTAATAGATTACCTCCAATCTTTGTTAAGATATATCTGTTGAAAAGGGTGACTTAGGGCTGGAGAGATGGCTTAGTGGTTAAGACATTTGCCTGCCAAACCAAAGGACCCAGGTTCGATTCCTCAGGAACCACATAAGCCAGATGTAGAAGGTGGCACATGCATCTGGAGTTCATTTATGGTGGCTAAGGTCCTGGTGCATCCATTATTTCTCTCTCTCCTCTCTCTCTCTCTCTCTGAAAGAAATAAAATAAATTTAAAAAAATGAATTCAATTTAAAAACGAAGGGTGCCTTACTGTAACAGTGGTGCTAGGAAATGTCACAGAGGTCTTCCGTTGAACCCAAGAAGCCTCTTTCCTCAGAGCAGTGTTTGGTTTGGTTAAGGAGCAGTTACCTTCTAGCATTCTCAGGTAGCATGGGCTGCCCCCACTTGGAACCTACCAGGTATGGGCAGTCACTTCCAGTGGGTCGTTGTTGGCTTTGGTAACAGCTGGCATAGTTTTATTAACCTTGTATACATGAACATCGGTGAGGATCCAACTAGATGCCAGTAAGAGAAGCACATTTGTTTCTGTGGGCTTCCTGCATGGCCACGCAGATGTGAACTCCAAGCCATCTGAATTCCCCTACTGGTGTCACAGTTGTTTAGCAGGTGACATTGGGCAAGTCATTAACCATCTCAAAGTTTTTTTCCTGTTTGAAGAACAGAGTTGAGTCGTCGATAGGGCTCTTCAGTCAACTGAGAGTGAGTGCCTGTAAGCAGCGTGCGAAGTCCGAGTGCCGCCAAGCAGGTGCTGTCCGTCTTCTGAGCAGTCCACTTGGAACCAGTGCACCCGTCGCTGTCTTTGGTTGTGTTCATGCATCTGTCCATTTGGTTTTTGAAGCAGGATCTCACTGTAGCCCAGGCTGACCTGGAACTTACACTGTAGCCCAGGCTGGCCTCAGACTGAGCAGTCTTCCTACTCTACCTCCTGCATCGCATGCACTGTCACGTCTGGCCTTTAGTCTTCTTGTAAAGACGTTTGATGGTCAGTTAAAAACTGGTTTCTTATTTTCAAGTGGTTTAGCAAAAGTTACACATTCTTTGTAGTTTTTGTTTGTAGTCCCAGCTAGCGTACCCTGAGAAAATGGCATGACTTCTCCTTTTGGGTCACTTCCTGCAGTTGTGTGGAGGAGGGCTCACATTCAAAGAGGTGCTTGCACAGCAGGGTCTCTGGTAGGCTGGCTGCAGACGCCCTTTACCAGACAGTCTGCTTCTTCCCTAACCGCTCCATGCTGCTCTCAGGGCTGTCATTTGTAGGCCTGTGAAAGGGCGTGGCTTATGTCCTGGTTGTGTGACCCTGGGCAGGTTATTTGATGTCTTGTCATTGTTTTTATTTGTGAGATGGGGATATTAGACTTATTGCAGGCTATCCTAAGACAACTCACAAAGTCTTCAGTGTAGGAACTAGATGATTTGCTATGTTCTTTCTTTTTTAAAATATTTATTTATTATTTGAGATGGGGGGAGAATGAGTGCACCAGGGCCTCAGTCACTGCAAACCAACTCTAGCCCCACACACCACCTTGTGCATCTAGCTTATGTGTGTACTGGGGAATTGAACCGGGGTTCTTAGGGTTTGCAGGTGAGCTCTTGAACTGCTCAGCCATCCCTCCAGCCCTGCTATGTTGTTTCTAGTACTAAAATTATTAGATAGGGCTAGGGGATGACTTCCTGGATAAAACACTTGCCTTGTAAGCTTGATTTCCTGAGTTTATATCCTGTGCCCCAAGTAAAAAGCCAGGAGCTGTGGCAGACGTCTGTAATTCTGGCCTGCCTTACACATTGAGATGGGAAGAGGTGACGGAGAATTTCCTGCAAGCTCGTGGATCAGTAGAGAGTTCAATGACGACAAGAGTGAGTGACCCTGTCTCAGATAGGTAGAAGGTGAGGACCGACTCCAGAATGTCTGTTTCAGACCTTGACACTTGTGCTGTGGCAGTAATGCTGTACCCAAATACATGAGCGTGCATATGTACATTCCCACCAGGAATTTAAAATAATCATTGAAAATTATATAGAGGTGCACTTTTCAGAACTTCATCAGTGTATTCCTGGAGATCCTTGTATTGTGTAAAGCAGTTTGCTAAAAACAGTAAAGTACTGCTAGGACAAATCTCAAAACTGTAGAATTTGTTAACTAGAACCCTTTAACAACCTTAGCTAGACTGTTGGTGCAGTGGAATCTCTGTGGGCTTCTGACCTAGGGTCACCATCAGTCTATGTCTTTCAGTATGATGAGCTTTAACGACATAGGCTTCTAAGAGGTTGGTTTCCCTGGAGTTAGGAACATAATCCTGCTGGGCATGGCGATGCATGCTGTTAATGCGAGCACTTGGGAGGCAGAGGTAGAAGTATTGCTGTGAGTTCAAGATCAGCCTGAGTTGATTATATAGTGAGTTCCAGGTCAGCCAGGGCTCGAGTGAGACCCTACCTCAACAAACCAAAAAAAAAGTGGTAGCCATCTTTGCCCATCTTTTTTTTTTTCCTATTGTTGTTCACACACACACACACACACACACACACACACACACACACACACACACGTGTATATGAATGGATGCATCAGAATCTAATGCTGCTGCAAGTGCCTTTAACCCTCAGCAATCTCCCCAGGTTCCAACTATGGTTCTTGTTTTTCAGTAAGTGGCTGGTGACACAGGGACTTGCTTGCTCCCAAGTCCTTTTAATTCACTGATTTACCTTGGGAATTGTTGGCCTCTTGGGCCTTCACCCATCTATAAGAGAAGAAGCTGGGAGAGCCCAGCAAAGCTTTCCCTTCACCAGGCACCCTAGCTTGAAACCCCATGTACAAAGTGGTTAGATAAAAAGTGGGAGAGGGCAGAGGCCTTCACTTGCTCCCCACCCCCACTTCCAGATGCCAGGCTATTTTGAAACACTTCTCTTTCCAAATTGTTTGTGTGTATGTAAGTTATTTGCATGAGATCTATGTATGGGTATGCAGGAACACTAGCTTTGGGCCTCTACAGACTCCACACCCCCATTGCTATATGCAGTGGGATTACAGACACATCTACCATTGTGATTTGAGCTTTGCACTGGTGCTGGGCATCTGAACTCCAGTCATTAGGCTTGTACAAGAAGCACTTGTAACTATTCAGCTGTCTCCCCAACTCTGTGACTCCCTTTTTGGTTTGGAAAGGGCTGGCCCATCAAGTTTTAAAAATAAAGTTTTAAAATATGTTATTTATTTGAGATAAAGACAGAAAGAGAGAGGGAGGGAGGGAGGGAAGGAGGAAGGAAGAGAGGGAATGAGAATGGTGTGCCAGGGCCTCTAGCCAATGCAAATGAACTTCAGACACATGTGCATCCTGGCTAACGTCAGTACTGGGGAATTGAACCTGGGTACTTAGGCTTCGCAGGCAAGCACTTTAACTGCTAAGCTATCTCTTTAGCCCATGTTTCAGGTTTTGGTTGCTTAAGCCTGGCAGGTGACCCACTGGTTTCCACTACGTAATGGTAGTTCCCTTGGTTACTGTTATATAATCATACTCTTTTTGTTAGATCCTTTTTAGTTTCTGCCAGTTTTATGAGTGTGAAATGGTTTCTTGTGGTTTTGGTTTTTATCGTCCTGATTAATGATTCTGAAAACCTTTTCGTATTTCATTATAAGTTTTTCAAGATAATAAAAAGCTTAGATACTACTGTTTAAAAAACATTATTATATTATGGTTTTATATTATTTATTATTTTATTTGGGGGAGGGGAGAGGAGGCAGGTAGAGAATGGGCACACCAGGGCCTCTAGCTACTGCAGATACACTTCACATGCATGCACCACCTGTGCATCTGGCTTATGTAGGTACTAGGGAGTCAAACGTGGGTCCTTAGGCTTTGCAGGCAAGTGGCTTAACTGCTAAGCCATCGCTCCAGCCCTAGATACTTTTTAAAAAATTGATTTATTTGAGAGTGAAAGAAAGATGCAGAGAGATGGGGGCGGGGGAAATGGGTGTGCCAGGGCCTCTAGCCATGAATGTGCCCACTTGTGCATCTGGCTTATATGGGTCCTGAGAACTCCTATCTTAGGCTTTGCAGACAAGCACCTTAGCTGCTAAGTCATCTCCAGCCCTCTAGGTACTACGATTTTTATATACTGATTAATCAGCAGGTTCAAAGAAGTTAAGATAGTTTAAGATGCAAAACTAAGATTAGTGAGTCACTTCCTGTATTGTTACATCTCCTTACATAAAAGACAGACCCTTGTCTATCTTTAAAACGTCCCATTATTAATACAGAAAAAGGAATATAACAGACTTCATTTGGAAGTTCCCAAGCCCTTGAGCCTTCACTGACTTTCCAAGTGGCCTTCACGCTCATGCTGGGAGATGTGCTTTGACATTTCTCTTTCTCCTTCCAGTGAACTTGAAGATGACTTACTTGGAGAAGATTTGTTATCTGGCAAAAAGGTAAGAAATAAGGTAACTTCTGAAACAAAACAGTCATTTAATTGTACTTAAACTACAGGAATACACTACCATTTCTTAAGCATGGGATGTTATTGCAAAGTTGAATGTGGGTTAAAGTTCTGTAAATTGAGCTGTGATTTTGCTTTGTTTATTGCTGGAGATTGAACTCAGAACTTTACAGATGCCAAGCATGCACTCTGCTATTGAGCTATGCCTCAACCTTGCATGGGATGGACTGTGTTAGTACATTTTCTGGTAATTACAGCTTAAGCCATAAATCCTTTGAAGCAAATATTTTAGTTTTAGTATGTCCATGATATTCGAGCAGATTAGATTTGGGATAGCTGTCACATAAAACTTACCTTTTCCTTTAAAGGACTGCAACATGTAGAAGTCTGATGTTTTGCAAACATACTTGTTTCAGAATTCCCGTGGAAGTAGTCACTGATGAACTTAGATGAGCATGCTGAAATACAGCGTGTTCCTGTAAATAGGAATTGAGTTTCTCAGTATGTTTTTAAACCTTTTTGATTAAGTAGAAACTTTGAAGCAATTATTTTTCCTATCTGCATAACTATATATACCTTCTATGAATTTGCATCAAACAAAAAGTAAAAATACAAAGCAAGAGCTGAAAGTGAACTTTTCAGCAGACAGATCGCTCAGCAGTGTGGAGCCCAAGCACTCGTATTCCTATCTCCAGGTCCCATGTGTCCATATGCAGGGACATAAGCTTGCAGTGCTGCACATGTGCCACAAGGGGACGCGTGCCGGAGTTTTTTCATAGTAGACTGAAAGTCCTGGTGCCCCCATTCTCTGTCTCTCTCTCCGTCTCAAAAATCATAATAAAAAGAGAGTGAACTTAAAAAAAAAATGTCACTAATAGTATAAAGACGTTCGTTGATCTTCCTTATGCTTATTTGTAAAACTTATGGCTTACTTAAAAAGTCCATTTATGCCAGGCATGGTGGCGCACACCTTTAATCCCAGTACTCAGGAGCCAGAGGTAGGAGGATTGCCGTGAGTTTGAGGACACCCTGAGACTACATAGTTAATTCCAGGTCAGCCTGGACCAGAGTGAGACTCTACCTCGAAAAACAAAACAAAAAAAAACTATTTATTTATTTATTTATTTGCATGTATGTGTATGTATGGGCATGCCATGATCTCTTGCCACCATAAGTGGATGTCAGACACATGTGCACTATTGTGCATCTGGCTTTATATGGGTACTGGGAATAGATCGTAGGCCAGCAAGCTTAGCAAGACTTTGCCTTGAACCTTTGAGCCATCTCCCCAGCCTTTTAGTGGAAAATTTCAAGCACGTATGTGAGAAGACAGGGTGGGATGATTTATCCACATGGGTGTCTCATTCAACCTTGGCAATTTTCTGTTAGGAGCTTTTTCTTCATCTTTCCCCACTCTACCTCTTGAATCTGGTGAAGAAGTCTCAGATATTACGATGCTGTCCATGTGTACATCTTGGTAGGCATTTGGAAGTTTCCATATGGGAGGGATGTCTGCTGTAAGGGTGTGAGCATTTCCGGGCTCTTCAGCTTGCAGGGCTTTTGCTCTTAGTAACAGGGGTGCTTAGCATATCTAATCTTTCAGTGCCATGGTTCTGAGGCTGTTTTTCAAAAGGAATTGTCCTCAGTGTGAGCAAATTTCATAATTTATGACTGATATAATTTGTATTTATTTGATTTCTAGTGAGACTTGGTCTTTCTGTAGGTGTTTATTTGTGACTGTATTGCTTTTACTTTTACTATTTCTTCCTTTTTCTTTTTTTTAAGAGAGAGAGAGAGAATTGGCATGTTAGGCCTCAGCCACTGCAGTTGAACTCCAGACACTTGTGTCACCTAGTGGGCATGTGCAACCTTGTGCTTGCCCCACCTTTGTGTGTCTGGCGTATGTGGGATCTGGATAGTCAAACATTGGTCCTTAGGCTTCATAGGCAAGTGCCTTAACTGCTAAGCCATCTTTGCAACCTTGATGTCACCCTTGGCAGATGTGTTGGCTGCTTGACTCTGCCTTCCCCTTGGAGCTGATGGCATGCCCCAAAGTATGCTTTTTTTGTCTGCAGAGACACCTAGTCCCTCATGGCAGAGCCTGATGCAGAGCCCTGCACAGAGGAAGGCTGATATGTCAGCTGGTGGGGACAAGTTCATCTGTGTTGAGAACGGAGGTTACTAGAGCCCAGTTTCAAATCCATGGCTAAGATGCCAAGTGCTGTGAGCAAGTTAGTGCTTTTCAGACTTGAGTGCGATTGAGGAGGAGGTGGACTGGTGTTGGTAGTCCTCTTCAGTCTCTGAGTTTCACTTCCACATTAACTAGTGTGTGGGCCACGTGAGTTTCTGTCATAGGTATAGAGTTGAAGAATGTCTGGGTTGACCACTTTATCTCCATGGCTAAACTCCTGCTGTGCTGACTGATGAAAAAAATCCCTTCTTCTTGGAACTGGAGAGAACCATTCTTTTCTGTCTGCTTTTTCCATGGGAGAAATGACATACCTGTTTTGAAACATAGGAAGGATTTCACATGCACCCACCACCACTCTGTCTTCCTTCTTTTCTGCTTTCCCATAGACCATTTGAGCCGAGTACAGCCAGCTTTTGTGAGAAGCAGTTCTGTCCACTGGGGTTTGCAGCCTGCTGGCTCTGCGTGTTCTTTGAGAACTAGAGCTTTCCCAGGGAAGCGGGCCTTTTGCTCATTGTCTTCTGTGTCTTGCTCAGTAGGTTCGGAAGTGAGAGTTTAGAAAGGAGTAAAACGTGGCCTCTCACAGCATACATGCTCCTTTTTGTGTGACAGATTACTAATGTTGTTGACTTTTCTTTTTGATTTTTTTAAGGTAGGGTCTTGCTGTAGCCCAGGCTGACCTGGAATTAGTCTCAGGCTGGCCTGGAACTCACAGTGATCCTACTACCCGAGCCTCCCAGATCCTGAGATTAAATGTGTATGTCACCACGCCTGGCACTGTTGACTTTTGAATAGATTTTTAAGGCAGTCCCCTTGAAGTTTGACTCTCCCTCAATTGCTAGTTTTTAAGGATTTCCTATTTGTTAATAATGTGTAAAATTATTTATTTGAGAGGGCAAGAATGAGAATGAGCATACCTTCTGCTATTGCAAATGAATGCCAGACACGTGTGCCGCTCTGTACATTTGGCGTTACATGGGTAATGAAGTTTCTGTTAGGTGCTGTACACCCACCCACACTGGGCATTTCTCTCAGGAAATGGATGCTATGTAATAGGAAAAGCCAGGCCTGCATGGACAAACCTGCTTCATTGTCTGTTGCAGTGAATAAAGCCAGGAAGTCAGGCTGGAGAGATGACTCAGCCGTTCAGGGCATTTGCCTGCAAAGCCTGAAGACTGGGCTTGACCCCCTAGTATCCATGTAACGCCAGAGGCACAGCGTGGCTCGTGTATCGGGTGTGTGTTTGCAGTGGCTGGAGGCCCTGGTGTGTCTGTTTTCTCGACATCTCTTCTATCTCTCTCAGCTTGCAAATAAATAACTTTACAAAATGCTCAGGTTTTTGGATACTAGCATTATTAAACTTTGTTTGATTTTAAGGATAATATTCTTATTTATATATTTATGTTAAAAAGGAATCATTTGTTTTGAATACCCCTCAGGAATTCTTAGCTTTTTGTGTTAGAATAAATTGGGTCATGCTTGCTGCGTCCAGCCTTTCTTGCCTGTGGTGTGGAAAGGTGACTGTGGGCTGTCGGCAGTGCGCCATGCACGGACCTCTGCACTCCCTGCTGTGATGCCACAGGAGGCAGGTCTTCTGCATGGCAAGCACTTGCATGGCAGGAGGTTAGAAACAAGCCAGTCTGTGTAATTTTGCACTTGGGTAACAAGTCTTTTATGGAAGTGACACACATTAATTAAATTTCTTATTTTAATTAGAATCAGTCAGATTTGTCGGATGAAGAGCTGAATGATGATCTTCTACAGAGTGATAATGAAGACGAGGAAAATTTCAGGTACTGAGTATTAACTCATTAAAATGGATCCTTATTCAAATTGATGGGAACTGTTTATACTTTGTAGTTATAATGAAGCATAATTGCATAATGTGGTATTATATTTTTAGCATATAATTGCATTCTGAAGGGGGTGTTGTACACTCTGATGTGGGAGCCATATGGATGGATGTATACATAGTGGCCTAAAGCCACTGCAGGTCCTGCATTAATTGTTTCGGTGCTGCCTGTGAGTGCTCAGTGTGGGTGTGTTCTGTGTTGGAGCACGGTGCCGCTCACGGGAACGTGGTGCTGACGTGGTTTATCTTAGAGCACAGCGCCTTCAGACTCCCAGTGTAGGTGGCTGTGGCCTTTCTTTTCATTTCACACAATTTTTTTTTCAGATAAAATATTTAAAACTTATTTCTTACCTTGAGTATTTCAAAATACAAATTCTGCAAAATGTTCATTTTTTACTTTGTAGTTTACAAATATACAAAATAGAAATGTTCTTAAGTGGATATTACATATTTATTAAGGCAAGCAACTATATAGAAAAAAAACACAATTTGTTCTGCTTAGGGCATACTTGGGACTAAACCATTGTACAAATTAGTGCACATCTGAAACCACAGTGCATAGCAGACTGCATGAAAATGTTAAAGGAGTAAACCAGGTATATTTACCTGACTTGGGTCATAAATGCAGATTGGAAGACAAAAATAGATTTTCCTTGTCAAAGTATGCAGCAATTGGAGAACTTCACACAATTTTTTAATTTATTTGTAAGCAGAGAGAGGGAAGGAGGGTGGGGAGAAAGGAGAGAGGAGAGACACTGCAAACAAACTCTGGGTGCATATGTCACTCTGTATCTTTCTTTACGTGGGTACTGGGGAATCGAACTGCCTAGCCATCTCTCCAGCTCAATTTTGGAGAGAGAGGTTTAGAAGTACTCAAGTATAAAAATTGTTTCTATTTTTATGGGGCAAACACCAGAACAGTATGTACATTTGGATTACAAATGTCATTAACAGGTAAGTTATATAGTACTAAACCACAGATTTATAGCAGAATTTTTTTTTTTTAACAAGACTAAAGGTACACTCTGAAGTTCCTCAACCAGATGGGGTATTGTTCTTGTGTTTTTAAAACCCTATGTTATTTTACTCAGCTGTGGAGATGGAATCTCACTTTGTAGGACAAGGTGGTTTGGAACTCACTATGTAGCCCAGGCTGGTCTGGAACTCCTGCTGTCTCCTGAGCGTTGGTGCGCCAGTTGTATTTTAAAAAACTGTTTTTGCATTTTTAAAAATAGTGTTACTTATTTGAGAGAGAGAGAGAATGAGCATGCTAGGGCCTCTGGTGACTGCAAACAAACTCCAGATGGATCTGCCACCTTGTTTTTGTGGGTACTGGGAAGTTGAACCTGGGTCCTTTGGCTTTGCAGGCAAGTGCCTTAACTGCTAAGCCATCTCTCCAGCCCTGTTTTTTTTTTTTTTTTTTTTTTTTTTTTTTTAATATCTGTGAGAAGCATATGTTTTGTTTGGACATTTTTCGTGTACATTTTTTCCCCCTGAGGTAGGATCTCACTCTGGCCAAGGCTGACCTGGAATTCACTATATAGTCTCAGGGTGGCCTCAACCTCACAGTGATCTTACTATCTCTCTGCCTCCCGAGTGCAGTGATTAAAGGCATGTGCCACCACACATGGCTCATATAGATTTTTTTAATATTTAATTTTTCTTAAACAGGAGATTTTTATTTATTTATTTTTTTGGGGGGGGTTTTTTGAGGTAAGGTCTCACTCTAGCCCAGGCTGACCTAGAATTCACTATGGAGTCTCAGGGTGGCCTCGAACTCAGGGCGATCCTCCTACCTCTGCCTCCCGAGTGCTAGGATTAAAGGCGTGCGCCACCACAGCCAGCTATTAAACAGGAGCTTTTAATTTGCATTATAGATATAAAAATAAATTGTTCTTAAAATTCCAGTATTTTCTTCAATTATGTAGTCTCAGGGTGGTCTCAGACTCATAGCAACCCTACCCCCTGAGTGCTGGGATTAAGCATGCACCACCACACCTGGCTTTTATTTATTTATTTTGCATTTTTTTCTGATTTATTTATTTATTTTGTTTTTTCGAGGTAGGGTCTCAGTTTAGCTTAGGCTGACTTGGAATTGACTATGTAGTCTCAGGGTGACCTTGAATTCAAGGTGATCCTCCTAAACTCTGCCTCTTCTGCCTCCTGAGTGCTGGGATTAAAGGCGTGCACCACCACGCCTGGCATTGCATTTTCTGATTATAGAATAATGATCTTATTAATTGGCCAAGCAAACACATTCTATCTGTTTGACTCTATAAATTAGCATGAGAAGTAAGGTGCTTACATTTCGTTTTGGACTTGGAACAGTTAGACCTGCTTCCTCCTCAGCCCAGGCTGACCTGGACTTCACTCTTTAGTCTCTGGGTGGCCTCGAACTCAAGGCTATCCTCCGGCCTCTGTTTCCTGAGTGCTGGGATTAAAGGCGTGCACCACAGCTGCCATTTTGATTTTATTCTTTCAGGCAGAAAACATCTCTCTAACTAACGAGGGCCTCTAGGTGCTGTCTGCTTCCTGGGTCAGTGGCACTGCCCCCATGTGGCCTATGCACCTCTGTTTTCACTCACTGTTAAAGTAAAAGTGCATTTATCAATAACTGAAATAATTTTGCCTGCAGTAGTTTAAATTTTTTAAAAGGTTAAAAAGAATACTTTATTTTTATTTATTTGTTAGAGAGAATGCGGAGGGGCCACATACATGGTTTCTGGGGAGTAGAATGTAGGTCTTAGACTTTGCAGGCAAGTGCCTCAACGACTAAACCATCTCTTCAGCTGATAGTTTATTTATTTATTTATGGGGTTTTTTTGAGGTAGGGTCTCACTCTAGCTCAGGCTGACCTGGAATTCACTATGTAGTCTCAGGGTGGCCTTGAACTCGTGACAGTCTCTTACTTCAGCCTCCCAAGTGCTGGGATTAAAGGCATGCACCACCACACCCCAGCTATTTTAATTTTTAAACAAGTCATTGATGTGATAATTTAGTTTAGAACTACACTCTCAGTGTTTTCTTTTGTGTTTTTGTCCTCCAGCTCTCAGGATGTCACCCGTAGTCTGAATGCCACCTCTGGCCTGGTCACATCATTTGAGTTGTCTGATCACACTAACGACCAGTCTGGAGAACAAGAGTCTGAGTATGAACAAGGAGAAGACGAGCTAGCCTACCACAAACCAGAGGGGCAGGAATTATACAGCCAGGAGTACCCGGAGGAAGGCCAGTATGAAGGCCATGAAGCAGAGCTGACAGAAGACCAGGTAGAATATGGGGAAGAGCCAGAAGAGGAGCAGCTGTATAGTGATGAAGTGCTGGACATCGAGATCAATGAGCCCTTAGATGAATTTACAGTGAGTCTTCTCTTCTTTGTAAGGCCCAAAATAACAAGGCTTCCTGCACATAGGTTTCTTGGCTGATTGGAAATCTCTCTACCTCCCTTGGGAGGGAGAGAAATTAGACCTTATTATCACTGTCTGCCAGTTTCTTTATCTGAGCTATGACAAAGTTTGTGTTGACAGCTTGTTTGGCCAGAGGTATTGCTCCTTTGTCATTCTGGAAAGCTGCACAGAATCATGACCTTGAGGATTGCATCCTAAGGAAGAAAACAGCTTTGTGTGGTGGCAATGCACTGTCAATTGTTAGAAGTACTTAATGCAGAGCTTTTATCCAGGCTTTAGACCAGATCTGATAAAGTCCTTCTAAGGTGAAAAGATTATTGACCTGCTAAAGACATCTTTAAGGTGCTAATATTCCAGAGTGATTGATGGCCTGTGTCCATTCATCCTTTTTGCAACTGAGAGCTGTCTAAACCTGAATAAAGAGATTGGGGGTTAGTTTAGAAAATGTCACACATAATTTGTTATCTATAATCAGTAGGCAAAGATTGTGCTGATCATTATTTCAGAAGGATGGCTTTGGTAGGTAGTGTATTTTTATTAAGTTGAACCATCAGGGAAGAAAGGGGCCCTACTGTAAGATCACTCATCTGTCCTAAGGGATACAGCATCAAGAGATTTGTATTTTGAAATAAGCACCTAATGACATTCATGCAGGACAGTGTGATCTCTGCGTTTGTGTAAAGCTTAGAGTTTTCAGAGCATGAAGCCCTATGGAGTCCGAGTGGAGATGGGCTGTGGAAGCAGAGCATTCTTACCTGTTTGTGTCTTCATTTAGTGTGTGTGCTTCCATTTGAGGGCAGTGCTGTGAATACTTGGTGAATTGTCGTCATTTGTGGCTTAAGGACTTTACAGAGGGCTTCATCATTAGAGCCTGAGAGTATTGAGCTCAGGCTTGGCTGTGCTTACGTCTTAGTAAATAAAGGCTTCTTCAGAAAAGATGTTTGTAGTTTGGGCAGTAGAGTGATGACACCTCACGGTGGGGTGGGTGGGTGTGTGTGGACCTGGTACCCATAGCTCTATAAAGATACAGTTTGAGAAATTGTTCCTCAGAAGGGCAGTGTTTGCTGTTGTGCTGATATGTTTGCTTATGTTCTTCATGGGACATAGGATTTAAAGTGCTTTTAGAAAATTAGTCCAAGGTCTTTTAAACACGTACCTAGTTGTTTTCTTATGGTATTTTATATTGCTATATATCTGTAACAATATTAGTAATCATCTCCAGGCTCTTGTGCTCCTTAAATTCAATTATCAGCTTGTCTTTACTGATAGATGGCCAAGTGCTGGGACACAAATATTGCTGAACCATAAAAAATATGAAATTGGATCGCACACATGTGGGAAGTGCTTGACAGAGAGAGAGTACTTGCCTACTGGGGAGTGTTGTGGACTGGTGAAGAGACTTAGTAGTTGGTGAGGAATTTCTTGTCATACATTTCGTTGTCAAAGTTAGGGCCACATAAGGCTCAGGGTGTAATGTAAAATTCACTCAAATTACCCAGCATCCTTGTGCTCTACAGTATGGGCTTATTTCCCACTAGAGCCTCATGTCACCCCTAGAGCACGTACTTCTCTCCCACACGAGAGCCTCACAGAGACATAATCTTAGAGTATAGACCCAGTTTGATGTTAAGAATGACTGTTACATTGTCAGTGGATTTCATGAAGTGAATTAGGTGCAAGACATGTTGGATGGATTCATTAAAAATGTGTGTGTGTGTGTGTGTGTGTGTGTGTGTGTGTGTGTATGTATGTGTATATTCCTAAGTGTGAGAATTCTGAAACAGATCTGCTTGTCACCACAAAGAAGCAAAAGTAGGCATTTCTTTTTTTTTTTTAAATTTTTTTTTTAATTTATTTATTTGAGAGCAACAGACACAGAGAGAAAGACAGATAGAGGGAGAGAGAGAGAATGGGCGCGCCAGGGCTTCCAGCCTCTGCAAACGAACTCCAGACGCGTGCGCCCCCTTGTGCATCTGGCTAACGTGGGACCTGGGGAACCGAGCCTCGAACCGGGGTCCTTAGGCGTCACAGGCAAGCGCTTAACCGCTAAGCCATCTCTCCAGCCCAAAAGTAGGCATTTCTTATAAAGCTTGTTGTTACCGAGGCATGCTTGACACACATCATAAACTCTGTACATTCATTCTCAAAAATCCACCTGAGAACAGTGACAGTGGTACAGGAAAAGAGAATGGGCCAAGGCAAGGAAAATCGCACAGTATCCCCAGCAGTGAGGCACTACCACCTTCACCACCGAATGAGATCAGTCCTCCTACGCATGCTGTGGAGGAAGAGTCGGGTGGTAGTTGGGCCATGATACACAACTGAGGGAGCTCAGAGGTGCAGAGCAGATGAAACCAGTGACTATGCAAAAGATTCTGACCCTCAGGGACGTTTTAGAAGGAATGGTGGAAGAACCTAGAACCTCTTAATATCCTGTTAGATTTTGTTAAGAAAAAGAAAGAGGACATCATTGACTAATCCAACAAAGAAATTGTTGCCAAAGCAGAAAGACTAAATATAAAAGGCATGGCCCTCTTGTACTGACGGAAGTTCTCTTTTTTTTTTTTTTTTAATTTTTATTTCTTTATTTATTTGAGAGCGACAGACACAGAGAGAAAGACAGATAGAGGGAGAGAGAGAGAATGGGCGCGCCAGGGCTTCCAGCCTCTGCAAACGAACTCCAGACGCGTGCGCCCCCTTGTGCATCTGGCTAACGTGGGACCTGGGGAACCGAGCCTCGAACCGGGGTCCTTAGGCTTCACAGGCAAGTGCTTAACCGCTAAGCCATCTCTCCAGCCTGGTTGTTCTCTTTAATGATAAGATTAGAGAGCAAATGAAGAAATATAGATGCTGGGGGCTGGAAGGATGATTCAGTGGTTATGGTGGTTGCCTGCAAAGCTTAATGATCTAGGTTCGATTCCTTAGTACATTTGTAAAGGCAGATGCACAAAGTGGCACGTGGATTTGGAGTTCGTTTGCAGTGGCTAGAGGCCCTTGTATGCCCATTCTCTCTTCTGTCTCTCTCTGTTTGCAAATGAAAAAATAATCTATTCTAAAGAAAGACATCATTTCCTAAAGTTTTGTCACAACAAAAAGCTCAGCGGTCCCTTCTTCATGGTTTGGAGTGTGGTAGCAAAGCACCCAGCTCAGCTCATCTCCACGACTGCACACGTTTTGCAGATAGATGTGTGACACAGGCCTTTTCTAGAAAGAGCTCGTCATTGGTCTTGAAGAAATTCATCTCAGAAGAACTTGCCAGAGATTCATGTCAAAGCAGAGTCATTTAAATGGTTGAAGGAACCAGAGGAGGAATCTTGGTGGTGAGGAAGAAGATGAAGTTGGAATTACTGAGGTGGTGTATTCAAAGGCTTCCAGTGTACTGAAGGTTGACACTGTGAAGTCTGACAAGGATGATGATGATAGTTTGTTTATTTTTAAAATTCATACACACACACACACACACACACACATACACACACACACACACACATACACATACACCTTTTTTTTTTTTTTTTTTTTGGTTTTGTCGAGGTAGGGTCTCACTCTAGCCCAGGCTGACCTGGAATACACTATGGAGCCTCAGGGTGGCCTTGAACTCATGGTGATCCTCCTACTTTTGCCTCCCTAGTACTGGGATTAAAGGCGTGTGCCACCATGCCCTGCTATACCATGTTATTTTTTAAAAGTGTTTTTAAAATAGGGTCTTACGCGGCCCAGGTTGATCTGGAGCTCATTCTGTAAACCAGGCTGGCGTCAGTGCTCCTACCTCAGCCTACCAGAGCTGGGTATAAAGGCATGCCCTACCATATTGGTTTTGTCATTTTGTTTTAAGGAAACAAACTCCTCCTGTCCTATAGAATTCTGTTTTGGTAATTTTTATGAAAAATAGATAATGTACATTTTAGGACTATTGTGTTTTACATTGAACTTATTTGGGAAGTGTTTGAGCTGTAATTATAATTGATAACTGGGTTTAAAATGACTACTGTAGGGTTAGCAAAATAGATTAATCAGTAAAGTGCTTGCTAGGACTGAGTTTGACCCGGAGCTTACTTTTAAAATGCCGGGCTTGGTATCCTGCACTTGTAAGTGTAGTCCTGGGGATGGAGACAAGTGGATCCCCAGGGTCTGCTGTGCGGCCAGTCTCAACTCCTTGGAGAGTGTAGAAAATAGGAGACCCCACTGGGGAGCCAAAGTCTAGTGTTCGCACAAAGCAGCTGCTTACCGACAGAGCTGTCTTCCCAGCTCCCAGAGCCTGCTTTTCTTTTTGAAGTATTTGTTTATGTGTGTGTGCAGGGGAGGAGAGGTAGGGAGAGAATGGGTGCACCAAGGCCTCCAGCCACTTCAAACAAAACTCCAGATGCCTGTGCCATTTTGTGTAACTGGCTTATGTGGATCCTGGGGAATTGAACCTGTGTCCTTTGGCTGTGTAGGCAAGAGCCTTAACTGGTAAGCCATCTCTTCAGCCCTAGAACCTGCTTTTTAATGGGACTTCACTAGTGTAGATATACAGCAGCTCCTAGAGCATGTAGAGGTGGAGTGCAGATGTTTTGTGGTATGGGTGTCTTTAAGCTCATTTCAGGCATCACTGAGTTCAGGTTGAGTAGTACAAAAATAATAGTTTCAAATCAACAAGAACATAGATTGTGGTGCTCAGAATTTTCCAGCACATTGAACCTCAGAATATGCCAAGTCCACAGTCATTAGACTGAAAGTGAGGCTACAGTTCACAGTCTTCATTTTACTTTGCCCATCTAAGTTCTAATTTGGTGCTGGAGACTGAGCCCAGGGCCTTGTACTTTCTAGGCTGGCAGTACACTCTTAACATTGAGCTAGATCCTCGACCCCTGTATTTTCTTATATTGACAGAAAGTGTTTAAATGAACCTTGTAATCAGCAAGTAACCCAGGTCCACAGAAGTTTATGTGACACTTCACATGGACTGTCTATGGAGAAAATACTATATAGCTTGCGGTAAAGTGTGAGAAATACTGGTAAGTGACTAAGTGATGGAAGAAAAGTGATTTTGTTCTCTGTAGATCTCAGCCCTAAGTGGCGAATGAGCTCTAGACAGTGAGTGAGGTGTGGGGTGTGGGGAGGTGAAGGGTGGTCTTGGTTAGAGGAAAAATGGAGCAGCAGCAGACCCAAAAGCTGGCAGGGACAGCTTGACTTCGAGTCTGTGTGGCTGGAAGGAATGTGCCACCTCAGTTTCCAAGTGGGTTTTAACTAATAAACTCCTGAACCCCACCGTCCATGTAGATGATGCGTAGTGAGGTTATGTTGCTGTACATGAGCTGTGCTGTGGTCTTGCTCCAGCATGTGAACTTGTGTCTGCTCTCTGGAGTGTAAACAGCAGCAGTGTGTAGGACACGTATTAATGACATGCAAGAAATTGGCTCTTTTGAACAGTAAGTTTGTATATTATTTGAGAGGAAGAGGCAGAGAGAGCGTGTGAGAATGGGTGCGCCAGGGCCTTTGCTGCAAATGAATCCAGATACGTGTGCCCTCTTGTGCACATGTGCGGCGTTGTGCGCTTGTGTCACTGTGCATCTGACTTACGTGGAACCTGGAGAGTCAAACATGAGTTTTTAGGCAAGTGCCTTAACCACTGAGCCATTTCTGCAGCCCAGTAAGTTTATTTTTAACATTAAAATACTTTTTCTTGCCGGGCATGGTGGTGCACGCCTTTAATCCCAGCACTCCGGAGACAGAGGTAGGAGGATCGCCGTGAGTTCAAGGCCACCCTGAGACTACATAGTGAATTCCAGGTCAGCCTGGGCCAGAGTGAGACCCTACCTTGAAAAAGAAAAAAATACTTTTCTTCTCGTGAACTTAGTGTTTCTTTTGACCTTATGCAAAGACCTTAAAAGTGTCCTTACATCTTACGTTAAACAGTTTAAACTGTCTTAGTACTATTTAAAATTAAGTTTATGTGAGTTATGGATTCACTCCTCACTGCTTGCCTTGTCTGTGTACCATGTAGGGAGGTATGGAAACTCTTGAACTCCAGAAGGATATAAAAGAAGAATCTGATGAAGAAGATGATGATGATGAAGAATCTGGGCGACTACGTTTCAAAACGGAAAGGAAAGAAGGAACAATTATTAGACTCTCAGATGTAACCAGAGAGAGAAGGAACATTCCAGAAACTTTGGGTAACTTTTTTCTCCCACCCCCCAACCTTCTTCACTCCCATTTCAGATCCCTCCATGGTACTGTGACAATTGATCAATCACACAGGAAGAGAACGCGGCTGTGGGTGACTGGCTGTTGCGCAGAGGGGTGTGGTCTATGGGGGGTGGGTGCTCCAGCTGACAGATGGCCATCTGGATTAACAGTGTCAGCTATAATGGAAGTTTGGGACTAGAGAGATGGCTTAGTGGTTAAGCCACTTGCCTGTGAAGCCTAAGGGCCCATGTTTGACTTTCCAGATCTCACAGATGCCCACCAGGTGGCACAAGTATCTGGAGTCCAGTTGCAGTGGTTGAGACACTGGCAGCCAATTCTCTCTCCCACTAAAATAAAATAATAAAGATTTATAAAGTATTGAAAATTGTTTCTTTTCAGTAGTTGCTCATTTGGAGTCTATGGCCTAGAGCCACTCTGTTCCTGGATGGTCCTGAGATGGTGGGGTGGGGACGCTGGACAGGGACCTTGGCTCTTTGAACCTTGCTCCTTCAGTGCTACAGACTACCGCAGTGCTGCTGACCTCAGGGAGCGGCCTCTGTGCAGCCTGTGTCCTTCCCCACTTAGCAGTGCATTTTACATTAGAGAGAGTGGCAGACTCACCCTAGGGACTTTGTTAAAATGTAGAATTTGCAGTATACTCCCAAAAGGATGGGTTTCCAATGTGCTCTAGGTGCTGCTGTTTGGAACTTGGAAGTACAGAACATGGGCTGTGGTCTCTTAAAGGAAAGGACAAGGGTCACAGTACATGGGGCTATACCTGCTCTTTTTTCTTGGTCTAGATTTAAAAACCGTCAAAATAACTAAAATTGGAGCTTTAATATTAAAGTTTGGTACTGTTGTGAGGGCTGAGGATGGAACCCCAGGTCTCAGGTATGCTATAACCACACCCTCAGTCCATACCTTTATTACTTTTAATATTTTATTACTTATTTGAGAGAAAGAGAACAGACACACCAGGGCCTCTAGCCACTGCAAATGAGCTCCAGATGCATGTGCCACCTTGGGCATCTGGCTTACGTGGGTAATGTGGAGTTGAATGTGGGTCCCTAGGCTTTGCTGGCAAGGGCCTCAACCTCTTAAGCTCTCTCTCCAGTTCCTTTTATTACTTTGAAAACCTGGGTCTGTTTTAAAGACCATGAGCAGGAGCATGTTTATCTTTAGGAGTGAGTGCAGATTTTCCAGTCGACACTAAGTCCCCAAGGCACTAGCTGTTCTTCCATGACATGATATATTAGATGGGGTTCACTATTTGCCTGTATTCACCTCTTGACTCAAGATGCCCTGACCTGTTGTCTTCATGAAGTTGTCAGGTGATTTAAAACCATATTCCTCAGAGATAGACTTAATCTGTTTCTAAGGAATTGTACCTGAAGTTGGCCTTGGGTTAAAGGAGATGGAACAAAGGCCTAAAACAGGAAGCATTTGGTCACATAGCAAAAGAAACTGAACCAAAGACATCCTGGTCTCTGGTGGGATATGGGTGAGATCCCTGTACTGGGGGAGGGGGTGTGGTAACACGTGAGAGGCAAGTGCTGGGCAGTGGAGGTGCCATCCTGAGTTGGGCTGGGCACTGGCGGGGGTGGGGGCTGATGAACCATTGCTCTCTTCCTGGGCCTGACATGTGGTCTGGCAGTGGCTTTTACGTGTAAGTTGTAAAACCTAAAGTAAAAAGCATAGTAACAGCTCACATGGGTAGCTAGGAGGTCTGAGGACATTGAATTACTTGACAGCCAACTCTAGAAAGGGACCCTTTCACTGTAGTGGCTGAATGACCTCTGTGGACTTGGTGGTTCCCTGACCCATGCTGCTTTTCTACCATGCCTGCTGCCCTGTTCAATCCTAACTCTGTCTTGTAGTGTGAGCATTGTTCCCGAACCTCCACCCTGCTCAAGTCCCTCCTTCTCGGCTCAGGACCTCTGCTTCCTTTCTTTTCTTTCAGAATCATTTATACTTCATTTAGAGAATTGTATCGGTTTTTTCTTTTTCAAAGAGAAACGTTGAGTCTTTGATTTTAGCTTTTTGAGGTAGGGTCTCACTCTAGCCCAGGCTGACCTAGAATTCACTATGTAGTCTCACGGTGGCCTTGAACTCAGTGATCCTCCTACCTTTGCCTCCCCAGTGCTGGGATTAAAGGCATGCACCACCACGCCTGGCTTGGAGTCTTTTTTATACCCATATTATCCAGAGACAAAAGACTAGATGGGTTGGTTGTGAGCAAGTGGCACCCATGGAATTCTAAGGTTCTGAAGGCGGAGTAGGTGAAAGTATAAACAACTGGAATATATAACTATCTTTTTAGACATTGCAAAGGATACATGTATCTGTGGAGAATGAGGTAGTTTTGCTAGGTATTTGAACAAATCAAAATGATGTTAAAAGTGTCTTTTTTTTTTGCTCCACATTTGTGAGTCCTAATTTAAGAAAATGTTTGGAAACCAAAGTTTCCCATTGACCTGAAAGCTAGGGTTTATTCCCAGTATGGAAAGCATTCTTTCTCCTGTTACAGGGTGGCTTCTGGAAAGTGAACTCCTGGTAACACAAGCAACTCCAAGGCAGGAGAAGACCTAAAGAAACAGAAGGGGATGGGGCCAACTTGCATGACTGGGAATGTGCATGCTCTCTCCTGACGCCTTAACTGTGGCTGCCTGGAGATGGAAACAGCAGTCTTGGGATCTGTGTAGCAGTCGTTGCTCTTTCTGCATTGTATAGGGCCATTTCCCTGCATTTGGCACTGAGATTTACATGTTTTGCTACTGTAGTACATATATTGTCTTCTGTGATGCTTATTTTTGGATAAATTTTATCAGTTTGATTATAAGTAGAACGTTTTTCCCTTAGTGATAGCCTTGATTAATGTTGAGGCCATTTTTTTTTCTCAATTTTTACTAACATTTTCCATGATTGTAAAAAATATCCCATGGTAATACCCTCCCCCCCACTTTCCCCTTTGAAATTCCATTCTCCCATCATATCCCCTCCCCATCTCAATCAGTCTCTCTTTTACTTTGATGTCATGATCTTTTCCCCCTCTTATGATGGTCTTGTGTAGGTAGTGTCAGGCACTGTGAGGTCATGGATATCCAGGCCATTTTATGTCTGGAAGGAGCACATTGTAAGGAGTACTACTCTTCCTTTGGCTCTTACATTCTTTCTGCTACCTCTTCTGCATCAGACCCTGAGCCTTGGAAGGTGTGATCGAGATGTTACTCAGTACTCCATTCACTTCTTTCCAGCACCATGATACCTTCTGAGTTGTTCCAAGGTCACTGCCATCTGAAAAGAGAAGATTCTCTACCCAAAGTGAGAGTAGCATTAATATAAGGGTCTAAATATTAAGAGAAGTGCTTAGCTTACTGGGCAGTTTGATATGTATAGCATATACATTTATCCAGACATCAGCAGATGTTACACCCATAGGGCTCATGACTACCTCTGTTTTAAGTTTTCAGTATCAGGGATGTATTTCCTCCCATGGAGCAGGCCTCCAGTCCAATTGGAGGGCAGTTGTTTTTCACCATGACAGACATGCCAGTATTGCACCCATTGGCTCATTTGGCCTGGCTGGCCAATTATAAGGCTTGCAGTGTCCACTGTTGAATATCTTCACTGGTGGTATCTCTTTCTCCTATTGAACTACATGTAGAATGGCTTCTTCCAGCTTTCTGTCAGCTGGTCTACATAGAGGAGGTTATCAGCTCAGTTCCAGCAGAATTTCTCAGTGGCCTTGCAGCCCAAGTATGTGGAGCCTTCAGCAATAGGGCCTTACCATCAATTCCTGGTGGGAAACCAAGGGCCTCAGCAATGGGCTATAATGTTTGGGTGGCATCAGGGACCTCCCTGGCCAACAACTCAGTGGAGGTATCCCATCCCTGGCACTGAAAATTTTTTAACAACGATCTATGGCTCCTGAGTGTTCCATTGTCCAGAAACGGAGGATTCCATATGATTTTTTTGTATCCTCTTAGATTTTGATTATCCCTCCCTCCATGTTTCGTTTACTTATTCTCTTTCCCTGACCTCACTTTGGGCATTTTCACCCCCGTTAATCTATTATTCTAGTTACATATACAATACCAACCTATTAAGTACTCTCCTCCCTTTCTTTCTCTTCCCTGTACCGTTTTATTTTTTTTAAAAAAAGAGCCAGGGCTGAGAAGATAGTTCAGGCAAAAAACTGTTTGTTTTGCAACCATGAGGACGGGAGTTCAATTCCAGATTCCTCTTCCCCTTTACAAAAGCCTTTGGTGGTGTGCACGTGTAGTCCCAGTGCTGGGAAGTGGAGACAGGCACTGGTGTACTTGCACGCACACACACACTGGCACTAAAACACGATCAAACAATGTTCTGCTTTTCCCCTTGTCTTTTCTTTTGGAAAATTTTTGTTATTTATTTGCAAGGGGAAGAGAGTGTGTGCATATGCCTGTATGGGCCCGGGCCTTTAGTCACTGAAAATGGAGCTCCAGATGCATGTTTCACTTTGTGCATCTGGCTTTATGTGGGTACTGGGTAACTGAAACTGGTTGTTAGGCTTTACAGGGAAGTGCCTTAATCACTGAGCCATCTTTTCAACCTGCATTCCACCCCTCCCCCCCTTTAAGGCAAGCTCAACAGACTGGCCTTTTGTTTGTGTTTGTGTTTGTGTGTGTGTGTGTGTGAGAGAGAGAGAGAGAGAGAGAGAGAGAGACAGACAGACAGACAGACAGAATTGACACACTAGGGTCTTCAGCTACTGCAGTCAAAGTGTGTATGCCTCTTGTGCTCATGTGCACTTGGATCACTGTGCATCTGGCTTACATGGGACTTGGAGAGTCAAACATGAGTCCTTAGGCTACACAGGCAGGTGCCGTAATCGCTAAGCTTGATTACTTTCAGTCTTTTTTCTCATTGAAACACATAAGAACCCCCTAAATATGAAAATCACTAATTCATGTATGTGACAGTCTTGACTGTTAATTAACCTTAAACACATTTATTTGTGCTTCTAGAGCAGATTGAATTAAAAGTAGTTTAGACTTTGTCCTACGTTATCTTAATGTGTTAGCCTTTTCTCATGTAGGGTTCTGACAGTTAAGCCTTACGGAAAAAGATTTGAGTACTGATTTTTTCATGTTCCCATAGACACCTGTTAAGAGTCATGAGTTCCTTTTAGGCAAAGGATGTCACAGATGTAAGTGGTAATTTTCACAAGGAACCCAGCTGGGCAGGTTTGCTAGAACATACGTGTGCAGAGGAAGCATTCTTTCCATATGAAGTAGAAAGTCAGCAGCTGGCTGTATAGATGGGATGCTGTTGACCAATTTTCCTTAGGGTGATATCTGAAGTTTGAAGCTTTGGGTCCTTTTGACCTAGGAAGCAGTCTTGATTTCAGGTGGCCTTTGAAGGCAGCATGAGCTATAAGTGAAAGGTAGCAATTTTAGACAGGCTGCTTATTTACTGTGAATATACTTCTGAGTTTTATGTTAGGCTAAATCTCACTGGCACATACAATTTGTTAAATTATTTTTATTGCTTTAGCTTAAAGAACCTGTTCACATTTCCTGTACACTCTTCACTTGGACTAACATCCTTAGTTAATGTCATTTAAGGCAATGGGTCTGTGGGATACGCATTTTTATTTAGTGACAGTTGGAAATTGTTAGTGCCAGTAACCACAATACTGTTCATACTGTGACCATTGCAAGCTTTTAAAAGTCTCTTGTTCTTGTGACTGTCATTTGATTTTTTTTGCACCAAATTGTGTATTTCCTAAGTTCTTATTCATTTCTACCTACTGTATAATTATTTGCATGCAAATATGTTTTTAATATTTAAGAAAGGGACAATGCAGAATAAAACATCGTTACATTATGCTACATCTCTTTACTTTAGAATCTGGACATAGTTCAGAAAACACTTAAGGGGAAATTAACATTTCAGTGGAAGTTACAAATGTAATTTCCATCCTGTCATATTTTGGTGACCTTTTGTGACAGCTTGTCTCAATTGTAGGAAAGCATTTTTACTTGCTGATTAAAGATGTCATTTGAAACCATTTTATTACTGAGGATAGTGAAATTAATCTTGACACTCAGAACCACTAGAAAAATAATTGCTGATTCACCCCATGAATGTGTCTGTGAACCAATCATGTAGTCAAGATAGAATGAAAGTCTGTGTTGGTTAAACGGAGATTAAATTTTCTTTCCAATGAGGTCTAGATTCATTTGAAGGGTAGGGAATACCAGGGAAACAATGGCAAGAGAATGAGTTGTATTTTTAAGGGATTTGGGAGGATAGGGTCCAAGGTAGCAAGTAGACTCCATTGATGTAATATGTACCCCTCATTGGAAAAGAAATCCTGAAAAGGCTTCCTGTCATATATTGCAGTGTCTTGAGAAAATAGGTATTTAGTTACCACAGCCTGGCTAAATATTAGTTGGTAAAGGAGCCCTGCTTGGGTAAATGGGTTTTCCCCTTAGGAGTGTAGAACAGTATGCCATTGGAAGCTTCTTGGTCCTTGCCATGTTGGTTGCACACATGAAGCATGGGTGGGTGGCTACCCAGTACTCCTGCGTGTTGGCAGTCCTGCGCTTTGCCCTTCATGACTTCGCTCTGGTCTGAGACGGTACCAGCATCCAGCTGGATGTCAGACTTGTTTGCAGTGCACAGAGAGAGAGTAAAGTAGTAGTATGTGTCTTACCAGTCCTTAGCAACCCCCTTTCGTAATTTTACCTCTGGTGATAACTTTGCCAAATCAGAATGCCTAGAAATTTGTTTTCCATTGCATGTTAGTGACGGATTCTGGCTGGCTTCATCGAGGTCGAGGTGTGTGGGACTGGAGAAGAGCTGGGTGAAGGCACAGGGCTTGCAGTACTCAGCAGGCTAGGGTGGTGGTCAAGTGTGACGCCAGCTGCTGCTATTTAGCTTCCTCTGTGTCCCAGGTGGCAGTGCTTTGTGACAGCTAGATGGTGCTTGTCTATGATTGCCTGGGAAACATTTGTGTAGTAGAAACCATTCATAGGTGTGAGTGGTTGGTGGTGTCATGTCTGTTCTGCTTGGTAAAAAGCTAAACTTGACGCCCAGTTTCATTGTCATACATTCTGTCCTGTCCCATCCCGATGAGTCTAGTCTGGGCTGTGTGAAGTTATCTAACACGTGTGCATCTTTTCAAATAGAGCTTTCAGCAGAAGCCAAGGCCGCACTGCTTGAATTTGAAGAAAGAGAACGACAGCATAAGCAGGGGCGCTACGGTTCCCGGCGGGGAGGAAGGCGAGGTGGCGCTCTGATGTGTCGTGGAGTGGGAGACCAGAGAAGAGAGAACAGTGAGCGGGGAAGGATGAAAGATCCCAGGCCCGCCCTGCTGCCTACACAGCCTTCTGTTGTGGTAACCTATGGTTTTATTCCAACACCTAGTAACTGTAAAGCACTGGCAGTATGCTTTTGTGGGGGGACACACACTTAATGTTCGCCTCTTCTGGGTTGAACAAAGGGAAAAGCAGTAGAGGTGGTGGCTAGAGTTGCTGCTTCTGTAATGCTACTTCATGAACAGTCCAAGCAGTTCAGTCCCCCAGTAGGTGGGTAGACACAAGTAGTCCTACGTCTCAGTGACTCCGGGTGGAAGAGCTAATGTGACCCCACCCCTCCACCCCACCCCAGCCATGACCAGGCTGCAGCCAAACCCTTCTCTGCCCTCTTGTGCATTCTTTTCTGAAATGCATGGCTTTGTAAAGCTAGTTTTCACATACAGAATTTAGACAGTAGTTGATTATTTTATAAAACTTTATTTTATATAGTTCACTGTAGGTATTTTCTTTACATTTTTTAAAAATTGTATTTATTAGAGAGACACAGGCACAGAGCAAGTAAGAGTGCGCCAGGGCCTTCAGCCACTGCAAAAGAACTCCAGACGTATGTGCCCGCTTGTTCATCTGGCTTACGTGGGTCCTAGGGAATCGAACCTGGGTCCTTTGGCTTTGCAGGCAAACATCTTAATTGTTAAGCCATCCCTCCAGCCCGTAGAATTTTCTTAAATAACACTGACACTTTAATTTTCTTATCGTATTCCAAATATTTATTCATGACTTAAGAAAGCATGTAATTTCAACTTAAGTGAATTTCTTGTCTTCTGGGACACCCTAAAGCAAAAACAAGAATTGTGGTGATTCTATTCTTTGTCAACCTGAGGTAAATTGTATGGCTTTTGCCTTAGAAAGTCCATATTTGGGAAGAAACCTAAGACCCATAGTGTGTTCCCCATCTCCTTCAGGGTTTTAAATCCCCATCAGGTTTTTAAATTTTTGCTTTTATTTTATTTTTATTTTTTTGAAACCTCTGTCAATGTTTTGAGCGTCATGATAAAAGTTGGTAAGATCTTGAAGTAGAAGTACTGCTACCTGCGGTTCAGGCGTCCTCCCGCAAGTCCTCAGGAGAGGAGGAGGTGCTGAGAATTTGCCTCTAGAAGACCACTCCTGTGCACGCAGCTGTTTGGTTCCTGAGACCTGCTCTGTAAATGTCTGGACCTTTCTTCCTTCTCTGCCCTTCTGTGCTGCCCTGCGCCTTTTCATGGTTTTTCTCCACTGCCTTGGACGTCTCATTGTGTGTCTTCATGCTGCTATGCTGTGACCACCTGTGGTTGTCATTTTCAGATGCGCTATAGTTGATGTTGGGTGGCGCCAGTCAGTGATGTGCTTGCTTTGTGTATACAGAGAAGAATGCAGCCTGGCTTCCAGGAGCGTACAGTGTACATATTGAATGGTCCATACTTTTCGTCCTTCCTGAGGATGGGTAGCCATATACAATTTAAGTCTACTTATTGTTCCTCTGAATTTCTCCTTTCTTTTCATTGGACTGGGGCTATTTCTTCCCTTTGCTTTTTTACCATGTCTACCTGACATGCTGCCAAGAGTGATCACCTTCCTACCAGAGACCTTGTATCTTTTCCTTGAAACTCAAGCCCTCCACAGCTTGGCATCATCCCAGGGAAAAGTGCTAGCTGGAGTTTGGGTGTTTGACTGCTCTGCAATGACATGGCCAGTTTGACCAGTGATTAAAAGCAGAACTCATGGAGGCAGATGGTCTCCGTTCTGACCGCAGCTATTTGCCTGCTGGCCATTTGGTCTTGTAAAGAGCTCAGTAAGGATGACCCACTGTGTGGCATAGCCAGGAGTTTGGACTGCTGCCTGTCTCCTGTGCTCGCCTCCCACAGGGCCGCTGGGCAGAGCTGCAGATGTCTCAGTTGGTGCTGTTGATTTCCTCCTCAGAAACTGTTAGGAAAATGGACATCTTAGCCACGTGTGCTTTTCTTGCTTCTGACCTCCTCCTCTTCCTCCATCCTGTGGCCATACTCTCTCTCTCCCTCCCTTTCTCCCTTCATCCCTTCCTCTCTCCCTCCCTCCCTCCCTCCCTCCCTATCTGTTGAGCATACAGGAGGTCACTCCCTTGGGCTTCTCTCTATATAAGTGTATTCCTCGGACGCTGTCTCCTGCTGCGAATCCCTCTCCGGCCTCATAGAGCGGCGCTCTCTAGCCCTGGCTTGCTCTCTGCCTTTGCTTGCTGGCACGTTCCTTCAGCTGCTCTCGGCTGCCTGAGACTCCTTGAGGAGAAGCAGGGCTGGTCCTATTCGGCACCGAGGACAGCTTCTTTCTTGTCCCCAGCTGGTCAGTTTGCTTGCTGTGGGCACTGGACTAAATTGCCTTTTTCAAAATTCATGCTGGATATTTTGGGACTACCATTTCTTCCTTCCCTGCCTTGGACTGAGAAACCTGGAAGCCCTCTTGTGAGTAGTCAGAGTAGTCTGTTAATCCTAAGTTCAAGTTTGGTGTGCAAGTGGTTTCTGTAAGTTTGTGTCTGAAAAGTCAATATACCATTCCTTTCCTTCAAAATGTTAATTTCTGTGAATATTTTTGTTCTGGTTGTTTTTAGGCTCACTCACCAAGGTTAATCCCTCCGCCCCAGCCGCAGCCACCTCCTCCACCACCACCACCTCAGCAGCAGCCAATCAGAAGCCTATTCCAGCAGCAGCAATTGCAGCCTCTGCTCCCCTTGCAGCATCCACATCACCCTTCTCCACCTCAGGGAGTACACATGCCCCCCCAGATCGAAACCCCGAGGATGATGCTTACACCTCCTCCTGTGACTCCTCAGCAGCCCAAGAACATCCACATCAACCCACACTTCAAGGGGACTGTGGTGACTCCTGTTCAAGGTGTGTGTGTTTTCTCTGATGGCGGGTTCAGGGGATCCACCTCTGAACCTGACTAGTTTCATGTTCCCATTTCTGAAGATGCGTACACTTGGACTCAGTTTAGCTTGATGTCCATGTTCATTTCTTCAAAGTGCAGTTCTCTTTCTTTGAAACTGAATAGAAAGTACTGTGAGCATGCCCAGTGTATTGTACTCTGGAGGGTGTTGTTGAAATTGCTGGGTTGTTATTTCATGGATCTCTCAGGGATAAATGGTGAGCTGGCAGTGAGGAACTGGTGCTTCTTTCAGTTGTAGTACAATGACGAATCTGGAACCCTAATGGTGATATAGACTTGTCGGGGGGAGGGAAGACTTGGGATAGTCAACCTTAGAGTATGGGCAGCAGGAAGTCAGGCAGGGCTGCTTGAGGGTAAGATAGGAAGCTGAGGTTTTAGCTCATGAGTGGGTAGGCTGTGGATTTCCCTGGCTATAGGAAGGCTTCAGGGTTCTGGTGGTGCCTGGTGAGGCGAAAGGCAGGAGGCTGCTTGTCATGGGCTCAGAGTGGGAAGGGGATATGCTGATAGACTTTCTTTGATAATTTCCTCTAAAACAGAAAGTTCATAGATGGCAAGGGGAAGGGACTTGAGGAGTTTTTATTTTAAGGTCAGAGAGTCACTTCCTATACTCAGAAGAGCTGGTTGACTAGGAAACATGTCACTGATGGAGGCCAAGAGGAAAGGGTGTCATGACAGGACTTGTGTACCCAGGGGAGCTAATATACAGGACCAGGGGCAATCATTGTGGCCCAGTATTTCTGCTGATGAGGTAGAGTCTTCTCAGTGAGTATCAGGCTAGTAAGTGGAAGTAGGAGAGAGGCTGTTCTGATCAGGGCAGAGTTAGGGGTGAGATCCTGAATGGAAAGGAGACCATCACCATGTTGCATTGTTTTTCAGGCCGAGCATACCTTTTGTGCTGGGTGTTTCATGGATAGCTTGATCTCAAAGCAGTGGAGGGAAAGTAGAACCCACAATGATGGGCCTTGGCTGAAGGAGATGGGAGAAAAAGATAGTTGTTAAAATGAGGGTCCTGGAGGTGGAGAGGTAGGAAAAGAGTGGGTGGTGCTGAGCCCCATATAGAAAGAAAGATGGTTGTCCTTGTGAGGTGGCCACAGGGATTATGGATGGGAAGCAGGGTCCTGGCAGGTACACAAGCCTAGTTCTAAAGATGGTGTCAGTGATGCAGGAGTGGCATGAGGTTCAGGGCTCTGAAAGGACCAGACCCCACCTCTCACTGCGAAATCTGTGTGAGAAAATTCCTTTCCACTAGGGCCTCTTGACAGAGCAAGAAAGTCAGAGACTACTGACGGTGAGTGTAGTGATTTAAATGTGTGGCTACATTGACTTAGGTTTGAATCTTGAGTCTCCTGTGGCTGGAACCCTATTGGGGAAGAGGTATGTCACTGGGGCGAATCTTAAGTCTAGCCGTAAGGTGTATGGAGAGACTTCTGGAGCTCTGGCTGTTTGGTGTTTGTTAGCTTTTTGGTGTTTGCTGTCTGTTAGATGGTGTCTCTATGCTTAGATCTGTGGAAATGAGTCATCTTAATCTACCATTGATGCTTTCCCCTGGAATTTATAATCCTGAAATAAACCCTTTCCTCCTTAAACTGTATCTGGTTGGATGTTTGTCCCAGCAACAATGAACTTGAAATTTCAAAAGGCGGAATTTGAAAAGTTGGGAGAAGTTGGTACTTTGAATGCAGGAGATGACAGGATGGCCACTGGTCTTGAGGTCTACCATATTGACACGCGTAGATCAGGAGAATGAAAAGGCTGTCTTGTGTCCTTAGATAATGTCAGTGTTGAGGTCAGCATTAGGATAACGGTACTGCTTTATACTGGAACTCTTAGTATGGCAGAGAAATGGTTGGATATGCATGATTTGTTCTTTATTGGTCTTTCCATCCTTCCTCAGTGACTCCATTGTGTTGTCTCAGGGGCAGTCATAGCTCTTCCAAGCCTGGGAAAGTCTTTCATTCCCTTCAGGCCCTCACCCCCTATGTGACTTGGAAGCTCCATGGGGAAGGTGTGCTAGCACAGAGCCTGTTTCTTTTCTTTTCGGAAAAATACAAAAAAAAAGCATTTATTTGTTGATTTGTTTGTTCCTTTGTCCATCCATCCCTGGGCGTGCCAGGGTCTCTTGCCACTGCAAATGAATTCCATATGCCTGTGCCCACTTTGTGCATCTGGCTTTTTGTGGGAACTAAAGAATTGAACACAACAGAAAAAGTGGTGCATATGTCTGGATTTGGTTTGCAGGGGCAAGTGGAACTGGCGTGCCACTCCTCCCCCAACACATGAAAATAAATAATACTGCATTTTAAAACATTCTTATCTACAAATGCATCCCATTTATGTTATGCAGTGGTAAGCCTCAGTGTACCCACCTTGGGGCAGAGTGCGGGAGAAATCAGCGTCAGCATGGCAGCTTGTTTGCTTGGACACGCTTCTGTGTGCAAGCGTTTTCTTCAGCTCGCATGGCTTGCCATTTGCTTTCTTTGCCTGCTTCTGTTTTCCTCCTCCTCTTACAATTCTAGAGGATGTAGATTTAAATTTGTCAGTTACTGGGGTTTGATAGCTTGACTAATCTGATAGGGATGTGGCAAACAACAGGGTTTCTCTAAATAGTTGAGACTAGCCTTGAACTCAGTCTCCCGAGTGCCAGTTCATGCCCTACTCAAACTAGGTCTTCTTATTTTAGAGGAGTACTATCTTCTTTCTTTGTAATTCTCTATGAAAACTCCAACTCGGCTTATGCTGTTACGTGTTGGGGGAAAAGCCACCTCTCCCCTCTCCTTTTATGCAATGGTCGAAAGTACCAACTTTGTAGCCACATGTACACCTAACATCACTATGTACAGTTCATGTAGCAGCATACATTTTATGTCACACTTGGTCTGGTGCCCCCTTTCCCATGGGTCTGGTTGTGAAAGGACTATAACACAAGGTGTTTTCTTGCAGTGCCCTTGCTGCCAGTACCAAGCCAGCCAAGGCCTGCCGTGGGGCCCCAAAGATTCCCGGTGAGTAGCAGCTGCTCCTGGTAGCCTCTTGACTCAGGTGTTGATGCTGTGCTTGCCGCGCTCCAGCCCCGCGTGGTCATGAGCTTTGTCCAGTACTGGCAGGAGTCTCTGCGTGGGAGAGGTTTGGCAGCAGCTTCTGGTCAGTGGGGTTCTAAGCGTGGAATTAACCTTAATTGTGAAACTGTTGGATCCGGGATCATCAGTGGATTGTCTTTCATCATAACGATATGAGTTCTCATTTTTTATTGCCCTGTTAGTCAAGGTGCCTTTATAGGCATGTCATAGATGGGTGGGTCTGTGTGTCAAATTGGAAATAAAAGTGAGACTTGTTTTTCAAAAATCTACTAGCATCAATGCACCATTTTGTTTCCTGTTTTAAAATGAAAGTTTCTACTTGAAGGTAGATTTAAAATAAAGCACGTACTTGTGGGCTTCCTTCACTTCACCTGTAGCCGGAGGAGAGTGTTTAACTATGAATGTGCATTTACTTTGAATTCTCAGCTTGATTTTTCATCTGTTCTTGATTCTACTAAAGCTCTGAACACAAATTCTTAAAAAAAAAATTTTGTGGGGGGGATGGGCCAGACGATGAAATTTGAATGACATTTGTGTGTAAGCCAGAGATAGAGTATGAGTTTGGCCAGGCAGTCTAACTTTTGGGTGGGAGTATCTAAATGGTCTGGTTGACAGATGAGCCTTATTATCCAGGCAGATGATGTATCTGAGGCATTGGTAGTAGGTTTGGGTCAGGAACCCATGTGCCTGACATCGGGTGGGTTTAAGGGTCAGAGTACTTTATGGGTACTTTCCTGACCTGCACTATTCCCTGTGTGCCATGAGGTGCTGTCTGCAGCTGCTCCTTCTGGTTATAGTCCTGTGTTTGTGAAGTTAACCTTTTTTAGATACTTCTCCAGCTTCTGACACTTTGTTAACTTTTTAAAAATTAGTTGCTTTTTAAATATCAAAAATAGTTTTTTGAGACATGGGAACACTGTCTTGAGATGAGGTGAGTGCACACATTAGACCGTCTTCTGGAGTGCAACTTCTCCACTGCCACCGCAAAGCCCAACACTGGAAGCGCTTTGTACCTTTTTTTGGGATTGTGAGTGAATGTGCTATAAATTCACCATTGGTCTTGCTTTCAAATTTAATTTGCTTGGTGATGATGAAATGTGATGGGAAAAAAAGCAATCATAGTTTTTGGAAATAAAGCAATATATATGTAATTTGATATTTTTATTAAAAGTTGTTTGCCGTTATAAACTTATACAATTTTGCCAGGCGTGGTGGTGCACGCCTTTAATCCCAGCACTCGGGAGGCAGAGGTAGGAGGATTGCCATGAGTTCAAGGCCACCCTGAGATGACAGAGTTAATTCCAGGTCAGCCTGGACCAGAGTGAGACCCTACCTCGAAAAAACAAAACAAAACAAAACTTATACAATTTTCACTTTTTTAAAATGGGCATAATTAAATGAAATTTAACTTATATCCTTAAACTAATTTTAAAAATATTTTTATTTATTTATTTGAGAGAGAGAGAAAGAGATAAAGAAAATGGGCACTCCAGGACCTCCAGCCTCCACAAGTGAACTCTCGACACATGTACCACCTTGTGCATCTGTCTTTATGTGGGTCCTGGGAAAGAGAACTTGGGTCCTTTGGCTATACCATCTCTCCAGCCTATTAAACTAATATTTTAAAAACTTATTTATTTATTTGCACAGAGAGAGAGAGAGAGAAGAGAGACAGGCAGAGAGGATGGGTGCACCAGGTCCTCCAGCCTTTGCAAATGAACTCCCAATGCATGTGCTACTTTGTGCTTCTGGCTTTTAGGTGGGTACTAGGGCGTTGAACCCGGTTGTTAGGTTTTGCAAAAAAAATGTCTTAACTGCTGAGCCATCTCTCCAGCCCCATTAAGCTAATTTTTATTGGAGTGAAATTTTAATAATAATATCAGTTGTAGGTTAACCAAGCTTATGACTGCTGGCCTTATGCACCACAGACTCTGTTCTGGTGTTTCTCCATAGTTGAAGTTCAGTGTGTGTTAAGCTGAAATTTGTGCGATAAAATAATTCACAGTCCAGGTATGATGGCATTTTGGTGTCAAAGTTGCAACCCTGTATTGCCGATATATATATGTTTTTATATATCTACATATATTATATAGATATTTATATATATTTCTAAATTTTAATACCATATCATAGATTGACTGTTTTTCATGTTCATATCAAAATCGGTATTACCGTTGTGGATGTGAAGTGTCTCTGCTGTGCAGTGTGATGAGTGCTTGCA
The DNA here is from genome assembly GCF_020740685.1 of Jaculus jaculus. Lineage (NCBI taxonomy): Eukaryota > Metazoa > Chordata > Mammalia > Rodentia > Dipodidae > Jaculus > Jaculus jaculus. The sequence goes on along the minus strand of NC_059111.1, from coordinate 113,131,007 downwards.
GAAGCTGGAATCATCTCAGGTAGGAGTTCTGTCAGAGCTGCAGCTGTGATTTCACAACACATTGTTTTGTTTTCATCAGAACATGGATAGCTAGTGTACCTTCCTTTCACACATCCTGTTTGTTTCTGTTTGACTTGATTTCAGCTCCAGGGGTCTTTGTTTTTTCTGGTAATAGCATGAAAGCTATTCCTGGTATTTTTGTCATTAATCGTGAAGCCTAAGAAGCAGCTAAGTCCTTTCTTATCCTTGAGTATAGTTTTCAGTCCTGGTTTGTCCTCAGAGGCTTATTGTAACATAAAATGCCAATTGTTTCAGCTCTTTAGGATGTTACATTGAGGCCTTGTCAACCTAGTTGATTTTATTTTCAGTCCAGTTGCTGGTTTTGTGGACAAATCCCAAATGATCCCTGGATTCTTGGTCTAGGGTGTTAACACTCTTTTAGTCCTTTGATTCTGTTAGCCAGTAAAAGACAAAGTTGGCAGGCTGTTGGCTAATTTTGTAGTGCTCTTTGTTCAGAGTAGGAATGGAAACTGTTCAGAAAGGTGATCTTGTAGGCTTGGTTTTGTCTTCGAGCAGTGGCCTTACTGCTGGGCTCCTCACAAGGAGTCTAGTGTGGCACAATGGCGTGTGCAATCAGATGTTGGTAACTGAGGCTTTCTGGATACCTCCTGAATGCCAGTTAACACAAACCATATCTGAGAAGACTGCTGCAGCAAATCCACTTCTTTCTGACAAGAACTCCACAGATGAAAATCAGTACTTGCCACACTCCAAGAAGGAGAGCCTTGCTCTTGTGAACTCACTGTTCTCCAGCACGGTGGCATTGCCTTGTACTTGTGAGCACGTAAGGTAGGGAAGGGTGATGGGCGCTTTCTCTTATCAGATCTTTTTGAGCAGTAACAGGAGAATGGGTGGGAGATCCTTCCAGCTGTCAAATGTTGTCAGGCTTGCAAGGAGAAAATGCAGTTTAAAATGCAAGCGACACAATATCCAACATCCTCCACTTGCTTCTGGGTTTCTGATTAATCATGATTACCATACATTATCATACCATCAAATTTAATCATATCATTGAATTCCCATCTGTAGCAGGAGCAAAAACAGCTAAACACAGTAGATGCAGCTATTAAATGCGGTGGCTTGTCAAATGCAGCAACTCTTTTCTTGGAGTCTGCCTGCATGCCTTATGTCTGCGCGGAGGTAGGGTGAGTTAAAAGCTGCATCACCAGCTCAAAGGCGAGGAAATAACAACTGAAGTCTAATTAAACTAGGTTCTTATATAGTAACTGTTGAACCACTCGGTAAGAACTGCATTATAAAGTACATGCTAAACTATTTTGTTTCTTTTTTGGCTAAGCAAAGCTGTTAAAGTGATGCCATCTCCAGAAAACAGTGCCATGGGGATAGACCTAAACCCTGTCAGGATACGCAGTGCTATGGGGATAGACCTAAACCCTTTCAGGATTGCAGTGCCACGTGGATAGACCTAAACCCTCTCAGGATACGCAGTGCTATGGGGATAGACCTAAACCCTCTCAGGATACGCAGTGCTATGGGGCTAGACCTAAACCCTTTCAGGATTGCAATGCCACATGGATAGACCTAAACCCTCTCAGGATACGCAGTGCTATGGGGATAGACCTAAACCCTTTCAGGATTGCAATGCCACGTGGATAGACCTAAACCCTCTCAGAATAGGTAGCACCATGTAATAGACCTCTTTAGTATGGTGTTTCCACCTGTAACATTGGGTAGCAGTAACAAAGTTTTGAAATGTGGTAACTACTTTGTGCTCTGGATTTTGTGGCATGTCCCACAGATAGCACATTAATGATCTTCCCAGGAGTTTTAAAAGACCTATTGCATTAGTTATTGCTATGACCAAGTATCTCACAAGAAGATTAAAAAAGGAAAGGGTTGATTTTAGCAAACAGCTCAGGTTACACTCCATCTTCCCCATGGTGGGGAAGGCATGAGGACAGGAGTGTGAGCCACAGGTCAGTCAGGAAGCCCAAAGTGGATGGGAAGGGAGGGTTGGCCATATGACCTTAAGGTTCGCCCCCAGCGTTACCATTCCTCCAGCAAGGTTCCACCTCCTAAAGCTCGCACATCTTTTCCAAACAGCCCTCCCAGCTGGGGAGCAAGTGTCCAGACATAGGAGCCTATGATGGATGGGGGGCAGGGTATAGAGGGGTTTTATATTCAAAACACAATACTCAAAAATCAATTTAGAAGCATTTTAAAGATAAACTATAAGGGTTGGAGAGATGGCTTGGTGGTTAGAGCACTTGACTGTGAAGTGTGAGGACCAAGGTTTGGTTCCCCAGTACTCATGTAGGCCAGATACACAAGGTGGCGCTCGTAGCCACTGCAAATGAACTCCAGACATATGGGCTACCATGTGCCATCTGGCTTATATGGGCTTGGGGAATTAAACCTGGGTCCTTAGGCTTTGCAGACAAGTGTCTTAACTGCTAAGCCATCTCTCCAGCCCTGCTCTGCTTTTTTAATTGATTCTTTTTCTTAAGTGAAATATCATCTTCCTAGCTAGTCTAACACATGCTGTTGAGACTTGGGGGTGAATGAAGAAAGGGCAGATACGTAACTGCTGGACTTCAGAGTTTTTTAGAGCCTGTGCCCAACAGCCTTATGAAGTGGAGGCATTGTCATTTTCTCTGTTTTTATAGCCTGGGAAGAATTAATTGCTTTTGTTTACATTGCTGTGCAAAAGTAGGTTTGAAACCAAGCTAGTCCCTGTCCAAAGCCCATTCTTTTCATTTTTATGCTGTATCCTCTCCTTAAATCTCAGCATATACTTGATGATTGGATGCCAGTGAGATGGCTGAGTGAGTGAAGCTCTTTCCATGAAGTGTGAGGACCACGCTTGGACCTTGAGCACTCACATGCAGCGTTAGATGTGATATTGCTGCCCTGTGATCCCAGTGCTGGGGAGGTGCGTACAGGTGATGCCTGAGCTCACTAGCCAGCTGCTCTAACCACATCGATGAGCTCTAGGTTTAGAGAGATACTTTGTCTCAGCAAATGAAGGGAGAGTAACTGAGGACATTACTTATCATCAACCTGCATGTTTGCATGCACACATGTGAGTCTACATGCACACACACACACACACACACACACCCTGCACAACATGTATACATGTCAAAAAGTGAAGGAATAAAAAAGGAACCCAAGAAACTGAACCAACTCCACAAAACTGTGACTGTCCCTAGATAATTTAGGGAATTTCCTGGAGGGGCCTCATGGGTTGCTCAGAGTAGCGCGGCTGTGCAGGCACGGAGAAGGCTTTGTTTGTGAGAGCGTGTGAGGCTCCTTGGTAGGTTAGTACAGGTTGTATTTGTACTCCACAGATGGTTTTAGTGTGTAGTGAGTGTCCAGTTTTATTGCTGGAGCCTTACTTGAATCTACATAGTATTGCTCCAAGTATGAAACTCAAAACTTCTGTAAATGCCTGATTTACATTTGTAAATATAAAAATGCCTTCTAGAAAACTGAATATGGGTATTTAAATAAGCTACAGCATAAAAGGAAGAAAAAAAATCTGTGGTAAATGCTGAGATAAGAGGATTACCTCATTGTGATAGGGGCTGCAATTTTAATTCTGTCAGGGGTCACTGGTGGTCTTTATTCCATGCATTGAACCCACTTAATCAAAGAGAACTGAAAGGTGTTCTTTAGTGTCAGTTGGTTTCTATAGAGTCCCTTGCATTTTGAGTGAGATTAATAAATGGAAACATGCTATACAGGGAGGTTATAATTTCTGAAGTTTCAATGACATTGTTAAGGTATTTAATTAGTCTTATTAAAACATACCGACCCGACCCTTTCAGAGAAGCTGATAAGTCATACAATAGCTGTTGAAGCCATTTTATTCTTGGCTTTATGCGATTAACTTTGTTAAGCAATTTATGCAAAGTTTCCATCATTTTTTTTGTAACTGAAGTTATCACTTCTTCCTGAATAGGATTAATGTTGATATCATCATGTAATTAACAAGAGATGCAAAAAAGTGAAAGAACAATTTGTAAGAATTATACGAGAGAATGATAATTTTTTTACCTTGGATTTTTCAAGGGAAATAATGAAAAACAAAACAGAACAGTTACTCAGAAGGATTAGGATATTCTTTCCTTTCAGAGGGTAGAATTAATTAGTACTAAAAGTTCTGTAAGTGAAGTAAACACAATTCACCAACAGTTTAAAAAACAATTTAATTATGTCTTGTCCTTTATAGTCATGCATTAATAGAGGTTCCTTAACGTGTGGTGGCACAGGAGCATTTGCAGAGTAGTCAGAACGTAGAATCACGGGGCAGCTTTGTCTCAGATACAATGCTGTGTCCACATGGAGAGAGAATGTGCCATCAATCCTGTGCTTGAGTGTGCAGTGTCTGTTCCTTTGGTTGTGTCCAGCAGACAGTCCAATACTGTGTGTGGCTCTTTCCAGCAGAGAGCCCAGTACTGCCTGTGGCTGTAGCCAGCATATTCCAGTATTTGATATGACTTGTATTCAAATGACATAAGTTAGGTCCATACAGCCAAACTGGGTTAACAGTGATGTTAAATAAAAATAAACCAACATGGCTGGAGAGATAACTTTGTGGTTAAGGCACTTGCTGTGAAGCCTAAGGACCCAGGTTTGATTCCCCAGAACCCATGTAAGCCAGATACACAAGATGGTGCGTGTTTCTGGAGTTCCTTTGCAGTGCTTAGAGGCTCTGGCATGCCCATTCTCTCTGTCCCGCCCTCCCTCCTTCCCTTCTCACCTTTTTCCCTTTCCCCCCTCCCCCCTCCCCTTCTCCTCCCACTTTCACTCAAATAAATAAATAAAATAATTTAAAAAATACAACCAACAGGGAGTTTATTTTTTGCATAAAAATCAGAATGGACAGGTTTGGCACAACAGTTCTGTAGTATTGGGACCCCCATTAGTTTTCTATTTTATTGTCCCCAAATGCGCATGTCTGCATTCATACTGAAATTGGGCAGAAGGTGTGTGTTGCATGAGGCCCTTCCAGGGTTCAATTGGACTAAACTTGGAGGGACAGTGGTGTCTTATGGTAGCAGAAGCTGAACCTGAGGGAGGATCCAGGGAAGCAGGACAGGAAGGGGTGGAGCAAGAGCAAGATGTAGATTCAGCTCAGTCTTGACCCTCATCATGGAGGGCTCTGGAACACAGGTCCTGACTCAGACAGTAGTGGGGCCAGCTTGTGCAGCTGTGAGGTTCTCTTGCCTGCTGTGTCAGACACTCGCCGTGTGGCCTTTACAACATCTGGGGTTATGGCTCTGGCACCCAGGCAGCCTCACAGCAGTGTCTACATTGTGTGGGCTAGCCTCACAAGTAGAAATGTAAAGTGAATTTACTGCTCAGCTCACTAGGCTCCATATATATTAGCTCCCTTCCTCTGGTCCTAAGTGGTCTCTGCATTCACAGGCAGCTGGGAAGAGAAGGATCATTTGTGGGAGGCCCAGGCTGCAGACTATACACATCTCAGGTGCCCATGTTTCCTGGGTCTTGTGGCGCATGCCTACAGGGAAGGCTGGCTATAGACTCTAGCCTTGCTGGCACTCAAAAATGACAGGTGTACAGTGTGTGGAGCTCCAGCATTTGTCGGTAGGGGAGCAGTAGCTCATGTTTCTATGAGGCCTAACAACATTGGTGTGTATGCATTTATATTTTCTTAGCACCGATGCGCCTGCAGCAGCAAGTTACTTGTTTCATTCCCCCACCTCCTGTTAACTGGACCTTAAGCCAGGATCTAGAAGCAACTCTAAAAATTGTACACAGACACTGGGTGGGAGGGTGTTTTGCCATGGTGCAGATTTCCTCCTGCTTTCTTTGCTCTTCATTGAGTGATTTCTGCTCCAAATTGATCTGCATTTATTAATAGGATTTGACTTGCAAAATGTCTTGTTAATGTATGGGAGTGAATAGTGCTATACTTGTTTTTTGGAGGAAAAGTACCTTACTCAATTCTTGGTGGTTTTATGAATTTTGTGTGTCTTACAAGCATTTCAGTTTTCAGGTTCATCTATAGCATAGCAAGAGAGGCTGGCTAGGTAGTACATTCCAGATTGAATAATGGTTCTTTTTTTTTAAAAAAAAATAAAATAAAATTTATTTGTTTATTTATTTGACAGAGAAAGAGGGAGAGAGAGAGAAGGGCGGGGGGACTGGACACACCAGGGCTTCCAACCACTGCAGATGAACTCCAGACTCATGTGCCACCTTGTGCATCTGGCTAATGTGGGTCCTGGGGAATCGAAACTAGGTCCTTTGGCTTTGCAGGCAAGCACCTTAATCACTAAGCCATTTGGCCCCTGATGTTGGTTCTTTACACAACATATACAGGAAGAAGATGGCAATCTGTATGCCGGTCTTCTATAGCGTGGCCACATGCTGCCCAATAGGGAATCGTAAACTCACCTAAAGCATATGAGATGTGTTTTTTAACTTGATTGTGTGTTCTCAAGTATGAACTTTGTAAGTGACAACATTCTTGTTGCAGTATGGAAGGGTTTGGCATCAGTATAACAGAGACCAGAGTGACTTCTGTCTTAGCAAAGCAGAGAGCTGAGTCTGTTACTGTTTAGTCTTTAAGCTCAGGGCCATTTGGGTCTTGGCTTCTTCGCTATCCAGCTGCACTCTGTGCTTCGGATCCAGGCAGGTGAGTTGTAGGCCTTGACTCATTGTCCAAGGCCCCGGTTACAGTCTAACCTTTCCTGCCTTCACTCCACCATGTTGTAGGTACCTGAGCTGTGCGCCAGTGAGAGCTCCTGCACTCTAGTCTTCCAGGCTGAGACTGTGGGGCTGGGCTAGCTTGCTGCTCGTTCTCTCATCTACTGAATACTCATATCAGCCTGTGTGTCAGGCCTTGTGCCAAGCAGACATGAGTCCACAGTGGAGGGGCAGAGAGAGGTAGCAGTAGACTGGAAAGGTAGAGGAGCAACAGCTTCTGGCGTTTGGTGACTTGCTTTCTATGGAGGCTTTCCTTCCTGAACTCTGAAACGCTAATGCCAGATGGGAGTTGGGGCTTACTTGTCTTTTACCTTCTGAGGAAACATGGACGTTGTCAGATGCCATATGTCTCATTTTGCAGTCTGGTCTGCCTTCTGCAAAAATACTTCACAAAAATGAGAATGACATCCATGATGGAATTACACCTCTTGCTGTCCCCATGAAATAGGGTCCCATTGTTATTGTTTCAGAAAACAGGACCCAGCAAGGTTGAGTCACTAGCTTAGAGCTGCACCTGGGAGTAGGTAGCTGGGCTGAAAGGCCTGGCTGAATTGATGTCAGTCACCTTTGGGTTCCACTCCTGGGCCTTGGAGGTGATTCAGGGTGATTGTGAACACTCTTCTCTGCTGAGCCCTTCCAGCTCACCCTGGAGCCAGAATAAAATTCTGCTTATGCATGGCCAGTGAGTTGTCAAAGCTCTCGTGTCCACTGAGCTGAAGTCCTGTCATGGGAGAATTCACTGCTGGTGAATATGCATTTATATAGCGCATAGATTCTTAGCAAAAGGAAATAAGGTTTGAGAAGAGACAAAAATTAAAATATTAACATTCCAAAGGGGCAAGATTTGAGATCTCATCATTTTCTCAGTTTAATAAAAAAAAGTGTATTTAAAATTATGAATATTTAAAATAATCCTTCAGGGTATCTGATAGTGCTTAGAGACTCAAGAAGTAATGTATCTTGTTTGAAGTTCAAGTTCTTACTAAAAACTCCGTACCTCCTCAGGGCTTCCCCAAGATCCTCCTGATCAGTAGCCCCTTCTTTGAGAGAGCACGTGCCTTGGTGTCACCTATGACAAGAGTCAGAAGTCCAAACCTAGTAGCCCTTCACTTGTGCAGAATATCAATTGATCCCAGTTACACTCAGCCTTATCTCAAATGAGGAAACTTGTCCATGAAAGACTGGGAATTAGATGCCAGATGGAAGAAGCAAGGAGCCCATGAGGAACCCTATGCAGCCATAGCCATGTGGCTAGTGCTATTGAGCTGAGACTTGAAGCTATACCCTAGGAACACTCAGTCATTAGTGATTGACTGCAGATTTCACATAGAGCTGACACTGTACAAAAACCGGAACAAATAAATGCCAGGCTTCACGTATTAAATTATGGAGCCTGCTAGAGGAAGGCCACTTGTTATGGTTGTGAGCAAAATTAAGGAAGTCAGAGTATAGGGCACCTGGCTCTCTGTAGCCTCCTTGAGAGTTGAGCAGAGCAAGGCTAGCTGCAGAAACCACGATACTCTAGTCGAGGGAGGCAAGGCAAGTATACATGCATTCCTCTAGTTAGGCCACTCCAGAGAAAGAGGTAGGTGTGGCTGATGAGTGAGACAGGTTAAGATTGATTCGTGGTAATCATGCAGTGACTGTGCATGGTAAGTGAAGCTTTATTGCACCTTTTGTTGAAATTGGATAGAGTTGAAAATTGATATGCCACATTGCGTGATTCTGATTTCCAGCCACAAATATCATGAAATTATGCCAATATTAGTACACATGCCCCCGAGGCTGTGTATGCATATTGGCCCTCCCCAGCCACAGTGAGCACAGCTTGTTCCTCCAATCCTCCTTTCTAAATTCCTTCTGTACCTGATCATTTACGTAGAAGTGAACCAATACAGCTAACAAGGTTGGAGCTTGAAGAATGCTCATTGGTAAAGATCAGATCACTAACATATCTTTAACCTTGTTATTATTCAGTATACTTTTTTTAAAACCCAACCAGATGTGATGGTAGAATGAAAATTTATGTTATCTTAAATAGACTGCTGAGAAAATGAGCTTACACATTACTTAGGGCATTGATGGCCCTGTCGTGCAATGAGGATGCCCAGGTCATTGCAACCTTAGGGACAGCTATATGTGGAGGGCTCATAACCAGAAGATGCTCACATGGAAAATGACCATGGGAAGGGGGGACAGGGAGAGAAGGGGGCCAGCAATAGAAAAATTCCCCAGTGACATTGATGGGTCAGTTAAAATTACTTATATACAGGCTGGAGAGATCGCTTAGCAGTTAAGGCACCTAAGAACCTAGGTTCAGTTCTCCAGATCCCATGTAAGCCAGATGCACAAGGTGGTGCATACGTCTGGAGTTGCAGTGGCTTTAGGCCCTGGCACACCCGTTGTTCCTCTCTCTCTTTCTCTCCTGCTCTCTGTCTCAAATAAATGAATAATTTTTGGTTTTTCGAGATAGGGTTTCACTCTAGCCCAGGCTGACCCGGAATTCACTATGGAGTCTCAGGGTGGCCTTGAACTCATGGTGATCCTCCTACCTTTGCCTCCCGAGGGATCAAAGGCATGCACCACCACACCTGGCCTTGAATAAATATTTTTAAAAACTAAGTACATACTTAGTGTCTGTATTCCATTGTAAAGAGTCTTTTCATCCTGCTGCCTTAGCCGTCTGACTGCAGGGCAGAGAGATTGACCGCTTGAGTTATCTTTGGCCTGTGCCAGAGTAGATCTGTTAGACAAACCATGAGGGACAGAGAGCCAGGCAGCTTGCCTCTTGAGAATGAGAGGTAGACAGGAGAGGCTTGCAAGAAGAGAAGCTGCATTCCATAGGGATTTTATATTGGCTGAGGTGAAAACATGAGTAAATGATTTCCAGAGAAATACGTGAAATTTAGAAGTTGGGTTTTTTTTTTTTTGTTTTGTTTGTTTTTTTTGTTTGTTTGTTTTAGGTAAGGTCTTGCTCTAACCTAGGCTTACCTGGAATTCACTACGTAGTCCCAGGGTGGCCTTGAACTCATGGCGATCCTCTTACCTGGCTGGGATTAAAAGCATGTGCCACTACACCCAGTTTAGAACTTGTTATATATAATGTGGTGAAGTTTCCAGAATTCACTGATTGGAATATGCTATCATTTCCACATGAAAGTTTAAAGGTGTTTTTTATTTTATTTTATTTTATTTTATTTTATTTTTATTTTTTGGTTTTTCAAGGTAGGGTTTCACTCTAGCCCCGGCTGACCTAGAATTCAATATGTAATCTCAGCGTGGCCTTGAACTCATGGCAATCCCCCTACCTCTGCCTCCCGAGTGCTGGGATTAAAGGCGTGCACCACCACACCTAGCTTGTTTTTTATTTTTTGTTCCAAGGTAAGATCTCTAGCCAGGCTGACCTGGAACTCACTCTGTAGTCCCAGGCTGGCCTTGAACTCACAGTGCTGGGATTAATGGTATATGCCATCATAGCCAGTGGAAGTTTTTTGTTTTTTGTTTTTTTTTTTTTTTGCAATGCAATACTACATTTAATAATTTTTCAAAGATTTAAGGCAGATTTCCCACTGTTTACATGTGAGACGTTAGCATGATCCAAACTCCAGTATCCATTTCTCATATCACTCAATGTCTGCAGCTGATACTGATTTAGAAACCTTATTTAAAGCCATTTCAAAATCCTCCATGGTTGTAGGCATGTGCATCTCTTGAAAGATTGCGGATTTCTCCTGGGGTCAGACCCTCAATACGCCTTCTCATGGCCGTCAAGGATGCATCCCTGCACACATGGTAATGTCCGCACCAGAGTAATCTTCCATGTTTTCTGCGATACTTGTAAGGTTAACATCATCAGCCTGTTCCAATTCACGAAGACTTATTCGTAGTAACTCCTCCCTGCCTTTTGCTGATGGTAAAGGAATATAAATCCGCTTCTCAAGACGCCGTCTTAAAGCCTCATCTATATCCCAGGGAAAATTAGTTGCTGCCAAAACCATCACCATTTTAGAAGGGTCATCATTTTCTGAGGCACCTCCAACACCATCCATATGAACCAGCAGCTTGGCTTTCACCCTCCGGCTGGCCTCATGCTCTTCAGAAGTTCCTCGGCAACTACAAATGGAATCTGTCTCATCAATAAATATGGTGGCTGGAGAATAAAATCGGGCCATTTCAAACAGAAGACGAGCAAGCTTCTCAGACTCTCCTCTGTACTTGGAAGTCAGAGTTGATGAAGAGACATTGAAGAACGTTGTCTTGCATTCTGTTGCCACTGCTTTAGCAAGGAGGGTCTTTCCCGTGCCGGGCGGGCCAACCATCAGTACTCCCTTCCAGGGTCTCCTTATGCCTTTGAAGAATTCTGGCATCCACATTGGCAACACCACTGCTTCCTTAAGCAACTTCTTAGCTTCTACTAGATCAGCAATGTCATCCCATTGAACATTGGGATTTTGTGAAATTGTGTCTCTTTCCAAGGCTTCTACTAAATCCTTATCATATCCAGTGCTATCAAATTTGTCTCTCCTTCTGTAACTGCAGCAGGTGATTTGTTCTTTTCCTCTCTTCCTTAATTCTGTTCTTTCTTTTCATGACAACGAACAGCCTTCCCTCTGTCGTTGTGGAGATTTTGTGCAAATGGACAGTGAGCTCTGGCAGCTGTGCCTGGACGGCTACTGTGTGGTTTAGAGTCACTGTACTGAGGAGACTGTCGTTTCCTAGGCCCTGGTGAGGGTCTTCGCTTGACAGGGACAGGCAGGGACCAAACTTCTCCTTCTGAGGCTGGGAGCTCATGCTGTGGGGCTTTCAAGGGCATGCTGTCCAGTTTAAAGCTTTCAAGGGTTTTCATTTATTTCCTGCCAAACCTGTTGCCATTTTTGCTGGAGGTAGGTGTCTTTGACAGAGTACAGATACTTGTTCATCTGGTCAAGAACTCCCTGGTAATAGACCATCGCAGAGTCTTATTTTCCCAGCAATGCATATTCGCGGGCCAATTTTACATTCTCACTAATCATGAGAAGACTCACACTCAAATGTAAGCTGCCGCGGCCCGGGGCCTCGCCCAGTGGCTGCGCGGTGAGAAGGGAGGATGGCCCCACCGCAGCAGTGCTCTTGCCGTCGGCCCGCATGGCCTGGCGCCAGCGATGACCCCAGCCTCTCCCGGAAGTTTGTTTGTAAAGCCCTTACACTTAATCTTTTTATTAAGATTTCTGTTGTCCAAGAAGGTCCTTATACTGCCTTTCCATTCTGTGATGACTGAAATGAATTTGTGGGAGCTTTACTTCCTGTATTGAAATCTTTGATGTTGTTAAATAATGTATGATGAAAAAGTACTAACATAGTGGCCTTGACCTTTAATAGGGACTTGACACTTGACACTGGTGACTCAGGTGACAATACTATAAAGCCTGGGTCTTGACTGTCTTGTTGGACGCATGGGGCAGTTATTCAATTCTGTGAGAATCACTAAAGTTAGTGGCTATGTTATCCTTGATTCAGACCCACTGCTTCAGGTGTAGCCATGTAACTAAGTAATGTTGTATGAGCATCCCAAGGGCCAGACTCTGGACAAAGGTCTGTCTGCCCAACTGTTGTTTAAGTGGTTTTACAGTTTGAAGCATAGTGGTAGTCCCATTGTTTCTGTGTTTGTTGGGCTCTGCAGCTCCTCTAGTCCTGTCTCTTTCATACATCCTTGAATTGGCCACCTCCTCCTGACTCAGGATCCACCCAGGTTAGGTAGTAAAGTAGCAGGTCTTCTTCCCAAAGCAGGGAATCCTACTGAGTCATTTATGTGAATAGGACTAATGCACTCATCACTGACCAGCACTCAATTTATTTGAAGAAATCATTTATTTATCATCATCCTTTACAGGTTGGAATGGCTTTTGAGATGACTTTACATAGGTGTTACTAAGTTACTTACTATTTTTTTATCTGAGAGAGAGAATTGTTACACCAGGGCCTCCAGCTACTGCAGTCCAATTTCAGGCACAGGCACCATCTTGTGCATGTGTGATTTTGTGCGCTGTGTCACATTGTGCATCTGGCTTGTGTGGGGCCCGGAGAGTTGAACATGAGCACTTGGGCTTCTTAGGCAAGTGCCTTAACCACTAAGCCATCTCTCCAGCCCAAGTTACTTATTGTTACACTAAACCTTATTTCCACTTCTACATGTGGAGTGCTCTCGTGCCGTTAACAGGTAGTGGCAAGTCTGTGCTAGTAATGCCCTCTCCACTGCTCAGTGGAGTGTCTGCGCCTTGGGCTTCACGCACACAGTAACTTGTCCTGGAAGTCCTGTTGCTGCTGTGTGATCCCTCGTTGTGCTCCTCCTCCAGGGAAGTAGAGCTCAGTGTGCTGCTGCACGGTTCATGAGCACAGCTGTCTATAATCAGAAAGGGCCTGAATGGTTAATTTCCTTGCGCTGGAGATCACGCGATCAGTTAAGCCTTCTCCACAAGTCAGAGCCTGGCTGAGCCACCCCAAGGAATATTTTAACTGCTGCTTTGAAGTAATGCTGTTGCAGTTACCTTCTTGCTGGGACAAAGCACCCAGCCAAAAGCAGCAGACAGGAGAAAAGTTGTTTAAAATCTTTAGGGGAAATTTCATAATGTCAGGGGAAAGATGGCAGGGCAGAGGCTGGACGCCATCTCCTTGCCAGCATAAGGTGGACAGCAGCAGCAAGGGGAGCTGAGCCCTCCTCAACAACTCCCCTCCTCCAAAAGGCTCCACCTCCCACATTGCCATCAGCTGGGCATCAAGCATTCCAAACACGTGTGTTGATGGGAGACATCTCGTTCAAACCATCACAAATAGATAGCCTTTGATGCCTAGTTTATTGTCCAGAAAATTTTGAATCTCACTACAGTATTTCAGATTCAGAGTTTTTCAACATTTGGAATGTTTAATGTGGACTATTTTTGAGTATCCTTAACCCCAAAATCTGAAATTGGAGATTTTTCTTAACGTGAATGATTCAAAAGGTCATGTATATATCCCTTTGTTTTTCAGTTTAAGAATACTCAGCATGGGGACTGGAGAGATTGCTCAGTGGTTAAGGCACTTGCCTACAAAACCTTAGGGCCTTGGTTCGATTCCTTAGGACCCACGTAAGCCAGAGGTACAAGGTGGCACATGGCATTTGGAGTTCATTTGCAGTGGCTAGAGGCCCTGGCACACCCATATTCTCTCTCTCTCTCTCTCAAATAAAAATAAAATATTTAAAAGAAGAATGCTCAACGTATATTAGAATATTGTTGAAATATAAAATCAAAGATGGAATACTCATGCTCTGCTTTATAAATAGAGTGTTTAAATTACCTGGGAAATAACAACATCATTTTTTGGTAGATGTGTATAAATGTATACCATGTGTCTTATTGACTTCACAAAGAGTGAGAAGGCCTTTGAATCTAGACAAGTCTGGAAACTCCTTATGCAAATTTAATAAGCAGCAGCATGATAGCCTGTATTGATAGAAATAATTTTTCTGCATCTGATTTGGTAAAAGTGATGTCTTGTTGACATTTTGATCAGCTGCATGCATGTTTGTAATGATATGTGAGATCTTTATTGCTTTCCCTAACTAGTCCGCCTTTGAGGTAATGAGGATTCTTTGAGGAGGCCAGCAGCAGCCACAAGAATGTGAGCTTCAGGGTTCCCGTGCACTTTGGTTTTAGAACATTTGTAACATTTGTGCTTCAAATCTGATTTTACTACCATTTCCAGAGAACAAGTAGGTCTCTGAGTTTGTGGCACAAGAGCTTTCCTTTTGCAATGTTGCAGGATTTCCAGTAGAGAGGCGTTTAAAGGGAACAAGAAGATTTCTGGTGTTACAAAATGAAGTCACATTTAGAGGGAATGTTTTAAATGAGCATAACTCCACAGACAAGGCATTACAACTTGAAGATGATGAGAAAGAAGTTTTGAGTTTTTTCTTTCATCATTCAAAATTTTTCACTTTTTCCATATTTGACATTTTCATAGATGTATATAATATATTTTCATTTCCCCAATTACTCTTTTTCCCATCCTATGAGTACTCTTCTTCCCCATGAATCCCCATCTTTTATGTCCTTTCTTCTTTTTTTAACCCATTGAGTTAAATTAGAGTTGATGCATAGACATGGGTGGAAGGTTGTTTACCATGTCATGGGCAGTGTAGCAGTGCCTATACCATGGGTGGACCTGATTCCACTCTCCCAGCAATCATTAGGTACCATTAGCTACTCCGGGAGGTGTGGAGTCTTCCATATCATTTCCCCATCCATGGTGAAGCCGTGACAGACTCAGTCTTATGCAGGAAACCATAGCTGCTGTACATCCTAAATGTAAAGGGCATGTCATTCAAAAAGGCCTCTTACCCAGCCTCCTCCCTCTATATTCTTTTCTGTCTCCTCTTTGGTGAGGCTTCCTGAGCCTTAGAGGCCATGCTTTCAAGGCTCTATTTGAGACTGAGCCCACAGCACTCCTTTTTATTATCTCTGCTTCTTTCTTCCCTCTTCCTCCTTGCTCCCTGTCTCCTCTTCTTCCTTCTTTCTCTCTCTCTTACTCTTTCTGTTTTTCCAAGGTAGGATCTAGCTCTAGCTCAGGCTAATCTGGAATTCACTATGTTGTCTCAGGCTGGCCTTGAACTCATAATGATCCTCCTACCTTTGCTTCCTGAGTGCTGGAATTAAGGTGTGCGTCACCACACCTCTCTCTCTTTTTTTTTTTTTTTTAAGGCATGCTGTCACTCTAGCCCAGGCTGATCTGGAACTGTATAGGCCAGGTTATCCTTGAACTCACGTGGATCCTCCTGTCTCAACCTCCCCAGTGCTAGGATTAAAGGTGTGTGCACATTAGAGATGTGTCAGTTGTAGTGCTGTTGTAGTGCAGTTGAGAATTGTTATTTTGGGGGGAGTAAGATTTCTTTACATACTGTTGCTTTTAAAATATTTTTATTTATTTATTTGAGAGGGAAGAAGGGAAGAAGAGGGATATGGGGCTGGAGAGAATGAGAATGAGACTGGGGGTGCCAAGGCCTTCAGCTGCTGCAGACAGACTCCAGATGCATGCGCCGCCTTGTGCATCTGGCTTACGTGGGTGTTGGGGAATCGAACTTGGATCCTTAGGCTTTCCAAGCAAATACCTCAACTGCTAAGCCTCAGGTACTGTTGATTTTAAAGTAAATGTGGGGCTGGAGGGGTTGCTTAGTGGTTAAGGTGTTTGCCTGCAAAGTCAAAGGACCCAGGTTTGATTCCTCAGGACCCACATTAGCCAGGTACAGAAGGGGGCACATGCATCTGGAGTTTGTCTGCAGTGACTGGAGGCCACTCACTCCTCCTCTTTCTCTGTCAAATAAATAAAAATAAAATATTAAAGTAAATGTGGTTTTAATGTTTCTGTGAGCTGGGGAGATTGCTCAGTTGTTAATGGCACTTGATTACAAAGCCTGTCAGCTTGAGTTTATTTACCTAGCCACCCTTTCAAAGTTTGATGACCATTCATGTGCAGCAGCAAAGGACCCTGGCATATGTACGTACACACACAGTGGGAGGGGGAGTTTTTTTTAATTTTAATATTTGAATGGTCAACTGAAAACTGAAGCAGTTTTCCTTGGTCTCTATGACTATAATTCTAGTAACATAGTGAAAAGTCTGTCTGTCTGTTTCTGTGTGTGTGTGTGTATGTGTGTGTTGCTAGGTATTGAGCCTAGGTTATTACACATGCTTAGGCAAGCATTCTCTCATGGAGCTTATATACTAGCCAGACTTTAAGCTTGTTTTTTGTTTTTTATTATTTTTTGTTGGAGAGAATTGGCACACCAGGGCTTCCAGCCACTGAAATTGAACTCCAGACGTGTGTGCCATCTTCTGCACATGAGTGACTTTGCGTGCTGGCATCTCCTTGTGTGTCTGGCTTACATGGAGGATAGAACATGAGTCCTTAGGCTTCACAGTCAAGCACCTTAACCACTAAGCCATCTCTCCAGCCCAGCTTTCTTTATTGAAACCCAAAGGAGTCAGCTATACCATTTCACTTATAGTAATGTGATGTCTAAATTTTTCTGCTATGTTAAAGGTTGTTGATTTTGTTGGGGTACAAATGGAATATCTTTTTTTTTTTAATTTTTTTTTAATTTTTATTTATTTATTTGAGAGCGATAGACAGAGAAAGAGGCAGAGAGAGAGAGAGAGAGAGAGGGAGAATGGGCGCTCCAGGGCCTCCAGCCCCTGCAAACGAACTCCAGACGCGCGCACCCCCTTGTGCATCTGGCTAACGTGGGTCCTGGGGAATGGAGCCTCGAACCAGAGTCCTTAGGCTTCACAGGCAAGCGCTTAACCGCTAAGCCATCTCTCCAGCCCTGGAATATCTTTTTTGAAGTACACCAGCTTCATACCTGTAGCTTTCAGCTGTGTTACGTAGGTACAGAGAGTAGCATCTATGGGAAGATAAACGTCATGAATGCCTAAAGCAATCATTAGTGTTCTGGTGAATGACGATGAAGCCAGCAGCTGCGTGGAGTGCAGTGAGCATCACTTAGAAGAGTGTTCTTTTGGTGCTCTGAGGGTGTGGCATATTGAATTAATTTCTTTTTTTTTCCTTTTTATTTATTTCGGGGGGGATGGGCACACCAGGGGCCTCCAGATGCATACAACATCTTGTGCATGTGGCTTACATGGGTCTTGGGGAATTGAACCTGGGTCCTTTGGCTTTGCAGGCAAGCGTCTTAACCGCTAATCCTTTAAAGCGTGAATTAATTTCTTTCTTTCTTTTGTTGTTTTTTGTATTTTGTTTTTGTTTTTCAAGGTAGGGTCTCACTATAACTCAGGCTGACCTGTAATTTACTGTGTATTCTCAGAGTGGCCTCAAACTCACGGCAATCCTCCTACCTCTGCCTCCAGAGTGCTGGGATTAAAGGCATGCGCCACCATGCCCGGCACCTGAATTAATTTCTTGATGCTGCATGTTAGTACTTGACTGTTTCATTATGAAAAATTTTTCTGTAACATATTTTTATGTGGATATTGGTTTGATACTTATATATCTGTACATACCTATATTCATTTATAGAGACAGAGCAGTGGGCTTGACCATAGGATATAAGGTACTTGATCTTTTCAGAGGAAAACTTTGTATCATGCAAATTACTGAAAACTAAGGATAATTTTTCTGTGTTTCATTTTGTTTTTCCATTATTGTTCCTTAGGGCCCTCCGGAATTTCCACAGCATACACCTGGACCTGTTCCCAACAGTTTTAGCCAGCCACCACGACTTCCTCTCCAGGACCAGTGGAGAGCCCCACCCCCACCTCAGGATCGAGACCCTTTCTTTTTGGGAGGTACATGAAGGAGTGATGGGCACAGAAGGAGGTGGCAGAGGCAATTTAAATGGTGGCCCTGCACAGTGATTGTTGCAGCAGAGCTGAGCTCCCAACAAGAGATTTTTCAGTAATGGGTCTTTGTACCGTAGCAGTTCTGCCAGTCTTTTCAGATGCTGGCATGAGACAACATTAAACAGTGTTGGCATTTGAACTGTGAAACTCACACACAAAGGAGGATCTTTTTTTCAGAAAATGAGCTAGAAAGTCTCTAGAAGGCAAAATCAAGAATTCTATCTATAATATGTTGAGGATATTTCCCAGAACTGCTTGTTTCTAACTTGATGATAATATTTTACTGTTCAGTTTCAGGTGAACCAAGGTTCCCCAGCCATCTTTTCTTGGAGCAGCGAAGTCCCCCTCCACCGCCGCCGCCTCCCACTCTTCTGAACAGCAGCCACCCTGTCCCTGCTCAGAGTTCCTTACCGTTCACTCAGCCTGGACCAGCATTTAATCAGCAAGGACAGCAACCAGTGTTCCCAAGAGAGAGGCCTGTAAGACCAGCCCTGCAGCCCCCTGGTCCAGTGGGGTTACTGCACTTTAGCCAGCCAGGGTCAGCAACTGCTCGGCCTTTCATTCCTCCCAGACAGCCGTTCCTGCCCAGTCCAGGACAGCCGTTTTTGCCCACACATGCCCAGCCTAACCTGCAGGTATGCAGTGAGCCAGGCCTAAAGGAAAACATACATGTGGTACTGAGCCTTTGTGTTATGTGACAGAGAAGTTTCAGATTTTCATAAAAGTGTACTAGTTTGTGGTTATTTGAAGGATAAGAGTAATAATTTTAAACATACTGTTTATTGCACCCAACTTTGTCATCATTTATCTCCTTAATACTATGGAAGATGGAAAATGTGATTTAGGGAGCTGAAAAATGTCACTCAGAAATTTTAATAGGATGTATTGCTAATCATATTAGGGCATGCTTTACTAATGCACTTGCTCATCTTTGTAAGCTATCTCAGAAGGTGAAGGCGTCCCCATGTGAGTCAAGCACTGCCATCTCATGTTCCTACACTAGGAAGGGAGGGAGTGTGCTGTTCCTCACGCAGCATTTGACACACTGGTGCGCCCTCTGCTGGTAGCTGTATTCTTGGTCCAACTTGAGAGTTTTTGTGACTTCTTCTGTACCCAGTATATTTTTTCTTGTATTTTAACCTCACTGTTAGGATATATAGCATTAGAGCCAGGCATGGCAGCTGATGCAAGTAAGCTCAACACTTAGGAGCTGCTGTCTCCGGAATAAAGATGCATAGCAGTAGTACACTTAAATCAGCCCTATAGAAATGCAAGAGTGAAAGTCCTCATCTTTTCATTTCATAAAAAGTAAAATTAATTCCCATTGCAGAACTGTTAGAATATAGATAAGTTAAAGGAGTTTTGAGTTGTCATAACTGCATCCTTAGCACTTGCCTAGAAGGTTACCTTTGTACTGTTGCAGAGGTGGCGCATGTAGGGTGCACTGAGTTACTTCCTACCAGTAGATTCCTACTGGGTAGAAGCTGGAAGCAGAACTGCAGTAGTGCTGCTGACCTGCTGCGTGTGTCACCCTGTTAGTAACCTTCATTAGCAAAGCAAAAGTAAAGTTGTGCCATGTAAAGTTTCTTCTCATATGCAAGTCTTTAAGGAAAACATGGAATTGGAATCTGCCAAGTTACATCTATTTGCAAACCATTGTTTCTCTCTTTTGGACTGGAAGGGGCCCTTGCATCCTCCCTTGCCACCTCCTCATCAGCCACAGCCACAGCCTCAACAGCCCCAGCAGCAGCCCCAACACCATCAGCACCAACCGCAGCACCATCAGCACCAGCCCCCTCTCCAGCCGCCACTGCAGCCCCCACACCAGCCTCCCCCGCAGCACCAGCCTCCCCCCCAGCACCAGCCTCCACAGCAGCACCAGCATCACCACCACCTGTCTGCTCCTCCCCCTCCTCTGATGCCCATGTCTCAGCCTCAGTTCAGGCCACACGTGCAGACTGCTCAGGCCCAGCCCAACAGTAGTCGGATGCAGTGCACCCCACGCCAGGGGCTACGACATGTGAGTATTGCTGTTTTTTTTCTGGGTTCCTGGGCTGTCTTTTAACCTACAGAATTTGAGAAGCATAATTTTTTGTTGTTGTTGTTGGTTTTGCGAGGTAGGGTCTCACTCTAGCCTAGGCTGACCTGGAATTCACTATGAAGTATCAGGGTGGCCTCGAACTCAAGGCAATCCTCCTACCTCCTGAGTGCTGGGATTAAAGGCGTGCGCCACCACGCCCGGCTTGCAAAGTAGTTTTTGACTTTAGAAATTAAAGACTTGGACTTTCATGCCTTAAAGGCACTTCATTTTTCATGTATATAGGTATTTCTGTAGTAGTGGATACTAATTACACTAATTAGCAGACACATAACTTTAGAAAGTACTGCTGGTAGTCATTGCAACTATGTAGGTGGCTTAGGTTATTATTATTATTTTTAATTTTTATTAGCATTTTCCATGATTATAAAAAATATCCCATGGAAATTCCCTCCCTCCCCTCCTACACTTTCCCCTATGAAATTCCATTCTCCATCATATTACCTCCCCATATTATTATTACTAATAATTAGAGTTCACAATTACAACTCCTGTTTTTGAGAGAGTGAGAGAGAATTGTCATGTCAGAGCCTCAGTTACTGCAATTGAACTCCACACACTTGAGCCACCTAGTGGGCATGTGCAACCTTGTACTTGCCTCACCTTTTTGCATCTGGCATACGTTGGATCTGGGGAATTGAACATGGGTCCTTAGACTTCACAGACAAGCGCCTTAACTGCTAAGCCATCTCTCCATCTCTCTTATTTTAATTAAAAAAATATATTTATTTACTTGAGGGAGAAAGAGGCAAATAGAGATTTAGAAAGAAAAAGATTAGGCACGCGAGGGCTTTCAGCTGCTGCAAATGAATTCCAGACACAGGCGCCACCTTGGGCATCTGGCTTACATGGGTCCTGGGGAATCGAACCTGAGTCCTTTTGGTTTTGTAGGCAAGCCCCTTAACCACTAAGCCTTCTCTCTGGCCCTAAGTTTTTAAAAATTACTTATTTATTGGGGGGGGGGGGGGTGAAAAAATGAGCATGCCAGGGTAGTGAACAAACTCTACACACCAGTGCTACCATGTACATATGTCTTATGTGGGTCCTGGGGAATTGAACCTAGGTCCTTAGATGTTGTAGGCAAGCAATGTAAGTAAGCACTAAGTCATCTCTCCACCCCTGGCTTAGGTATTTACTATTTATTTATTTAGAGACAGAAAATGGGTGCGTCAGAACCTTTAACAGCTGCAAGTGCACTCCAGACATGTGTGCCCCTCTTGTGCACATGTGCAACTGTGCACACTTGTATCATTGTGTGTCTGGCTTATGGGGGACCTGGAGATTTGAACATGGTTTCTTAAGCTTCTCAGGCAAGAGGGTTAACTGCTACGCCATATCTCTCCAGCCCTTGCCCAGGTTTTGATACATGGATTATCTCCATGTCTTTTTGCTCAGAATGAGTGTGTTAATTTACTGACTGTTCCGTTATCAGGCATACATTGAGTTTCTGAGAATACAGCAAAGAACAGAAGACACAGGTTCCTGTTTTCATAGACCTTACATTGTGCTCTGGGAAATTAGCCTAAATTCATTTGTAGGGTTAAATTTTCACATGCCATCAGCAAATGCGTGGCTTGCCATTCATGGTCAGGAGCCGGAAAATGATATGTTGGTGTGAAAATAAAAGGGAGCAGTCATTGCCTTGTCTTTCCTTAATCAACTAACGGAACTTCCATTTCAAGAAAAATACAGTTTGGCTAACTAATATTCAGTTATATTCTGTCCTATGTCTTTAGTAATGTGACTTGAAGATTATAAGCAATAGAAAAGGGATTTGTAGGGAGCTCTGGAACTTATGCCACTGTTAGATAATGGAACACAGCTCTCAGGAGCCTGGTGTCTTTGGAGGTTGACTGTAGGACCTGGATGAAGCTCAGGACTGCTATCTCAGACACCTGACCCCTTTATGTCTTCGGTCTCTCCCAGGCATCCTCAGGGTAAAAGCTACTAAGAATTTTTCCTCAAATAGAACTGTATTGTATCTGTTGAAAATTCTCCCATTCCACTTTAACTTTAGGTGAGTTAGTAAAAATGCAGTTGGATCATTGGGTCAGGTAGGGTACTTGCCACATGCACACAAGAACCTGGTCTGCCCTGAGAGTGATCTCCAACACCCATAGTTTAAAAAGAAAAATGCTGGACATGGCCACACATACCTGTAACCCCAGTCCTTTGGAGAACCCAGAGCAGAAAATCGTTGGGGCTTGCTGGTCAGCCTGGCTGACTGAAAATGGCAGCTCCAGGTTGAGAGAGACTCTTGTCTTAGGGAAGCGTGCAGAGTCACAACAGAGGAGGGCACTCTGTTTGCACATACGTGCGCTGTATGCATATGCATCTGCATACACACACACACACACACACACACACACACACACACACAAATTCAACAGAATAATTACCTGATATGACTTTTCTAATCAGTCAGAGTCCTCAGTGTCAGCATCTATGCATAAAAATGCAGTTGCCAAGGAGAAGAGTATCTGCCTCCAAAGGAGAAGTCAGCTACTGACGAGCATGGTCTGACTTACTGATACTCAGTGTGCGCTGTTACACTCTTTCTGCAATGTTCCCATTCTGATTAGATCTTCTCTCTTTTGGGGTTAGAATGCAGCATCTCAGAATGTCACCAAGCGTCCCCTTCAGCAGATGCAGCCCACTGCTCCTAGGAACAGTAATTTGCGTGAGCTGCCCATCGCACCATCACACGTTATAGAGATGAGTAGCAGTCGCTGCTCCTCCACGCCAGCAGCTCAGGTGAAGCCCGGCGTCAGTGCGTCCCCAGCCGCCAGCGCCACGGCAGCTCCCAGAGGCACACAGGGAAAGACTGATGCGAAGATTAAGCCCACGAGCCCCGGGACTCAGCCGAAGGAAGAAGCAAAACCAGAACCAGAGGTAAGACCTCTTCCTGACTGAAAATACCATGTGCAGTAGGTCACCTTACATTGCACTTTCCTGGGGAGCAGTCATACAATCCTTGGCTTTTCTTTTCCTTTTAGCCTCTACTAGCCCTGTTCATAACATATATTATCATTGGCTTATATTATCTGTTTATATTTGTATACCTGTATCTCATAGAACCAGCATACCCCACAATTAACAATTATTTTCTTTTAAAGGGCCCAAAAGTTCTGCATTTTAAACTTCAGAGTTCAAACCCCCTAATTACTAATTACCCTGCTCTGCTTTTGTTTCACGAGGCAGTTCATAGGTAGTTCTCACAGTGGATGTTCCTGTATCCAGTAAAACCTTACAGAGCCAAGCTTGCTAAGGCTGTGCACTGTTGTCTGCTAGCCCCCAGAAGGCACTTACTGAGTTTATATGACTTTCTGGGTTCACAGTATGGACTCCTAGATCTGACCACTCTTATCTGTTGGTCTTCAAGATTTTGAAAGGTTTGCTTTGATTTGAATATAGGTACTGGGTAATTTTGAAATATGTGTGCAATGTTGTAAGTATAAATAACAAATGAAGACCTCATTTTTTTTTATTAACAAAGGATGAAATAAGGTAGGGCATGTACCTGAGACCTAGTCACATAACAGTACATAGAGGAAGGTACATGAATATCACTAAAATACAATGATTAAAATGTAATATTTCGATGTATTGATGTAACGAATGATTATGTTTCTTAATAGAATGATGGCATGAAATACGTCCTCAGATAAGAATTTAGTAATCCTTTAACTTTATAGAAAAAACAGTTAGCACTTTTTTTTCCCCTTGCGGTTTTTTGAGGTAGTGTCTTGCTCTTCTAGCTCAGGCTGACCTGGACTTCACAGTGTATTATCAGGGTGGCCTCACGCTCATGGAAATCTTGCAGTCTTCCTACTCTGCCTCCCAAGTGCTGGCATTAAATGCATGCACCACCACACCTAGCGCCACTTAACCATTTTTTAATCAGTGTGCATTTGTTTTAGCAAAATAAAATCTCCAGCCCATCTTTTAATTGTTTTTGAAAAATTCTTTACATTAACAGAACTAAGCTGAAATGTATCAATATTCTACCCTTTCGCTTCCATGAAAACAAAAATTTATGAGCAAAAAAAGAAGAGGGGATCTTAGCTGAACAGAGAAAGGGGTTAAAACACATTGAGTCTGGAGCGCATGATAAAATGCACAGACCACTGTCTGCTGAGAAACTACACAGATAGATGCATCATGGGTCGTGGCTGTGAGCAGTAGAAAAGGGATTGTGGGTGAATTTACATACACTGTTCTAGCTGCTCTCCATCCCACCTTTCTCCAAGGAAAGCCTGGCATTGACTAACTGTTGATCCAGGCCAATGCTTGCAGCACATTCAATAATGGTAACTGCCTATCAGTAGGCCCTTCAACTGGGTTTGCTTTTTTTTTTTTTTTTTCCTTTTTCAGGAGGGTTTCACTGTAGCCTAGGCTTACCTGGAATTCACTATGTAGTTGCAGGATGGCCTTGAACTCATGGTAATCCTTCTACCTCTGCCTCCCAAGTGCTGGGATTAAAGGCATGTGCCACCATGCCTGGCTGGGAAAGAGGTAGGGAGATAGAGAATGGGTGCATCAGGGCATCCAGCTGCTGCAAATGAACTCCAGATGGATGTGCCACTTTGCATCTGGCTTATATGGGTCCTAGGGAATCGAACCTGGGTCCTTTGGCTTCACAGACAAGTGCCTTAACCATTGAGTGATCTCCCAAGCCCTGGGTTTGCAATTTTAATCTGATCCCCAGACATCTGGTGAAGTGAAATTATTTGAAATGGTGAGTTCATGAGACGTAGTTGGTACAGATGTTGCCAAACCTTGCCCAGTAGGCTTTCACCTCAGCAGAACCAGTTTTAGTGCTATGGAATCTGATGTTACCAGGCATTATATGAAAATGAGACAGACTCCGCATTGACACTGGTGGGTCTTAGTCAGCTAACCACCTGCAAAGGGGACTGGAGATCTCAAGGGCTGAGACCAGTGTAGGATTGACTTACCCTTGGGTGGAGAGGGACTGGGAGAGAGTCTACATCATGACCATGAAGGTCTGTTTGATACACTCAGTGCAGGACTGGGCTGTGGAATGCCAGCAGTGGTGATGGCCCGCTCGCTTGACTTTGTGAGCATATTCCTGCTACCTCAACCTGGGCCCCTTGTACTCATCCCTAGTTCCTTGATCGTACAACCACCTTTTCCAATAACCACACAGAATAGCAGAGACATGGAGCTGCTAATGTCCTCTTGCAGTTTGTAAGAGATCTTAGCAAAGGCTTTGAAGATCAGTGCCAGTCTGGGCAGTGCAATCCTTGCTCAAAATAAAAAGTGATAAAAGACTAGAGGTATAGCTCAGTGGTAGAGCATTTGTCTAGCTTGCATGAGGCCTCACTAGTACTCCCATCCCCCCCCCCCAAAAAAAGGGCTAAAATTTTGGTAGTACCTTTAGTTTATATACCTCTGGTCTGGTTCACAAATGGTAAACCACATACATAGTTATTACATAGTAACAGTGGTTGCATAATACAAAGAATGGGACCTTTAAGCAGATGAATAGCCACTTTTACTCATTTCATAAGAATTGCACTAGGCTTCTGGAGAATTCTGTGTAATTTCTATAAGCAGATACTTGAGTGAAGTGCACGTTTGCAAGTTGCCATGCTTTGCAAGTTGGATGTATTTAAAAGATATATATGTTTTATTTAAGAGAGAGGGGCAGATAGAATGGGTGTGCCAGAGCCTCTAGCTGCTGCAAGTGAACTCCAGATGCATACACCACCTTGTACATCTGGCTTTATGTGGGTACTGGGGAATCAAACCTGGGTCTTCTGGCTTTGCAGGCAAGTGCCTTAACTGCTAAGCCATCTCTCCAGCCCAGATGTCGTATGTTTTTAAAAAGTGTTTCTGTATAATGGAACCAAGGTTATTCTTTGAAGTCTGTCTCTTTTGCTTGGCTAAATGTGGTTTACAGTCTTAAATTCACCCAGTTAGTAATGATACAAATAGTGGATAAAGTATTTCTATCTGTATTCCTAAAACATACTTTAACCCTTTCTGATTGTTTGGGAAAATTGCTAATGAATCATAATGACTCCTGTGCTTCTGGGGTTCTCTTCAGTACGTCTGCAGCTCTTTGTTTGTCTGCATGCTGCCCACATCCCTGCTGTTGGATTGTCTTTAGTGCAGTGGCTTCGAGCTCAGTGTGCCCACTGGGGTAACAGTTCCCCCGGCCCCCGCCATCACATTTTCTGTCTGAAATCTGTCCTAGGATTTGGCAGTAAGCAGATCAGAATTACCTGTGGGCTGAGCAGCCAGGGTTACCAGCTGACTCTCTTCAGCTAGTGTTTTTGTTTCCATGCTTTGGATTTATGCAGAATAGGTGAGATTTGTAAGTAGGTGAATTCTAAATAGATTAAATCAAGATTTTTTGGTAAAGGATCTTTGAATAAGTGATTTTTATAGATGACAAAATTTTACTGGGTACTTTTCCTAAAAATTCTGAAACTTCATTAATTTTTTGATAGACTTTCACACTAGTTTTGGGTTGGGCTATAGAAGGCATTCCTTACATGCCATTATTATTCTAATACTGCAATTGGCAGCATTTTGATTCTGAGGAGGGTGCATGAGTTCAAGGTCAGAAAGATTGACTTGTGCTGTTCATTACAACCAATTATTCTGTGACAAATGAGTTTGAGATCAGGCTGAAAACTCTGTAGGAAAAATCAATAGTTCTAATCAGGGCCTTTCAGGTCATTTACACCCCACCTTTTGTTGGTTTGTCAGAGAAGAGCCAGATAAAACTCATGTGACAGTGGGGCCTCCCTGCTGTTGCCATTCCTATTTGAAACATATTTTGATATCTTAAATGAATAGTTTAATTGGTTTCAAACTTGTAAATGAGTTGAAATGTATATTATTTCATTTTTAATATTCTGATAAGATTTTCCAAATGAGCTTTGTCTGTGTAATTTTCCCCTCCCTAGAGGAAGGAATTATACTTAGTCTTTAAGCAGATTTTTAATGCCTTCTTTCAATACTAAATTGAAAGTTTTGGGGGAAAATTCATGTGCCTAGTTTGTAAAAATAGATTGAAATGGTCACCTTGCCATATAAAGCAATGTAAACTGTTTTCCATTTCAGTTTCCTGATGAAGATGAGGAAACTAGGTTATATCGTTTGAAGATAGAAGAGCAGAAGCGCCTAAGGGAAGAAATCCTGAAGCAGAAGGAGCTTCGTCGGCAGCAGCAGGCCGGTGCCAGAAAGCGGGAGCTGCTGGAAAGACTTGCGCAGCGGCAGCAGCAGCAGCAGCAGCAGCAGCAGCGGCTCTGCGGCCCACAGACCACAGTGGAGCAAGAGGAAGTAGCGGCTACGCCGTCCCCCACCAACGGCGACCCACTGTTACCCTTTCCAGGGGCTCAGTGCCGGCAAAACGTGAGAGCCAGGCTTCTTGTTAAAAACCAGGACGTCACAGTGGGACACGTGCAGCCTAGAACTTTCAACTTTGTTCCGCCTGGTGCCAGCATGCCCTACCAAGGGCAGCCACTAAAGCCACTGAGGCACTTGAGGCAGGGCAGAACGGTACCTCAGAGTCCAACTCCGCCGCAGCACAAAGTCCTCCAGGTCACACCTGTAGGTGTGGAGGAGTCCCCACCATCCCCACAAGGCCGGCCTCAGGACACCAAGCCTGGCGTGAAGAGAACTGTCATGCACCGGGCCAACAGTGGAGGTGGTGGAGATGGGCCACATGTCAGCTCCAAGGTCAGGGTGATTAAGTTGTCAGGAGGGGTAAGTTGACAAGTTTTACCCATTTCTTTGAAAATCTGTTCTTTTTTGAAGGTTCTGGTCTCCACAGAAAGAGAGTTAAAAACTAGCCTCTGTTAGAATCATGTTGACCAGCCTTTACCTACAGGTTGGTTTAAGAATTGTCATTCAATTGAGGGGGAGGGTTGCACATGCATCTGGAGTTCTAGTGTAGCAGCTGAGTGTGCGCTCACTCTCTGTCTCTGTTGGGCTTGCCTCGAATTGTCGACTGGGCATGGTGATGCATGCCTGTAATCCCAGCATTTGGGAGGCAGAAGTAGAAGGATCATTGCGAGGTCAAGGTCAGCCTGGGATAGAGCAAGACCCTACCTTGATAAACAAAACAAACAAACAAACACACAAAATGAGTTGTCCTTCAGATTCTCCTCCCTTCTGGGACCCATATTGTTTATTTATCTCTGGAGTCTTAGTGGAAAACCACTATGATATTCCACATTTACACAGTTCTCAGTTTTGGCTTCTTTTTGTAGATAATTATTTAAACATTGTAATAAACAAATTTGTGATAACAAATTCAACAGAATTGAACCATCTAGTTTATTGTAGAAATAAAATTTCCTTTACACAGAGTGGCTAGCTGTTGTGCATAGCTTTAGGTTGAGTGAGCACCTGTGGCCAGAGTAGAGAGAGAAGCATTCTCCAGGGCTCTTGTGTGCCCCCTCTCCCCAAGTAGTCTTGTCTAGAGACCATGTCCTGTTTGTATTTTCAAAACCCTTGCTCCCATGCATTTTAAAAGGGAGTAATGGAATTCTAAATTGTAATTCTGTATAATTTACCACATGATTGCGTAAGTGGGGTATGCCTAAACCTCCGTAAGGCACACTGTGGCATGGTAGTCTGCATAAGTTTAGGATTCTAAAAAGCAAGCCACTGTTGAAGATCCTCTTGTGAGGCGAGGCAAGAGGGGCTTGCTTCCTTGCCATCCCTGCTGCTGTTGTGCGTTCACTGTCACGTGTTTGTTATGCTTGATAACAGTGATGCCTACTGTTTGCAGTTTACATTATGAGTTGAAGAAAGGGGGTGGGTATTGAACCTGGGCTGTTAGAGTAAACCAACTCGTGCCTGTCCCCTCAGCATCAAGGAACAAAGGCATATGCTGTTGCACCCGCTTTCATGTGGATGCTGGGGGTCTGAACTCAGGTCCCCATGCTTGTGTGGCCAGCACTTTACTCACTGAGCATCTCCCTGCCATGTATGAAAATGATGTTTTAGTATTGTGTCTTAGATTGCTGTGGTGACAGGGAGAAAAATTGTCCAGTTTGACTGGGTCATGGCTTTGGGCAGCACCTGGAGGAAGAGTGTCCACTTTGCAAGGCTTGTCATTGTCGTCCTATTTGGTGTTGATCCTTCTGAAGTGTCTTTCCTCACATGCAGAGCTCAGGGGTCTCAAGATGACTGTTGTGCATAATCCCATGGTGGGTAACTACAGCCCAGCTCTGGGTACAGAAAGACCTGTGTGTGGATGGTGGTCTGTCTTGGCTGCCTTTGAGACTTGATAATCATTTCAGTTTCTTATCTATAAAGGGTTAACGAGCTTACTGTGAGGGAATCAGTAAAATCAGCTGCATGTCCTCAATTTGCCTTTTTGATAGAGCTCTGCTATCTCGCTGGTGGCTGCAGCAGCTGTCATTTGTCCGCTTTGAGCATGTGCGCACACAGTGCTGTGAGACAGTGGAGGGCTCATCCCATTTCACAGTGAAGCAGCTGCCATCGCATTGCCAGCCCAGGGCCACCTAGCTAAGTGGCAGCGCCTGGTTTCACTGTGAACGCCAGGTTTCTGCTGTATATAGAATAGTTCACCGTTTCACTATTGCTTTTCAGAAGGGTTATAATGCCTTACTTAGCTAATTGTAGTTTGCTCCATTCTGGTGATGTGGCAATGGATCTTTGATAATTTTCAGAGGGGTTAAGATGCCTTAGTTAGCAGTAATCTGTTGTGTTCTGGTGATATTGGAAGTGGACCTTTGAGAATTGTGAGAGTCAAACAAGTCACATTTTGTATTATAAGATGGGGAATAGTCCTTTCGCTGCTTAGAAGACATCATTGGTGCTTGTGTGACTCTTTCACTCTGCTTTCTGCTGCTGTTTGGTCAGCAAGGAAACCGACTGCCTCGCAGAGTAGGAGGTTCTAGGCTGGCTGATGCTTTTCTCACATAAGCAGTCATTTATTGTATGTGAGGAAAATGTCTTCCTTTTATTACTTAGAAGACAGATGTGCACTCTGCTTATTTCTCAGCTATTTTTAAGTACATATCCTTGTTATAAATCATCATTTTGGTAAAAGACAAAAGATGCAATCTGAAGAGAAACCAGAGTGTAAGCCATCATTTTATTTTTAACCAGCACATAACCAAAGAAACTATTCAAGTAACACTATGAGCAAATACAGAAGCTGTACGTTTACTTACTGTGGTCATCAACCTTTTTGGGGGGTGGGGTGCTGATTGAACCTTAGAGTAAATAGAAAAAACACATGTCTGGGAAAGTCATGAGTGACTTCTGTGTTTCATGGGAAGTGGCCTGCCTGATCTTGGAAGTGTTTGCTTCTAGGTGACCGTGGGCTCTTGGCTTGAATGAACCCCTTGCTCATCAGTGCAGTAAGGGTCTGGTCTCCTTCCAGGATGTGGTAAAGAGCCAGTTGTGACCCTTGTGATGTGCTTATATTTAGCACAGTGCTTTGGGGCATGGTAGTAGCTCAGTAAGTACCTTACACGGTTTCATTTACAGGGGAAATGATTTTTTGTGGAAGTGGGTTTGAGGTAGGGTCTCACTATTTATAGCCCACACTGAACTGGAACTTGTAGCCCCAGGGTGGTCTTGAACTCACAGAGATCCTCCTACCACTGACTCTCAAGTGCTGGCATTGTGCCACCACACTTAGCAAACACGTGCTTCATTCAGAATAGCACGTATGTAATTCAGCAGCTTAATTTTGATCCAGATAATGAAAAATTTTGGAATTTGGCAGCAAATGAACTCAACAGTTTTTTGTCCTGCTAGCCACACAGAGATGAAGGGCAAGCTCATAATGCCTCAGCAGGCACACCAGGTGTCTGGCCTCATTCTTGTATTTATGTTGAGAAGGTTGTTACAGCTTCAGTGAACAAAAAGTCGTGAGGCCTGGCGCAGTTGTCACACACAGCCCCTCTCCGCACAGGTGGTTGTAGAGCGGACGGGGCCCGAGGCGCGCTGGCACAGGTTGAAGTTGCAGATTGGCCGCTGCAGCCCCCTTCCAGCACTGCCTGTCACTAGCCTGAGGGAGGGTCTGCCTCAAGGTCTGGAGTGGTTGCTAGACTTCTTGTTGTGACTTAACATTTTTAAAGAGCAGCTCCAGTTATTTTGTGGCATGTACTATAACTTGCATCTGTCTGCTTCCTTCTCGGCTTGGTGCTGCGCATGTTCAGCAGGCCAGCCACAAGAGTGACAGACAATACATCCTCCGCAGTGCTTGTCCGTGTCTCACATGGATGGCTTGGGCAAAGTGCTGTTTGCCAGGTCTCGTCTGCAGCTGCAGCCTTGCCCGTTGTAGCTGGAAGCCAGTGATGGGAGGGGACTCGTGTGGCTCCAAGTGCTCCACTCTTACCAGGCTCTTCTCTCAGCAAGCACTGCTGCTTCACTGGGGCTTATCACCTCTCATATGCCCATATTGACTTAATATCAGCATGGGATTCCAAGGTTTTGTTTTAACTTTTTATTTATTTATTTATTTAGCAAGCAGAGACAGACAGAGACAGAATGGGGGCACCAGGGCCTCCAGCCACAAATGAACTCTATATGCATGTGCCACTTTGTGCATCTGGTTTTTCATGGGTACTGGCGAATCAAACCACTGAACCATCTCTCCAGCCCTTGTATTTACTTTTGATAGGTGCATTTGCTTGTGTGTGGGTGCATGTGGAGTTCCAGAGGTTGATGTCAGGTGTCCTCAGGGTTTCACTGAACCTGGAGCTCACTGTCAGCTAGATTAGCCAGCCAGAGTGCCATAAGGCTCCTGCTCAGCGCTAGGATTGCAGGTGTCCAGCTTTATGTGGGACTAGTGATCCAGACTCAGGTGGGGCCAGTGCTCCACCCGCTGAGTCAGCTCCCTGAGTGTGTGTTTTACTCAGTGAGCTGCCAGCATTGCGGCGAATGAGAGCCTCTCACCCGTGTCTGTCTTCTGAGCTGCCTCCAGCACTCCGTGCTTACTTGGGTGCACAAGTATTTGCAATGTCTGTCCTTCCTCTGCCAGGCTCTGAAGAAGGAGGCTCCAGTTTGTCAGAGTAGAGCACAGCCAGCAGGCCCGTTGCTGTGACAAGCTGGAGAGATCAGCTGTACCTGGGCTCATGGCTTTAGTCCACAGTGACTTAGGCCTCAGATCTTCAGATATTGGTAGCATAGCACATCATGGGGGGTCACTAAAAAACATAAATAAAAAATAAAATGATAAATCAAAAGGCCCACTCATGTTATAGTAGCCTGGAAGGGAAACAGGTAGAGAAAGGACTGGATCCCAGTATCTTCTCAGGGCCTTGCCCCAGTGGTCTGTCTTCCTTCCGCTAGGCCTCCTATTGTAAAGGCTGCACCACCTCCCACTGAGCAGACATCTTGCTGGGGGTCCAACCAAGCCCCCAGCACATGGCTTTTAGAGGACCTGTAAGATCCAGGCCACAGTATACAGTGTCCAGCTGCCAGTCCTCTGCTCAGGTCTAGACCTCTCTTAGGGAGCTGTATACTGACTGCTGCACCAGTTGTATTTTATGATGTGTCAACATTTCTTAAAAGGTTATTGGCAAGAGAAAAGAAGTCCTTTTTGCTACATTGAGTTTATTTTTAATGTGTTTGTTTAATTATTTATTTGCAAGCACAGAGGAGAGAGAGAGAGAATGAGAACGGGCACTCCAGGGCCTCTAGCCACTGTAAATGAGCTTTAGACACATGTACCAACCACTTCATGCACCTAGCTTTACCTGGGTACTGGGGAATTGAACCTGGGTCATTAGACTTTGCAAGCTAGTACCTTAACTGCTTAGCTATCTCTTCTGCCCCTACATTGGCTTTATTTTTAAAATTATTGTAGGAATTTGGTAGTTATAAAGAGAATTCCACGTCATATTTAAAGTGCATCTTTCTTCATCTATGGGGCTGGCCCAGGTACAGGATGGCTGGTAGAAAGAGGAAGGTCCCTGAGGGCAAGGGCCCGTGGACAAGCTGATGTATGCACATGTCTAGGGCTTTCTTTCTGCCTCAAGTACTAGAGAGGAAGATCACAGTCCTGGTGTCTGCACTGACGGGATCTGCTCACGTCGCGTGGGGGCTCTTATAGTTACAGCAGACATGATATGGTCTGGGACTCTACATTAATGCTGTTTGAGCTGCACAGTAGGAGAAGCACCTCATTTGTTGAATGAATCAAGTACTGTGTGGGTGGGCTTGGCATGTCAAAGCAGTAAAAGCAGACAGCAAGGTGATGTACTGTAGCTGGGAGAGCTTGTTTCTGAGGGAGAGAAGAGAGAACTGGATATAGGAGACAGGGATTGATAGGACCTTCCAGGCAGAGGGGAGGGCGTGTGCTCAGTTCTGACAGTTCCTAACTGAACAAAGGCCACTTGGCTGTGTGCAGAGAGCAGGAGTCTGGAGATGGGCCTTCCTAGGATGTTAGAGTGCTGAGAGACTCTTGGGAGTTGGCGCCATGACAGTTCTCACCTATCAGCTGCCATTATACATAGTGTTGGAGGTACTTTTCTTTTAGGAAAACAAAAACTGACAGTTCTTTGCATATCTTGGTTTCAAAATTAAGCATCGATACACAGAAGGGCATAAGAACAGAAGTGTTCATTTTATTCCCCAAGTTAAAAGTTAACCTTCAGTAGCTGCTACTGGTCTGAGTTGTGTGCTGGTCCTCAACATCTGTGGCCTGCAACTACTGTTTAAAACATGGCTCAAGTGGACTTCTGAGACCCCTGCTGCTGCCTACACATACTTGTACTGCTGCTGGTCTCACCACTTGTTTAGGAGCTCTGGATCCTTGTTACTACTGCTCCTTGCGGGGCCTTTGACCTTCGCGTGCGCAGAGGCATATGCCCCTTACACATACATGCAGATGAGAACTTGAGGTATCTGTCTTTTATTGCTCACTGACATATTTCCTTGAGATGCAGTTTTCAGCTTGAAGCTAGCTGTCTTGAGCAAGCTCCAGCTATTCTCCATAGCCCACACTCAGCTTTTAACATGGGGTCTGGGAGGTCCTCATGCTTAAAAGTGGTAAGCGCTGGTGACCGCCAAGCCATCTCTAGCCTTCTGTTTCAGGTTTGCCACAAGAATTTGGGACAGTTTCAAGGCTATAACTATTTAAGAAACTGAAACAGGAAGCTAAAAACGTCCATATACCTTAGTTGTTCTACCACAGTGCTAAAGGAGGTAGAGTGGACACAGTGCTGTGCCGGAGCTTCTAAGGATGAGAGGAAGAGGTTGCTTCTGGACCAGGAAATGAACAAGGCTGGGAGGGAAACCAACATACCATTACTTATTTCTATGACCTTGTAACCATCTTTCATACCCACGTTTATACTCTTTCCCTCAAACTCTCTTCATTGTTTGCTTTACAAGATAGTATTGTGCTTGCCATGCTGATTTTCTGACTTTGTGAGGTGGTGGCCCTACCACAGTGACTGGTTTGGTTGGTGCTTCAGGAGCATTAGTCAGGACACAGCTTCTCTGCCCTGCCCGGTTCTTGTACATTAAGCCATTTCATGGGTGAGTTGCAGGGCTCATTAGGTGGTGAGAGAGCCAGGTAGAAATGGCTTGGAGACCTCCCCACCTGCACCTGGGAAGGACAGGACAGGGCAGGGGAAAGATTTCTGGGGATAGTGCTGTCAACATTGGTGGAGAGAGCTGCACTAGGTTCACTGCAGGCAGCATGATGCCACCCTGCTGTCCATTACATGCTCTGGGTAAGGAGAATTGCAGGACAGAGCTGGCTGGTAGAGGCCTAGGAGCCTTACCCCTGAGCCGGAAGAGTAGAGCCCGTGCCACGTAAGGAATGTGCAACACTTCCTTACTCATCTAGTAGATTTGTGCCATCTATATTGGAAACTCCTGGGGTGTTTGGTCTCCTCAGAGATTCAAGGCTTTGGTTCATTCTCCAGAGACAAGCTAATTCTGCTCTTTAAAGATTTCCTCATGGCCAACTAATCTCAGCATGGAAGATTATTACAAAAGCAAGCATGGGACTAAGTGCCATGAGCTTGCCATATCTGAAGCGGGCACACTCACCCACAGTCCTCCTTCTGGAAGCCCAGCACTAGGGACTCCCCTGCGTGTCTTCAGCCTCATGGATGTGGTTTAAGTCACCTAGGCGGGCCTGTGGCTGCATGTTGATAGAGGCAATATTTTGGATTCCATTCCATGTTTGCATGCTTGCTGTTCTAGAAGCATACTATAGAAATTTAGTGAACACTGTAGATGTGAAGTGTCCTGACCTCAGTTCATTGCAGCAGCTTAAGTAGGGACTTGACCTGGGACCTGGAAAAGGAGACAATTTTCCTTCTGTTTGTATTGACTCTCCTGTAATCTAGCAGTCTGTAAAGAAAAAATAGAGGCGCGCTAAACATACTTATGTTTAGAAACTTGGTATGGCTTGCATATTGTTTATTGTGAGATCCAAAAGAGCTGCCCAGAGATTGCAGGGATAGGCACACATTGTTGTCCTTAATAGAAACCTGTGCGGCGAGGGCTGCGCCCGCAGCACACTGCGGGTGACAGTGAAGAGGCCTTATCAGAAGGAGACTTCCTAAGAGGCTGCCCTGGGACACCACACCACTGTCCTTCTGTATGTCCTCACAATGTTATCTGTCCTCTCAGAGCTGAGTATCACATGTCTGTCACGAATACAGAAATTAATTTAATGTCACCTGAAGACATGCAATTAATCTTTTAGAGGTTTCATAATACCTTTACAGAAAGAGTTGCCAGTTTGGCGGATTTGGATTTTGGGGTTTAGAAGAAGATAAGGAAAATTAATTTTTCATCAGGGTTAATACAAGCTAGCAGGGCCACAAAGGCTGAGGAAAATGGTTGGGGAATTTGTCAAGTGTTGTCACTCCAGAAGAATACTGCTTAACGCCTGATAGGTATAATCAAGGGCTGAGATTTCTATGGAGAGGGATTAATCAATTTGCTTGCTAGTGAATGCAAGTCAGTGATACCACTTCTTCATGGGCTCTAAAGAACGAAAATAAGATTTGATCTGTCAAATTGCAAGAAGCCCTGACAGTATCAGTCAGCATTTTTATCTGTACATTTAAATCATTTCTTATAAATAAATTTGTCCTGCTGATGTTGGTGGCCACAAACCTAATTTTTTGTAATGATTACGCTGATAACAAGTATTCCCTGAGCTTGCTTACTTCAGATAGTGCTTTGTAGGTATTTCAAAACCAAGTACCAGTCTAATGAGACATTGTAGTCATTAAAGCCAGTCATGTCTAGGTAAACCCAACAATCTATTTCTACTTTGGGCTAAGGTGGGCCCAACTTTTTCTGTATCATCTGATTTGGAGAATGGGAGATAATTAAAATTGCATAGACGCAAAAAATATACTGTCCACCCTGGGAAAACTTAGTCTCATTGCTGACTGGCTTTTCATGACTGAAGTGCAGTCTTCCACCTACACCTCACCATTGATTTGTTACTCTAGACAACAGCGTTCCCAGACTCCTCATTGGAATCAGTAGTGTTTTCAACTTACTAACTCAGAACTAGTAATCATAGGTCTGCTCACCTGCTGTGCCTTTGTGTAAGATTCAGAAGACTTGCCAGTAAGTGGGAAGTTTGGTGTGGCTTGATTCTCCTCCTGGGTTGTCTCTGGGTGAGTGTGGTTATAAAAGTGTCTCCCTGGGTGATGCCTGTTAGCATAGATATTGACCATTTTCTTGTGTTAATCCAGAAATTCAAAAACTTTCTCTAGTAGCTCTTCATTGTGTTAAATTGAAATGTATTTGTTTTTTCAGTTGGAACAGATAGTTCAAATTTGTTTACAAAATGAAACAACGTGTTACGTTTAAGCCTTGAGTGCTTAGAGTGCTCTTCAGGAAAGGTCAAAGCCCAGCATTTTAGTAACAGTTGAAATCTTCATGAGAGCTGGTGTGGAGGATCACTGCAGGTTCCAGGCCAGGCTGCGCTACAGAGTGAGACCCTGCCTCCAGCAACAGCAGGAGGATTTAATTGGATGATGCTTTATCCCTTTTGTTTCATTGCTTGTGCATTGGAAGTATGTCACTGTTAAGTTCCTCTCTTGGAGGCAGTATCTGAGTGATGTTTGTGGAATGGTGGAAGTGTCCTATCATTGTGTGTAACTGAAGGCTTCTGTTTGTTCTGTGTGTAGCAAGAGGAAAGTGCTACTTAGCTTGTAGGTAGACTGGAGGAAAACAGAGTTCCTTCACGGCCAGTGACAAGTGGAATGTGCTGAGCGGTGAGTGCTCTGGATGGTTGAGATTCCAGGAGTGCCTTGGAGACTTGTTATGAAGTCTCGCGGTGTCATTAGATATAGAAAGCACAGGAGTTTGTGTTGAATGTGTACCACTCCACAACCAGCCCAGGGCACCCCCGCTCAGTGGAAGCCTGGTGGAAAGGCTCCCCACCCCACCCTACACCACCCCACCGGGGCCATGGCCTGGCCCAGAAAGCCAGGCAAGGGCCCTTGCCTATTGAGAGGTCCCCACAAGCCTGTTTCCACCATGTGGTCAGGCATTGCACCCAGGCAAGGGCCTCTTGAGGGCTTAAATTTTCAGTCTATTTTAAGTGAGTCAGTTGTCTCTAGTTTGGTATATGCTAGACAATTTACATGATAAATCGTTTTTAAAATGTAAGGACATAGCATACAGAGCCAGCGTCTCCCCCTCTTCCATCCGGGAAAAGGAAGTAACTACGGTTCTGAAGTTGAAGTCCAGTTGCCAACCCTGAACTGCTTAGCCAGTGACATGCAGACACTGCTCAGATCATGGGTACTGAACAGTTTCACAGCCAGGGTGGCATTCTCATCCTCCAGGTCTCCAAACACTACTGCAGCAGGAAGCTGTGGGTGCATGGGGCTCCCAGCCCTCCAGTCCTGCACAGGCGCTGCTGCTGCGCCACTGGAGAAGGAAGGCAGTGGAGTGCACCCTCCGCCTGCGGTCAGCACGTTGCCCTGTGCTTTGCTCTTTTCTTGACTCACTGCCCTGCAGTGGTTGGTTGGGAGGGTCAGATTCTCCAGCTGCTTCATGCTGCTGTGAGATGTTCTGTCCTCTTGGGACATTTTTAAGTTACCTTTTCTTGGGTCATTGTTACTTGGTTCCTTCTTTTTGCAGGGCCCTTCTTCATTAAGTAGTCTCTAGAAGATAAGCCTAGGGTTTTCCTGTGTCTGCTTTCTCTTGCTGTAATCAGATATCCAGGCTGGGTAGAGAAGACCAGTTAGTTTTGGCTCCTGCTTCTGGGGCTGGAACATTCTCATGCTAGGATGAGTTTGGGTGAGGGCCCCTGGGAAAACCATGGGACAGGTGTTTACAGAAGAGGGGTGCTGGAGTGACTCCTCAGTGGTTAAGTTGTTTGCCTCTAAAGTTTTAACAACCTGGGTTCAATTCCCCAGTACTCATGTAAAAAGATGCACAAAGTGGCATGTACATCTGGAGTTCATTTGCATTGGCTGGAGGCCTTGGCACACCCATTCTCTCTGTTTCTCTCTCTCTCTCTCTCTCTCTAAATAAATAAATAATAAATAAACAAAACGAGAGAGGACAGGTGGCAGACCCTTTGTGACAGCCTGTCAGTGGTAACTAACCATTCTCATGGAATCATCACACGGACAGAGCCCATGACCAGGCATAGCCTCTTATGCCACTGCATTGGCAGTTGAACTGTGGCAGGAATTTTGATGGGAAAAACTACAGTGATACTTTATTAGGATGTAGGTGGGGCCAGGGGCCTGGATGTGTGCTTCTTTTGAGCTCGTTTTGCCACTTGATACATTCCTCTTCAGGTCAGGGGAAGGATGATGTAAAGTACACTCCCATTGGTCAAGCGCAGCATCCACTTCTATTTAAGAGTATGTAGTTCAACAGGGCAAAATTCTTGTCATCAGCTCTTTTTGCCCAGCCTGTGGCCTGCTGCTCTTCGGAACAGGCACTGTACTGAGAACTGCAAGCAGCTAATGACCCACACTGCTGCCTGGTAGTGCGGTGGGCTCGCAGTCATGAGATGACTGGTGTTTCTGAAGTTCCTAACAGCTCTGACAGCCACACCCTGTGAGCCCCACTGGGTGCTGATGAGGCGGTCCTCACATGGGGCCGTCATGCCCCAGTCCTGAGAACCAGGCTGCTTCCCACTTGTGCAGGCTGTCAGCTTTCACCAGCAGTGTTCTTGACAATGAAACATGCCCGTCGGAGATGTAGTACTTTTAGAGTTTAACCAGGACAACTTAAATAGCATGTGTTTTAGTTGTAGCCTTCCTAAAAGGGTGCATTAATTAAAGGAGATCTTAATGCTTTAAGTTTCAAAAATACTGTTTTTAAAACCTTGCCCACTGTCCAATGAGGGATTTCCCTTTGGTCCCAGGGACAGAAAAGTTGGGTTGCACATTTGTCTGAAAGACACTACCTCACAGAGGTTCTGCCCAGAGGTTGGCACTGGCCTTGGGTTCTGCCATTTGGCAGGAATGGTGGGCAAACCCCTGATCCACGTGCTGCCTTGTTGATTTCAGCAGGGAGGAGAGAGCGATGGCTTTTTTCACCCAGAGGGTCAGCCCCAGCGGCTTCCCCAGCCTCCGGAAGTGAGACAGCAGCCTGCCCGCAAGGTGACGTTGACCAAGGGGCCCCCTCAGCAGCCCCAGCACCTGCCCATGGGGCCTCACATGCACCCGGCTATTCCTCCAGGGATCAAAAGCATCCAAGGCATTCACCCAGCCAAGAAGGTACTGCCTGTTCCCTGCCAGAGGCTAGAAATGGGAGGGCCATACTCCCTGCAGGTTAGCTGTCCCACTGGTGTTAGATGGTGTGTCTGCAGTTCAGTCCCTGGGATTGTATTGAAACTAAGGGAGCCATTGTTTTTCTAGTTTGGTTAGAAAGTACTGAGGCATGTTCACCAGGGCCTTTCCTTCCCTCATCTGCTTACTGCTACATCTTGATAAATTGCCCACAATTAGCAGTGTGGCTGTGCTGTACACAAGACAGCCTCAGGGCACCTGCGTTCCTCCCTACCCACTGGTCCATGAGGGACATCCCAAATAACAACTGTTGGAATCACCTCCCCACTTCAGAGTAGAACTGTGGTCTGTGAGGTGTGGCGTCCTGGCCAGAGGTGGTGGACCGGCAGCTTCTGGCTCCTTGTCCTTCCTCTGCCCTGTGGGTTGAGAAGTATCTCTCTGTCTGAGCCCAGCTGATTGGTGAAGAAGTTCATGCTGAGTGCTGATAGAGTGGTGTTCCTTGGCTTCTAGTTTTCAAAGATGACTGACTGAGTGCCACCTGGCTTGAGGGCAAGTGAGGACAGACAGACAGGATGGTGGCGCCAGCTCCATGCCCCTTCCAGAGATGGCCCAGTGTCTTGTATGTGCTGTCTCCTGCTCCCTCTGTGAGACAGGAGCCAGCAGAACTGCTCACTGGGTGGCACAAGAAATATGCAGCCTAGGAAGTGAAACTCAGTGCTCCAGCCCACGCTTCTGGCTACTCTCTGCGGAGAGGACACATGTGGGGTCCAGGTTCACCCCAATCCTCACTGGCTTTCATTTGAATGGGGCTAATGATGCCTCTTAACTGATTGAGCTGTTACGAAGAACAGTTTATATAAAAGTCTGGTGTCTGCCCTAAGTAGATAATGATAGGTTCGTATTGTAACATTACAGCTAAAGCAGAAAAGGTTAGCCTCTGGCTTCCAGCCAGTGCTGCTCACAGCTATTCAGACTATCCCTGTACTACGTCAAGACTTTGCTCAGGACTATGGTCACCTTCCGTAGGTGGGCCTTCTGACTCCTTCAGGCCAATTCATTTCCTGGGCATCAGTTCTGGCCTACTTCCTGCCTTTTCCTGGGAGGACTGGGTGGGGAACATTTTTGCCCCTATTTATACAAACTCCAGGACAGAATTAGGATAGAGCATGTGAAAGCCCGGCTGTCTGCTCCACTCGCTCTACATTCCAGATAGACTGACTGGAAAAGCGGGGCATTCTCTAATTGTCAGCCGTCTCTTCTTGAAAGCTCCTTGAACAGTAGTTTTTAGTCCTGGATGACTTGAAAAACTGGTGCTTTGGAGCCCTTTGACCAGGAGAGAGAGAGAGAGAACGAGCGAGAGAGAGAGAGGGTGTGTGTGTAAACACTGAGCAGATAAGGCCTTGCTGCAGAGGCTTGGAGATCGTGATGGTAAATCTTGGGCAGTTGAAGTGGCTCCCTGGAGCTGTAGCTTTTGTGGCTGTCAGGTTCCAGCCTTGTGTGCAGCAGGTCCCACTGGCTTGCACTGTGGAAGGAGAGGTGTGGGCCCTGGGCAGTTAGCACAGGATCTACACCCTGCACTGTTGACTTGCAACACGTGTCTGAGCCCTGGCTGTGACACGTCTAGTCCTGCCAGGTGCAGCTGTGGAGCTCCAAGCACTCAGCTGTGCTGGCTCCCTCCTGGGCCTCACTAGACTTGCTCCTGTTGTCTTAGGCATTAAACCTCCCAATGATACTGCATTTAAAAACACGTAAAATTCTGTGGCTCACAGGATGTCGCGATAGATTCTAGGCCACTGGTTTATTTCCTGTCTCAGGAGCAGTGGAAGTAACTATGTTCAAACGTCAGAGTGCATCTTCTTTGTTGTTGCCAGGCCGTCATGCATGGACGAGGCCGAGGAGTGGCAGGTCCCATGGGCCGCGGGCGTCTGATGCCAAATAAACAGAACCTGCGGGTGGTGGAGTGTAAGCCACAGCCCTGCGTGGTGTCCGTGGAAGGGCTCTCCTCTTCCACCACTGACGCCCAGCTGAAGAGCCTGCTGATGTCGGTGGGGCCCATCCAGGTGAGTTGCCTTCAGGCGGCGGCAGTGCCGGTCGTCTCTTCAGAGGCAGCACCAGGCACAGCGGCCATTGTGTGGGTTCCATTATGTGATGGTGCTTGCTTGTGCTGCACGTTGGGCTCTAGCACTCTTACTGCAGACTGACTTCAGATTCTTACTACAGGTTTTAAGAACTCAGTACTCCATGGAACAGTTACTCCTGGAAACCCTTCATCTCCCCTGAGGTTCACATATGCACAGGACATGTACACTTGCTGCTGGAGCAAATCACTTGCTTTATTTTATTTTATTTTGTTGTTTTTTAAAATAATAGTATTGTTACACCGAATAAAAAGGCAGCTTGCTTTATTCTTGAGATGCAGGCTGGGGGCAGAGACAGCCTGTCTTCCACCTGGGCTTCTCCGAGCTCGGGGCACCACACAGGTGACACATTTGCAAACTGCACTGCCTCAAAGAGGTTAGGTGACTCCCTCTCAACCCACCTGCCTGTCTCTGACGTGTTTTATTTTATTTTATTTTATTTATTCTTATTCTTTTGTTGTTGTTTTTTTTTTTTTTCCCCTGAGGTAGTGTCTCACTGTAGCCCAAGCTGGCCTTGAACTCACAGTGATCCTCCTGTCTCTGCCTCTTGAGTGCTGGCATTAAAGGCATGCACCACCATGCCTGGAATTGTTTACTTTTATTAATTTCTTAACTTATAGTAGTTTGCTTCTCTTTCCTGTTTTTCTGAAAATTTCATGTGTTAGCCGCTGTGGAGCTCGTTTGAGAGCATACAGTACATGTAACTTGGCCTATACTTACAGATCTCGCTTTGAAAAACCAGCTAATTCTGGTACTTAGAAAGTCTGAGCTAGCTCATGTCAGAGGAACCACGAAATACTATTCCCTGTCTATTGTAAACCAGGCATTTTATGGAAGCCCCCACCAAGGTTTTTGCACCCTTTGAGACCTTCAGGAGACCGCATCATGAGGCTGCCTGACCACTGCACTGGTCATATTGCTGGCAGGAGTCCTGTCTGAGGGCAGAGCACTTGAGAAACAAGCTGTAAATGTTCATTTCTGAGTAGTCCAGTACTCTTACTCTACAGTCTCTTGGTTCCTGTCTAATTTAAGGACATTCTTGGACTGGGACTGATACAAGTAACTTGTGTTTCAGCCTTCCATTTATAAATGAAGGCTTTCAGAACTGTGGCTATTGTGCAGAAATTTGGGTTTTGAGTTTGATTATATTCCTTCACTGGCATTTCTGCATAGAAAGATTTAGGTTTCATTTGTATCAGGTACGGAATAGTTAACCTCAGACTTAGGCTCCTGCTTTTAAAAAATGTTTTTAAGGTAGGGTCTCGCTTTCGCCCAGACTGTCCTGTAATTCACTATTTTGTCACAGGCTGGCCTCAAACTGAAAGCAATCCTCCTACCTCTGCCTCCCGAGTGCTGGGATTAAAGGCATGCGCCACCACGCCCGCCTCAGGTTCCTGCTTTTGAGGGCTTTTAGGAATTGTTGGTTAGGTGCCAGAGGCACTAGCCTCATTTTCAAGGGTAGATGGTTTAGTGGGTTGTTGCACTACACGTTTTTAACCCCAGCACTTGGCAAAGGCAGGAGGGTCCTGAGTTTGAGCTCAGCTGGCATGAAGATCCTGGCTAAAAAAAATGATGGGTGCTTTCTAAGCAGCTGATTGTAGTGTGGAGTGCTTTGCAGGGACAGAATTCGTGGTAGAAGATTACAGATGTATTAAAATGTGGTTATTCTAATATGAGTGGCAAGAGATTGTGGTGATTGAAAATCCTGGGTCTGAGAGCAGTTCATCACTGAGCCCACACTGGTTACACAGCTTGGCCTCACGTGGTTACGGAAGGGCTGGCGTTTGTCATTGGCTTTCTGTAGGTTCTCTGTACTTGCGTGTAGGGAGCAGCTGGCACTATTGTTCACACACGCTGCTGACTGTAACAGTTTGTGGCATTGTGGGCAGTCTTGGTCACTTTCTTAATGTGACACACTTGCCATACAAATGCTGTTTGCTTCTCATGCACTGAGTGGAACTCAGGCTGTGTGGAGAGAGTTGGTTGAAACCATGTGACCTCTGACATCCTCATCTGTGGGTGGCCCTTGCTCTTTTTGGGTAGAATCAGAATGATGAGTTGGTGTGATTGTGGACTCTCTACTGAGAACCCACAGAACAGTGCTGCTGCTGAGGAATGGCATCTTCACTGGAGAGGAAGGTCTGAAAGTAGCTGCCTCCAGG
Organism: Jaculus jaculus; assembly: GCF_020740685.1. NCBI lineage: Eukaryota > Metazoa > Chordata > Mammalia > Rodentia > Dipodidae > Jaculus > Jaculus jaculus. The sequence goes on along the minus strand of NC_059111.1, from coordinate 113,086,766 downwards.
TGAAGGAGAAGCTGTGGTGCGTGCCTGCTGCTCTGAGGACCCTGAAGACTGCTGGGACTGAGGCCTGTGTTACCTCAGAGGCAAAATGCTTACTTTATGCTGTTTGGATGGTTTTGAGGTTTTGGGGTTGAGCATTTTTTCTGGGGTTTAAGCCCAGTATTTACAAAATGAACTGAAATAAGGTTCCAGCAGCATTTGGTAGAAGTGGGAATTTCACAAGACTTTCATTACTGGGAATGGTTTAAACATGTGCTTTAAAGACTCCATGCTGAGTGGTTGGCCCAGGGCTCCAGTGCCTCCCTGCTTTGACAGAGAAGGAAGAGTCTGTGTGTGGCCTGTGGACACAGGCACTCCAGAACTAGTGTTAGGGCTCTGCTTTGGTTATGGCACCACCTAGTGTTCACTCTGTGGCAAGTCCTGCTCTGGACCAAAAGGGAGTGTCTAGTCATCAAAATGAGACCTCTGTTTAAACCTGTGGTGTCCAAGGACATTCCTTGGTGTGGCATGGCATGATACAGCTGATCTGGATGCTCTCAGATCAGTGTCACTTCCTTACGGGATAGTCACAGGCTTCTTCTAGAGCAATTGAGAAGGACAAGCATTCAGCAGTGGCATAGCATGAGACCAAGGGTCATAGATGTCGCTTAAATGACAGTGTTGTCACTGAGTGAGTCAGAAGGCAGTTCTGCCTAGGAAGGGGGGAGGTGGTAGGGTGCTGCTCTTCATCCTGAGGAGGGACTAGCAGATATGTGGCTCCCCTGACCCTACTCTAGACTTGTGTTGGCAACGTACCCTGTTTACTTGGTGACTCTGTTGAACACCTTCCATGTATGGTCCTCTGAATTCAAGACCAGTGGCTGGGCATGAAATAGCCTGCCGCAAGGGATGCTGCCCTTTGCATTTTCTGCAGCGCCCTCCCAGTAACACTGTGCCTGGGTTGAAGTGCTCGCCCATGGAAGCTCATTTTTCTCTGCTGTGTGGACCTTGGGGAAGTCCGCTTCTGGGGCAGCAAGAGCTTGAGCTTTGTGGCAAGACGTGGGTTACAATCCCTGCTTTGCAGATTTGGAGCACAGAGGACTTTACCTTGAGAGTAAGGTCTGCTCTGTGAGGTGAACTGAAATGACTTCCAACTGCAGTGTGATGCTGTTCCTTAGGAAGCCCCTCCTGTGGATACTTGTCCAGGGTCTCAGAGTGTGGGGAGGTTGGCATGGCAGGTCTGCACACCAGCATGACTGAACAACACTGCCTGGACAGGCAGGCAGAGAGGAGAGCAACTGGCTTGCTTCTGTGACCAGATGTCAGCCTGCATATAATTTGTGCTTATATTTTATGTGGCAGTGGGATAATTAAATGTTTCTGGTTTTTTTTCCTCTGTAGAGTTTACAGATGCTCCCTCAGCAGCGGAAAGCTATAGCGAAGTTCAAGGAGCCAGCCCATGCACTAGCATTTCAGCAGAAATTCCACAGGTAGGCGCATGTTCTCCAGTGAGGGACTGGGAAGGAGGGCTGACTTCTGATCTGGAGGTGTGCGCTGCCTGCCGCAGCTGCAGAGCATGATTAAGCTGCGCTTCCTCGCTGGAGACTGCTGCCCTGGGGTAGAGGGGCTCCAGAGATCTGCATTCTGTGCATCTGCCTTTACCTGGGTACTGGGGAATCAAACCCTGACCAGCGGGGTTTGCAAGCTAGTGCCTTTAACTGCTGAGCCATTCCCTAGATCCTAGATCTGCATTCTTATTTCTATCTTACTTCGCTTTGGTGAGTTAATTGCTGCTGAGATGATAGTGATATCTCTTTGAATTCACACAGGCACATGATTGATCTGTCCCACATAAATGTGGCCCTGATTGTGGAGTGAGTTCTGACAGGAACATCTGACCTTAAGCTGCACACTGTGCAGTTTCTTCAAGGAAGTTGCCGGCCGGTGCAGGATCCCCAGAAGCGGAGTCCTTTCTGCTCTGCAATCTGCTAACTTGGTGGAGCACCAGCCAGTCGGCCGCAGGATGATTCCAGAAGAGACCTAAAGCGGTGGACATGGCGAGTGGATTGTGGTGTTAGATTGCTTGAATTCTGTAGTCCACATGAACTCGGGTTCTCGTGTTCTTCTGTTCCAAGTGCTGACGATGCATGTAGACATGTTCTTCATGATTCTGCTGTCTGGTTGGTCACAGGGACTTAGAGTCAGGAAAGAACATTACCAGCTCAAATTCCAAGTATTTTCCACAGAAAAGAATATCTGATAATGGTTGCACTTATCTTCAGTACAGGCTAGAAAAGAGTTCTTAATCAGGCTTACCTGAGATTGTCTTCTCAGAAAGCCCTCACAGGCTCTGGTAAAAGCATAGGTAAAATCTGGGTGGTTATCAGTTGACACGTGCCTGCCCTGGAAAGCTGGACGTGGGGTGGGTTTCTGGAGCCGTGGTGGAAGTGGCATTCTGCTTGTAAACACCTCCATGGTGCCAGGTAGATTCCCACCCATTCACTCTCAGAAGGGTACAGTGCTGGCTAAGCACAGGGACCCTTTCAACCCAGAACCCACTGCTCTGCAACCCTCTGGTCTAGTTTCCTGGCAGTCAGGTTGAGGCACAGTTTGAAGGAAGGGTTCTTCTCCTTAGATGCAGCCCCAGCTGGCATGGGTGGGTCACTGGCTCTGGGATGTCACCATCAGTGCATTGCTTGCTTTTGTTGGTAGGCCTTTTGAGTAGGGGCTTCTCTGTCCTTCAGGGGTGTGAGTTTCTTTTGGCTTGCTGTTCTAGCATATAGTATGAGGGATGAGTCTCACAGGAACAGGGACAAAATGTGTGTGTTGCCCCTTAGTCGTTCTGGTAGGAGGTTCCTGCAGGTGAGACTTGCTCTCTGCAGAGCACTCTGCAAAGTCCATGCATGGGCAGGCACTGAGTGCAGTGCTTATGTGTTCCGCCCTTGAGTGGTTCTGTCTGGGACATACTCTAACATGGGCAAGTGACACTGGGGCACATTAATTTTTTTTTAGCTGTATTTTATACTGTGATTTCATATCACATTTCTTAGTAGGCTTGAGGGAGATAGAAGCCTGTTACCACTTTCTGCCTCTGATTCCCCCAGCAAGGACCAGCCTGAGGCCTACGGCTCTGTGGAGTGCCTATAGCAGCCAAGAAGCCAGACAGAGGGCTTGAAGTGGCTGCCACAGCTTAAATTTTACTTTACATTTTTAAATTAAGTTACCCATATGAAAACCTGGAGAAGTGTATTCCAGGCCCCAGGAGACTATGTGTAGCATTGATCTGAGATGACATCAGGCGCCAACAAGGAGCACTGGGGAATTCGGTTTCCATTTGGGTTCTAGGAGATACGCACATATAGGATGTCTCAGAAGACCCTATAGTTGTGGTGCCACCTCTGACCCCGGAGATTCGGAGCTGCCCCGGCAAATACACACTGGGTCAGCTAGCACCAGTCCATGTGTGTGCCATCCGCTGTCACTGCCCACTCCTGTTCACGTAGACATCGAGTATTCATATCTTTCGCTGAATTGATGAGCTGGCTAGCAGCTGTGCTCTAGTTGGGGGGATACCAACCACTTGGGACCTCTGAACTATGGGAGGTTCATTCTGTCACCGAACAGGGTATGCTGCAGTCAGCGTAACACGTTTGTGTCATTTTCTCACACCATTCTGAGTGAGCGCTGGGCTTTTAAAACCCCAGTCTACATTTTGTTTGGAAAGTAGGCACTGAAGCAGTAAGCCAGTGTTCAGGAAACAAGTCTTTGGGAAGGAAGTTCAGGTCTATTCTGAGGCCTCCTTTTGGCCTTGTGGGAGTGATGTGGTCCCCAGGAGCATGTGTGTGCTTGTAACTGTCCACATCCGGGAGCTAGCCTTCTCTTACTGCAGTGTTCTGAGCGACCAGCCCAAGACAGCCGAGCCTCGCGTGAAGCATGCTTGCTTAGAGCAGCCTGCTGTGGTCTGATCTCTCAGTACACACGTCAGCAAGCTTCCTCCAAGGAAGCCACTGAAAAGGAAAAGCAGAATTAGGGAGTGCCACTGTTCCCATTCTCAGTGTACCGAGCTCATGAGGATCTGCTGCAACCATTATCTGTGTTCTTTCTCATCCTGCATTGGAGACGACATGCACACCGTTAGCACACTGTAAATACCGACCTGTCACAAGTAAAACGTTGTTGGAGATGCTTTGAACTGGGCAGCGTCTTAGCATTTGTTAGTTCTTTGTGTTGTCTTAGCCAAGTTGAATGGTGTGTTTGTGTGTAACTCGATTTTTATAAAGATGGTAGTAGTCAATACAGTATCCTCATCTGTGTATTATTTGTTCACAAATTCAAGAGGCTGGAACAAGTGAGACTCCATCTGTCTCTGTGGTGGACCAGTAGGTGAGAGTGCAGCCAAGTTACTTCTCTCTTTCTTTTGTGTTGATGATTTTGTGCTGTAATTAATGTAGATTCATGTAGCTGCTTACCTGTGCTGCCCGTGGCCTGGCTACATTCATTCGTCGAGTCCCTATAATGATACTCTTCCTGGGTAGAGCTCATCGCTCCAGGAGACACGAGGTCCTACACAGTGCCTGCCTCCATGCCTCTCTGTGGAGGGGAGGAAGGGCTGGGAGGGAACGGGGCTGGTTCTGACATGGTGGGTAAAGGTCCTGGACATTGTCTGCATCCACCTGGAGAGCGGCTCTCAGTTGGGACAGGGCTTAGGTTCTGCACCTGGGCCTTTCTTTTCAAGCACTGTTCTGCCCAGTGCAGACAGAAGGCTTTGCTGCTGGAGGAGCTGGCGGGCAGGGTGCGGGGTGGGTGGTGGTGAGCAAGGAGAGCTGTAGTCGCTCAGGATGGGTGAGTTAGCGTGTGAGTGCCAGTGACTGGAACTCTAGGGCCTGTCCTTCAGTCAGCTCCAGAGCCCCAGGTAGACAGGTATTTGGGGCATTCTTGGGAGAGGGCCTAATAATACACTGCCCGTGGCTGGCTCTTTACTATGATGGGGCCATAGGCTAGATGAACAGAGCCTTTCTGGAAGGACTGGGTTTAAGGACCTGTCCAGGTTTTTCTTTTTCTTTTTGTTCTTTTGTTTCTTTGTGATTTTACTGGGAAAGTTAGACTGATGCTAGTTGGAAACAGGTCTTGGTGACTTAATGGCACAAACCCAAGGAAGTCCTGAGTGTTGTTCTCAGTTGTCCTTGGGTTCTCTGGGGCTGTTACTTTGTCCTCTTGCCCTGGGTAAGATGCCCAGAAGCCCAAAGCCCGCCCCAGTGCAGAGCTATGGCTCTATGCTGGTGGTCCTGGCATTGCTGTTGCCCCTCCTGGAAGTCAGCTGTCTTTCTCCCTGTAGGGCTCAGTCTGGCTTCATATGTTCACTTTTTGGCCCCTTTGGCTTGCCCTTTTGCAAAATATAGCCTCTTTTCTGCCCTTGTTAATGAGAAGGAGAAGACGGGAGGGAGAATGAGTTTGAGAGATGCTGTTGGAGCTGTGCAAGACTACTGTGAAGTGCTCTGCAGAGGAGTTAACTAATGGGGACACAGCATGAGGGACCTTAACCAGTGGGGCTTAGGATAGAAGGGGCCAAGGCTCCTCCCCACAAAGGAAGCCTCAAGAAGCTTAGTTCAGTCATGGGAAGATGTTAAATCTCTTACCGTCTTTAATGAGCATCGCAGCTTTAAGCTATTTTAAGATTTGTAAATGAAGTAAATATGAACTGTACAAAGGCATTTAGCCTTGATTTATTATTAAATCCTAAGGATTTTTTTGTAAGGTTTTTGGGACCTACTTAGTTTTTGTTATTTAAAATGCCTAACTTCTTACGTACACGAGCCCATGGCTTTGTGTGCTAGAACCAGAGCAATCCACTGATTCATATTGGATCCCAGGTATACCTCCTGCTGGTAGCATTCACATGTCGCCTGCCTGTCCCGAGACTGCTGACCATCTAACTGTCTGCTGTGTGGGTTGGAGATCTTCCCAGCAGGCCAGGCACACAGAGCAGGTACTGTCACTGAGGAGATTTCCAGTGCTCCCTCTCTCCCTCCCGCCCCCTCCCTCCCTCCCTCCTTCCTTCCTGCCCCCTCTCCCTTCCTTCTTTCTAACCAACTAAAGTAGGTGGTGATTATGTGATTTAAGTTTATTAACTCTAAAAGGTTGAAAGAGAAGTCTTGGGTATAGTTTTAATTTAACACGTCCACAGACGGAACAAGCAGACAGGGCTGGTATTAGTGCATTCTGTGCCTGACATTCTACTGTGTTCTGGGCATTAGGCCTCTTGACTTTGATTATTTGTTTGTTTTTTAACACAATTTTCTGCTAAACTGCTTTTTCATTTTAAGGACACATGCAACGGAAGCAGGTTTTAAGACTAATTTTTTCCATTCTGTGAGACTTGTCTTAGCTGCACTGGTGCTGCCGGCTGAGGAGCAGATAGCCGCTTGGTTTACGACTCAGCTTTGCCCCTGCAGGCGTAGGACCCAGAGCCCTGTCCTCCGGGAGGACTTGTAACTCCTACTCCACTGCTTCATTACAGGTCCAGTGCTGACTGCGTGGGATTTCGTGTCCCTTTCAAGCCGGGTCTCTGCTTGTCAGATACTCCACTATAGCTCTGTCAGGCAGCCAGAGCCATCTCTGTCTCCAGCTCCCCTCTTTACCTTTCTGCCTCTCTCTACTCTCCATCCTCACACTGACCCTCCTTTTCTTCCCACTGTCTCATCTCCCTGACCTCTGTGGCTGGCACCCCCACACCCACTCAGTCCCAGCCTCACTAACCCTTTTGCTTTGACAGGTCTCTCCCGGCGCTCTGTTCCCCGGGTCTCTGATTGGAGAGAGTAACATTGTGCTTCTCTTCCTTTGCAGTTTGGCTCTGTGGGCGTGTGTGGCGAGCAGAGATACCAGCCTCCCTCAGCATGTGGTCAGCATGTCATTAATCACCCCTTCTTTGTTTTTACCCCTCTACCTTTGCAGGACCCTGGGCGTAGGTCAGTGTTAGTGGTAGCGCGCTCATTCCGCTTGGAAGTGGTGGCCGTGTGGCCATTGTACTGACCTTGCTGACTGTGGCCTCGTCGTGTAATGTGTGTGCGCCTCCCTGCTGCGTCCGGTGTAGCTTGGAGGCACAGTGTGGCGCTGTGGTGACTGGGAGTGCACTGGCCGGTTAAAAACCAAGAGACACCACCCTGCTTTCCTCTGGGTTCGATCTTCATGTCTCCCAACAGCCCCTCTCCACTAACTGTGTGTGACTGACAGGCACTGCTGGGCCTTACCTCATTCACGTTGCGCCAGCCACCATGGGAACTCTTTCAGGCTATTTATGTGAAGAATAGTAGTGACAGGTGCAAAGAATGTGTTGTGTGTTATTTGTGTGATTTCATATGAAAATGTTCAAGCTGTATTGTAACCTGAAAGTTGTGTCAATAAAATCTTGTAGTTTGTTTTGTGGCTCTGTAGCTTTCATTTCCTCTCAGGTCTGTCCCCCACCCCACCCCCGACCCAGTGCCCCCAGCAGGGCTAATCCTGGAACAACTGGCTGGGGTCTTTCAAGGTCAGGTGTAGTACAAAACTGGCATGCAAGTCAAGTCTGAAAATGGAGCCACACGAGTTAGACAACCCCTTGTCTTGTCCACATCATGTCAGCTGTAGGACTCCAACCCAAAAATACTCTGTGTTACTAGTTAGTCTCTCTCTCTCTTTTTTAATTTGCAAAGCACAATTAAAGAATAAATGTCCATGCTAACACTTTAGTAGCAGAGTGTAGACAGAGACCACAAGTCACTCACAGCACTGCCTGTGTCACTCGCAGCTCTGGCCTCGTTTGGGCTAGGGCCTCCTGCCTGCGCCAGCGCGCGCACAGTCAAGCAGGGCAGCACTCGGGGAGAGCCTGAGCGTGCCGCTAGACAGCACGGGGCTTGCTTGAGAGCGGTTCAGTGGGGAGCAGGTCCTTCATGGAGGTCAAGCTCTGAGAGCGCTGCAGACTGATGATGGTTCTGAACGGAGTGTTGGTAAGACAGACACCACCCTGAGAAACATCAGAAAACCCTCACAGCCCAGAGGTTTGTGCCGGGAATGCCAGCCTGATGCAGTATTCCCAATCCTGAGGAGAACCCATCCGAACAGCCCCTTACCACACCCAGCACTCGCTGCACCACCAGGAAAAGAAGAGCAGTGGCTCCACCCTTGAATGTGTCGTCAGTCCTGAAGGCATGGCCACCTGCATGGCACTAGATGCCTGCCAAGCCCGGTGTCAGCTGCTGCTCGGTGAGGTCACTTCATTGTGGAGACACTAGCCAATGAAGTGAGTGAAAAGAAGTAACAATTATCTTACAAATGCCATGACATTGTACCACAAAACGGCTAGAATCAGTAACAGATTAGTGCCAACAAGGTAGCTAGAGATGAAGTTAATATGAAAGAAAATCTAGCCTTCATCTAAACAAAGCCAGCTAAAGATAGCATGACAGAGAAAACTACCACTTGAAGTGACAAGACAGATCTTAGGATGTTTGCAAACCAATGAGGAGGTGGGGACCAGTGAGCGGAAGGGTGCCATGTGTTCCTGATTAGTGTCCACAGCACGTACTCACCAGTCACCAAGTTAGCACCTCATCCAATATGACTAGAAGAGGCAAACCCACAGGTTTGGGCTTTCTGCTTTGTAGTGTTTAGGCAAGGTCTCACGCTGGCCCATGCTGACCTGCGTGTACCCACTCTGTCCTGGGCTGGCCTTGAATTGATGGGGTGCTCCACACATCCAACACCAGATTTGGTTGATGGTGCCAGACAGATGTGCATGTTACTGCTGCTTAGCAGTGAGCACAGTCCCTGGCAGGCAGCGTACGAAGAAGTTGTTCTTGACTCGTGGTATCGGAGCCTTTGTTCTGTGGTGGTGGGGAGGCCCCGGCAGGACAGAGGAGCTCACATCATGACAGCCACAAGGACATGCCCTCAGTGAGCCACTTCTGTAGGTCACACCACACCTGCTTTTCATCACCTCCCAGTAATGTCTTCATGTTAGGAGTACAGCAAGAATCAATCTGAAGATTAGGCCAGAGACCTTGTGATCTAATATATCTCCTAGGGATCTCATTTCCCCATAACTGTTTTATAGCCCCAACATTGTTCGAAAGCTCAAGCTCAAAGTCTTCTGAAACTCCCAGCAGAGAACATCTGGGAAGTCAAAGACAACATACTTCCAGCATGCAGTGACCAGAGTAAGCATTTCTGTTCCAATGGGAGAACAACAAGGAAGCATCAGACTGAACAGGAAAACCTAGCAGGCAAAGATTCAATTCTGCAGGTATGTCTGGCATGCAGGCTGTGTGGTGTCACAGTGTGACTCAAGAGCTTGGGCAGCTCTGCCTCCGCTGCCCTAACACCACTTCTCTCTGGCTGGCTGAGCTTTCCTCAGTAGACATTTCATAGTTCTGGCATCTTGGGGTCTCCACCGCAGCTGATGGTTCGCCCTCACAACTTCACGCATTCCCTCTGGGGCTGTCTGCAGGGACTCGGGTCCTACTACACATTGCCTCCCTTTGGAAACCAGGTGGAAGGAAACAAGCCTCCATGAGCTTAGCCACTGCGTCTTGCAGAATCAGATAGGCAGCGTCATGGACATGGCCAAGTTCTGCCTGCCATTAGCAGGAGCAGGAGCAGCAGCCAAGGCCGCTAGGGCCAGGATGGCAGTGGCCTCTGACGGCAAAGCATTTCCCCATGTGGAAGGTGTGTGAGCAAAGCACCTAGAGCTCTCAAAGCAAAAATCTATCCAAGGAGGTCAAATCTTTCAATTCTAGATTCTGCCATAGGAGGGGTCTGCTCAGTTCCCAAGCGATTCCCATGGTGGAACATGGCAGCAAACAATGTTCATACTAAGAATGAAACCAAAGCAGAAAATAGTGACAAGGAGGCGCTGAGGGAGGACTAGGCCCCCTGGACACTGAATCATATAAAGGTGTGTACATAGGACATACAATTGGGCAAGCAGTGTACACAGGTGAGTTTTCTGTGTCCCCCAGAAACCCGTGTGGCAAGGATGACATCTCAACCACTATGTCAGAGAAACCATGAGGGATTCACAAACAAGGGCCTGTTCTTTGAGTGAGCTTGTACATGTGGAGAACAGGATCAAAGAGATGTACATCCCTGGGCTGGAGAGATGGCTTAGCGGTTAAGGTGTTTGCCTGCAAACGCAAAGGACCTGGGTTCGATTCCCTAAGATCCACGTAAGCCAGATGCACAAGGTGGCACATGCATATGGAGTGTGTAGTGGCTAGAGGCCCTGGTGTGCACATTCCTTCTATCTGCCTTTCCCCTCCCCAGTAAAATGAAAATAATTTAAAAAAAAAACTACATCCTAATAGCATGAGAGGTCATCTTCACATGTGCAACAAGGTCCAGACTGACTAAAGTCTGACTAACCTATCCACGTTATGACCCAACAAAATCATAAGCAGTCACAGCACAAGACAAAATTTGAGGAGCTATCCCAGATGAAGGGTCAGTCTCCCTGATAGTGAAGGAAGCCCATCAACAATGCCCGCACCCAGTAGGCCAGGCTTCGAGACACAGCAGCACACAGGTCTTCCTTTGTGTGGTGGGCCTCTTATTGTCCTGCCTTCAGTGGGACGGTCAGCTACCTATGTCCTGGTCCTAGCCCAACTGATTTCAGGAGCCCAGCAGGGCATTCACTGCCTTTATTGTACCTTAAGGACCACACTCCACTGCCAAGTAAGCTCTGATGCTCCCTCAAGGACTCCTTCCAGTATGAGGAGCTGTCCAGTATGTACCCGGATGAAGGGTCAGTATCCCTGATAATGAAAGGGTGAGGAGCTGTCCAGCATGTACCCAGATGAAGCATCAGTATTCCTGATAATGAAAGGGTGAGGAGCTGTCCAGTGTGTGCCCGGATTAGGGTCAGTATCCTTGATAATGAAAGTGTGAGGAGCTGTCCAGCATGTACCTGGATGAAGGGTCAGTATCCCTGATAATGAAAGGGTGAGGAGCTGTCCAGCGTGTGCACAGATGAAGGGTCACTATCCCTGATAATGAAAGGATGAGGAGCTGTCCAGCGTGTGCCCTGATAAGGGCCAGTACCCCTGATAATGAAAGTACTTTTAAAATTTGGGATGGAGAAAGATTAAGCATCTAAAAGAAAAGTCAACCTTTAGATCTATGCCATGACCACTAAGTGCAGAAAACTCTTTCACTTCACTCATTACAATGGGATGTGGCATGTGGGTATCACTTTTCACTGCCAGATTGGCAAAGAGGAGCCAAGCCCTTGAATTCTCGACAGGTCTGCTGCCAATGGATGGGAAAGTGATGTGGCTCGGAGATGGGGATAGGCAATGTGTCAACACGGCTCTCAGGAGTGTGTCCTTCCGTCTTGTGAGGATGCTTCTAGGATTTATCATGAAGGAAATACTCCAAGAATATAAAATGATCTATTCATTACAACTTGTCACAACATTATGTGACATACAAAAACGCTTAACACAGGTGTATTAACAGTAGAGGAATGGATAAGGAAAACATGGTTTGTGTACACAATAGAATTTTTGTCAACCATAAAGAATGAAGTAACATCATTTGTGGAAAAATGGATGTGACTAGAGATTATCATATTAAGTAAATTAAGTCAGCTTCAGAAAGATAAATGGTTTCTCTTATTTGTGGTTCCTAGATTTTACAGTCACATGAAATCATGTATGTACATGTTATATGAAAGAAATGAAATTGGGGGAACTAAGGAGTCTATTGGAAGCAGTGACAGAAGGAAATGTGGATGAGAACAGGAGAGGGGAGTATGTTCAACATAAAACAGACCTGTAAATAAAGTAATCTTTAAAAAATTAAATTAAAAAAATAACCAAGTACCTAAACACAGGAGATTGGTTGAGTAAACTGTGATACCTATACCAAAAAATGTGATGTGGTACATAACAAAAAAAGTTTATTGTGCCCTGACATGATCTAACTTCCAGTAAAGGGCCCATAACCCTGAGTCACTCAACCACTCTTGACTTGAGAGAGAGGGCAACTGACTACCACAGAGTTGCTCACAAGAGCATTTTGACAAAGTTGGGATGGGGGCGATAGGTACATACAGACTCAGAATTCCTTCAATCTGGGCTGAGGAGATTGGTCAGTGGTTACACACACTTAACTTGCAAAGCCTTCTGACCCAGGTTCAATTCCCCAGCACCCACATAAAGCCAGATGCACAAAGTGGCACATGCACCTGAAGTTCATTTACAGTGGCAAGAGGCCCTGCCATGCCCATTCTCCCTCTGTGTGTCTCTCCTTTCTCACATATGAATAAAAACATAGAGGAAATACTGTAATCCAACTGTATAGCCATCCTTCATTCTTAGTCAGAGCTCAGGTCCGGGAACTCAGTAGACATTAAGAATCTGTATATATTCAAATTTTGACACACCCTCCTGCATAGAGGACAGCATCCCTGGGTGATGTAATTTCTCACACAATGTCCATGATATTCAAATATTGGTTATAATATGTTTCTTAGGAAATAATGACCCAACAAGGGCTGGAGTACAGATACAACATTCTTTAATATTTTTGCCATGGAGTCTGGAACTTGGGTCCAGGTAGCATAGCAGTGCCTTGAGCTTCGGATGTGCACATGAGCTCTTTATAGAAGCAAAGAGCACCCAGTGCTCAACACAGTCTTGAGCTCTTCAGGAAAAGTTGTAGATACCTGAGTGATGAGTATCTATCATCTATGAGAGAGAGAATATGAATGAGTACACAAGGGCCTCCTGCCATGGCAAATGAACTCCAGACACATGCACCATTTTGTGCATCTGGCTTTACATGGATATTTGGGTATCAAACATAGGTTGGTAGGCTTTTCAAGCAAGCACCTTTAACTGCTGAGCCATTATCTCTCCAGGCCTGCAATACATTTTTGTGATACACATTCATCATATAGTACTAACTTCCGTGAAAAATATTTATGCAATTGTGTATTGTACTTGGACGATGTTCGTTATCCCCATGTCCCCTCTCCTCCCTTCTCATTAGTCCCCTTTGTCCCACTAGACAATTTACCATCTACTTCATGTCACATTTATGTATATGATTTTACACATCTATATAAAATCTAGCTTTCACAAATGAGAGAAGACATTTGTCTTTCAGAGCCTAACTTAATTCCAGTTACATCCATCTTCATGTATATGCGTGCATGCGTTCCTCACATGGCTGGGATGAACATCCAACCATACACCGTTTATGGGAGGAAGGGATTTGTTTCACACTGACAGAGTCCAGGAGGACACCATCAGTGGTGGAAGAAGCCGGCTCCCTTCATAGATCTAAGCACCACAAGCCAGAATCACCACAAGCGAGTACGGCCAGAGCTCAAACTGCTCTCTCCATACCTTTGGTCTGGAATCAGGTCTGCTGCCAAGCACTCCTCAGGGCTGGGTTCTATGATCTGCAAACAGTGGCATGGCTGCTCTGGCAGGGGTCTGCCTACTGGAGACTTAAGTAGGAAGTTTAATTTTAGTTATTTATGTAGAGAATGGGCACGCCAGGGCCTCTAATCACTGCAAACGAACTCCAGAAGCATGCATCACTATGTGCATCTGGCTTACATGGGTTCTGGGGAGTCCACTCTGGGGAGTTCCAACCTGGGTCTTAGGCTTCCCAGGCAAGTCCCTTAACTGCTAAGCCATCTCTCTAGCCCCGGAAGTTTAGTTTTAATAAAACACCCAAGTCGATGGGGCCATGTATTCAAAATACCCATGATATATACTTACATTGCACGTTTTCTTCACCCATCCCTGTGCTGGTGATCACCCGGGTTGCTCTGTGACATGGCTGTTGAGAACGCATCGCTGTGGCCAGCACAGATGTGCAAGTGTCTCTGTGACGCCATGACTTTGGTTAAGTGCTCAGGAGGGATGTAGCTGATGATATTCTACCTTCAGTATTTAGTTCTATTTTTATTTTTAGACCCCCGTGCTGGTTTCTATAGTGCTGGACAAATTGACATTCACACCAGAGGTGTTTCATGGTCCCTTTTGTCCACATCCTTGTCAGCATTTGTGGTGACTTCTTTTCTTAGTGACTGCTATAGTTTCAATAGGCATATCTCTGATGGCTAATGATGTTGAATGTTTTTCCTATGTTTATTTGACATTCATAGTTCATCTTCTTAGAACTGGCTGTTTCATTAGCCTGTTTTTGATTGGGTGTTTTAATTTATTGGTAGTTAGATAGCAATCTTCTGTCAGATGTGTAGTTAGCAAAATTTTTTCTTAATTCTCAGGGTGGTCTCTTCATTTGATGAGCTGCTTCCTCTATTATCCAGAAGCCTTTTAATTTCATAATGTCTGACTATTGGCTTTATTTTATGAGAAATTGGGGTCTTTTAGAAAGTCCTTGTCTATACCTATATCCTAGTGTTTTCCCTATTTTTTCATATAGCAGTTGCCAGTCTCATGAGGACTTTGGTCCATTTGGAACTGATGTTTGTACAGGGTGAGAGATGCGGATCTAGTTTCATTCATTCTTTTCTATGTGGAGATTCAGTTTTCCCAGCATCATTTGTTAAAGAAGCTATTTTTTCTCTAATACATGTTTTTTGTCATCTTAATTAAAAAATATCATATGATTATAGCTATGTAGATTTATACCTGATCCTCTGTTCTCTTCTGTTGATCTATAAATCTATTTTTAAAAACCATTGCCATGCTATCTCTGTTGCAATGACTGTAGCATTGCTTGAGAACAGGTATGACAATTGCTCAGCATTGCTCGTTTTGCTCAGTATTGCTTTGCTCTTTCTTTATTTCTACGTGAGTTTTGGATTTAAGGAAAACGTCCATGAAGACTGTTGTTGCATCAGGATTACATTGACTCTGTAGATTGCTTTTGGTAAGACAGCAACTTTTACAAAATGAATTCTTCTGAAGCAGGAGAGTAGGAGCTGTTTTTTCTGTCTCTTAATGTCACTTGCAGATTCTTCTTCAGTGTTTGAAAATGTTCTTTGGAAAGGTCTTTCACTTCTTTGATTAGGTTTATGTCAAGGTAACTTTGAGGCTGTTGTGAATGGGAGTGTCCCTGATATCTTCCTCAGCATGTCTGTTATTGGAGGACTGCTGACCCTGTGTTCTGTCACTTTCATGAACATGTTGATCATGCTGAGTTTTATGGTAGAATCTTCTGGGTGTCTCATGTCTAGGAGCATGTTGTTTGTAGTCAGAATCCTCTGAGTCTCCTTTTCTGCCTGTACATCTTTTACTGTCTTCTCTTAATCTGATTGCTCTTGCCAAGACTTAAAGTACTGCATTGAATGCACACCCTTGTCCTGTTATTGGGGAAATCACGTTTTAAAATATCAGGCTTTTGGAGCTGGGGAGATGTTTCAGTAGGTAAGCGCACTTGCCATACAAGCCTGAGAGCCTGAGAGGGCCTGATTCATGCTGAGTTTGATTCTCCACCACCTACATAACCAGCCAGATGCGGCCACACAGGCCTATAAGCCCAGTGCTTTGGGTGAGGCAGAGAACAGAATGCTGGTCAGCCAGCCTGACTGAAAACAGCAGCTCCAGGTTCTGAGAGAGACTTCATCTCAGGAAAGCATGTGGATGAGCAGTGAAGAAGGATATCCAATGATCCCTCTGGCCCTGCATGTGAGCGCACTGGCCTCACACATCTACACATGAGCTTACACTATGCGTACAACACACCACCGTACCTCACAATACTACACCACATGCACTACACACACATTTGTAAATAATAGCAGTAAAAATAATGAAATAAAACATCAGGCCCACCTTAAGGACCCTGCAGAAACTATTGAGACACTCGTTCTTCTTTAACATTTTATTTATTTATTTATTTTGAGGGAGGGAGAGAGAGAGAGAAAATAGGTACACCAGGACCTCTAGCCACTGCAAACAAACCCTAGACACATGTACTACCTTGTGCATCTGGCTCTACATGGGTACTGGAATCAAACCTGGGTCCTTAGGCTTTGTAGGCAAGCATCTTAACTGCTGAGCCATCTCTCCAGCCCTGAAACACTTATTCTATGTGAGAAGTCTGACATGACTGCAGCCCAGATCTCCCTCCTGCAGTCTAGGGTAGGTAAACATGTGGATCCAGGAAGCTGTCATGAGCAAGCCCCTGCCACTGCTGTGGAAGAGACAGGGGCTCCGATGCTTTTGAGACTGAAACACTGTGCTGCTCTTAACCATGCTGGCTCCACAGCCACCAGCTGGGCATCCAAGACACACAGTGAACCATGGAACAGGGAGAAGGTACGGTCATTTAAAAATGGCTGAAAAACCTTCAAGAGTTCTCTGTTGAGGGGGATTCTCCCCCATCTCATGCCCTATTGGTTGTTTGTGTGCCTCAAGTAACAAGCAAGCGTCCCATGTGGCTCCCAAAGCTGTGTTGGTTGCTCCCAGTCCAACTTATTGGTGAGTGGGGTTGAAACTGGGGTCACCGATGGGGTGTCCTGATGGCAGGTGAGATGACAGCTGTGCCACAGCCCAGAGAGAAGGGCCACGCAGAGCCATATGGGGCGCACTTGAGGACAGAGGGAACTGTAGGGGCCACAGAGTCACGCTGTATTGCTTTCCTTTGGTGTAGCAAGCGCACCTGAGTTGAAACATTCCCTCCTGGAGAGCAGAAGGCGGCATGTGACTCAGGAAATAAATAGCCGCATGGCATCACTTCTGCCGTGGCGGATGGAAATCAGCAGCAGGAGAGTGAGCTGAGCCCTGGCAAGGGAGCTGACGGTAGCACCGAGAATGCCCCCAGCAAGGCTCCTCCTCCCACATTGCTGTTCATTGGGAACTAAGTACTTGGAACGTATGATTTTATGGGGACATACGATTCAAGCCGTCACAGATGCCTATGAAATATTCCGTAAAGTTCCAAGGCCTTATGGTGAGTCCATGTTTGGAAAACACCCTCTTTTTCAAAATGACCTTGCATTCAGCAATGATTCTGCACGACTCTCTGAGGGTACACTGGCACACACCATTCAGCTGACAACTCCTTTCAGCTTCCTTCTCATTCCTAAGGTTCCCAAGGATGTTAGGTTCTGTGATTTTGCATCCATTTCCTACATCAGACAGCCTTTCCAACTCCTTTGTCTGCTTCACCTCCATGGTGAACTTGGAAGGGCTAACCTGGCCTCAGCTGGTAGTCCTCACAGGTAGGGTTCCAGCTTGAGCAACTTCTGGAGACATTGCCTTCTCACGGCCTGAAGGGAGGGTTCAAGATGAGGAATCTTGGCCAGAATCTCCCTGTCCACCCTGACCCCTGAGCACCAGGCTCCACTGCAGACCATGAATGGGCTTTTCCAGTGTCTTTGGCACCGCTGTCCTCAGTGGGTAGAGAGTCTGTTCACGGGGAGGTGGGATTCTGGCTCTTGTGTGAGCAGTGCGGGCTAGTGCCCCCCCTCTGTGTGCAGGCCTTGCACCACCCCAGGTGTGCAAGCCCCCTCAGCCCTCAGCTTCACAGAAGTGTTGGGAGGGGTCCTCTGTGCTGGCTGGAAACCAGTAATGTCTAGAATTACTGCTTCTGTGGTGGGAAGGTAGTGCAGGTTTAGCTGGGCACAGGGCACGGCCTTCCTCCCTGCTCTAGACTTCTGTCCACCAGTGATAAGCTGGACACATCCCTCCCTGTCTTCCCCTTTCCTAGCCCAATCCTGGCCCACTGTCGGTCTCTCCTTTCCTCCCCTCCTCTCTGTGTGTCAGGTACTACCTCCTTGTTACCATCAGTACAGCTGCGGTGTGTCGGGTATTCCTCCCCGATACCATTAATACGGCCACGGCCGCGGTGTGTCGGGTACGTCCTCCTTGCTGGGACAAAGTAGCTGACAAATTTCAGCTTAAGGGAGGAGGGGTTTGCTGCAGCTTACGGTCCCGGGCTACAGTCCGTCGTGGTGGAAGGAGCTCGAGGCAACTGGTCATTCAGTCCTTGGTGAGGAAGCAGAGAGCGATGGGCACTGCTGCACAGCCAGCTCTCTCCTCTTGCTCAGTCCAGGCCCCCAGCCCATGGGATGGTGCTGCGCAGTTTCAGTGGGCTTTCCTCACCTCTGATAACCTTATCCACACAGTCCCCCACTGGTAAGCGCAGGTCAAGTCCAGCTGACAACATGAACCATCGCACTCGTGGAGGAGCCCTGCAAATCCTGTAAATTTCAGGGGCTTCCTCAGACTTGGGAGTTTTGCTTAATTCCCCAGCCTTAAAAATGTCCCGGTTTATCTCCTGAGTCTTAAGAGCCTTCTCCCAGGAGGGAATGCTTCCATTAAGAGGAAATAGTATCAAATTATGAAGCTATCAGTGCTTTCACTGCTGATAGCAGGCCCCTCACGGTCCAATCAAGTTCCAAAGGCCATCAGGAGGCAGCAGTGCCCTTAATACATCAGCCTTTGGAGCATTTCAAGTCCAAACGTTGATCACCATCGTGATCCAATCACCTCTCCACAGCACTCCATCTGGGGGCCAGGCCTGCCCCACAGGATCCTTCTGGGGGATGCTTTGCACCTGAACCATTCATAACACCAGCCAGAACCTTCACATCACCCAAGCTTCCTCTCCAGCTCTCCCCACCTAAGTCTCCATGGGTGTAGCCGGCTCCTCTCAGTGGTTACGCACTGGACCAGTGACTGGGTCAAGGCCTCTTCTAATGACAGGGATGTGAAGAACAAGGCAAAACCATCTCACTGGTGACTGGTACCTAGTTTCTTGTGAGATACTGAGCAGCTGGGCGGAAGTGTGTGAACTCTCTAAGGCCCCTCTTGGGAGTGGGCAAAGGAAAGCTCACCACAGTGGGTCTCCTATGTACTGTTGACCCACTGACTGGCCAGGCTCCGCCTCATCTGGCCCCCTCATTTCAGCTCTGTGCCCAAAGCAGCTTGTGTCCCAGAGGCACCCAGGACAGAGACCCCAATTTGCTCTTGCAGGCTATCAGCCCTTATCTGGTCCCCACAGCTGGCTCTCCCCAGGAGGAGTTTGGAAGCCTGTAGTGGCTTCTTCCTCCAGCACCCTGAGCCTGCCCCTCCTGCCTGTCACACATGTGTGGACTCACAGTGACACACACAGGCCCATCTTCAGCACGTGCACAGCACACACTCAAAGGCACGCGCTCACACTCAGGAATACACACATTTGCAGAGGCATCTCTGTAAGCACCCTCACATGTAACCAGCTGGAAGATCTACACTTGCACACTCACAATCACACTTGCACACTGGCTTCCCCTTGACACTTTACTGAGAGGTCTTTGTACTCACCAGAAGTTCCACATCTCTCTGCTCTGCTGAGGGCTCTCCATGCTCTTGATGGCTCTCATGGGAGCACAGGGACACAGGCCACAGGGGCACCAGGAGGCCAGTTAGGATCCTGCCCAGGAGGTGAGGTGTCTGAGGACAACGGGCCAACCAGTGAATGACTTCATTGTGGTGGTGGAGTTGCTAGGCTTCCCACAAGGGTCAGGAGACAGAGGCCACCCGGAAGGAGCTACCCAGGCTGCCTAGGACAATGAAAGCCCCCATCTCTTATGTCTGGCACAATTATAGACAGGGACAAAGCATTTAAAGCTCATTTTACTGGCCTAAAAAGGGCCTTTTTGACTGAGCACTTGCTTTTGAGGACTAGCTTGGGAATGTTGTCTATAAGTAGCTTGGTAGCAGATGGCATGACAGCCGAGACCTGCCTGAGGCCCACACACTGGAGCTGCCTGGCCTTTCACACTTCAGGATGGAACGGAGGGGAATGTGCTTAGGACGTTGGGAACTTGTTTACTGCCAACCAAGCCCAAGTGTGTGGCTAAGACCTCTGTCCTTTGTGTAGGCACTTCCAAGGGAATCTGGGCATCTCAGCCTGGGATGTGAGGGGCAGGGGGCTCCAAAGACGGGGTATGGGCAGGACTCAGAGCCCCAGTGAGGTGAGATGACCTGGGTAAGCCTTGAGCTCTGTGCACTTTAAAGTCAGGTCATTCTTTATGTCCCAAGAGAGGCTCCACATATTCAACCAGGAGCAGAGCCCTCCTTGCAGGTCAGCCCAGGGCACATCTCACAGATGTTATGCCCTCTATAAGGTGCACACTGTGTGGCATCCAGTGAGGCCATGGGCATCATTGTTCCAGCAGCACGAGCTCCCATTGTGTGTCTGTGTCATGATTTGTACACTTCACAGTTTTGGTGATCTGCAACCAGAGGTCTTTGTCACTTCTGTGAATGCTCTGGTGTGAAGACTATGCCCAGAATAGACAGTGAACTTCATCTGTGTGTCACAAGGGCTCTGACTACTCTACTTACCAGCTTTCCCTGTCTCTCTCCTTCCCCTCTTCCCCACCTATGTTCCCTTTCCTTCCTTCTTTCCTTCCTTCCTTCCTTCCTTCCTTCCTTCCTTCCTTCCTTCCTTCCTTCCTTCCTTCCTTTCTTCCTTCCCTCCTCCCTTCCATCCTTCCTTCCTTCCTCCCTCCCCCTTCTTCGCACATGTGTGTGGTGTGTGTGGGTGTGTGTGTGCATGTGCAGGGAGGCACAGGTTGACATTGGGTGTCTTCCTCAGTTACTGTCCACCTCATTCTTTTTTTGGGGGTGGGGGGAACAAGGTCTCTCACTGCATCCAGAGCTCACCAACTAGGCTAGACAAATTGCTGGCAAAACTCCAGGAGTTCTTCTGCCTCTGTTGGGTTTACAGAGGCATGCCACTATGCTTGGCTTTTTTATTTTTTAAAGTGAGTTCTGAGAATCTGAACTCAGGTCCTCATGCTTGTGCAATGAGTGCTTTACTTGCTAAACCATCTCTCTAACCCACTGCCTATTTTCTCAGCTATAACAATATTGAAACTAAGTCAAGTAATCAAGTAATGGCCTCTAAGTCTCCAAGTGAAGCAAGAATCTTTCAGTTTGAATCAAAAGTGGAAATGATCAGGCTTAGCTAGGAAGGCATTGGATGCTGAGGTGAGCGTCAAGCAGGCCTCTTGCACCTAATAGCTGGTCAAGTTGTGCCGGCAAAGGAAAAGTTCTGGGAGGAAATTGAAAGCGCTGCTCCAGTGAGCACAGGAGTGATAAGAAAGCAAGGCCGCATGTTACTGACGTGGAGTTTTACTGGGCTGGAGAGGTCAAACTGGCCTCAGCCTGACCCCAACTCTCGCCCCTCTGTTCAGATGAGAGATGTGGAGATGCTGTGGAAGGGATGCCTGAAGCTGGCAATGTTGGCCCTGGAGGGTTCAGGACGGAATCACCTCCAACCCAGGAGTGAGGTGAAGCAGCGAGTGTCCCAGGAATGGAGCCAAAGATCACTGATCACAGTGATTGCACCAAGCAACAGGCTTGGGACGGAAATGACGCCTCCTCCACTAGGTGAAGAAGCCACAGGGGACAGTTGTCGCTGGAAAGGAGAAGGCACTGTCTGGTGACTTCAAGAGAGGACAGTGCAGCTGGCACCTCTAATAGAAAGCAGTGATCACCTGGCACTGTGACAGTCCCAGCCCCTTAGGAGTCATACTAGATGCGCTGTCTATGTCCCCTAAGTGGAGCCTCGAGACCTGGGGGGCTGCACAGCTGCTTACAATAGGCTGACTGAACACGGTGAGTACATCACTGGGACCTAATGTGCACACAAAAGAACTTTTGAGATATTTCTGCTGGCTGGCAGTATACCGGCCGCCCAAGGACTTTGACGGAATTGTGCCTGAGGGCCTTATCTTCATGTCTGCATCAGTGTCAGGCTATAGCCTGTGGAGCAAGAGAAGACTTCATATATGTATATTTAAATTGATTTTTATTTATTTATTAGAGAGAGAGAAAGAAAGAGTCAGAGAGAGGGTGAGAGAAAATGGGCACGCCAGATCCTTCAGCCACTGTGAACGAACTCCAGACACGTGCGCCCCCTTGTGCATCTGGCTTACATGGGTCCTGAGGAATCCAACCAAGGTCCTTTGGCTTTGCAGGCAAACGCCTAAGTGCTAAGCCATCTCTCCAGCCCAAGAGAAAACTTTAAAAAATATTTACTCATTTATTTATTTTCTTGTGTGTGTGTGCACGTGTGTGCACATGCACTGGGGTTCTCCTCCTGCCAGAAGCTCACACACCATATTTTGTGTCTGGCTTTTTACATGGATGCTAGGGAATTTAGCCCTGGCTGGCACGTTTTGCAAGCAAGCACCTTTAACCAGTGGGCCATCTCCCCAGACCACAAGAGAAATTGTAACTCCATAGTAGTCATACTGAGGAAGTGGTATACAAGAGCAGCTGTGTTGAACATCTGGAGGGAGTGGACAGGTAATTAGAAAACCTCCTGGAAAGGGCTCATTGTTCCAGGAGCCAGTTCAGCAGAAATGGTCAAAGCAGCTTCATTAGCAGTGTTTGGAAGCTGATTCAGGCTCAATGCTGGCTCTGAGGGTTATAGCCTCCAGCCTCTAGTATCCAGCATCCAGCATCCAGCATCCAGCATCCAGCATCCAGCGGGGTAGGCAAGCACAGGTGTGCAGCCAATGGTAGGATTAGATTTAGAAGCCAGGTCTGAAGATGTGGCAGGCTCCGCCCCCTCAGGATCACACTGAATGTTTGAAGAGGGTGTCTTGTGGATGAATAAAGATTGGGCTTTTAAAATTTTTTTTCAATTTTTCAATTTTTTTATTAACAACTTCCATGATTATAAAAAATCAGGGCTGGAGAGATGGCTTAGCGGTTAAGCGCTTGCCTGTGAAGCCTAAGGACCCTGGTTCGAGGCTGGATTCCCCAGGACCCACGTTAGCCAGATGCACAAGGGGGCGCACGCATCTGGAGTTTGTTTGCAGTGGCTGGAGGCCCTGACGCACCCATTCTCTCTCTCTCTCTGCCTCTTTCTCTCTGCCTGTTGCTCTCAAATAAGTAAATAAAAATAAAAACTATATATTTTTTTAAAAATCAACCATGGTGGTACCCTCCTTCTCTCCACTTACCCCTTTGAAAGTCCACTTTCCATCATAACCCCTCCCCATCTCAATCAATCTCTCTTTTACTTTTGATGTCTTGATCTTTTCCTCCTCTTATGATGGTCTTGTGTAGGTAGTATCAGGCACTGTGAGGCCATGGATATCCAGGCCATTTTGTGTCTGGAGGGAGCATGTTGTATGGAGTCCTGCCCTTCCTTTGGCTCTTACATTCTTTCCGCCACTTCTTCTGCATTAGACCTTGAGCCTTGGAAGGTGTGATAGAGATATTGCAGTACTGAGCACTGCGGTCATTTCTTTCCATCACCATGATACCTTCTGAGTCGTCCCAAGGTCATTGCCATCTGAAAAGAGAAGATTCTCAACCAAAAGTGAAAGTAGCATTAATATACAGGTGTGAACATTAACAGAAGTGCTTAGTGGGCAGTTTGATAATCATAGTATATACATTTGGCCAGACAACAGCAAATGTTACACCCCTATGGCTCATGACTACCCAGAAGGGGCTTTTTATGGGAGCTCCCCTGGTGCTAAGTGACAATGAAAGAATTAAAATACATCACCTTCACTAAAAAGAAGCAACAAGGCTTAAGAGCAATTAACTTGATTCTGCAAGAAAATGCCCTGAGTATTGTAGCTCATACCAATAATACAAGAATTTTGGAGGGTGAGCAGGAGGATTGCCATGAGTTCCAGGCAAGCCAGGCTTAGAATGAGACACTGCCTCAGAAAACCAAGAAAGAGGACACTGTCAGTTAGCACTGCAGGCTGCAGGGCTCTGGTGGAGGCAGGCTGGACAGATGTGCATCAGCTCTGATGGAGGAAGAGTGGACAGATGTGCATCAGCTCTGGTGAAGGTAGACTGGACAGGTGTGCATCAGCTCTGATGTAGGAAGAGTGGACAGATGTGCAGGGCTCTGGTGGAGGCAGGCTGGACAGATGCGCATCAGCTCGGGTGGAGGCAGAGTGGACAGCAGCACAGCAGTTCTGGTGGAGGCAGAGTGGACAGCAGCACAGCAGTTCTGGTGGAGGAAGAGTGGACAGCAGCACAGCAGCTCTGGTAGAGGAAGAGTGGACAGCAGCACAGCAGTTCTGGTGGAGGCAGAGTGGACAGCAGCACAGCAGTTCTGGTGGAGGCAGAGTGGACAGCAGCACAGCAGTTCTGGTGGAGGAAGAGTGGACAGCAGCACAGCAGCTCTGGTGGAGGAAGAGTGGACAGCAGCACAGCAGTTCTGGTGGAGGCAGAGTGGACAGCAGCACAGCAGTTCTGGTGGAAGCAGAGTGGACAGCAGCACAGCAGTTCTGGTGGAGGAAGAGTGGACAGCAGCACAGCAGTTCTGGTGGAGGAAGAGTGGACAGCAGCACAGCAGTTCTGGTGGAGGAAGAGTGGACAGCAGCACAGCAGTTATGGTGGAGGCAGAGTGGACAGCAGCACAGCAGTTCTGGTGGAGGAAGAGTGGACAGCAGCACAGCAGTTCTAGTGGAAGCAGAGTGGACAGCAGCACATCAGTTCTGGTGGAGGAAGAGTGGACAGCAGCACAGCAGTTCTGGTGGAGGAAGAGTGGACAGCAGCACAGCAGTTCTGGTGGAGGAAGAGTGGACAGCAGCACAGCAGTTCTGGTGGAGGCAGAGTGGACAGCAGCACAGCAGTTCTGGTGGAGGCAGAGTGGACAGCAGCACAGCAGTTCTGGTGGAGGAAGAGTGGACAGCAGCACAGCAGTTCTGGTGGAGGAAGAGTGGACAGCAGCACAGCAGTTCTGGTGGAGGCAGAGTGGACAGCAGCACAGCAGTTCTGGTGGAGGCAGAGTGGACAGCAGCACAGCAGCTCTGGTGGAGGAAGAGTGGACAGCAGCACAGCAGCTCTGGTGGAGGCAGAGTGGACAGCAGCACAGCAGTTCTGGTGGAGGAAGAGTGGACAGCAGCACAGCAGTTCTGGTGGAGGCAGAGTGGACAGCAGCACAGCAGTTCTGGTGGAGGCAGAGTGGACAGCAGCACAGCAGCTCTGGTGGAGGCAGAGTGGACAGCAGCACAGCAGCTCTGGTGGAGGAAGAGTGGACAGCAGCACAGCAGCTCTGGTGGAGGAAGAGTGGACAGCAGCACAGCAGTTCTGGTGGAGGAAGAGTGGACAGCAGCACAGCAGCTCTGGTGGAGGCAGAGTGGACAGCAGCACAGCAGCTCTGGTGGAGGCAGAGTGGACAGCAGCACAGCAGCTCTGGTGGAGGAAGAGTGGACAGCAGCACAGCAGTTCTGGTGGAGGCAGAGTGGACAGCAGCACAGCAGTTCTGGTGGAGGCAGAGTGGACAGCAGCACAGCAGCTCTGGTGGAGGAAGAGTGGACAGCAGCACAGCAGCTCTGGTGGAGGCAGAGTGGACAGCAGCACAGCAGTTCTGGTGGAGGAAGAGTGGACAGCAGCACAGCAGTTCTGGTGGAGGCAGAGTGGACAGCAGCACAGCAGTTCTGGTGGAGGCAGAGTGGACAGCAGCACAGCAGTTCTGGTGGAGGCAGAGTGGACAGCAGCACAGCAGCTCTGGTGGAGGAAGAGTGGACAGCAGCACAGCAGCTCTGGTGGAGGAAGAGTGGACAGCAGCACAGCAGTTCTGGTGGAGGCAGAGTGGACAGCAGCACAGCAGCTCTGGTGGAGGCAGAGTGGACAGCAGCACAGCAGTTCTGGTGGAGGAAGAGTGGACAGCAGCACAGCAGCTCTGGTGGAGGAAGAGTGGACAGCAGCACAGCAGTTCTGGTGGAGGCAGAGTGGACAGCAGCACAGCAGTTCTGGTGGAGGCAGAGTGGACAGCAGCACAGCAGTTCTGGTGGAGGAAGAGTGGACAGCAGCACAGCAGTTCTGGTGGAGGAAGAGTGGACAGCAGCACAGCAGCTCTGGTGGAGGAAGAGTGGACAGCAGCACAGCAGCTCTGGTGGAGGCAGAGTGGACAGCAGCACAGCAGTTCTGGTGGAGGCAGAGTGGACAGCAGCACAGCAGTTCTGGTGGAGGCAGAGTGGACAGCAGCACAGCAGCTCTGGTGGAGGAAGAGTGGACAGCAGCACAGCAGCTCTGGTGGAGGAAGAGTGGACAGCAGCACAGCAGCTCTGGTGGAGGCAGAGTGGACAGCAGCACAGCAGTTCTGGTGGAGGCAGAGTGGACAGCAGCACAGCAGCTCTGGTGGAGGCAGAGTGGACAGCAGCACAGCAGCTCTGGTGGAGGAAGAGTGGACAGCAGCACAGCAGTTCTGGTGGAGGCAGAGTGGACAGCAGCACAGCAGCTCTGGTGGAGGCAGAGTGGACAGCAGCACAGCAGCTCTGGTGGAGGAAGAGTGGACAGCAGCACAGCAGCTCTGGTGGAGGAAGAGTGGACAGCAGCACAGCAGCTCTGGTGGAGGAAGAGTGGACAGCAGCACAGCAGCTCTGGTGGAGGAAGAGTGGACAGCAGCACAGCAGTTCTGGTGGAGGCAGAGTGGACAGCAGCACAGCAGTTCTGGTGGAGGCAGAGTGGACAGCAGCACAGCAGCTCTGGTGGAGGAAGAGTGGACAGCAGCACAGCAGCTCTGGTGGAGGCAGAGTGGACAGCAGCACAGCAGTTCTGGTGGAGGAAGAGTGGACAGCAGCACAGCAGTTCTGGTGGAGGCAGAGTGGACAGCAGCACAGCAGTTCTGGTGGAGGCAGAGTGGACAGCAGCACAGCAGTTCTGGTGGAGGAAGAGTGGACAGCAGCACAGCAGCTCTGGTGGAGGAAGAGTGGACAGCAGCACAGCAGCTCTGGTGGAGGCAGAGTGGACAGCAGCACAGCAGTTCTGGTGGAGGCAGAGTGGACAGCAGCACAGCAGTTCTGGTGGAGGCAGAGTGGACAGCAGCACAGCAGCTCTGGTGGAGGAAGAGTGGACAGCAGCACAGCAGCTCTGGTGGAGGCAGAGTGGACAGCAGCACAGCAGTTCTGGTGGAGGCAGAGTGGACAGCAGCACAGCAGTTCTGGTGGAGGCAGAGTGGACAGCAGCACAGCAGTTCTGGTGGAGGCAGAGTGGACAGCAGCACAGCAGCTCTGGTGGAGGAAGAGTGGACAGCAGCACAGCAGCTCTGGTGGAGGAAGAGTGGACAGCAGCACAGGAGCTCTGGTGGAGCAAGAGTGGAAAGAAGCACAGCAGTTCTGGTGGAGGCAGAGTGGACAGCAGCACAGCAGTTCTGGTGGAGGCAGAGTGGACAGCAGCACAGCAGCTCTGGTGGAGGAAGAGTGGACAGCAGCACAGCAGCTCTGGTGGAGGAAGAGTGGACAGCAGCACAGCAGCTCTGGTGGAGGAAGAGTGGACAGCAGCACAGCAGCTCTGGTGGAGGCAGAGTGGACAGCAGCACAGCAGTTCTGGTGGAGGCAGAGTGGACAGCAGCACAGCAGCTCTGGTGGAGGCAGAGTGGACAGCAGCACAGCAGCTCTGGTGGAGGAAGAGTGGACAGCAGCACAGCAGCTCTGGTGGAGGAAGAGTGGACAGCAGCACAGCAGCTCTGGTGGAGGAAGAGTGGACAGCAGCACAGCAGTTCTGGTGGAGGCAGAGTGGACAGCAGCACAGCAGTTCTGGTGGAGGCAGAGTGGACAGCAGCACAGCAGCTCTGGTGGAGGAAGAGTGGACAGCAGCACAGCAGCTCTGGTGGAGGAAGAGTGGACAGCAGCACAGCAGTTCTGGTGGAGGAAGAGTGGACAGCAGCACAGCAGTTCTGGTGGAGGCAGAGTGGACAGCAGCACAGCAGTTCTGGTGGAGGCAGAGTGGACAGCAGCACAGCAGTTCTGGTGGAGGAAGAGTGGAGAGCAGCACAGCAGCTCTGGTGGAGGAAGAGTGGACAGCAGCACAGCAGCTCTGGTGGAGGCAGAGTGGACAGCAGCACAGCAGTTCTGGTGGAGGCAGAGTGGACAGCAGCACAGCAGTTCTGGTGGAGGCAGAGTGGACAGCAGCACAGCAGCTCTGGTGGAGGAAGAGTGGACAGCAGCACAGCAGCTCTGGTGGAGGCAGAGTGGACAGCAGCACAGCAGTTCTGGTGGAGGAAGAGTGGACAGCATCACAGCAGTTCTGGTGGAGGCAGAGTGGACAGCAGCACAGCAGTTCTGGTGGAGGCAGAGTGGACAGCAGCACAGCAGCTCTGGTGGAGGAAGAGTGGACAGCAGCACAGCAGCTCTGGTGGAGGAAGAGTGGACAGCAGCACAGGAGCTCTGGTGGAGCAAGAGTGGACAGAAGCACAGCAGTTCTGGTGGAGGCAGAGTGGACAGCAGCACAGCAGTTCTGGTGGAGGCAGAGTGGACAGCAGCACAGCAGTTCTGGTGGAGGAAGAGTGGACAGCAGCACAGCAGCTCTGGTGGAGGAAGAGTGGACAGCAGCATAGCAGCTCTGGTGGAGGAAGAGTGGACAGCAGCACAGCAGTTCTGGTGGAGGAAGAGTGGACAGCAGCACAGCAGTTCTGGTGGAGGAAGAGTGGAGAGCAGCACAGCAGTTCTGGTGGAGGCAGAGTGGACAGCAGCACAGCAGTTCTGGTGGAGGCAGAGTGGACAGCAGCACAGCAGTTCTGGTGGAGGAAGAGTGGACAGCAGCACAGCAGTTCTGGTGGAGGAAGAGTGGACAGCAGCACAGCAGTTCTGGTGGAGGAAGAGTGGACAGCAGCACAGCAGTTCTGGTGGAGGCAGAGTGGACAGCAGCACAGCAGTTCTGGTGGAGGCAGAGTGGACAGCAGCACAGCAGTTCTGGTGGAGGCAGAGTGGACAGCAGCACAGCAGTTCTGGTGGAGGCAGAGTGGACAGCAGCACAGCAGTTCTGGTGGAGGAAGAGTGGACAGCAGCACAGCAGTTCTGGTGGAGGAAGAGTGGACAGCAGCACAGCAGTTCTGGTGGAGGCAGAGTGGACAGCAGCACAGCAGTTCTGGTGGAGGCAGAGTGGACAGCAGCACAGCAGTTCTGGTGGAGGCAGAGTGGACAGCAGCACAGCAGTTCTGGTGGAGGAAGAGTGGACAGCAGCACAGCAGTTCTGGTGGAGGAAGAGTGGACAGCAGCACAGCAGTTCTGGTGGAGGAAGAGTGGACAGCAGCACAGCAGTTCTGGTGGAGGCAGAGTGGACAGCAGCACAGCAGTTCTGGTGGAGGCAGAGTGGACAGCAGCACAGCAGTTCTGGTGGAGGCAGAGTGGACAGCAGCACAGCAGTTCTGGTGGAGGAAGAGTGGACAGCAGCACAGCAGCTCTGGTGGAGGCAGAGTGGACAGCAGCACAGCAGCTCTGGTGGAGGACGAGTGGACAGCAGCACAGCAGCTCTGGTGGAGGACGAGTGGACAGCAGCACAGCAGCTCTGGTGGAGGAAGAGTGGACAGCAGCACAGCAGCTCTGGTGGAGGAAGAGTGGACAGCAGCACAGCAGCTCTGGTGGAGGAAGAGTGGACAGCAGCACAGCAGTTCTGGTGGAGGAAGAGTGGACAGCAGCACAGCAGTTCTGGTGGAGGCAAGTGGACAGCAGCACAGCAGTTCTGGTGGAGGCAGAGTGGACAGCAGCACAGCAGTTCTGGTGGAGGAAGAGTGGACAGCAGCACAGCAGTTCTGGTGGAGGAAGAGTGGACAGCAGCACAGCAGTTATGGTGGAGGAAGAGTGGACAGCAGCACAGCAGTTCTGGTGGAGGCAGAGTGGACAGCAGCACAGCAGTTCTGGTGGAGGCAGAGTGGACAGCAGCACAGCAGTTCTGGTGGAGGAAGAGTGGACAGCAGCACAGCAGTTCTGGTGGAGGAAGAGTGGACAGCAGCACAGCAGTTCTGGTGGAGGCAGAGTGGACAGCAGCACAGCAGTTCTGGTGGAGGCAGAGTGGACAGCAGCACAGCAGTTCTGGTGGAGGAAGAGTGGACAGCAGCACAGCAGTTCTGGTGGAGGAAGAGTGGACAGCAGCACAGCAGCTCTGGTGGAGGCAGAGTGGACAGCAGCACAGCAGTTCTGGTGGAGGCAGAGTGGACAGCAGCACAGCAGTTCTGGTGGAGGAAGAGTGGACAGCAGCACAGCAGCTCTGGTGGAGGAAGAGTGGACAGCAGCACAGCAGTTCTGGTGGAGGCAGAGTGGACAGCAGCATAGCAGCTCTGGTGGAGGAAGAGTGGACAGCAGCATAGCAGCTCTGGTGGAGGAAGAGTGGACAGCAGCATAGCAGCTCTGGTGGAGGAGCACAGAGCTCCTGTGGATGAAAAGCGGTCAGACGTGCAGACAGCTTAAGTCTTAAGGCTCAGATAGTTCTCAGGACTCTTTTAACAATAAAGTTTTTATTTTTAAAAAATATTTTTTGTTCATTATTTATTTATTTATTTGAGAGCGACAGACACAGAGAGAAAGACAGATACAGAGAGAGAGAGACAGAATGGGCGCGCCAGGGCTTCCAGCCACTGCAAACGAACTCCAGACACGTGTGCCCCCTTGTGCATCTGGCTAATGTGGGTCTTGGGGAACCAAGCCTCGAACCAGGGTCCTTAGGCTTCACAGGCAAGCGCTTAACCGCTAAGCCATCTCTCCAGCCCATAAAGTTTTTATTTTTATACTTTTGATTTTTGAAGTACAGTCTCACTCTAGCCAGGCTGACCTAGAACTCACTCTTTAACTCCAGGCTAGCCTTTAACTTGTGCCAATTATCCTATCTCAGCCTTTCAAGTGCTAGGACTAAAGGTATTTGCCACACCATGTTGTTTTTAATTTTTTTAGTTTTTCAAGGCAGCGTCTTGCTCTGGCCCAGGCTGTCCTGGAATACGTTGTGTAGTCTCAGGGTGGTCTCAAACTACCAGTGAGCCTTCTACTGCTGCATCCCAAGTGCTGGGATTAAAGGTATACACCACCACACCCAGCTCTGTTTTTATTTTTATTTTTTATTTACTTGAGAGAGAATTTGCTCACCAGGGCTTCCAGCCACTGCAAACTCCAGATACGTGTGCCACCTTATGTATTTGACCTGGGTCCTTTGTCTTTGCAGGCAAGTGCCTTCATCACTAAGCCATCTCTGAAGCCCCCAGTGTAGACTTCTTGATAAGCCGGTTGATTTCATAACTGGCAGGATCTCCTGCTTGATCAATCAGTTGGCTCATCAACCAGCTACCCTCATAGCACTTTCCAGCACTGTAAGGGCTAGCTGGGAGGGAACTGGACTGGAGTCGCTCAGTTCCTGCACGATCACTTGATGTCCTTTGGCCACAGGCTGGGGTGTC
Organism: Jaculus jaculus; assembly: GCF_020740685.1. Taxonomy (NCBI): domain Eukaryota; kingdom Metazoa; phylum Chordata; class Mammalia; order Rodentia; family Dipodidae; genus Jaculus; species Jaculus jaculus. The sequence continues at coordinate 113,055,692 of NC_059111.1, read as the reverse complement.
TTCAGCAATAGGGACTTCCTTCTTAGCTCTTGCAATAACCAAATGTCTTAGCAATGACTTGCATTACTTTGGGGACCCATGTCTCCTTGATCAATAGCTCACTCTGTAGCGGGGAACCCAGCTCTGGACCCGGGAATCACTAGCCAGCGCCCATGGCTTTAGGCTGATGCTTTCTCGGCCTTTTGTGGAGCTCTTCTGCTCGGATCCCCCCCCCACCCCGTGTTGAGGGAGATGACTTGGAGAGTAGGATCCTGAAGAAGGTTTCTATGGGATTGACTCAAGTTGCCCTTAGTTTCGTGGATTCCCCTGCCACGCCTTCCTTTCCTCTATCCCTAGGCCTTTCCATGCCTCCCTCCCTCCCTCCCTTCCTTCTTTCCTTCCTTTCTCCCTCCCCCTCTCTTTTTCCTTCCCTCCCTCCTTCCTTTCTTCCCTTCTTCCTTCCTTCTTTTTTCTTTTTCTTTTTGCTGGCCACTGACTTGCTGTCCAGCAGCCCCTCTCCCTTCCCTCCCTACTTCCTTCTCGTTGGTTATGGTGCACAATTAACTGACGCCGGACCAGGTCAGGAACTGCCCGTGAGAGAGGGCATGCAGCGTTTGTCCTTCTGAGCCTGTGCGACCTCTCTCAGCATGATTTTTTCCAAATCTCTCCATTTTCTTGAAAATTTGATTAATTTTTCCTTACTGCTGACTAGAATGCCATCATGTATGTGTGCCACATCTTCATGAGTCATTCATTTGTTGATGGGCATTTGAGCTGATCCTGGTTCCTGGCTACTATGAGTAGAGCAGCCATAGAAATGGTTGAGTGAATGTCTCTGTAGTACACCGTAGACTTTAGGATATATGCCCAGAAGAGGAATAGCTGGATTGAATGGAAGTTCTCTTATTTTCAGCCTTTTGAGGAGTCTTCATACTGACTTCCATAGTGGATGTACAAGTTTGCATTCCCTTCAGCAGTGATGAGGTAAATGTGACTATTTATTTATTTATTTTTGGTTTTTCGAGGTAGGGTCTCACTCTAGCTCAGGGTGACCTGGAACTCACTATGTAATCTCAGGGTGGCCTCGAACTCACTGTGATCCTCCTACCTCTGCCTTCCAAGTGCTGGGATTAAAGTCGTGCGCCTCCACGCCCGGCTAAATGTGACTTTTTAAAATATAAGTATTAGAAAACCAAAAAATTGTGTGAGATTTTCGCCTTTTATTTTTTCTTTATTTTTAAATATTATTTATTTGAGAGAGAGAAAGAGGGAGAGAGGAGAGAGAGACAGACAGACAGACCAGGGCCACCAGCCACTGCAAACAAACTCCAAATGCATGCGCATCTAGCTTATGTGGGTCTTAGAGAGTTGAATGGGAATCCTTTGGCTTTGTAGGTAAATGCCTTAACTGCTAAGCCATGTCTCCAGCCTCATTGCCTGGATGGGAATTCTCAGCTTCTCCAAGGGTTACCCATGTTTCAGAGCTGCATCGTGTTGGCACATGGCCTAATTGCAGGTTCTGTCACAGTGAGGGCTGAGCCTGTCAGGCCACATATCCCTGTTCTGCCCCTGGCTCTTCCAATGCGTCACCTGGGAGCATCTGTGCACTCATTTCCCCAGTGTCATGACTGAGAATTAAGTGTGACTCTGAGCGACGCTTGGCCAGCCCTTTGCTGAAGTCCCTGGAGCCCAGTCAGCTCTCTCCCTCCCTGCCTCCAGCTTCCCCTGGGGTCCTCAGATCTGGGGCACACCTTTCCTCCCTCTTTTTCCTTCTCCCATCTCAGCCTCAGACGAAGCCTGCTACCAGAGCCTTCTTACCTCACCCACTGCTGATGGGATGACAAGGAGGCTGCTGGAGATGACGGGTCCTGGAGACATGCCCGGGACACCCTCCAGACTAGGAGGGGCCGTGGCTGCCTCCCGCCCAGCAGAGCCCGTTGAGGTAGGTGCCCTTGTGCCACCTTCTCGGGTGAGGGCTTCCCAGCAAACCCTCGATCCGTCACCTGAGGGAAGACATGGGCATGTCAGGGTGGGCGTGTCTGCAGTGCACGTGGACCTCCAAGGGTGTGTGTAGGTGTCCGGATGCGCATCTGCTTTTCATGGCGGAGACTTACGAGCTTCTGTGGGAACAGTTCCAGCAAACCACAGCCTAATCACAAGCATGCGCTTGCTGGTTTTCCCCCGACACATCTTCATTTAAAACAACAGTGATGAGGCTGGGCATGGCTCAGTGGATAAAGTGCTTTTCTAACACGCATGAGGACCTATGTTTGGGTCCCCAGATCCCATGGAACATGTCAGATGCAGAGGTGTGCGCTTGCAACCCCTATGCTGGGGAGGTGGAGACAGGAGGATTCCTGGGATTTGCTGCCTAGCTAGTCTAGCACAACCAATGAGTCTTGGGTTACGTGAGAGACCTTGTCTTGAAGAATTAGGTGGAGAGCAATTGACGAAGATGCCTGGCATTGGCTGCTGGCCTCCACACAATACATGCTCACACGTGTGTCCACTCACACACAGACATGCACAACACACTTGCACACGAAACAAGACAAAGCAAAAGAAAAATCAGAAAGGGGGAAACGGAAGCTAGTTGTTGGTCACCCCATGGCATGACAGAGCCACTTGCCTGCATGGGGGTCAGCATGCTGGTGCCACTGGGAGAGCGGCTGTCTGCTGCTCAGGGCTCGGGACAACTACTGCTGCTTCCCTGCTATCCCGGCAGCCTTCTGCCCACGTGGGTCCTCTCTGGAGGGGATCCAGCTTGCTGCCCTGCCTCGACCAGGCCTCCTCCAGGTTAGAATAGCTTCCTATGTTTACTGGACTTGGTTGGTTCTTGGGTGTCTGTCCTTGGAGACAGCAGACACCCGCCTCCTGTCCCATCCCTCCACCTGGCTTCCTCTGTTTTCAGATTACGCTCTCCAGAGGGCTTGAGAGATTAAGGAACAATCTGTCACTCCCATTGTCCCTTTTGCCCCTGTTGTTGGCACTGGTGTCTTGCACCTTTACCACCTGTCTGTGTCCTCCACACGCTAGGCAGTCTCGGCAGATAGAAGCCTTCACCTCCTGGGTCCCATTGACTCAACCCTGGCTCTTGATGCTCTCACAGTGGGAGGTGGTAGGATGTAGTTGGAGCTATAGCTGACGGGCAGCTTGGGGCGTCAGCCACAACGCTCCTGCCTAGCTGTGTCCACCTCTGCTCTGCTCCGCCCTGTGTGGGACGCTGCAATCTGTCTCCAAACAACAAGAGGGTGCGGGTCAGAGGCCCACGGTCTCAGTGCGGCTGCGAACGTGGCTGGGGCTGCCGGAGCTACCGTTCACTGCTGCTCTGGGCCATCCCTGAACACCTGCAGTGGCTTCAGGTGTATAGGGGTCTGTGTCCTCTGCCCTGGGTCAGAGTCCACTTCCTGCAGTGGTCTTCTGTGCCTCAGGGTCTCTGCCCTCCGTGCTTGTTCAGAGTCCACTGTGGTTCCTGGGTCATGTCTTTCCTGTTGCTTGTCCTCATGGCCAGCATGGGCTGCACACCTCCCTGTGTTTCTTCCTTGGTAACATTTGTCCAGGCCTCATGCTGGTCCCTGGCCAGGGCTGGGCTCCTGGGGTGGGCTGATGGGAACTCGGGGCAGGGGTGGTGGGCTGCATTTGCTCCTGAGTTGAGCTCCTGGCTCCCAGCAAGAGCAGTGGGGAGGAAGGTGCTCCCTGGCTGGAAGCGAAACATAGTAATACTTCCCACTCTGGTTCCTCCCCAATCCAAGCTCAAACCCCAATGGGCCGTGGACTTCAGAGAAGAACGTTTCCTTACAGGGTTATTCATCCCCAAGTATGGCTTGAAAGAATACACAGGCAGGACGGGACCTGGGGATGGGCTGGCCCAGGAGGGATGCCGGTGCAGCACAGAGACCTGGAAGAGAGCCTGTAGGGTCAACTCCTGCCACTACAGATTGTGCTCCTCTCATGGCCTAGCCCAGGGTGAGGCACAGGGTGGCCAAGAGACAGCTCACATGTGTCACTAGTTATCTATGGCCTTGACATCTTTGGAATCATCTCAGAACTTAGGACAGAGGCAGAGCACCTTGGCACTCAGACTGGAAGACAGTCTTTCCTGTCACGTAGACAGACTTCTTCCTTCTCACCTGGAGCTAGGTGAGGCCCAGAGAGCACGCAGGAGCCGTCACGCCCTTAAGCAGGAATGTTTCTGAGCTGAGAGAAGCTTAGGCCTTAACTTATCAACCTATGAGGGTGTGGACATGATGACAACCCCAGGCCACAGGGCTGGTCCATGGCACACATCCAGATGTCCCTCCTCGGCACCTCCCACACCCTCGAGTCCTCTGGGAAGAAGGGATGCTCTCTCCCCTCCTACCCAACCTCAAACCACAAGCCACTACAGCCAGGCCTCCCCAGCTCAGCCCTGGCTCCACAGAACCTTCAGCTTTGGGGCGCCAGGCGCAAGGGGTGGAAAGGGCCGGTGGCTCCCGCCAGTCAGCGCAGAACCATTGCGGCATTTCTAATGTGACCCTTCGAAGCATCAGTCATTCTCATGCTGTCACCGTTTCTTCTTTCCTGACCCTACAATCAAGAAGACATTGTCCCATTATCCCGGTAAGCCATCAACCCAGCCTGCTCCTCCAGGGCCACTGTGGAGCTGGGCTTCAACAAGGGCCCCTGAAATGCGGACCGAAGAAACACGGATGGCCACGCTGAACTAGTCCAGCCTCAGAGCAAGTGCACCTCTGCCTCACAGTAAGACCCTTATCACCACAAAGCGTCAGCCACGGAACTGGTGGTGAGGCTCACTTGGTAGAGTGCTTGCATGGAAGTCAGGATCCTGGGCTCGGGCCCTAGCACTGCCTAAACTCGGTCATGATGGCACAAAGCCCATCCCAGCACTTGAGAGGTGGAGACGGATCAGAGCAAAGGTCAAGGTTATCCACAGTAACGCAGCAAGTTCTAGGCAGTATTGATAGAAATCCTGTTCAAACGAACGGACACTGGAGCAGAGTCAACGATACCAAGCTCTAGCTGCACCCGTCTTCGCACGTCCTGACCTCACTGTGGGTTCTACCTGTGAGTAATCAGACCCGGGCTGTCGGAGTCTGACCCTTAACCCAGAAACCATGGCATCTTACATTTAACAATTCTCACTGTAAACCTTATTCCCCAGCAAAGTAGTGAGGAGATTGTTTAGCCATCAGTTGTGAGTCCCACTCAAGATCAGACCTAGCAAAACTTCCTTCTAATGTGAATGTAGAACAGAGGAACCCTCCTCTATTGTTGGTGGGAGTACACACTAGTGCAGAGGTTTCTCAAAAAAAAAAAAATTAGAAATAGGGCTCAAGAGATGGCTCAGAGATTAAGGTGCTTGCCTACAAAGCCTAAGTACCCAGGTTCGATTCCCCAGTACCCACAAAAGCCAGATGCATAAGGTGGTGCATGTATCTGGAATTCATTTGCAGTGGCTGGAGGCCTTGGCTCATTATCTCTGTCTCTCAAATAAATAAATAATATTTCAAACAAAGTTAGAAAATTCAGTAGTAGAGGCTAGTAAGCTAGAAAGGGGATATAAAGGACATAAAAAGTAAGGGAGGGGACTTAATACAATGATATTGTATGTATGCAAGTAGAAGAACAGATTAGTGGGGGTGAAAAGGCCTAAGTGAGATCAGGGGAAGAGATTGAGTAAAGGAAAGGTAGAGGGAAGGCTAATAAAAATCCAAAAGGAAATAAATAATTCATATGGAAACCTACATTTTGGACAATGGAACACTGAGAAACCATAGATTGCTACTAGAAAATTTTCAGTGCCAGGGATGGGATACCATCCAATGAGTTGTTGGCCAGGGAGGTCCCAGATGCCCCCATTGCCATTGCTGAGGTCCTAGGTTTCCCACCAGGAATAGATGGTAAGACCCTATTGCTGAAGACTCCACATACTTGGGCTGCAAGGTCAATGAGAAATCCTGCTGGAGCTGAGCTGATAACCTCCTCCATGTAGACCAGCTGACAGAAAGCTGGAAGAAGCCATTCTGCATGCAGTTCAATGGGAGAAAGAGAAATAACCAGTGAAGGTACTCAAAAGTGGACACTGAAAGCCTTATATTTGGCTAGCCAGGTCAAATGAGCCAACAGGTGCAATAGTGGCACGTCTGTTATGGGGGAAACCAACTGCCCTGTAATTTGATTGGAGGCCTGCTCCATGGAAGGAATACATCCCTGATACTGAAAACATACAACAGGGGTAGTCCTGAGCCATAGGGGGTTAATATCTGCTGCTATCTGGCTAAATGTATATACTGTGCTTATCAAACTGCCCAGTAAGCACTTCTCTTAATGTTCATACCCATCTATTAAGGCTACTGTGGTTAGAGAAGCTCCTCTTTTCAGATGACAATGACCTTGGGATGACTCAGAAGGCATCATGGTGCTAAGAAGAAGTGACAGAGGAGTGCTCAGGATTGAAAAATCTCTATTACACCTTCCAAGGCTCAGGGTTCATTGTGGAAGGGGTGGCAGAGAGAATTAAAGAGTCAAAGGAAGGGTAGGACTCTACAACATGCTCCTCCAGACACAAAATGGCCTGGATATCCATGACCTCACAGTGCCTGACACTACCTGCACAAGACCATCATAATAGGAGGAGGAGATGACATCAAAATAAAAGACAGACTGATTGAAAAGGGGAGGGGATGTGATGGAGAGCAGAGTTTCAAAGGGAAAAGTGGGGGAAGGGAGGACATTACCATGGGATATTGTTCAATCATGAAAGTTGTGAATAAAATTTTTTTAAAAGTTAGAAATAAATCTCCCATACCACCCAGCTGTACCACTCCTGGGCATGTACCCTAAGAACTCCGTAGTCTACTAAGGAGATGCTTGCACATCCATGCATATTGCAGAATCAGCCAGATGCCTGTCTACAGATGAGTAGGCAATGAAAACGAGGTACATCTACCCAATGGAATGCTATTCAGTAGCATGGAGACATGAAATTGTAAATTTGCAGGAAAGTGGATGGATTTAGAAAGAATCAAATTAAGTGAAGTGACTCAAACTCATAAAGACCCAAACCACATATTGTCTCTGACATGTGGGTCTTAGCTTGTAATGTCTGTAAATGGGTGTGTGTGAATTAAATCTATAAAGTTTTAAACAAAAGCGAATATAAAAAGATCTGGAAGGGGGCAGGGAAGTGCAAAAGGGTACTTGTGATGGGGGAAGAAATGGGGGAAGGGGTGAAGAGGTAGAAGAGGAATGGAAGTCAACAAAAACAAATTGCATTTGAAAATGCCAGAATGAATGAGACCGAAATCCCCACGTGTCAACTAAAAATTAAATAAAATCTTAATTTGCCCTTCGCGTGAACACGTGATCCTCTCTCCAGGAGCCGGCCTCTATTTTTCTGCAGTGTGTAGCAACAAATCCTCGGTCTGTTCTTGGCTCTGGTAAATTACTTTACCACGCTCATAAGTGGCCTTCCAGACGCCTCCATGCCCGTGCCCGGCAGGAAGGAACCCTGCCCGCCAGCCCCTTCACCCCTGGGGCACTCCTTTCCGTGGGCCGGTCCGGTCCCGTCCCGGACGCTCCATCAGCGCGCCTGGGCCTCAGCCTCGGTGGACACAACTCCAGACTCGGCCACTAGAGGGCGCGCGGCCTCCACGCAGGGAAGGGCGCCGCACCTGCGGCCTGGGGCCTCACCTGGCTGCGGTGAGGCTGAACCCCCGGAACTCCCGGGAGGAAATGAGAGGGTTGCATTCCTGCAGGGCGCCCCTTTGCCGACACCCTGCACGTCTGGGGACAGATGAAAGGCAGAGAAAGGGGACGGCCCCTACGTGTGTAAGTAAAGCGCTCAGCTTTCCCACATCTGCCACAAGTGCTCTTGTACATCGGGGTCAGAGACGCCCAGCGTCCACTGGGGAATCGCGGGAAGTTGGCTCTCCGAATCCCAGCAGCCTCCTGAAGCTGCCTTGGGCGGCCTGGTCCCAGCAGGGGTGGATGCTCCCGGTGGAGGTTCCTGGAAGGCTCAGGTGGAGCTCGGTTGCTTTGGTGACGTCACTGCCCAGGTGATCCTGGTGAAACCGCAGCTGTCAACCCCCCTGGCCCGCTCCTCTTCCAGCCCCTGGTGGTGCGGGCCCTTCTGGGGGCGGGGACAGCGGAGGGAGGGGTGGGCTAACGCTTAGCTGGAGATGGGTGGAGTCTGGGTAGCTTTCATCTGGGCCAGCTGAGTGGACTTGGGCACAGACGCTGGCTCCTCCCAAAGGCACGTGTTTTCTTTTAGACCGTGGGAATCTGAAAGCTCTTGAACCTGAACCATGCTCAGTTTGAGTTGCAATGAGGCTAGCAGTCTGGGGAGAACAGTATCATTTCCCAGGGGATACACAGACACACACACACACACACACACACACGCACGCACGCGCACCTCCCCCTCCGCACAGTACTCAATCCAGAAATCAACTTCAGGATGGGAATAGTTTTTTTATTTGATTTCTGGCTTGGGCTTGCCAGCCCTCTTATTTTATTACTTTTGGTGTGTATGTGTGTGTGTCTATGTTGTGGGTGCATGTTTGTATGTGTGTGCGTGCATGTGTGTGCTCATGTGAGTGGAGGCCAGAGGTAGATGTTCAGTGCTGTCTCAGTCACTCTATTCTTTGAGGCAGGGTCTCTCACTGAACCTAGATCTCACTGATGAAGCCAGACTAGCTGTCCAGCGAGCCCCAGGGACCCTCCTGTCTCTGCCTCCTTGGATTTGGGATTGCAGGTGCACATTATGGGACACAGGTGCTGGGGCCCGAGCTCAGGTCTCCACACTTTTTCAGCAGGCACTTTCCCCACTGAGCCGTCTCCCTATTTCAAACCAGCACCCCCCCAAAGCCACAACCACCCGTGTGAACTGAAGTGAGTCATGGGCACCGACTGCTTCACACCAGCTTCACACCTCCTGCAAGAGGCCCAGTGCATGTGGGTGTGGTGAAGTGTGAATTAGCACTGTAATTTCTTTCTTTCTTTAAAAAAAATTATATTTATTATTTGACAGAGAAAGAGGGAGAGAGAGAGAGAGAATGGACGTGCCAGGGCCTCCAGCCACTGCAAATGAACTCCAGATGCTTGCTCCCCCTTGTGCAGCTGGCTAACGTAGGTCCTGGGAATCGAACCTGGGTCCTTTGGCTTTGCAGGCAAATGCCTTAACTTCTAAGCCATCCCTCCAGCCCAGCACTATAATTTCTTAACTGGAGCAAACCAACCTTAGCAAGAGAGAAAAGAGGGCTGGAGAGATGGCTTAGCGGTTAAGCGCTTGCCTGTGAAGCCTAAGGACCCCGGTTTGAGGCTCGGTTCCCCAGGTCCCACGTTAGCCAGATGCACAAGGGGGCGCACGCGTCTGGAGTTCGTTTGCAGAGGCTGGAAGCCCTGGCGAGCCCATTCTCTCTCTCCCTCTATCTGTCTTTCTCTCTGTGTCTGTCGCTGTCAAATAAATAAATAAAAAATTAAAAAAAAAGAGAGAGAAAAGAAAGCAATCTCTAACCCAACCCCAGATTCCCTAGTTGCTCACTTGGGGTGATTTCCAAAGGGAAGGGCTGCCTGTGACAGTGTCCAGGTCCCCCAGGGTCTGCCTTGGGGAGGAGGCAAAGCTCTGGACATGGGGGTTCTCTGTCCCCATAGACCTTTTCTTGACATTTGTTTTACTGTTTTGTGTCAGAGTGGGAGTGGCTGGTCACTGGCCTGACCTGCCCAGTTGGAGAGCCTCCTGAGGTCCCCCTGGCTCTCAGGGAGAGACATGTCCTGAGGATAGGCCCTTGCCGCCCTTGTCCCCAGTCCCTAATCCCCAATCCATGCTTGGTTTTCAATCTAAGAGCCTATGAAGAGGTCTAGACTTGTCTCCTGTCCAGGGCAGTGAACATTTAGGGCTTTGCGGGCCACGTGGTCTCTGTTGCCACCACTGGCTCTGACAAGTGGCAGGAAGCTGCCATGGACAACCCACTGTGAGTGCGCCTGGGTTCCAAATGACTGCGAGGGCTTTGTACCGTTCACACGCCACAGGCTCTACCTTTTTTGATTGTTTGGTTCAGATGTTTAAAAAATCGTTTCAGCGCATGGCTTCATGTGGAAGTAGGTCTCTGACCAGAAGGGGTTTAGAGCCACGATGCCACTTTTGTCCTCGAGTGTCCTTGAACCTCTGCGGAGTTGGGAAAGCCAAAGGCTCCCGAGGCAGATTATGGTTTGTTCCTAAGAAGTCACGCGCAAGCCACGTCCCTGGGCATCCAGACAGAGGACTGAAACGGCTTTTCTGGGTCTTTCCAGAGGCCCGAAGGCCAAGGATGAGCCAGCTTCCTCCTGCCAGCTTGGCTGTCTGACAGGCGCCTTGCTGCTTTCTGGCCAAACCTTGCCGCCAGCCCAGCCGGCATTCTTTGCACGTGCGCCCAGTATTCCCCACGTGGGTGTGACGCTAACAACAGAGGGATTCCACCAAGGGAGGACTACCCTGCCACCCTGGCAGCAGCTGAGTCACGTGCCTCACTGCACAGGAGAAATTCCCACAGCCTGACTCAACCCTCCACTGAGAGAGTGGCACCCACCCTCTCAATGGGATTTTTCTTTCTAGTACAATCTGGTGGAGGCACATGAGAAATGTGGATGACGGAAGGGGATAGGAATTATGCCACATAACAGGCATTGCAGGAAGTCTCTGTAATTCCTCTACTGATTTGAACGCGGTAGCACAGAGATACCAGTTACAAGTGCATTCTGCTGCATGTTTCTGACAAGCATAGACAGCCATTTGGTCATGAGGGGTTGGTAGTAGGTACCACGCATACATTTTACACAAACTCTTGGCACCATCAACCCTGAAGAAGAGATGTGGGTGCCCTGCTTGGGTGAGGTGACCTACCCCTACTGCATGGCCTGGGTTTGGCAATTTCTATGAGGTGGCCCAACTTACTGTTTCTTTCAAAAAGGGACCAAAGGGGGCTGTGAAGAAAGCAACAGGCTCTGCCACCCAGCCCTTCCAGAAGTGCAGCCTGGGGCCAAGGTTCCCAGGGTGCTGGGTCTTCTGCACTCCTCCCAGGGTGGGTAGGTGCCGGATTCCTGGCTTGGAGCCTCTGACTCGCAGCGGGTACCTCAGCTGTGCCCGAGGGGCTGGTGCAGTGGTCTGGATTACCTGAGACCGCCTTAGCCTTACAGCCTGCAGAGAGCAGAGAGCAGCAACTCCAGGGGTGCTGTAAGCCAGCTGTGAGACTGCTCACTGCCTGCGAGCCCAGAGGAAAGTCAAACCACAGCCCGCCCCTGCCCAGGGGTCCCCCACACCCTGGCCCATGGAAGCATGTTGAGGACAGCCTGTGTCCTTCTGCCCAAAAGGACCCCATACACAGGCCTATAGAAGTATGTTGAGGACCACCTCTGCTCCCAAAGCACCCCACTGCGGGCACAGTCTCCCAGGTCAACCTCTGAGGCTAAACTCTCTCCAAGGAGCCCTCAGATGGTGCAGACATCCACAATGACCTCTCCTTGGCAGCCAGGCCTGCCAGATACAGAGGTTCAATCAATACTATTTCCTAACAACGAACACCTTCCAGATAGATGCCACTCGCCCAGAGGCCTGTTCGTCTGTTCAAAGCCAGACTGTCTCAGGTACTTCTCTCCCCAAAGTGTGTGGCAGGGCTTGCCTTGACCAGTCCAGAGAACCAGGAGTGACTCAATACCAGGGCCCCTGACCATGGCGCAGGGCACAGTCCACTTGGCTCCACCTGCCAGGCAGCACTGAGCTGGGAGAGACTCTCCCCTCACCCTATCTGACATTCTCAGGGATAACTCGCATGTCTGCCTCTACTCTAGACAGACAGCGCACATACCAAAGGCGAGCCGAGGACCCTGGCAGCCTCCATCCTGAAGCAGGCTGCCCGCCAGCCTCAGGTGGAGAAGCTGGGCCAGAAACCGGACTCTCCTGGGAGAGAGCGCTCACACTTCCAACCAGGGCCTCTTTCCTGTGGGGGCAGAGATGGCAAGGCCAGGGAAAGTGGCTACCGGGTGGAGGAGCCTGCGCGTCGCATCGCTATCTCCGCTGGGCCTACACAGCGGACTTCCCCGTCCAAAGGGCGGAGCTGGACTGGGCCGCTAGTCCCCACACATCCCTCCACCAACCTGTGGCATTTTAGGGGAGCTTTGCATAGTCAGTACAAACAGAACTGCGGTCTCTTCAGTGATGAGGACATACATGCGTGTTTGCTGCTTTGGTTTTTCAAGTCAGGCAGTCTGAATTCGCAGTATAAGCAACAAGTCTTAATAGAATATCGGAGCTCCAGATTTCCCAGAAAATGAAGCCAAAAAGAGGGAAAAGAAAAGGGGCCAGGACAGGAATTCTCAGATATTATATACTGACCAGTGGGTGCGTGGCACGCTTTATTTCTATAAAACTATTACAAAATATTCAAAAATACATTTTAGTAAATTTACAGCAGTTATTTCTCGATTTATTAATGCAAAAACATCCTTTGTTTTTCTCTGTACAAACTACAGGCTCCATCTTCGTGGGCTCATCACTATGTGCGCTTTTAAAAAATATCATTTTCTAATAAATTCTTTGAAGTTAAAAATAACAAGAGTTCTTCCAGTTGTCCAAAAAAAAAGTTGTGTGTATGTGTGTGTGTGCGTGCATGTGTGTGTAACAGTCTTGGCTTCCGAGGACGTGACAAAAATGATGATTAGAAAGGAAGTATCAAACCATGAAGACAGTACAGAAGACAGCTGTTACGTTGGAAACTATTTAAATTAAAATAATATATTTTCATATTTTACACTATTTCAAAAAATGAAATGTCATTCAGTTAAGTATTGATCTCTCAAAAATCTAATTTACAATTCTGTGTATAAAAATATAATTTGTGGACCCCCATGAAGCATGTCTTTGTTTACACGTGCTGCAGAAGCGGGACAATAGCAGCCGAGGACGCATAGTACCGAGGTGGCTTTCTCTCGCTCAGGACACATAGAAAAATAGACTTTGAGCAGGGCGCTTGGCCTCACACAATAATCTTCCCCCCCCCCGTGAGTCCAGTTCACATGATAATAATAAATTATCCAAGACACAAACTAGTTAAGGCTCTTGAAGGTCCAGTTCATATTATTTAAACATCTATTCATACCAAACAAATAAATAGCCAGGAGAGGAGAAAATAACCAAAATAAAACAATAACGAAAAAATTCAAAATATATATATATATGTATGTATGTATAAACTAAACACAACAACAGAACTCCCCGGGGTCTTCCTTATAGTCTACTTTGGACTGTCCTACTTATTATTAATTATTATTATAATTAAGAGTCTCCTTCCATGTGTGCGCTTCTTCCGCGTGTCTCTCTCTCTTTCTCTCTCGCAGTAACTTCCCGCTCCCCCGCGCCCCGTGGACTTCAGCTGGCCGTGACCGCCATGCCCAGGGGGTGCAGGGCCTCGCTGTCCAGCAGCCAGGTGCCCAGGTGGTAGAGCAGCTGCGAGTACCAGTGGATGCCCGAGGCGGCCGCGGGCTCGGACGCGGGGCCGTGGCCGTGGCCGCCGCGGTCCGTGGGCGCCGGAGGGGCCAGCGCGGCCAGCAGCGCGTGCGCCAGGCGGAAGGGCGCGAAGGCCCGGTGCGCCAGGCCGTGCTCCTCGATGACGGCGTAGCACGAGGCCAGCACCCGGTTGATGAGAATGGTGCCCTGCGCCGTGAGCGGCGCGTACGCGCCCGCCACCTCCTCGCGCAGCGTCACGCTGTGCACCGCGGCGGGCAGCAGCCGGCGGTCCCCGTCGCGCTCGGCCACCACGTACACGCGCTGGCCCGGGCGCACGCGGCTGGCGAAGAGCGCCCCGGGCGGGGGCCCCGCGGCGGCCCACGGCGCGCCGGCAGGCTCGGACCCGGGCCCGGACCCGGCCGCGGACGCGTTGAGCGGCGGCAGCGGCGGCGGCGGCGGCGCCACGAAGAGCAGGTGCGCGGCCGTGAGCAGGAGGCGCTCCCGCGGCTCCCGGGTCTCCACCACGTAGAAGACCTTCTTGGCGCGGTCGTCGCGGTCCAGGAAGGTGAGGAAGTCGCTGTAGAGCAGCCGGCCCTGGTCGTCGGCCGCCAGCACGCGGTCCCCGGGGCGCAGATCCTTCACGAGCTTGGTGCCACCCTGCTCCAGGTGCACCGTGGCCGAGCCTGGGAAGCAGCCTCCGGATTTGGCCGCCACGGAGTTCTCTGCGGTCACAAAGAGGGGACACAGGTAAGCTTGGTGCGCGGGTGTCCACCAGCGAACCCCCGCCTGCACCGGGAGAACCCGGGCTGGTCTGGTGCAGAGCGCCCCTCCCGCCGAACCGTCCCCGACGCCTCCCGCCCTGCGCAATTTGAGACCCAGTCGGGCACTTCTCAGCACAACCCTGAGGTTGTCCCCGCGGCCGTAAAGGTTGGCTGCGGGACTCTGCCTGCGGACGCTCCCCGCCTCCCTCCTTCCCCCTCCTCGCCGGCCACCAGCCTGGCGCAGCGCGGGACGGTGTTTGCTCTGCACTTGAATTTCTCAGGAAGCTCCCGGGGCTCGCGGGCGGCGGGCGGGCGCACCCTCCTCTCTCCAAGCCCCGGCGCCTCCCCGCGCAAGCTGCCCCGAGGTGCGCCGCGGGAACCTAGGCCTAGGGAGGGCCTTGTGGTGCCTGCTGAGGGCCCGGCCCGGGAGTGGAAAAAAAAAAAAGCTGTAGTTGTAGCAACTGGTCAAACATTCCAGAGAACGGCCCGAGGTGTGAAAATCCCAGGCTCGTGTGGATTTTCTAATTAAAACCCAATAAAGAACCGGGCGCTGTGACTGCAGCTTCTGGAATAAGTAAGAGGCGGTCTTGAAGAGAGGACACTTGCATCTCGCCCCCTCCCTCCGCAGCTCACTGCCGCCCCCTGCCTATTTGCTCAGGTGCACCCCCTCCTCCCCCCGTGCAATTCACCCGCGGACTCTCCAGAAGCCCGGGCCTCACGGGCTCTGTTTGCTCAGCCAGGCCTCTCTTCCAAACACTCGAGATGTGTATTTGAATTTTAAATGGCCAGGCCTGCTCAGGGCGTTCGAAGCACGGATTCTCAAGCCCCCTTGACTACCCGCTTGCTCGAGCCCTCTGTCGCTCAGTGTCCGGGAGGACAATAATTGAGGCTGGGGCGGAGCGCAGGGGGCCCAGGGAGAAGGGACAGGGAGGTCCCCGTCTTCTTTGCATTCCAATCTCCGGGATCATGCTTTCGGCAAATAGAGATTGCCGGGAAGAATCTTCCTGCTGGAATTACAGAAGGGTTTTAATCTTCTCATCGGTTTCTCCAGCATGAAGTGCGGGGCTGCCTGTTGGAGGCCCTCCATAGCCCCCGGAATGCGACCCTGGGCGCTGGCGAGCCGGAGTCGTGAGTCGCACGACCCCGCTTGACACGCAAGGCGCGGCGCCCCAGCCCGCGTGCGCGGAATGCCAATGAGCCTCCCTCGGAGGCTGGGGTCGGCTCGCCTGAGAGACACTGGGGCCAGATGACCGCTGCTCATTTTCGGGGGACCCCCTAGGGATCCCCGCCAGGGATGACCCAAGGACTGGGGTGGCAGGGAGGAGCTCAGCGATGAGGTCCAGGGAAGGGTCGCCCCGGGCCACCTCTCCTCCGTCCCACCCAGCGATGAGAACTCTGAACGGGGCCCTGCCGCTCAGCGCGGAGGCAGTTCTACCTTATGTGGAGACCTTCCCACCACCACTCCTATGCCCTTGACGCCTATTGCTGCAAGAAGCCAATGTTTTCTTTACCTAAGACTATGCCTTTACAATTTAAAAGTGCTTTTTTTTTTGGACCAGCATGTGTCATTAAAATACAGTTCAGGAAGCAAACAGAACTGAAGGGGCCAGGGAAGGCAGCGTTTTCCGTGCTTCACTGCGAACTGCTTTGCTAAATGCCAAGACGGCTGAGTGTGTAAACACACTCCCCCAGGGCTACTGTGTGTGTGTGTGTGTGTGTGTGTGTGTGTGTGTGTGTGTGTGTGGTGTCTGCCTTTCCTAGCTGTTCCTCTTGCCAACAGCATGTGGCGTTGCAGGCCCAGGGAACTCAGCCTTCGGGGCGGGATCGCCTTCCCCAGCCTTGACTGGGCTGTGCTGCATCCCAGCTGGGCTCCTAATAAGAACCGATGCTTCTGGGCGTGCAGCCGCCAGATGTTCCAAGTGGTAACTACTGGGTTTATTACCTCCCACCAGGCCTCTCCCCACAGGCTTAGCAGTGAGTTAAGTTTAGAATCCACAGGCACCCAGCGGGGAGGAGCCAGCGCAGGAGTTTTGCTCTGGATAAAGTCTACTACCCATGCATGGGGGTCTTAGCCCTAATTGAGAGGAAGGATATGGGGGAGTTAAATGTATAGTCATCAGAATCGTCCTAGTTCTCCTCTCCTGCAGCAGTTTCCCCATATCCCGAAGCCACCAGCCATGGGTATCTGCGTGTGTGAGGAACCAACTGCTGGGCCTTGTGGCTGGCCTTACAGGTTGGGGCAGTACCTGGCCTGGAGGGGGCTTATGGGATATGACTCCAGAACAAACAATGTCAGCCCCAGAGCCTTCGATTCCTGGCACTCATTCCCTTTCCTTTCTCTTCCCTGAGGACTTTCCGGCGGGGCAGCTCTGTAGGCAGAGGGCGCAGGGCGTGTGGTGTGGAGGTGTGGAGAAGCCACCGGGAGCTTACCTGCTTTCACCGAGCAGTGGATATGCGCTTTGGATTCATAGTAGACCCAGTCAAAGCCGGCCTCCACGGCCAGGCGGGCCAGCATGCCGTACTTGCTGCGGTCACGGTCAGACGTGGTGATGTCCACTGCTCGGCCCTCATAGTGCAGAGACTCTTCTGAGTGGTGGCCATCCTCATCCCAGCCTTCAGTCACCCGTAGTTTCACTCCTGGCCACTGGTTCATCACTGAGATGGCTAAGGCGTTTAACTTGTCCTTGCACCTCTGTGGGGAAAAGGGGCAGCCCCAACCAAGACACGGGTTAGCTGGCAGATCAGATACCCACCTCAGGCCCAGGGCCCAGGGCTGTGAGAATAAGGACATGGGCAATGGGAGGCCTGGCAGCTAAGGGAGGAGCCAATCTGCTTGCGGGGGCACTGAGGGCCTTTCTCCAACCTTGAAACTGCAAATGGATTAATATGGTCTGAGAAACAAGAAGAGTTTCTTTGGGGCAGTTATACCATGTTTCAGACAACTCCAGAATCCTCCAGGGGCCCCGTCAGCCAGGCTGCGCGCCTCCTAAGTGGCCTTCCACCTTCCTGTCGCCTGTCTCTGCACTTCTCTTGGGAGGTCCACCTCCCTGGCTAAATCCCTGCACAGGACACCAGAGAGGCCAGGGGCACCTCTGCAGAGAGAAAACGTCCCCTGCACTTTAAGGCCTTGGAAGCCAAGCATCCATTATCTGGGCATCAGGCCTTGCTTCCCTATGTCTGTCTGGGGTGAGAGGAAGTTGCTGGCAAGTGAGCCCATAGCAAAGCAGAGGTGGGCGACTGCCCAAGGGCAAGAGGAGCAGGTGAGTTCTGAGGTCCAGCATGGGCAGGGCCAGAGGACAAACATTCTTGGTCCAGGCAGCCACATTCCTTCCCCTGTGTAACTCCTCTCTGCCAGGCTTGTCTGTGGTCTGATTGTATTCTTGTTTTCTTTAACCTGTTCCCTTCCTCCCCTCTTGTTTTCTTGGCCCTGGTGCAGAATGGTGTCCGGCAAGTTTGGAGAGCAAACTTAAGAGGTGGGGCGCGACAGGAGGTGGGGGATGGGAAGCCTGAAAGGCTCAAGGTTTCTGAGCCCTGGTCAAAAAGGAGTATCCCTTTCAAAAATCCCCTTGTCCCCACACCTGTGAAACTTGGGGTACTGAGGGCTCCCTCCATAATTCTTGAGCCATGGTCAGAAAGGATGTAATAAAAAGGCAGTAGAGTCATGTATGTGTGTCTGTCTGTCTGCCTGCCTAGGCAGTAACTCACTGCCTGAAGGCCTGTCCATACAGCTGCTGGTGGGATTCGGAATTAGAAGGGGAGGGGCGTGGTGGAGACAAAATGAGAAGCTGGGCTCCAGTGGAGGTAGGAAAGCTTGCCTGGATGTAGACAGCCCCCGTGAAGGCTTCTAACTACAGAGTGGGAGACTCTTGCAAAGGGCGGAGATCTTGCGAGGACTGCTGCCCTCGCCTTGCGGGGGGGGGGGGGGGGGCGCTGACGGTATTGCGCAACAGGAAAAGTCTTGTGTATCCGGCAGCAATAAAAACCAGCAATGTAGTTGTAGAGTTAAACAGCAAATGCAGAGAGGAGGGTGTTTGTATGGGGGGGGCAGGGGCAGCTCTGGAAACAGGTCAGAGCTTGCAGGTTTCTGGGTTTGCCTGCAGTTTTCTTTAAGAAAAAAGTCCGAAGGGCAGAGTTTGAGTGAGGTCATCTTGAGGATTGAACGCGTTTTACATGAAAATCAATCAGTAAACCAGGGTCAGTTTAGATCTCGGGTTTGAAGCCCCTGCGCGCAGGCGCACACTACGATACGCACAAGCTCCCGGCTCCTCCTTTCCAGCCCGCACCCCACCCGGCTTCCTTCTTTCGCGCAGGGGAAGCAATGCAGCTTTTAAACCGCTTCCCATCCGGCAGCGGGGTGGAGAGGGTTCCAGGACCCGTGCCTTAGGTTGCGCCACTTAGACAGATGTGGGGGACCCCAGACCAGGAACCCGGTGAGAGCCAGGCCCGGGTAATGCAGACAGGCCGTGGCCGCGGCTCGTCCCAACGGGCACCCCTTGTCCCCGCTCCCTTCCCGGCACAGAGCCCAGCGCGACTCAGCACGCAGCTCCCCGCCCGCGCTGGGAGGGAACGTCGCCGGCCAAGCCTGGAAGCCCAGGCCGGTTATTAATTCATTGGGTCGTGTGCCGCAAATCAAGCCCCACTCTGTGCAGCCACCGTGAAGCCCAGCAGGGCCGCTGGGGCCCGGCAGAGGCCAAGTCGTTCCCCCTGCCTGAGCCTCCTCCCGGATCTGCACAGCCAAGTGGTCCTGAATTGAAGAGCTGGGCATCGTCATTGTCAAAGGCGGGCGTCCCCCTTGGCGAAGGAAGAGGGGTTCTAACTTCAAGAGGGCCGAGTCCCTTAAACACACCTCTCGTCACTCTCCCCTGTGAGCAGAGCCTTCTGTTCGAACCCACACCTGAGCGCCTTTCCCTCGTAGCCCCAAACCTATGTAACGTTGGCGCCTCAGGTGGTTCGCTCACTCCAGCCCGCGGAGCCTGCAGACCAGGCCCCTCGGCCTCTCGCCCCAGCTCCCTGGCCAGCCACACACTAGCCTGGCACACGATCGCGGCCTGGCCTGGGCGAGGAGAGTGTCTGTCTGCGCTTCCCTCTCCCGGGTTAATATTAACCCGGAGCTCCTGCGTTCCAGAAGTGCTCTGAAAGTTCCGCTGGGGACGATCTTGCTCTGCTTGAGGAACTTGGGCGACAGTCACATTGGAGAGACGGGGAAGGAGGCGAGACAGAGGAGAGGGGCACCGCACCCAGGCCCCAAATCAGGTGGTCATTTAAAGTGAGGGGCTGGCGGGTGGCAGGTTTCCCTGAGGAGGACGCACAGCCTCCCCGCCAACACTGCAGATACCCCAACTTCCACTCCTGCCCCAGTCTCACCTCCTTCCTTCCCACTTCCCCTTAATCCTGCCAATCCAGAGAAGGGCGCTGGGTAGGGGTGGGATGTACCAACGGGTACCACCTTTGCAGACATGCACGTTTTGGGAGGACCTTTCAGTGGAGTGAGTGATGTGGCCCTGGCCTGGCTCTCCCCACCCCCACTTTGGCTGTCTCTACCTCCCTCCTTTTGTGTTTGGAGCCAGAATAGCCACTGCCCAAGGGGCAAAAAGTATTTGTTTTCGTTTTGTTCGTCTGAGGGAACTTGACAGAAGGTCAGAAGTTCAAATGCTGCCCGCGCGCGGCGGAGAGAGTGGCCCAGTGTTGGGCCCATTGGCCTTGGGTCCTCGGCAGGATGGACGGGGGTGGGGGAGGGATCCGACTGCACGCTCCGGTAGGGGCGCGGCGGCTGAAGGGGCCCGGAAGGCCACGGGCGAGCCGGTAGCGCGGCCCAGGTCGGACCCGCGGAGGCCGTGCCGCGCCCCGGCCCGGGAGCCACCCTCCGCCGCCACCGCCGCCCGTCCCTCTGCACTCCCCGCCTCCGCACCGGGATAATTACGGCCCTCGAAGCCCACCTCCGCGCTCCGGCCGGGCCCGGGCTCGGCGGGGACGGGCGGCCCGAGCCCAGCCCCGTGCGCTGAAACCCGAGCCGCGGGATCGATAACGCTGGAGTAAGTGGAGCTGAAATGCGTCTGCGGCGCAGCGCGGCTCGGCGCGCCCACAGCTCAGCCGCAGAAGCCGAAGCCCCGGGCGCTGGGCAGGGGCGTCCGCCGAGGACCCTCGGACCCGGCACGGCGCGCGGACGAGGACGGACGCCTGCCCACCCCGCCTGGGGCACCTCGCGTGTCCCCTGGCTTGTGCCGCTTTTCTTTGGCATCGCCTTCTCTGCCCTCGGGTTCCGACGGACCCTCGAGACGCCCCTCCCTCCCCCGCGGATAGAGGGTGACCCGGGCGCTGGCCGGGGAAGTCCCTCCCGCGAGCCGCGGTCACCCGGCGGCGCGCCGCCCGCCGAGTTTACTGTGGCCTGCGCAGCTCCCCAGCCCCGGCACGCGCGCCCACACTCGCGGTCCAGATTTAAGGTGGTTGCGGGCAGAGAGGGGGGGGGAGGAAGGAGGGGGAGAGAGGCAGAGAGAGAGAGAAAGAGAGAGAGAGAGAGAGAGAGAGAGAGAGAAGGAGGGAGAGGGAGAGAGGCAGAAGGAGCCCGTCCCCGTCTCCACTCCTCCCCCCTGCGCCCGCGCGGGCTGGCCACCCGCGGCTCCCGGCAGGCCAGCAGGCGGGCCTGCAGGCCGGGTCGGGCGGCGAACGGCGAAGGGCGCTTTTCGCTCGCTCCCGCCGCCCCTGCCCCCGCCCCCTGCACTTGCGCCCCGCCAGCGCCGCCCCGCCAGCCGCTGGGCGCACCTAGCCCTAAAGGTAGGGACTTGAATATTTTAATAGGGCAGTAAAAAGGATGTTGACCTATATTTGCAATGAAGCCCATTTCCAGCTTCAGTCATACGTGCGCGGAGTTTCAGAAAGTCTAGAATTGGTTGGCGGATTGGCAGCCCAGAAGTCTCAGAGGAGGTGGGAGGGGAGAGAGGAATCCGTGTTTTGCTTTGGCTTTCTTTCCACCCATCCCCGCCCGTTACTATTATCTATTTTCTTCTACTTCTTATGCAAGCAAGCTGAAAACTAAAGTGATGCAAGGCCGATAAGTTCTCAGTCCCTCCCCTAAGGTACCGGCTCGGCTCGGCTCGGCTCGGGGAGCCGAGGAGCATCCTTAAAGGAATATCAATGCGTTCCGTCTGACGGGTACAAAAGAGGGCGCTGGAATGGCAGCCCAGCTCCGTGACACAGTGGGGACAAGCTGGGTGCCACCGAGCCCTGCCTTTTGTCGGAACTGTCCACAGGCTTTCCCAGCCGGGGTTCTTTAGTGCTGGGCATAAAGGGAAGGGATTTGTCTGGAGGGTGGTACAGGGAAATGTGAGATACGAGCGGGAATGCTCTGGGCTGCGTTAGACAGTGACCTGGAGGCCCCTTTACTCATCTGGGGGTACTCCCAACGTTTTTACTCCCCCCCTTGGAAAAGGCAGACACCCCAAGGCGAAGGTCTCCCCAAGTTACAAGCCAGAGTAGAGGCAGGATAGGGGAGGCCATCCCGCGAGAGTACTCAAATAAGGGCCGTCATGGACTGTGTTACCCCCTGCCCTAAACTTCTTGTGGGACCCATTACCACCTTTCTCCTCTCGGAAGAGGAGCGGAGCTAGGTGGGCAGCCGGGTGGGCAGGAAGAGGGCCAGGCCGCCTTCCTACCTTCCCACAGAGCAAACCCAGCGGGGCAGACTGCCGGGTCACATGCAACCCCCCCAGGAGGGAGCCTGCTCGCCGCCCGCCCGCGACGGGTCTACCTGAGTCATCAGCCGGTCGGCTCCCGTGTTTTCCTCATCCTTAAATATGATGTCGGGGTTATAATTGGGGGTGAGTTCCTTAAATCGTTCGGAGTTTCTGGAGATCTTCCCTTCGTATCTGCCGCTGGCCCCCAGGGTCTTCTCGGCTACGTTGGGGATGAACTGCTTGTAGGCTAAAGGGGTCAGCTTTTTGGGGTGCCGCCTCTTTCCAAAGCCCCTGCCGGGCCCGCACGCCAGCCCCGGGCACAGTAGCAGCGAGGAGGCGAGGACCAGCAGCAGACATCTCGCCAGCAGCAGCATGTCGTCCATGGAACCCGAGCCCCCGAGAGCTGTCCCCGCGCGGTCCGTGCGCGAGCGAGCGCGCGGGCGACTGTGAGTGTGAGTGTGAGTGTGTGCGCGCGCGTGTGCGCTCTCCTTCCTCGCTCGGCGCGGTCGCTCCCTCCCGCGCTGCCTGCCTCTTTCTCTTCCTATATAACCTTGCCTGCCGCTGCTGCAGGGGACTCGCCTCCGATCCCCACCCAGACAGGGGCTGCGATGGCAGGCTGCGGGTCGCCGGTAACGGAACACATCGGAGTTGGGTCGCGAGACAGCAATTAAAAGACAAAAAGAGCCTGGTTTTAAATGGTAGCAGCGAGGCTGGAGCGCTTGTGAGACAGGCTGCCTTTCGCACTATATTATAGCTGGCAGGGGCGCATCTGATTGGCCAAGCCGCAGAAGCTCTTCTTCTGTTAACCCTGAAGACTACATATTTTTTTTTCTGTGGCTGCTGTTGCTTTATTTTCACCTGAAGGCTTCCAGGTTTTTTTTTTTCTTTTCTTTTTTAAATAAAAGGTCTCCTCTCAGGTAAAGGTGGGCGGGAGGGAGGAAGATAGCATCACCTTCTGCCTGCTTTGTGTGCCTCTCTGTTTCCCCCTTACTTCCTCTGGAATGGTAGATGCTTCGGTGAAGTTTTTGAAGGACAGTCCGGACCTCCCCCCCAACCCAAGCTTCAGTCACCAAACATACTCCCCAACGATGAGGGCAAAGCTACCTAGCTGTTACATACAACCCCAGACGCGATCTCGCAGGCTGGGTGTTCCCGTGCTGTGAGGCAGAGGACCCCTGAGCAGCTCCTGAATGTTTACCACCTCCCTACGAGCATAGTTGTGGGTGGCCACGCGAAAGCATCGCCATTGCCGGGCTCTAAGTGCCTTAGAGAACTTGAGTGTTGCCCCTTCCTGTTCCTTCCAGTAATGCACACTGCAGACCGGTCGGGGCTGCGCCCAGGGCCAGGTACATAGTGGACAGCGGACCGGGGGACTGGCGGGTGCATGGGCTCGGGATGAAGAAGGGACTGGGCTGTGTTGGTGTGTGCTGGCCATTGCGCCTGGGCAGTGCGAGTGGGCAAGGCTGCACACATGCGCCACCCTTGAGATCAGATCGATCGGAGCAAAGTGCAGGGTTGGGATGGCTTGAGTGTGGGATGCGGCTCCTTGCCACAGAAAGCACAGCCGGCCTCACCTTGGAGCACCGGGCCACAAGCTGGTCCTCAAGGACAAAAGCCGGCCAGGAGCTGTTGCTTTAGTGTGAGGGGCTTTGGGACTCTAGGGACGGTGCTCTGGTCATGGAGGAGGTATTCTAGAAAGACTTGATGCCTAGAGGTCAGCAGTGTCCCACCCTACTCTTCAGACAAAGCAGAAAAATTAAAGAGGCCCAATTAAACAAAAATTAAAACGTGAAGCTCTTAATTCTTTAAGTGAAGCATACTCTTTTGCCCAGCCCCTCCCCCACCCCACTCACATGCATGTGGAATGGGAGACCCTCCCTGAGGAAGAGCCCGTCCTCCCAATGCAGCCCTGTTCTCTCAAGCCCAGACCTAGGGGAGAGACCCGAGGCTCGGCCTCAGACAAGGGGCCTTGAAGCAGTCAGTTGTGTTTGTGCAGAGACTTAGTGTTGTTTTGGTTGGTGCAGGAGAGGCGGACTTTAGGAGACATTGTCATCTACTGAGGGTCTCACAGCCCGAGACTTGCCAAAACTCAGCGTCTCCTCCTTCCAGGGAGGGCTGGCCCAATCTCTTCCACCACATACTTCCCAGTGTTCTAGTTCATGGTTTGTGAAGAACTAGAGTCTTAGGAGGTCGCAAGCCCTTGGGCCAGGGGAAGCAGCTCCAGCCTCAGGCAGGTGGGCGACGAACCCGTGCTCCCAGCTGAAGCCGCTGCAGAAGACAGCCTCCTTCCTTGACCCCGGAGGGTCTGGTGCTAGATGTCACACCAGTGGGTGCCCTGGCCGCCCCAGTCTCTTCCCTTTCCTGGCATTTCTTTGGGGCCCCATTCCCTCCTTAGGGTCTCCCTGTTACCCAGGAGCAGAATGCACACCTGCAGACAGTTCTTCTCAGCGTGCAGGGTAGCCAGTGAGCTTTGGAGGCCTGGTGCCCAGTGCAGCTCAAGTGCCCAGGATTGGTGCGGCCACTTTCCACTGAGCGTGAAGAAGGGGAGGAGCTTGGCTCTGCTTTGGCCTACTAGGGGCCGGCTTGCCAGAGACTGGCTGGGTCTTCAAGAAGGAAACATTCTCCATGAAACCTGCCACAAGGCCTCTCTGGGAAGGAGGGACTGTTCACTATCCCAGGTTGCAAGGAAAACCTGGAGAGAGAGAGAGAGAGAGAAAAAAGCAAGACCAGCTCATACTCATTGTCTTGGGAACAAGGGTGCTAGGTTGAGCCTCAGGAAGAGCTGAGGCCTCTGCCCTCCATCCCATTTGGGGAGCGTCTCACCCACTGCCTACTTCTCAGACACCTGCCTTCCACCTCCAGACACCAGATGGCTCCCTATCTTTGACTCCCCCCCCCAGACCATTTGGGTCCCTCCCCAGGCTGGCCACAGGTCCAAAGCAGAGCCTGTCCCTCAAAGGGGTCATTTCTGACCCACAGGGGCATTTTCTAATTTTCTATGTTCTTCTGGTCTTCCTGCTGGGCCATTCTCATCCTTCTCTTACTCCCTCCATCCTCTCTCCACCCACTAGCTTCCTCTTCCTTCACACTCCACTCCTGCTGGGCCCAGGCCGGGCTGTTTGTTCTGCCCCACCCCCCGGAGGCGCCTTCCTGGCCACTACCCCTTCCCCCTTCCGGCCCCTGCCGCTAGATGGCGTCCTCACTCTGCCTTCTGCTCGGGGCTGGCCTGTTTGGGAAATTCCACAGTTCCAGTTGGAAGGGCCTGGAAGCTAGACTAGCCTCTTTGGTTTGTCTTCCCGTTGTCCCTCTGCCCATTTCTTTCTCATCTCCACTTCCCTTCCCCCCAGTTTGAACCAGGGGTCCCAATCCAGCCCCTGTCAGCAAGTCCAGTCTAGGACCCTCACAGATCCTCTGTCTGGTTTTCTCCCCTGTGGTTCTACAAAATCTACATCTAGTCATCCAGTTCCATTTTCTTTCTAAATTTCCACAGTTTTGGCAAGTGCAATTTCTGCTGCTGCTTTGTTTCCTGGGGTAACAGCCATAGCCCCTCTGCACTGGGAGGCCTGCTACCTGTCTCCCCAGCACGGTGGTCCTTTCCCACCCCCCCACCCTGCACAGAATGTCCCCAGCTTCCTGCAGAGGCTTGGTTCCGGAAGGCCAGAGAACCCAGGCATTCTGTGGCCAGAGCCTACAGCCAGGAATGAAGTAAGACCTCTGCTGTTCCCCGTTGGAGGGGAGGTGCACAGCAACAGTGCCTGGAGCAGCCTTGGCTCTCCCTGTCATTCCTCACCCACACCAGTTCACCAGACAGCAGCTGAGGACATCAGGAAGGAAGTGTGAGCAGGAGCTCCCTGGCAGTGGCCGGGACGACCTGGTTGTGCTAATGATTTATCGGCGATGGACTAGCATCGATGCCAGAAGGGTGGCGAGGGCTGAGGCTCAGGTGGATGTGTGTGAGGCCCTGGGCAGTCCCTGCCACCCACTGGCTCCATGATTGCGGGTAAAGTCTGGGTTCTTCTGGCCATGGTAAGCTTCGGCAGCAAGGTGCAGGGACATCTCAGAAGCTACTGCTGTTCTGCTCACTGAGCCCTGAGCAGCACCTGCCAGCATGAGGAACGGCCACACTCAGCGCTGAGGTTAGACCTTCTTGATTATTTTCCTCCTGGGGCACAGGGAGTGCCTGGTTCAGCAGCACCACGGCCCCTCAGGTGGCAGAGCAGGCGCTTCACAGTGTGGGAGTCACAGAGGAGGAGTGAAACAAAGTTCTGGAAGGACCCATGGTGAGCCAGAGAAAAGGAAACCCCACTGCCAAGTAGTGTCCCGGGCTAGGAACTGTTTCCCTATGAATACTCAGCCCCAGACTCAGGGCAGAGTGAGCCTTTGCCCAGCCCTCCCGAGTATCACTGGCTTCCACTGGTCCCGAAGCTCTCATGGTAAGCTTTGGGTGATCCCTCTCAGGAGCAGACAGCCTCAGTTCTGTGGCTCCTTCTAGTCAGAATTCTCTGACCCACCTCCAGCTACCTTGAGTTGAGTTGAGAGGAGGAGCCCAGTTGGCAAGTGTGGGCGGTGGCTTTATGACCTGAGGGCAAAGGATGAGGCTGGATCCCAGGCCCAGTTTTTCTCATCCTGGTCACTGTGCCGTACCTCCTACCAAAGCTGCCTTGGAACTACACCATGCCACTATCATCCCTCCAATCTTCCAGCTACTTAAGATGCAGATGCCCCTGGGAAAGGTAATACATTAGCCTGTGCACATTAGAATCACCTGGGGAGCTTTGAAAACAGACGCCAACAAACAGCTTCTGGGCCTCACTCCTGAACAATCAAATCAGAATTTCTGCTTTGCTGACTCCCTTGATGGGAATCCCTAAGTCCTGGGGGTGGGGGAGGTGTGAACACCTGGCTCTGAGTCTCAGCTGCTCTCCCACCTCAGGATGCTCCCCTCCTCTGCTAGGATGCTCACGTGTCCTGGGATTCCCTCTGCCATGGTTGTACCTGGCTCAGGAAGCTGCACATGTGGCCTCACAGGTCAGAGCAGAAGGAGGAAGGGTCCTTGTGAGTTTCTGCTTCTGGAGAGCAATATTGAGGGTGTAGTGAGAGGCCAGTGTGTGAATGGGTAAAGGGGCATGAGAAGTGTGTGTGTGTGTGTGTGTGTGTGTGCATGTGCGTGTGTGCATGTGTGTGTATAGTCAAGGATGGCAGTGCCCAGAGGATTGGGGTGCCTCAAGAGGAAAAAGGCCCAGGAGGGGCAGGAAGCCATGGCCAGCCATTATACCCAGCGGCATTGCATGCCTGGATGAGTGCGTCCTGGGGTGAGGGGTTCCCTGCAGTGAGTTTGCTCTGAGGAGTGAAGATTCAAGGTCCCCTTTAATCTGCTTGCCCCTTTGGGAGACCCTGGTTCCCACTTTGGTCCTGTTCCACCTGAGCCTCTCTGGGAAGGGCAGGCAGCAAGCATTACCCCATCCAGGCAAATTCTGTCCCAACAGAAGAGAATGAGAAGAGACACAGGAAGAGGTATGTGTTCGTTTGAATCGGATTCCCCCATAAACTCGTGTGTTCTGAATGCTTGGTTCCCAGCTGGTGGCAGTTTGGGAGGTGGAGCTTTGCTGGAGGAGGTGTGTTTTTGGAGGTGAGCTTTGGGGTGTTATAGCTAGCTCCCCCTTGCCAGCGTCCTGCTCACACTTTTGCTGCTATCGTCCACCTGCCTTGGTAGAGGCGATGTCCAGCTTCTGTTATAGGACCATCCTTTCCTTCCCATCATGAAGCTTCCTCTCAAGACTGTAAGCTCAAATATAACTTTTCCTCTCATTAGCTGCTTTTGGTCAGGTATTCTGTCCCAGCAATGCCAAGGTAACTACAATAGAACATTGGTGCCAGAGGAGTGAGGTCTCTGGTGCCAGAAACCTAACTGGAGATTCTGGTCTTTTGGAACAGATTTGCAGGAGGAATATGGAAGAATTTGAAATTTTGGACTAAGAGATTCTTTGTAGTTCTGTAAGCAGAGCTTGACAGACCATTCTGTTGAGAGTTAATAAATAGGCAGGGGAGATTGCTCAGTGGTTAGAGGTGCTTGCTTGAAAAACCTCAATGCAGAAAGAGACACTTGGATTGTGAAGGGAAAAAGAACTTGTTCAGACTGGGATAGAGGGGATTTGTGTGAAAGGCTGGTTATGTTCTTCTCATGTTCTGAGAACTTAAGCAAAGTTGAATTTTACAGTAAAGGCGGCACATAAAATAGAAGGATATATCACAGGAAGGAAGAAAGCTTCAGGAGGGAGACAGCAGCCAGCCTCAGCTGCCACTGTCTGAGAGACTACCAGCACTGAAGAGTGGCCCTATGTTCTGCATTAGGACTGCAGGAAGAATATGGACACTTTTGAAGGGAAGGGGCCTGAAGGAAGAGTGATGCAGGAGTATTCTGCTCCTCAACGTCAGCTTTATTCCCCTCTGAATTAACAAATTTGGAAGCCTATCTGGTATTACTGAAGCATAACAAATTCAGGAGAGAGAGTTTCACTCGATTTGCAATGTGGGATTTTGGAAATGGGCACTGGGAGATATGAGGCAGGGCTGTAGTCCCTGTGTAGAGGCTCTTGAAGGTAAATCATAACATGGAACCATGAGCTACAGTGGAGACCCCAGAATTTTGGGTATGCCAGGACTGTGAGATGGCTGCCAAGGAGAGCTACTGGCTCAGTATGGAGTTTTCTCTGGGCTGTGGACAGCCCAGGTGGGGGGATGGAATTCAGACCCAAAAGGACTTTGTCATGGGTCATAGATGCCACACTTGGAGCTATAGGACTTGATGTTTGCCTTATTTATTTTAGATCTTTCCTTGTTATGCCGAGTGCCATCTGTTTGCTATTTGAATATTGACTCTGTGCCTGTCTGTCTGTCTGTCTGTCTGTCTATCTGTCTGTCTGTCTGTCTTATGTTTTGTTTTCACAGTCTCATTGTTAAGAGACTTTGGACTATGTGAATGTTTAAATAGTGTTGTGATTGATTAAAAAAAGTTGAGGACTTTTGTTTATTAAAATATTTTATTTATTTTTGAGGAGGGGCGAGTGAATGAGTGTGGGTACACCAGGGCCTCTTGTCACTACAGACCACTCTGTGCACCTGACCCTACATAGGTGCTGGTGAAGGTTGAAAATGGGCTGAAAGGCTTTGCAAGCGAGTGGCTTTAAGTGCAAAGCCATCTCCCTAGCCCCACTAAAGGGACTTTTAAAGTTGGCCCGAATCCATCTTTGCATCTTGAGATGCTTATGACAGTATGGGGACCAGGGGTGGGATGCAGTGCTTTGAATCAAATGTCCCCCGTAAACTCATGTGTCTTAAATGCTTGGTCCCCAGGTGGTGGCAGTTTGGGAGGTGGAGCTTGCTGGAGGAGGTGTGTTGTTGGTGGTGGGCTTTGGGGTGTTACAGCAGCTCCCCTTGCTGGAGCCCTGCTCACTGTCTTGCTGTCTTCCACCTGCACTAGCCTGCTCTAGGACACCCTTCTCTTGCCATCATGAAGCTTCCCCTTGAGACTATGAGCCCACATAAACCCTTTCCTCTCAGCTGCCGCTTTTGGTTGGGTGTTTTGTTCCAACAATGAGAAGGGAACTGCCACAGACCTGAGGACAAGCTCTGTGCCAGAGTGCCTGCAGGCTCCTTATCCTTGAAATGGGTGCCCTGGCATGTCACAGAACCCCACTCTGCCATCCTGCATCTGTAGCCTACCCACTGGGATGCTGAGCTGTCTGGCATGGTTCAGAGCCATGACTCTCATCCCTTCTGGAATCTTCAGCAGTCAGAATGTAAATTCCTAGTCTTTCTTGACTCCTGGGTGGGAGCAGAGATTCCCTGGAAAGGTTCTGTGACTGTTGTAAGACAGAGGGTTGTTTTCTGTTAGTGACCAAAGGAGATCTGGAAAGAGATTTCAAGTCCTGCTCCAGTCCCTCAACTGAGCCCTGAGTGCCTCAGAAAACCACTAGCCCTTCCATATGGTGTCCTCACTTGTGAAATGAGGCTTTGAATCAGTGTTTCCCCTTCCTCCAGCAGCCTGCTCTGCCCTCAGTTCTGGAAGCCTTGATCCTAGCCTCAGGGCTGTATCCATACAACAGCCCCCTTCCCCCCAGGGGAGAGAACTGAGAGCTGGGCAGGATCACATGGTAGCTTTCCCTGGCACTCTGGGCTATGGGACCAGCCACCTCCCAGGAACTGCCCATATTTCTGCAGCTTGGACAGCAGGTGGGGAAGGGTTTCAGAGACCAACTAGAGCCCTGGGACAGGGATGGTTCTGGGCGTTTGAGGGGCACCCAGTCCTTCTCCCTCCTTCTAAGGAAAATCATCCCCTTTGTTCTCTACAGGGTCTCATATATACCAGACTGGCCTTGGACTCCAGCTCCATTATATAGTGGATGATGACCTTGGTCTTCTGATCCTCCTGCCTTTACCTCATGAGCTTTGGGGTTACAAGTGTGTGTCATCACACTCAGTTACGGGTGCTGGGTGTGGGGCTCACCTTTGTGTGTGCTAAGTGGGCACTCTGCCAATTGAGTCACACCCCCAGCCCTTCTTTGCTGTCTTAAAAGGGAATCAAGGGCAGGCGAGATGGCTTAGCGGTTAGGGCTTTTGCCTGCAAAGCCCAAGGACCCAGGTGCAATTCCCCAGGACCCACGTTAGCCAGATGCACAAGAAGCGCACGCGTCTGGAGTTCATTTGCAGTGGCTGAAGGCCCTGGAGTGCCCATTCTCTTTCTTTCTACCTGTCTATTTCTCTCCCCCTCTCTCAAATGAATAAGATAAAATAGTAAAAGGGGTATCAGGTATACCTCTCTCTTCATGGCAAAGGTAAGAGCCAGAAGTGACAGAAGCCGGTGGCCGAGAACTGCTGTGGTTGGGAGAGTGGCAGAGAGCAGGCCGCAGGAGGGTAAGAACGCAGTTTAGGGGGTTAGGTAGGTCAAGAGTGGCAGGTGGCACAGATTGGCAAACCAAGGGTATCCAACAGGCATCTGGGCGGTCTAACATTGAATGATGCAACAAGTTTCTTACCTGTAATGTTCCCATCACTGTAACATCTAGGTTGCCACAGGCTGAGAAGTGGCTCTTCACCCAGACAGGGCCACTTCCAAGTCGGCGGCACAGTAGTGTGTTGTTGCAGTCAGGTTCTCATTGCTGGCAGAAATCACCTGACCAAGAACAGCTTTTGGGAAAAAGAGGTTTATTTTGGCTTACAGGCTCAAGGGGAAGCTCCATGATGGCAGGGAAAATGATGACATGAGCAGAGGGTGGACATCATCCCCTGGCCAACATAAGGTGGACCATAGCAACAGGAGAATGTGCTAAATACTGGCATTTGGACACTGGCTATAATACCCATAATCCCTCTCCCAACAATACACTGCCTCCAGGAGGCATTAATTGCCAAATCTCCATCAGCTGGGAACCTAGCATCCAGAACACCTAAGTTTATGGGGGACACCTGAATCAAACCACCACATTCTGCCCCTGGCCCCCATAAACTGACATGCATACATGATGTAAAATGCAATGCATTCATCTAACTTTAAAAGTCCCCGTAGTTTTTTTTTTTTTATCAATTCCAATGATGTTCATACATCCCCATAGTCCAAGAT
The DNA here is from genome assembly GCF_020740685.1 of Jaculus jaculus. NCBI lineage: Eukaryota > Metazoa > Chordata > Mammalia > Rodentia > Dipodidae > Jaculus > Jaculus jaculus. The sequence goes on along the minus strand of NC_059111.1, from coordinate 113,024,183 downwards.
CTTTTAACTGAGCCATAAGACGAAAAAATAACTTCAAAAAGCCCATAATGGCACAGAAAAAAAATTCACACTGCAGAAGATGGCATTGGGCATAGCAAAGAAACATTCAGCCAATACCAGATTTAAAAGAACTAGGGCAAACATTAAACTCTGTAGCTTTAAGTCCAACAACTCTAGCCAGTGACAAATCTCCAAGTCTGATAATAGCAACAAGTCTCTGGCATTCCAATTCTGCCCCTCCAGCTAGGCTACTCACAGTCCTGGAAAACATCATTGGGCCAGCAGCTTTCCTGAGCAGCCATATCATGGTCCCTGTATCTCCACTGGGTCTCCACTGCAAACCACGGTTCATTCTCATGGGCCCATGGGGTCTCCATGCAGGCAACCAGCAAACCTGCTTCACACTGCCCATGGCCATTTCCAAAACACAAGACCGTGTTGCAAACTCAATGACCCTCTCTTTCCTGCATTTCTTATACTCCACATTATCAGGTAGGGTGCCAGTTTGTTAATCCAGGGGTGAATAAAGCATACTTTGAAGAACAGGACACTCCTTGAGCACTCAGGCCCTTTTAAAGGAGTCTACATTCTTCCTATTGCTCCAGTGCAGGTCAGCTGGCCCAATCTCAAAGGTTATAATTTCTCAAACAACTTGCAGATGAATGGGCAACAGTTTAGGCCCAAAGATTTCATTTTCTTTCTGTGCCACATCTGCTCACACCAGTTCATTTCTACGCAAAGCAACCCTGCACAAATTCTCGGGACACGGGCATAACAGCAAGCCTCACACAAACTGCTTCTAGCCCAGTCCAAGCAAAGCTCTTACCCTCATAAACCATACCTCATAGTCCGTAGTTCTTACTGCATCGAGGTCTTGCAACTCTGACCACAACAGTCCATCAAACTTTATTTAAAGCACTTCAAGGCATCTCTTAGGCCAAGGTTTCAAATCCTTCCACATTCCTCTTGAAAATCAGCTCCAAAAGGCCAAAGCTACACAGTCAGGTGTCTAGCAGCAACCCCACTCCTCAGTACCACTTTACTGTTGCCATCAGGCTCGCATCGCTGGCAGGAATCATCTGACCAAGAGCAGCTTTTGGGAAAAAGAAGTTTATTTTGGCTTATAGGCTCAAGGGGGAAGCTCCACGATGGCAGGGAAAATGACATGAGCAGAGGGTGGACATCACCCCCTGGCCAACATCAGGTGGACAACAGCAACAGGAGAGTGTGCCAAACACTGGCATGAGGAAACTGGCTATAACACCCATAATACTGGCCCCCAAAATACACTCCCTCCAGGAGGCATTAATTGCCAAATCTCCATCATCTGGGAACCTAGCATCCAGAACACCTAAGTTCACGGGGGACACCTGAATCAAGTCACCACATGCGTCGCCTCCAGAAGCCATGTTGTGCAGGCTCTGGGAGCTCAGAGCAGCCGAGCAGCATGACGAGGGCTGAGACAGCGAAGGCTTTCTGGGCGGGTGTTCAGAAACAATTGCTAGGCCTGAAGCCACACATCACTTCCAGCTCAAGGGATGCCTGCTCACTGTTGAGCCACCTTGTGTATGTGTGTATATGTGTGTGATGTGTCCACGCATGTTTGTGGGCCTGTGGGTTCACATGTGTGTTGTGTATATGTACATGTGCAGGGCAGAGGTTGATGTTAGGTGTTTTTCTCAGTTACTCTCCATTTTCATTTTGGGGTGTGTGTGTGTGTGTGTGTGTGTGTGTGTGTGTGTGTGTGTGTAAGTGTGTGCATGCGCCTGTGTAGTGGTGCACACACTTACCTGCAGCAGGATCACGTCCTCAGAGGCTAGAGTGGAACATTGGATAAACTGCTTCTGCCCTCTCCTGCCCTTCTGCCCGGTTTTGTTTGGAGGCGGAATCTCCTTTTACTAATTCTGAGCTTTTGGGTTCTCTTCTAGGGACCTTTGCTCCCCGCTGGGCTGGGGTGATGGGTGCATTTGGTCACTATCTAGCTGTTTTGCATGGCATCTGAAGATTTGATCTTAGGCATTCTGAGATCCCCTCGGGTCCTCCTGCTTGTGCAGGAAGCATACTTAGCCACTAAGCAATCTGGCCGCCTCACTTCAAGTTCTGAGACAGTCTCACTGGACTTATAATTCAGCTGGACAAGCCAGGCAGCCAGCCTGAGAGTCCTCCTGTCTCTGGCTTCCTGGTGCCGCAGTTGCTGGTGGGTGCCATCTCATCTGGCATTTTACATGAGTGCTGGGAATCTGAACTCAGCTCTCATGCTTGTGCCACGAGCACTCTGCACACCAAGCAATCTCCCCAGCCTCACTGAGGAACCCTTTTAATAGTTATTGGATTAAATTCAATTAGTCATAGAAACAACCCCTTCAAGGAGGTGCTACTGTGTAGCTGGGGAAATTGAGGCACAGAGGATTTAAGTATCCTATCTGACTCCATGTGGGATGGATGACAGAGCGATTAGCAAACCTGCTCGTGTGGCCCTGGAGCCTGCCCATTGATCTTCATCCCATACTGAGTCCTGTTTGGTTGGACTCCACCTTACGAGTGGAGGGCAGGTGAGTGGGAAGGAGGGTCCTGGACTTTAAGAATAGGGTAGGGAGGCTTGGCTGGGCACCTGAACAGACAGCCTGCAAGGAGACATGCAACGGTCAGGGCTCAGCCGTGAGTGGTTCTAAGATTCCGAACAGGAAGAGAAGAGCCCGAGAGCAGTCCTCTGCCTGGCGGTCATTGCATAGGGCACAAGGCAGGTCTGGATGGCAGGGGTCAGCACAGGCTCAACATGTCCTTGTGCCCATTGAGGCTCTGGGACCAGGACCTCACTTGCTCCAGAAGGCGTTGACTGAGAGGCCTGTTCCCACGTTACACATGGAGAAGCTGTGAACTCTCTGGGTGTCCACAGGGCCTCTGGGAGAGACGGGACCAGAAGCACTGGGTGGTGAATGCCCTACCAACATGAGGTGGCATCACTGAGTCACAAAGGGTCCACAAAGGATTGCTGTCCTCTGCAGGACACTTCAGGGTATGTGTTAATGAGGGCGTGGGAGGAAGCCTGTCCTGGAGGGGCATTCGTCATGAAGGACAGGTGACCTTGCCCACAACCATCAAGTCGTGGTGGTCAGCACGCCCCCAGGCCTGACCTCAGGCTCTCACTCCCAGCTCTACCCTCCCAGTGTGGTAGATAGATCCAGTAAGACCCTGTTGCCTGAAAACCACGGCATCTCCAAGCAGTGGACAGACTCTGTGAGCTCAGGCCTAGCCATGTTCAAGCTAAGGAGTTTCTTTGATGTTTTAACCACTAATGGGAACTGACTTCCCACTGGCCACAGGGGCCAGCTCTGTTTGAGGGCATAGGCTTCTCCATGGCGTTAGCCTGAATAGGTACAGTGGCTTAGAAAAGACACATTTTTAGACATGCCTTCCTGTCGCTACCTCAGTGCTGTCTGCGCCACCAGGCCAGTGTGTGGCACACTCCACAGCCTTCAAGGGGTTTTCCCTGTCACACACCTGCTTCCAAGGAAAGCAAAGTAGCAGGCACAGTGATGGGCCTTGGGCTGTGGGGGAGGGCCTCTTCCCGCTGCCACACTCTGTCTCTGGCTGATTTCAGTTTTATTTTTCAGGCAGCTTATTGGCCTACGGGGTTCAGGTGATGGGCACATACAAGCACACGGTGTGACGGCACAAGGCTGTGTCCAGTCGCCGAGTGTGTCTGTCCAGCCCCATTGCCCACTCCGTCTGGGGCTGGGGTGCTATTTGCGGTGTGTTAGACCTTTGTTGGTCCTTTGCACAGTGCAGTTCTTCTCTCACAGAGTGGCAGCTACAAGGATGTGGCTCGCTGGTGGCATGTGTTGGAAGAGCAAAGCCATGGCTTTGGTTTCTTTTGGTAGCTGAGAGAGCACTTGGCCCCAGGAAGGCCCTGAAACCTGTGGTGCATTTGGTAGTCTGCAAGGCACCTTTGGAGGAGGGATTCCACGAGGTCCCCGGCATCCTTGGGGCAGGTGAGGTGCAGAGCCACGCACATTTCGCAGCCAGAGTTGAGTGACGTTGGAAGGGTGCTCTACCAGAGAAGCTCTGCCTCCCAGGGCTCATGGTGGCTACTGGGCTGATGTAGCCCGAGGTGGCAGGAATGGTATTGAAAAGGAAGATTCCAGACTTACTATCTCCCCTTGAACACACGGCTCCTACTTCATGCCTGCAGAGCCCTGTGCCCTGCAACCTCAGAGAGCTTGGTCAAGAACCACTTCTGGTGTAATCTGCCTGCTGTGTTGGGGTAACCTCCTCCACTCCAGAAGTCTGTTCCTCTCCAGCCATCATGACTTTGGTACCACATCTTATAGCTTATCACATGGTAGCCACTTGACCAATGGCCAGTATTACTGTTTTATCTATTTTGTTTTTGAGGAAAGGTCTTGCTCTAGTTCAGGCTGATATGGTATTCACTATGTAGTCTCAGGGTGGCCTTGAACTCACGGAGATCTTCCTACCTCTGCCTCCCAAGTGGTAGGATCAAAGGCATGCCCATTTTTTTTTAACTTGGGAGTTGGTATTTGTATTTTGACATCTGGCTTGTAATTTATACTCTCAACATCTTTGCTGATTTCAAACACCTTCAGGCATTGGTCTTTCTCATCTTTGTATGTCTCGCAGCTCCCAGCCTGAGGATGCCCATAGCTATCTGCCAATCAAAAGTTCACTCTTATTAGCCGGGTGTGGTGGCGCATGCCTTTAATCCCAGCACTCAGAAGGCAGAGGTAGGAGGATTGCTGAGAGTTTGAGGCCACCCTGAGACTACTTAGTGAATTCCAGCTCAGCTTGGGATAAAGTGAGAACCTACCTCAAAAAAAAAAGTTCACTCTTAGTTATTTAAACCCCTGGCCCACTGTGAAATGTACTTTGGTAGTTTCTGTTGACAAAGGAATCCAGCCAAACACAGCAAGCAGGCAGGGAGATGGCTCCGTCAGGAAGGGATGTACCTTACAAGCATGAGGCCCCGAGTTTAATCTACGAGTTTAATCTACGGCCCTTGTGTAAAATGCTGAGCATGTTGGTACACACCTGAACTCCCAGCCCTGGGAAGTGAAAACAGGCAGATTGATCCCTGCAGCTCCCTGGTCATCGAGACTAGCCTAGTTGCTGGGCGTTAGGCCAGTGAAAGAGAGGTGGATGGCGTCCCCGAGGAATGACAGCCGAGGTCTTCCTCTGACCTTCACTTGCACACACACCCTTGTGCACATCGCTGCACGCACATGCAGGCACACATAGGCAAAAAAGTAGATAAAGCAAGCAAAATACAGCAACCGGAACTTCAAGTTCATGGGTACAAACACACAAGACCAAAGCCACCAGAAGGGACATAACCCAACCAGTTTTCAGCAGACGGTCACTTTTGCTTTGGCCTAAAAGGAGACGGTGAAATTAAATAATTGTATTTTCTGCATTCCCCATATCTCTTCTGAATAGTGGATGGGGAAGCCGCTGGGACCTCACCCTGTGGACATCCCATTAGCACCAGCATGTCTCTTAGGCAGAGATCTCTGAAAAGTGACCTCTTGCTTTTTTGTTTGGCATGGCAGCCCTGTGGCCAGCTAAGGGGACACCACTAACTGCTATGCATTTTCAGGGGCGTTTAGTAGCACTGCCAGGTGGAGCACGTCCAGGTCGCCTTCTCTGCGTGACAGACGAGGCAGTGGTGTGGGAGATGTGCAGCCTGGTTCCTCAGCTGGTCTCTGCTCTCATGCTGTGGCCGTGTTTCCCCTTCTCCCGCCTTCCAAGCAGGAGTGGAGCGTGCTGTGAATGATCACTGTGAACTCAACTCTTTCCATCTTGGTCTTGAGCTTCCAGAATGTTCCAGCGTCCAGACAGTGTCTGGTACTTACTTTTCTTTTTTGATGCAGGCTGTCATGTCAGCTCAGGCTGGCCTAGAACTCACTGTGTAGCTCAGCATAAACTTGCCTCTGCCTTCAGAGTTCTGGGATTACACGCACGTGCCACTACAGCCAGCTTATGCAGAGCTTGGTGGAACCGAGGGCCTCACGTGTGCTAGGCAAGCGCTAACTTGCTGTACCTACTCCCTCGCGCCCGTCTCTTTTCCCACTGAGGAGCACTGCACACTGACTGTGTCCTGGGATCTGGTTGCTCGTTACAGCAGCCTGTCCGTGAATCCTAAACCCCGATAGGCATCTTTCCTGGAGAAAGCTCAGTGTCACTCTTTACACAGATGAGGCTGCAGAGGACTTGGGATGGGGCTGGGGGAGGGCAGGATGCCAAGAGAGACCCAAAGGTATGAGAAGGAGCCAATCTCAACACTTCTCCCCTGGCCTTTTCAGCATGAGGGTGGCTTCCCTAAAGTACACAAACCCACAGACTGAATCTGTCTCTGTGTTTGAGCAGTGCCCAGACAAAGCCTGCCCTGCGCAGCGCTCCCTCTGCGCCCTCCCTCCATGGTAACCCCAGCATTCACTGGGCCATGGGAGCAGGCCAAGTATGCACACGATTGTCTTGGTGTTTTGTTCCTTTCCGTTGGCAGACGGTGTTTGAGTGTTGTGTGCTTGTTTTCTTTCTCATCCTGACATATTTATGCCCTAGTTTTGTGTTGTTTGGGCCAGTGAGGAAGGGCCATGAGTGGGAGATGATGGAGTGGCTGGGACACCCTTTGTGTTGTGTTGGTCAAGAATGCTCATGGCTGGGTGGTAGAAGTCTGTCACGAAAGGCTCTCTCTGGGACGCATGCGTCAGTGGACTTGGAACCAATCTTAAAACTGCATGCCAAGGTGATCCTGCGGCATTTGATTCAGCTGCGAATGAAGAGGTAGGTGTACAGGCTTGGGACACCCGAGGCCACAGTTCTGCAAAGGAAGCAGTAAAACGTGTAATTGGGCAAATCAAAGAAGGCCCGGCCACAGCTTCGAGGCCTTTAGTCACATGTCATTTCCCACTAGTTTGCTGTGTGCTTAAGTGAGCCTGCATTTTATAATCCCCTGCTGAAACCAAAGCAATGGCAGAGGTGTAGTTTGCTTGTGAACAGTACTTACTCATGCCCTGAGTGTAAGGACATCACTGCCCCAATGCCAGGGGAGCACAGTGCAGGCCTCTCAAGGACAGCCCTGACGTCCGGCGGCTGTGTGGACCTTCTGTTCATGCGCACAGGGCTGCAGCCAGAGGAACCCTGGGAGCCTGGTGCTCTTGTCCCGATCTGTCAGCATCGGCCCCTTTAACAATCACAGAAGTTCCATCCAGACCTTCTGCAACGTGACAATGAAACCACCGGTCACCTCTCTTTGTATAAATAATCAATTCCAATCAGTAATTGCTTTTGGGCAGAAGTTCAGCTCTGCTGTCATCTTTTGGCTCTCAGCATCAGGGCATCATCTGAACGGTTCGGAGGACAGAGATACATTTCACTGTGATGGCATTCAGGGCCAGACGGCATTTCTTCTGGTGCTTAACCGTGAGGTTAACACACTGTGTGTGTTTCCTCATCTCATCTCCATCCCCATGTACAGAAAAGCATTGTGTGGGAGAATTTGTATCTTCTGAACTTCAAACACCCTGAGATGGGTGGATTATCTTTCTTAGTTTTCAGAGGTATTTGGTATCTGTAGGAACCACCTGAGATGGTTGAAGAGATTTTTTTTTTGGGGGAGGGGAGCTGTTAGCTAGCTGGACACTATACCAGAATGACTGAGGAGTGATGTGGCATGAAGTCAGAGAGAAACCAAGAATTGTGTGCAGGGAGCTTGTGAACCTAACGCCTGCCTATCTGTGTGGGCTAGAGGCTGTGGGAAAGAAAGGGAGCCCATGCAAACCGGTGTGGGTGCAACACCACCCCTGACAAGGGCAGGTATGCCCCTCAGCCATTCCTGCTCTGCCACCACAGTGCCTCTGCGCCCGCCGCTGGTCACAGTGAGTTCTAACGGGCTTGGGTTGATCTGTTCTCCCTGGTGGGATTGTTGTCCAGCTCATGTGGATAATGTCTTAAAGCAGCAGTCTGTCATTTTATGTTCTCCATAACGCATTCCTTAAGAACTTTAGTTAAACTGAGCCTTGTGGCACACACCTGTCATTCTGGCTACCTGGGAGGCCGGGGCAGAACAATGAAGAAAGTTCAAGGCCTGCCGAGACTACAGAGTTAGCTCAAGCGTAGCATGGGTAATCCGGTGAGACCCTGTGTGTACAAGATGATGGAGGAAAGGATTGTAGCAACAACTCTAGCCCCATGGTAGAGATCTTGCTTGGCACACACACCACCCAGGGTTCCTTAGTCCCAGAGGTGCCCAAAAGAGAAATAAGCCTAATTAAGACAAGGGGCTGTTACCTTCGGCTTTGGTGAGGGGCAGAGGTCTGCAGGGAGTGATGGAGAGCTGATAAAATCAGACCATAAGAGAGCCATCTAATCCAGGTGTGACAACCACCTGCTTTTAGGGACATCTGCAGTTGTGACAATTCCTCTTTTCCTTCCCCCTCTCGAGTAGATAAAGAAAAAATTCCATTGTTTCAAGAGGAGGAAATGTGGCATTTGCTCCTGTTGCAGAGGTTTGTGAGATATTTATTGTGAAGGAATAAATTCCTATTAAAATATTTATAAATCAAAACAACCCCAGAAGCTACACGCACAATTAGGGCTTTCAGCCTTCTCTTCTGAAAGCCAGATAAATCATCATTCAGAGAGCAGAGATGGGAAAGCCACACAGACACACGGCTCAGGGTTGCCACGAGAGGAGGCCGAGGGCAGCTGGAGAGCAGTCCCTGGCTTGGACCTTAGCACAGCCACAGATGTCCCGAGGTGCCTTCGCCTTTCTGACTCATCAGAAAGGAGAAAGGAAAGACTTATGTATGGTGTCACCTCCAGAGAGCACCCTGGAGGTTCAGAGCCAGGCAGGAGCCAGCAGTCTGCTGTGGGCTGTTGGTCTTCTACAGGGGAATGAGGCTTGTCTAACCCATGCTTGGTCCTGTTACAGGCTGGAGAGAGGCTGAGGCAGAGCAGGGCACAGACCTCCCACTCCAGACCAGAGCCTGTCTGCTCCTGGCTCCTGTCAGCTCCTTTCATAGTCAGCAAGGGGGCCTGGGGGAATCAGTCTCGGGGGATCGATCATGTTCTGGGGTGCTTTCCTAGTGCAGACACACTCAGAGGCCTGCTTGGTGGGATGGCTGGAGCCACTTACTTGTACATCCATTTAGACCACTCAGTGCCTGATACACGGCGAGACCATCCTTCGGTGCAAAGCAAGCCAGTCTGGTAATGGGAGAAATAATAGAGGTTGCCAAGGACGAAGGCCCGAGACCCTGTGAGGAGACTTTTGTACTTGCAGGGCTTTTGTACTCCAGAAGAGCAAGGGAGTCACGCTCCATGCAGCTGGTGTCAGTGTGGAAGCTGTGTGTCTCTGGCACCCGTGGACTCTCCAATTTCTCCAGGGAAGTGGTGTTTTTTTTTTTTTTGATTTTACTTACAATTTTTTTTTTATGAGAGAGAGAAAGTGAGATAGACAGAGAGACAGACAGACAGACAGACACACACACACACACACACACACATACACACACACACATACACACACAGAGAGAGAGAGAGAGAGAGGAGAGAGAGAATTAGCATGCCAGGGCCTCTATCCGCTGCAGTTGAACTCCAGATGTGTGTGCACACGTGTGACCTTGTGCACATGTGTGATCTTGTGCATCTGTTTTACGTGGGATCTGGGGAGTCAAACCTATGTCCTCAGGCTTTGTAGGCAAGTGCCTTAACTGTTAAGCCATCTCTCCAGTGCCCCTTTTGGGTCTGGATTCTTGGGTAGAGGTGGAGCTGGTGGTGGGGATTCCTGTCCCCTCTCTGCCTTCTTCCGGTCCGCAGAAGTGCCCACGCTCAGCTCGGGGCTGTGCCCCACCTCCAGTGCCAGAGCACTCTACGTCTCGGCAGACGCCTCCTGCTCGGGGTCCAGTTCCATGCTTAAGGATGAGACTCGGTTTCTCTTCTCTTTTAGTCACCTGAGCCTTTATCATTAGACCTTCAGAAAATAGCACGTCACCGTCATCGTGACGACTTGTACCGGGCTGCGTGCGGTCCTCTCTGCACAGTCCTCTGCGTTGCTGGGAGCAGATCCGTCCTTGGATGAGTATGTGTCCAGGGTCAAAGAGGGACTTGATAGCAGGGAGGAGGAGGTAATGTTAGATAGGTACAGCATATTTCCTCACTTTGTCACTGCTGGGGGGTTTGGGCAGGAAGACTGTCTGCTGTACAGCCATGATGGAAAACTGTATGGAGACTCCTCATGAATGCCAAACAGAATCAGTCGCCCTGTGACCCACCTAACTTTTGATAGATGCAGGATCTATATCAAAGGGAAATGAATTCAGGACTTTAAAGGAATATCTGCTCTGGTGTGTTCAACGTGACACTGTTCATATAGGCAAGATGCGGAAACCAAAGGGAAGTGTGGCGTGACCACACACCATGGGATTGTGTTCAGCTGCCAGAGACAAATGCTCTGCATTTACAATGACATAGATGAGCCTGGAGGACCTTGTGCTGAGGGAAAGGGACCAGGCACAGAAAGACACGTACTGCCTGGACCCACTTAGATGTGCAATCTGAAAACAATTGAACACATAACAACAGAAGGCAGAATGGCAATCCCCAAGGTGTGGGAAGCAAATACAGAGGCTTCAGAAACCTAATATGAGGCAGGAGGAATAGGACACTATACAGTAAGAAATAATGCTCATGTCGAGAATTCATGTTTTCAAGTCAAAGATGAAAGGCAACTAGTGGACTGGAAGGTGTCTCAGTCAATAAAGCACTGGCTGCCCAGGCATCAGGACGTGAGCTCAGCCGCCCACACCCACATGGAAGTAGGATGCGGCCACATGCAGATGCAGCTGTCATCCCAGTGCCAGGGACACAGAGACAGGCGGAGCCCGAGGGATTGCTGGTTAGCTCATCTAGCTGCACTGGCAAGTTCTAGATTCTGTGAGAGACTCTGTCTCACAAAATAAAGTGGAGGGTGATTGAGGAAGACATGTCCGCATGCATGCGCGTGCGCACACACACACACACACACACACACACGAAAACCCATGTAATCACATGCACACTGTACATGTCCACGTGCAGAAAAGTACAAAAATGTAACTAGGTGAGACATTGGATATGTTAATTAGCATACTCGGTTTGCAGTGTACACAAATATCAAAATGTCACACTGAGTACCACGAATATGTCTAATTTTTCACTCGTTCTTCTTACTACCATAAAGCTGGAATGCTCATCACAGGCTTTGTGCCCAGGGCCTTGGCACACCTGTGAGACTCCTACTTGCCTGGGATGGATGCTGGGCAGGTGCCAGCAGATGCTTGCCTGAGTGATGCCCTGTGGCTGTCCAGGCTCAAGGGGAGGGGGCCCTACTCTTTCTTTCCTGCAGTCTCAGCCCCCGTGCCTCTTGCAGATTGGGTGCCCAAGGAAGGGCTTGGGTGCCTTTATCTCAGCAAGGCTGATTGCCAGAGTAAACGGTGCAGTGCGGCACCGGCCCCATGCTGACTTGAGTTGTGCCACGGGACGGGTGCTTTAACGGAGCCTCTGTGCACGGTCAGCAGCAGTGCCTGACACACCTTCTGGGAAATGAGCACTTGAAGGAGTGAGTCCCAGGGTGCTGGAGCAGAGCGCCATCCGTGGGGTGCAGGCCTGCGACGGGGGCAGCGTGGTTTGGACATGGCCCCACCTCTCTTCCTCCTCTTGGGAGGGGTGAGAGTGGTTGGCTGTGTCTGGGATGGGAACCCAAGTACGTTGTCACCTGTGATATCAGAGGGCCTAGAATAAACCACTCATGGTCCCATAGCCCAGGACTTCTGGGTCCTGAGTACAGCCCTGTGGGTCTATAATGTAAGAAAGCCCCAGGCCAGACTTGGCGAGGTCTTTTCTGCCAAATGCAGGCAGCAGGAAGCTGGTGATTGGGACCCCAGTTTAGGTTCAGAATTAGCATCAGTGAAGAGGTCTGGAGAGTGCCAGGCCGTGGGAAGGTGGGCTCTGCTGAGCAGTAGGTGAGTGAGCAGGTACAGGGAGGTACACGATAGGCCAGAGCTGCCTGAAAATGTAATGATGTGAATCTTCTTTCTCACATGCCCTCTGGGGCTCTGGGCATCAGGACAGTGAAAAGCCATGTCTGTCTGGGCTTCAGGAGGCTGTTGGTTAAGCTTCTCTGGCACCTGACTGCAGCTGAACCACTGCCAAGCAATGTATTCAGGTGTAACTTTTCTTATTGCTGTGGCAAAATCCCTGACAGGAAGCAATGTAAGGGAGGGAGAGTTTGTTCTGACTGACCGTTCAAGGGGGCAGAGTCCATCGTGGAGGAAAGGCGTGGCGGCAGGAGCCTGAGGCAGCTGGTCACATGCAGTCCACAGTGAGGAAGCAGAGAGCGATGAGTGCTGCTGCCCAGCCAGCTAGTCCAGGACCCTGGCCCACTTTGGGTGGATCTTCCCACCTCAATTAACTGCATCTAGAGACTACCTCACAGACGTGCCTCCTGGTTTGTTTTCATGGTAAGTATAGATCCAGTTAAATTGATAGTCCAAAGAAACGATCACATCAGGAGACAAGCAACCCTGGCCAGACTCTTTGTCTGACTCACCCTTCCTGACCCAGACCTGTCCCAGGACAAATTCCCACACCTGGCTCCTGCTTGGGTTTCATGCAGCTGGACATCTAGCCCAAGCAGACCTTGCAAGGGTTAGAGCCACCAGCCACTTCAGTGGTCCAACTGGTCATATCTTCTCCATGACGTCACTGTGGCCAGCTTGGTGCATCTTTGGGTCAGTAGTGTCTGTGTTCATTTGCTTCTGGGAGGAGAATTGTCCAGATGAGCAGAAAAGTGTCCGAAGGTGTCAGAGCTGTGAGACATCAAGGGTTCATCCAGTGTCACTTGGGTCTTAGCTTTGGTTCCACAATAGAACCATCTGGAAAGTTTGAGAAAATTGTTTTTGCCAACCTCACTTCTGGAAATGATGATTTGAGGGGCAAGACCTCTTAATCTTCCAGGTGCTTGTGATGTCACACCAGGATGAAGACTTCCCACAGAGCCCAGGCTGAAAGGGAAGAGGCCAGAGGTGGATGAGATGGGAGCAGCCAATACTCTGCTTCCACCATGGCCCCTTCTCAGAGGATAAATCTTTGGCTGTGGAGTAACAAAAATACCCATTCTGGAACTTACAGGCTCTTTGAATTCCTCCAAACAACATCCTCAATGAAATCCAAAACACCATCCACATCTATGCATCTTAGCAGCAATTCACAGTCACTCACAGTCTCACAGTCACTCACAGTCTCAGTCACTCACAGCCTCACAGTCACTCACAGTCTCAGTCACTCATAATCTCACAGTCACTCACAGTCTCAGTCACTCACAGCCTCACAGTCACTCACAGTCTCAGTCACTCATAATCTCACAGTCACTCACAGTCACAGTCACTCACAGCCTCACAGTCACTCACAGTCACTCACAGCCTCACAGTCACTCACAGCCTCACAGTCACTCACAGTCTCACAGTCACTCACAGTCTCACAGTCACTCACAGTCACTCACAATCACTCACAGTCTCACAGTCACTCACAGCCTCACAGTCACTCACAGTCACTCACAATCACTCACAGTCACAGTCACTCACAGCCTCACAGTCACTCACAGTCACTCACAGTCTCACAGTCACTCACAGTCACTCACAGCCTCACAGTCACTCACAGCCTCACAGTCACTCACAGCCTCACAGTCACTCACAGTCTCACAGTCACTCACAGTCTCACAGTCACTCACAGTCTCACAGTCACTCACAGTCACTCACAATCACTCACAGTCTCAGTCACTCACAGTCACAGTCACTCACAGTCTCACAGTCACTCACAGTCTCATAGTCACTCACAGTCTCACAGTCACTCACAGTCTCACAGTCACTCACAGTCACAGTCACTCACAGTCTCACAGTCACTCACAGTCTCATAGTCACTCACCATCTCATAGTCACTCACAGTCACTCACAGTCTCACAGTCACTCACAGTCCACACTCACAGTCTCATAGTCACTCACAGTCACTCACAGTCACTCAGTTTCACATTCACTCAGAGTTCTCACAATCACTCACAGTCACTGACAGTCACCCATAGTAACTCACAGTCTCACAGTTAATAGGATTTGGTTCAAGTTGGTTTTTTTTTTTTTGAATAGGTTCAACATTTTAGTTTTTCAGCCTGTAGTGTAGCAAGATGGCCCTGAACAGCCTCCTAAGTGATGGGATGACAGGAGTGTGACAGCAGCTGCCACATCGGTTTGAATTCGTGAGGCAATTGAATCCCTTACTCTGGCTGGGTGGTGATTTTCTGAGTGTCTCGTAGCCTTTGCAGTGCTTGATCACTTTTGGACCCTGTTTTGGGAACAACAGCATAGATCCTGCCCTCTGGGACCTCTTTGACTCAATCCCATCAAGGATAGCTGGGAACCCACGTCTGCTTCTACAGGGCAGAATTCTTCTGTATTGTCCTGGGAACTTGCTGGTTCCGAGGGGCTTGTGGTGACAGCTGGTGGGCTGCCCCTCCCATCATGAAAGGCTCTTCATTCAAGCTTCAGCATTTCTGACAGGGGAAGCTGGAGGCGTGGCCTCCTGTTCCCCCAGGAAGAACACAGCTTTTATTCCACCGTGCAGAAAGTTCGTGCTTCGTTCCTGTCCTTGGAGGTACACATTGGGACTCTTTCAGTGGGGACACTTATGAGGACAAAGACATGTGGCAGCAGCATCCTGGATGCTGGAGGTTTGCAGGTGCTCTGTGAGGAGAGCCAGAGTTCCAGGAAAGATAAACCTGTGAGTGCAGAGTGGGGTGTTTCAGAGGCAGGATCCACTTGTTTCAGAAGAGATGGGGCTGTCCCATTGCCCCACTCAGTTATGACTAGCCTAGGATCCTTAGTCTAAAGCAAGAGTTGGATGCATCTTTTCTGACTCCCTAAGACCTAACAAAAACAACTTCATTGAGGTATAATTCACTTACTGTATGCTCACTCACGTAAACTGTGGGATTTGGTCTGGGGAGCTGGCACAGCGGGTAAAGCGCTTGCCTTGAAAGTAGACTCCCAGAACACACAAGAATGCTGGGTGGAGTGGGTGCGCTTGTAACCCTACCACTGGGGAATGGACTCCCCGAACACACAAGAATGCTGGGTGGTGTGGCGTGCGCTTGTAACCCCAGCACTGGGGAGTAGAGTCCCCGAACACACAAGAATGCTGGGTGGTGTGGCGTGCGCTTGTAACCCCAGCACTGGGGAGATGGAGATGGGGATCCCTGGGGCTTGTTGGCCAGCCAAATCAGTGAGCTCCAGGCCAATGACAGATTGTCATACTAAAAAAGGTAGATAGCGTGGCTGGAGGGATTGCTTAGTGGTAAAAGTGCTTGCCTGCCAAGCCTAAGGACCTAGGTTCAATTCCTCAGTAGCCACATAAGCCAGATGTACAAAGTGGGGCATGCTTCTGGAGTTCTTTTAACATGGCTAGAGAACCGGGTGTACCTATTTTTTTTGTTTGTCTCTTTTCTCTCCATCTCCTCTCTTTCTCTTCTCTTTCTCTACTTGCAAATAAATAATAAATCAATTAAAAAAGAAATGCCATCCCAGGTTGTTCTCTGTTCCACACACACACAAGTACACAGGAAATAAATAAAGCTTAGGCCTTCGTGGTGTCTAACATCTTCACAGGTGTGTGTGACGCTTACCACAACTTTAAAACATTTGCTATGACCTCAAAATGTCTCCTTTAGCTGTAACTTCCCCATGCTGCCCACACTCCTCAACAGTGACCCTGGGCAAGCACCAGTCAACTGTGCCTGCCTGGATCTCCTTGCTCTGTGCATGTCACAAATAGAGTGACACCATGTGCGTGGTTTGTGGCTGGCCTTTTCATATAATGCGATATGCCCCAGCTCCACTGTGTTGTGGCCTTGCTTTGGTGGCTGAGCAGTGGTCCTGAGGCAAGGACATGCCATGCTTTCTCATCTGGTCATCTACCACAAGGTGTTGGTGCTGGCTGCTCTGACCTTCATTTTCAAGTTCCCATGTGGACATGCATCCGCTTCCCCTGAGATGTTTGTAAGTGACTATGCTGGGACTGGAATTCGCCTCGTGGGAGCTAGGTCAAGAGCAAGAGGCAGTGTGGGAGAAGCCAGGGCAAGGACTGCTTCTCCTTGGAGGTGGCCCTGGGACAGGTGACAGTTTGCAGGGCTAACCCTCAAGAGAGCTTGTATGTGGAGTGTGCTGATCTTGGAAGACTGGTTTGTTGTCTGAGCCCCTGCCTCCAGTGGAAAATTTTGTTCTTTCCCATAATTCTTAAGATGATGTGTGTAGACATGTGCACAGGAGCTTATGCCTGAGCTAGGGAGATTGCTCAGTGGGTAAAGTGCTTGCCATGAAACTGTGATGATTTAAGTTTGGATCCCCAGGATGCTCATCAATACTGGCTGGGAAGGTGGCCTTCCAAGCGCTCATGACGTGGTGACAGAAGATTCTTTGCGTAAGCTGACTGGCTAGGTCTGGCTGAATGTGCAAGCTCTGGGTTCAAGTGAGAGACCCTGTCTGTCTCAGTAAATAAGGTGGAGTGTGATCAAGGAAGACACCTGATGTCAACCTTTGCCCTCCGCATGCACATGCACACCCACCCACAGCATGAATACACTATGCATATGCACACACACATCCACATGCAAAAGTTATACTTCCAGTCACAATTTCTCCTAATGCTCCTTACTTCTGACTTGGAGGTGGATTTATGAGCCACAAGAGGGGATCAGTGTGCACACACAAGCCATGACCAGACCTCAAACAAGGAGGACATGTGTCCAACTCAGCAGCTACTTTGGCCTGTCTCCTTAACCAAGACCAGATTCCTTTATAAGTCTTCTTGATTTCCTGGTGCCCCTGTCTTTGAGACAGGGTAGAATTTGACAAGGCCATTTCTAAGCATCTGGTGGAGGCACCCTAAATGATATCCTCACCACACTTCCATGTGTCCCATTTCAGTCCACACAGCACCCTCCGTTGAGCTACCCTTTCCTGCAGAAAGAGGGCTTTTCTTGGCCTGTGGAAAGGCTGGCCTGGGGTCCACTGCCACAGCAGCCCAAGGGTAGGTGGGCGTGGGAGTCAAGTCCTGTGTGCCTGCCAGAGCTCCTCAGTGGTCCACTCTTGTTCATGTCATACTTTGTGGATATCCTGGGGTCACCTCCCCCAGATTGCTGATTCTCCTGGTCTTCTTCCTGGTTCCTGGGCAGTAGTAGTAGTCTTGAGGGCTGCTCTCCTCTGAGGAATTGTCTTTTTCATTATTTCTCTGGTGTGTGTGTGTGTGTGTGTGTGTGTGTGTGTGGTGTCCATGTTCATATGGGTGTGGCTGCACATGTGTATGCATGTGTGAGTTTGTGTGTGTGTGTGTGTGTGTGTGTGTGTGTGTGTGTGTGTGCGTGTGCATGAGGAGATGAAAGGTCAATGTTAGGTACCCTCCTCTAATGCCTCTTCATCTCGTGTAATGAGACCTCAGTTCTCACAGAACTTGGAATTCACTCATGTCAGGTCTAGTAAGGTCTAGAAAGCCTCAGGGATCCTGCTGTCTCTCACTCCCCAGTGCTGGGGTAGAGGCACCACCACGTTCACACTTGAGTGGCAGGCGCTTTATCCACTGAGCCATCTCCCTAGCACCAGAACTTCCTTTAGTTGTTGTCTGCCTTCTGCCCTGACCTGGCTGCTCTCCAGCTATGGTTCTCGGCATCAGGGAAAGGAATCCTGGTTGCCCATAAGTAGCCCACATCTAGTGCTGGCACTGGCCATTTCTGTGTGCAAACAGGCATGTTGTGGATCCTGTCGCAGGCATCAGCCAGGTGACATGTCCACTGTCAGCCCCTGAGCGTAAGATGGACGCACGGGGAATCCTGGGGGCTGTGTGTGACGGGTCTGTATGAGGGATCATCTGAACGGAGCTCTCACTGTGTGGACTCAGATGAACCTGTGATCTGCCAGGGCTGTGGGCTCAACGTTTTGGCCTTAGGCTGAGTACCTATCCTCTGCTGGGCCTAAAATTTCAAGTCCCCTGAAACGTCTGAGCCACATGGCCCTGAGTGCAGGGACTGGACACAGGCTGACTGGGGACTAGGAATACATGTCTTGGACACAGAGGAGGGGACTGGCTGATCTCTGGAGGGAAAAGGCTGCAGAGATGCAGGCCCCAGCTGTTGGTAGCTGGCCACTGACCTCCACCTGCCGCGTGGTCTAACAGGGCAGGGGGCTTGTCTTCCTTCAGGAGGGGCTGGGTAGACCTGCGGTTTGGGAGACTTGTGGAGGCTGCTTTGACAGGGGCGATCTACTTAGACTTCAGCCTTGGAGAGTCCCTAGGCTCTGGCCTCTCAGAGATAAGCTCCTGGTGTTTACATTTCCCAAGTCCCACCCACCTTCTTGCCCACCTTATAGGCACCCACCTGGTATTAAAATGGGGCTGGAGAGATGGCTCAGAGGTTAAAGCACTTTTCTGCAAAACCTAATGACCCAGGTTCAATTCCCTAGTACCCACATAAAGCCACATATACAAAGTGGCACATGTATCTGGAATTCATTTGCAGTGGTTAGAGGTCCTGGTACCCCATTCTCTCTCTTTCCATCTCTACTTGCAAATAAGTAAACAAAAATATATATATATTTTAAAAAGGCGTTAAATGCTTGTTGAAGAGCCTGAGGGATTTTAGGTGACATTCCCAAAGCCTAGCCAATGAAGATACCGTGAAAAATGACTGCTCCATCTTTCTTCTTTTCTAAGTAAAAACAAATATTTTATTTATTTATTTTCAAGGAGAGAGAGAGAGAGAAAGAAAAAGAGAAAGAAAATGGGCACACCAGGGTCTGTAGCTGCTGCCATTTTGAGCATCTGGCTTTTGTAGGTACTGGGGGATTGAACCCTGATTGTTAGGCTTTTCAGGCAAACATCTTAACCTCTGAGCCATCTCTCCAGCCCTGCTCCATCTTTCTATATGGTGCTGACCTTGATGGTCAAGACAGGACCACCTTACCACTTAGACGGGGTGGGGAGTGGGTGGGGAAGTGTTCCCTCTTTCACATTGGCCACATGGGCCTTACCTGACGGGGTGGGCCTTGAGTTAAGGCATGAGTAATGCCATCCTAGCCACATGAAACCCAGTGGCAGAGCCATGCTCTTCTTGGTGAAAGTGACAGGGGCCAGGCTTTTCATACTCATTAAGCGTCGTCCTGTGGGCAGCAGGGAGCCCCCGTGCCATCTCTTTCCAGTTGCACTGGGACAGCTGTCAAGAGAAGAGCTACTCTGCGGTCTCTGCTCTCCAGGCCCAGGACAGCCACTTTCAGCCCTCATGTCATTGCTCCCTGGTGAAGAGGCAAGGGTCTTTGCGCCCATGCTCACCTGTGGCTTGGACCCTGCAGGTGGGACAGCAGGTTGAGGCTCAGGGTGTCCTGAAACAGTGCTTCAAACACTGGTTCTGCGAGATGACTCGGGGGACCCTGGAATTGAAAATAAAGTGACTTTGGAGAGTTTTCTGGAGATTTAAAAGCTCAGGGAGGAGTGGAGAGATGCTTAGCAGTGAAGGCATTTGCCTGTGTTGCAGTCTGGTTTGTATTGCTGGTAGAAATCACCCAACCAAGAGAGCTTCTGGGAAAAAGAGGTTTATTTTGGCTTACAGGCTCGAGGGGAAGCTCCACGATGACAGGGGAAAACGATGGCATGAGCAGAGGGTGGACATCAGCCCTGGCCAACATAAGGTGGACCATAGCAACAGGAGAGTATGCCAACCGGCTATAACACCCATAAGCTTGCCCCCCAACAATACACTCCCTCCAGGAGGCATTAATTCCCAAAGATCCATCAGCTGGGAACCTAGCATTCAGGACACTAAGTCTATAGGGGACACCTGAATCAAACCACCACAGCCCACAAAGCTAAAGAATGCCGGTTTGACTCTCCAGGAGCCACGTTAGCCAGATACACAAGGGGGTGCATGCATCTGGAGTTCATCTGCAGTGGCTGGAGGCCCTGGCATGCCCATTCTCTCATTGCATCTTTCTCTCTCTAAATTAATAAATGAAAAGTATATTTTTAAAAAGCTCAGGGGACTGAATTTGAGAGAAGTTAGTTAATGGGACATTGTTCCCTCCATGTAAGGCTCTGACCCATGAACTTATCTGACCCTCCAGTGACTGATAAAGAACAGAGGTAAGTGACAGGGGCTGAGAGGTATGGTTCAGCAGTAAATTGTTTGCCTCACAGGCATGAGGACCTGAGTTTGAGCTCCAGAGCCCACATCAAATACAGGACAGGGTGGTGCATGCCTGTAATCCCAGTGTTGGAGAATTGGAGACAGGCGGATTCCAGTGGTTCACTGTCTAAGTCTAAGCTATCTGATGAACTTTAGACCATTTAGACCATTGAGAGGCCCTGTTTCAGAAAGAAGAAAAAACATAAAGGAAAATAAAGAACGGCAGTGATGCTTGTGGACCACGTCAGTACTAAGTGAGAGCTTCTAAGAATATTGGCGCCTGGTGACCTCAACCAGTGCACACGGGTGTTTGGGCTTGTGACAGCTAGATAGTGTATCTGTCAGCCAGACAGTTAGCCTTCCAGTGAGTGAATTGTTCACATTCTCGGGTTGTACCTCACAGATAAGCTGCTGTGGTCATCTTAATAAACTGTCACATCTATAGAGAAAGGCCTGAAGCCCAGTTCTTTCTGGTGAAGGTTACAAATCTGAGAGGACTTGGCTTTGAACCCTGATGTCACCACGAAGCCAAGTGACTCTCCCTCTTTATCTTGTGGCTGAGGATTTAGGAGCCCAGTCCAGGAGCTCATGTCACCAGAACACTGGGCGCCAAACCCTAAGATGCCCTGGCTGGTGTGTTACAGTGATGGTGAAAGTGTGGGAGAGGGCCACATGACTCAGTCACCCCTGAAGGCAGTCCTCAAGCTTTCTGCCTGCAGATGACAGCAGCCTGCGTGAGGTTCAGGAAACAGGCACCGACTGGACTCTGGCTGTCTTGGGCCCCCTGGTGCTGGGTCCTCTGGGCTGGAGAGACGGGCTGTGAGGGCCATGGGCTCTGCTGCTCTCAAGAGGACTGCCACTTCTCAGGTGTGGCCTGAGCATCATGTTTGTTGTCCAGAGACAGGAGCAGGCCATGCTGTCACAGGAGAAATCTCATCTTTGCTCATGGCTAAATATCCCAGGGCCGGGAGCTCTACTTGGCAAATGTCCCTGTCAATCTAGAGCTGTTTCCCTTGAACTCAGGCAAAGTTCACCTGCAGCTGCTTGCAGAGGTGTGGGTCCTGGAGAGCCTGCATGCCTGGCTTTGGTCTACACTAGCACATTTCCTGGACCACGGTGGCTTAGGTGAGAACTGGAGGTCTTGTGAGGGAAGTTCTCTCCTCTCAGGAGCAGGCCCATGCCTACGCCCTGTGTCATTTTTTCTTATAAGGACAAAAGAGTTTCTTCACTTGTGACCAGTTATCTGCTTGGGTGAGAGACTGTTAGGTCTGTTTGATGTGTAGACGTGTTTCAGCCATGCCAGGCATATTCCACTTTCAACAGGGCTGACATACCACGGCAGAATTCAGCACTGGCCTGTTTGAGGTATATTTGCTCTTTGAAAGGATTGGCTATGAATTACCCAGGCATGTCAGCTTTCTGTTTCTGTGAGAAAATACCTTAGAAAAGCAGACTAAGGAAGAATAACTTTATTTTTCCTCACAGTTTCAGAGGCTTCATCCCATGACTTGGTCCTATCGTTTTAAGTCTGTGGTCGCATTGTGTGCGAAGCCTGTAGTGGGCAGGGTGGAAGCTCACCTCCTGGTGACTGAGAAGCGGAGAGAGGGGAGTGAGAAAGAGGCCTGGGTCCCAGTACCTCAAGTCAAGAGCATCCCCCCAATGACCTCACTTCCTTCCACCAGGTCCCATCTCCTAAAGTCCCATGCTTCCATTATGGCATCACCTGGGGACAAGTCTTTAGCACATAGCCTTTGGGGGACATTTCCAATCCAAACGTGGACACTACCCATATCATTTTCCCCATTCATTATTACTGGCATCCCTTTGCTATCCAAGATGACATTGCTGGATGACACTCTCACACTCACCGACAGTGTTCTCTGCTCACTCACCTCTGTCACCCTTTCATCCTCATTCTCCTTTCTATTGATTCTCTTCTTCTCTCCAGTCTTCTTTCTACATTCAAGTCTTAAAAAACACCTAGATTTCACACAGGAGAAAAAAAAAACATGTCTTTTGTCTTTCTGAGCCTGGCTTGTTTCCCTAAACGTGATAATCTCCAGTTTCACCCATTTTCCTACAAGTAAGATAATTTCATTATTTTGGCTGAATAAAACTCCACTGTGTATATTCACCACATATTCTTTATCTGTTGATCTGTTGACAGACACCTAGCCTGATCCTACAATTGTCTACTGTGAATAGGGCAACAGTAAACATGGGTGTGCAGGATCTCTGTAGTGTGTTGATGGAGGGCTCTCAGTATATTCCCAGGAGGGGTACACTTGGGTCATATGGCAGTTGTGTTTTTGAAAATATATTTGGAATAAAATTATTTTTATTTACTTATTTATGAGGAGAGAGAGGGAGGATATGAATGAATGAGATTGGGCACAGTAGATGAACTCTGGGTGCATGTATCACTTTGTGCATCTGGTTTTACGTGGTTACTGGGGAATTGAAGCCAGGGCAGCAGGCACTGCAGACAAACACCTTTGACCACTGAGGCGTTTCCTCAGCCCCGAGTTTCATTTTGGAGGGATTTCCATGCTGATGTCCTTAGTCTGCTCTCCCACTGGCACTGCCCAAGGGCTCCTTTCCCCTCACCCTCACTAGCACTTACTTGCTTTCTTGATGATAGCCATCTGACGGGGTGGGTCAACAATCTAGTTTTGGTTCGTATTTATTTCCTGGAGGGTTCAGGCTGGTGCACACTTCTCAGGGGTTTATTGATCATTTACGTCTCTCCTATAAAATCATGTCTGCTCAGTTCTCTGGCCCACCTGTTGACTGGATGGCTTGTCCTTGTGGTGTTCTGTTTTCTGAGTTTTTAAAGATTCCACCTTGAACTGTAGCTCCTTTGCCCATTCCAGTGTGAGTGTATTTACTCTTCTGGGCCTTGGGAAAGTGTGGTGCACACGTGTGTGTGTACCCCCAAGCCCCTAGAACACAGTTTCTTCTTTCCCTAACATGCTGCTGTGTCCAAATGGGCGATGCTCCTGTTACACCCCATCTGGTTGGACACCATTCCATGGTCTGGATGTGGCACCTGCCAGCTCTGGTTATTTCTGCAGCTCTACAGGTTTGTGTGTCTCGCTGGACAGAGGGCTGCTGCGTGCTGGGTGGGCCCTCGGGCCTTGCCCACAGGAGCACGTCACAGGCCATGGACAAGGAAGCCAATTCTGCATCTGATGTTGGCTCCATGTTCCATGAGGGTCCCTGCCACTCTGGGGTAAAGTGCTGGATATCAGACGTCTGGTCACCGAGGGCCTGGGGAAGTCACAGCCTCTTCTGGCCTGTCCTTTGGTTGAAGCTTCCTGTCCTTTTGCACCAGCTCTCTCTGTTGCTTGTGGCTTTTTTATGTCATATTGAGCAAGCTGGCTTGTGGGTTAAAGAAGCTTGGATTTTTGCCTGTTTGGTCTTGCTTCACTTAGGACCTTCTAGCTGTGTGAAGTTGACCCTGTTCCTATACCCCGCAAGGTCATGGGTGCCCCCTCCTTCCCCTGACCCCCTGCCATGCCAAAAAGAGAATGTGAGGGAGCCACTGGGGAAAAGGTGTCTTGGGGCCTCTGTCATCTCACTGCCTCTGCTTTGTCCCTCATAGAGTGTGTCTGTGCCGAGCTGTTTATGCCGACACAACAGGTGCATGCGTGCTTAGATGTAACCGGACACTGCGGTCTTCAGTAGAGTCCCGGTATCATCAAAATGACGCGTGTTCTCTCTTACATGTGGATCCTAGCTACAAATGATTGGACTTCTATGTGAATAGGAAGAAAACTCAGTAGCAGAGGCCAGTAAGCTAGAAAGGAGATATAAAGGGAATAAAAAGGGAGGGAGGGGGGACTTAATAGGATAGTATTATATATATATAAATGTGTAAGTAGAAGAATAGATTAATTGGGGTGAAAAGGCCCATGTGAGGTCAGGGGAAGAGACTGAATAAAGGAAAGGTGGAGGGAGGGCTAACCAAAATCCAAGAGGATATAAATAAGTCATATGGAAACCTTTCTTGGACAATGGAACCCTCAGGAGCCATAGATTGTTACTAGAAAATTTTCAGTGTCAGGGATGGGATACCGTCCAATGAGTTGTTGGCAATGGAGGTCCCTGATGTCCCCAAAACATTATAGGTCATTGCCAAGGCCCTTGGTTTCCCACCAGGAATAGATGGTAAGACCCTATTGCTGAAGACTCCACATACTTGGGCTGCAAAGTCACCAAGAAATCCTGCTAGAGCTGAGATGAAAACCTCCTCCATGTAGGCCAGCTGACAGTAAGCTGGAAAAAGCCATGCTTCATGCAGTTCAATGGGAGAGAAATGATCAGTGAAGATACTCAATAGTGGACACTGCAAACCTTTTATTTGGCCAGCCAGGCCAAATGAGCCAACAGGTGCAATAGTGGCATGTCTGTTATGGGAGAAACCAACCATTCTGTGATTTGACTGGAGGCCTGCTCCATAGGAGACAATACATCCCTGATACTGAAAACCTACAACAGTGGTAGTCATGAGCCCTAGGGGTGTAACGTCTGCTGCTGCCTGGCTAACTGTATATACTATGCTCACCAAACATCCCAGTAAGCACTTCTCTTAATGTTCATACTCATATATTAATGCTACTCTCACTTTTCATTAGCAAAGCTTCCCTTTTCAGATGGCAATGACCTTGGGATGACTCAGAAGGCACCATGGTGCTGAGAAGAAGTGACAGAGGAGTGCTCAGCACAGCAATATTTCTGTCACACCTTCCAAGGCTCAGGGTTCATTGCGGAAGAGGTGGTGGAAAGAATGTAAGAGCCAAAGGAAGGGTAGGACTCCTTACAACATGTCCTCCAGACACAAAATGGCCTGGATAGCCATGATCTCACAGTGCCTGACACTACCTACACAAGACCCTCATAATAGGAGGAAAAGATCATGACATCAACATAAAAGAGAGACTGATTGGGAAGGGGAGGTGATGTGATGGAGAGTGAAGTTTCAAAGTGAAAGTGGGGAGAGGTAGGGAATTACCATAGGATATTGTCTACAATTATAGAAGTTGTCAATAAAAAAAAAAGAAAAAATGAAACCTTTTTTCATTTTTGCTTTTTCAAGGTAGGGTCTCACTCTAGCGCCGGCTGACTGAGAATCCACTATGTAGTCTCAGGGTGGCCTCAGAATGGCACTTTGTTGGACCAGGAGTGGAGCCATTTTTGTATTTGTTCTGTCTTGCCACCCTGCAACTGAGCATCATTGTCCCAGTGGAGCCGGCCACTGGTGTGAGGACTGGGAGGGACATGAGTGACCTGTGGTGACAGTGACTGGCAGGGACACACCCTTGGATACATCTTCCCTGGCGTTACAGGCTTGGGTCTGAGTCAAGGAAACACCTCCTGAAATTGTGTCGCAGAACAAAGGAATGGACCAAGGACACACGGGCAGTGATGGAAATGGAGACAATTCATTAAGGAAGAGAAGGGAGGACACTTCTTAGAGTAGAAGTGGCTAGAGAGCTGGGCCAGGCCCCAGACCATAACAGGTCAGTGATGTAGTATTGGCCTCCTTTCCCGGTCAGCACTTGGCACTTTTCTTGGGTATGCCTCATTTTCTTACATGTTTAGTAGGGTGTTCAGTCCTCTGCCAACTGGCTTCCTTCATGTTAATCTTTTTTTTTCTTTCTTTTTTTTTTTTTTTTTTTTCTGAAGTAGAGTCTCACTGTAGCCCAGGTAACCAGGAACTCACTCTGTACTCTCATGCTGTCCTTGAACTCACCGTGATCCTCCTACTCCTGATCCCCAGTGCTGGGATTAAAGGTGTGCACTACCACACCCAGCCTTTATGATAATTTTGATGCTTCTCTATCATACCCTACCCTCCGGCCTCATGGGTGTCTCTCCGGCCCCCTTCAGTTTTGAGACACATTGTTTTATCTTTATTTTCGGAGTAACTTCTCCCTGATGGTGGGCGATTGAACTGCAGCCATAGTCCACAGATTCCAGCTGCCCTGTCTGTATCATGCTGACTAGAGAGGGATTATAGCAGGGCTGGAATAGTTTGATAACATCATCTCCACCTCTTTCCACTTCTCACCTTAATGTTAAATCACCTGCAATGAAGTGGTGACATTATCCTCTCCTGGCTCCCTTACCTGTGTGCATGCAGACTCCTTAAAGCAGGCCTTTCTTCCGGCCCACGTGGCTCAGTGGCAAACGGCAGAGGTCCACCTCGGAGCAATTTCCTTCTTCTCCAGAGATTAGTGTTTACCTAGTGTGAGCTCCTAGCCACGCCATGGTGGGGTGGGGTGGGGTGGCTCTAGGGAAGTCCATACTAATCCCGTCACCCAGGCCCTCATGCAGTTCACCCTGTGTTTCTGTGGAGGGGCAGAGCCCACCCGATGCTGCCCCATGCCATGTCCACAGTCCTTTGGGACTAGCAGAGCAGAGGCGCCAGCACGGCTGTGGAGGAACCTCTAGAGAAGCATGGCCAACACCGGAGTAGAAGAGGTGGCCGGGTGCAAGAGGAGAGCTGAGCAGCCCAGGCCTGGGGCCTGTTTCATGGGAATGGGCTGAGCCAATGCCAGACCACTGGCGAGAGAAGACCAAGGATGCCAGGCTGGGGTCCACCACGCCCCTTCACAGGGCACGCTTGGGTGCTCACTAGAGGTTCCCTTGGGCATAGGAGCACATCAGGAGAGCTGGAGACCATTTCTTGCCTTCCTGCCTGCCTCAGCTGTGGCTCTGCACCAGCATCTGAGTGTGGGCAGTGCAGGCGCTGGACCCTGTCCACAGATGCAGTGGCCCCCTGGGCGCAGCTTTCTTTGACTTTTGCTTGTAGGTCGCTTTATGCACACGAGGTCAGGAGACTCCTGACCTCCCGTTTGTGTTCAGGGGCCAGGCCAGGTGTGCCACACCTAAGGCTGCTTCTCAGCTGGTCTTCAGTGACCATGTGTGAGCTGAAAGCCTATGCTTTGTGGGGGCGTGAGGAGGCTGAGGGAGGACGCCAGCATTCCTCACAGGGGCTATGTAGGCAAAGACCACAGGGCTGCTGAGAGGGAGAGGCCCCTGACAGAACGAGGGCAGCAAGGCTGCCTTAGCGCTGACTGTCAAAGGTGCTTGCTTCAGGGCTGGAGGAATGGCTTGGAGGTTAAGGCACTTGCCTGCGAAGCCAAAGGACCCATGTTTGAGACCCCAGGACCTACAGAAGCCAGATGAACAAGGTGGTACATGCATCTGGAGTTCGTTTGCAGGCGCTGGATGCTCTGGCATGCCCCTTCTCTCTGTGTCTGCCTCAAATAAATAAATAAATAATCTTTAAAATGTACTTGCTTCAGGGCTTGAGAGATGGCTTAGCGGTTAAGTGCTTGCCTGTGAAGCCTAAGGACCCAGGTTCGAGGCTCGATTCCCCAGGACCCATGTTAGCCAGATGCACAAGGGGGTGCACACGTCTAGAGTTCGTTTACAGTGGCTGCAGGCCCTGGCGTGCCCATTCTCTCTCTCTCTGCCTCTTTCTCTCTCTGTCTGTCTCAAATAAATAAATAAACACAAATATTAAAAATAATAAAAAGTACTTGCTTCATAACCCAGAACCCCAGGGGGAAGCGACTGAGCCCTCGGCCTGGGGGTCAGCCCTGCTGAGTGACGGTGACAGCAGGAGAGCGGATCAGGCAGGGCGCCTGGGCTGCTGTGGGTCCAGGCCGGTGAGGCTGGCAGTCATGGGCAGACATGTGCCCATATGATATGACACATGAGAAGTGCGCTCATGTCTTATCCTCCTAAAGGAGAAAGCGTGTGTTCACCATGGCCAGAGTGGGAGGGGCTATGTCCTTAGTGGCCAGTGGGGCCAGCGGCTCCTTCCTCACTAACTACTTCCTTAGAAGCCCTGGCCTGCAGGACCTTAGCTCACTGGGGCACAGGTGTGATAATGATTAACCTCAGAGCCTCTGGGCACCCCTCCTCACTTGCACCTCAGGGTTCTTGCTCTTGAACTGGAGCCAAGGGCAGCTGGGAAGCACTGGGCAGCAGGGAGAGGGGTTGAACTGCAGGCATTCCCTTTTAAGGCTAGGAGCCTCTTTAGGAAGGGGCCTGTCTGAATCATCCTTAACACGACTGCGTTTCTGAGCTGGGCACTCTGGCAGAAGCATGAGCTCAGGAAACCAAGAGATAGAGCCTACTTTCAGGTGCTCATGTCGAGGACTTCGGCATGAACTTCCCAAGGGCACAGGCGTTCTGGCCTTTCTCCTTTCTCCCAAACACACCAGGTGGCTTCGGGTGGAGGCAGCTGCTCTGTTCCTCGTAAGGGTTCCAGGGCCTCTCTGGGCCCTGTTGTCATACCCTGGAGTTCGTGTTCTCTCTCCCCTCATTGCTCACTCCTGCCGACTGAACCTTCAACAGAAGGGTCTGCTTATCGCCTAGGAAAATAGCTCAGTCAGTAAAGGGCTGGCCTCACGAGCATGAGGACCTGAGTTCGATCCCCAGAATCTACATAACCATGCTGTGCTCAGTGGGGTGCACCTGTATTTCCAGCTCTGGGACTCACTGGCGAGCTAGTCTAGCCTCACTGGTGAGCTCGAGGTTGATGAAACACTGTCTCCAAGGATAGCGCAGCATTCCCGAGGATGACACCAGAGGTCGTCCTCTTGCCTCCACGTGCGCACACATGTGTGAACATGCACCTGGACACATGTACGTCTGCATACACATGAACACATGCACATCAGCACACAGGCATGAAATAAATAAAAGTAATTAAAAAAGAAAAGGAATATCTGCTTGTTGGAGGCATTCCACTCCAGGAACTCTTTCAGCTGGAATCTGAGATCTTTTTCTCTTGTCTCCTGAAGAACTCCCTTTCTAGATGATTCCTACGTTCAGCCAGGCCTGGGCGCCATCACTGTCTCTGGTGTTGTTCACGGTGGTCACCTCCAGTGTGGCCGAGAAGAACTGTGCACTTTGGAGCCTGTTCTGCATTTCTAACATCTGTGCCTCCTCCCCCTGCTTTTGTCTTTTTGCCCATGTGACCACTGCCCTAGCTCAGTGGGAGGTGCCTCAGTATTGCAAAGTTGGTGCAAATGTGAGGACCCGAGGATGGACCCCAGCCCCCACATACTAGCCTGGCATGAAGGCGGAAGCTTCTCTAGGCTTGTCCAGCCAGATTAGTGGGCTCTAGGTTCAGTGAGAGAACTTGTCTCAGTCAATGTGGTGAGTGATAGAGGGAAATGTGTAGCATTGGCCTTGGACCTCCAGACTCTCATACACATGCTTGCACCTGCATACACATGTACACCCACACATACGTGCATGCACACACCACGCATATACACATGCAAACAAAAAAAAATCTTCCTTGTGGGCCATATTGTTGTGAAGTTTAAAACCGTGCTTGCGGGTGGTGTTGGCAAGATGGTGGGCTAGAAGATTCCTCCTGTGCTTCTTTCGCCCAAATTGACCAACCAAGGGAAAGAGCCACAGCTGAGCACAGAATGCCACAGACCTTCCTGAGTCTGCACAGAGCCCAGGACTGAGGATGGCCACGCAGAGATGCCGAGGTCTCTGCCTGGTCCACCTCATCCTTCACTGGGAGCAGCTAAGGGTCCTCTCAGAGGACTTTCCCATGGGGAAGCAGTGAGCAGAAGCAGGCCTGTGGCCACCTCAGAAACCCAAAGCTTTCACTGCCAGACACCCTCACAGCTGTCACTGACGCCGAGCTCATGTGCCCCCCAGAGGATGGGTCAGGGCTGTACCCTTCCCAGGCTTTACTGTCCCTCAGGCTTGCTTCTGGAACATGGGGCCTGGTAACTGCCACAGCTCCCACCCCAGGGCCCAAGTTGCACTATGTCCTATCTTTTTTTTTTTTTTTAAATTAGTTAATGTACACGGTGTGTATACAGTCATGTTGGAACCTTTGTTAGCCTCCTCCCTCCTCCACAGGGACCCTCCTCGCTGGGGAATGTGGGTGGTGCATTGTGGGGGTAGCTGCCAGTTATGGGGAAGACGAATGTCTCTGTGCATAATGTCCCAACATGTGGCTCTAACAATCTTTCCTCCCCTTCTACAAATTTCCCTGAGCCGTGTTGGGTTCATTTTAGGTCTGCTTCTGTGATGAGAACTTGGGAACCTCTGTGTCTCTGGATCTCTGGCTTGGTAGGAGTGGAGTCTTCTCTGTGTCCATATCCTTCACCCTTGTGCTGGTACCAGGTTCACCAAGAAAGCAGCACTCTTGCTTATTTCCCCAATTACTCTTGGTTTCAGCTGGGGCCCTGTTGAGGTGTGATGGGCTGATTCTTTCTTCCAGACGTGGGCAAGAAATAATATCCCACCATATGTTGCCTATAAGAAACCCACCTTAGCTTTAAAGACCCAGGTAGGCTAGAAGTGTAAAAAGATGGAAAAACTATAGATAGTAACTAAAAGAGAAAGAAAATATCATTATATAATGATAAAATCTTTTAAAAATGTTTTATTTATTTGATATTTATCTATCTATCTATCTATCTATCTATCTATCTATCTATCTATCTAGAGTATGGGTGTGCCAGGGCCTCCTTTCGCTATAAATAAACTCCAGATATATATGCCACTTTGTGCATCTGGCTTTACAAGGGTGCTAGGGAATTGAATCCCAGCTGTTAGGCTTTGCAAGCAAGTACCTTTAGCTGCTGAGCCAGCTCTCCAGCCCCATGGTAAAATATTAAATAAAATATGACAATAAATATTTATGCATACAACCTTATAGTACCTAACTAGATAAAGTCAATAGTAAGAGAATTAATAGGGTAAAAAATGTTAATATAAAATAATGAATAAATTAATATAAAATAATAATAATAATAATTTAAACTTTAATATTATACTTTCAATAGTGGATAAATCAAGATAGAAAATCAGCCAACAGTGTGTAAGTCATCAAGATAGGAAATCAATCAGGAAAGAGCTGATTTTAATAACATTACAAATGAAGTGGACCTAACACACATGTACAGGAGATATTGTCAAATAGCAATCGAGTTCACTTTTTCTTGAGTTGATATGGAAGAGTCACCAGGCTATATCTTATATCATGAAATACATCTTTTTTTAAAAAGTATTTTTATTTATTTATGGGGGGGGGGGAGAGGGAATGAATTGACACACCAGGGCCTCTAGCCACTGCAAATGAACTCCAGATGCATGTGCCATCATGTGCATCTGATTCACATGGATTCTGGGGAATTGAACCTGCATCCTTAAGCTTCTCAGGCAAGCACCTTAACCACTAAGCAGTCTCTCCAGCCCATGAAATACATAGTAATGAACTCAAGATGACTGAATTAAAATCATTTTTTTTCTGATCACAATGGTATGAAACTGAAAACAAACATTAGGAAGAAAACTGGAAATCTCACAATTATGTGGAAAATTCAGAACATTTTCCTAAATAACCAATGGGTTTTAGCAGAATAGGAAGGCAAAAAAAAAAAAAATAAATCTTGAGACAAATGAAAATAGAATTGCAACATGCTTAAGCTCATGTGATGCAACACCAACTGTTCCAAGAGAGGGACTTAGTAGTAAATGCCCATATTCAGACAAGTGGACGATCTCAGATAAGCAGCCTAACTTTAACCCAAAGGAACTATGAAGATAAAATCTAGTCTAGAGTGAGCAGAATGAAAGAATAACAAGATGAGAGCAGCAATAAACAAAATCGAAATTAGGATAATTGAAAAGATGAATGAAACTAATTTTTATGCATGTATATACATGTGTGCATGCATGTACATGCTTGTGTGTGCACATGTGTGTGCCTGTGCATGTGAGGGCCAGAGAGGACAATCTTGGATGTCATTCCTTAGGAATGCTACCCACTTTGAAATTTTGTTTTGTTTAAATTTTTTATTATTATGAACATTAGAGTATGAACACTGCTTATTGGTCATATTCTTATTGGGTTATAGTCTGATATCCCCTTTCCTTTGCTCCATTCTGCTGAGCACCCTCCTCAGTAGGGTTATGGTATTCACTGTGGGTCATGAATGCACCAGTTACTCTTTATGGGGAGGTGCTCATGCCTCGGGATACACCTTCCTATCCTGTGGCTCTTACACTCTTTCTGCCCCTTCTTCTGCAATGTCTCCTCAGCCTTGGCGGGTGTGATATGAGTCTCTTTTAGTGTTGATCTCTCCGCATCTCTGAATCTCTGCTTTGATGATCTTGAGTCTCCTCACTGTCCACCACCATCTTCATGGAGGAAGTTGTCAGGCTAGCCATGAGAGTACCACTCGTGTTTAAACTGCCACTTCTTCTGCAGTGGATACGGGTTCTCCCTAGTACTTGCTGCCATCTGTAAAAAGCATATTCTCCAACCAAGAGTGAGAGAAGCATGGACCAAAGGGGATAAGCATAGTCATGCTAAGAGACTTTTTTTAAAAAAATTATTTATTTGAGAGAGAGTGAGGCAGCTATAGAGAAAGTGAGAATGGGCACGCCAGGGCCTCTAGCCACTGCAAATGAACTCCAGACCCATGTGCCCCCTTGTGCATCTGGCTTATGTGGATCCTGGGGAATAGAACCAGGGTCCTTAGGCTTCCCAGGCAAATGCCTTAACCACTAAGCCATTTCCACAGCCCATGTTAAGAGACTTTTTGATGGCCATAATTTCTTTTCTTAGACAAAGAACAGTGGGATCTTCTCTCTAGCATCTGTGACCTTCCTATTCTTAGGATTCTGACTTGGTTCTCAGTACCAGATGAATTACCTTCCATTGAGTGGGCCTTATATCCAGTTGGAGAGCAGTTGATTACATCCATAGACTGTGTCACACTATTGCACCGGTGTGCATATCTTGCCAGGGTGGTTGATTTTTGAAGCTTGTAAGATTCTCTGCTTGTTCATGCTATTGGTGATCATTATCCCCAAGAAGCTTGCAAACTGCTTTCCAGCACTGTGAGGACTAGGCAGCAGTGAACTGGCTTCTTCCTCAGTTCCAGTGTGATTTTTATTATCTTGAGCTCACAGCCTGTGGTATCTTCAGCAGTGGGGTCTTACTACTTAGCTCTTGTGGCTACCCACCTTTTTTGAGACAGGGTCTATCACTGGCCTGGAGCTCACAAGTCAGGCTAGACTAGCTGGAAAGCAAATCCACAGACATTTGCCTATCTCTGCCACCCCAGCTTGGGATTACAAACATGTACCACCCTGAATGGCATTTTAATGTGGATTCTGGGTACTTAACTCGGGGTTATGTGATTTTAAGACAAGTATTTTACCCCCTGATCAATTTTTCCATCCTTACTTATTATTTAATTTTTGTAGAGAAGGCCTTGCTGTATAACCTAGACTGGTCTTGATCACATGAGCCTACTTCCCTCATCTCCCAAGTTCTGTGATTTCATCTATGTGCTACCCCACCCATCAAGATTTGTTTTGAAAAGACAAAATAATTGAGACATTATCAAAGTGAAGAAAAAGAGACAAGATTAAAATAAATAAAATGAGAAATGAAAGAGGAGACATTACAGTTGATATTACAGAAAAACAAAGTATCTTGAACAGCTACTATGAACACTTATCTGTCCACAAGTTGGGTAAGCTGGAATACATGAACAAATTCCTGGACACAACTCATAAAGACTAAGTAAGGAAGAAATAGGAACTACGAGCAGACCATTAATGAGTAAGGAGATTGAATCATCAATCAGGAATTTTCAAACACAGAAAATTCCAGTAGCAGATCACAGTTCACAGCTAAATTTGACTAAATAGTTAGAGAAGAATAAACATCAATCCTTCATTAAACTCTTTCAAAAAATGGAAGAGGAGAGATCACTTCTAAATGCATTTTACAAGGCCAGCATTACTTCAATATCAAAGTTAGACAAAGACACCAGTGAAAGAAAACTTCACATCTTTATTGTATTAGTCAGGTTTCTCTAGATGAACAAAACTGATAGAATGAATTGTATTAAAAAGAGATTTATTGGGTTATCTTATGGCAGTCCAACAATAGCAGTCCGCAGGCCCAAGTGTTAAGGGACCTGGTAGCTTCTCAGTCCACATAGCTAGATGCCTCAGAAGTCCCAACCCAGCACTGAAGGCCTAAAGGCTTCTTGGAGAGTTGCTGGTCTTTAGTACACACTGGAAGGCTGAGGAAACCAATGCCAACAAAGGACAGCTGAACAGGAAAGATGCACATGCAAGTGAAGTAGTCAGGTAGGAGGAAGGGGCTCTTTTCTGACAGAGCTTCCTTACATAAAGCCCCCTTCCAGGAGGGTTCACCCACTCTGGGTCAAGAGCTCACTCTGGGGAAAGGACTTCCTCCTTCAGTTAATCTTTCCTGGAAGCAACCTCAGAGATCCACCTAAGAGGAACGTCTGAGGATTCATAAACAGATCAAGTTGACAACAGAACTTAACCATCACAATTATCATACAAGAATACTCAACAAAATAGGATAAAATATGATTAAGCAGTAATTAAGAAGGATCATACATTATGATCAAGTGTAATTTCCCCCTGGAATGCAAGGATGGTTCAGTGTTCATCAATAAATAAATTATATTCACACCATTAACAGAATACAGGATAAAAATCATGATAATCTCAACGGGTATGGAAAAAGTATTTGACAAGCTTCAGCATACTTTCATGATAAAAGGCTGAGTAATAATAGAATATACCCAAAAGCTATGCATGACAAGCCCATAGGTAAAAAGATAAAAATCATATTCCGTGGTTAAAGGTTAAAGGCTTTATTCTGAGACCAAGGACCAAGACAAGGATTCCCATTCATCACTGTTACTCAATATGGTTCTGGAAGTCTTAGCTACAGGAAGTAGGTAAAATACTGTAAAAATCATTCAAATTGGAAAGAAAGAAATAAAACTCACTGTGTGTAGAAGACAGGATCTTATATATCAAAACACTAAGACCCCAAGAACTGCCAAAAACTTTTTTTTTTTTTTAATAAGTTATGGACATACTCGGCATATAAACAGCACATGTTGGTACCATCCTTACCCTCATCCGTGCCCTCCCTCCAAAGGGGGCATCCTTGTCGGGGATGCTGGTTATTTCTGGGGATTGTGGGTTGTGCATTGTGGGGTAACCATCAGTATGGGGAAGAGGCAATGTCTCTGTGTGTAATGTCCCAACTTGTGGCTCTTAATACTATTTCCACCCCCTCTTCCAGAAATTTCTCAGAGCCATGTTGGGTTTGTTTTAGGTCTGCTTCAGTGATGGGCTCTTCGGAGCCCCTGGATCTCTGCTTTGGCAGGTGTTGAGTGTCTCCTTCGCCCTTGTGCTGATATCAGGTTCACTGGGAAAGCAGCACTCTTTCTCATTTTCCCAATTCCTCTATGGTTTCAGCTGGGGCTCTGGTAAAGTGCGATGAGCTGTTTCTCTCCTCAGGTCCTGCTTCTATCTGAAAAAGAGAAGCAGATTCTCCAGTGGAGAGTGAAGTCAGCACAGGTTAAATTGTTAAGTTAGAGAGAATTTAATGGGTGTAGGCCCTCTTCTAGGCCAAGACTGGTGGGAGTTTGATATTGGAGAGCGAACTTGTTATCTGCAAAAACCTGTTTTCATGAATGAATTCAGTAAAGTTGCAGGATATAAAATCAACGTACAAAATTCATTTGTAATTTAATATACTAACAAGGAATTATCTGAAAATGATATTAAGAAAATAATGCCATTTTCAATAGCACCCAAAAGAATAAAGTAGCAGAAATCAATTTAAGAGGTGAGTTATTTATGTATTGTAAACTATAAAACATCAACAAAAGAAATGGAAAAAGACAACTAACTGGGAAAATATTTCATCTTTTCAAACAGTTCTCCATGGGTTGGAGAGATGGCTTTGTGGTTAAGGCTCTTGCCTGCAAAGTCTAAGGACCATGTTCGACTCTCCAGGTCCCACATAAGCCAGACACACAAGAGACACAAACATGGAAGGTTTCACATGCATATAAGGTGGCACATGCGCCTGGAGTTCAATTATAGTAGCTAGAGCTCCTGATACTGCAATTCTCTCTCTCTCTGTCTTTCTTTTGCTTTTGCTCTCCCTCATTCATAAAAGGCCAGTCTGTTGGGCTTGTCTCAAATAAAAAAAAAAAAAAGAAAATGAAAAAGAAAAAAGAGAAAAAAGTCCTCCTTTAACTCTCTTATCTTTTAAAACATTTATATTCTGCACATGAAGATATATTTTTCTTTTGGCTTATTTTGCTTAGCATGATGGCCTTTAGTCCTATCTACTTTTCTGTATATGGCTTATGACTATGTGAAGCTTTAATTTGTGATACACACATCATATTTTTCTTCATCAACCCATCCACTCATGGACGCTTAGACTGATTCAACAGCTTGGCTATAAACAGTGCAGCAGGAGATAAGGGTGAGCAGCCATTGCTACTGTATTCTGACTTTGATCGTTGAGGGGATTTACCCAGGAGTGATGGCAGGAGCCACAGCATGCAGTTCTATCTAACGGCATTTTTGGAGGGATCATCACAGTGATTTCCATAGGTGTTGGACTAACATTCATTTCAGTCAACAGTGTATAAGGGTTCCTTCACCCTCATTTGTAGTCTGTGGTTTTGATTTCTTCATCCTGACAGGGTGCACTGGAATCTCAGTGTACTTTTGTTTGTGGTCTGTGGTTCTGATCTTTCCATCCTGACAGGGCACACTGGAATCTCAGTGTACTTTCGTTTGTGGTCTGTGGTTCTGATCTTTCCATCTTGACAGGGCGCACTGGAATCTCAATGTACTTTCGTGTGTGATCTGTGGTTCTGATCTTTCCATCCTGACAGGGCTCACTGGAATCTCAGTGTACTTTCGTTTGTGGTCTGTGGTTCTGATCTTTCCATCCTGACAGGGAGCACTGGAATCTCAGTGTACTTTCATTTGTCATTTGTCCTTTTGATTTTTCCATCCTCACTGGGTGCACTGGAATCTGTGTATACCTTCTTTTGCATTTCCCTAATGGTTGAGGGTAGTTTACATGTTTAATGTATTCATTAGTTACTTGTTTTAATCCTTTTCTGGGAACCAAATGTTCAGTTCATTTTTCTTAAAGCCTGCCACTGTATGTATGAAAATGTCACAGTTGAAATAAATTATTTTATGTAATTAATATACACTAATAAAAATGTCATTATTACTCAAAGTGATCACCAGATTCAAGATGATCCTCTCAACATACCTGTAAAATTTTCCATAGAAATAGAAAAAGAAATACCTAAAATCCATAAAGAACTACAAGCAATCTCCAAGAGTCAAAGCAGTCTTGAATCAGACAAGCACAGCCAGAGGCTTCATACTGTTTTTCTGATTTCAACGTCTGTTGCAGAGCCACACAAATCAAAATACCATGACTTTGTCTTTAGAACCACACTGACATCCTTACTGAATGGAACGGAACCAGGAACTTGGGAATAAACTCACACACAGGTTCCGCCAATCTTTGGCAAGGTGCCAAGAAAACACAGTGAGGGAAGGATGGGTTCATGACAAATGTGCATGCACTTGCAAAAGAATGAAATTAATCCTTCCACTATTGACAAAACTCACTCAAGCTGGGATTGGTGATAATCTTAGCCTGTAATTTTAGCTACTCAGGAGGCTGAGTCAGGAGCATTTCAGGTTTAAGGTTTGTTTGTGCCACAGGGTGAGTCCAGCACTGGCCTGGGCAATGTAGTAAGACAGACAGTGTCTCCAAATGAGAAATATAAAGAAGGCCTGGGCATGCAGTGCAATGGTGCAGTGTTTGTGCCCCCCACGCACAATGCTCTTGGTTCAGTTTTATCATTTGGATGCTGCTGGAATGAGGTTTGTTTGTTTTCCTTTTTTAAAAGATATATTTTATTTATTTATTTGACAGAGAGAAAGAGAGAGGGAGGGAGGGAGAAAGAGAGAGAAAATGGGTGCACCCGGGTCTCCAGACTGCAAAGGAACTCCAGATGCATGTGCCCCCTTGTGTGTCTGGCTTACATGGGTCCCAGAGAGTCAAACGGGAATCCTTTGGCTTTGCAGTCAAATGCCTTAACCGCTGTCATCTCTCTGGCCCTCTTTTCCTGTCTTTCCATGCCTTTCTTTTCTTGTCTTCTTATTCAAACTGAGAAAATTTCACTTTTTTAAAAAAAAATTTGAATGCCTTTTTGAAAAAAAATGTTTTCAGACAAGGTCGTACTGCGTAACTCAGGATGCGCTGGGATTTGCTACACAGCCCAGGCTAGCATTGAACTCACAATCTTCTGGCCTCAGCTTCCCAAATGTTGTGACTACTGGTGTGAGCCATCCTCTCAGCTTGGAATAGCTTCCTTTTTCCCTGCTGGATTGCTTGGGTTGGGACTCCTGGTGCCGTCCGCAGTAGAGGAGGAGAGGCGAGCACGCTGAGGCCCGAGCTTAGAGGAGGGTTCTAAGTGTTTCGCCGCTGGTTATGTGTTAGCTGTGGGCTTGTCAGGGAACACAAGCACAGATCAAGCCATAGAAAGTGGTGGAAGGGATCACTGCGGTGTCAGTTCCATGGGTGTGTACAGCAAGACACCATGTTGAGTATCCTGTGTGCCCTAAGTGTAGTTTTGGTCATTGGCACCTCAATAAAGCTGGAAAATGAAGCCAGCCTTGACTTTACATTTCATGTAAATTCCAATGAAAATATGGAGCTCACTTAAATGTGTATGTTTGCTATGTTGTATGTAAGCACAACCCCACTGGACCTCCTTGGGAAAGAACACATTTCATATACATGGATCCTTATGGTCTTTCTCCTCATGGCCTGAGGGTCTCTGACTAATGTGGCCATCTTGTATGTTTAGGGTGAGGTACCCAAAATCCCAACCACATGCCCAATGTCCATGGTAGCTGACCGTAGCCTGGCCTTTCTGTAGCCATTGGCACGCTTGGTACAGCCAGGGCCAAGGACAGGCATACCTTTCATCCATGGCAGGGAATATGTCACGCTGGCAGTCATGGAGTTGTATTTGTACAAAGCCCAACCAGAGGTGGTAAAGGAAGTGGAGGAAGATGACAGGAGAGAGGACCAGGGGAGGTGGGAGGAGGGGGGCCCAGGAGAAGGTGGGAAGATGGAGGACCTGGGGAAGGTGGGCAGAGAGAGGACCAGGGGCGGGTGGGAGGAGAGAGGACCAAGGAGAACTTTTTTCTCAGTGTCTCTTCTTCAGGCTTCGATCTTTGCTGCTCCTGTCACGGTGGCTTTGGTCCCAGGATGCGTGTGCTCTGTAGGCCATTGCCAGCTGATGTCTACAGGAGGGGCAGGAGAGCTAGCAACCCCCTTGCCTGGGGTTCTCAGAGCAATAACACAGTGTGAATACAGAGGGCGGTTCGGGGGAAATGTCAGGGTACAAACACGGTTAACTTCAGGGCACGTGAACACATGAGAACGTATATACATTTGAGTGCACATGAGTCTGTGTTCATGTGAGTGTACATACAACGTAGGCATATGTAGGAATATGGTGGTGAGCATGTGTGTGAATGCAAGAACCTGTTCACATCTATGTGATCATAAGCACATATGAGTGTAGGCTGTTTTGAGTGTGAGTGCTCTTGAATATATTTTCACTCACATACGTGCTCATAGAGATCCAATTGACCTACCTACCTGTCAATCATTTATTATCTATCTCCTGTTTACTTGCCTACGCTTGTATATATCATAATCTGCATCTATGCATCATCTGCCTTCCTACCTGTCAATCATGTGTCAGTGATGTACCCCTACTGTTATGTGTCTGTCATCATTACCTATGCATCTGTCATCTCCCTCTATCTATCTATCCATCTATCATCTACCTATAACTATTTGTCACCTATGTCTCGATGTATCCTTCTGCATGCCAGTCTATCGTCTCCGTCTCGGCTTCAGTTCTTCCATCTATATCCACGTCTGTCTGCATGCCCTCTGCAGCACCACCAGCAGGGTCACCTGTCCCCTGCAGGTCACTGCAGGAAGCTGTGACTCCCTGGCCAGCCACCCCTGGATGGCTTTGCGTGCAGGTCTTCTGCCTCCCCCTTGGCCTCTCGGGTGAGCTGGGGCTGCTCATAGGTCTGGTCGGTAGCTCACCAGTAGGTCCCATGGGCACCCCACAAGGCAGGG
The DNA here is from genome assembly GCF_020740685.1 of Jaculus jaculus. Lineage (NCBI taxonomy): Eukaryota > Metazoa > Chordata > Mammalia > Rodentia > Dipodidae > Jaculus > Jaculus jaculus. The sequence goes on along the minus strand of NC_059111.1, from coordinate 112,983,843 downwards.
TCAGTGGAGAAACTTGGGGCCATCAGGCTGCAGGTGGCTGCTGGGGCTCTATGTGTCGGGAAAGCATCTGGCTCCAGGAAGCATACTGCTGCTTTGAAGCTTCTATTTTTAGACAGCGCGCTGCTGTGTGAGGTCTCAAATGGCTCTTGCAGAGGGCAGCGAGCGGCCTGGATGCTGAAACCCCTGGGTGTCCTGGGAACAGCTGTTTGTGGAGAGACCTGCACACAGATGCACCTTGGATTCAGGGATGCCCCCATCCAAGCGAATGAGAAGAATCCAGAAGGAGGAAGGAATATTTGGGATGACCTCATCTTGCTGCGGGAGAAAGCTGACGTCTGCTAATATTCACAGTCCTTCCTTCTTCCTGCAGGGCAGCCCAGCGCTGGAAGAGCACTTGGCAGGCACCCCTGCCGTGAGCTGGCCAAGGCAGTGCTCCACCACCAGGCACTGTCAGTGCCCACCAAGGGGCAGTGAGGGTGTCTTCCCCTGACAACTGCCTCCCAAGGGTGACCGGTGGACACTGGTACTTCTCGAGGGTCCTGGCCCAGCTGTGGTGCTGAGCACGGCAGCGGTGTCAGAGACCTGGGCAGCAGAGACTGTGCCACCGAGGTGCTGGAGAGGCAGTGCTGAGCTGGCTCCTCTCCACGCTAGTCTTTGCAGAGAGCTGAGGTCGTGGCAATGCCCACTGAGCAGATACGTCCTGGCACCGAACTAGGCAGAAGCAGGACAGAGACTGGAACAGGGGTAGCCAAGGCCAGTACAGGAGCTCTGGCCCAGGTGCTAGAGGGCTGGCTCTTCTGGCCAGCAGCAACGCGGTAGGAGCAGATCCAAGTGGTGGCCTTGCCCACCGTCCAAATAGCTTTGTGAGGCCAAGAGGATAGTCGCATGTGGCCACTCTTGGCAGTCCCAGCAGGGTTCATACTCTTGGAAACTGCTTCAATTTCTCCTGCAGGCCAGCCCCTAGCTGGCCCCTCTCGAGCCCTTTGGGTAGGGACTCCTGTGCAGGGTCCTAACGTGAGGTCTGTGGTGAGGAGACAGTGCTCCAGACCTGCTCAGGGTCAAGTTCACCATCACCACGGCAATGGTGCCCTCAACAGCCATTTTTCCTCTGAGATCCTGGAGGTGTCCTCCTTTCCAACCCAGGTGGGGGCTCCCCGAACTTCTCTCCAAAGTACATGTGTGCGGGGACACAGGAGTTTAGTGTATATACCTGAGTTTATTGAGAAGGAAGACGATGATCAATTAACCCACCTACTGATTGCTGGGCATAGCCAAGGCAGGACATAGTTAAGACATGGAGCTGATCATCTATAAGAGGCTTATTCTGAGGCTTGCAACTGTACCTTCGTCTTCATTTAGAACCTTCTTGAGGAAGAAAAGAACTACCATGACCCTAAATGTGGACTGAAAAGTCGTACTCACACCACTTTTACTAGGGAAAAGAATGTGGAACATTTCCTCCGGCCACCTGCCCTGTGCAGCGGGGACCTGCCCCGCCCTGCTGCTGCTCCGTTTCAGCAGTATTGATTTTATTGCTCATACTTTATAAATGAGAATGCTATTCTTAAAGAATGCAAACCCTGGCTCGGCTGCCTGCACTGTTGTCTCGGCTCACATCAGCCTCTCCCTCGTGCTGCTGGCTCATTGGTTGTTATGCTTGTCATTGTGCCATGGTGGGCGGTGTTTTAATGATCAGCTACAAGGGTGCCTACTGCTGGACTGCGAGCTTCTCTGAGCAGGTGAGGTCAGCACAGAGCCGGGCTGACTGAGTGGTGAAGTGAGCATACTGCACAAGCATGAGGCCCAAAGGGTCTGAAATGGCCTGAGTTCCGGTCTCCAGAACCTGCAACTGGGCATGACCGGGCTTGCCTGGTACCCCAGTCCTGCAAAGGGAAGCAGAGACCTAGGCTTGTGAAAAGCAAGAAGTTCCCTTATCAGCAAGACTCTGGCTGAAACAAGAAGTGTGATGGAGTGGGGCACCCAAAATTCTGCTTTGGTCACCAAAGGTGAGCACCCCTCCCCTCCCTCTGGCCATAGGCAAGTGCATGAGCACAAAACTGTGTATACACTACACACACAGACACACAAATACCACATTCCATGCACACACAAGCAAAAGGAAAGTCAGTACAACTTTCACTTGCAGGCTACTCCTGAAGATACAATGCCACGGGAACTGCAGGCTCTTTGAGGCCATCGGAGACTCCAGGTTTTGCAGCAGATTCTCGAACCTTGTGGGACCTTTTCCAGCTCCAGAAGATAACGTCCCTACCCTGAGGCGCCACTCTGATCCTGAAGCTTTTGTTCTGGCCATGCCTAGTGGGGCCTCCTCAAGTACACACGACTCTCCACAGCTGCACAGCTTCTCCCAGGCTCAGTGTGCGTCCCCAGTGAGCCTCGGGGACGTGGTGTTTCCCTGCAGTGAGCCTGGGAGATGAGATGTCTCCCAGCAATATGCCTAGGGTGTCTTCCAGCACGGTGCCTGGGTACGTGGTGCTGTCCCATAGTGATGAGCTTGGGGGACACGGTGTCTTCCACACTGAACCTGGGAGATGAGGTGTCTCCCAGCAATACACCTGGGGGACATGGTGTCTTCCAGCAGTGTGCCTGGGTATGTGGTGTTGTGCCTGGGTACGTGGTGTCTCCCAGTAGTGAGCTTGGGGGACACTGAGGTGTCTCCCAGCACTGAGCCTGGGATGCGGTGTTTCCCAGTTGAGATTATGCCGCAGCCTTCCACCCCCACAGAGCTCTGTACATCCTAATCCTTAGGAGATGCCTGAGAGCCAGAGGGACGTGAATGGGCTGCAGTCCAGACCAAGCTGCTGGGATCCAGGACACATGGCAGCTTCCTCAACTGTGCCTGGGTCTCCAGCCTTGTCTCCCAGGGCAATGTGGCACTTGTGTGGGGCCTGGGCAGTGCCAGCCAGCACAGTAAGTGCTTTGGGACAGTTCCCCTTTGCAGTGTCCCCAGCTGCTTCAGGGCTCTCAGCCTTGCCTGGGCCTGCAGCAGAGGCCTGGGGGCCGTGGGTTTAGGGTCTTTTCCACAGTAGTGCCCTCTGTACCCTAATGTCACTTCCTTCTATTGCTGCTCCCAGTATCTTTACCAATTTTGAAATAACATGCTTTTTTTTTTTTTTGAAAAAAATGTATGTAATGTGGATGCTCAGAAAGACTAGTTTCATTCGGTCAATTCAGAGTAGTTGAACATTTTGCCCATCATCATAACATGCTTTAAATTTTTAAAAATTTATTTATTTGTGTGTGTGTGTGTGTGTTTGTGAGAGAGAGAGAGGGGGGGTGAGGGAAAGAATGGATGTGCTAGGGTCCCCAATCACTGCAAACAAAACCCAGATGCATGTGCCACCTTGTGCATCTGGTTTACGTGGGTACTAGGGAATTCAACCAGGGTCCGTAGGCTTTGCAGGCAAGCATTTTAACCACTAAGCCATCTCCTCATCCCTCCCCCTATATTTTAAATATGGTGTGAAGAGAACTTACAACTTGGAAAGGCTTTCAGTATAAACAACTTGTCTGGGACTGCTGTGGCCCTCAGACTTTGGCCCAAAAGGCTGCACATGCTCCCACACTTCATACCCCCCTCCTGCACCTCATTGCCATTTTATTCTTATTATATTTAACAAAGGCCCTTATACCCCCTCTCCCATCCCACTTTCCCTGAGGGTTCTCCTCCGTGGAGTTGATGGTGGTCACTGACGGGTAACTGAGGTCTGTGTCAGTCTCTGTGTATGTGTGTGTGTGTGTGGGGGGGGCTATGCCTCAGGATATTTTTACCTATCCTATGGCTCTTGCATTCTTTCTGCCTTCTCATCTGTGAAGGTCCCAGGCTTAGTGGGTTTGGTAGCAGTTTGGTTTAGTGTTGAGCTCTATGTAGTCTCTGGGTTTCTGAGTTGATGTGCTTTGATTGCTCACAGTGTCTGTCACTGTCCCCCTGGAGCTGGTTGTCAGGCTAGCAGTGGGAGCAATACTTGTGTCACTGCTTCCTCTGCAGTTTCCTGTGGGTGTTGGCAGATGTGGTAGGGGTGGCATGTCTGATGGTAGGTAGATGGCTTTCTTTTCTTGTCGTATTGATGGATCTTGGATCTCCTCAATTTTCTCTGCTATCTGTAAAATCAAATTCTCCAACCAAGAGTGAGGGGAGCTTGGATTAAAGGGGATATGCACAGTTATTGGAGAGACTTTGTGGCATGTAAGCCCACTCTTCTTATCCAGAGAGCCGTGGGGGTTGCTGCTTTGAGTCTGAATTTCCTTGGGATTCTAACTTGGTTCCCAGTACTAGATATGAGTTCTGTCCCACTGAGTAGGCCTCATGTCCAACCAGAGAACAGTTAGTTACCCACAAGGGCTGTGTGCCTCTATTGCACAAGTGTGTACTTCTTGCCTGGCTGGTTGATTTCATAGCTTGCAGGGTCCCCTGGTTGTTCATGGTCTTGGTGACCATTGCCCCCAGGAACTTTGTGGCACTTTCCAGCACTACGAGGACTAGCGTGGAGGGAGGTGGTTTCCCTCTCAGTTTCTGCATGACATTTCGGGGTTCTGGTTCTGTGCCTGCAGCCCCCCTATACTCCACGCTCTGCACACACTCCTGCTCCACCCGACACTGGCACCATGGCCTTGCCACTGTTCCGCAGTCTTGTAGACTGAGACAACCGCATACCCACGGTGCCATAATTCTCTTTCCTTCCGCAGCTGCTGGGCCTGGGGACCCACCAGACCCATTGCCTGGGGAATTGCTCATAGGTTGAAATGTGCAGAGCTCCTTAGGGTCCAGTGAGACCTTGGGGCCTGACTAACTTCATCCTATGTTCCCCTTCCCCCCATGTTCCATGATTTCCACAGTGTGTCTCTAGCAGCACCCTGGGACTCACTAAGGACATTCTTTCCTGCAGAAATCCTGGTGCTGTCTATTTTCCAATATCTCCCCACAGAAAGTAGGGCCCCTTTGTATCCCCTTTTTCCCGTGTGTGCAGAGAGTATGTGTGGTATGTGCGGGTGTGAGCAGATGCATGGATCGTCTTTGTATCCTCTTTTTCCCACATGTGCAGAGAGTATGTGTGGCGTGTGCAGGTGTGAGCAGATATGTGGACCGTCTTTGTATCCTCTTTTTCTGGGTATGCAAAGAGTATGTGTGGTGTGTGCAGGTGTGAGCAGATGCATGGACTGTCTTTGTATCCTCTTTTTCCCGTGTGTGCAGAGAGTATGTGTGGTGTGTGTGGGTGTGAGCCGATGCATGGACCATCTTTGTATCCTCTTTTTCCCGTGTGTGCAGAGAGTATGTGTGGTGTGTGCGGGTGTGAGCAGGTGCGTGGGCTGTGCATGTGTGTACTGTGAAATCTGGGTGCTGCCTTACCACTCAACCACATAATTCTTGGAGATGAGATCTCTCCCTCAACAAGGAGCTGCTGCTTTCAGTCAGTGAATTCCAGCTCTCCAGCCCATTGAACTGGTGTTGCAGATGCGCATGGCCACATGCTGCATTTTTCCTGGTTCTGGGGGACCTGAACCCCAGCAGCCTCTGGCCCTCCCAGCTCCTCATGCTGAGGAAGCAGGTGCTCTTAACAGCTGAGCCTCCTTCATCTCCTGCCTTCTTTGGCCTCTTGAGTTGGATGGACATCCCTGCCCAGGGCTGTGTCCATCTCATGTCCCCTCACACCTCACATGGGAATCAGACTCCAGCATAGGGAGCAGCAGGAACACTCCAATGAGGTTAATGCTGATACCTTGTCTGGCTGCCAACCTCACAGGTCACCTGGGAACCTGCATGGGAACATCTGTCACCTAGGCCCTGGTCCAGCATGGTTCCCTGGCTACTGACCGTGCTAAGATTCAGCGAGAATCTTGAGCAGTTGCCATCCAGGCCTCAGCAGACATCTGTCCCAAAGACGCTTCCTCAGGGCCTTCCATCACTGTCCTTTCCTGCTCCTCCAGGGCCTGTTCTAACGTTTGAAAGCCACTGGCATGTACTTCTTCACCCAGGCCAGCCCTTTTAACTATGTGACTTCTGCCCCTGCTTTCCAAACACACCAGGACCTTTAAGAACACTACTCCATGCCTCAGAGACCATGCAGCATCTGGTCTTAGTTCAAGTGCCGATGAAAGTAAAGCCTGAGACAAAGTTTGGGGGAAAGTATTCATCTGGGGTACAATCCCAGAAATCAGGAGTAAGGGAGTGGGAATGCACAGCAGGAAGGAAGGGTGTTGGTGCTCGTCCTTGGGGTCCGGCTGTCGGGATGAGTGTGTACTCATACCTGTGTACAGGGACATTACGTTCCCGGAATCACCCTCTGCAGGAAAGAAGGCCCCTGCCCACCAAAGACAGCAGATGCCCCTGGGCAGGCTCTTTTTCAGATGGCGCTTGCTCCCACAGAGCAGAGGGAAGCTGCGTGGGTGCAGGAGGGAGCTGTCCAGCACAGCCCTGTGTGGCCAGAGGCACCAAGGCATTTGCTTCACTGTGCCTTCTGCAAGTTCAGACCAGGAAAGACTTGTCAAGTTTGGCTTTCTATGATTTATTTAAAAAATATTTAAAAATATTCTAGTGTTTGATTGATTAACTTGAGAGAGAGTGTGTGTGTGTGTGAGAGAGAGAAAGAGGCAGACAGAGAGAGAGAGGGAGAACGGGTGTGCAGGGGCCTCCAGCTCCTGCAAACATATTGCAGATGCATGCGCCACCTTGTGCATCGGGCTTACGTGAGTGCTGGGGAATCAAACCTGGCTTGTTAGGCTTCACAGCTAAGTGCCTTAGCCTCTAAGCCATCTCTCCATCTCTGACTTCCTATAATTTATATCATGAAGGGTTTTGTCTTTCATTTTCCATATGAAACATGGTTTCATACAATTATACTATGGCAACGAAGCAGAATGCCCTTTAATAAGAGGAGCTGACACTCAGGAGTCTGCAGCTTGTGCCTGAGTCCCCTCCCTCCAGCCTTAGGTTGTGCTGAGACAACGGAAAGGAGGGAAGGAAGGGGCACAAAGAGAGCCCTCTCACAGGTGACAGGAATGAGATGTGGCAGCAGACTTCTGTCGGATCCTAAGGGACAGCAGCCTTGCTGGGTGGACAGCGTGGAGGAGGCAGCAGCCTCAGTCCTGGATGGCAGACAAGGGCGGGCTGCTGCCCAGGTAGTCAGAGCTGCAGAGCAGAGTCAAGTGGGCCCAGGAGCAGAGGCTGCTGGTAATGGAGGTTGGGCAGAATGATAACCGCCAGTGTGTCTGGGAACATTCGTGATCCTTACTCTTCTCTGGGTGTTTGTTCCTACTGGGCAGCCTGACTCAGCCTGTGTGTAGCACAGGCCCCATCTACAGAAAAGGGCTCTTTGCTGTAAGCAATGGATGGATTGCTGGTAGACTTTAAACAATGCCTTTCTTGTCTCAGCATTTTGGGGACCTTGGTTTATAGGGGAGCTCCCTCTTGGCCAGTCAGTAAGTCCTGAAGGGGTACATACAGCGTTAGTCAACCACATAATTAAGGGAAAACAGAAGGAAATAGATTATGTGCAGATCAAAGCCACTGAGGTTCCTTGCAGCCCAGCTTGTTCTGAAGTAGGAATGACATAGAATCCACAGACCCACAAGGACACCACTCCATGAAAGAGAAGGATTTTCCCTAGAGACAAAGAATTCAGGGGTGCAATGAATTTAAAAAGAAAATGTCCTAAATTAAATTATTCTTCACGTAGACACTGTATTTAAAAATAAGAACAGAGGGCCGGAGAGATTGCTCAGTGGTTAAGGAGCTTGCCTGCAAAGGCTAATGACCCAAGTTCAGTTTGCCAGTACCCACGTGAAGCCAGATGCCCAAAGAGCCACATGCATCTGAAGACGGTTTGCAGTGGTTGGAGGCCCTGGCATTCTCTCTGTCTGTCTCTATTCTCTCTGTTTTCAAAAAAAAAAATATAAATATTTAAAAAATAAGAACACATGTACACGCACATGCAGAGCAAGGTAAGAGAACATGCATTTTGCCCTCTAGACTGTTTCCTGGTCCCCAGTCATGTGGGGATTAACACCCTGCTCACTGGTCTCTTAACCATCACCCACAAGGTGGAAGTAAAGCCTCCTGGCTGGAGGAGACAGAGGTAAGAGCGCCGAGCTTCCTGAGGGTCCGCGGTCCTCAGTGGCTGCCCAGAGGAGGCAAAAGGGGCTGAGCTGTCTGTCTGACCTGCAGAGTAAACCCAGCTGGAGGCCTGAGAGCCAGGGGGTCAGGTGAAGTTCTCCCCAGAAGACCTCAGGACCTGGGCTCCATGGGATGGGTGTGACTGTCGGTGCTGGTCTCTCACTTGCCAAGGGCACTTCTGCCCTCCTTCCTGGGATGGGCCAGCGGCGCGCCCCCCGCCCACCAGCGCCGGCCCTTTGGTGTGCAGTCATAACCTGGCTTATAAATATTACATGGACTTGCTCATGCACGGCTGGGGAGAATGACCCCGCTGTGGCTTTGCCCAGCCTCACATTCATTAACTCTGGGGCTCACTGGGAACAGCTCTGGCGCAGCCACCCGAGGGCTATGATCTTATCGGGACTGGGTGAGCTCACGGGCTGGTGGCAGCATGAAGGGGTTGGAATGGGCACCCATCTGTGGCAGCAGGTTCTCGGAGGTCCACCCGGGGGTAGGCCACACCTCAGGGAGGGGTTCGAAGAACCCATCCCCCACCTTGCCAGCGGTCTGCCATCCAGGTGGGTGGGGTCATGCACCTTCCCAGATCAGAGCATTGCTGCCAGCCTGTCACTGAGAGCTCTGAGGGGCCATCGGGAGCGCTGACCGTCTCTTTATCCTCTTTTTGTGTGTTTGTAGGCGTGTGCAAGTGCACGTGTGTATGTGTGTCCACATCAAAGGACAGCCTTGGGTGCCACTCCTCAGGCACTGTCCACTTTTTGTGAGACAGGGTCTCTCATTGGCCTGGAGCCCCCCAAGTAAGCGAAACTAGCTGACCAGCAAGCCCCAGGCATCCTCCTGTCTCCACTTCCACAGTTGTGGGGTTCTGGGTGTGTGTTGCCATGCCTGACTTTAACGTGGGTTCTGGGAGCCACACTCACGTCCTCATGCTTGCAAACCAAGCCCTTCGCCAATGGAACCATTTCTCTACCACAAGACCATTTGCAGCGTGAATTCACCGTACATGGTCTCCTCTGGGGTAGCGTTATTACAGACCGTGGTGTTTGCTCTGAAGTCTGCTCCTTATTCAGCATGGGCCAGAGACCTCTGCAGTCCAGACCCTCGTCCTCCATGTGACTTTAGACCATCTTGACTCCTTGCCATTTTTCTGGGCTCCACAGTCTCTTGCTGCCTGCAAAACCCCAGTGCATCTCTCCTTCGCTCCTCAGACCTCTGCCTGGGACATGTCTTGCTTTCTTCCAACGGTGACACAGCTCAGTTCCCTTTGCTGGAGACAGTAGCTCCCTGGATCCTCCACCAGGGCCGGAAGAGCCAGATAACATGTTGATTTTGCACCCAGCTGGCTGTTGGCTTGGCCAGATCCCTGTTCATGAGCTGTCTGTTGTAGCTGTCTGCCCTACGTTGGTTTACTGGGGCAGCTGTGACGAAGCATCTCAGGGTGGCAAATTAGTGGATGGGAACTTAACTTACACTAGGGACAAATGTCCCAGAGCAGGGCGCCACAGGCTGCCCTCCTCCCCCCAAGGCCTCTCTTCTCCTTTGCTTATAGGTGGCATATTTGTCCTATGTCAAATTCTCAGGGTTATCCCTCTGTGTTCTGATGTTTATTATTTTGTTTTGCGTGTGTGTGTGTGTGTGTGTGTGCATGTGTGCGTGCACATACATGCACATGCCAGAGGTCAATCTCAGGTGTCTTCCTCAGTTTCTCTCCACCTTATCTGATTACTTTTTTTTAAGGTAGGGTCTCATTCTAGCCCAGGTGGACCTAGAACTGTAGTCCCAGGCTGGTCTTGAATTCATAATGATTCTCCTGCCTCGGCTTCCCCAGTGCTGAGATTATAGGCACAAGCCAGCATGTCTGGCTTTCCACCTTATTTTTTGAGACAGTGTCTTGCACTGAACCTAGAGCTCTGTGATTGGTCTAGGCAAGCTAGCCAGCAAGCCCTGGGGATCTGCCTGGCTTCTCCCCAGTGTGGGGATTACAGGCGTGTGCCACCACATCTGGCATTTTATATGGGTGCTGGGAATCAAACTCAGGTCCTCATGATTGTAGATACTTTACCCACAAAGCCACCACTCCCCTCTCTGATGTCTTTTTTGTTTGTTTGTTTTGTTTTTTGAGGTAGGGTCCTCACTAGTCCAGGCTGACCTGGAATTCACTGTGTATTTTCAGGGTGGCCCTGAACTCTCACCATCCTCTTATCTCTATGTCTCAAGTGCTGGGATTAAAGGAGTATGTCACCATGCCAGCTGTTCTGATGTCTTATTGTGACGACACAGTCAGTGGGCTTGGCTCACCTTAGTGACTTTCTTTTCAGACCTCGTCTCAAAATATTGTCACATTTGTGCACCTTTCTGGTAGAAGTTCAACATAGAGTTTGAGGGGCACAATATAGCATATAACATACCCTAAACAGATTAATAAAATTGAAACTTATTTAAAGAAATATTATTTATTTATTTATTTATTTGCAAGTGGATAGAGAGTGTGAGAGAGAGAAGGATTGGAGAGGAGAAGAGAGGAGACAGAGAGAATGGGCACTCCAGGGCCTCTAGTCCTGCAAAGGAACTCCAGATGCATGTGCCGCTGTGCATCTGGCTTTACGTATGTACTGGGGAATTGAACTTGAGTCATTAGGCTTTGCAGTCAAGTGCCTTAACCTGTGAGCTTTCTCTCCAGCGTCCCCAAATGTTTTTGAGAAGGAGCAGCATGGATTTAAGTGGCCTGAAGTGAATGGCTTTCGGCAACTTGGACTCCCAGTTTTGTCAGGGGTCTTCAGGCTTTCCACAGGGGTGAGGCATGTTCAGAGAAGGGAGCCCTCACCCTCTAACATCGTACCACCTCCATGGCCTGGGGCACAGTTACACCGCTCTTCCTTATTCCATCACATCCTTTCAGCAGGTGACAGCATTTGCCAGGTTGACAGCATTTGGAACTACGTTTCCCCTGCTGTGGAGTTCCAAGGCAGGAGAGGCCTGGCTGGGTGACCCCGGTTTCCTTCTGGCCACTGCTTCTCTGCTGTGCTCCTGGGATGCACCCATGCGCTCTTGTCTCCACTCCTTAGAGCCCTGCCTAAGCTTTGGCATTTCTGGACAATAAGCCTAGGCTTCGTGTTGCTGGAGTCTACCCTGGGTAGGAGTCCATTTCTGCCCATCAGTCACTGCATTCTGAGCAGCCAGGCATGTGGGAATGCACTACTGGGCACACCGCATTCCCAGCCAGCCCTTGTATATACTTTATTTACAGCTCCATATTTTCTCAGCTCAGGGGATAATGTTATTTTTGTCCTGAAAACTTCAGCCTTCCTATTAATAACAAATGCAGACCCACGGCCATGGCCTGCCTCCGTTCGGTGCGCAGATCGATGGCAGGATATAGCTTGTGCTATATGTGGATTTTCTTTCCTGATAACACATTCCATTTAGGTGTTTAATAGTGCTTCATTACGATTTGTCCAGAGGGCCTGAGCAATGACTCTGTATCTTTTAATTCCTCTTGTTTGATTTCATCATGCAAAACTGAGTAGCAAGAATTTTAAGTTCAGTTTTGAGAGGAGGAAATTTTAGAGGCTAAAAAGGATGTTAAGGTCACTTGCTCCCAAGGCCTCATGGCGGAGATGAAAAGAACGGAGTCTAGGAGCTTACAGAGCTCAGCAGAGGGGTAAGGCGACAGCTCCATGGTTCAAGCTGCCTGCTCTGCGAGCCTGCTGGATGGAGCTCAGGCTGCTGCTACCCATGTGAAGCTGGACACAAAGTGGGCACACGCATCTGTAACTGACGGTACTGGCAAAACCAGGAGACTCTGAAAGCTTGAAGCTTGCTCACCAACTTGTTTGGCCTTCCTAGCAGCAAACAGTAAGAGAGACCCTGCTCAAAACAAAGTTCTAGGGGAGCACCAGCACCCAAGGCTGTCCCCCAACCTCTACACCCACGTTGTGGCACAAGTGTGCCCTTCCCCCCATGCTCAGCTTAGCAGGATCAGCTCCAGAGCTCAGACGCTCTTTGCTCGACTTGGCATTCCCCCTTTATTGATTTTTCTCAGGTAAGACAGCTCTGTGCAGTGCCCTGCCGTCCTGCCGAGCTGTCCTGCACTGCTGGCTCACTGTCCAGTGCTCTCTGAGGCGAGCCACTGCCTGGACAGGGAACTGTTTTCACGGCCTGCGTTCCCACTGCTGGCCACCGCAGAAGCCAGCAGCAGCCCTGGCACTGTGCTCTCAGGCAGCCCAAGGTGGCCTCCGTGGCTGGTTGTCTGATTGTCTGTGCTAAGGCTGGTGCCGGTGTCTCCTATGTGTAACCAGCAGAACTGACGGACTCTGGCTGGATCAAGAAAAAAAAGAAAAGAAAACTATAACCACACTTGAAGAATCTAATTAGACATTTAGGAAGATAGCAACCCCCCGTATGTTGTCCCCCCAATTATGTCTTTGTACAACTCTGATAGGAAATGATCTTGGAGTAATTGGAAGGTGTGTGCAATCCACCGCTGTTACCCCCAGCCGAGGAGCATTGATCTCGTCCTGCTTCCATCGATTTCATGTCACTCTGGGATGGACTCGTGTTTCCTTTCCTAACGGTGAGCACTTTCTGCCATTGTCTTCCATGACGTAGCCATGGCCTTCCAGCCTCGGTGCTGGTCAAAGTAACTGTGTTTCCCAGTGGCATTGTTTTGAAGAAATGTTTAAATGACCAAGGTAGGACATTGGTGGACCATGTTTCATGGAGGTCAGTGTCATGGGGAGTGCAGTGTCAGCCTGGGACATCAGCTGCAGTACAGTGTGGGTTACCAAGGCCCCCGAGGGTGCCTTCCTCTTTTCCTGGGAGGGATGCTGGCTCTGGCTCAATTCTCCTTGCCTCATGTCTCTTTCTTCTTAGGCCACAGCAACATGTGGATCTTGCCAGAAGTGGCTAGAGGGAGAAGATGCATCATGAGGTCGTACGGCAAAGTGAAAGCTAACTGGGGTTTGGAAGGCAGGGGACCCCGGGGCTTGCAGAACAGTCCGGAAGCAGATGTTTAGACATAGGCCTTGGTCTCTGGGATGACTGGCGTGCAGTGCTGGCACGGCAGCCCTGGGTGGTGGTCAGCGAGTGAGAAACCGATGGTGGCCGAGCCGGGGCACCGCTGCTGGTGACTCGGGGGCCTAAGCCGCTGATGGCAAGAGTCGTGTGTGAGTGCTCACTCGCACTGTGGAACCCGCGTCTCGTCTTGTGGAGAGAGAACTTTGAAAATCCCACACAGACACGGGCTTGTGTAGATGGTGATAACATCGGGGCTTGAGAAGTTAGTGTTTCTTTTTTTAATGTTTGCGTGTGTGTGTGTATATGCACGTTTGTACATGTGTGGGCGCACGTGTGTGTGCGCGTATGGAGGCCAGAGGACAACCTCGGTTACTAACTCTAGGAAGGTTGTCTACCTTCTTTGAGAGAAGCTCTCTCAGTAGCCCGGAGCTCACCCATTAGGGTAGAGTAGCTGGCCAGTGAGCTCCAGGGATCTGCCACTCTTGTGCTGGGATTACAGAAGAGCACCGCCACCCGGCTTTTTTTTTTTTTTAAGATACTTACCCTTCCTCCCTCCCTCCCTCCCTCCCTCCCTCCCTCCCTCCCTCCCTCCCTCCCTTCCTTCCTCCCTTTCTTTCTTTCTTTCTTTTTTGCTTTCTTTTTTTTTAAATTGGGCTAGAGAGATGGCTTAGCAGTTAAGACATCTGCCTGTAAACCCTAAGGATCCATGTTTGAGTCCCTAGGAACCCATGTAAGCCTGATGCACAAGGTGGCACATGTGTCTGGAGTTCATTTGCAATGGTGAGAGGCCTTGGCATGCCCATTCTCTCTCTCTCTCTCTCTTAAATAAATAAAATTATTTTTTTAAATCTTTTTTTTTAATTTTTATTTATTTATTTGAGAGTGACAGACACAGAGAGAAGGACATATAGAGGGAGAGAGAGAGAATGGGCGCGCCAGGGCTTCCAGCCTCTGCAGACGAACTCCAGAAGCGTGCGCCCCCTTGTGCATCTGGCTAACGTGGGACTTGGGGAACTGAGCCTCGAACCGGGGTCCTTAGGCTTCACAGGCAAGCGTTTAACCGCTAAGCCATCTCTCCAGCCCAATAAATAAAATTATTGAAAAATGTTTTAAAAACTTTTTTGCAAGAGGAAAGAGGTAGGAGAGAAAGAGAGAGAGAGGGCAAGCAAAGTATGAATGGGCATACCAGGGCCATCAGCTGCTGCAAATGAACTCCAGATGCATGCACCACTGTGCATCTGGCTTTACATGGGTCCTGGGGAATTGAACCCAAGTCCTTAGGTTTTGTGGGCAGGTACCTTAACCACTGAGCCATTTCTTCAGCCCCTCCACCTGGCATTTTATTCAGATTTGGGGGATTGAACTCAGATTCTCGTGCTTGTGAGGCAAACACGTTAGTGACTGAGCTATCTCCCCAGCTCAACGGGGTCTTCTTGAATCATAAGCACGTTAGTGACTGAGCTATCTCCCCAGCTCAACGGGGCTTCTTGAATCACAAGCACGTTAGTGACTGAGCTATCTCCCCAGCTCAACGGGGTCTTCTTGAATCACAAGCACGTTAGTGACTGAGCTATCTCCCCAGCTCAACGGGGTCTTCTTGAATCACAAGCACGTTAGTGACTGAGCTATCTCCCCAGCTCAATGGTGCTTCTTGAATCACAAGCATGTTAGTGACTGAGCTATCTCCCCAGCTCAATGGGGTCTTCTTGAATCACAAGCACGTTAGTGATTGAGGTATCTCCCCAGCTCAATGGGGCTTCTTGAATCACAAGCATGTTAGTGACTGATCTATCTCCCTAGCTCAACAGGGCTTCTTGAATCACAAGCACGTTAGTGACTGAGCTATCTCTCCAGCTTAATGGGGTCTTCTTGAATCACAAGCACGTCAGTGACTGAGCTATCTCTCTAGCTTAATGGGGTCTTCTTGAATCACAAGCACGTTAGTGACTGAGCTATCTCTCTAGCTTAATGGGGTCTTCTTGAATCACAAGCACGTCAGTGACTGAGCTATCTCTCCAGCTTAATGGGGTCTTCTTGAATCACAAGCACGTTAGTGACTGAGCTATCTCTCCAGCTCAATGGTGCTTCTTGAATCACAAGCATGTTAGTGACTGAGCTATCTCTCCAGCTTAATGGGGTCTTCTTGAATCACAAGCACGTTAGTGACTGAGCTATCTCTCCAGCTCAATGGTGCTTCTTGAATCACAAGCATGTTAGTGACTGAGCTATCTCCCCAGCTCAATGGGGTCTTCTTGAATCACAAGCATGTTAGTGATTGAGGTATCTCCCCAGCTCAATGGGGCTTCTTGAATCACAAGCATGTTAGTGACTGATCTATCTCCCTAGCTCAACAGGGCTTCTTGAATCACAAGCACGTTAGTGACTGAGCTATCTCTCCAGCTTAATGGGGTCTTCTTGAATCACAAGCACGTCAGTGACTGAGCTATCTCTCTAGCTTAATGGGGTCTTCTTGAATCACAAGCACGTTAGTGACTGAGCTATCTCTCTAGCTTAATGGGGTCTTCTTGAATCACAAGCACGTCAGTGACTGAGCTATCTCTCCAGCTTAATGGGGTCTTCTTGAATCACAAGCACGTTAGTGACTGAGCTATCTCTCTAGCTTAATGGGGTCTTCTTGAATCACAAGCACGTCAGTGACTGAGCTATCTCTCCAGCTTAATGGGGTCTTCTTGAATCACAAGCACGTCAGTGACTGAGCTATCTCTCCAGCTTAATGGGGTCTTCTTGAATCACAAGCACATTAGTGACTGAGCTATCTCTCTAGCTTAATGGGGTCTTCTTGAATCACAAGCACGTCAGTGACTGAGCTATCTCCCCAGCTCAATGGGGCTTCTTGAATCACAAGCACGTTAGTGACTGAGCTATCTCTCCAGCTTAATGGGGTCTTCTTGAATCACAAGCACGTTAGTGACTGAGCTATCTCTCCAGCTTAACGGGGTCTTCTTGAATCACAAGCACGTTAGTGACTGAGCTATCTCCCCAGCTCAACGGGGCTTCTTGAACAGCAAGGTTTGTTTTTACTTTAGTTCTTTTTTCCAGACAAGCTCATGATAGTATATGATCTAGAAAGAGGGAGATGGCAAGTGAGAAAGAGAAGAAAAGAGCTTATGCCTGCCTGGCACTAGTCAGCACCCTCTGTGAGTGTCTGTGAGGAATGGCCTGGGGATCAGGCCACTCCACAGCTCAGCACTGCATGTGCTGGGAGCTCATCCTCGTGGCTGAGGCTCCAGGCCCAGTGGCACAAGTGCTCCCCATGTCGTGCCTCTGTCTCTGCTTTGCTCGTGGGTCTCCTCTGCTTCCTGTCCATCCCCATCTCCACCCACTGCGGCGAGGACTTGCTCAGATGCTTTGCACACCATGACCAAAAGCTTTAATCCCTAAGATCCTTTGGAAAGAATCACTTAACAAGTGTGTTGTGTCGATGCGGGAATCAGATGGTGTGAGTCAATGGAGCCTTGCACACCAGCTCTTCCGGAAGTGGTCATGACAGTGTACATGACCAGTTATAGTGTTAGCCTGGGAAAATTTTATCTTCACACGTTAGGGTAAAACTGCTAAGAGACTTCTATTAATTTCCACAAGGCCAGAAAGGCATTTTCCCGCTTTAACATGGATATATAAATTTTGGACAATGCAATAAGACAAGAAAAATTTAATGAAGAATATATATTACATAAAAACTTAAATATAATTTGTGGATGTGTTTGTTGTCTAATAAATTGGAAATAGCATTGGAGTTATTAAAAGAATGTGTATTAAACTAGTTAATTATAACATGCAAAGATTGGCCAATCGTTGTTCTCTACATTAACAATCATTAGCTTGAGAACAAAGAGTGGCTAGATGTGGTAGCTCACTTCTTTAACCCCAGAAAAAGTTTGAGGTCAGCCTGGGCTGTATAGTGAGTTGTAGGCCCACCCAAGCTACAAAGTGAGACTTTCCAAAAGCAAAACAAACAAATAAGCAACAAAAACTAATAGGAGAAAATATCACATTCATTATATTATATAAAATATTTTGGGTTAAATTGAAGAAGTATTCAGAGCTGGTATAACACTTTTTCCATTTAGCTAAATAAAAAGTGTAGTATATTCCCAAGTGGGAAGATTCAATACTATACAGATATAATTTCCCCCCACAATTAATTAAAAATATAATTTAGTCCCAACCAAAATAATGCTAAGCTGTATCCCAGACTCCATCAATCAAGTGACTATACAACAAATGAAAAATGGTTGGAGAGAACATTTCGAAAAAGAAAATTTATGATTATTATATTTGCTCCTCCAAATTAACATTACAAAGAGATATCACCTAAAAACATAAGGACCAATATAACAAAAAGAAAAGTGAAAACAGAACCGAAGCTGTATAATAACTTAATATTCAATTCAAGGTAAGTTTTGCTTAAATGCTGAAAGAAGGGGATTTTCGGCAGATGGCTTTGGACACAAGGTTACTGTTTCTGGGAACTTAGACCCCTTGTTCCCAGAGGACAGCAGAACCAACCTCATGCTGAAGTGATAATTCCACATGGAAAACAGTTTATAATCTGGGGGAAGACTCAGAAAAATGCTTACCTGGTGTCAGGACGTGGAGGACATTTTCTGGCACAGTGACGAGGTCCTGAGAGGCAGTAAGACTGATCGAAGTTAAAACAGTTGCAAATTAAGATAACGTTTTAAGTTAAAATGAAAAT
Source organism: Jaculus jaculus (assembly GCF_020740685.1). Classification (NCBI taxonomy): domain Eukaryota; kingdom Metazoa; phylum Chordata; class Mammalia; order Rodentia; family Dipodidae; genus Jaculus; species Jaculus jaculus. The sequence continues at coordinate 112,965,979 of NC_059111.1, read as the reverse complement.
AAAGGGTATTGTGGAAAATGTTCACATATGACAGATGAAAAGTTAAACGTCCTTAAATGCTCTTAAAAACCAAGGAGAGAAATGAGCAGTGTTAGCAGAAGAGAAACAAATAGGCAGTAAAAAGCAGTAAGATGTTCAGCCCTCCAACAGTCAGGCACGGCTTAATGAAACGGAAGGCTCTATGATCAGCCTGGCAGACGCCAGGCAACAAGACCCCAGGCAGCGTGGCTGAGCTGAGGAAGCTGAGGGCAACAGGTCCTCTCACTGAGCCAGGAGTGAAGGGTGTCACTTTCTGAAAGGCGTTTTATTACTTTTTATAAAGGTTCTTAGTGTTGAAGTCATTTGGGTTGGCAATAAGCTTGTCATAGGAATTTGTCCAAACAAATAACAAAAAGCTAGCCACAAAACCTTTTAGTTCAAGGTCATCTATGACATAAAAGATGGGAGACAGGCGAAACAGCTGGGACCGGGGACTGCTGCGTAGCGTTCCCGATCCATGCAGCGGGAAGCCTGGGGCCAGGAACACCTAATGAGTCAGGAACCTTCCATGATGCCCTCTGAGGAGACAGGACTGCCACTGTAAGAAACCTTAGACACCCAATGTTGCAATGCAAATAATTTACAGTGGGGATGTGAGGCCGCACTGGTTTAGCCTAACAATGGCATTAAGGGGGATTAGAAAGCATTTGGCTGTATCTTTCAAGTTTTGTCAGCTGTGGTTATTTTGCAGGTGAGGAAAGGGAGGCTCCGAGGTGAATGAGCCTGGAAAGTCGCACAGCTCGTGAGCAGCAGCCTGGACAGTGGAAACCAAGGCCACGCCTGCCACCCGCTGCGGCTGGCTGACCACTTTCTCAGTCTGCCCTGTGCTCTCTTTAGCACCAAGCTTGCTTCAGAGCTGGTCTTCCGAATGTGGGGGTACGAACCCCAATGTGCAATTTGGCTTGATCAGCTATCGTGTAAGATTAAATTCTATCCCTGAAGGATAGCCTTTTATTTTTTTCCAGATTGGGGACATTTGCATCAGGTTCAATCAGTCCTTTTCACATTTATTAAATTGTCTTAGTGCCTCTTTTGTGGCTTACATTTACCTTGGGCTTAGGATTTTGATAAACGACATTTGTTTATATTTACTATCTATATAGGCTATTTATATGCTGAAATGCTTATGTGGCCACTAAATATTTGTTATATCTTAAGGTTCATGCCAGCCTTACATGTCATTAATGGGCTTCTGTCTTCCATGTGGATCAGCTGTCAAGGAGTAGTGCTCACTGAGGCCTCCTCTCTGGGAAATGGACCAATCTTGAAAGCTCACTTATACCCGGGAGGCTCCCCTGTCTGACCAGGGCCCCATGGAGCATGACAGATTCATGCACATCTGCAGATGTCTTAGATATTGTACTTTACAAGTCATTTCTCCACATGGGCTCATTTCAAGGCATTTCTGAACTTCTTGGGATGAGCAATGGGAGTTGGCTAAATCTCTGCTCAGGGAACTTTGTAGCTTCAGAAATCTGGGCCAGGCACTGTGTCCTGATGAGATCTCCCTCGAGCATCCTGAGACTATCTCACCGGCCAGGGACTGAGTCCTGGTGCAGGTCTCCCTCGAGCATCTGATAGAGGTTTAATATCTAGAATATACAAAGAACTAAAACTTTAACCAAAAAAAAAAAAAAATCAATCAACCCACTCAAAAAAATGGGCAAAAAACTGAACAGAGAGTTCTCAAAAGAAGAAATACAAATGGCCCAAAACACCTGAAAAGATGTTCAATATCTTTAGCTACCAGGGAAAAGCAAATTAAAACTACTTTGAGATTCCATCTCACTTTGGTCAGAATGTATATTATCAAAACCAAATCAAGCCAGGCATGGTGGTGTAAGCCTTTGACCCCAGCACTCGGGGCAGAGGCAGGAGGATCGCTGTGAGTTCAAGGCCACCCTGAGACTACATAGTGAATTCCAGGTCAGCCTGGGCTAGAGTGAAACCTGACATCAATCAATCAATCAATCAATCAATCAATCAATCAATCAAACATAATGACAACAAATGCTGGTAGGATGTGGGAGAAGAAGAGCCCTCCTGCATTGTTGGAGGGAGTGCAAATTTACTGCACTAATCAGTATGGAGGTTTCTCAAAAATCTAAGCATAGTTCTGCCGTTTGACCTGGTTACACCACTCCTGGACATACCCCTAAAGACTGTATTCTTTGCTGCACAGGCGCTTGCTCAGCCATGTTTATTGCTGTTCTGTTCTCAACAGTTAAGAGCTGGCATCAACCTAGATGCCCATCAACTGATGACTGGATAATGAAGATTGGCTCCTAGGTACAGTGGAATTCTACTCAGCAATAACACTTTAATTCTAAAAGGACATTTTGTCTCAGTGCCTCTTCTGGAACCAACCTGCTGTCCTCAAAATCATTTGTCACAAACAGCATTCTTCCCTCTTATTCAAGAAAGTATCAATGTGCAACTAACAAACTCATGTAAAATAAGATCCCATTACATTAAAGAGCCCGCCCTGTGCTGACCAGCACCTCCTCAGAACTCTGGAGGGAGGATGGGTTCCCCCAGCTGTGTCATTGATGCAGGCCAGGCACCTCCACAGAGTGCTCAGGCTTGGGTTTGTGGGGCGAATGAAGCTTCCCATGATCCCTACTAAGTAGCTGCTAGCAACAGCATGTCCAAATGCATTTGGTGGGGTGGGAGGGTGGAGACCCATGAGCAGTAACAGCTCAGGGATATGAGTGGTTGGTGCCAAGTGTTGAGATGAGGGGATAGAGCCAAGAAGCTCAATGAGGAAAGCAGGTGTCAGTGTAGATTTGGGGGACCAGGTTGTCTGCACAGGCTGTAGGCGTGGTGTGGGTGGCCAGTAGAGATGCTCACTCAGAGATCTCAGGTTTGTCAAGCAAACTGATTTCAGTGCTCCATCCCCCTCATTATCTTTCTTGTCCCTGCATAGAGCCTGGTTGTCCTCAGAGCTGGGATTCAGTGGGGGACATGTATGTTCATGCTGCAAGAACCACCTCAGTCCACTCACAAAACATGATTCCCAGCTCTGGCCTCTAGGAAGGCCATCAAAGGCAGCAGGTAATGGGTTGGACACAGGTCCTGTTGCTGCTGTGCTCCATATTTGCTAGATGTCAGCCCTTGGAGATGAGAAGGTACCAAGAGCCTGCATGCTGGAGAGGCTAAACCCACAGCTGATATGTCGACAAAGCTGGCAGCTTTGGCAGGCATCTGGTGATGAAGGTTTGGAGCTCTCTGGAGAGTCACCACTCCTGAGACCACACACTAGATGGTCTTAGAAGCTGGAGGCTGATGCAAGCAGTAGCAGTTGGGTCACCCAGCATGAAGAAGTGATGGCAGGTACACACTGATTCTTCTTTGGACCTCTTCATATCTGCTTTTGAAAGGTGCAACCCATGTGGAGGGCTAGTCTTCCCTCCTCAGTAAAGCTTTTCCCAAAATGCCTTCAGAGACACATCCAAATGTGTGTCTCCCAGGTGATTCTAAGACCAGTGAAGTTGGCAGGGAGGAATGATCATCACCAAGGACACACGCCACATGGAAAGCCCTCTCCTACGTAAAGACCTCCTATTTAGTGGCACTTTCTGGTCAGGAGGTGTGATGGCTCAGCCATACTCACAAAGCTTGCATGAGTCACATTTGGGCTGGCTTCTTAGGGACCCTGGGAGCTAGCACAGGGCAGGGGACATGACCCTGGGTAGAATTCTGCTCTGGAGCTTGGATTTTTATTATATTTGAGCCACGAGGCTCTTGAGGATGGCAGGGCTTTGTGCTAGGTGTATTTGGCGGTACAGCATTGATGGCAGGGGGAGGATCTCACAGATGCGAGTGCAGGGATGCCCTAGGACATCTGGAGTCTGCAGCGGCAAGAGGTGCTGACACACCCATTCTTGGAGAACAGAGCAAGTTTCTTTGACCTTGGTTCTGATGTTGGACCAGTGATGGAGGACAGGTGGCCTAGAAAGGTGTCCAGTGGCTTCCAGGTTGGAGCCTTAACTGGGTCTGGAGAGCGGAGCTGGCGAATATGGAGTCATGGGCCCTCTGGAAGTCCTGGAAGGTGGTAGTGTAAGGGTGCTCCTTAACCCTTAAAGCTTTTCCTCCAGGCCTGCAGATGGCCCTGACTTCATGTGTGGGTCTGAGTCTCCTTCCTGCTATGTGTGGCCCCTATGAGACTGTCATAACGACTGCACTTCAGCCTGGCCCCAGCCACGGCCCACACTTGAGGACTTTCCCTTCTGTTCCAAGTGCTGTCCCTAGCGCTGCCCTGTGCTTGGTAGCTGCTCCACAGAACTGCTTTGTTCTGCTTCAAGCCATCCACTGTCCTGTTACTCTGGAAAGCAACAAAGAGCTTGGGTGGCCTGAGTCATTGCTGAATACCCAGCAGCCTTTTCCTGCCCTTCCAAGACTGAGTTCCAGGGCAAGAACTCTGAGGCAGCACATGGTGAGGCTTGCGTTTGTCTTCTGGTGTCCTTTTCTCTCTCCTTCCTCCTCATTGTTGTCTTCCTCCTGCCCTTCTCATCTCCACTCTCATCTTGTGCCTATTTCCCTTGGTGTTGAGGGAGATGAAATGATTAAGGGAGTAAAGGAGGACTTTAAAGATATTTTATTTATTTATTTGCAAGGAGACAGAAAGAGAAGGAGAGAGGGAGAATGGGTGTGTCAGCACCTCTTGCCACTGCAGACTCCAGATGAATGCACTGCTTTGTGTGTGTCTGGCTTTATGTTGGTACTGGAAAATCAAACCCAGGCTGTCAGGCTTTGCTAGCAGGCACCTTAACCCCCAAAGCCTCTCTCCAGCCCAGGAAGGACTCTTGTTTTGAGAGCACCCCCTGAAAGCATGTTCTACAGTAGAGAAAGAATAGACTGTGCCAGGGGTCCCTGGGAGGAAGAGACGGATGTCCTGGGAAGACGATGTCATGGCTTCTTCCTGAATGCTGCCGCTCAGCTCCCCGAGCTCCTATGCAGTGAGGCATCACCTGGCTGGTGGGAATTGGTTGGCCATGAGGATTTTAGTTTGTTAGTTGCACTCCTGTCCTCAGATGTGACAATTCTTGGGATGCATGTTTCTTGTTCTCTTCCATGGTGATGTACTCTGGAGAGGCGTAGTGAGGGTCCTTCATCCTCATCTATCCACCCACCCACCTGTCCATCATCCATCCATTCACCCACCCACCTGTCCCTCCACTCATCTGTCAATCTGCCCACCTGTCCATCTACCCACTGCTGCAGCCAGTGTCTATTGAGCAGTTTAACCTACAGAAGGTGCTGAGTGCCGGGTCTGGAGACACAGCACAAGTTCCTGCAGAACATTCTGGAGCTCATGGCCTGCAGGGAAATAGACACTGAGGAAACAAATGTAAGCAGGCATGGAAAGGGCTGGTGGAACTGATGAGCAAGCTCACTGAGAGGACCCCCAGAGGGGAGGCAGTGCTCCAACACGGACCTGCTTTGGCTCTCACTGTTTTGCCGTTAAGGTTTTTTTTTTTTTTTTTTTTTTTTTGGTTTTTCGAGGTAGGGTCTCACTGTAGCCCAGGCTGACCTGGAATTGACTATGGAGTCTCAGGGTGGCCTCAAACTCACAATCCTCCCACCTCTGCCTCCCGAGTGCTGGGATTAAAGGTGTGCACCACCACACCCGACGCCGTTAAGTTTTTAAATGGAGACATATTGTGCTTACTATTTTCAAGTTTGCAATTCAGTGGCTTAGATACATTTACAGAAGCATGCAGCATCACCATTGCTCATTCCCAAACATTTTCGTCACCTACAAAAAGACTACACCACCACACCACTACCATTGCTCATTTTCCCTTCTTTCCCAAAGGCCACATAGCCACCAACCTTGTTTTTGCCTTTGTGGACATCTCCACTTGGAACACCTCACGCGCTCGGGGGGGTTCACACTGTGCCTGCCTTCTTCCGCTCCGCTCATCCATGTTGTAGCATGTGTCAGTGTTTCATTCCTTTCTATGGTGTTGTGGTTTGAATGTGGAATGTTTCCCACAGACTCATGTACTTGAACCTGGGCCCCAGCTGCTGTTGCTGCTTTGGGAGGCTGTAGGGACTGGCTGGGTCACTGGAGGACAGTCGCTGAGGGTTATTGTCTGGTCCCCTTCTAGTCCCACTGTACCTCCTGACCTACTGAGATTTGAACAAGCTGTTTTATAAGTTTCTGCAGCCACAAACTGCCCACTCACCCCCTTTCTCCACCATGATGGGCTAGTGCCCTCTGAAACCATGGGCCAAAAGAAATCCCCCTTTAGGTGGCTTCTCTAAGGCACTTTGCCATAGTGAGAAAAGTGACTAACACAGGTGGCTGAGAAGCATGTTCCAATGCAAGGTCAGCATGTTTGTTTTTCCCACTTATTAGTTAATGATATTTGAGTAATTTTCACTCTTAGTTATTACAAGCAAGGCTGCACAAGTTTTTAAAAGATATTTTTAAAAAGTATTTTATTGATTTGTTTATTTGTCAGAGAAAGAGGGAGAGAGAGAATGGGCACACCAGGGCCTCCAGCCACTGCAAATGAACTCCAGACACATGTGCCCCCTTGTGCATCTGGCTAATGTGGATCCTGGGGAATTGAACCTGTGTCCTTTGGCTTTGAAGGCAAGCATCTTACCCGCTAAACCATACCTCCAGAGCTGCATAAGTTTTTGTGTGAATGCAAGTTTCATTTTTCTCAGGTAAAGACCTATGGAGAGAATTGTGGGTCTTATCATAACTACAGATTCAACTTTTGAAGAAGTGTCAAACACTTTCCATCATAGCCAGGACAACTGACATTCCCTGTGGCCATGGGAAAAGTGGGTAGTCTCATTCTGTACCAGTCACAGGAGAGGCAGACAGGCCTGCTCTCCGCAGCCACACAAGAGGCAGGTAAGCTCATGTCACTTGAGCACCTGTCCCATGCCAAATGCCTGGGGCAGCTCCGAGTCTCCTTTTCCTCCAGGGTGCAGAGCAGTGGTTCCAGAATATGGAATCATGTCCACCTTCTGTTGGTCCCTCAGTCAGCCCCTCCTCACTCCATAATGCTGTTTCTACTTCAGCCCTGCTCCCAAGCCTTAGATGTACAATGCTTTTGTCTTTTGCTTTTGAAACTGCCTGCTATTCTGCTGGCTTAGCTGCTAGTGTCATTGTAAGGATTGTGGAGTTTGCTTTTTGCAAGCCTTACGTATTCCTCTGTGTGTGCACATGCCATAGCACATGTGTGGAGGTCAGAGGACAGCTTTGAAGGGTCTGTGCTCCACCTTCTTTGAGACAGGGTCTCTTGCTGCTGCAGACAAACCGCCAAACTACAAATGAATGTCAGACTAGCTGGTCCCTGAGCCTTGGACCCTACAACTGCACCTCCCATTGCCGCAGTCATGTTGGGGTCACAGACGCGTGCACCACTTTGCGTGTGTCTTCTCGTGAGTGACGGGGAATTGAACTCAGGATTTGCAGCAAGAACTTTTAATTTCTGAGCCATCTTCTCAGCCCATTTTGCTTTTGTGTTTTTAAGGACAAATTTTAAAAATATAGACATTCTTTGACACGATCCATCAACATACTACTAGACCCATTATAAGCAGAAGATGTCAAGTGAAACTGCACTCAAAGCACAGATCACCATGGCTACCTGTGGCACCCTGTGGAGGAGCTGGTATTCTCCTTGGTGACCTGGAGGCTGGCTGGGAGCCGTGGCTGCCACCACATTATGAGAGAGGACTGTCACCCTAGGAAAAGTTAGAATATCAAAATTTGCAGCAATTTCCCTTGGGGACACATCACCTTCACACCATTATCAAATTAGAAAGCTCTAAGCCAGACTACCATCATTTGTTGCAGTTACTTTCTCATTGCTGGACAAATAGCTGGCCAGAAGCAGATTATGGGAGAAAGGGGCTTATTTCAGGCTTATGAAATCTGATGGAAAACCATCAATGGTGGAAGAAGCTGGCTTACTTCCATAGATGCATTGCAGAGGGACACCACCAAACAGCCCACAAACATGAATAGCTTGAGTTCAAACCAGGTCTTCACATCTGGATACCAAGATCTGTCCCCAGTGATACCTCCTTTAGCAGGCTGCTAGAGTCTAAGTAGAAAGCTTAACCTTAATCTGAAATCTCCAAGGCAGTGGGGACATACATTCATATTCAAACCTCCACACCTTTGTAAGCCAGACAGTGTAGGTATGAGAAAATGAATTTTGAGGTAGTTGTCACCATTTTCACTTAATAGAGGACTTGAGGATCAGAATTGATGGGCAACTCACTCATTCAGACAGCAGATGCCAAGGCTGAGCCCAACTCTGACTTCAAAGTGCCTGCTGCTGACCGATTATTTGGAGTTATTTCTCATTTGCTGTCACCTAGCAGCACATGTCCTGTCACTGTTCTGTTTGGGATCTACACAAGGAGTGATTTTCCCTTGCAGATCTTTGAGGTCAGAAATACAGGTGACATAGATGGTGAGGGACACGGATGCTGTCAGAGAGTATCATTTCTGGAGGGCCTGGGGGCTGGTGGGCGGTGCAGGCTGAGGAACTTGATCTGGGGGGAGCATCAGCCACAACAGCGATGAGGGCAGTGTACTTTCTCTTCAGTGGAGCTCTTGGTTAATGAGGACAGTCACAAACACCTGGCCACATGGCCCTGGCCTGGATGACATCATTGCCTCCCTTTAGAGACAAAATGGAATTTGGGTAAGCTAAGTGTCTTCTAAGTGGAGAGACCCACTCATGTCAGATAACTTGGATCTTCTTGTTTTCACAGGAAACTCCTGCATCTTGGGATATCTCTCAATTTCTTGCTCTTTGGTCCCAGTCCCCCTCCTCCTCTTCTTCCTCCACCTCCTCTTCTTCCTCCTCCTCTTTTTCCTACTTCTCTTCCTCCTGCTCCTATTCTTCTTCCTCCTCCTCCTTCTCCTTTGCATGTGGGGTGTGTGTGTGTGCATGCACATACTTGTGTATGTGCAGGTGCACATGCATGTGCATATATATGCATGTAGAGGTCAGAGGTCAGTGCCAGGAGTCTTCTTCAGTTGCTCTCCACCTTGTTTGAGGAGACAGGATCTCTCATTGAACCCAGGGATCACTGATTTGGCTAGACTACCTAGCCATCAAAGCCCAGGGGAATCTTTCTGTCTCTCCGCCACTGAGATTAGAGGTATGCACTAGCATTCCTGGCTTTTACATGGGTACCGGAGACGCAAACTCAGGTGCTCATGTTGGATAGCAAACACTTTATCCACTGAGTCATCTCTCCAGCCCCAAACTTAAGTTCTTGGACCTTTGTACCACAGGGTCTTTGACTATATTTAGCAATGTATTTGGTAGTTCCTTGTGAGCCCCCTTTGGAGCTAAGTTTTATATAAATTTGTAGTATTATATCCAATTTATATCCTGCCTATAGGTAATGTATGTGTTACCATTTCCATTTAATGCCAGAAGAGTTGAGGCTCAGAAAGAATGGGCCACTCACTCATGCAGCCAGCAGAGGTGACCGCTGAGTCCTGGCTCTGGCTCCCAAGTCCTCTTGCCCAGTCACACTGAAGGAGCCACTAAAGATGGCTCCAAGCAAAGTGGCAGCTCAGACTCCCCTCTGTGCTGGGACAGTCCTGGCTGAGGAGAGAGCAGGCATGGGCACCGCCTGCTGGCCTGAGGAATGCAGCAGTTGCTTGCTTGCCCAGACTTTGCTCTGCCCCTCCTCTTTGCAGATAAGAAGGAAGCAAATCTCACTGTGGAATTCTCCAAGCCTGTGCATTCACAAGTGGTTTACTTTTGGGGGCTGAGAGCCATTTTCCCTCAGCCATTCATAAAGGGCCCGGCCCTCCATAAAGGGGCCTTTCTGGGGCCTGACTACACGGTACAAAGAGACCTGTGCAGGATGGGGAGCCCTCTGTGACTGGGACCCCAGAGCCTTATCTCCACTTCTTACTGAGTGACTGGCAGCAGCGAGGGCCTCTGGCCCCTGCATGTCTTAGTGGAGCGTTTGCTCACCCAGTGCTGTTTGGGTGGATAAAGCCTCTGCTCTCTGCCCTTGGTGCTGAGCTAACAGAGAAGGCAGCGTTATCAGCAGGGTTGTGTCTACCTTCCACCACAAAGGCAGGGGAGGGCAAGGGAAGTTGACCTCCTGGGGACCCTTAAGACAAAGCCAAGAGGGGAGGGAGGAAGGCCTTGGAGCTAGGCAAACATGGGAGTGCACAAGGCAAAGACAGAGGAATGCACATGGCTGAGAGGGGTATACTGGCCCAAGGACGCCCTGCAGAGACAGCTCCAGAATAGAGCTTGCCCACATGGGCCACACTAGCTTTTCAGGACAAGAGCTGCCAGGTCTGTGAGGACTCAGTGTCCTGGAACATGACCTTGCAAGATGGTGCCTGCAAAATAGGAAGGGCTGCTTGCTTTTTCTCAAGCTGGTGTTATGGGGAACCCTAAAGTCAGGCTTACAACAGAGGCTTGCAGACTTTCTATAGCCTCCATATGGACTTTATGGGATGATCAAGCCATTCTCCATGTGAGAGCACTTTCTGGAGAGGCAGCCACATTTAGGCCACATTAGGGATTTCCTGGATGAGGTGATGTCCACAGGAAGATGGAGGTAGAGACAGATGAGGTGGAGATGGAGGTAGTGATGATGGTGCAAGAGGTGGAGATGGAGGTAGTGATGATGGAGCAGGAGGTGGAGGTGGAGGTAGTGATTATCACGAGGAGATAGAGATGGTGATAGTGATGATGGAATAGGAGGTAGAGATGCTGGTAGTGATGACTGAGAAGAAAGTGGAGATGGAGATAGCGATGATGGAGGAGAAGGAGGTAGAGATGGAGGTAATGATGATGGAACAGGAGGTGGAGATGGGGGTAGTGATGATGGAGCAGGAGGTGGTGGAGGTGGTGATGACAGAGGAGGAGATACAGATGGTGGTAGTGATGATGGAACAGGAGATAGAGATGGATGTAGTGATGATGGAGGAAGAGGTGGAGATGGTGGTAGTGATGATGGAGATGGAGATGGAGTTAATGATGATGGAGCAGGAAGTGGAGACAGAGGTAATGATTATGGAGAAGAACGTGTAGATATAAGTAGTGATGATGAAGCAGGAGGTGGATGCAGAGGTAGTGACGATGGAGAAGGAGGTAGAGATGGTCTTAGTGATGATCAAACAGCAGGTGTAGATGGAGGTACTGGTGATGAAGCAGGAGGTAGAGATGGAGGTAGTGATGATGGAACAGAAGTGGAGATGGAAGTAGTGATGAAGCAGGAGGTAGAGATGGAGGTAGTGATGATGGAGCAGGAGGTGGAGATGGAGGTAGTGATGATGGAACAGAGGTGGAGATGGAGGTAGTGATGATGGAGCAGGAGGTGGAGATGGAGGTAGTGATGATGGAACAGGTGGTGGAGATGGAGGTAGTGATGAAGCAGTAGGTGGAGATGGAGGTAGTGATGATGGAACAGAGGTGGAGATGGAGGTAGTTATGATGGAACAGAGGTAGAGATGGAAGTAGTGATGATGGAGCAGGAGGTGGAGATGGAGGTAGAGATGGTCTTAGTGATGATGGAACAGAGGTGGGGATGGAGGTAGTGATGATGGAACAGAGGTGGAGATGGAGGTAGTGATGAAGCAGGAGGTAGAGATGGAGGTAGTGATGATGGAGCAGGAGGTGGAGATGGAGGTAGTGATGATGGAACAGGAGGTGGAGATGGAGGTAGTGATGAAGCAGGAGGTAGAGATGGAGGTAGTGATGATGGAACAGGAGGTGGAGATGGTGGTAGTGATGATGGAGAAGGAGGTGGAGATGGAGGTAGTGATGATGGAACAGGACATGGAGATGGAGGGGGAGATGGAGATGGAGATAGTGATGATGGAGGAGGAGGTGGATATGGAAGTAGTTATGATGGAGTGGAGGTAGTGATGATATAGAAGGAGGTGGAGATTGAGGTAATGGTTATAGAGAAAAAGATGGAAGTGGAGGTAGTGATGATGGAGCAGGAGGTGGGGATAGAGGTAGTGATGATGGAGGAGGAGGTGGAGATAAAGGCAGCGATGATGAACCAGGAGGTGGAGATGGTGGTAGTGTTGATGGAGAAGGAGGTGGAGATGGAGGTAGTGATGATGGAGAAGGAGGTGGATATGAAGATTTCATGATGAGCAGGAGGTGGAAATGGATGCAGTCATGATGGAGCAGGAGTTGGAGGCAGTGGTGATGGAGAAGCAGATGGAGATGGAGGTAGTGATGATGGAGTGGGAGGTCGAGGTAAAAGTAGAGGTGATGGAGACAGTGGTGGAAGTTGTACATGTAGAGGTGATAGAGGTGGAGGTAGTAATGGTGGAGAAGGTCGATTTATATGTAGAAGTAGTAGATCTAGAGGTGGTGGAGGTAGACGTGGTGAAGGTAGCAATGGACATAGAAATGGTGGAGGAGTTGGAGATAAAGGTGGCGATGGTGGAGGCAGATACAGATACGGTGTTGGATGTGGTAGTAAAGGTGGAGATCAAAGTAGGGATGGTGGAGGTGTAGTTAAGGAAATGGCGTTAGTGATGGTGGAGGTGGTAGAGATGGAGGTAGAAGTGGTGATAGTAGAGGTGATAAAAATGGTTTTCTTTTTTTTTGTTTTGTTTTTATTTAATATTTTATGGTAGTTGTACATACTTAGATGGTACAATGTAATTTCTTAGTGCAAGAACACAACATTTGATTGTCATTAAATCAACATAATTAACATTTCCGTCACCTTAAATACTCATCATCCTAATTCCTATTTTCTGGCTATTTTGCAATGTCAGTTAATATGCTACACACCCTGTTGTTAATGATATTCATTTAGTGTGCCATTGGACACCAGGACTTCTTATTTCACTATAATGTAGACTCTAATTTGGTTTGGGGTTTGTTGAGGGACCTGCTCCCCCATGGTTTTTGGCCAGTGTCAGCACAGTTCTTGCTGAGTGGTGGCCAGGATGCTCTTCTTTCTTCCAGGGCTTTTCTAAGCAGGCACACCAGGTGCTTCCGAACCTGATGGTTCCAGGGCTCTGAGGAGAAACTGGACAGCATAGTCTGCCATAGCAGACTTCAACATGGAAGCTTGTGTCTGGCCTACATGCCCTTCCCCACCTCTGAACCCTTCTTCCTGACACCCAGCCCCACTACCACTTATTTCTCACTTAACTCCAGGCCACATGTCTTTGTCTCCCCTCGGCTGATGCTTTAGGGTGAGTTGGCAGAGGCTGAGGACTGATGAAGGGGAACCTTCTCCTTTCCATACAGCCCCTGGAGCACAGGCCTGACCCCCAGTGGGGAGTCATCTGTTCAACTTCTACCCTCGTGCTATGATCTCTGTTCTCACCTTCTTCCCAAGGTATTTGAGGCTAAACTTAAAATAGTAGCTGAGAGCGTTCTAAAAAAAAGGGAAAATGAGGACAGAGGAAAAGGAGGGAACCAGATGTGAGGTTTCCTCACAAAGCATGCAGGATCCTGTGGGTGTTAGAGGTGCACCATGGATTTCACTCTGAGATTTCAGCTGTTCCCTGAAAGAGGAACATGTTATTAAGCATGCAGTTTGAACTGTCAATAGGTAAAAAGAAGTTTCTCAATGAAGGGCCAGGGTTCAGTGGCCAGAAAGGCTGGGTGGTCTGTCTGCTACAAGGGCTGGCTTGCTCTCGCTCTTCCATGCCTCCTATACCACTGGCACTGAGGGCCCAGCAGAGTGTAGTACTGGACTAGTGGGTGGAGTCTCTCTTCTGTGGTAATTTCAGATGGGACCCTCCCAAGGTGGCTTCTGAGTGAGGGAGAACATGTTTAAGCTCTCCACTGCAGCACAACGGTAACTGGGAAGTACGACATAGGAGACCAACTAGGTCTCGATGTTGCCAAGCAGTCCTGTATCCCACTGAGCCTGATTATCCACAGATTTTCTCAGATGTCACTTACTTGCTAAAATGTACTTGTAGCCCCCAAATCAGTACCTGTAACTCTTTTGAGGTTACTTCTGGATTCATACAGAATGCAGAAAAATTCCAGTAACTGACATTTAGGGGCCTGGTTGAGGTGGGATTAGGTGGCAGAAGCTGTGCCTCCTCTTCCATGCTCAACCTGTGGAGAAGCAGCCCTGCTGTGGAGAAGCATCCTGCTGTGGAGAAGCATCCTGCTGTGGAGAAGCATCCCTTCTGTGGAGAAGCATCCCTGCTGTGGAGAAGCATCCTGCTGTGGAGAAGCAGCCCTGCTGTGGAGAAGCATCCTGCTGTGGAGAAGCAGCCCTGCTGTGGAGAAGCATCCTGCTGTGGAGAAGCATCCCTGCTGTGGAGAAGCATCCCTTCTGTGGAGAAGCATCCCTGCTGTGGAGAAGCATCCTGCTGTGGAGAAGCAGCCCTATAGTGGAGAAGCATCCCTGCTGTGGAGAAGCATCCTGCTGTGGAGAAGCAGCCCTGCTATGGAGAAGCATCCCTTCTGTGGAGAAGCATCCCTGCTGTGGAGAAGCATCCTGCTGTGGAGAAGCATCCTGCTGTGGAGAAGCAGCCCTATGGTGGAGAAGCATCCCTGCTGTGGAGAAGCATCCTACTGTGGAGAAGCATCCTGCTGTGGAGAAGCAGCCCTACGGTGGAGAAGTATCCCTGCTGTGGAGAAGCATCCCTGCTGTGGAGAAGCATCTCTGCTGTGGAGAAGCATCTTGCTGTGGAGAAGCATCTTGCTGTGGAGAAGCATCCTGCTGTGGAGAAGCATCTCTGCTGTGGAGAAGCATCTTGCTGTGGAGAAGCAGCCTATGGTGGAGAAGCAGCCCTGCTGTGGAGAAGCATCCCTGCTGTGGAGAAGCAGCCCTGCTATGGAGAAGCATCTCTGCTGTGGAGAAGCAGCCCTATGGTGGAGAAGCATCCCTTCTGTGGAGAAGCATCCCTGCTATGGAGAAGCATCCTGCTGTGGAGAAGCATCCTGCTGTGGAGAAGCATCTCTGCGGTGGAGAAGCATCTCTGCGGTGGAGAAGCATACCTGCTGTGGAGAAGCATCCTGCTGTGGAGAAGCATCCCTGCTGTGGAGAAGCATCCCTGCTGTGGAGAAGCATCCTCTGTGGAGAAGCATCTCTGTTGAGGCCTATAGAGTGCCATTGCTTTTGTCGTTTGTTCTCTAGTTGGTGCTTTTGTTGTTGAAGGCCCCAGGGACAGTGATGAGGCTCCACCCAGTACTTCCGCACACCAGAACAACGTGATGTGTCATGTGGCCACAGCTGTGTCATATCCAGGCTCAGTGACGGGGTTTGTGATGGACAATATTCATTGTCAACTTGATTAGAATCACCATGCAAACACACTTGTGGATGTGACTATGGGGTATTTCCAGTAAGGTTTTACTGAAGAGAGCAAAGTCATCCTGAATGTGGGCAGCAGCATTCTGTGGACTGGAGTTCTGGGCTAAATGAGGTGGAGAAAGCGAGCCGGGCACCAGCTTTCATCTCTTTCGGCTCCCTGGCTGCCGGCAGTGTGACCAGCTGCCTCCCGCTCCCGCTGCCACACTTCCTCTGCTGTGGTGGATCGGGGGCTGAAACAATCCTTCTTGCCTAAGTTACCTTTGCCAGGTATTTTGTCACAGCAGTGAGAAAGTAACTAATACAGTGCTGCTAGCCTGAAACTCAGTGTTAATGAATCACTAATACGTGTCTTAAACTAATCGCATATGAAACGAGGGTGTGGGCTGGTGGAGGGCCGCGCAGTGACCAGTGTGCAGGGGTCTGGCTTGGATGTGCATTCAGTTGTCAGCGTGCTTAGCAGCTGCAGAGCATGGATACCTCACACGAGATACCGCTGCGTGTTACCTATCGCGGAGAGCCCGTGGGTCGGCAGCCCTGTGATGTCGACAGCCTGGTGTTGGCTGGGGCCACTTCTTCCAGGCCAGCTGGGTTGGTGGCCTTTCAAACAAGCACCTCTTTATTGTGGTCACTTGGGCATCACAATGGCATTTGTCTGTGATGGGATGTTGGGCCTTTATTCAATGCCACATTCTTTGTGGATGGTGGCGGTGCTGACTTCAGCCTCAGATACTGTCACCTCCATGGGGGTGGACACCCTGCTTGTCTAGGCAATCTCAAATGGCAGCGTGTGACCTTCCAGGCTGGACAACAAAGAGATTTTCATTTCCTAGGGACTTCCTGCCCATTCAGACTTGCCTTGGCTTAGTCACATAGCTAATGACCTTCAGGCCGGAGACTGTTTGGAAGATTTG
The DNA here is from genome assembly GCF_020740685.1 of Jaculus jaculus. NCBI lineage: Eukaryota > Metazoa > Chordata > Mammalia > Rodentia > Dipodidae > Jaculus > Jaculus jaculus. The sequence continues at coordinate 112,949,750 of NC_059111.1, read as the reverse complement.
GCCATGGAAGCCTACTTCCTCCCCACCCCAGTGCTGGACAACGTAAGTCCCACGTGGCAGCTTTCCTCAGCACCCAGCTTTGCTATCTGTCCCCTTCAAAGCCCGTAGGAGTCTGCGACACAATGTGTTGTGATGGGCAGGCCTCTGAGCAGCTGCTGGGAATGCGCGCTGTGACGAGCCAGCACACAGCACAGCGGGCAGCGCCAGGCCACGCCACAGGCTGATCCCGAGCTGCGCTAGCTGACTGGTGCCCGCACTGCTGAGCTGGCAAGTCACCACCTGCGTCATCGCTCAGATGTGCCGAGGGGTAGAGGGACTGAGTAAATGAGGTGGGTGCCTGTGGTCATCCCACTTCTGCCCCTGGCTCTTCCCTGGAGCCGGGGCTGTTTGAGGAAGTCCCCAAGGAGATGACAAGACAGTGGGAAAAGTCGCACCTCTATGCAACGTGGCAGCGTGGCTGGACTGGAATGTCAAGAGGTAGGGAAGAATGTGACAGATTCCCCACACATACAGCCCGGGGCATTGTGGCCAGATAGGCAGGGCTGCTCCTAGGGGACAGCAGGAGTCAGCAGGGCAACGACAAGAACTCTTTCCCACCTAAAAAGCAATAATAAATTTCTCTGCCTTCACATTATCTGAGCACAAATTTCCCAACTGTCACCTTAGTAACCACGGGGAAGGTGACGGATGTGGACGGTGGCCTTCATTCCCAAGTTACCTAGGTAACTGCTGTCCTTTCAGGCGCATGGGGACACAGCAGCCCCCGGTGCTTGCCAGATCTGAGGTCTTGCACTGTGCTGGAGCCATCTCTCTAACCTTCGTTTTCTCGTCTACGTAGTGGGCTACACAGCTGACCTCGCGGGTGGTGGAGCTGGTGTGGTGGTATGTGGTCAGCACCTGGACCCAGGCAGGCCTCAGTGCCCCCGAGCCTCCTCCACCCTGACACACCGTCTTCTCTGGGTTTGTACGAGACTGACACTGCGCGTCCCTGGGGAAGGGTGGAGCCAGGGCACTCCTCAGGTGTTTATGAACCATGTGAATCCTTGTTAACTGCAGGACAAGTGATGGACTAGTGAGCTGGATGCCTGACTCTTGACTTCACTGGCTTCCTCACCCTCACCCCAAGGCACAGGGGTTGTCTTCCCATTTTACTGACAAGGAAGGTGGGAAAGATGACTGACCTGCTGCGTGTCCCGCGTGTGGCAGGAGTGGGATGGGACCCTCCATCACGGCCTCGGCTCAGGGCTCCTTCTGTGAGCCGTACTGAGCAGGGAAAGACTGAGCTCTGGAAGAGGGCAGGGTAGCATGAGGTGGCATTTGATAGAGGCTGAGAAGGGGCCAGTTGGGCACATTCATGGGCTGGGACTGGGACAGGCTCAGGCAGCAAGTGAAGAGTTGGGATGGGCAGTCATCACGTTTGAACTTGGCAGTGACTCTTACTGTGCAGTTGGAGTGGTGTCTGCGCTGCTGGTGGATTTGCTGTTCAAGGAGTGTTCGTGGTCTCTTCTAGCTCCATGGGGGTCACAGGTGATGGGCACAGGAAGTCACTGAAACAGACATTTTTTTCCTGAAGGAGTTCACATCTAACCCGGGAGAGAAACGGAAGCACACAGAAACTTCTGTGTTGATGGTGATTTGTGTTGTGGAGAAAAATGGAAGAGGAGGAGGAGGAAAGGGAGTGTTCTAGATCATCCACATGGGTTAAAAACATAAGAACCAGGGCCTGGAGAGATGTCTTAGTGGCTAAGCGCTTGCCCATGAAGCCTAAGGACCCTGGTTCAACGTTCACTTCCCCAGGACCCACGTAAGCCAGATGCACAAGTTGGCACATGCATCTGGAGTTCATTTTCAGTGCCTGGAGGCCCTGGCATGGCCATTCTCTGTCTATCTGCCTCTTTGTCTGTCTGTCTGTCGGTCTTAAATAAGTAACCAAGAAACAAACTGATGAACAACAAGAACATAAGAACCAAAGGTGCCAGAGGAGTGCAGGGCACCTGAAGGACCCACCCGGAGAGGAAGGAAGGACACCCTAAGGACAGACCCAGAGAGGAAGCAAGGACTCCCCAAGAATGAACCCAGAGAGGAAGCAAGGACTCCCCAAGGATGACCCCATAGAGGAAACAAGGACTCCCCAAGAATGAACCCAGAGAGGAAGCAAGGACTCCCCAAGGATGACCCCATAGAGGAAACAAGGACACTCCAAGGACAGACCAAGAGAGGAAGCAAGGATACCCCAAGAATGAATCCAGAGAGGGAGCAAGGACACCCCAAGAATGAATCCAGAGAGGGAGCAAGGACACCCAAGAATGAACCTAGAGAGGGAGCAAGAACACCCCAAGAATGAATCCAGAGCGGGAGCAAGGACACCCCAAGGATGAACCTAGAGAGGGAGCAAGGACACCACAAGGACAGACCAAGAGAGGGGGCAAGGACACCCCAAGTTCAGACTCAGAAAGGGGGCAAGGACACCCCAAGGATGAACCCAGGGAGGGGACCAGGGGACTGCTGATGGTTGAGTGGGGAGGGTCTTGAGCCCACGCTTTGGTGGCCTGTGGGGGAACCTCAGCCTTGTCCCCGAATAGTGCACTGGGGACGGCTGTGCTGACAGGGGCTGTGCTGCTGTGTCCGTCCTAGAGACTGAGCGTGGGCCGAGTCTTCCCTTGGCTATTCTGTTTCACCAGATCCCCTTCGAGGCCTCAGGCGTCAGGTGTCCATGCAGTTGGGCCTCTTGGGCACTGGAGTCCAGGCTCTCTTTTGCTCATCTTCCTGTCAGCCCGCAGGGATTCCCATAGTCAGGTTGCTTCCTCCTGCTCCAGCCAGGAGCCTCCTCTCATAACCCCCTTGCAGGCAGCCTCTAGGGTGCCTCCCAGACTGTGACAAGTGAGATGTCTCCTGTGGGGCTCAGAAACATGGATGCAAGGTGGAGGAAAAGGGAGCCAAGCAGTGGTAGATAGATTCTGTGGACCCATGCGTCACCTATAGAGGCATGTGAAGAGGCCAAGCCATGGGGGAGGCTGGCAAGGACCACAGAGAGGCAGGCTTTGCTCACTTTCAGTTGTCAGGTCTGGTCACCTCCTTTGTTGACTCTGTAGAGATGACCTGGGCACAGTAAGCCACCCTTCTTCAGGTGTCCTGTCTGTACCTGGGATGGGAGAGTCCAGTGGGAGCTCACTGTCCCCGCTCTCTTGGGGGGCACCTCCTCCTCACATCTGTGTGCTTCGCACAGCCAGGCATCTCGTGTGGCCACATCTGGCCCGCAGGGTGTGAAAGAAGCAGGGGCTTGTCAGCTCCGGGAGCGTGCTCTCGAGGCATGTTTGCTGCTCCTACCCCACGCAAGCTCAGAAGCAAAAGGCCCTAACCCAGGCTGGGTGAGCAGGGCTTCCAGCTTGTTTCAAGGTTGTTACGAAAATACGAGTGGACTCCAAGCAAGTGTGCAGGAGATCTCTGTCACAGGAGCTTAGGCCTGCCTGGAAAGACAGGGAGGCCCATCTGTGCCCTTTGCTGTCACGCCGTTTGCTTTTAGCTCCGTTTTCTTATTTGGGTGTATTCTTGTAGCTCCTCATTTGCTTTCCTGACTCGGGCATCGCTGGCCTGCACGTGAACACAGTGGACCATCCAGTGTCTGGCTTCTTCACCTTTCTGCCCAGTTTTGTTTTGGAGCCAGAGTCTCTTTCTAATTGTTTTCACATCTTGTGGGGCTTCCGTGATTCTGGTCTCTGCTCCCTGGGGGGACTGGGGCTACAGGGGAGTGTGATCAGCTAGTGTCAGGACCCCCAGGCCTTCGTGTTTTCCCAGAAAGGACATCTAACAGTCAGAGCAGTCTCTTAAGTCCTGCTGCATGCTCTAATAAAAACAGCGAGGAAAGGCTGGGGAACACCGAGGGGACAAAGTGCATGTTGACAAGCCTGAGGACTCGAGTTTCGATTCCTGTTGCCCACATAAAAGCTGAGTGCAGTGACACGTGTCTGTAACCTCAGACTGGCGAGGAAGAGGCAGAAGGATCCCTGGGGCTTAATGGCTCAAAAAACAAAACAAAACAAAATAAAAAACAGGTTGAGAGGGATTGAGGAAGTCACCTGATATTGACCTCTGCCCTCCTCGTGTGTGAGCCCACATGTGTAAGCCCACATGCAAGCAAACATGCGCACATACATGCACACATACACCCTCCTTCTCTAAAAGAAACTTGGAGGAGAGGTGCCCGCCCTCCCCCTTTCTATGCTTGCATGAGCCTAAGAGCTATCGGACCTCACTGCTATTCCATTTGTCAGAGAAGGAAACCACCTACCACGTCCCAACCTACCATGTGTACCCTAACTATGGTTCACTAGCAGAATTGCAACATCATAGCAGGAACACTCAGCATCTGTACAATGTCTCTGGTTAACCACCAGGAACCCAACATCATAGCAAGAACACCCCAGCATCTGTACCCTGTCTCTGGTTCACCACCAAAACCCAACATCATAGCAAGAACACCCCAGCATCTGTACCCTGTTTTTAGTTTACCACCAGGAAACCAACGCCATAGAAGGAACACCCCAGCTTCTGTACCCTGTCTCTGGTTCACCACCAGGAACCCAACGTCATAGCAGGAACACCCCAGCTTCTGTACCCTGTCTCTGGTTCACCACCAGGAACCCAACCCATAGCAGGAACACTCAGCATCTGTACCCTGTCTCTGGTTCACCACCAGGAACCCAACGTCATAGCAGGACACCCCAGCGTCTGTACCCTGTCTCTGAATCACCACCAGGAACCCAACGCCATAGCAGGACACCCCAGCGTCTGTACCCTGTCTCTGGTTCACCACCAGGAACCCAACGCCATAGCAGGACACCCCAGCATCTGTACCCTGTCTCTGGTTCACCACCAGGAACCCAACGCCATAGCAGGACACCCCAGCATCTGTACCCTGTCTCTGGTTCACCACCAGGAACCCAACGTCATAGCAGGACACCCCAGCGTCTGTACCCTGTCTCTGGTTCACCACCAGGAAACCAACGCCATAGCAGGACACCCCAGCTTCTGTACCCTGTCTCTGGTTCACCACCAGGAACCCAACGTCATAGCAGGACACCCCAGCTTCTGTACCCTGTCTCTGGTTCACCACCAGGAACCCAACGCCATAGCAGGACACCCCAGCTTCTGTACCCTGTCTCTGGTTCACCACCAGGAACCAATGCCATAGCAGGAACACCCCAGCTTCTGTACCCTGTCTCTGGTTCACCACCAGGAACCCAACGTCATAGCAGGACACCCCAGCTTCTGTACCCTGTCTCTGGTTCACCACCAGGAAACCAACGCCATAGCAGGACACCCCAGCGTCTGTACCCTGTCTCTAGTTCACCACCAGGAACCCAATGCCATAGCAGGACACCCCAGCTTCTGTACCCTGTCTCTGGTTCACCACCAGGAACCCAACGCCATAGCAGGACACCCCAGCTTCTGTACCCTGTCTCTGGTTCACCACCAGGAAACCAACGTCATAGCAGGACACCCCAGCTTCTGTACCCTGTCTCTGGTTCACCACCAGGAACCCAACGTCATAGCAGGACACCACAGCTTCTGTACCCTGTCTCTGGTTCACCACCAGGAACCCAACGCCATAGCAGGACACCCCAGCTTCTGTACCCTGTCTCTGGTTCACCACCAGGAACCCAACCCATAGCAGGAACACCCCAGCTTCTGTACCCTGTCTCTGGTTCACCACCAGGAACCCAATGTCATAGCAGGAACACCCAGCTTCTGTACCCTGTCTCTGGTTCACCACCAGGAACCCAACGTCATAGCAGGAACACCCAGCTTCTGTACCCTGTCTCTGTTTCACCACCAGGAAACCAACGTCATAGCAGGACACCCCAGCTTCTGTACCCTGTCTCTGGTTCACCACCAGGAACCCAACCCATAGCAGGAACACCCCAGCTTCTGTACCCTGTCTCTGGTTCACCACCAGGAACCCAACGTCATAGCAGGAACACCCAGCTTCTGTACCCTGTCTCTGGTTCACCACCAGGAAACCAACGTCATAGCAGGACACCCCAGCTTCTGTACCCTGTCTCTGGTTCACCACCAGGAACCCAACCCATAGCAGGAACACCCCAGCTTCTGTACCCTGTCTCTGGTTCACCACCAGGAACCCAACGTCATAGCAGGAACACCCAGCTTCTGTACCCTGTCTCTGGTTCACCACCAGGAACCCAACGTCATAGCAGGACACCCCAGCTTCTGTACCCTGTCTCTGGTTCACCACCAGGAAACCAACGCCATAGCAGGAACACCCCAGCTTCTGTACCCTGTCTCTGGTTCACCACCAGGAACCCAACGTCATAGCAGGACACCCCAGCTTCTGTACCCTGTCTCTGGTTCACCACCAGGAACCCAACACCATAGCAGGACACCCCAGCTTCTGTACCCTGTCTCTGGTTCACCACCAGGAACCCAACATCATAGCAGGACACCCCAGCTTCTGTACCCTGTCTCTGGTTCACCACCAGGAACCCAACGTCATAGCAGGAACACCCCAGCGTCTGTACCCTGTCTCTGGTTCACCACCAGGAAACCAACGCCATAGCAGGACACCCCAGCGTCTGTACCCTGTCTCTGGTTCACCACCAGGAAACCAACGCCATAGCAGGACACCCCAGCGTCTGTACCCTGTCTCTGGTTCACCACCAGGAACCCAACGTCATAGCAGGACACCCCAGCGTCTGTACCCTGTCTCTGGTTCACCACCAGGAACCCAACGCCATAGCAGGACACCCCAGCGTCTGTACCCTGTCTCTGGTTCACCACCAGGAACCCAACGCCATAGCAGGACACCCCAGCGTCTGTACCCTGTCTCTGGTTCACCACCAGGAACCCAATGACATAGCAGGACACCCCAGCGTCTGTACCCTGTCTCTGGTTCACCACCAGGAAACCAACGTCATAGCAGGACACCCCAGCTTCTGTACCCTGTCTCTGGTTCACCACCAGGAACCCAACCCATAGCAGGACACCCCAGCTTCTGTACCCTGTCTCTGGTTCACCACCAGGAACCCAACCCATAGCAGGACACCCCAGCTTCTGTACCCTGTCTCTGGTTCACCACCAGGAACCCAACGCCATAGCAGGACACCCCAGTGTCTGTACCCTGTCTCTGGTTCACCACCAGGAACCCAACGTCATAGCAGGACACCCCAGCATCTGCACCCTGTCTCTGGTTCACCACCAGGAACCCAACGTCATAGCAGGACACCCCAGCTTCTGTACCCTGTCTCTGGTTCACCACCAGGAAACCAACATCATAGCAGGACACCCCAGCTTCTGTACCCTGTCTCTGGTTCACCACCAGGAACCCAACCCATAGCAGGACACCCCAGCTTCTGTACCCTGTCTCTGGTTCACCACCAGGAACCCAACCCATAGCAGGACACCCCAGCTTCTGTACCCTGTCTCTGGTTCACCACCAGGAACCCAACGACATAGCAGGACACCCCAGTGTCTGTACCCTGTCTCTGGTTCACCACCAGGAACCCAACGTCATAGCAGGACACCCCAGCATCTGTACCCTGTCTCTGGTTCACCACCAGGAACCCAACGTCATAGCAGGACACCCCAGCTTCTGTACCCTGTCTCTGGTTCACCACCAGGAAACCAACGCCATAGCAGGAACACCCAGCGTCTGTACCCTGTCTCTGGTTCACCACCAGGAAACCAACGCCATAGCAGGACACCCCAGCGTCTGTACCCTGTCTCTGGTTCACCACCAGGAACCCAACCCATAGCAGGAACACCCCAGCTTCTGTACCCTGTCTCTGGTTCACCACCAGGAACCCAATGACATAGCAGGACACCCCAGCATCTGTACCCTGTCTCTGGTTCACCACCAGGAACCCAACGTCATAGCAGGACACCCCAGCTTCTGTACCCTGTCTCTGGTTCACCACCAGGAAACCAACGCCATAGCAGGAACACCCAGCGTCTGTACCCTGTCTCTGGTTCACCACCAGGAAACCAACGCCATAGCAGGACACCCCAGCGTCTGTACCCTGTCTCTGGTTCACCACCAGGAACCCAACACCATAGCAGGACACCCCAGCTTCTGTACCCTGTCTCTGGTTCACCACCAGGAACGCAGCACATGTGACTGGAAGAGAAGTGGTGAAGTATGGTGGTCCAGTGGCGATGGAGGGGACTTGAGTTGGAACCCAAAGGATCCAGCCATCTTTACTGAGAGCATTTGGCCTCAGCCACCCAGCAGGCTGGCAGTGTGGAGGTGAGTGGCTGCTGGTTGGAGGTCTCAGGACGGTGCTGCCCTTTCTCTGTGATTCTCGCTGTCTCCCTGTCGTCACAAGATGGCTGCCCCAGCCGTACACTCACAGCTATGTCCAGAGAGGAAGAAGGGGTGGGGGAGTGCCACAGCCAGGTTAGAGCTATGTCGCCAGGCTACTCTCACTTGCCTAGGAGGCTGGCGAAGAGGATCATGTTGGCGTGGGCATGGTGAGTGGGAGTACGGGTTGGCATGGCCGGCTGGGCAGGGGTGGTGGGGGAGGGGCTTCAAGAGCCCAGATGTGTAGGAAGCAAACAGGACAGGCAGAGCCATGCACAGAACCCGTGAGTAGGGCCTGGCGCTCTGATGAGCCCCAAATGCCACACAGAGCGGGTGGAGTCTGCTCTGGGCTGGCAAGGGCTAATGTGATAGAGATCTGGGTGCATTCTGTTACCATGTTACCGTGGGTGGAGGGGCTATGGGTAGGTCTAATGTCTGCAGCAGGTGAGCAAAGTAACATGGCCATGCTTGGGCTCCAGGGGAAGCAAGACTCGAATCGTTGTTCAAGTCCCGGGAAGAAGTAAGACATCTCTCTAAGCCGGGGCGGCTGGGTACCAGGGTAAGAGAACCACAGGCTGGAGGCTCAGATTAGCCGAAACTGGGTGTCCTGGGAAATGTGTACTGTGCACCTAGGACCAAACACCCACTTTACAGCCAAATCCGTGGGGTCTGGGAAGTGAGGCTGCACCGTGGAGAGATGGTCACAGATGTGATGAGAGTGTGGTCAGGCCGCCATCCTTCCTGGAGACCTAAGGTACCAAGGAAGATGACATCACCACCCTCAGGACCTCTGACACACTCCACGCTTGTCGAGGACATGGCCACCTTCCAGCACAAGGAGGATGTGGCAGACGGAGGCTCTAGGGAGCAGTAGTGTTGGTGTCATGGGAACAGTCAAGCGTGAAGCTGGGCTGAGAGCTGGGGTCGTCTGTGCCCTGTGAGAAACTCCTGTCCCTTTGGCTGTCCTTGGGAGTGGGAGCAGCTTTTACCCGTCCCCTGTATGTTGCGCCTTGCGCCTCCCGTGGCACTCCTCACTGGCTCTCAGTTCTCCCCTAGCCAAGGACCTGCTTCTGCAGGATTCCAGCTGGGCGAGGTGCTTGCTGAGGGTCCAGAGGCAGGCCGGATTTGGTCAGTTATAAAAATATCGGGCACGGGCGGGCCGGGAACGGAAACGTCCTCCCGACGCGCTCCCGCAGTATTGGACTGTGCAGTTAGAGCTCTGAGCGGCTTCCTCAAGAGCCACAAGATGTCAAGCGGCAGCACCGAGATTAATTCTGCCGTTAATGACCAGCTCGAGCGTTGACCTTGGGTGGGGGTGTGCCTCGTTCCCAGAGCACATATCTCTTCCATCTACCTTGCTTCTGGGGTTTGTGAAATTAACTCTTTATTCTCAACCAGGTAGTTCCCCAAAGGCATTTAATAAATTAAGTTCATCTACCTCAATTGATTTTTTAAAACAAACTATCTTTGTGAGTATGCTGCCTATGTGTGTTTGTGAGTACAAGCAGGCGTGTGTGAGGAAGTCACACAACAGTCTGAGTGCGGTCCTCGCCTTCTTGCTTGGGGCAGGGGATCAAATTCAGTGCGGCAAGGCCGGACTAGCTGGCCTGCAAGATTCTGGGGTTCTCCAACCTCTGCCTCTTACCTCACATTGGGGCTCTGGGATTACAGCATTCAGCTTGGCCTGGGGTCAAGGGATCTGAACTCAGGTTGTCACACCTTGGCAGCAAGCATATTTTCGATCTGAGCTATACTCCCCTATTTATTCTGTTTTAATTACTAAAAGGGATTAGGTATCATTATGGCTTTTTGAACACTATTTTTTGAACACTATTTTCATTCTCATCCTACTTACTGTCACTCATCCCTCAGTCCACCCATAGCATCATCATTCCTTTCCTTTGCAATATCCCCCTTGTATCCTCCCCCTCTCCCACCCCCTCCCCCTGACATCCTCCCCTCTCTCACCCTCCTCCCCCTCTCCCTCCCTCCTCCTCTCCCATCCCCTCACCCCCTGTGTCCTCCTCTCTTATCCTCTCGTTCCCCTTCTTTCTTCCTCCTCCTCTCTGCTTGAATTGCACCTGGATCTATTCAGCCGTCTTCCCCTACCTGCAATCTCTTTTGACCCACTGTCAGTTACCTTTCTAGCTTTTTAGTTTTTAACCAAGCTAGGATCTGCATATGATAGAGAACATGAGATTTTATCTTCTACATTTGGGTCACCTTGCTTAATGTAATGCTGTCCAGATTCATCCATTTTCCTGAAGATTTGATAATTTTATTTTTCTTTACCTACTTCTAATTAAAATTCCATCGTGTGTCTGTACCAACCTGGGGTTGTGGAAGTGCCCAGCAGAGGAACAGAGGGATAGAGGCGAGGAGCAGAATCCAGAACAGTTCCAGGGGCAGAAAAAGTGGCCTGAGGACATGTGGGGAGGAGGGTGCCTGGCCATGTGGGCGTTTCTCTGAGTGGGCTCCTCTGCGATTCCTGTGGACAAATTGTGGTTGCTCTGTCACCTGGCCTGTCCTGGGAAATAGACTCTTACTTTTAGGCTCCCCTCAGGTCCTCACCCATTCACACCTTCCTTCTGTTACCATCCAAAGTGCAGCCCGTCCCTGTTGCTCACAAACGCCAGTTTGGCAGATTTTCCTGTTTGCCCAAACCAGTTTGTGACTGTCAGCAGTACTGTCCTTCCAGCCACGTAGAGCCGGGCACTGACAACACTGTGACCTGCCTGCTGTGTTAGTAATTGCTCACTTCTGTCACAAAACGCCTCACACCGTCACTTAAAAGGAGGAAAAGACTGATTTGGCTCATGGTTTTGGTAGCGTTTGCCTTCTCATTGCCGGGACAAAATAAATACCTGATCAAAAGCAAGTTATGGGAGCTGGAGAGATGGCTCAGGGGTTAAGGCACTTGCAATGCCCAATGACCCCGGTATAATCCCTAGAACCCATGTGAAGTCAGCTTCGCAAAGTGGCATCAGGACCCTCAACCTGTCTTGAGTGGTGAGGAACTTTCATGGTGTGGTGGGAGGATCCGTAACCCTGTACGCTCCAGATTCTCCGTCTGGAGTCAGGAGAGCAGGATGCCAGCGTAGACGCCACGCACGGAGGTGACAGCTGCTCATACAAACAAGCATACCTATTTCCTTACCTGTAGAACAAGGTTGGATGGTGCTTCCAGCTCATCACAGTCTCCCCTGGGAATGGACAGGGGTGTTTTACACAGGGCTGGGGGCTTCTTCACACTACTTTCTCCCTCCATTGGCCATCCATGCCCACAAGCCCCAGGAGATAGAAAAGACATCATGGGCTCTCAACTGATGTTTGCCTCTAGACTCAAAGACTCTTAAAGTTTCCCAAACATCTAGATTCTCTGGACACTGGTCTCCCTCCTGCTGGGTTTGGAGTGAGTTGTTTCATTATCTAGCCAGCAATTTCAACAGCCAGCTACACCTGCCTTTGGAATCTTCCTGCATGGGTCTCAGAGCAGGCGATACTTGAGACTCATGCCAGTTTTACTTTGTGTAGGGAGGTCTTCCTAAGCTCCCTACTCAGCCCTTAGCTGGGGCCTCTGGGACTTGATCTAAGGCTAGGCCCTTATAGCATTCTGAGACCTCTAGACAGCACATAAACCAGACCAAACAATCTGCCAACCCTGACATGCTACAGGCCTGTTAACTAATGAATTGATGATTGAGGTAATTAGCACCATTAACACATTCATTAACACTATGGATCTAATGGCTCCCAATGCTGGGCTGGCCTCATCAGTGCTTGCAAAAGCCCCATTTTCTAGAGAACACTTGAGCCCTGCTGTGTTCCGGGCACACACAGAGAGACCGAGAAAGATTCAGGCAGAGATAGAGATAGAATGGGAGAAAAGACAGTGCACCCTGGAGAGGGGCTGTTCTCGCCAACAGGCCCTGGCATCCTGGGGCTTTGTGGCCAGTTTGCAGTGGCACACACCTGTTACAGGAAACTGGGTGGGGACCTTCAGCCGCACAGGGCTTTGGTGTCCTCAGAGCTTCTTCCTCTGCTCCTGGCCGTTCTGGCAGCGGGTCCTGTTAGTGATGCCAGTCCTGCCATCCTCTAAAGCTGTGGGGAGGACGTAAGTGAAGCTCAGCCAGGTAGAGCAGCCTGCCCAGAGTCCACTTTCTGTATAGGGTGCAGTAGCTCATCTACAATCTGCTCCATCTTGTGTTGAAGTCATAGTCACAGACCTCAGCACATACGAATGCTTCACCACGTCCCACACAACACTGGACCGCTTAGAGGACCTGCGGCCACCATGCCGTAGGGGTTTGCAGACGTTCCGTCTGTGTTGATCACATAGTGATGCAGTGGCTCGGTGGACATTTCTCGGGGCACGTCCCTGCCTTTAAGCAATACATCACTGTGTTTGGACAATTTTTGCATATGCAGCTAAGGCCAAAGGAGGTATTTCAGACCTCTGAATTTCTGACCTCCTGGCGACCTTGTAGGAAATTAGGATTCTCACGCAGAGGGCTGTAAGAATACAGGGGAAGTTGGCACATCAGGGCAGTGAGCCTGCTGGCCACAGCCTCAGCCTGTGAGACTAGGTCTGCCGTCCACGCGTCCCGCTCCAGTACTCGTTGCATAAGCCTCTGCAGACGGCCACAGGATCACACCGCTCCTGCCCTCCTCTGCCCACTCCCGGCTCCTGGCCTGTCCACATGGCCGCTGGCATTCTTGTTCTTTTTTGAACTGCACTGGCTGCTTCATCTGCTGGGATGTCCCCAGACACCCTCTCAGCCGCCCACTTACCTCAGTCTGTCCAGTGTCCCCTGCTCTGTCATCCCCCATCTCTCTCCCTAGCAGCTACCACCATCTGTTCATTTGCTTGTCAGTTTCCACCATGGGATCAGGGGTTCCCTTGAGGGGGGTTTGTCACAGCTAAGTGCCTGGTGCTTAGGACTCAGCATGAGTTTGTCAAGTAAAGAATAATGAGGTGAAAATCCTGTCCCACAGAGCTGTGTGATGTCTTCCCACTTTGCCCACCTCTCTGGAGGAAGGACCCCTATAAAGCTGTGAGGTAGGGACAAGACCAGGGCATCTTTTTGGAGTGACTCTCCTTCTGGAAAATGCTGTGCCCTGGGCTCTGTCTCTCTAATAAGAATGCAGCTGGTATCTGCATGCAGGCTGTGGCTTTTGTGGTGGGGACAGAACACCCTGGAGGTGCTGTCATTGTAAAGCTACCTGAACTCAACAGGAGGGCTGGGTCGGTGGTCAGTCAATGAAAGTGTTTGCTGTGTAGATGTGATCGCTGGAGTTCAGCTCCCCAGAACAGCTGTAAAGCTGGATGAGGTAGCACTTACCTGCAATCTCAAACACCTAGGGTGAGATGGGGAGTGGAGACAGAAGACTTCCCAGAAGCTTGAGGCCTGCTGGCCTGGGGCACAACTTGTAAACAAGAGGTCTTGTCTCCCTGGGCACGCCACTGGCGCACGTCTTTAATCCCAGCACTCAGGAGGCAGAGGTAGGAGGATCACTGTGAGTGTGAGGCCACTCTGAGACTATGTAGTGAATTCCAGGTCAGTCTGGGCTAGGGTGAGACTTTACCTCCAAAAAAAAAAAAAAAGAATTAAAAAAGCGAGGTCTTACTTCAGATAAGATGGAAGGCAAGGAACAATACCCAAAGTTATCCTCTGGCCATCGCCCTTGTACTGTGGCATATGCATGCCTGCACTCTTTCACACCCACACCCACACATCACATACACACCCAAATAACTAAAAAACTCAAAATTAAACAAATTATGAGTAAGCCATATGGAAACCTACTTCTTCGTAAGATAACTAAAAAGAAAAAATGATAAGTTTAGAAAAGAGTTTGGGCAGTAGTACCTTGTGAAGGTATAAATGCCGTGCCCAGAAGGTACAGATTATCACAGAAAAATTTCATTGTCAGGGATGGGATGCCTCCCAGTAAGGTGTTGATCAGTGAGGTTCCTGAGGTCCCCAAAACATTACAGGATATTGCCAAGGTTCTTGGTTGCCCACCAAAACTAGATGGTAAGACCTTATTGCTGAAGATACCACTGCTTCAGTTGCAGGACACTGAGAGATCAGCGAGAATTTAGCTGGAAGCTTCCTCCCTGCTGACTAGTGGTCACAGGGCTGGAAAGAGCTATGCAGCCTGCTGGAGGAGGAAAGTCACTGGTGGTCTTAAGCAGCAGTGGACTCTGCAAGCAGCACAACGAGCCAGCCAGGTAAAAGTGCTATGTCTGCAACAGTGCTATGTCTGCTATGCGAGTAACCAATGGCTCTCAAATTCCATTTAAATACCTGCTCCATGGGAGCAAATTCATGCCTGATTCTGAAAACCTGGTCAAAAGCCTATGGCTAAGCAGGTCACAAACCCTAAGGGGAAGTTACTACTCTTATTTGGCAACATGGATATTTTATGCCCATCCAGTTGCTCTGGAAATACTTGTTTATGCAAATATGTTAGTGTTCCTCTCATTTTTTGTTAGAGAAGTCTCTTTTTTCGGATGGCACTGATTGCAGGGGAGACTTGAAACTCATCAAAGTGCTGTCAGGAGTAGCAGTTGAGTCCTCAGCACTTCATGAGAAGTCTCTCTCACCCTCCGATGGCTCAGGGGCGATCGGGGGGTGGGGAAAGAACGTAGGAGCCAGGGCCGGGGAGGAGTGCTTTGGGGTGCTGTCCCTCAGAAATAAAGTGGTTGTATTCATGGCCTCATAGTGGCTGTTCTTACTTCACAAGACCTGCATAAAATTAGGCCCACCAACAGGTTGTTGTAGGTCATGGAGGGTGGCAAAAACGAGGTATCAATATAGAAGAGGGAGTAGCAGGGAAAAGAGTCGAGGGCCAGTGGGAGGAGATGAGGGGACAAAAGTGGGTGGTGGGTGGGAGGGTAAATTTTTTTTTTTTCTGAAGTAGGGTCTCACTCTAGCCCATGCTGGCCTGGAATTCATTATGGAGTCTCAGGCTGGCCTCAAACTCATAGCAGTCCTCCTACCGCAGCTTCCCAAGTGCTGGGACTAAAGCATGCGCCACGATGCCTGGCTTCAAATTTTTTAGACAAGAAAAGTCCTCAACAGAGGCTACTGATGTGGCTCACTGGATGAAAGTTATGCACGCATGAGGGCCTGAGTTCAATTTCTAGCACCCATAAAAACTGAGTAAGGCCATGCATTTTGTAACCTTAGCACTGATGCTGGGTGTGTGTAGGGGAGCAGGAGGATTACTGGGCTTGCTGGTTAGTCTATCTAAAAAAAAAAAAATAAAGACAAGTTTCAGGCTGGAGAGATGGCTTAGTGGTTAAGCGCTTGCCTGTGAAGCCTAAGGACCCTGGTTCGAGGCTCAATTCTCCAGGACCCATGTTAGCCAGATGCACAAGGGGGCACACACATCTGGAGTTCCTTTGCAGTGGCTGGAAGCCCTGGCATGCCCATTCTCTCTCTCTCTCTCTCTCCCTCCCTCTTTCTCTCTGTCTGTCGCTCTCAAATAAATAAATAAAAATAAACAAAAATTACAAAAAAAAAAACAAGTTTCAGCTTCAGTGAGAAACTCTGTCTCAAAAAATAAAACAAAATACTGATAGAGGACTTCCTCCTGTAGCCTCTGCATAGAGGTACATGGAGGGACACATCTGTGCTCTCGCTCTCTCTTCCTCTCCATGTGTGCTCCAATTTTTAAAAAGAAATAAAAAAAATATATTCCAGGGCTGGAAGGATGGGTTAGTGGTTAAGACACTTGCCTGCAAAGCCAAAGGACCCAGGTTCGATTACCCCAGACTCATGTTAGCCAGATGCACAAGGGGGCGCTTGTATCTGGAGCTCGTTTGCAGTGGCTGGAGACCCTGGTGCGCCCACTCTCTCTCTGTCTTTCTCCCTCTTTCTCTGTCAAATAAATAAATAAATAAGTGAAAATAAAATATTTTAAAAGTACTGCAGCTGGACGTGGTATCACATGCCTTTCATTCCAGCACTTGGGAGCTAAGGTAGGAGGATCACCATGAGCACAAAGCTAATCTGGGGCTACCGAGTGAGTTCCAGGTCTGGGCTAGAATGAGATCCTGCCTTGAAACCAACCAACCAACCAAGTGCTCCACAGGAGGCTCTGGCCGCACTCACTGTCATTTCTTAGGGCTCATAGTGTCTGGTGTTTTACAGAGAAAGTTTGCCTGTCTTGATGACAGACCCTCCATGACTCTCTTGAGTATTTTTCTCCATTTTGTGGAGGTGTGAGAGAATGTGTCTAAGAGGGTGCATAGCCTATATACCCCCATGTGAGGTGAGCTTTCGCTGGAGACTGTGGGCTGGCGCTGTGGTGGTGGTGGTGGGGGGGTCCATCCCAGGGAGAGGCCGCTTTTGGCTTTTGTCTTCTTTCCATATCCCTGCTTTCCAGAACTCAGTAGCCCAGGAAGAAAAATGGATGCGAGTTTTTACTGTACAGTGTTATTGTAGGTAACCATGGCTATGGTTGGAGGTGCAGCTTTCATTGCTACAAGTCTCCCAGGTAAAGAACTTAAGGATGAAAGGCTTTATCTTGGCTCATGTTTTCAGAGATTTTGGTCCACGATCCCTTGGACCCACTTTTTATAGGGCCCTGGTAAGACAGCGCATGGTGGGAGAAAGAAGGGTGAGGTGGAGAAAGGGAGGGAGAGGGGGGCAAATGAGTCCTCACAGGGGTGTTCTGGTCTGAGTCTGAAGTACCCCTTGCAAGCTCATGTGTTTGAATGGTTGGTCCCCAACTAGTGACGCTGTTCTGGGCTATGGAGGTGGGGGTTGGCTAGATGGCACGGGTCCCTGGTGCTGGGGCTTTAGAAGAACAGAACAACCCTGGTTCCAGTCTGGCTCTCTGCCTTCCGCCTGCTGCTATGCACAGAGCCACAAATGCAGCTCTGTCTCCCTGCCCTGAAACCCCCGAAAACCTGAGCCAGAATTCATTCTTTCTCCCTTAAGTTGTTTCTACCAGGTATTTGTCAGCTCACTGAGAAGAGGGGAAAAAACCACCTAACACAAAGGACAGGCCCAGTGACCTACTTCCTGCAGCCAGCACCGCCCTCTTCAGTTTGCACCACTCTCAACCGCACCACCGCCTGGGGACCAAACCTGGAGCACACGAGCTTTATTTATTTTTTATTATACAGGGTTACACGAGGCCATCTTCACGCAAGTGTGTAATGTACTTTGAGCAAATCCCCCATACCCTGCTATTCCCCTTATCCCCCCCCCCAACTCCCGCTAGTGGCTTTGTTTCCCAGACAGTCTGCTTCATGCCATCAGTGTGTATATGATTTGATGGATCTCTAATATCCAGTACTCACAAACGAGAGAGAACATCTATTTATCTTTCTGAGACTCACTCTGTTTGCTCAACATGACTATTTCCTGTTATGTCCATTTTCCTGCAAATGATGTAACTTCACTCTTCTTTATGGCTGAAAGATTCCATGGTGTACATAAGTTTCCCTTATCCAGTCCTCTGTTTATGGACATCTAGTTGTCTCCCTAGCTTAGCCGGAGAACTGTGTTGTGGTAGGCACGTGCTTTGCTGACTGGGCATCTTTTGGGCCAGCATTTGAGCATTGGGAGTGTGGAGGATCCGCAGCATAGCCAACTCCAGGGCTCAGATGCATCCGGGCCAGTGTGAAGTGTCTGTCTCTTAATACTCCAGCTCAGTACTTCACACCCTAAAAGAACAAACAACACCTTGTGGTGTTTCTGAGAGCCTGGAGTTCAGGAGTAGCTCCCCAGGGAACGTTGGTTGGTTCAGGGTCTCATGAGGATGCAGTCAGGACCATGGCCACCAAGGACATGGCTGGCATGGAGCCCATGGCCAGGGCAGGGCTCCACTCTTCCTAGGAGGACAAAGCTGTGGAGCTGGTGTGGCTGCTGAGGAGGTCACTGAGGCATCTCTTCTCCGTGCAAGCAGGGCGGGCCCATTCTCCAAGGGCGGGGGCTGAGCTCCACCCTGCAAGGAGAGGGGTGCTGGAGCCCTTGTGCACATGTTAGAGCACCAAAGCCACGAAGATGGTAGTGTGTGATTGTGCGCATGCACTCGTGTGTGTGATGTGTACATATATATGTAAACCACATGTGTATGAGTGTTGAGTGTGGTGCATATGTGTATGTGTTTTTATGTGAAGTGGGCTACGTATGCTTTTATGTGTGTTAACTGTGTGACGTGTGCACTTGTGTGTGTGAAGCATGTGCTGTGTAGGTACGTATGTGTCTGTGTGGTGTGTATACAATTGTAAGTTTGCATGCGTGGAGTATGCGATGTATGTACATGTATGTTTCTGTGATTTGTGTGTCTATGTTTGTGTATGTCAACTATGTGTTGTGTACATGTCTTTGCTTTGTATTTTGTGTGTATAGCTTTTGTGCGTGCATGTGTGTGACATGCGCTTGTGTGTGTGGTGTGGGTTGCACCATTGTGCTGGGTGCTGTGGCCCATGCTGACAGGTGTGAGCATGTCATTAAAAGAGCTGACACGGCCACTTGGGGCAGGATATGTGGCTGTGAAGCAGGTGCCTGATTTCCAAAATAAGCAGTAGGAGTTTAGGGGAGGAGCACCACCATTGCTTGGACTGTTCCAGAAGCTTCATTTAAAGGGGTGTGAGCATATCATATCCTTTGCAGGGGATGTGAGCATTACCCTGCATTGAGGACAGTTCCACTCCCAGCACAGCATTTAGCCAGGAGCTTGTGCACAGCCCAACACTGAGCCAGAGGAGATTGGCATGGCCATCAGGAAGCCTGCTGTGGGCACTTTGGCTGTTCCTTCCCCACCCAGCATCCTACTGACTGAACCCCAGGGAAGCCGTTGGAGGGAGCAGAGGCAATGGACCCTGCCTGCAGACTGGTGGACAGGGTGAGGAGTGGAGTGAGGGTCTGCGTGGGGCAGGAGCCATATCTCAGGGATCTTGAGGATGGCAGCAGCTACCAGGCTGAGAGCTCAGGACAGAAAGGAGCAGTGTCCTGCTGCCAGGGAAGGAGTTTTGGCCCAGGGATGCCCATGCTTTTATGTTCAGAGGGTGAGTGTTGAGGTCATCACTGAGTAGTGACCTTCTAGGAGGACTTCTAGGATAAAATCAAAAAGAACTGCAATGCCACACTCCAGTCATACTGGCCACCTGGGCTGGGGGAGCAGGGACATCTGTCCCGTGGCCTTGCTGCTCACTTATGCCTGCTGGTCCTTCAAGAGAAAGCCTTCGCAGGGAGGGGAGGTTCAGACTGCTTCATGTACTCCTGACTCTTGGGCCCTCAGTGGACTCATCTACTTCCCTGAGTGAGAAAGGCAATGCTCTGGAGGGGTTGGAGACATTTTCTTGCCCAGGGCCAAGGGCTCAAGGGAAGTCCAGCCATGCATGAAGCCCAGGGAGGGTGGCATGTGTGAGAACTACTGAGGAAGAGCCTGATCTGGTCTTGACCTGGAGAGCAGGGAGGAGCCTGGAGAAGGTTGCACTGTCTAGTGGCTTTATCTGTATCGGATGTCCTTATTATCAAACGACACCTTGGCAACCCTAGCTATTTCAGAAGAGTTCTTACAGTCTTTAAGGAATACATTAAAAAAAATAGTCGCTTATCGGGCCAACATTTTAGAAACCAGGATATTTAAAGAGGTAACTCCCTTCACATGACTAGAAAGGGTAGGGCAGCAAGCTGAGGCAAAGGGCACGCAGGGAAAAGAGGGAGCAGAGGCCCTGCCCTAGATGGCACGGTAGGGGAAGGTCGTTCTTTCCCGAGGTAGCACC
Source organism: Jaculus jaculus (assembly GCF_020740685.1). NCBI lineage: Eukaryota > Metazoa > Chordata > Mammalia > Rodentia > Dipodidae > Jaculus > Jaculus jaculus. The sequence goes on along the minus strand of NC_059111.1, from coordinate 112,929,684 downwards.
CTCCCAGGCTAGGTGTAGCTGTGGATCCCCGGGGATGCTGCAGAGAGGTTGGGGTGGGCCAGAGTGGGTGATGTCTGCCACCAGCGCTACACAGGGCCAAGGTCAGCCTGGGGGACAGCCTACGAAAAACTCAGAAATGCCTTTTTAGGGTGCAGAGACCAGAGGTGGTGAAAGCAGAATATAGCGGGATGGGGCATTTCCTATGATTTAGGTCTTTGCTGTGTCCAAATGTCAGGACAAAAGAACTGTTAGAGGAAATAGAGCCAGGAGCCACCAGCCTTCTGGGGCCTCTAGGTCAGCCTCTGCAGTGACTCACCCTCAGGTCGCTGGCCCTGCTTCAGAAGCGGCCAAACCAGTTTCCTTACTCAGAGCCCAGGCTCACTTCCTGGGTTCTGCTGTCGGCCAGACTGCCCTTATTCCAGGGCCTCCAGAGGCCCCTTTCCTCCACAAACAGCCCTGGGGCCTCTGGGCTCTCCCACCCTCTGACCTGTTTGTGTGTTCAGAAACACCTATGGGATGCTCCCTCCCCCGGCACTGGCCAAGAGGGCAGTGCTGGGACTAAGGATGGCTTTGTAAACTGCTCCTGGTGTCCACGGCCCTCTAGCAAGGAGTTGTCCTTGCAGTTTAGCAGGTAATTGCACACACGTCGTTATCTTCCCTGCAAAGATGGAGACACACCTCACGCAATTCTGATGGCCTAGCAGGTGCTTGGGTGGAGAGGGCTGGGTGAGCATGACAGGAAACCTGTCCTTCTTACCAACCCGATATGATTTCATACCTCACCATATGCACATGTTGGTAAGCTCTGGGGAAAAACAACAGAAGCTTTACTTTTTAATGGGACATGATTAAATGTTAATGACCAGTGACCTCACAGAGTGGAGTGACTATCTTGCCTACAAGTTACTCAGCTGAGCCTGTACGTACCTTCTGGGCATCAGAAAATTAGATAATTAAGTATAGATTACCACAGACATGTCATCACACATTTTATTATTCCTGAGAGACTTAATCATAATGCTTTGTATTTATATGTGCTTTTCATCAGATTACCTCCAATCACTTTACAAATATCAACTCATTAATCCTTTGCAGCAGACCTGTGAATAGCCCTGGTGGAGTCAAAACCACAACTGAAGCCATGCAGGGCCAACTCTTCCTCCCTCTGCCACAAAGGCCAACCGGCAGGCGTCCCTGAGGCCTTCCTCGGAAAGGGTGCCTTCTGATCAGGTGAGAACTGGAGCTGGTTTCCCAACTTCTCCTGCAAATGAACCGACGTCGGCAGGACTACAGGCCACAGAGCAGTCATGGCTGCTGCCTCACCAGGCTGCCAGTCTGAGATGCCCTGCTGGTGGTAGAGTTCTGAAATACCAGGAGATTCTGCGTCTGAGAGGAGATGATTTATTGGTACCTTAGTGCAGTGACGGGAGATAGGATGTTGTCTGCTAGCCCTCTAGCTGGGTGCTCTAATCTGTGGTAGGGTCTGGGCAGGTGGGTGTGGAGTCAGCGGCTCTGGGGTGCAGAGCTGATGTCTGAGCAGCTTCTGAAGAGGGATTTGGTTGGAATGTTGAGGCATCACTGTTTGCTTTCTGGGCTTCATATATCACGACTTTCATCCCTTAAAATGAGGCTGCAGGGCAGCGGATATCATCTAGCCTTACAGGTTGAGCGATGGGCTGGAGACACCCAGTGACTGACACATGTCACAGCAGCAGAAGGGAGTGGAATGACAAGTGTCGGGACATGTCCGGGCAATTCCAGGTCCTACCCAGCTGTGTAAGGAGAAGGGCTGTTCTCCCATCTGAGTTAGTTACAGAACATTGCCAACAGGCAATGTAGATTTTCCCTCTGAAAGAGACCTTTCCTTTGCAGTTAGTAACTGGGTAAGGTGCCACTCAGAATTCTGATTCGCCCATGAAACATTCCCACTCGCTTTAAAGGACACACGGAAGACTTCGTGCTCTGCATTTCCATCTGTGCCACAGTAGCCCATGTCAGGAAGGTGAGCAGGGCCACTCCCCCTGTGAGGTTCACATCCACAGTAATCTCAGCACCAGCACATGGAGAAAATCCCTGCATCCCCCCCCCCCCCCGCACCCATGGAAGGCCAGGGCAAGCCGTGCCTGTTCCATCTCAGTGGGCCCATGGAGCAGAGTGAATGTGTGATAAACAGTTACAACTGAATGAATCCATTGAGCTCCAAAAGCACACTTGTTTTTCTGTTTGTGTATGTATGTATGTGTGTGTATGTGTGTATGCACGTGTGTGTGTAGGCCAGAGGTGGACATTGGATGTCTTTCTCAATAGTCCTCTGCATTACTTACTGAGTTGGGGTCTCTCACTGAGGCTGGACCCCACAGATTGGTTAGACTAGCTAGCCAGCAAACTGTAGGATTTCTTGCCTCTGCCTCCTCAGGGCTGGGGTGACAGGTGTGTGTCCCCATGCCTGCTCTGGGTGCTCGGCTCCTTGTCCTAGGATGGCTAGCAAGCACTTGACTCATCGAGCTATCCCCAACTCTCCCGAAAGGCATATTCGCACCCAAATCATTGTTTCTTTTTTTTTTCTTTCCAGCATCCCCATCAGCACAGTGGGTGGAGCTTTGTGTCCCACGCTCACCTCAGTCAGTCTGTGAACCTGCTCAGCCCTTGGGAATCAACACCACCGAAAGGGAGTGTATTTATGTGCAATTATCGCTCACTTGCCATGTCAGCTAGATGGCGCAGGCAAACATTAAGTGCATCAGATATTTATTTAATGGGTAATTCATGGTGGAAGCTCCTGAAGAAACAAATTACCTAATTAATTGGCGGAAATGTGACTTCGTGGGCTTAAGGTTAGGATAGTTACATTTGCTAGCGTTAACAAGGCAGCTGGTCACCCACAACTGAACTTCCTCTCAGGTTCTCCCAGAACTGAAGCAGGGGTGCCAGGGGCACCTGTGTTGGGTGACGGAGTCTGGACTTCTTCTTTGGGGAGTAGACAGTGAGTGACTGGTGAGGCTGCTGCCCTGCTGTTTCAGGTTGGAGAAGGGAGCACATGGCATGGACGGGGTGGAAAGAGCTGGAGGGACCCAGGCGCAGGGGCAACTGGAGTAGAATTGCCTTCTGTGTGAGTGTTGGGGTGTCTGCTGTGTGTGTATGTATGTGCATGCGTGCGTGTGTGCGTGTACTGGAGTGTCTCAGCCTCTTTGGTCATTGATTTCCTTGCCCGTACTGATGCTCTGGGCACTTTCCAGGCTTGAGTGCCACAGATCGGAGCATTCCACGTGAATGAACACACAAGTATGGTGACCAAAGCTGGATTCTCACTTTTGTCTTTGCATCTCTTTAAATTCATTCACTGTGTAAGGCATTAAACAGGCCTATTATTACTGGACTGGAGGGATGGTTCATTCCAATGATAAAGTGCTTGCCATGCAAGCAGAAGAACCCGAGTTTGGCTTCCCAGCACGTATGTAAACCCAGGCATGGTAGTGAGTGCCTATCATCCCTGCCCTGGGCAGATGGAGTCAGGAAGATCTCTAGGACTTGCTAGTGAGCTAGTCTAGCTGAATGGGTTAGCTCTAGGTTCCGTGTCAAGACCCTATTTCAAAAAATCAAGGTGGAGAGTGACTAAGGAAGGCCGCTGGCCTTCACATACACACATACACATGTACATGCATACCCTCACATTCATGTATATCCACACACATAGGACACACACCACACACATACATACACACAAGCAAAAAAAAAGACCTATTATTTATCAGCAGTATCATGTTGTAAATTGCAGAAAGTTCTAGAAATTCTAGTAGTGAAAAGGCTTACCTCTGAATGAAGAAAGGCCTTAAAACTTGATACAGTTGAGTTTAGAGGAAAGTTCCCTTGTATCATACTTTCTGTTCCCTCTGTGTCTGAGAAGTCTTCCCAGGGTCAGTGATGAGCATTGAATTACTTGGAGACCTCCCATCTCTAACAGTGTCCAGGGGTCAGCCACGGGCAGCCTGGCCTGAAGTAGGCACATGCTTGTGACTAGAAGACCTTACCCCATACATGTGGGCAGGACATCAGAGACTTTTTTCCTTTCTGAGACATGGTCTCTATGTTGCCCAGGATAGCCTTGAACTCCCAGAAATCAACCACCCTTTGTAACCCAAGAACTAAGATTACAGGTGAATTAGTTATATTAATCACTGCTGTGGCCAAATACCTGGCAAGAAGCAACTTAAAGGAGAGGGTTATTCTGGCTTACAGTCTGAGGGGATGTTTTCCATTACAGTGGGGATGGTGTGGCGGCAGCAGTGGGCGGCAGGGCTGCTCACACTGGATGGGAGTGAGGAAGAGAAGACGGACAGGAAGTGGGGCCAGGCTACTAACCTGAAGCGCCTGCCCCTGCTGATCTGCTTCCTTCAGCAAGGCCCCGCCTCCCAAGGAATCCACCCCTTTCCCAGATGGCGCCTTTAGCTGGGGAACGGGTGTTCATTTCACACTGAGGCCAGAGCCGTAGCCATGAGCCAGCATGCCAGTGTGACGTGCCTTCCCGCCCTGCCCTCGCTACGGTCCTCTCTGCCATTTCCTGTGGGACATCCATTCCTCAGCCTCATAGTATGATTGGTCAAGAGGCCCCGTTTTCTCTGGCCATGGCGTGGCCTGTTGTTTGGGCCAGTGAGTTGGCCAGTCTGGAAGCAGGGAGGAGATTCTTTATGAGGTGTATGGCTAAGGCTGACCGCAGCCTCATCTAGCTGAGACTGCTGGCCTTTCTCTGTTCTTGTTCTGTGAGGCACAGCCATTAGTGTTTTTTCATATGTCTCCCCTGTTGCCATTAAGAAGAAATGATCTCTATGGAAACTTAAGAACCCTCTGCAGCCCTCACCAATGCCCTCTTTACTTCTAGCTCTCTCTCTCTCTTTTAGGCACAGGGTAATACTGCCCAGTGAGTGGCATATAGACATCACCGGGGTCAATCTGAACCATAATCTTTCCCTGCCCACTCAGGACAAGACAGAGTTCTCTCTGGATCTCTGCCCTGGCCCCACCTCATTGTGTTTTGTGATTACCTGCACACTCCTGACCTCTCTGGTCACCCTGGCTTGTGATGGACAGATAGTGTCTGCAGGAGATGAACTTTTTACATCAATGCAACACAACTTCATTTCTCACTGCGGCCCACTGCAGGCCTTCCTAAGCACACAGATCTCAGCTTGAAGCCGTATTTTTCAATTATTTTTATCACATGAATTATTTTTAAATTGCTATGTGAATATCTGTCTATCTATCTGGTGTTATAGCAGTTGATATATGTGTACATTGTTGAATGGTTTATTCAGCTAAATAACATGTCCATCAATTCATGCTCTCATCACTTTGTGTGACAAGAACACTGATGATAGACTGTGTGCAGTTGTCAAGCACACGACGTCACTGTCTACACCCCAGCCTGCACAGTAGGCTCCATCACTGATCTCTCCTGTCTCCCTGCCCCCCATCTTCATCACACCTTCCCCCCTTCTCCTGGCAAATCTATTAGTAAGCTAATAGCATCTGGCCTCAAACCTCAGCTTCCTCATGCAAAAAGCAGACAGAAATAGAACCTGCCTCACATTGGCTTGTGAGTTTGATGGGTTAAGATCAATGGAGTTCCTTGTAAGCATTAGGAATGTGTTTGCAGTCACACTCACCATATGTCTTTAATGTGACCTGGAAGCCAGTCCCCACCTCCCTCTCTAGGATGCTTTTCCAGCCCACACACTCACTGCTGATCACCCAATTTTTCTACCCTCCCTAAGTGGGATTCCTGTCTCCCTCTGTCCCCTTGTTCCCTATGCTACATCTTTTTTAACAGCAGATAGGACAATCTTCTGGAAGCCATGTCTTCTTCCTGGCCAGTGGCATTCCTTGCCCTGAGGCTCGATACTCAGTTCCTCAACTGGTTCTTTGGAGCTGTGAGTGGCCTGATGTCACCCCTGTGAACACTCATGCTTTGTCAGCATAGCTCCTTCCTGTTAACTTGCTTTTCACTACAAAAGCAAGCTGCGGTGGTTTGAATCAGATATCCCCCAAAACTCGTGTGTTCTGAATGCTTGATCCTCAGGTGGTGGCAATTTGGGAAGTGGAGCCTTGTTAGAGAAGGTGTGTTGTTGGGGGTGGGCTTTGGGGTGTTATAACCAGCTCCCCTTTGTCAGGGTTTGGCTGACTCTCTTGCTATTGTGGTCCACATGCTGGGCAGAGGTCATGGCCAGCCCCTGCTGGCCTGCTCATGCTGCTTTCACCTGCTACCGTGGAGCTTCCCCTTGAGACTGTAAGCCCAAAAAACCCAAACAAAACAACAAAACTTTCTTCTAATCACTTGCTTTTTTCTAGGTACTTTGTGCCAACAATGAGAATAAAACAATAAAAGATTAATAATAGTCGAGAGGAGTCACTGCTACTAGAAACTTGACTGTGGCTAGCTTTTGGCCTTTTGGAACTGATTTGTGGGAGAAATGTGGAAGGATTTGAAATATTGGTATAAGAGATTCCTTATAGTGCTAAAGGCAGAATTTGATGGACTATTCTTGTCAGAGTAGAGAGACCTAAATGCAGAAAGAACTGTGTAGGCTTGGCTTATGAGGGAAAGAGAATTTTGTCAGAACTGGACTTGAGGCAGTTAGTGTGAGTGGCTTATTGCATTCTTCTTGTGTCCTGAGAACATAAGAACAGTTGAGTTTAGAAGAAGTGGTCCAGAGTGAGTAGAAGTATGTGGTACAGAAATAGGTGAAGCTTATGACCTAGAGAGAGTACCCATTCAGCTGCAATTGTTTGAAAGATTACCAGCATTGAGATTGACCCAGCTGTTCTGCATTGGGACAGCAGAAATAATATGATACTTTTAATAGTAGGGGCCAGAATGCTGGAGGAAGTTTTCTGTTCTTCAATGTTGACTTTCTTTCTCTATGGAATGGAAAATTTGCTGGCCTACCTGGGACTATGGGAATATAACAAATGCAGGAAATAAAGGGCCATTGGATTTGAAACGCAGTGTTTTGGAGATGGCCCCTAGGCAATGTGGAGCAGGGTCATGGCCCCTGCATAGAGGCCTGACAGAGTCACAGCATAGACTAACTAGGGTTCACAGTGTAGACCCCAGGATTTTGGAAGGAGCCAAAACTGTGGGAAGGCTTCCAAGGTGAGTTGCTGCCTAGAGTTTTCCCTGGAGTGTGGGCAGCTCAGCTGGAGGAACACAATTGGAACCCCAGAGACTTTGTTACTGGTTATAGATGCTGGACTTAGAGATACAGGATTTGATGTTTTCCCTATTTGTTTTAGATCTTGCATTGGTTCAATCTTTCCATGCTGTACCCAATGCCATCTTTTTCAGTGTGAATATTTCCTCTGTGCCATTATGGGTCTTTGGTTTTGCAGGCTCACAGTTAAGAGACCCTGGACTATGTAGATGTTTGAACAGTACTGGAATTGAAAAAACTATGGGGACTTTTAATGTTGAATGGAATGCATTGTGTTTTACAACATGGATGGTCATGTATTTGTGGTGGCAAGGGGCAGAATGTGGTGGTTTGCTTAGATGCTGTTCCCCCTATAAAGTCATGTTGATTTGAATGCTGGGTCCTCAGCTGCTGGAAATTTGGGAGATGGAGTCTTGGCTGACTCTCCTGCTACTGTTTTCCACCTGCTGTGGCAGAGGGGACGTCCAGCCTCTGCTCATGCCATGCTGTCCCCTGCCATCATGGAGCTTTCCCTAGAGACTGTGAGCCAAAATAAGCCCTTTCCTCCCACCAGCTGCTTTTGGTTGTGTGCTTTATCCTGGGAACAAGAAGGTAACTACAGGGCTGGAGAGATGGCTTAGCGGTTAACTGCTTGCCTGTGAAGCCTAAGGACCCCGGTTCAAGGCTCGGTTCCCCAGGTCCCACGTTAGCCAGATGCACAAGGGGGCGCATGCGTCTGGAGTTCGTTTGCAGAGGTTGGAAGCCCTGGCGCCCCCTCTCTCTCTCCCTCTATGTGTCTTTCTCTCTGTGTCTGTCGCTCTCAAATAAATAAATAAAAAATTAAAAAAAAAAAAAGAAGGTAACTACAACACAAGTCAAACCCAAAGATTTCGTCAGGGCCTTTGCATACGCTGTTCCCTCAGATCTTCTCTGGACAGAACTCCTTTAGTCACCTAAGTCTTAGCTCCCATGTCTAGAGTTGACAGGGGCCAAGCAAAGACTTGCCTGCTCAGGCCAAGGACCTTGTGTTCTGGGTCTTCAGACCTGTCCTGAGATGCTCTTCCTCCCTGTGTGCAGCTCGCACTGACCCACACAGCGCCCGTCCAGTGCACACTGCTGCATGGTTGGCTGTATTCCCAAGCAACCAAACCACTCCTTTCTGCAGTGAGGCTCTCCATCTCAACCACTGTCCTCTCAGCACCAGAAGACGAGACTCTCTGCATCTATACCACTGTCCATTCCTGGATAAGACAAATCAGACTCTGAAAATAAACTGCCTTCCATACCTGGACCACACAGACAGAAGGGCAGCCATGATGTTGTCCTGAGTGTTGGAAACCTGAAGCATCATGGGTCTTAATCTCATGAAACATTACCTAGATGTGATCTACTCATGACACAGGCTGGATCATCATAAACCCCTGGGAGGTAGGTACTGATTAATGACTCCATTTTTACAGATGAATCCATTGAGACTGTGGTTGATGGTCCCCAATAAACCCATCTGAAAATCTGGTGCTGAGCACAGGTCAGCCTTCCACCCAGCCCTGGCTCTTCTCTCCTGCATCAGCTGCCTCTGCCTTGCCTTTCCTGTCTTCTGACCTAAGCAAGTTGCTGGCACCTGAGGGAATCTGGCTGGACACATTGCAGCTGAAGCATTTCTTGGAAGTCTGACTTGTCTGTCAGCCTTGGAGGATAGCCACAAGTCCTGTGCCAGCTTCCATTTTTCTCTCTGGGTGTAAGGAGCCTGGAGCAAGATGTGCTGGGCCCAGCACACAGATGACCTGGATGGCCATCTGAGGCTAGGTGTTCTGGAAGCCACTGGTGGCATTGGGAGCTGACATGCCTCAAAAAGGTTCAAGGGTGGAGGGCTGGACACGAGTGCTTTTGGACGGAGCAGTTTCTCCAATCATGCTATGATAAGAACTTCCCCTGAGAAGGAAGCCCAGCCTGGTCCATCTTCCCTGAAGCTTGGCAAATGTCATGCTCTTACAGTCTTCCCTCACAGTGGCAAGAGTTCTGTGAGTGCTTGAAGATTTCAGGTTTCTGTGCCTGCAGTCTGGGAGTCCCTGTCCTCAGGCATACCCCGCACTCCAAATCCCACTCAGCCACAAAGCCTTCCACAAAATGAGCATGCATACACACGTATATATGTGTGCATATATGGGCACATGTTAACTTGCATCTATGGACGTGTGCAGGTCACACATGTATATCTGTGTGTATACACACATGTGAGCATGTATATTTCTGTGAGTACATGTGTGGATGGGCACATGTACATCTATGTCTATGAACATGTGCCTGCATATGTACATGCATGTGTATATCTATGTATGGTGTTCATGTATATGTGTGTGCCTATGTATCTCTACATATATGTATGCATGTAGGTAGGGGCAGGGGTGTTCTGGGGTTTGTCCTTTTTCTACTTCTGGGTAGTGAAAGATTCTGTCTGTTCCTGAGATAAAATATGTAGTTGAACTTTCCCAACAACATGGCAAGGGGATTTGGCAGAGAGGGGAAGAGAAGCAAGATTTTCATGGAGACGATTGTTCTTTGTGTGGACTTCAATATCACCTGGGTTCAGGAACCATTTGCTTTGCTTTGCTGGAAAAGTTACTGGAGATGGGGCTACCAATTCAAGTTTTGGTTTCAGAAGAAAAAGCCAAATCACTGATGGAAATCTATCCAAGCCTCAGAATTACTGCCCTTAACATTTTGCCTATTAAAAAGGCAATAAGCCAAGAACAGATAGTTTCCTCTCATCAAAGTGCCCTAGCTAAGCTCTTTTCTACGACTGGTAAGAAAACCTGTGGATGAGAAGCCAAGAGGGTCGATAAACGCTCAGTTTATGCAGCCATCACCATAGTCACCATCATCACCACCACCATCATCGAGCAGGCTTCCCAGCATCACCATCCTCATCCTCCTCATCGTCACCAGCATCCTCAGGCACAGCTTGTCACTCACTATTGTCATCATTACCATTGTCATCCTCATGTTCACCATCATTGAAATCATCACTGTGTCGGGAGCTCTTCCAGACATGTAACATGCATTAACTCATTTAAGCCTCACAGTAACCGAGGCACAAAGGACCACTGGTATCCTCATGTTTTAGGTGAGGAATGAGCACTTAAGGGTTAATAAACTTGTGAAGCTCTCTCCCTCTCTCTCTCTGGGAATTGTGGAGTTGGGATTTGGTGACCTTGAGGCTGTTGCCCTAAAGTCTGCCTCCCCAAGCAAGGAACCTGGAATGCTCACACCAAGATGTCAGTGTTACTGGATGACATTTTATTTTTCTGCTCAAGTGATTAAATTATGGCAGGAATTGCAGAAAGAAGGCCTTGCCGATATGTTTTGTTGGAAGTTTTTATTTCAGGGAGGTAGCCTATGAAGCACTGCCCGGGTGGTTGCAATGGACTCTGGGTGGTAGGAGAGGTGAGGTGTCAAATGTGTGGGAGGGACTGCTAATGATGACAGTGATAAACTGGCTGCCACTGCTATACAGAGCTACAAAAATACTTTTTGTTTGTTTGTTTGTTTTTTGAGGTAGGGTTTCACTCTAGTCCCGGCTGACCTGGAATTCACTATGTAATCTCAGGGTGGCCTCGAACTCACAGTGATCCTCCTATCTCTGCCTCCCAAATGCTGGGATTAAAGGCATGTACCACCACACCCGGCTCAAAAATACTTTTTAAACCTTATGGTGCTGACGATTAAGCTCAGCTGTCTGTGCATGTTGGTCAAGAGTTCTGTCACTGAACAACATCTGCAGCCCTTCCAAAAAGCACTTGATGTCACCTGTAGCCAGTAGGACAGCTGAAATATCTTTGTCATTCTTCATTGTACTCAGCATATTTTTTAAATCAAATATCTGCAATGAATCCTTAACCAATGCAATGAGATAAGAAAAAATAATTAGACATGTACCTTGCTAATGGATAAGAAGTTAAACGTACTACTTCTATCATTTTTTGAACTAATTGATAAAATCAATGTAATTTCTATCAAAACAGATGCATGGAGAATAACAGCAATCTAGACTCAAGTACCTTGCTTTCTCATCTGTCTCCCTATCTTGGGTCAATCCTGTACTGTAGAGGACATCCTCTCATCCACTAATGGGCTCTAACCCTCAGCCATTCTCTTTTCTGTCTTTATCTTCGCCTTCATTACCAAACTAACTGGATTTTTCTTACCTTACAAACATCAAAGTTGGACATGTCCTACAGAAGCCAAGTCTTATGATAGCGCAAAAAGCGAGCAATGTGAGTTTGTCATATGGACCAATACTAGGTCAATGAAGCAGACTTAAGCTCAGATTGGTATCAGGTGCTTGTCCACATCTGTGAAAGAAACTGGTGCAGCTTTATCCAACTACACCCATGCCCTAGATGATCCCATCTGGTCTTCCTGGGTCTTCCAGCTTCCAAGTCCACCTGTATGCTGATGACACTCACATGTCTGTAGCCCTCACTTCTTTCCTGAGCGACTGGAGCATATTCACAGCTACCTATTAGGCAATTCTAAGAAGAATGTCAAAATTGATATTTTACAAACCAAACTGTCTCTGCTCCTGACTCTCACCTTTAGACTGCTTTTCCAGCAGTATTCCTATTTCAACAAAACACCATTGCTCCGACCTTCTGTTTCTTTTGTCTGTGTACCAGAAACCCATGAGCTTGACTTTCAGATTATGTGCAGAATCAGATCTGTGTCTCCTGTGTGCTGAATGTGGCAGGTGCATCTGTGCCACACCCTCCTCTGTTGTCTCAAATGTGTGAAGCGTTTCCTCAGGGCATCCCACTTCCACTCTTGGTGTCTGTCCACAGCATCTAATCCAACTTGTGCTTTGCAGCTTGCTCTGTAGCCCTGTCCTCTCTGAGCCTGTTGCCCAGAGTTTTCCTGCCTTGCTGACTTCTCCCAGACGTGCTGCCCGCTGGGGAATGCCTCGCGCTCAGAACTTCTGCTTCTTGGCTTTACTCTTCCTTCTGCCTGGCCATGCTTCAGGGTGGCTCCAAGAGGGAAGGTTGCTGATGTCTGCCTCCATCACTGTCCTGTCCTCAATGCTTAGACATCTCTTGGCATGCTAGAGGCATCCAACGAACACACTCATGTAAATGTGTGGTTATATGAACAGCAGTCATTAAAAATTGGTAGGGAAATGGGGAAAAAGATGGAGTCATCAACAAATTGCTCCCCATATGAAAAAAATAGTAAAGTTAGGTATCTACCTATTCAACTGAACAGAAAACTACCTGGAGCATTTAACTTCTCATGATGAAAAGTGAAACTTTAACAAGAAAACATACATCTTCATGATCCCTGGAAAGGAAAGATGTAAACACACTAGAAACACATCAAGAAGGGCCAATGGCAGCCCAGCTTGTTTGCTCTCTTATTTCTGGAAAGGTGGTAGCTGGTGACTGTGGATGGTCACGGGGCAAGTCTCAGATGCTCTAAAGCGTGCTTCTCCATATCCACCAGTGAGAAGATCTTGGAGAAAAGAAGGTTTTGCGTGAGTGACGAAATTGACTTGCGCAGAGGCATTGAGCACACCCCTCAGCAGTGGTGGGCTACTTCCAAGAGCCTGCAGGAGTAGGTGACACCTACAGAGGGGGGCTCCTCTGGGTGTGGCATGCTCCATGTGCCGCCATGTGCCCCTTCCAAGGCTTGAGAGAGTGACGCATACTGGATCGGGCTTGCTCCTGGGCTCTCCCACATAATGTCCATGCACCAAGCTCTCCCTGTGTGATGACAGAGCCTGCCCTGAAAAGTTGTTGGCACCTTGAGTTAGTCAACAAGTCTCAGCATCATATAAATAGCAATTGTTGTATCTGGATGCACTGCAGGAAAGAAGTGGGCCTTGGAGATGGTGACGTCTTATTTGACAAAGAGAGGAACAAATCTTGTTGAACGAGAGCTGGAGGGTGGCCTCTGAGACCCTGTGGCGGCTGCTCATGACCCCCATCCCTAAGCTCACAAAATGGAAGACCCCAGGTGCTCCAGGCCATGGTCCAAGGGGTGGGCAAACCTGGCTGGCTGTCTCAGCAGAAGGCAGATGAGGTGGTAAGGACTGAGTTTTGTGATCGCCTCTCTGGAAGCACAATTTAGGCTGTCCTTAGCCATGGCCTCCATGGTACTCCATGACCTCGCTGACCTCTTCACCCTCCCCTCAGAGGGCAACCTCATGCTGTGAAGTACAAAGACACAGCAGCTTCTAGGGATGCACTTCGGCCTCACAGTCATGCCTCAGAGCTGGGAAGCCTCCTTCATGCAAGGTTTCCAAGCTGGGTACTTGGGCATTTGATGAACCTGTAAGGCGACCATCCTGAAGGAGGTCTCACAGGTATTTAGTTTAAACACGTTCTTACGTACATGCACACATATGTTTGCCCACCACACACTCACACATATGTCACACAGAACCACTCACGTGTACTTCATGCACACATGCACACTCATTCTACTGTGCATGCACACTCACTTGTACTCTCACACACATGCATATTCATGTGCACAGTAGCATGGACAGGAGGCGTTACCCCATCTAGCCCTTGTAACCCAGCCACATTTCCCATGAGTCATCCGGCTTCCTGCTGGAGTAGCACTGCTGCCCCACGGCCAGTGCGCATCTCTCCATCCCTGATGATCTCTGTGGGGCACATGCACTTATTGGCTTGGATCAGGTCCAGTGGGGACTAGAGCCACATTCTAGCCTTCCCTGCCTGTTGCTCGAGCCAAGTCCTTCCTGCTGACAGACTGGCCAACAGTGTCCCTTGCCTTCTTTCCAGACACACCTGGCTGCCATAAGGCTCCCTGGCCCGGCAAACTATCTCCACCCCAGTGCAGTTTCTTACAGGGAAGAAACATTTGTCACTCCTGGCTCTTTTTTCATCTGGAGCGCTGCTCAGGCTTTAACGGCTTCCAGAAGCTCACTAGCGCAGCATTTAGTTTTCTACATTTATTTTCTCCAGGAACCCCAGCACACAAATCTTGACACATCTTGCCGTGTTTGCTTTTGAGTCATCCAGACAACGTTTGCCGTCTTCTTCCTCTCTCCCTCTTTTTACAATTTTCTCCTTGGTAAGGAGGTAATGCCTCCTTAGTGAATGGGGCCTGGCACATGAGTATGAATGTCATGGGAAGCTTGTTCCCTGGGCAGATGTGGACACACCTTTGTTCTCCAAGCTGGGGCTCAGATGACAGACCAAAGCACAATTCTGCCAAGACCAGTGTTGGTAAACCAGTGAGTTTATTGGGGTTACCTTCAGAGCAGGGTGAGGGGCTTCTTACAGGAGCATGGCAAAGGCATGCCGTGTTCCCCCAAGTCCACCCAGCGTGGGCGGCCGCGCGGGGCAGCTGCAGCTCTGCCGCTCACTGCAGCACTTGCTGGCAGCTCGCAGGGCAGGTTGCAGAGTCATCCAAGCAGTGGTTTAACCTTTACATAACCCCAGGGAGGGATCGTGCAGCCTTTGTTCCAGACTCCTCTACCTCCTGAGTCCTGAGGCCTCTCTCCTCCCTGCAGGAAGGAGCGTTTCAATTCTGAGACGACTGTTACACAAGGCTGATCAGAGTCTGTCCCTCAACAGCTGTTTACTGTTCCTTTAACCCTGGGGAGTAGCGGGGACCTTCTAAGTTTCAGCTCTCTGGACATAACCTCCTGAGTCTCTCTCCTCCCTTCAGGAGGGACTGTGTCAATTGGGAGGGATTTGTTAAGCAACAATGCAGATGGACTGGAGACATATTCCCAAGGAGCCAAAGCAAGTTTCAGCTCTCTGGACATAACCTCCTGAGTCTCTCTCCTCCCTTCAGGAGGGACTGTGTCAATTGGGAGGGATTTGTTAAGCAACAATGCAGATGGACTGGAGACATATTCCCAAGGAGCCAAAGCTATATACTGGTCTGCATCATGCAAGTCTGCCAAAGCGTTCCTACATCCTGAAGACCATGTCCCACAGTGGAGTTTAGCAAAGCCCCTTCCCGTCCTGAGCTCCGGAGGCTCCTGCTGAACCCTTCTCCTTCTCAACTCTCCTGTGAACACAGTCCTCTCAGGCCCAGTGGAGTGGTCATCGCACACTACCCGCCTCTCTCTGAGTCCCCTCAGTAATGCCTGTCCTTCCTCTGTTGCCTTCCAGGTGCTGATGTTCACGGGGTCCTCAGCTGCTGGCAACCAAGGTGTCCCTAGTGCATCGGGGCTGACCTCCGTGTCCGGCCTCAGGCTGTACCACCTGTGTCTGGAGGAGGGACGGATGCTCATTTTACCAGTTTCTCTGTTTCCACCACACTGAGACATCCCATCTACCCTCAGGTCATGCAGTCCCGTGAGCTGGACTAGCAGCAGCAGCTTCATTGCCTGCTGAGAAGTCGTCCCTTCTCAATCTTTTTCCATCTGTAGTGTTCCATCATTCCTTCCTTCCAGGAGCTGTTGCTCAGGCCTCCAGATGCTACACATTTGGTTCCTTATATGGAGCCACCATTAAGACCCCTGTCTGTCTGCTGAAACACGGACTTTCCCTTCTTTTCTATTAGAGGTTGAACCCAAGGGCTTTCTTCTATCATTCTTAACTTATTCTCTGTCTCCTGTCTATCTAATTCTCCTTGAGGTTCCAAGTTTTCGGATTCCAGGAAGGGCTGTGCAGCCCTGGTCTAACTTACTCTCTTAGATTTCTATATCCTGCCGGCTGAAGGGATGCAAGCCCACACCTCCGCCTCATTCTTCACCTGCTCCCCTCTCCTGACAAATCTGGGGCTAGTGTGGAGAGCAGCATCGCTGTCTGCTCGTGTTGCATCCCTCCCTCATGCGGGCAAGCTTTTCATTTTCCTGCAAAGATAGCCAAGCCCCCGTTGCATGCTCTCCCATCTGCAGCAAAGGCTGTGGAACAGATTAGCCTGCTTATAAACCTGACACATCCCATCCCATAATACTACTTTCTGGGATTGGAATACATTCTCTAATCCATTTGTACTTTTGGGGACATCCTTGCGTTCAAGCTGTGGACTCCAATCATGAAGAAGGCGTGCCACCCATGTCAAGTAGAAGGCAGCCATCCTGGGATTCCCTTCCCAGCACTCTCCACTCAGATGGCTTGGCCTTAGTGACGTGCCCTATCACCCACATCAGGGAATGTGTGTGGCACCACCACACCCTACTACAAAAAGACATACCATCTCATACCACCAGGGGAAAGGTACCCCAAGACATGCCACCCTCACCCAGGTCAACCTCAGTTGCATGTCTTAGCACCCATTCTAGGGGACACACGGCCATGCTCCCCAACTCATCAGCTGGTTCAGGTGCCAATTGTGTTGTGTGACTATCTGGGGCGTCGTGAACAAACATTTATTTATCCCAGACGAGGCACCACCAGTGACAGGCCAAAAGAAGGCTTCTACCCGAGTCTACATCAGTGAAGCAGTTATCACAGGAGCGATGGGGAGGGTGTACTTACAGAGCACGGGCAACTCAAAGGCAGCTGCATCACCCCAAAGCCCAGCAGGGTGGCCCCCATGAAGGCTGCCAGCTTGGAGCTCCCTGCGTGACTTCTACACAGCATAGCTGGTTGAGATGTTTCCTCTTCCCAATAATTGTTACTGCTTAATAACCCCAGGGAAGGACTTGTAAATCTTCAACTATCAGAAGCTTCCTGAGCCTTGTAAATTTTAATTCCTGAGGCTCATGAGTCTCCCTCCATCACCAGGAGGACTTGAAGTACTTATAGGAATCATATACACTTTTACTCACACATGCACACATATGTACTCATTTGTACTTTCATAACACATACATACTTCCTTGTCCTATAATCCACATCTACTTCTATTCTCTACAGATATGCATACTCCTTGTACTCTCTCACACACTAAAGTGTGCACACACACTTGCTTGTCCTCTTACACAAACACACACACACATATACACTCATTTGTACTTTCACACCTGTACACATATACACCTGATCACTTCTGCAGACTTGCACACTTGCTTGCACCCAGAAAAGGCCATCACTTTGATCAACACATAGATTCAGCAGATGTGGACGTGTACACCATCTTACTCCTTGTGTTGTATCCTTGCATAAGACCATCACAGATGTACATGAGAAGACCGTGTGGCAGGTGCAATGTTACCACCTTGATTTGTACCTTGGACCCCCTTCACACACAGAAGGGAAGAGGTAGTGGTGATTACAGATTATTGAGGAAACGAGTAGGCAGACAAGAGCTGGATGGAAGCCTGGCAGATGTGTGTTCTCTGCTCGGAGCCTCAGTGTAGGGCTGTTCCAGAGCTCACTCGAGGTCACCTCAAAGGTGCCTGAGGAGCAGGATGGATAGGATATGTTGAGGGAGAGGGGGTGCTGGAAAAAAGGCAGGGCTCAGCAGCTTGGCTCCATCCTCATCAATGTGCTGGGCTCTAGCCTCAGCCATCTTAGTAGCCTCTGTGGTGGCTTGAGTGTGGAATGTGCCCGTGGCCTCACGTGTCTGTGATGAAGGCTTGCGTCAGTCCTCAGCTTGTGGAGCCTGTGAGAGCTGGAGCCTTGCAGGAGGAGGTGTGTCCTTGGTGTCATTGGGACCGGCCTTAGATTTATCATTCCAGCCCAATTGGCGGTTCACTAGTGGCTCACTCTTGCTGGCCCCACTCTGCTATGAAGATGTGAGCTGGTTGTTTGCTCTGCCGTGCCTTCTCCACCATGAGGAAGTACTATGCGGTCTGCGGAGCATCAGTGATATGCTCTGGGGAGTGGAGCAGTATTAGAGCTCTTGCCTAGCATGCGTCAGGCTGGGCACCACTGTAGCACCCCAGACATCTATTATGTTTTCCAGTTAAACTGGCAGAGTTTCCAGTGCCAACACCTTATTTAGTAAGCCCACATGGATGGAAGAGGTATAAACTAGTGCCCCTCTTTTGGGGAAGAGTTTGTATACTTGTTTTTGAAATGTAATCTTTTAATCACTTAAGTGATTTGAGAACCCTCCTGCAACATGTGCCTTTCACCTACGGCTGAGGCCATCCTTGGATCCTTCCTCAGCTTGCCTCTGCCCCCTAAAGAGCACTGGTGTCACCTCATTTTTAGTCTCCTGAAGGGTCCCATGACTCAGGGGACCAGCAGGAAGTTGGGCATTGTCCTGGCTTTGGGGAACAGACCAGCTATTTCCTTTGCTGTGGGTTCTCATCTACACTTGGGGGGCTTGCCTGAAAGTGGCCACAGCCCAGCTCTGGCTTGGAGAAGTGTGCTGAGGTTTTAGGGTCTGCCTGGCTCCTGAGGAACACCTGCTGAACACACTTGAGTTTGTGTCAGAGCACACCTCACTCATTCCACCTCAGAGGCCATGGCCAATGGCAAGCTGCAGGAAGTGATAATGGTGACGAATATTCTGCATCATTGACAAGTGTCAATATCAACTTTCTGTCAGTTGCATTGGAAAGGATAAATTATTATTAGTCAATCTCTTATAATCATAAGAGGGAGGCACAGCTTAATTGCTTCGGTTAAGTGGCCATGATTTTGCCCCAGCTCATAAATGCCATTAAGCTTCAGGCCCCTGAGATGAACCTGCCGATTTATTAAACGATGTCAGGCAGAGAGTGGTTGCACTTTCTTTTATGGGTTAACACATAGAGTTAAAATACCTGAATGGTTAAGTCTGATATTTGGTGTGGAATCTTCGGCGAGGGCATGGGAAAGGGTGACTGAGGTTTTCACTGTGATGGTGAGGAATTAGTGCTAAGATGGGGTTAGTCCTCATAACTTAAAATGCATGCAATAACTGTGATGTCCAGTACATGCTGGTAACTTTTAGCATTTCTCTGCTTCCCCTCTTTTCCCTCCCCGCCTTTTTTTTTTTTTTTTTTTTTTTTTTTGCTTAACCAAAAATGCATTCTAGATTGTTCTCTTTTTATGATCATGAGCCACAGTCCATAATGTTCTCTAGTGGCTTAATGGTTTGCAAAAGGCAGTAACATATTCACCCAATACAACATCAGTGTGCCACATAGATCTACTCCATGCATTCCATCGTGCTGGGTGCTACAACAAAATGCCAATCATGGGTATTCTAGAACTTAAAAAGACCCTGTCAGCATCTGTCTTGTTTACTTCACCCTGAGAGGGAGGTTTGCATTAGCGTCATCTGAACATGCAGAGGCTGGAGTTCCAAGAGGCTAAGACCCTTCACAGAAGCTACTCTGCTTGCCTCGCTCCAGGGAAGCAAGGACACGGGGCTGGGGCCATGGCTTTCCTAGCCTGGCTCTCCAGCCCTTTCCATCTGTTCTAGCTAAGGCACTTGTCTGAGATTGCTCCATTACCCATACTACCCGCAAAGCAAGGATGTGGGGGGAGGGAAGAAGGAGCATTTCCTAAACCTGCCCTCCTGTCCTTGCCCTCTGTACCAGCTCCCACAGAAGCCATTCCTCTGTTCCTAGTATCCACAGACAGTGTGAGCGCCAGGCACACACTCTATTCTACAGCTGCGGCTGTGGTGGACACTAGCTGGAGGTTCTGGGTCACTTGGATGGTCATGAATAACTGACCCATACTATAAAACTGCTCCCTACCAAGGCCACAGTTCGAGGCAGCTGAGTTCAAGGCACATCTCGATGCACGAGGAAGGACGCTGAACAGGAGCAGGAAGCCTCCTGCCTGCTGAGTGCTTTCAGAGGGAGGTGCTGCATATGTGGGCAGAGCCCACTGCGCTGGGGGCCTCCTTTGGGTCCTCTGCAAGGACCCAGTATCCCATAAAATTCAAGTGACAGGTGAATTTCTGAGGTCAGGAGTGGTATTCCTGTCTTGTCTCATCCTTAGCACTAGTTAATGAGCATACGGCAAGCAAATTGATGCCCACTGTCGGGACACATGTCTTTCCTGAGGGCGACCCTCTCATGTGTGTGGAAAATCATCTCAGAACTGTTCCTTCAATGGACAAGTAACAACAGCTGCTGCGAGGTCCTGAATGCAATGGTCACTCTGTGTCCAACAGACACAGTTACAAAGCACTCCTTCCCATCCTCTGTCATCATGGATGACGGGGGAAGGCAAAACAAAAAAAAAAAAGAAAGAAAGAAAAGAAATCAAGATAAAAGAACTAGAACTAGCAGGAAAAGAAGAAAGGGTAATGTGGAAGACATATGAGGGAGGGTGACAAAAGAAAATAATAGGCGAGGACGATGAAGGAAATATGTTATGTACATGTATGGAAATTGTTAGTAGCAATCATACTATAAAACCATAACAAAAATCTGTTATTTGGGTGTGATCATTGCAGCTCTCAGTCACCTGCAAAGCCATTTTCTCCATCCTGTGCCAGAACAGATACGGGCAGTTCTGTGGGATTGCCCCCAACTTGGATCTGACAGGGAGGCTCTGTGGGATTCTCCCCCTCGGGTCTGACAGGGGAGGCTCTGTGGGATTCTCCCCCTCAGGTCTGACAGGGGAGGCTCTGTGGGATTCTCCCCCTTAAGTCTGACAGGGGAGGCTATGTAGAATTATCCCCCTTGCGCCTCACACAGGAGGTTCTGTGGGATTCTCCCCCTCGGGTCTCACAGGGAGGTTCTGTGGGATTCTCCCGCTCAGGTCTGACAAGGGACGTTCTGTGGGATTCTTTTCCCACTTTTCCCCCATCATATCTTTGTGTTGCTTTTATTGTTTTCCCCACTATGTTCTTACAGAAACTTGCAGGGATGGTGGTGAAGGATGGGAGGACAGTAAACACCCTCAGATTCCAAGGAAGCATCTGTATTTTGTGGACAGAGATGCTCCATTCCATGGGTGTCAATGCCACCTCTTCTTTGCTCTCTCACTTCTTTTTGTGTACAAACTTTGCGCACATCATTCATTAAAAAGAAACTCTTAAAAAGTTAGGCAGAAATTCTGAGTGTTCAGGCACTCACTGGAATTTCATTCCTCTGTGTTTTGTGGGTGGTTTGATCTCTGGAGTACCCAATGTAGGTCCTGACTGGCTACGGCCATGACTGGGCTCATCCTTGATGACGCAGACACTGAGTACCGAGGTCCTTGTCATGGGGGCCGGTGTTGATATCTGATTATGACTGTTCCCTGAGCTCCCACAAATAACTCTGTAATTGGATCTTGAGAGTGTTATTTGGCTGATCTCAAATGGGGCATCACTGAGTGAGAACAGGGTATCTATCTCATGGTAGACCTCTGCAGGACATTAGCAGCACTCCTGTTCCACATCATCACAGAGCTTTTCTGATGTGCCGGAGGTGAGGACAGCTCAGGATGTCACTTCAGCACACACTGTGGGGAGTGTGGAGGATGAAGTGGGCATGTCTGCTAGGGGTCTCAGGCTTAACTTTGGGAGAAAGTCAGTGCACTGGAGAGATGGGCCAAGAATTTCGAGGACCTTCTTGTCTGTAAAGTCAGGGGTCAGGGCTGGGGCTCAGTTTAAGGCATTATGACATATGCATGTCTTGTTTTAAGAGGTGCCTGGATGCCAAGCCTTTCTGGAAATGAGTCCTCTTAGTCCTTCCCATTGGTTAGAGCACTCTGGTTATCTCGGGCCTGTGTGGGTTGTCTGTGGAGTTGGAGGTCGGCTGCCTTATGAGATTAAAACAAAAAGACTCCCATTTGCCAAGTGTGGGGTGGGGTGGGTGACAAGGGGAAGGAGTGTCTTGGAAGTTTGGCGACTCCTTCCCCAAATAACAAAATTATGAATCACAGACTCTGGGAGGACACTGGTGACTCAAAGTCAAGTTCCCAGGGAGCCTGGTCCTCCTCTGCACAGGACTCAACTTGATGAGGAATCTAGAGAATGGCTCTGACAGAACTGAGCCCAGGTTTTATTTGTTTTCCTGTTTGGGGGCAGAGCTGACATCATAAAACATGGCTTGCATAGAGGAGCCATGTGTTAGAGCCCTGTGCACCCCATCAGTGGAAAGTCATGTCCTCACATCACCCCTCTGCTGAAGGTCATCACGCCTCCTTCGAGAGACAGGGTGCCCCATGAACTCTTTGTCCCCAAGTACTGATTGTTCTTTCTTTGGTTTCCCCGACAGCCCCAGTGACAAAGTACCGGAACCGGGGGTGACTCATAGGTGGGTAAAGTGTCAGGGCCAAAAGGGACCTTGTGGGCTTCCAACTCCCTCAACCCACTGCCCCATAAGAGGAGGGAGCAGCAGTCCCAAGAGGCCACAAGGCCTGCCCAGACTCACATGGCTGATGCAGAACTGGGACCAGAAAGAGCCTTTGGTTTCCAGCTCGGTTTTGTTGCTGAGGTGACCGCTACATCATGAGGATAAGCTGGAGCGACAGTTTAATCATGTCCTACCGTGTCATTTACCAGGGGTCTCCTTGCCAACACTGTCCCTTTAACTCCTAACATGGGCTGGCCTCCTCTGCCTCTCAGAAGCCACACCTCAGTTCTTCAGTGGACCTGGGATGGAGCCAGCACAGCCTTCACGACCCCCACAGGATTTTCCCCCTCTTTCCTCTCCAAGCCCCCTCCAGCTCCACCTCACTGGGGACTGTGATGTTTATGACCTACAGACTAAGTACGTAACAAGTGGTGAATAAAAGTGAACAGTTAACACTTTTTATATAAATAAGACTCTTATTTTTAAAATTTTTATTTATTTGAGAGAGAGAAAGAAAGAGGAAGAAAGAGAGAGAGAGAGAGAGAGAGAGAGAGAGAGAGAGAGAGAGAGAGAGAGAATGGGTGCACTAGGGCCTCCAGCCACTGCAAACAAACTCCAGATGCATATTTCCCTTTATGGATCTGGCTTATGTGGGTACTGGGAAATTGAGCCTTTATCTGGGGCCCTTCGGTTTCGTAGGCAAGCGCTTAATGGCTAAGCCATCTCTCCAGCTCTGGGACACGTATTTTTATATAAGCAGAGAAAGTTTGTGGAGAATGGTACCTCAAACCAGGTGACAACTTCTGTCTCACCGTGTGTCACAGTCACAGGCAGATCCCCTGGAAGAGGTTGTCAAGGTTCAAAGTCTGCATCTTGCACACCCAGAAGTGACCATGGGCATTGCGTGGACTCTGGTTCTGTGTAGCATCAGTGACACTGAGAATGTGTGAGGAGTTGCCTGCCCTGCTGAGCTCAGTGACCACTAATGGACTCACAAAGCACTCAGCATGAGTCTGACCCATCTGGGTGGGGCCTGGCTGATCCTGAGTGGGTGTGGTAGGAGGGTTTGGTGGCCAAGGGTGCTCTTGAGTCATCTGCTGCATGGTGCCTTCTTGAGCCTTTGTGATGGGAACTACTTACTGTCACCGTCCACCAGACTTCTCAGCCTCTGTCTGATTGCTGCAGGCTGCGTGGTTCTGAGTTGAGGGAGCAGCCAGGCATACTCAGTGCTTCTGTTGGTCAGCCATTCAAGGGCCATGAACAGAGCCACTAACTCCAGTGGGGCTGCCCCAGGTTCAGTGGGAGGGACATCAGCTGAAGCCCTGGGACCTGTGAGAGTCCATGAGGATGGAGGAGCTGGGAGGGCAAGACACAGAGGAGAGGAGGGCTGCAAAGGAGGGGAGCAGCCCAGGGTGAAGTCCATGAGAGGTCAGGGAGAAAACCTTTTAAGCCACTTGTGGTTTCCCACTTTACTGGAAAAGCATGGGGAAGCCATCTGGGCTGTTAGGAGGGAAACAACTTGGTCTGATCATGGTTCTCAGCGTACCCTGGCTGGTGAGTGACTGTTAGGTGGGCGATGCTAGAAGTGGGGCGAGGCTGCCTGTGGAAGAGCATGGAGAGGACCCAGGTGGTCTGTGTGCTTGGGAACATGAGGGTGAGGCCTGGGTCACACCCACCAGGTGGAAGGTGGATTGTGGCAGGCATGTTTTGTGAATGGTATAGCACCATTTGGATGTGAGGGGACTCCAGAGGGAGGTGAGAAGATCCCCAGTTCTTGACATGGACACTGGCCTGACATAGAAACCAGGCAAGGAGGAGTGTGGGGCATGGGTAGAGCCTCGGTCAGTTTTGGGCTTGACGCAGGGAGCCGACTGACTGCTGGAGTCACCCGGCCTACGGAGCATATGGATAGGGCCAGAGAGCTTGGGTGTGGATGAACCGGAAGAGGAAATGAGTATAGGTGGGGGCTGCTGGCGACTCTTAGGGAGATGGGGGTGGGGGGAGGAGAGCCTACCTGGAAAAGCAGAGGGAGGTGCTCCCAAGAGCAAAGGGGTGCTTCCAAGAACTGTGCAGAGAGAGATGCTCCCAAGAACTGTGCATAGGGAAGTGCTCCCAAGAACTGTGCATAGGGAGGTGCTCCCAGGCAGTGTGCACAGGGGTGTGCTTCCAAGCACTGTGCAGAGAGAGGTGCTCCCAAGGACTGTGCATAGGGAGGTGCTCCCAAGCACTGTGTGTAGGGAGGTGCTCCCAAGCACTGTGCATAGGGAGGTGCTCCCAAGCACTGTGTGTAGGGAGGTGCTCCCAAGCACTGTGCATAGGGAGGTGTTCCCAAGAACTGTGCACAGAGGGGTGCTCCCAAGAACTGTGGATAGGGAGGTGCTCCTAGGCACTGTACACAGAGGGGTGCTCCCAAGCACTGTGCATAGGGAGGTGCTCCCAAGGCACACCAAGATGCCATGGTTCTGCACAACTTGTCCTTCCTCTCCTCACTTTGCCAGACCTGTGCACAGACGTAGGGGCCTGGCTGGTCCTCTGCAGCGGATCCAGCAAGGCCATGGTGAAGGCAGGCAGGCACTTCCCTCTGTCTTCCTGGACCTGCAGGTGGGCAGATGTGTAAAAGCCTGTGCATAGCCAGGGACAGGGCAGCAGGTGAAACTCGAATTTCATTTATCTGCAGTGTCACCCTAATCTTATCTGTAGTCTGAGCACATGAAGACTGTGGCTGAAATAAATATTTGCTCTCAGCACGGTTTCATAGCCCTTGGTCCCTGGCACGCATCTGCCCCTCCCTCTGTGCCAGCTGTGGCTCCCAAGGGCTGACTGCTTTGTCACTGCTTGGCAGAGTTCACAGACCCACACATGCCCTGTGGCATCTTCACCTCCTGAGCCTCATCTTTGCTGGGATGCAGGCTGAAACACTCAGAATGGAGGACCTTTGCAGGCTGTCAGAGCAGCTGGAAACAAGTTTGGATAGGCTCTTCGTACCTCTGTGCCTACAGCCAAGGTCCCTTGACACTGAAAGCGCTGGGAATTCCAGACGGCCAAAGAATCTCCTGGGTGTCTCTTCACCGTAGATCCCATTCTCCTACCCAGACACTATGGTCTGGTAGGAAGAAGGAGGATTGGCACACTTGACAAGGACTCCCCCAGGTGATAAGACACAGTGGTCCTCGGAACCCACAGGGGACATTAGTCTCTGTATCTGCAACTGTGTTTCAGAGAGAAGGCTGCACGTCAGAAAGCCTGCGTGCTCGTGGCAGAGGGAAGTTTAGCTAGCCTAGAAGACGAGGCCCCTTGGGACAGGCTGTGCCTCCGAGGGAGGAATGGGGGGAGAACGCCCATGCTCTTCCCCCTTCTGTTTGGTCCCCTGATAACATGGCCTCCTTGGTGGGTGCTCTTCTGCGTCATATACCTGAAGGCTGCCCAGTGATCGCCCGGAGGGGAAGAAAGGCAAGGGTAGGTGGCTGATGTCGCTGTGATGATCCTAACACTCTTTCTGCCAGTTCCGAATCTCTCTGCACAGATGCTCTGCTCTCTCTCTTAGAGTTAGCTCATTGGTCCTCACCTCAGCACAAGGGAGTCACTGTGATGTGTTCCATTGTACTGGTGGAAGACTGGCTGCCCTGTAGCCAGCTAGGATGCAGTGGGTGGGGATTTGAACTGGGCATCCCCACACCAAAACTCACCCTTCTATCCACCGGGACCCCATGTATGACCCACCTCCCCAAGCCCTCCTTCAGCTTGTCCAAGTGTGCTCACTTTGCACCTGCTCCAGCATGTAGGTGAGACGATTTAACTGGTGGCGTCAGGGCACAGGGAGATGAGGCCACAACCGCACGGCACATGGCCTCTCTGCTTTACCAGGGACTCTCTGAGGGAGGGGCCAGTGCGCTGTGTCCGTTCAGAACACAGGAGTAGAGCCCAGCCCAGCGCGGCACAGTGGCTGTGATGTCGCGCATCCCGGCATAGCCTTGGGGAGCGCAACATAACCTGGGGTGCAGATGGTGCGGGACCCTGTAGTGTAGTGCGGCAGAGCAGGGTGTAGCGTGGCATAGTGGGCTGTGAGGTGGTGCAGAATGCCACAGGACCACCCAGCACAGCGGAGCTTCAGAGGGTCTCCTGAGGTGTAGTGTGGGGTAACCCAGTCGCTGTTGGCAATGGTACCTGGACACCTTGCTTAAGCCCAAACCCAGCTGCCTCGCCAGGGTGGCGGGCAATGCAAATGTGATTGACTCATCCGTTGCACTTGAGGGTCTGAAAGGAAGCAGGGCAGAGCTTTCCAAGGCACAGACATTCCTATTGCCAATGTATGGCCGGAAGTTAGTGGTCCCTTTGTTGTGAAATTCTCACAGCCATAGACATGGGCCTTATTGGGGGGACTGAGGAGTCTTGGAAGGGCAACAAACACCTTCCTGCTTTCACAGCATGGGCTCATGTGACTCAGCTGAGGCTCCACCTGGCACTGGTGGCCCTTGGCTTGGGAGTCTGGGCGAGGCTCAAGGCCAGGCTTAACAGGCAGGGCCTCAGGGACCGCCCTTCTCACTGGCTCATTCCTCCACGGTACTCAGTGAGACTGTCTCTTCTGTTAGGATTCTTCTAGTAGAAATGAGTCTCTTCTCAGGTATGACGGTTGGATGGTCTTCTTCTCTCCTGTCCTCTTCCTTCTGAGCAGGCCCCTCAAGCCCCTGCATGCCCCACCCTTGTTTCTTCCTGCATCAGCCCCACATCCGATGTGTCGAGGCACCATGGAAACCCGTAAGGTTCCCCAGGATCATGAATGGCTGTCTTCATTCATTGCCATTCCCTGGAAGAAAACCACATGAATTCCTGTGACTAACATTTCCAGCAAAGGGGAGCCTGTTTTGTTATATAAATAAAACCACTGGCAGAGGTTCCTGAACCTACATATAGGAATTCATCACTGGAGAGGGGTGGAGGGCAAGTAGTGTGGAGCAACTGTGTGCAGGCAGGTGTCCGTACATGCACAGGTGCTTGTTCATGTGCCTCTGTGCTCACGCGTATGTACCTGTCCACGTGTGTGCGAGAGAATGAGGTTCTGAGCTGGCTTTGAGGAAGATGACATCTTTTGATCTTGCTGGCATGGGCAGGACCTTACAATGTTTGGGGTGGCATACGGAGCCACTCACTGGAATGCTGAGCAGCGTCATTTCGTGAGCTTGGTTTGTTTCAATCAGTGTAAGTGGGACAGTTGTCTACATCATCACTATATGAAGGGAGGGAAACAAATGAAGAGAAGTGTAGGTTACACTTTCTGATGGCCTAACCCTGAGACTGTGCCTTTCCAGGGTGAATCATTGCAACAGCTTGGCCGTTGGCACTTTTGGGTGCCGTGTTACTAATTCTGTCTCACTGAGTGAGTACCCACAGTCCTCATGCTTTTCAGTTCTGAAGGGTCTGCCCACATGGCACATGGAGTCTTCCTGGCTGGGCCCTGGGAAGGGTGACCTCTTTAGCCAACGGGGGTAGAGCCAGGAGACAAAGGGAAGATGATGGAGATGACAGACAGCCTCATGCCTGGAGCCACGTGGAGGGGAAGGAGCTACGCAGGCTACATAGGCAGGCTGGGGGCTTAGGGGAGCCAGCCAGTGGATGACAGGAAGAGCTGCAAGGGCAGCACTTGGGGTTGGAGCCAGCTCAGCACGGGGACGGGGAGGCAGGCACATGGGGCACGGGTGGGGACAGGTTAGCACCCGACAGTGCCAGTCCTGGGCTCGTGTGTCAGTTAGTCTATGTGAAGTGCAGCGGGGAGGGGGAGGCAAGCATGTGGCTCACTGTGAAGCAGAGCCACACAGCGGGCAGTCAGGGTTCACCTGTGAAGTCTGCCTCTCTGCTCAAACGGTCTGATGTCTCAAGCTGCCTGGGTTTCCTATTGCCCTAGGAAAGTTTTCCATTTAGAAACTTGTCCAAATAGGACCACGATGGCCCTCCGATACAGTTGTTTTGAATGTATGAAGAATGGAGCGGACTGTTATGAGCAAAACTGGAACTGGTGGCACCTGGCTGTCCTCCTTTCTAGACCCACCCCTTTCCAGAGCCCTGCTCTCACCTGCTTGGCGGGGGAGGGGATTGGGAGGGGCTGGAGGTTTCCCTCTCCTTATCAATTGTTGCTTTCAGAAAAGATGAACATCAGTCATGTACATGCTAGTGTGAGTGTGTTCCAGCAGACACCTCCCCCGATTCATTCGGTAAACACTAACCAAGGGCTACTTGGTTCCACGTGTAGGGACATGAAATGCTGGTTCTTCCCCTCCACACCCCGCCAGGTCTTGGGTGA
Source organism: Jaculus jaculus (assembly GCF_020740685.1). Taxonomy (NCBI): domain Eukaryota; kingdom Metazoa; phylum Chordata; class Mammalia; order Rodentia; family Dipodidae; genus Jaculus; species Jaculus jaculus. The sequence continues at coordinate 112,901,105 of NC_059111.1, read as the reverse complement.
GAGCAGTTGATGGAAAGAGAGCTGAGACTGTGTGTTTAGTGTGCTGTTATTCCCACAGGCACTTTGTGCATCTGTCTGTGGTGTGACCATCAAGGCATCACAAGATCACACTTGCACTCAAAGTCTGGGGAGAGGCCTCAGTGAGGACAGCCAGTCAGTGTGGAAGTGTGGACTCCATGCTTGTTTGTGCTGTGTTTTGTTTCTCTGCCTCAGACACATGATGGTCTCTGGGGGGCTAGTGTGTGGTGGATCAGTCAATGGTCTCTGAGGATCCTAATGCAGCTGAAGCCTGAGGGGCCCTGCTCTGCAAGCAAGGAAACAGAAACAGCTTCCTTGTCAGCGAGCAGCCAGGGTGATGGCTGGTGGTGTCAGCCTGGGCCAGGCTCGGCATGGTCAGGAGCATCCTCTTGCCAGGTTGTAACACCTGTGACACCTACGCACCCCGTGTCTGTGGTCCTCACCAGTGACACTGTGACATGTCTCCATGTCTGTGGGGTGCAGCCTGGAACCACATCTGCATCTGTGGTGGGGACAGACCTGACATTTTGCAGTTGCCATGGGGGTGTGGCCCTCCTCAGCCTTCAGCACACCTTGCACACTGTAGTGGGCTCTGAGGTGGGCATCTGTAAAGTTGGCACGTGCCTCCGGGCACAGCGGCTCGCACTGTGCAGAGAAGGTGAAGGGCACGGCTCTCCCAGGATTTCAGGAATGGCGGGAAAAGCTTTGGACCAGTGTGGAACTCTGGGGCACACATTGGCCAACATTTACTTCTAATAGCTTTCAGAGCTCAGGGGATTGGGCTGTGCTGTGCCGGGAGCAGCTGTGAGGGGTGTTTCTCACCCTTTGGCACCACATGTTCCTGTCCTCATCATTTGTCTGGTAATGTGGGTGCATTGTGTTGTCCTTTGATTACACCAACTTTCCAGATGCTGGTGAACTTGAAGCGTCCATCAGTAAATGAGGTGGATAACAGCTTAGGCTTACTAGGCAAACAGATTTTGCATCATGGGTGACCTAGTGAAGTCTTGGGGACCCTCAGACATGACAGACCAACCATAGGCTTTGCAGTGAGAGGAGCCCAGAGCTGCAGCATGGTGCATGGTGGGAGACATGGGAATCGGACAGGCGCTCCACTACTGAGCAGTTGCTGGAGGACCTACCACTACGTGCAGTGTGATCCTGGCTTGAGACCCATTTCATCATTGCACTCACATTCTGTCACCTGTAACCATACCATTGTCTTAATTCTACACACGAGCCCTCTGCTAGTCCTGCATCTGACTGGAACCAGGCCCTTCACGTGTTCCCACACACCTGGGACTGCTGTGGCTGGCGTCCCTCACGTAATATGAGAAGCTCTGCCGTTGCACTTGCTGGCTGCACATCCAGCAGCTGTATAGCACTGATGCTGGGGTCTGGATGTGATTTATACCCAAGCTTTCACGTGCTGGAGGTTTGGGTCCCAGGGTGGTGGTGTGAGGAGACAAAATGGCTCTTGAAGATGGAACCTAGCGAGGGGAGACATAGTTCCTTGGATGTATGCGTCTCCTCAGCGGGAACACTGGCTTCTGGGAGTTCTCTGGGGAGGGTTATGAAAGCTTGCTCCTCCCTAGCTTCTCAGGCTGCAACGTCTGGTGATAGAATTGCTTGTTTGCCCATGATGCACTCATGCCATTGTCACTTTCCAGGATGCAGTACAGCTGAGGGGCCATCTCCAGAGACAGCACTGTGCTCCACGTGACCAGCTGCCTCAGGTTCCGGCGCCACACCTTCCCTCCATGATGGATGTAACCTGGGGCTGTCAGTGAAAATAAACACCTCCCCCCTTGTTTATTGTCATTTTGTCCCAGCAATGAGAAAGTAACTAAGGCACTATATTATTATGTGAAGTATAATGTTTGATTTGAGAGTTGTTAATACTAGTAATTAAGGTTGGAATAAAAAATTATGACTTCTAGTGACTACACTATCAAGTAAAATCAGGATTACTTGGCAAATTGTAGCCATGACACTGATATAACTTGTTCTTCAATACATCCTAACATTGTAGAGTACACTAATGTTTCTTACATAGCTAGCTCACAACGCTTGTTCTCTCTCTCTTGTTTTCCAGGCAGGGCCTCACCCTAGTCCAGGCAAGACAGGCCTCAAGTTCCCAGTGACCTCCTACCTCAGCCTCCTGAGTGGGCATGTGCACAGCATAGTTTCTTTCTCATTAGAGAGCAGTGGAGGCTTGCTATGTGCCTGTGGTAGTTTGAATATATGGCCCCATAGACTCAGGTTTGATTTTGAGTCTCCAGCAGGTGGAGCCCTACTGGGGAAGAGGTGTTGCTGGGCGTGGATCTGGGAGCCCAGCCCTCCTCGGTGGGTTCAGAGCAGTTTGAGCTCTGGCGCCTCACGCTGGCTGGTGTTGGCGTTTGCTTGCTCTAGTTGTTTCTCTCTGCTTGGATGCAGGGAGGGAAGCAGTTTCTTCTGCCATTACTGGAGTTTCCCCTGGGTTTTGTACACCTGAAATAAACCCATTCCTCCTGTAATCTGTGTCTGGTTGGGTGTTTGTCCCAGCACCGAGGCAACGACAGCAAGAGTCCCTTCTCTGTCTTGCCAACACGTCTAATGGATTCTGGCAGGGCTTAGTGTCCGCCACGTTCTAGCTCTGCTGCTGGGGCCCGTGACCTTGTGTGAGTTTTCCCCCCGACTCTCCTCCTTGGCCACATGGAGGTGGAAGTCTGTCCTGCCCCCAAGGCTCTCAAAACAAACAGGGCCATTCCTTGAAATGAGCTCCTGCAAGACACTTATGAGGATTGTCCCTCAGAATGACCAGCCTTAATTTTTTTTTCATGTAATCCTTGAATTACTCAATTTCTAGTTTTTTTTTAATGCATTTATTTGGGTTAGAGAAATGGCTTAGCAGTTAAAGCACTTGCCTGTGAAGCTTAAGGACCTAGGTTCAATTCCCCAGTACCCATGTAAGCCAGATGCACAAGGGGCACATGCATCTGGCATTTATTTGCACTGGCTGGAGGCCCTAGTGTGCCCATTATCTCTTTATCTGCCTCTTTATCTCTTTCTCACATAAATAAATAAAATATTTTTAAAATTGTAAAACTGCATTTATTTGCACATGTGTATGTCTGTGTGTATGTGTGCGAGTTCATGGAATACAGGCGCACAGCTGAAGGTTGGAGGGCATCTCTGGTGACTGTCCTACCGTCCACCTTGACTGAGGTCCACCAGTCTGGCCCATGAGCCTCCAGGGAGTCTCCTGATGCTGTCTTCCTTCTTGCCACCGGCTCACTGGTTTACAGACACTCATGTGCTATCACTGCCAGCTTTACATGGGTTCTGGGGATCAGAACTCAAGTCCTCAGGCAGCCAGTGTTTCTTGCACTGAGCCAGCTCTCCAGCCCGTTTTGGCAAGTTTTGCTGGGAAGTACCCAACCAAGCTGGTTGAACTGACATTTGCCCATGTTTTTATCTATTTATTCTCAGGCTCACAATAATTTTTCATATGTTCTCTTCTCTTCTGCTTTCCAGTGCCTCCCATTCACAGGGCTGGTTGTAAAATCTCAGCTCTCACTAGCAGGCTAGAATGGGGTGCCTCATGCTCAGGGGAGAAGACACAAAACTAGAAGTAAAACTTCTGTGCCCATGGGCTTGAATGAGCCCTGTTAGCACTCAGGAGGCCCCGAACACACAGCAGGTGCTAAGTAGGAGAGTCCCTCCAGGGTGTAGGGAGGGATGAAAGCTAGTGCCCAGGTGGACATTCCCCTGAAGTGCAGGATCCCTGTGTCTGCCTCTCAGTCTTCAGCTGCTATCTTAAAATTCACATTAGAGCACTCTTTACTTCTTTCAGGTTTTGTCCATTAATGGCGTCTATCACTTCCTGGAAGCTGAAGTCAGAAGCACAGGCTTATAGTAGTCTGCCTCCTGGGGCTTTCTGGAATGTACTTTATCATAAAAGCCAGGGCCATTTGTACCTGACAAGGGTGCAGCTATAATAATCTTTGTATCTATATTTAGTAGAAAGTTAAGTCAGCTTTCCTGGGTACTTAATAGTTTCTACTTGGTGTGGTAGAGGCTGAACTTGGCTTTTGTTATCCCAGATTTGGGACACAAGAGCAGAAGTAATCATCTCATGACTCGGTCCACTGTGTGGGTTTTTTGAAGATCACTTGATCCAGTCAAGGCTGTAGACTTGCTGTGCCTATATCTCCCTAATTTATTTGAAAGACAAATTGAAACAAATAGATATGTTTGCCTCATGGACATAATAGATCAATGTGGTATACAGGAAGACCTGCGTCAGTGTGTTTGGATATGACCAGAAGGTCATTTATCCATTACAATGTGCTGAGCTGTGTTCTGCTAACTCAGATGTTGAAGTGCTAACCTCTGGTACAGTAGTCCCTTCCTCACACGTCACATTCAGCAGATAGAAGTAAACCACTTGCATACACACCTCCAGCATGATGACATCTTCCCTGATCCTGTGTTGTTCTGCTGGAAACGTGAGTGTCCATTTGCCTGCTGTATCCACATTGTATGCGCTACCCACTCGCCGGCCTCCTCATGCCTTGATAGTCACCAGACCCATTGTGGCAGTCTTACATTGCTTATTAATAACTTTAAAAATAGCTCCCAAATACAAGAACAGTTATGTGGGCCATTAGACCATACCAAAAAGTTAAAATTATAAGAAGATATTCTGAGAAAGAGACAATATTCACATAACTCTTATATTATCCAATGGTTCTATTTTACTATTTATTGGTGATAACCTTTACTATTCGTGTATCATAGATTTAACTTTATCACAAGTATTTGTGCATAGGAAAATAGTATATAGCGGACTTGGTGTTTTCCACTGTCTCTGCCTCTCCTGGGAGCTTTGGATCATGGCGCCTGTGGATAAGGTGGACTTCCTGTCCTGTGACTGTGTTTGAAGGAGGCGTGTTTACGAGGTAGTTAAGGCAAAGCAAGTTGATACTGGCGGGCCCTAATCCAGGGGGCCCGGGGTAGATGCATGAGAGTGCTGTGATGGATTGGGTGTGTCTTCAATGGTCCTCTAAGGCCGATGAGATGCTGAGGGTTCTGACTTAATCAGGGGATTGACCTCTTGATGGATTCATCATTGGTGGTCCATGAGAGGTGGACAAGCAGCAGGCTTGAGGCAGAGGGCACAGACTTCCAAGGACCCTAAGAAGGGAGCTGGATACTGAGAGCCATCTTTAGGAAGAGAGACTTGAAGGCAGGATGGTGGCAGGGTAGGGTACGACCAGGGTCCAGAGGAAGGAGTAAGAGGAGGGCATGACAGGCTCCATGTCTGGGTGGCACACACATGGGAAAGACAAGGCTCATCGGAAGCCTGTGGTGGTGGCACGACTGGCAGCATAGGCACTCAAGCCGGGCAGGTGGGCACCAGCCGGTCAGTCACTCTTGAGCCAGCTCTTGGTGCCCAAGGGCAAGCCACCTGTGTTTCCTTAATATCCCTTTTGTGTGATGGGGACTCCTCAGGAACAACGGCTACATGACATGACACGAGCAAACTGCCAAACATAGAGAATAAAGCCACAAAGGGGCCCAACTCTGACACCCACAGACAGCAAATGACAAGTGAGTCTAAATGAGCACCGAGAACATCTGCCATGTCAAGTGAAGTCATTCCACCAGCCTGACACATAAACATATACATCATACACATATAGATATCAGACATGTACATGTACATCCTATACTTAGACATATACAGCATATACATATACATCATCTACATGTATATACATACATCATCTACATACACATCGTCTACATACACATCATATACATATACATCATATACAAATGCATCAAATACATATACATACATACATCATCTACATATACATCATATATATACACATCATCTACATACACATCATATACATATACATCATATACAAATGCATCACATACATATATATACATACATCATCTACATATACATCATTTACATACACATCATATATACATCATATACAAATGCATCATATACATATATATACATACATCATCTACACATACATCATCTACATACACATCATATACATATACATCATATACAAATGCATCATATACATATATATACATACATCATCTACACATACATCATCTACATACACATCATATACATATACATCATATACAAATGCATCATATACATATATATACATACATCATCTACATATACATCATATATATACACATCATATACATACACATCCTATACATATACATCATATATATACATATACATCATATTCATATACATCTTATATATATATATATATATATATATATATATATATATATATATATATATATATACATACACATGCATATATGTAATGAAACAGTGACATCATCTGTCCACAAGGCTTCTCCTTGGAACTTCTATGAGACATCTCTGTTGTGTTCTACAGCAGGGAGGAAGGTCTTTCTTTTGATTTTGTTCTAGTTTAGCGGAAAAGTAGGAAGCTGATGCAGAAGTCCTTCTGGAGACATCCGACACAAGAAAGAAGCTCCTGCCATGCCTCTTGAGGGTACCTGTGCAGCGCCCTCACATGGAGAGCTGGGACACTGGCTGAGCCTGCCCCTGAGGCCACCTGGAGATCTGAGTAGCATAGGTGGTGGCCATTTACAGACAATGTTTCTTTTTTGTTTATTTTTGTTTCTCAAGGTAGGGTCTCACTGTAGCTCAGGCTGACCTGGAATTCACTATGTCGTATCAGGGTGGCCTTGAACTCAGGGCGATCCTCCTACCTCTGCCTCCTAAGTGCTAGGATTAAAGGCGTGTGCCACCATGCCTGGCAGTGTTTCTTTTTGGAAAACGTTTAATTGTGGTAAAATTATGTGACAGTTGAGCCGGGCGTGGTGGCACATGCCTTTAATCCCAGCACTGACATCACCGTGAGTTCGAGGCCACCCTGAGACTCCATAGTGAATTCCAGGTGAGCCTGGGCTAGGGTGAGACCCTATGTCGAAAAACCAAAAAAAAAAAAAAAAAAAGAAAAAACAGAAAAAAAATTAGTGATAGTAAGTCTACAGGGCTGTGGAGATATCTCAGTGGTTAAAGGTGATTGAGGATCTGAGTTTAGTCCTTATGTACCCACGTAAAGCCAGATGCACAGTGGCACATGTTTGTATAATCCCAACACACCTGCAATGGGCAGTGGAGTCAGGAGCGTCCTGAAGCCCACAGGACCCCGTAGCCTGGTGTGCATAACAAGAGGCCCCATCTGGAACACAGTAGAGGAAGAGGACCATCACCCAGTGACAGTCCTGTGACCTCTGGCATGCCTGTGACCATGTATACACAGTCACATACATGCACTCAACACACACACACATACTGAGGTTTTGCCATTGCCCAGTTCTTTATATCACAGTGCAATGATGTGAGGCTTATCCCAACATTGTACAACAGCATCAGAACTAATTTTGCTTTGCAAAAGTAGGACTTAATAATACCCACTAAACAACATGTCTTGTTGGGTTCCCGGTACCTGCCCTTCTTTCTGCTACTATGAACATGGCCACATTCAAAACCTTATTTAGGTGGGCTTGCATGAGACGTGGTCTTCTGTGGCTAATTCCACTCAGCACAAAGTCCTTCTGGCTCATCCATGTAATCATGTGTTAGAATTTTGTTTTATAAAAAGAACAAATGCCATGCCATCATGCATCCTTACCACATAGTTTGGCTCCTCAGCAATAGACTTGGTCGGTTCCATGTCCTGGTTATTGTGAACAGTGATGCTACACCCACGAGTGTGAAAATATCTCACTGAGTCCCACTTCAGTTCTTTTGAGGGAATGCCCGGAAGTGTGACAACTGGATCTTATGAGAATTATAGTGTGAATCTGTTAAAGAACATTGTTTTTATTATAGTGAACTTTAATCCTATGATGCCCTGGGTCCCAGAACAGCCACTGAGGTGAACCTTCCACTCACAGGACTTTTTTTTTTTATGAAATGAGATAGACTCTCTCACTCCCTTGCATTGAAAGCACAATTGAGATAAAGTTATGTGAAGTAAAATCAATATTCCTGTTGGCTCTGGAGATGTAGGTTCAGGTTGTATCTGTTATGCTTCCTAGTTGTCTAGCTGTATGACTTGGAAAAAGCAAGAGTCTCAGTTTCCTCATATGTAAAAATATTATAATAGATGAATCTCTAATTCAGCTCCAAATAGACTGTGAGAATAACCTAACTGAAATTAATGAATAAAAGGCATTTGACTTCGATATTTTTATAAGACATTCAGAACTATTAAAAAAAAATTGGACAGCCAGGCATGGTAGCACACATCTTTAATCCCAACACTTGGGAGGCAGAGGTAGGTGAGTTCAAAGCCAGCCTGGTACTACTGAGTTCCAGGTCAGCCTGGGCTTGAGTGTGAGAGTCCCTACCTTGAAAACAAAATGGACAAAGGTTACATCAGACTGTTAATGTAAGAAAAAGGCAAAAAATTAGAATAACAAATACATATACCCTAACATGAAGACTGCCATGAGTTACAAGTAGTGGCTTCCAGGTAGGCCCCGAACAAAGGCAACTGAGAAGGCGGTCCCATGTGGCACATGGGTTGGAAATATCTGTCATGCAAGACAGTGGGCAGTGTCACAGGCTCCTTCCTTACTCTCTGGTGGAATGACACTGTTCTAAGCCAAATTGATACTCAGGGGCTATTTTCTTCCACAAGCGTGGTGTGGGGAAGAGAATGGAATTCCATTCTTTGTTGATAGTCTAGTCTTGCTTTATCATTTGGAATATTCATGATCCTTTTGGGTTTCAGGATGGTGGCAACTGCTCAACCATCTTTGGTTCAGCATATCAAGACAGTGCGACTGACTCTGAGACATCACCCGCCTGGGGTGGATGGGCATGTGACTGAGGCAGCTGGCATCTCTTGAGCACGGCAAGTGTTAGGTAATTAACACTCAATGCCATTCTTATGCAATGCCTTGGCTTTGAAAAACTCAGAACCACAAATCTGTGATAGCTATTTTAAGCAAAGTCCTTTTATTTTTTCATGGATCCAAAATAACCTGTGTTTTCCCATTTTGCCAGAAGTGAATTTGTCTTTGACACGAATGTCTGCCGCAGCCACAAAGTGGAGTTCATGAGACACTGTGCAGAGATGGACTGAGATAAGCTTCCTACATAACAACTCTGCCCATACGCTTTCTCTTCTTTGCTTTTCAGTGCTGTGAGTTGCAACTTGGCCCTTATGTGTGCCAGGCTGGCACTGTACCCCGACCTCTATCCTTAGCTTTAATTTCTTTTCTTTTCTTTTCGGTAAGCCCAACAGACTGGCCTCTTTTATGTGAGGTGGGGAGTGAGAGAGAGACAGAAAGAACTGGCCCACCAGGGCCTCCAGCCGCTGCAGTTGAACTCCACACATACGCGCCCCCTGTGTGCACGTGTGACCTTGTGCTCTTGTATCTTGTGTGGGATGTGGAGAGTTGAACATGAGTCTTTATGTTTCACAGGCAAGTGCCTTAACTGCTAAGCCATCACTCCAGCCCTAATTTTTATTTCTGTTTTGAGTCAGGATCTCACTAAGTTTCCCCAGGCTGACCTTCAGCTCACTCTCAGGTCAGGCAAGCCTTGAGCCTGTGATCTTTCTGCCTCAGCCTCCCAAGGTTCCACCCGGCCCAGGCAGAACATTTCTTGTTAGGGTTTCATTTGAGTAACCTTAATCCTTAAACTTTGGAGGATGTAGCAATATAAACAAGGAAAATGAAGCAGAAACAACGGGGAAAGTCAGAGGACACTGGAGATGCAGACCAACTCTAGGCAAATCTCCTTGGAGCCACAGACCTTTTGGGATAAGTTTTCGAGCAAAATTAACAGAGCATTTGTATTCACCTCACGAACACCAGGCTGGCTGGAAATCCACAGTGTTCTAACTCACTCTTAACACCCAAACAATTTGGAAGCAATTGACTCTTTGGATAATAAGATCCTTTGGGGGTCTTTCTATTTCCCCAAAGATGTCTTAATAAACACCAATTAGCGTTGCTCAGGTTGACAGCTGTGGATGTAAGTAGTCTTTATTAGCCCTTTCCGTGGGCTGGAATTTGCAAGAAGCTGAGCTGCCTACAGCACCCAGAGTGTGGCAAGCACAGGTGCACCCACTCTTCCCGGGGCTGCATCCTCCATAAGACGTGCGTCCCCCTCCCTGCCCTGAGGCTTTTTGGCTGGTTGTGGCCCACTCCACAGATCTTCCTGTGGTTTTTTTTCATGCTTCCTCTCTTGTAGGTTTTGGAGCCCCTATGTTTTCATGGCAGGGCCCCACACTGCTGTTGCCCCGCACCAGAAGGATTTCAAGGCAGATATACTTGCAACAAAGCTGTAGCCTCTTTTCAGAATTCCTTCTGTCTAGGCATGTCCTAAATAGTAAGGAGGATGCTTATTAAAATCTAGGGTGTTATTCTCATGTATGGAGTTTTGTTCTACAAAGATTGAAAGATTTCTTTCTGTACCAGTCAGGTACTGTGCCTGGATGAATGTCACAGAGAGTCTTCTGGAGAGGCTCAGCCACTCAGGGTGTTGGCAGGCAGTGGGCAGTCTGGACTGGAACAATGTGTCTGAAGGCATAGGGTTTTGGCTCTACCATTCACTTATCGTGACAGCCTAAGGGTCACTGTGGTAGTTTGAATCTATGTCCCCCAGTAGACTCAGGTGTTATTGAAGTTGAGCTTGCAGCTTCTTCCCCTAGCAGGCAGACTCCTGCTGAGGGGGGGAATGCCACTGTGGTGGATCTGAATTCCAGTTTAGGGAGTGCAGTGTGAATTCTCCTGGGGTCTCTGCTGTTTTGCTACCAGTTGCTTGCTTGTTTGTGGTGCTGGCTGGTGGTGGCTTTTCTGTCTGTGTGGATCTGGGAAAGGAAGCCAGCTTCTTCTGGCATTAATTGAGCTTCCTCTGGATCTGTAATCCTAAAATAAATCCCTTCCTCTCATAAACTGTCTGGGTTGGAGGTTCATCCCAGTAGTGTGGAGCTGACTATAGCAGAAATTGGTGCCAGAGAGGGGAGCAATGAATCTGACCATTTTGGTCTTTTGGAAGTTGTGTGCTGGAGGAATGGACAAGGTTGTGACCAAAGATGGCCCATTTTCTAATAAGTGCCATAGGTAATTCTTATCTATGGGGATTGCTTTCTGCTGTGCATTACAGTTACTGCCCATACCTAATTCTCACTATGAACTTTAGATTTGTGCTGATGGCCTCATCATCATTTCTTCTTTTCATTGAGTGAGGTGGTTCATTCAAAGTTAATCCTTGACTTGAAAGCATTTTTCATTTTGAAATGTATCAATCTGAATAAAAAAAGTTGAACTTTGAAAAAAAAAGAGTGCTAAGGCATGTTTTATAGATTATACTGGTGAGAGTTTGAAAATGCTCAGTGCAGAGAAAATTGTACTTGGAGGTTTTGCTTATGAAATTTCAAAGGGGAAGGAAAGGCTGCAGAGAACTTTGTTGGAACTGAGATACTGGCATAAGGGCTGGCTGTGTTCTGCTGCCCATGCCCAGAGAGTTTGATTAAGATTAAATTTGCAAACAAAACAAAACAAAATATTAAATTTGTAATGTACTGATATGCTTGGCTAAAGACATGAAAGTCAGATAGAGGATTTAAAATTGGAGAAATTCAAACAAGTTTAAAATTTAGAGGCACAGACACTTGTTTTAGGTTTCTTAAGCTGCTATTGTCAAAAACATTAGCAATCTTAAGAAAGATGACCCAACTACTTTACAATGAAACAATGGAAAGGATGCCTGTGGTGGATGGGAGAAATGCAAACTTTTGAAAGGAGATGACTGAAAAGAAGGAATCTGTTCTTCAGGGTCACAGTCTATTTTGTTCCTGAATTGACAACATGACTGTGTCCTGTACACTTGGTATTGGTTTTGGAAGCATGTAAAAAATGCATGGAGGGGGTCATGAAGTGCACGCGGTTCCAGGAGCTGCTGCTGAGACACGGCATATGAGACAGGGTGTGATGACCTGCATAAAGAAACCAGTGAAGCCATTGGAAGTTGGGCTGTGCTTTGCATGGCGACCCAAAGATGTTTCGGATATGCCAGGACAGTACAAGGGCTACCATGGAGTGCTGATGGCTTGGAATGGAAGTTTCCCCTGACTACTGAGCCCATTTGGAGGGGCAGAATGGAAAATCCAGAGCCTTGTCACTGGCTATGGATCTCAGACTTGAACAGCAGATGTTTGATGCTTGCCTAGTGGTCAGTGAGCCTGCACTGGTCCAGTCTCTCCTTGTTATGCTTTACAGCAATGGAATTATTCACTCTGGGAAAGTATATAACTTGTTTTGATTTTACAAGGCTCACAGTTAAGTGACAGTCTTAAATTTCAGATAAGACTCGACAGTTTGGAACTATCTTAAAGTTGGTAAAGACTATGGTGACCTTTGAAGTTGAATTACATACATGTGAGATGGTCATGAGTCTATTGGGAGCCAGGGCAGAATGTGGTAGTTTGGATCTATGTCCCTCAATAGACTTGGGAGTTGTTATAATTGAGTTTGCACCTTCTGCCTCTAGCAGGCAGACTCTTGCTGGGGGCGGGGAAGATGTGAATTCCAGCCTAAGGTAAGCAGAGTGAGTTCTGCCAGGGTCCCTGCTGTTTACTTGACAGTTGTTGCTTGTTTGGGGTGTTGGCTAGCTAGCAGTTCTCTCTGAGTGGACCTGTGAAAGGGATCCAGCTTCTTCTGCCAGCAATGGGACTTTCCCTGGATCTGTAAGTTTCACATAAACTCTTTACACCATAAACTGCATCTGGTTTGGAGGTTCATCCCAGCAGCATGGAGCTGACTACAACAGTCACAAATGGATGTACATCTCCTGCCTCACACCTGCTTTCCCTAGAGAAGAGGAAGAAGGAAGGAGAGTCTGAGAAAGAAGAGAAGCCCCTGGATTAATTCTGCTAACTCAAATTCTTGGAAGCTCAGGTTAAAAACCCACTGTGGGGGCTGGAGAGATGGCTTAGCGGTTAAGCACTTGCCTGTGAAGCCTAAGGACCCCGGTTCGAGGCTTGGTTTCCCAGGTCCCACATTAGCCAGATGCACAAGGGGGCGCAGGCGTCTGGAGTTCGTTTTCAGAGGCTAGAAGCCCTGGCGCGCCCATTCTCTCTCTCCCTCTATCTGTCTTTCTCTCTGTGTCTGTCGCTCTCAAATAAATAAATAAAAAATTTAAAAAAACACCCACTATGGGAGAAAGCTGCACTGTATGTAGCCCTATGGGAGACAGAAATCATTAGTGGTGAAAACAGTGGACATTGGAAGCCTCAAGTTTTGCCAGACAGGCCAAATGACCAAATGGGTGCAATAGTGGCATGTCTGCTCTGGGGGAAACCAACTGCTCTCTAATTGGACAGGAGACCTGCTCTATGGGAGGGAATATATGCCTGGTACTGAAAATCTAATCAATAAGCCTACGGCAGGGGAGGTCATGAGCCTTAGGGGTGTAAAGCCTGCTCTTGTCTGGCTAAATGCATATATTATTCTCACCAAATTGCCTTGAAAGCACTACACTTAACGTTCATATTCATACATTAATGCTACTCTCACTTTTGGTTAGAGAAGCTTCTCTTAAGATGGTGGTAACCACTGGGATGACCCAAAAGGCAACATAGTTGTGACAAGAAGTGACAGAGGAGTGTCCAGCACTAAAACATCTCTATCACAGCCTCCAAGGCTTAGGGTCCATTGCAGAAGAGGTGGGGAAAGAATAGAAGAACCAAAGGAAGAACACCGCTCCCCTGGCAATAGCTTTACAAGACCCTCATAACAGGTCAAAAAGATGAAGACATCAAAATAAAACAGATACTAATGGAGAGAGGGAGGGGATATGGTGCAGATTGGAGTTGTGAAGGGGAAAGTGGGCAGGGGAGGGAATTACCATGACTTATTGTCTGTAAGTATAGAAATTGTCAATAAAAAATTAAAAACCCAGCATGACGCCGTCCTCAAAGGCACTGGTATTCTCATAGCATGGAAAAGAAGAGAATGAATGCTTCTGAGCCTCTTTACTTACTTGAGAAGTGAGGTAGTGGCCCCAGAGATACACTGACTGCTGTGCAGGTCAGAAAACTTCAGAGTTCTCCAGTTATTGTCCAATAGGAGTGGGAAATGCAGTAGAATTTCAATGGCCCAAACTCCTAGGGCCAGCAAATACTTTCAGAAAAGCTGCAGGATACAAAATCACCACAAAAACGAGCAGCTTTCATATATACGAATAATGAACTTGTAGAGAAAGAAATCAAGAAAAGCATCCCTTACCCAGGAAGAACCAACCAAAAGTATGAAAGTGCTATAATGAAAATTTCATGACACTAAAAAATAAAAATAAAGGAGAATACCAGATGATGGAAAGACCTTCCATGCCATTGGATTGGCAGCATTAATGTTGTGAAAATGACTGAATTACCAAGAGTAATCTAACATGTTCATTGTAACCCCAACTAAATTCAATGACATTCCTCCCTGATCTTAAAAGAAGTTCAAGAAATGGACTGGAGAGATGGCTTAGCTGTTAAGTGCTTGCCTGTGAAGCTTAAGGACCCCAGTTCCAGGCTCAATTCCCCAGGACCAATGTTAGCCAGATGCACAAGGGGGCACACATGTCTGGAGTTTGCTTGCAGTGGCTGGAGGCCCTGTTGCACCCATTCTCTCACTCTCTCTCTCTCTCTCTCTCTTTCTCTGTCACTCTCAAAAAAAAGTTCAAGATTCACACGGAAGTACAAAAGACACGAATAGCCAAAAAATCACTTCCAAAAGGCATCACAATATGACTTCAAATCATTCTACAGAGCAATAGTGAAAAACACAGCATTGTACTGGCACCAAAACAGATATATAGATGGATGGAACAGAACAGAGAATATCGGAATAATCCATACTGTTTTGGCTACCTATCTTTGACATAGAAGCCAGAAACATTCAGTGAAGGAAAAAAAAAAGAAAGCCTATTCAACAAGTGGTGTTGACAAAACTGGATATCCACCTTTAGAAAAATGAAATTAGGTTTGTACCTTTCATTCTGTGCAAATATCAATTCAAAGTGGACCAAAGACCTTCATCTAAAACCTGAAACACTGAGATTGCTAGAGGAAAAAGGGGAACATGCTTCAAAGCATAGACACAGTCAAAATCTGTCTGTATAGGACTCCAACAATTGACAAATGGGATGACATGAATTTAGGAAATTTCTGCACAGCAAAAGAAGCCATCAGCAAAGCAAAAAGATAGCCTGAAGAATGGGGGAAAAAATCTTTGCCAGCCATACCTTAGACAGAGGCTAACAACCAGAGATTACAAAGAATTGCAAAACTTAAGCACCAAAAATTTAATAACACTGTCAATGTTCAAATAGGGTAATGAAATGAGCAGATGGTTCATAAAAGAAGAAACACAAATGGCCAATAATTACTTTAGAAAGTGTTCAACATCACTACTTGTCAAGGAAATGCAAAGCAAAACCACTCTGAGATATCTTCTTACCCCAGTCAGAATGGCTATGATAAAGAAAACTCTTTTAAATGCTGGCAAAGACTCAGGGAAAGATTCGCTGTTGGTTGCAGTGCAAACTAGTGCAGACATTATAGAAATCAGTAGGGAGGTACCTCAAAAAAATTAGAACTCCCATGTCGGGCGTGATGGCACACACCTTTAATCCCAGCACTCAGGAGGGAGAGGTAGGAGGATTGCCATGATTTTGAGTCCACCCTGAGACTACATAGCAAATTACAGGTTAGGCTGGACCAGAGTGAGACCCTACCTTGAAACCCCTCCCCCCAAAAAAAACAAAGAAAGAAATAGAACCCCCATACGACCCAGCTGTCCCACGCCTTGGCACATGCCCTAAGGACTGCACACTCTACTACAGAGACACTTGAACATCCACGTGTATTGCTGCTCTATTTACAGTAGGTAAGAATTGGAATCAGCCAAGATGCTCATCGACAGATGAATGGGTCATGAAAATATGGCGCACAGGCACAACGGAATTTTATTTAGCAATACAGAAAAATAAAATCATAAAGTTTGGAGGAAAATGCACAGACCTGGAAAGAATTATATTAAGTGAAGTGACCCAAGCTCATAAAGACCAGAACTGCATGTGTGGGTTCTGATAATGTAGGTTCTGGTGTGTAATACCTACCTAAACATATGTGGGGACAGTGTGGGTAAAACCTATAAAGATAAAATGGTAACCAAGAGTTACTATAAGTAGATGAGTACGAGGAAGGATGAGGGAAGGGTAGAAGGACACATGTGACTTGTACACAGAAGTGGGAAGATATTGGGGGGTGAGGTTGGAGAGAGAAGGGAGGTGGGGGAAGGAGGAAGGATAAAAATCAACTAAAACAAATTGTTATTGAAAATCCAAAGATGAGTGATACTTTAATCTCTGTATGCCAATTGAAAAATGAAGTAGACAAGGAGGAGGGGAAGGAGAAGGGAATGTCAATGGTCTTGAGCTTTTCAGGGTCAGAGGAAACAGGGCAAGTCCCAGGCTTGGCTGTAAAACACAGAGCAACTCTGAGATAATCTCAACAAGATGCCTCCCCATGGTGAGGTCCCCTGTGAGGTTTGCCGCTTCTCACTTGGTGACTGCCAACTTTTTATAGTTCTGTGGTAGGGAGTTGTACCTACTGGCATTCTCCAGGGGTTTAAGTGAGTAGAATTCTCCAGGATTGCCTCGGTAATTCTGGTAAATGGAAATCAAAATGTCCAAACATAGTCAGGAACCTCACTGAGACAGAGGACTCCAAGATGGAGGAGCACTGAGATGTACAAGACCCTTTAGATGGAGGAACCCAGAAGGTACTGGAGTGCCAAGACAGAGGAATCCCTGGACAGTGAACTTACCCTAATAAGGAGGTAGGTACATGTGAGATGGAGAAGCCCTCACTGTGAAGGGATATCTCCACCATGAACGAACCCTGTGAGAGTGGTGAATCCCAGAGAGGATCTTTGGATACATTCAGGGGGCTTCCAGGATCCAGATGATCTTACTAAGGTTTTTAGTAGGAATGAATAATTTGAAGGTTGATTTGAGAACTCACTTCTGTCTGCATTTTAGGCCTTTATAACTGGGCGACATTCTTGGCAAATGGGTGGGTGAGTGGATGCTGATCTTGCCTCTGTGCCCTCCTCTGCTTTGGCACTGTCAGTCCTGTGGCCTGTCAGCTGGATGGTGGCTTCTCTGCTTTGGCTCTTAACAGTCATTATAATTTAGTTCTGTGGCAAAATGCATCTATCCATCCCATGCATTTGTTGTGGGAGGGTCACACTAGCTGGGCATTTTATATGGGTAGGTGAGGTCCCAGTCCCACAGCATCCAAGAGAATGCTGGAAGAGAAAGAAGTGATCGCTTGCTCACAGTACAGTGACACGGATGTGATGAGAAAAGTCAGTCATATGCCACATAGACACGTGGGAGCCATCTGCTCTCTGTGGACACTGGGTGCTTCCCAGGGATGGTGTCTGAAGATGTCTTGCAGTTTGAAGTGTATGAGGGCAGGTGGGCAGAGGAGCCATAAGTGGACACATCCCACTGATGATGGGCAGGGGCTCTCTGCCTGCCTAAGTGCTTACAGAGAGCCAAGGACTCTGCAGTGGTTAATAGGGAGATGGCTTTGGGGTCATCCTTGAAATATTTATCCACTAAGACACCTCCCTGCTTCTTCTGACCCTGTAGTCAGGGAGGCACAGGGAGCAGGCACTGATGACATTGTTAGGTGGGGAAGCCTTCCACAGAGCTGGAGGAGCTGACCTCCAGGAGAAGCTTGCTCTGGGGAGGAGCCAAGGAAGAACACCTAACTCTGGAGAAACAGCTACTCAGAGCTGCCCCTGGCCTGGAGGATCACTGGGGTGATGGGAGAGGAGAGCCAGGGAGACAGTGGGTCAAACAGAGAGAGGCTGAGATCTGGAGCTGGAGAGCAGGGATGGCCCGCAACGTCCAGCTAGCTCCACCCTACCCTGTGAGAAGCCCGTCACAGTGACCCACTGTGTGAGAAGGTTCACGGATGCACGCCCTTAGGGCAGAAGGGCAGAGAGACAGTTGGCATGGGTCATAGCTCCTGGGGTGCTGGGTGTTTTCTGGCTTCCACAAGGCTGGGGGTGCCTCCTATGGAGATCGGGGGTTTTGGCCTATCTGTCAGGCAGGTCCCAGGGCCACAGCAGCCCAGCCCGCCACCTACTTCTGTGGCTTTTCCTTTTTTTCTGCTGCTGAGAACCACCCATTTCAGATTTAATAAAGGTAGCAGCAGACCCAACCTCCTGGTGGTCGGCTATCCACTTTCCAGCTTGTCTTTCTTATTAAAAATCTCTTCGGTTTTTAAATTGACTAGATAGCTCTGGCAGGTCATGTGCTTCCCTGAATCAAAAGGAGACGTTATTTGTGACTATCAATAATTATTTTCTTATTAATGTAATTAAAGATCTTATTATTCCTTATCTATTAGATGAGGAGAAATAAATCTTCCAATTATCTTCACTTTCAGGTTCTTTCTTTTTTTTCAAAATATCTCTAATTATCACTTTTGCTGCAAGTATAATCAACTTGCATAAATTAGCTTCTATTCTTAGCTACAGTTTAGCCATTCTCCATCTTTTTTCTAGCACTTTGTATGTTATGTGACAAATTCTAAGTTAACACATTTATTCTACACACAACCCAAACCGAAAGGACCAAAGAGAAAGAGTGTATTTACAAGGAGTTTGACTCTGAACAGTCCCAACATACCAGGAACAAAAACAGACCTTCCCCGCCGGCAATGCAGGCCCCTGCATGGTCCCCAGTGAAATGCAGCAGCCTCACTTGGTTCTCTCTGTCCACTCCTGCTGATGCTAGTCATTTCTGCTCTGGGAAACTGGACGTGTTCGTTACATAGCAGTGGAAGGTTCCCCTGAGCAGGGCTACTCCAGGGTCATGGGGATGGGAACAATGATCACGGAGTCACTCCACCTGCTTGGTTCCCACTGCTGGTCCCGCACAAGAAGCACGTTTGGAGCACCCGGGCCTCGCTTCCAGACTCGGCGGTGTTGGAAATGCTGCTCAGTCTCCCGAGCCTCTGTTCTGCTGGAGGGTGGCGCGGCTAGAATCTGAGCTGTAAGGTGCTGGCTCCTATGAGCATCAGCTGGACCCACCATGATGAACCCCACCCACTGATGAAGGTGTCTCAGCCGTTCCTCCTGAAGTCTCTCTTCGTGGCTTGCAGATAAGGCCTCTTGTTGTGCCCTCACATGGCCATCCCTATGTGCATGTGACAGTTATTTGTGTAAGGACATCGTTCAGATTGGGGCAGTTCCCCTCCCATGCCTCTGTGACCTCATTATACCTTCGTCACTTCCATAAAGATCCTGTCTCCAAGTAAAGCTGTATCCTGAGGTCCTGGGCATTGGCATTGGCATTCAACACGGTGGGCACACTTCAGCCAGCTCCCTGTCCCCAAACTAGTTGCTCTGACGTGATATAGGAGGATGGCCGGCACTTGCCTCAGACAGGCATGTGGCTCTGGCCCTGCTCAGGTGTGGTGCTTGGGGTCGCGAGCCCAGTGGAGTCTGTTCTTTTCCTTGAGGAGCCACCAGGACCCAGGAACCAGCTCCAAGAAGCCTTTGGCAACTGAAGACATGTTCATGGGAGATCGTGCAGGCCAGGCCTATTGCACCTGCTTCTGATCAGGGCTCTTCTCTCTGGTTCCCCCCAAGGAGCTTCCAGATGCCTCTTCTTGAATGTCCAGCACCCGCACTCCTCTTCCCAGGACAGCTGTCTGTACTTCTCCACCACCTCCAGCCAGATGCCCTACCCCAGGCCACGCCTGGTGGCTCGCTGGTGCCTTGCCCTTCCTGCCCCTCTGGCCCTTCCTTGTCCTGGGAACTTCCTCAGCTAAAGTCTCTATCACTGTTCTTGCCTCAGCCCTCTGGCCCCGTTACCCCTGGGGCATTCTGTTCTGGTTCTCTTTCCCTCTCCCCTTGATGTACTCTCTCTGTTTCTATCTCCTTAGCGCCTTGGGCAGCATGTGGTGGCCTCTCTCCCTTTCAGCACATTTATATTCACCCCTTTTCTCCTGGCTCTCCCCCTCGCTGTCTCCCTTTCCTCCATTTCTCTCGCGCCCCACCTGAACCACGAACCCTGCTGCCCTTACTCCTTTGGTGCCTCCTCTCTGCTTTTGCAGCATCTGTGTCCCCTGCAGTGGCCAGGGCCCCTGTCTCATGTCTTTCTGGTCCTTCCGGCTTGTTGCTGTCCTGTAGGCTGAGTCTCCTCCCAATCAGCCTCCTTCTGAGCCTCCCTAGCCCGCCGGGCACCTCTTTTCTGAGCCAGCTCACGCTCCTTCCCGGGCGGTCCCCTCGCAGCTGGCGCTCGTTGTTCTGAGTCCCTGAGAACAGTGAGTCTCCTCTTTGGCTTCTGGCCTGCTGCACCCGCTTCTTGGAGCCGGTTCCTGGGTCCTGGTGGCTCCTCAAGGAAAAGAACAGACTCCACTGGGCTCGCGACCCCAAGCACCACACCTGAGCAGGGCCAGAGCCACATGCCTGTGTGAGGCGAGTCCCGGCCATGCTCCTATGTCACCCCAGAGCGACGAGCTTGGGGGCAGGGGCTGGCTCTGTGGGTACAGCACTTGCTGCACAAGCGTGAGAACTGGTCTTTTTTGTTGTTTTGAAATAGGGGCTCCTCCAGCGCAGGCTGTCCCCAAACTCTCTACATCGCTGAGAGTGACCTTCACTTCTTGATCCTCTTGCCTCTACTTTTTGATTGCCGGATTACAGGACTACCCCACGCCATTTTTGTCATGCTGGGAATTGAATCCAGGGCTCCATGCATGTTAGGCAAACACTCTATCAACTGAACTCTACCCCTAACATCTATGGCCTTTCTTTGGAATCCATTAAAGCTTAAGTATCACATCAGAGTTCTCCTGAGAAGGGTCAAAGCCAGGATGATCAGAGAGCACCGCCCTGCCGCAGGGGAAAGCCAGGCTCCTGGATGTGGGTCCTGTGGGTCCAGGCTCCACAGCTTTCTGACAGAGCCCAGGCAGCGACATCCCTGCCTCCTTCTGCACTTCTTCCAAAAGTGTGGAAGACAGGGCCACATGAGCAGCTGCCACGTACAGTACTGGCCAGCCTAGCAAAATGTACCAACTGGAACAATTATAGTGGCATAACTGTTACAGGAGAAACCACTGCTTTCTGGCTGTATTTCACGCCCACTCAGCAGGAGGGAATCCCTACCTCTCGTCAAAAGCCTTTGCCTGGGGAGGTCATAAGCTCTAACGGGGAAACTACACCTGTTCTCTTGCGACAGTGTTCAGCACTAGAGACATCTCTACCACACCCTCCAAGACTCGGGGACTATTGCAGAAGAGGCATGACAGGAGGAAACACATGATGACATGAAAACAGAGAGAGACTCGTTGGGAAGAAGGGGTTCAGTGGAAGGGAGATAAGGCGGAGGGGCAAAAGAGGGCGGTGGGAGTGGATTACAATCAGGGTATATAATGTATATAAATGGAGGTTTTCAATAAAAGTTTCTTTTAATAAAACACAAATTATGATCCAGGCAAGTTGTGTTTTTTTTTTAATATTTTTTGTTCATTTATTTATTTGAGAGAGACAGACACAGAGAGAAAGACAGATAGAGGAAGAGAGAGAGAATGGGCGTGCCAGGGCTTCCAGCCTCTGCAAACGAACTCCGGATGCATGCGCCCCCTTGTGCATCTGGCTAACGTGGGACCTGGGGAACCGAGCCTCGAACCGGGGTCCTTAGGCTTCACAGGCAAGAGCTTAACTGCTAAGCCATCTCTCCAGCCCAAGTTGTGTTTTTTTGATCAGCTGCCTGGAAACCCAGTTGTCTAGCCATAGAACTGGCTTGAGTGAATTCCTCTATTAATTTGGACATTTTTCCTCTTTCCCTTTCTCTCCTTTTTTCCCTCTCTCCCTCCTTCCTTCCTTCCTTCCTTCCTTCCTTCCTTCCTTCCTTCCTTCCTTCCTTCCTTCCTTCCTTTCTGTCTCTCCCTTCCTTCCTTTCTTCCTGTGTGTGTGTCTGGGGGTGTGTATATGTGTACATGCATGCGGAAGTCAGAGGACAACCTCAGGTGTTGTCTCTCAGACAGTATCCACCTTTTCTGAGGCAGGGTCTCCCACCAGCCTGGAGCTCACCAGCTGGGCTAGACTGGCTAGTCAGTGAGTCCTAAGGACCCTCACGTCTCTGCCTTCCCAGCGCTGGGCTTACAGGTGCGCCACCACACCAACATCTCTAAGTGGATTCTGGGGATCAAACTCAGGTCCTCATCCTTCGTGAGGCAAGCACACTACCTACTGGAGCATGTCCCCAGCCCTCCGGGTACACTCTCTGGTGGTCTGTTTGTCTTCTGTTCTCTGGAGAAGTTTGAAGACAAGGATATCGGGGAGGACCATGCTGGGGTCCCCTTGTTCTCTAGTAGAAAGACACTTTTCATGCCCCACTCTAACGTTCTAATCTCCAACCCACCCAAGTACACCCAGTGTTTATCAGACTGCAGGGGAGCGGACGGCCCTCTGTAAACATGGGGCTGCACAGCGGCCCTGGGCGCTGAGACTGTACAGCACAGCATTAAAAACAGGGCAGGCCCGGCCTTAGACATTTAAATCCTATGCAAATAATTATGGCCAGTATGAGTCAGAAAAATGTGCTTTGAGCTGGGCTGGCCTCTTCTTTCAATGTTGCCTTTTATTTGAAAAAAAAATAGGCAAACACAAGAGGAATTATATCTATTTGCTTTTTCTGTTGAATATTTTAATGGTTTGTTCTGTCTGAGAAAACCTGATGCTTAGCTAAAGTTGATAGAAACCACAAGTGGACGTGTCAAAACAAGCTAGAGAAAGTTACTTTTGATGTGTTTTCTTGAGATATCCGAGGTACTTTCCAATTATTTTATGCCAAGAAAGGTAGTTCTTCACAGAAAAGAAGATTTCTTTTGAAAACCACAAGTGTAACTTGTCAAAACTAAGTATCATTTAGATCTATCACAGGGAAAGTTCTAAGGCAGCCTGCCGGCTCCTGGCAGGAAGAGGAAAGCAGTTGTCGGGAGGAGGCCTGGTCCTGCGCAGCGTGGCTCTGCCTGCCCCTGACGACGGCTGCCGAGAAGCGAGGGACGCTCACGTGTGGACCCTCCACTGCAGGGTACCTGTGGTGCTGGGGGCCATGTCTGGCAAGAGACCATCACCAGCCTTGAGTGTCCGTGTGGACTGCCACTCAGGACCACTGTCCCGAGCCTCCTTGAGCTCATTTCTGCCTCCTACCCCGGCTCAGGCAGGTCCCCGTCACACAGGATGGTGTGAGCTCAAGGGAGGCACCTCCATGACCTACTGGCCCGGCACTTGATGCAGGAGACCTGCCAACAGATGGACTGGCAGCTCTAGCTGTGACACGTGGTGGCCCCTCCACAGCCAGCGAGCAGGGAAGGATGCCAGGCAGAGTCCAGCCCTGTGAACAAGGCTCCCTGGCTCCTGGGGGAAGACGGGGACCCTGGAGACACAGGGACCGTACATGTGCCAGGTGTGCATTCCTAGGCACCAAGGTTTCAAAAGGTGACTCCAGGAACAACACACAGGACAAAGGCACTGGGGGAGGAAGGTGTTTTCAGATTAGACAGAAACCACATGAAAGAGGCTTCGGAAGATGAGTAAGGTTTGAACTTGACTGTGTGGAGGGCGGGGCTGGCATGCGGGCCTCTGTGAAGGCGGGATCCTGCATCCCAGGACAGCCTGAGGGTCCAGGCTGTGGTGTTGCTGGTAGGATGCTCTGGGCCTTAGCCTGCTGTGGGATGTCCCTGGAAGGCACTCCTTCCTGCAACCCATGTGCTCCTTGGGGCATCAGAAATCTCCATGGGCAAAGGTGGAGTAGGACGGCAGGGTCAGGGAGCGGGGTATTGTCTGTGTTGTGAGGGCCACATGGGTGATTGCAGCTCTCTGGGTGGCTCGGCAGGCCCCTGGGTGTTACTGCCAGGGTCCCTCATGTGGTGAGGAGAGCATGCAGGGAGCAGCCTTCACTGGAGTATGTTCTCCCGTGAATGTGCTCCGTTCATTTGCCCTCCAGCCAGCACCAGGAGGCTCGGCTCCAAACTGAGTTAGCTCCATCCTGAGGGGCCAGGTGACTTCTGATTTGACACATTCTGACTCAGGCTGTGAGGACACTTGTATGTGGGGTGTCATGAGCTCATGTATATATGACCTTCCTATGTCACTCCGGCATGGGCTCGTGCCCTCATGAGGAGATGCCTTTGGTCCATTGGTTGCCTTTGGGGTCTTTGTGGGCCCCCAGGCACACATCTTGGTACTCTGCCTTGCCCAAGCCTGTCTCCCAGCTCTCTGCCTCGGGGTCAGGTCAGGAAGAGAAACGTGGAGGAGAAGGTGTTCTGGCTTCTGCAGAAGCCGGGCACAGGTCAAGCAGAAGTGAGCCTGCTCCCCTGGACAGCAAGGTGGCTGGTCTCTGGGGCCTTGGGAGGCGATGGCCAGCTGTCCCCCAGAGCCCCACATACCATTTACATAGACAGGTGGGAGGGACAGGGCTCTGGGCTGTGCAAGGAGTGTGCTGGTAGAGAGACCACTGGGACTGGAGCTTGTGATGCTGGGTCCGCAGTGTGGTGGGTGGGGGTCAGAGCCCTGGGTGCTAGGCTATGTATGGTGCAGTGGATTGGACGAGACTTTGTCTTTCTTGACTTAAAAAAAAGTCAGCTTATTTATTTGTTTGAGAGTGGGGGAGAAAGAGAGAGAGAGATAAAGAGAATGGCACTCCAGGGCCTTCAGCCACTGCATACGAACTCCAGACACATGCGCCATCTTATACATCTGGCTTACCTGGGTACTGGGGAATTGAACCTGGGTCCTTAGGCTTTCCAGGCAAGTGCCTTAACTGCTAAGCCATCTCTCCAGCCCTCTTTCCTGCCTTCGGTTGTTGTTAGCTGGGCTTTGGTTTCTGAGACTTCCACATGGAGAGAAAGTGAGGACAGACAGGAGAGGATGGGAGGTTTATTCCCCTTCTTTGTTAAGTCAGTCGGGATGGGGGATTTGGAAACAGGTTTTCAGCTGAGCCTGGTTTCAAACCTGGACTCCGCTGCCATATGTGAGGCTATTACACAATGGAGACTGCCACCTTGTCAGAATAGCCCAAGAGCAAGGCAGACAGAGGGAGACGCTGCCGCTCACCAGCTCGTGTTGCTCTGCAGATTCGTTGTGGTCCCGTTATTTTCTGTCCCTGTCTCCCCAGTGCTCTTCCCTAGGTGCAGAATGTTGCTGTGGGGGTACGGAGGGGGGTCCCCAGGCCCTTTGCCCAGGTGTAGTATAGACGTCCCCAGGGGTATGAGTGGGCTTTCTCAAGGCCTCCAGGCTGAGAGTTCTTCATGGAGTTGGTATGGTGGTGGGTGTCCACTTGTGGCCTCTTGCTGGTGCTCTTGCTCTGCCAGCATGGGGCTTGCTGTTGATGGTCCAGGGCTCTCTTCCTCCTCACTGCACCCAGCCCCCCTCAGTCAGAGCTCTGTCCACACAACTGCAGGTGAGGAACCGCTGGGCTCTGTCCTGAGCACCAGCCCTTATTCTAGACAGCATGAAAATATGTTACTGGGTGCCAATTTCCTCCAGTTAAAACACCCTATCCTGGAGGGAGGCTGGCAAGATTAAGGAAGTAGAGGAAACTTACATCAGGAAGTAAACAAACCACAAGTCTCAGAAAGCTACTGAAATTCACAAAATTCACAAGCGCCTGACTCAGGGTTATCTGAGCAATAGCAGCTTCTAAGGAGGGGACACTGTCCCACCAGCTGCCATGAAGCATCGCCTAGGCTGGAGCAGACTTTCCTTTCAGTGACACAGCATCCTCACTGGTTCACCAAGCTAGATCTCAGTGGGATGGTTTCTTTGGACATGCCTGGGGTGCACAGAGGTTTCTTCTCATCCCCCCAGGGAAAGCATTCACCCACCATCATTCCACCTTCACTTTCAGTACAGCATTCAATACATTACAGGTGACATTGAACGGTGACACAAACACGCTTTGTCTTAGATGGTTTTAGCCCAAAGTGCGCAAATCTAAGCATTCTGAGCCTGGGATGCCGTAGCTCAGCTGTCACGTTCTGCAGGTGTGTTAACGCTTTCACAGTTTGGCCGAGTTTCCAGATTACGGTGGCTCCGTCAGACACCAGATGTGCCCATCAGCAGACACCCGTCCTACAGGAGTGCTCTGTCAGAACAGAACCAGGCTCATCTTCCTGCACCAATCAGGCCTTCTCCATCTCCCTTTCACTCCCTCTCAGTGCCATCTGCCAGCTTGAAATTGTTGACCTTGATATCACTTTCATTCTTCCTGTCTTGACTTCAGAAATGGAAAGGACCCTTCTCAGGTAGCTTTTATACCTGGCCTTTCCCAGGGTGCTGAGGATGGGGACCCTGTCTTACATGATGCACCTTCCTCTTCCTCTTTCTTCCTACACCAACAGGGTGAGCTTGTGTCTGACACATTGTCACATATAAAAGGATGAGGAGCCGTGGTCGCCCAGCAGCAAAGGAACGTGAAGCCTGAGGCTGAGGTCAAGGTACTGGGATAGACATCGGAGACCCGCAGGTCTTTGGAGTTTGCCTGGCACTGGTCTCTCCAGGGATGCTTTATTGTACAGGGCAGTGTTGGGGTTGCTGTGTCCTTGCCCCATTTGCAACAGTGCACAGCATCCTTGGAAACAACCAGTCCTAGAGTAGAGCCGTCCATCAAGGCCCTTGGTCCTCTGCCACGCCCTAACCCACTGCCCCCAGCACTGGGGCTGTGGGCATGCTGGAATATGTGAACTGAGCATGGGACCCTCGCTTGCCAGGAGGGAGTTTCTCGTGGGGGGGAGAATTTGATCTGTGGAGGACAAAGCTGCACACGGGAAGGACTGACTGTACCCGGTGTGGCTGAGGCTGGGAAGAGTGGGACCCACTGCTGGGTCTTGTCCTCGCCCAGCTGGAGTCCAGGGAGCCTGGGTCAGTGGACAGTCCTTTCCACCATGGTCTCCGTGGTCTCTGGAGGGTGAGGCGTGAGTGAGCACGTGCGGCTCTCAGCTCCTCGCTCCTCATCGCCCTTGATCTTTGTCTGTTGTTTCCTCCTCCAGCTGGAGACAATCTGTCACCCTCTGGCGTCCCAGGGAATCAAATGGCACTTGCCATTTCCCGTGGGTCTGGCCTAATTGTCCCTGAGGCCCCCTGCCTCGTGTCCCCTCTTTCATCAGCTTCTTTGTAGCTTTATCCCCTTGTTTCTCTGTGTGGCTTATAGATGAGGCGGTGCGGCCGGCCGGTCGGTTCCTGAAACTACCTTTCAAACCCTTCCAGTTGAAGCTGTTATGATGGGATTAAGGGCATTCTCTCGCCTTGCAGTCATTCATTAAAATGCCTTTTTGCCTAAATTATCCCGTGCATTTTGCCAGGCATTGCTCTACACCTGGGTTCCTGGTATTTGCTGCTAAGTGTGTACTGTGTGGAGTTAGTGATTCACATGTAGGCGACCAGGACGAGGCGGGGGGGGGGTCCTGGCGGGAGGCTGGAGCCTGTACCCTTACCCAGCTCCCTCACCAGCTCTGGACCACAAAGGAAGCAGGATCCGGGTCCAACCTGATCTCAGGGATTCTGGGGCACTGGTCATGTGCACAGCTGTGACGATGAGAACAGTGGCTTGTAGGGACCACTGTGGCTGAGTAGGGCTGGCAGCCTTGCCTTGGGCGGAGTGCAAAGGAGCCAGGCACCCAGGCATCTAGCCCTGGAGCTGGCCTTGCTGGTGGTAGGAGGGCTGGTATCACACAGGACCCCCAGGAGCCCCTTGCTCCACTCCATACAGTGGCCATCCTATAAGGTTCAGGAAGGTTCAGAAGGAAGGTCTATATCGAAAGCACGGAGTAGGCTGTGCTGAGGGTATGCAGGGTCTTATAGTTGTCATACACTCACGAGAAGGGACAGTTGCGACACTAAGCTTATCAATGTTGCCATATTCTGTTCACCAGTAGGGATGTGGCTGCCCAGGCCACATATGGAAAAATCACGGGTCTTCTCCACGTTGGCACTAACCCAATGAGTGGATGCAAAGAGCCATGTCTAGGTTCAGCTAGGAAGCAGTGAGATTCATCCTCTGTCTTGGGCCTTGGGGTACCCGTGATAATGGTCTTGCACAGTGAGAGGGCCCCTGTGATCTCTGCAGTTAAGTCCCCTGGCCCTTCTCCCTGATCTATCCTTTTCTGGGAGAACTGTAGTAAGAGATTGCAGCTTTATGCCTTTACAATGGCCACATCATGTCCAAAGCCATATCTGCTTTTTATATTTTAATCTCATCTTCCCTTGTCTTCTTCAGGTTTCACTATTTTGTCTTCACTTAGAACTTCTGTGTTCATGAGCACCAAGAGACTGGGATTCTGTGCCTGGACCATGGTCATGGTAAGGACATGAGCACCAGGAGGCTGGGCTTCTGTGCCTGGACCACGGTCATGGTCAGGACACGTGCATCAGAAGGCAGGGTTTCCGTGCCTGGACCACAGTCATGGTCAGGACACGTGCATCAGGAGGCAGGGTTTCCGTGCCTGGACCATGGTCATGAGCAGGACCTTTAGCATACTTTCTTGTACCTGTGGCCTCAGCTCTCCCTTCCACCACTGAGCTTCTCATCTGTGGGCTGTGGTATGTGTGGGAAGCTTTGAAATGCAGCCCTTTGAGCTCAGCTTCTTTGCTCAAAGACACCTGGGACACCTCCAGTGGCCCATGGCTCCCACACCAACAGCAGGTGGCTCTTCAGGCTGCTGCACGAAGCCTCACGGTGTGGTCGCCATGCTTTGCTTACCACAGCCATGGAGAGACATCACAGTCCTTTGCAGTTCTAGCTGCTGTGAATCCAATGCTATGGATGTTAAGTTTTTTTTTTTTGTTTTTTTTTTTTCCTATGTGAACCACAGTTTAAGTGACATAAAGTGCTGACTAGGGCTGGATATTTTGGCTCAGTGATATAATACAGAATGAGCATGTGCCCGGCCCTGGGATCCGACCATAACACCAAAACAAGAGAAGGAAACATTTCAGTGAATGGTGAAAGCAGTGATGAACACATTCTCCACTGCCTCACACAGCCAGCTCTGCTGACTGACGGCTCGGAGCCCAGTAGGTGGGGGTCTGAGACCTGCCTTGGCCCCCTCTGGCTGTGTGGCCTTTCACTGAGCCTTAAGTTCCCCCTCAGTGGGATGGAGGGAAGATGGCACATGTGGTACTAGCTGCTTGCTTGGGCTCAGCGAGCTCCAGCGGGGGCACTTGCACATCCATTGGCCACGGTGGGCTTTCAACACCTGGCAGCTAATAGTATGGGTCGTGTGGACACCGCATGTCTCTGAGGCTGTGTGTGGTGGGCAGGTTCCGATGCTTCCTGCTTGCTTCCAGCTATTCCCGGTGCAGGGGCCCCTCCCCCCAGCAGACATTCAGGTGACCTCCTGGTAAAGGTCCCAGCACCTATAAAACCTGTTCCTACTCATTTTATGGGTGTCTTTATCAAAAGGCACCTCCCACACAACTTTACCTTCGTAAACTGGGTCATTTCCTCCTTCCTAAAGCAAAGATACTTCTTGCCAAGATAGGGGCACTTTATGGTTCATTCAAACCCAAACGTATCACTTAGATTTACAAGAAACACGCCCAGCACCAGCCCTCGAGGGCACATGTGCCAAACAAGGGGGGAAATGCTCAACAATAAAACCCTCCTGAGACCTCCGCTCTGTGCGCCCCACCCCCACACAAGCAAGGAAAGGGCAGGGGCTTCTAGAGAAACCCCCAGGGAAGGGCTAGGCTCAGCTGCAGCTCGGAGCTGAAGAGTGATTGCCAGGGCGTTCAGTGGTGGCACAGAGCAGCCTCGCGTTCGCGTTGTTCCTCGCCACCCCTGCTGTCTGGGCGGAAAGGCTGACGGGCGTCCGGGGATGACTCCCAGGCCGCGTAGGGGCCTGCAGCCCTGCCCTGTGAGCACTGCCTCGGAGGCTCGGCAGTGACCGAGGCATGGCACGTCTTGCAACTCTTCTAAAATGGTCCCCAACACACTGGGGATGAAGGTCCTTGGATAATGTGCTGCAGAAAGTCTTGATTGGGGTCCTAAGGAGATAGTTTGGAGGTGAAGTGCTTGACTAACAAGCCTGAGGACCCGGGTTCGATGTCTGGTACCTATGTAAACCCCAGAAGTGGTTGCACACACCTTTAATCTCAATGCTTTGGAGGATCCCTAGTGCTTGCTAGCTAGCCAGTCAGGCCTAATTGGTGAGGTCTAGACTAATGAGAGAGCCGGTCTCAAAAAGAGGTGGATGGCCTTCCTAAGTACAACATCCAAGGTTGTCCTCTGGTCTCCACACACACACACATCTCACATCTAAGAATACACACACACACACACACACACACACACATAGAGTGCAAAACAAAACAATCTCCCTCTCCTCCAAATCAAAAAGTATTGATTGGCCAGACTGCCTTTTCCTTCTTCCGATGAATTTGCTGGGAGGATTTGAGCACCTTTCATACCGTCCACCCAATCTTAGGTTTTTTATAGCAATTTTGGCCGACCGTGACGGCTTTCCGAGGGAGGTCCCGTGCAGACATGACCTCTGTTCCTACCCATCAGCTACTCCTGTTAGGACTCTGAGTGGGTGGGCTGTTTCCAATTCTGCGGAGGGGTAAGAGAGGCCAGGAGGAATGGGTGAGTGTGGTAATTCAAACAGACGGAAGTGCTGGGATGGAAAATGTGCTTTCAGAGGTGCCCAGCCCGCTCCTCATCCTCCTGCCGGCACCAGCTCTGTGCAGCGGTGCTGGAACCTGCTCATTTATCTTAATCAGCGTTCAGTCAGCGAAGATGGTGCTGGCTCCTTTCACACCTCAGCAACAGTCTCCTGGGGGTAGCACTGTGGTGACCCTTGCCTGATGCACAAGGGTGTGAGGACAGCTTCTGGAACCCTGTCAGGGGCCAGCTGGGGGCTCTGAGGTTGAGTGACTCGCTGGCATCCCTGAGCCTCCCCAGGCCTGGGTTCCTGCGGCTCTTGCACTCACTCTCAGTGACTTCACAACTCTGCCTTTGTTGCACTGACCTTGTTTTCAGGGCCCAGAAGAGGGAGCTTGAAGCTGGTGTGGCAGCAATGTTCTTCTCTGTTCCTGGGGATGGAGGTGCTGTACTCGCCAAAGCTGGACCTGCATTGTGTGGGTGTGAATTTCTTGGACAACACCAAACTATCTTTCCAGCGTCACGTCACAGTGAGCCAGAGCACAGCTAAGCCCCAGAAAACAAGCCCAACAGAGACAACGTGGATCCCCCACTTAACCTGAGCTTAGACCCCACAGGTCCCTTGTTCCTGGTTGGGACACAATTCCACAGAGGGCTTATGAGACCCCCAGGATGTCTATCATCTCAGGACTTAGGGTACCAGCAGCTCCAACAGCCCTTTGGTGTCTTGGGCTTCTTGTTCCCAAACAAGGGATTTGCTCAGCCCTTCTTCTGCCGCTGTGTGCTGCACCATCCATGCAATGCAAAAGAAAAGGAGAACGGGGCTGGAGTGGCTCAGGGACGGGCTCTAGGACCGGCCCTCGTGAGCTCTTGGCTCTGCATCTTGTCCGTGGCATTCACTCACCATTGAAGGACACTGCAAGCACCTGCCACTGTCTGCTTGCTCATGGACGAAACCAAGGCCCAGAGCAGGTAGACAACTTTCCCAGAGCATGGACCCTGGGGGCTTCACCAGAAGGCACAGCATTGTCTACATGTTTCTGATGTCTGCAGGAAGGTGCGTCTCCTCTCCATGGATGACTTTCATGTTGGTGGAGACTCAACACTGAGTTTAAGCATCCTCAGCTTTAGAAGTATCCAGGTCCAGTGAGGTCGCTCTGTATCGCTACTCTTGTGTCCTTCTTTACTTAGGGACATCAAACACAACCTCTGACCCTTTACCCCATGCTGCTGGGATGCTGTGGGAGCTACAAGGAACTTCAAGCTCACCAGAGGAGTTTCTTTCCTCCCAGAACCACACATCTGGAACAGCCTGGCTGGAAAGGAGTGGCAATCTGGGAGAGAGATGGGGAATAGGTGAGGCCCACTCAACAATGGCTGCATGAATCCACATGTCTTCTGCAGCTAGAGGGGGGCGTGTCTCAGCCCCTGAAGACCAAAGTTCCTTCACTGGCATCAGAAAACCCCTGGCCCTCCCCTCCACTCGCTCCTGTAGCTCCCACCTTTGACGCCCTCCTCCTCCTGGCTGACAGGTCGCTCACAGCAGACACAGAGCTGCAGGCACCAGACACATCCTCAGCATGTGCATCTCGTGGGACTCTCTTCCTATGGTGAAGACAGACGTCACAGGACACCAGAGGCCCATCCTTCACCAGGACTTGGGACCACTCCTTTCACTAGAGCACCCCATGTCCGCTGCCAGCCCGTGCACCTGTGTGCGGTTAAGCCTTCACTCCTGCGTAGGATGCTGCCCTCAGGTGAGGAGCCGATGTTCCTGTCTTTCTGTTGCTTTTTAGGTGGTCTTCCTTTGACATATTTTCTCAAATGCTTTCTTTCAAAACCCCTTGATATTCTTGTGATAACTGAGCTTTTATTGAATGTATTGGAAATTAAAGCCAATTTCTTTTCTTGTGTATGGGTGGGTGTGTGCAGCACATGAGTGTGGTGTGATGAGTGGAGATATGTATGCCTCACGTGCATGCATGTGGAAGCCAGAGAAGCATTGTGCACGTCCCTTATGATTTATTTATGCATTTCCTTGAGATAGGGTCTCCCCCTCAACTTGGAGCTGCTGTCCACCAGCAAGCCCCAGGAATTTCTGGTCTCCATCTCACCCCTCTCCCCCAGCAGAGTGGGATTATAAGTGTGTGGCCACATCTAGCTTTTCTTTATGTGGGTTCTGGGGATAACTTGGTGGTCCCCAGCCCCAGAGGCCCTCATGCTTAAGTAGCAAATGCTCTTAACCACTAAACTATCTCCCTAGCCCAAGGCTGACATTTTAAAGAAACATCACAATTATAAAATAATGGTGATATATACTTATCACATAACATATTTTATAGAAATACCCCTATTTTTTAAAACAGAATACAGCTCAGATCCCACTTCTATAACTCAAACAATATGCCATGCATGCTGAAAAATGCATGTTGGTGCTTTGGGGTGTAGTGTTCTGTAGATGTCTGCCAAGGAAGCCAGTTCATGGTGCTGGTGAAGTCTTCTGCTTGCCTGTTGACTTCCTAGTCACTCCTGTTGTTGAAGGCAGGACGTCTTCGGAAGTCTCCAGCTGTTAACTATAGAATTGCCCTTTTCTAGCTTGAATTTTGTTAGTTTTTGCACTCTGTGTTTTTGGGTCCTGCCACATGTAAGTTAATAGTTGTTATGTCTTTTCTTGATGAATTGGTTGCTGTGAACAAATGCCTGGCCAGAAGCAACTTTGGGGAGGAAGGAGTGTATTTCTACTCACAGTTGTGGAGGGTAGAGTCCATTATGGTGTGGACAGCCTGGCAGGGGTAGGAAGCCAGCATCACATTGTTATATCAGCAGGGAGGAAGCAGCGAGAGAGAATGAGAGCAGGATGCGCAACCAGGTGCAATGCCTCAAGGCCTGTCCCCAGTGACACGCCTCCCTCAGCCAGGCTCTACCTACTCAACATTCCATAGTTCTCGTGACCAGCATCACTCACGGGTACCAGGGCTTCAAACACATGAGCCTATGGAGGCATTTCACCATCAAACCACCACCAGAATTTGATCCTCTTATTTTTTATTTTTTGTTTTTTTTTGAGGTAGGGCTCTCACTGTAGCCCAGGCTGACCTGAAATTCACTATGTAGTCTTAGGGTGGCCTCAAACTCTCAGAAATCCTCCTCTGTCTACCTCTTGGGTGCTGGGATTAAAGGAATGTGCCACCACACCCAGCTGCTAGCTGACCAGAGTGACCAGAGTGAAATGGAATCTCAAAGTCATTTTTATTTGTGTTTTTAAAAATATATTTTTAATATTTATTATTTATTTATGTATTAGAGACAGAGAGAGGGAGAGAATGGGTACACTAGGGCCTCTAGCTACTGCAAACAAACTCCAGATGCATGTACCACCTTGTGCATCTGGCTTACATGGGACCTGGAGAATTGAACCTGGATCCTTAGGCAAGCACCTTAACAGCTAAGCCATCTCTCCATCCCTATTTGTGATTTTTTGATGGCAAAGAAATTTCACACTTAAAAAATATTTGTTGGGGCCAGGAGTGGTGGCGCACACCTTTAATTCCAGCATTCAGGAGGTGGAGGTAGTAGGATCTCTATGAGTTTGAGGCCACCCTGAGACTATACAGTAAATTTCAGGTTAGCTTGGGATAGAGCTAGACCTTACCTTATTGGGGACTGGAGAGATGGCTTAATGGTTATGGTGCTTGCCTGTGAAGCCTGAGGACCCAAGGTTAATTCCCCAAAACCCACAACATGGTGGCACATGCATCTGGAGTTTGCTTACAATGGTTAGAGGCCCTGGTGTGCCCATCCTCTCCTCTTTCTCTCTCTCTCCCTCACTCTCTTGCTCTCACTCTCAATAAATAAACAATATTTAAAGTTTTTAAAAAAGATTTATTGGCCAGTTGCAGTTCTTTTTCAGAACTCTGTTCATTTCCATGGTCCAATTTCTTATTGGGTTGTATGATTTCTTATCGCTTTGTTTTTGAGTTCTTTGTGTATTCTAGACATCGATTTTCTGCCAGATGTGTAAGTGGCAAAGATTCTTCTCCCCTCTGTATGCTGCCCCTTGACTTGCTTGACAGTTTCCGCTGCTGGACAATTGATTTTTACTTTTATGCAGCAACCAGAGTCTCATTCATAAAGTCCTTCCCTGTACCTTTACCTTGGATTATACTCCCTATTTTTTCCTCTAGCTATTTCAGAGTTTCAGGTGTTTTACAAAAATAAGAAAATTTAAAAAATAAGAAAATAAGTACATTTAATTAATTGATTAATTTATTTGAGAGAGAAAGAGTCAGAGAGAGAGAGAGAATGGGTGCGCCAGGGCCTCCAGCCACTGCAAACAAACTCTAGATGCATGTGCCACCTTATGCATCTGGCTTATGTAGGTCCTGGGGAATCAAACTCTGGTCATTAGACTCTGCAGGCAGGTGCCTTACCTGATGAGCCATCTCTCCAGCTCCTCTCTTTCTTTTAAATTTTCCATTTTTCTGGAATATAGGATTTTTCATGTTTTTTAAAATATAGATTTCAAAGTAAGTCCTTATGATTTTCTTAATGTCATTATTAATGGCTGCAATGTCTTCTTTTTCATTTTTAATTTTATTATCGTTGGTCTTTCCTATTATTATTGTTATTTATCATTATTTTGGTTCATCTGACTAGAAGTTTGTCAATCTTGTTTATCTCTTCAAAAAACCAACTGTTTGGTTTGTTGATTCTTTGTATTGCTTTTCGTTTGTTTGTTTCTATTTCATTGATTTTTGTCCTGGTCTTAATTATTTCTCTTCGTCTAAAACTTTAGGCTTTGATTTGTTCTTGTTTTGCTAAGGTCCTCATGGACATTACTCAGTTAGTAATTCGAGTTCTATTTTTGTAACGTGGCCACTTAGAGCTACTAACTTCCCACTGGTGTGGACTCACCACGTCTTGCAGGTTTCGGTAGGTTGTGTTTCTTTTTTTTTTTAATTAATTAAATTTTTAAAATTTTTTATTATCATTTTCCATGATTATAAAAAAAAACCCCATGGTAATTCCCCCCCCCCCCCACTTTCCCCTTTGAAATTCCATTCAGGTTGTGTTTCTTATAAGGTGTGTGTGCCACTCACACATCTTGCTTTGGAAATGTTCATTTTGTCTTTATCTTTCAAAGGTTGGTTTGCTTTGTGTCATACAAAACCTTAATTGTTGAATTTTTATTTTGTTTATGGCACTTTGAATATTTCATGTACTGCTTTCAGCCTCCATTGTTTTGGAGCTAACTTTGCTGTTTGCTTATTGTAGTTGCCTTGGATGTGATGAATTCGTTTTCTCTGGCTAGAGTCAAGATTGCCTTTCCATACTGTTACTCTGATGCCTCTCTTTGTAAGTTTCCTTGTGAGGACCCTACTTGAGATCAGGGAGCTGTGGCAGTTATAATTTTAACCTCAAGTTGAAAAGTTTTCAGCTATCATTTCTTCAATTGCTATAATTTTTTAAACATTTTATTATTTATTTGACAGAGAAAGGGGGAGAGAATGGGCACGGCATGTGCCCCCTTGAGCATCTGGCTAACATGGGTCCTGGGGAATTGAACCTGGGTCCTGTGGCTTTGCAGGCAAATGTCTTAACTCCTAAGCCATCCCTCCAGTGCAATTATTTTTTCTTCGACACTTTTCACAGACTCTTCTCCTGGTGCTGTCATTACATGCTCATGTGCTTGGTGTGTTCTTCATTTCTTTAAGGCTCTATGCATCATTCTTCCTTGATTTTATTTAGACTATGTAATATCTAGTTCCAGTTTCTCAAATTATTCTGCCAGTTCCAATCTACCCGCTACTCTCCCCTAGCCAACCCTTTATTTTGGTAATTGCACTTCAACTCTGAAATTTTTATTTAAATTTTGAAACACTTTCCATTTCCTTATTGATGTTTTGACAAGACATCGACATGACATGTCTTTAAGCATGGCTTCATTGGCTCCTTGCACACATTACAGCAGCTGTTGGAAGTCTTTGCCCATTCAGTCTGATACATCCATTCTTTCAAGGGTGAGCTCCACTGCCTGCCTTTCCCCATAAATGGGTCGTATCTCTTTAGGAGTTTGGTTGTTGTTCAGACTTGGACATTTGAAAGAACGCTTTGCAGAAATCCCTGATCTGGGGCCCCCTTCCCCGGGGTTTGGTGTTGTTTGTTTGTTTGTTGATTTAGATGCCTTCACGAAAGTCTGTCACTTTCCAGGAGTTCAGCCTGTGATGTCACTCAGAGAGGGCAGTGCCTGGGGCATTCGCTGGCACCTTGCAGTGACAGTGGCTTTGGTAAGGCTGCCTTTGACTGTCACTTTCCCTTATCCGTCTCTCCTTCCTCTGTGGTATCACACTCAGTGTTAGCCTCCGCTGATGTGGGTTCACTGCTCTGTTGTGTTTGACAAGGCCCCTGGGCATAAAATGTTCCGTGGTCAGTTTCAATTAAGTTCATGCCAGCTTGTAGGACTTCTCTTTGGAGCCTGTCTATGAGTTTCGCTTCAACCTGAGAAAGACTCTTAACTGCTTCTTTCCTTCGCTCTCTGGTAAGCCACCAGCTGCTCCGTGGCTGAGCTGGCAGCACCCAGGGACCCCGGGTCTTCCCTGAACATCTCAGCACGGAAATATCCGTGGTTTGACAGCAGCCTTCAGCTTGAACTTGTCTTGCTGTGTTCCAGATAAAGTCATTGCTCTGGAGGACAGCAACAGAGCTCTTTGTTCCGAGAGCCCATCTCTGTGCCTCCTGGGCAAAACCTCTTGCGCTTCTCTGGCGTCCAAGCCTGGGCACTGGCCTGCTCCTCAGGAGCGCATGTCTGCTTTGCAAGCAGCTCACGGGGTGGAGGTGCTGGCTGGTCTTCCTGCCTTACGCCTTCTGAGAAGCCGCTGTTGGGTGAGAGCGCTGGGGGCGGGCACCTGCCCTGGTGTCTATCACCT
This sequence comes from Jaculus jaculus, assembly GCF_020740685.1. Classification (NCBI taxonomy): domain Eukaryota; kingdom Metazoa; phylum Chordata; class Mammalia; order Rodentia; family Dipodidae; genus Jaculus; species Jaculus jaculus. The sequence goes on along the minus strand of NC_059111.1, from coordinate 112,863,386 downwards.
GTGTCAGGGTTCCCAGCCTGTGGCAGCGGCCTGGGTGGGAGAAGGCAGCCTCAGGACTCTCAGATGACTTGCCTGGAACTGAGCTTCTGCAACCCAGAGCTGAGGCCTGGCTGCTTAGGACTGGGCATGCCGGTGTCCTGGCAGTACCAGGCAGGAGCGCATTGCCCTAAGCCAGGCTGGACGTGTGAGGAGAAAGAACGACGGCTCAAATGCTGAGCACTTGCCACTGGTGTAAGGTTTGCCGAGCTGGCCTTCGTTAGCTAAACGTTCCTTGGATCGTGCCCAGGGACTCACTTTTAAAGTGTGACTTGTCTGTGCTGATTGGTCCCGTGGGATGCTGTGAGCTGGCGGCTCCTGTGTTCTGTTCCGGAAGTTAGCCTCGCGGGAATAACGGCCATCACAGTCTCTGGAAAACTCCACTGTGCTCCCGTGAGACAGTGAAAAGAAAAAGGGCGGCTCAGGAATATTTCCAGAGCAGTTTTTACCTTGTGGATTCCCAGGGTGTCTGAGGCTCCCAAAGCCCTCCAGATCTCACATGGAACATGTCTATGCTTTGCTGGGCTCTGTCCCCATGTCTGTCCCTATCCCTGCATCTGGCTGCTCTTCTTTCTCCTGACCCTCAGCAGACAGCCAGGACCCCTTCTCCTCTGTGAGATAACCCCAGGCCCCGAGTTGTCCATCAAAAGCACAGGGACCCTCCGGCTGGACAGCTTAGAGGTTCAAGACAACATGATAAATGGGTTGTGAGACCCTTCGGTCTCTCCCAGAGTCCCCAACTCAAGGACAAAGTAAGCTTCTCACAAGTCCCTTTCTCTCAACTGTTTTTGTTTAGCTAAAGGCTTTCTGAGAGTGTTGTTTCAATCAGATCGGAATACACATGGCTCTCTTGTCCATCGCCCCGTGTTCTGGCATGTGTCACCTTCCATGTGGCAATCTCAGTGGCTCCTTCATCTCTTTCCACCCCTCCTACCAGTAGGCATCCACCTCGCAAGCAGAGAGCTCCTTCAAGTATAAGAATTCACTCAAGCTTTCTGCTTTGTCATAGCCCATCAATAGGTCCCCAGTGCTTTAAAGACAAAGGTAAACTCTCCCTACCTGGCCTACGTGTGCTTGCATGACCAGATCCCTGTCTGTCAGCAGGACTTGGTTTACACATTATCTCCTTTTCTGCATTTCAGACTGTGGTTGAGTTTACACACCTAACGTGCACCCCAGAACCTTGCACGTGCTCTTACATATGCCTCTAACACTTTTCTCAAGATCCTCTTCATCTCTGCATAGTTATCTACCCCTTACCCTTCTGCCATTTGCTGAAATATTACATTGACCCGAGGGACGTGAGGACATTAAATGTCGGGTCTGGAGAGATGGGCTCTGGGTGAGGTGGTCTGACACTGGAGAGATGGGAAAGGTGGTTGCTACATGAACACAAGGTCCTGAGTTTGGGTTTTCAGCACCGTATCAGAGCCAGGAACGGACTGGAAACCCAGTGCTGTGGAAGCGGACACAGGAGGTTCTCTGGGACTTGCAAGCCAGTTAGTCTGGCTGAACTCGTGAGCTTGAAAGACTCTGTCTTAAAGAATAAGGAGGAGAGTGATTGAGGAAGACACTTGGCATTATCTGCTGACTCTAACTACACACACACACACACACACACACACACGCACATCCATGCAAACATCTAACAACTGGCCTGATTTGGGGTCTTTGTATCATTATCTTACTGTCTGTCTGCATCACTTAACATTAATTTTTAGTGTCTCACATGTCTAAAGCTAGAGGAGCAAGATCTAGCTGTGCTGCCAGTGGTGAAGGTGCTGCAGTCCTTCCCTGGGAGCACAGGCAAGGGTAGTAGGCAGTGTGCTCTCAGGGGAGCAACGGTCCCAGGTGCTCTCTAGGTTGGGCATCCACTAGGGGTGATGTGGGAGCAGAGGGGTGGCACGGGATGGTCTGTGAAGTCCAAATGGAAGATAAGACTTCATGATTCCATATCAAACCCCCAGGTCCCTCTAAGATGGCTACTTGAGTGGCTGTCACACACCAGGACAGCTCGCTCCCCGTGGCAGGGTGGTGTTTCTCAGCTCCTGCCTGCAGATGGTCTGTGTGGGGTTTTCTAGCCATGGGGCTATGGGGAGTTTGGGTCGTCATCTAACATTCACCCATTTGAAGCAATGGCTAATACCTTGTGGTACTCTGACCTTGCTTCAACCGGAGACACCCACAGGACACCCTGCCAGGCCCCTCTGTTCATCCTTCTCAGTCATTATGGCTTATACTGACCCAAGCCATTTCATCCTGACCGACACCCTCCCTCCTCCACAGTTGTTCTCCTCCGTGCTTTTTGTAGGGCTGGGGATGGAATGCAGGGTCTTATGTACACACTCTCCAACCGAGCCACTCCCCAGCCCTGATTGCCTCCACTGTCCACAGATTCCATGGATGTGGCTCTCTACCATTGGCGGGTCTAGGAGAGAACCAGCCAGGCTCACGCGCACCAGCACCGCCCTGGGGCCCTCCAGCACTCTGTGCCTTATTCGTCTCATTCACCAGTGTTTCAGAAAGGCATGCTTCCCACCCCCCCCCCCACATAGTTTATTACTGCTAAGACCCATTCCTTGTATAAGGGCGGTCTTTCTGTCTTGATTTTAGTAAAACAAAAAGTTCTATTTAAACTTGTATTTCATTTCTCTTGTCTCAGACTTTGCATCTGTTCTTTTGGCCCTGGGTCCTCAGGGGCAAGGGACTTTCATGGTCCTGCATTCTGGGTCTTGTGGGCACAGGGAGAAATACCGGAGGCCCCAGGCCAACTGGCCTGCCTTCTCCTTGTTCCACTGGAGAGTGATCGTTCAGGCTCCGTCTCTGGTCCTGTCACAGGTAACAGTTTTCTGTCTTCTGCTCAGTCCCTTGCCTCCATCAGTAACACCACACAAAGTGTGGGCTGCTGTCCTCGATGACCAGTAGATTCTTCCGAAGCCAGAAGCCTCTCCTGGTGACAAGTGCCAACACAGAAGGGACAGAGTTCCTGAGGCAGGTGGGTCTTGGATCTTAATGAGTGAGCCACTGTTCACATTAAGGTATTGGAGAGAGTATGCTGTGGGCTCAGGCAGGGAAGGCTGTTGGCCTCTTCAGAGAGTTTAGAAACGTTGAGATTTAATAATGGCTTTGGGGATACTGGAAGAGAGAGAGAACTTCACTGGGAGAACATGTGGTATGTGAAGTAGGTCAACGGGGCCATTTGCGAGGGCTGTACCCAAGGGAGGTGCATCTGTGACCTTTGTGTCATGGGAACACCGACACGGAGGGGCACTGTGTGAGAGAGGGTGCTGGGTGAGGGGATGCTCTGTGGGCATGGATGCTGGGTCAGCAGGCGCGGGGTGAGGAGGGATGCAGCATGAGGGGCGGTGCTGGGTGATGAGAGTCCTCTGTACCATCCTTGGAGCTTTCTCTGTAGACATGAAAACCAGTGTTCCCGAAATTCTGTTGGAAAAGCAATGAAAACTCACGTATAGCCTTTTCTGCCAGTGAAACCTGCAACTGCCTTGGAATTGTCATGTGTGGTGGTTTGGATATAAAATGTCCCTCATCGGCCCAAGTGTCGGTGGTTAGGCTTTATACTTGCTCCCCAGCATGTGGCCATTTTGGAGGCATATTACTGAGGTCAGAACGTGGGTTTTATCAGCTCACTGGGACAACTTTCTTCCCCCATGGCTGTGACACAGTGTGAGCCAGTGTCCTGTGCTTTTATGTTTTCCCCACCAGGATGAAATCGCCCCTGGAGACTGAAAGCTAAAATAAACCCTTACCTTCCACAACCTGCTTCTGGTCAGGTGTTCTAGTTCTGGCAAAAACAAGCTGACTGCTCCATCCTATGAGCATGAGGCGTGGAGTCAGGTACCTCAGCGAGTCCCTGGTGGCTGTGAGCATCTGTTGGCTGGAGGATGAGACAGTCACACTCTGGGATTCCCAAGGAGATGTCTTGAGATTCAACATAGAACTCAGCACTGTACCGGAGGACCAGACCCTTCTTTTCTGCTGGGTATCAGGTTAGTTTCATTTACCTGGTGACAAAAATAAGGAAGCTCATCCCTTCTCCCTCTCCTGTATGGCAGGGCTCAGTAGCCAGCTCTTCCTTTGACTTGCTAATTGAGGATTCAGCTGTACTGCAGGGAGGGGGGTTAAAACCTGGGGTTTTGATGAGTTCCAAAGGTGCGGAAAGGTTCCCGTCTGAGGACCCTGATGACCTCAGATAGAAAACATAGAAACTGGCAGGGAAACAGAAGGCACTGTGGCTCTGGCCTTACAAGGTGGCATCTCTGGGTTATGGTCTGCCCACAGGAGCAGTAACATGCAACGTTGCACAATTTGGCCACAAAAGACACAGATAATCTGACTTCTTATCTCTTTCCTACTTCCCTAGACCTGATTTTTCACGATCAACCAGGACCCCTCCTGGGAGGGAGGTCTGTCATAGGATTTAAACATTGTGTTGGTCAAGTTCAGCCCCTGGAACTTGGTGTCAGGGCTAGCCTCTTCCTGAGATGGCCCCCAGCGCTAACCAACCAGCCATCCTTTCATTTCACCTGAGCCAGAAGACAGCCCACCACCATAAGGTTATAACCATAAGGTTACAAATACCTTTGCAAGGGGAGGGCAGGCTCTCTGACCACTTGGAACTTCCAGCTGTGGGTGAGATGTTCCCTCAGCCGGGCCTGGGCTGACTCCACGAAGGCGCAGCTGGGAGTCCCCCCCGCCCCGGCACCCTTACTCTACATAGGCTCTTTACCCCCTCCTGCTCCCCACATGTAGAGCTCCTTGAACGTCACACAGCTGTCAATCCTTTATTCATGCAGGTATTATAAGAAGTAACACGAGGTGGCCTGGTGGCATCATCTTAGCTACTTGGAAAGTTGAGGCAGGAGGATCACCAACTCAAGGTTCCGGTGTGACAGCGTGACCCCGCATTTTAAAAGCGCTTGACCTTATATTGCTTGGTAAACAAAGGTACATAATTTTAATTTTAACTGTCCCTGATAGTTTCTCTTTTGTTTAGGCTTTAAACAAATAAAATGTTTATAGACACCTTTTGATTTCTTTATTAAGCCCCAGTCCAACAGATTTATCCTGAAGTTTCTGCTGGTATTTGATTTATTTCAAGGTGTTTTTGGTTTTTGTCTTTAAAAGGTCAAATTTAACTGAAGCCTACGGTGAGGTGAAATTTTATATAAACAGGCCAAAATTTATTACATGATCACATAAATATATTTATCGAGTTTATGTTCTAGGTCAACTTCAACCTACATAGAGGATTATTGAAAAGATGGCCTCCATCTATTAAATTCTCCCTAAAATGATAATGGTTACCCCATTTATCTGGTGCTGACTTCACTCTCCATTGGAAAATTTGCTTCTCTTTTTCATATGGACACAGATCCTGAGGAGAGATTCAGCCCATCGTACCTCACCAGGGCCCCAGCTGAAACCATAGAGTAATTGGGGAACTGAGCAAGAGTGCTGCTTTCTTGGTGAACCTGGTACCAGCACAAGGGTGAAGGAGATAGACACAGAGAACACTCAACTCCTAAGACCTCCAACAGAGGCTCCTCAGACCTCATCACTGAAGTAGACCTAAAATGAACCCAACATGTCCCAGGGTAATTTGCAGAAAAGGGGTGGAAAGATGGTTAGAGCCACATGTTGGTACATTATGCACAGAGACATTGCCTCTTACCCATAATTGATGGTAACCCCACAATGCATGACCCACAGTCCCAACGAGGAAGGTCCCTATGGAGGGGGGAAGGACAGGGAGGAGGCTAACGATGGTACCAACATGGCCGTATACACATTGTGTACATGGGACTAATGATAATGATAAAAGAATCTTGAAAAAAAAGGAAACAACAAAATTCTCTCTTAGGTGGTGGCTCATAATTCGCCAGGTATTTTAAAAGATTTTAATGTTCTGTTACTTGAAAGGAGGAGGCAGCTGGCCTGAGTTCCACAGCAGCCTGCCTCAAGACAAAATAAAAAAATTGCCTTTGTTACTCTTAATAAAATCATTTCCAACTGTGTTAGAGGTATTGAGAAAGATTACCCTGAAACAGTTGTCATGTTTTACCTGTATTTATAGGCTTATAACATAAAAATATATTTTATGGAGTTTATTAATAGGAGACATCTGAAATCAATGGGTTATATAAAATTTATAGATATATATACTGATATTATAGGACAAGTCTGGCTGCAAAGTAGACATAAATGCTAAGGAGATTGTAGATTTTTCTGCTAAGGCTGTTTCTCTACAATTTTCCAACAATAAAATGGTTAATTAATTCTTTGAAGCTAGACTATTTTCTTCTTTATCAGTGGGTAATAAAAATAATCAACTTGGTAAAGTTTCTCTTAATAGTCTCATAAGAAAGATGGTTAATTATGTGTTGAGATGTGCTGATTGAAGGAACTGGGAAGGAATTTTTCAATGTTGGGCATAGAATGCTTGTTAAAAATGCTTGTTTTTTTTTGAGTGGAACTTAGATCAGAATGTTAAAATATGTGGACAAAGGTGTGTGTATGTAGAAAGGATGTAGGATATCTCAAAAGACAAAATTTTGCTTAAAATTAATTTTCATTTATAAAACAGAAAGTTACTTTCAGGCTAAGCATATATAGACACCATAGCATACCTAAAAGGATTTTCAACTGTTTACAGATACTGAAGGATGCTCTAAAATTTTAAGCTGGGCGTGGTGACGCACGCCTTTAATCCCAGCACCTGGGAGGCAGTGGTAGGAGGATTGCCATGAATTTGAGGCCAGCCTGAGACTACATAGTGAATTCCAGGTCAGCCTGAGTTACAGTAAAGCTACCTTGAAAAAAACATCAACAAAAACATTTTATACAGAGACACAGACTTAATCTAAATTCACCTTACATTAGACACAGGGGGTGTCCTATGCTAGGTGGGTCACAGTCATAAGCACAAATGCAATTCACATTCTTTGGAGGTCTAGCCAAGTAGGCATAGAAAAGACCCTACCACCTTGTAACGTTCCTAGGTAAAAAACAAATAAGCAATTTCAAAATAAGACAAGACATGTCAGGATGCTTAGCCCTCTGCTTTGTCATTTCCTTTTGCTCTTGCTTACTGTTATGTGCTATCTAAAGTCATGGCAAGCCGGACTCTGGAACTCTGGAAAAGGGATGACGTCTCCTCTATCTCAGTCCCAATGCAAGCTTAAGCCATGTGTCCCCCTGACCCTGTCCAGAGACAAAATGGCCAATTGTCTCTTAACAAGGAAAAGGGAATAAGAAGCAGCGTATAACTTTGGTTCTCTTCTTTCCTTTCTTTTGAACACCTAAGCTCACCTCTGTCAAATGAAATTTCTCACTAGAAAAAAAGGTCAAACAGGTAACAGGCTTAACTGAAGTGTGTGTCAGTAAAATCATGATAGCAAGACACAAGTAAGTGATCTCTCTCATCTGTCTCTCTAATATCAACAAAGGGAAGTATCCCCCATATTTAAGGTAATAAAACCAAAGATTACCTTTAAAACAATACTCTTTACCCCCTAGACCATTCTGAAACCTTCACAAATGAGGGGACCAGGCTCCTACAGATCAGAGAAGGGAAAGTGGTCCCAGGAAACAGGCACCTAGGCTGTCAAGACAGGAGTAGATGTGGAAGTCTTCACACTTGGGCCTGTCTCGCCAGGGGCACTGCTTACATGCTGTGACGTAAGGCCCGTGCAGGGCTGGGGAGGGCTGGAGGCTCTTGGGTTTGGGAGCTGGCCCGCTAGCATGAGCACAGGTAGCCTCCCCAAGACCTTCCTAGCTCCTGGAGACGCATGGACTGCACTACATGTCCCCGTTTGGTTGGAGAGAAACCAGGGAAATTTGGGTGAGGACGCCTGTAAGAAGGAGATAAGAAGCCTTAATTTCTTCTTAATTTCTTCAAATCTGCTTGGAGGGATGCAACCTTTCTATGAGAAGATGCGAGCCAGGATTGGGCAGAACCTGACTCTAGACTCTTCTTTTCACTTTCCTCCGCTTTGTCTCAGTTGGGACAGTTGGCTTCCAAGATACCCTAAAAGTCTCTGCAAGCCTATCTCCTGAGAAACTGGGTTCATTTATATAACACAAGGAGAACAGGAATTGCTCATTACTTTCCCCCAGAGACCTAAGGAGACAATTAGAAAGCATACAAATGTAACTACAGATACCATGGAGGTGGAAATTCTTAAAGCTAAGTTTTGAACTCAGCAAACACCTGGTATTCATAAGAAATTACAAAAATTGGTAGCTGAACCAGATAAAAGCTTAAAATAGTTGCTCCGGGTAGCAACTTCTGCTTATTGTAATCAAGAAGCCAAAAGAAAAGAGGGACCAAAAAGAGATTTAAAAAAAGATAGACATCACTGGGAGATTGTAACAGTAATGAAGTTTGCACAGGGATGGGCCCCTTCATTGAAACATTTAGTTGGATAAAATCTAAAATGTTTACTTGATTCTAAGATTTTAACCAATAGAGAAACTGAGTACAGCAGCTCACAACATCAATTTGTTCATGGCTAAAGGGATATAAAAACTGGCTTTAAGGCTCTCAATAAAATATATTAAGTGACTCAGTCTGTTAAAGTTTTAACTATTGGAGAAACTGAGTCTTATGGTTAAGGCTTCACTCATTAACAGCTCACTGATGCTAATGTGTTATGAGTTAAGGGTTATAAAAACTGGCTTTAAGGCTTTTAATAAAATGAATTAGGTTCCTCCATTTGTCAAGGTTTTAACTGTTGGAGAAACTGAGTCTTAAGATAAAGGTTCACATATAAGTGTCTAATTTTTAGAGATGAGGTATTCAAACCTAAAGACATTATGACTTTAAAGATAGCTCCTATTTTATTTATGCTAATTCTATCAATTGCTCATCACTAGATTTAATCACTTAGGTTTAAGTGATCTAATTTTAATCACTATAACCTTTATCCTCATGTTGGGTAAAATATGTTAGGATAGCTTGCCTAAGCTTTATCAATTTTAAGTATTGGGTAAGGCATAAAATTATCTTATGTTAATAAAAATTCCTATTATACATAAGATCAATTGCTATCCAAGATTAAGCTAAAAGCATTGGTTGTCAAATAGTGTTTTTGCTTTCAAAACAGATTTGTCAAGGGTTGTATTCAAGCTTAGCTGTTTTGCTTCAACAATGAACAGATCTATTGTATGTAAGTAACTGTCTCATTTCTGGCATCTCCAGTCCGGTTCTTATAACAAAATTAACTCATAACAAAATTAACTCTTAAAACATATTCCCTACTTTAGGATACAGCCTCATGCCCAAACAATGGTCCTCATCTGGGAGAAATAATTTCAAGCTCTATGGTTTTGTTTTCAATGTACCCTGGGTAATTGGTGCCCACACAGGTATCTGGACTAATCAAAGATGCTTTCAAACCCAGGGGTCAAGACTTTACACTGTCTTACTTGTCTTTTCGCTGACAACTTTTAGGTTAAATTAATTGGCTTAGGTCTATATTATTTTCAAGACTGGGGTCAGATTCTGCCTGTATTTACAGCTATTAGATATTTAAAGGGTTAGCTGTGCCGACTTTCTATGCTTCAGATAACGGCTTGTGCTGCCACAGGACAACTAAACTTAAAAAGTTTGGACAAAACCTGGCTGGAGAGATGGTTTAGCAGTTAAGCGCTTGCCTGTGAAGCCTAAGGACCCTGGTTCAAGGCTCGATTCCCCGGGATCCACGTAAGCCAGATGCACAACGGGGCACACATGTCTGGAGTTCGTTTGCAGTGGCTGGAGGCCCTGGCACGCCCATTTTTTTCTCTCTCTCTCTCAACATCTCTATCAGCCTCTTTTTCTGTCTATTGCTCTCAAATAAATAAATAAAAATAAACAAAAAAATTTTTAAAAATGTTTGGACAAAACCATTTAAGCTCTTGTGTCATTCTTTAGCTAGATCTATTTCAGTAATCAAATGTGATATATATGTACATATATCCAGGTTGGCGTAACTTCCTTTCTAAGTGTATTAATAACCAAAGTAGAAGCCAAAACTAATTGGAATCACTGGAGCTAAAAAGCCCAAAAGTTTGGACTGTGCTCCCAGGTCATGAGGCCACCCTTCTACACTGCCCCCCCCCCCCAACACACTGGTAAGTCACCTGTCTTCCTGATCAGGAAGGATATGAAGACCCAGAAATAAAAAAATGGTGCAAAGTCTGAAACAGGAAAGTCACAATTGAGGAGCAATCAGTCCTCCTGGCTTCCCAAAGAAGGGAAAACTACTTGGACAGCATGGTCCTGACTCATCCTAATGGAAGAAAACACCAGTTTTGACGAAGCTATGGGGCTACTCCTGGGTCCCTAAATTCTTTGGAGAGCTATTAGTGACCTCCAAAATTAATCCTTGATTAAATGTTGGCTATCTGCTTGGTCTTAAGCACTCTGGAGAAATGTATAACCAAAGATAAAGAGATACCTCAAATATGTAAATGGCCTATTAAGTAATATAGCAAGATCTTGCCAAGATGGGAGACAAACAAGGCCTTCAGACATGTTCTGCCCACCTCTAAGAGTTCTCATTCTATAATAAAGAAAAACAACCATAGATGTCAAAAGGGTTATTTTCAAATCTGAAATATATGTGGATGACTCTGACCAAGGGTCACTTAATTCAGAAAACTTACTTATACTAGGAATAATGGTGAATCTCTCCTAAATTTTGCCAGGACATAATTAAGTCCTGAGGCTAAAAATGAATTTCTATAGTATTTAATTGTATCCAGTGGCTCTATGATACCAACCCTTGGCCTTGGCTACACCCAGCCTTAGCCCAGCCCAGCCCAGGCACAGCAAAGTGGGAGGCCCCTCCAGTTCCTACTCTCCACATGAGTTACTTTACCCCTTCCTGCTCCCCACAGGGCAGGAATGTGAACTTACTTTTCTCTCCTCAGTTGTTTTCCAGGCCCTGCACATGGGACCTCGAACCATGTGGGCGCCTTTCCTTGGCTCTGTACTTACCTCAATAAATATAATCATTTAATAACCATCCCTCTCAGCCTCTTCTTATTCAATTTTGATTAAAACTAGAAACAAAACAAGGGTTTGGAGTGCAAGGACTTTCTGGGGCCCCTAGCACCCTGGTACAGCTGTAGTCTCTGAGAATGAAGGGATGGTGACTCCACACTACAGCACAACCCAGCACTGTCCCCTGGTACAGCTGTAGTCTCTGAGAATGAAGGGATGGTGACTCCACACTACAGCACAACCCAGCACTGTTCCCTGGTACAGCTGTAGTCTCTGAAAATGAAGGGATGGTGACTCCACACTACAGCACAACCCAGCACTGTTCCCTGGTACAGCTGTAGTCTCTGAGAATGAAGAGATGGTGACTCCACACTACAGCACAACCCAGCAATGTTCCTGGTACAGCTGTAGTCTCTGAGAACGAAGAGATGGTGACTCCACACTACAGCACAACCCTGCACTGTTCCTGGTACAGCTGTAGTCTCTGAGAATGAAGAGATGGTGACTCCACACTACAGCACAACCCAGCACTGTTCCCTGGTACAGCTGTAGTCTCTGAGAATGAAGAGATGGTGACTCCACACTACAGCACAACCCAGCACTGTTCCCTGGTACAGCTGTAGTCTCTGAGAATGAAGAGATGGTGACTCCACACTACAGCACAACCCAGCACTGTTCCCTGGTACAGCTGTAGTCTCTGAGAATGAAGAGATGGTGACCCCACACTACAGCACAACCCAGTACTGTTCCTGGTACAGCTGTAGTCTCTGAGAATGAAGAGATGGTGACTCCACACTACAGCACAACCCTGCACTGTCCCCTGGTACATCTGTACTCTCTGAGAATGAAGAGATGGTGACTCCACACTACAGCACAACCCTGCACTGTCCCCTGGTACAGCTGTAGTCTCTGAGAGTGAAGAGATGGTGACTCCACACTACAGCACAACCCTGCACTGTCCCCTGGTACATCTGTAGTCTCTGAGAATGAAGAGATGGTGACTCCACACTACAGCACAACCCAGCACTGTTCCCTGGTACAGCTGTAGTCTCTGAGAATGAAGAGATGGTGACTCCACACTACAGCACAACCCAGCACTGTTCCCTGGTACAGCTGTAGTCTCTGAGAATGAAGAGATGGTGACTCCACACTACAGCACAACCCTGAACTGTTCCCTGGTACAGCTGTAGTCTCTGAGAATGAAGGGATGGTGACTCCACACTACACCACAACCCAGCACTGTTCCCTGGTACAGCTGCAGTCTCTAAGAATGAAGAGATGGTGACTCCACACTACAGCACAACCCAGCACTGTTCCCTGGTACAGCTGCAGTCTCTGAGAATGAAGAGATGGTGACTCCACACTACAGCACAACCCAGCACTGTTCCCTGGTACAGCTGTAGTCTCTGAGAATGAAGAGATGGTGACTCCACACTACAGCACAACCCTGCACTGTTCCCTGGTACATCTGCAGTCTCTGAGAATGAAGAGATGGTGACTCCACACTACAGCATAACCCAGCACTCTTCAGCTCAGCAATGTGAAGGTGACAAGCTCTAGGCTGACTTCTTGGAAGTCCTTAGCTACCCTGTACTCCAGACAAGAGGAGGACAATGAGAGATGTGGTGGGGTCGCCTAGAAGAGTGATTTGATCTACCAGCTTCATTCAGGGTTCAGTGTTGAATCAAGTTCTTCTCAGCCTCCTGGCATCAGTGGAAGGGACAGCACTCCTGTCAAAAGGGGCCACCAAGACCCTTGTGAGATGAGTAATATGTGTTTTCTTGTCTCTCCTTGTTGCTCCATAGTGGTCAGTCCACTTTGAGCTTCCAGTCCCTCACTGCCTCCAACTTCACATGCCATAGAACATAGGGCCTAATCAACACTAGATAAGGTCACCTGCGGGCCATAATGTGTCTTTATAAGAAAAGAAAATGTGCTGAGTGGGCACCTGTGTGTTGTCCTATGCTATTGTAGCTGCCTTCTTGTGCTGGAATAAAGCCCCTGACTAAAAGTCTTGAGGGGAAGCTTCTCCATGGCAGAGGAAAGCAGGCCTGAGCAGAGGCTGGGCACCATCTCCTTGCCAACAGCATGTGGAACAGCAGTAGGAGAGTGAGCCCATCTCTGGCAAAGGGGAGCTGGCTATAACACCCCAACACATGCCTCCTTTAGTAAGTTTCCTCCTTCCAAACTACTGCCTACTGGGAACCAAGTATTCAAAGCACTTGAGTTTATGGGGCACACCTGATTCAAAACACCACATGTGTCATGTGATCATGCAGTATGAGGTCTTTTTTAAGTACCAATAAGTCTTTATTCTCCCAGGGAAATAAGGGTAGGAAAAGTCACCATGTGTTACAAAATGATTAGAAAATAAGAAAAGAAGGAGTACAGCAAAATCAACCAAGAAATATAAACACTCCAGTGATGGGGCTATCAAAGCCCAAGAGGGCGTTGTCTCCTGCAGTTCAGGACAGAGAAGAGATGAGGAGAGAACAAACAGGGATGCACTCTGCCTCCCTGCCCCATAAATTCAAGACTTCTCATAATGCTTTGGTTTCTAGCAGTAAACATGGAGTTACATTCGTCCATCTCCTATTAAACAATCTTGTGGCCACTTTGACATGATTTTCTTGCACCTGCATAAAAAATTCCTGAGTGAGTTAAATATATGTTCGTATACCTTTTTCTGGGCTCCAGACCCCACTTTCTACATGGAAGGCCCCCAGTTGCTTTTCTCTACTTAAGATTACAAAATAAGTAGGTCTAACCTATCCAAACACCCCAAAGCATGTGTGGTATGAACTAAATCAAGAAATGGTTCGGGAACGATGACTCACATCTGTAATCCCAGAATGATGGAGGATCAGGAAGGAGATTGAGGTAAATCTGGATTTCAGAACTGGACCCTCTTTCAAAACACCACCAAAAATAGGGTTTTAATTCAGGTTGGAGCCAAGGGGTGGGGGTCCTGAGCTTCTTCAGTATTTCTAAACATATCACTTAAGAGTTGTAGAGATGCTTCAAGAATTAAATGTATCTGAGTGTGTGCAGCTTTTCTTTAGAGGGAGAAGAGTGTAGAGGAGAGGCTGTGTCAAGGACAGAGGTTTGGGTCCAAAATGGGAGAGTGGGAGCCCAAAACACATGCCTTAATACTGTCACTATGAAAAGAGGCCCCTTCCCCAGTTATGTTTCAGATCCTTCTGTCTGGTGCAGAACTTTTTGCCAAAGATGCTCTGGCTATTTTTCTCAACGCAAAAAGTTTTGTAAACCTCAAAGAACATTAACACCAACACATTACATTTACACACTCTAGGCCACCTAGAAAACACCAACTCAGAGACTCAGCGAAGTCCTACAAAGCCCACACAAATGCAATCACCAGAAGGGGGCAGCATTTGGGGTGACAAGGAACCCGGAGTAGACACAAAGCACCCAGTGCGTTCTACTGCTTTGTCCCATTTCAGCTGAGTGAGGTAGGTTCGCGGTGATCTCACAGCATGTCAACAAAACCCCTTTTCTCTTTCAGCTACCAGGACAGTATCCACCAGTGCTGCAGCAGAGCAGGACACTGGCTCCGCATGTCACAGAGGCCCTCGTTTGTGGGGCTCCCTCGAGCCAAGATCTTGAGAGATTGTGATCTGATGTTGGTCTTTGTTTCGTGTTATCTATGCCTGGACACACAGAGTAGAACAAGGGTGTTGGTCTGAAAACTCATCCTTATCAGGCTGAGGATGTAGCCCAGTGGTAAGGTGTTTGCCTAGCACACATGAGGACAAAGGTTCAATCCCTAGTACCATAAGCCAAAAATACCTCATCCTTACCCACTTGATTTTTTTTTTTTCAAAACAACAACACGTGCTGTGCTGTGTGCGTGGCAGGCACAGACTGAGCTGGTGAGGGTGCATTCTGTACGGATAACAAGTTCTGTGTCCTGGGGTTAGACAACCATCACTTAACCATGCATGGCTTCTCTGAGCCTTTCCCCTGGCCCAGCTTTCTGTATCACCTTTTCCTATTTACACAAATTTCCAATCTTCCAGCTGGAGATCAAGTCATGGGGTAACCCAATTAAAGCCTGGTCTCTTCATATTTTTAAGATGGAGGGGGTTTCCAGGACACTGACAGAAAAAAGAAGAGCTGTACTTGGGAAAAAATGAGGTAGTTCAATAGGCTATGCTCCCAGTGGATGCTCTCCATGGTGATAAGAGCAAGGAAAAGTAGTCCCGCTGTGCAGACCCCGAGCTGCTGCTGACTTATTCCTGAGATGGTTCATGTACCCGAGAACATGGTGCAGGAACGAGGAACTTACGTTAAGATAAACAAAAATACAAAAGCCGAATATTTATATCAAGAAAAACTTTCAAGTACACAAAGATGTGTCGTTCGTACACCGACAGCTCAGTTGGCGTCCTGGAGAAAATGGGAGCCCAGTGCAGTCATCCGAGGAGGAAATAAACTGCGCAGGTCCGCAGCGCCTGCCTCTGCCACCTGGTTGGACTGTCATCGCAACCCAGTGCTGACATAGTTTCCAGCACCATATCCCAAGACTGGGTTATGAGTAAACAAGCGGGAACAATATAAAAACAACAACAACAAAAGCCACAACTTAAAAAAAACCAACCCTGCCTTGCTCCTGAGCTTCCCTCCCACAGAATGTGGTCGCTTGTGGTTGGGGGTCATTCATCTGGTCTCGAGCTTTTGTTTCACACCCTGCCTGGTAAGGGCAATGTTCTACACCCCTCTTCAGAGAGGGGATATCCTCGCTATCCACACCGCTGTTTCAAGCTTGACGTTTCAGGGGAAAGCGCAGTTCTAGGGTGGTCTCCTCCCTCCAAAGCCCTCACTTGCATTTGGACATAGCATGGTTGCCCCCATCCCCCCACACCAAGGGAAAACAGAGTGGTGCTGGAAACACCAGCCTGAGATATATGGCAGGGCCACCCCCAAACCAGCCTACCCCCACTTTCTTCACTCTGCCGATTGATGCCTTCTTGAAACTTCCTTATAGCAAAAGAACAGCCCACTCCCAGTGGTCAGGTCTGGACTTCTGGGAGCAGGGCAGGCCTGTGGATCTCTCATCCTCCGAGGTCCTTTTATAAACCAACTAAATCTCTATTCTTTACAAATTTTTCAGTCTCATGTATTTTGTTAGAGTAACAGAAAATAGATTAAGAGAAAAAAAATCATATGTAAAATCTTAAAATCTTAACCTTGTTGGTAAGTACTTTGTGAAATTCTTTGAGTTTTTGTGTTCAGAATATAGTATGATTCCTCCTCGGATTAATGTGGAACATGTTAATTTTATGAAGCATTTTTTTCTTTTCAAATTTTTATTAGCAACTTCCATAATTATAAAAAATATCCCATGGTAATTCCCTCCCTTCCCCCACTTCCCCCTTTGAAACTCCATTCTCTTCATATCCCCTCCCCATCTAAATCAGTCTCATTTATTTTGATGTCATGATATTTTCCTCCTATTATGATGGTCTTGTGTAGGTAGTGTCAGGCACTGTGAGGTCATGGATATCCAGGCCATTTTGTGTCTGGGGGACCCCGTTGTAAGGAGTCCTACCTTTCCTTTGGCTCTTACATTCTTTCTGCCACCTCTTCCACGATAGACCCTGAGCCTTGGAAGGTGTGATAGAGATATTGTACTACTGAGCACTCCTGTCACTTCTTTCCAGCACTGTGATGCCTTCTGAGTCATCCCAAGGTCACTGCCATCTGAAAAGAGAAGATTCTCTACCAAAAGTGAGAGTAGCATTAATATAAGGGTATGAACATTAACAGAAGTGCTTACTGGACAGTTTGACAAGCTTGGTATATACATTTAGCCAGACAGCAGCAGACGTTACACCCCTAGGGCTCATGACTACCCCTGTTTTAAGTTCTCAGTATTAGGGATGTATTCCCTCCCATGGAGCAGGCCTCCAGTCCAATTAGAGGGCAGTTGGTTTCCACCATGACAGATATGCCACTATTGCACCTGTTGGCTCATTTGGCCTGGCTGGCCAAATATAAGGTTTGAAGTGTCCACTGTTGAGTACCTTCACTGGTGATTTCTCTTTCTCCCATTGAACTGCATGCAGGATGGCTTCTTTCAGCTTTCTGTCAGCTGGTCTACATGGAGGAGGTTATAAGCTCAGTTCTAGTAGGATTTCTTAGTGACCTTGCAGCCCCAATATGTGGAGTCTTCAGCAATAGGGTCTTACCATTTCTTCCTGGTGGGAAACCAGTGCCTCGGCAATGGGCTATAATGTTTTGGGGGCATCAAGGACTTCACTGGCCAACAACTCACTGGAAGGTATCCCATCCCTGGCACTGAAAATTTTCTAGCAACAATTTATGGCTCCTAAGTGTTCCACTGTCCAAAAAAGTAGGTTTCCATGTGATTTATTTATATACTCTTAGATTTTGATTAGCCCTCCCTCCACCTTTCCTTTATTCAATCTCTTCCCCTGACCTCACTTTGGGCCTTTGTATATATGTAAGATTATGAAGCATTTTAAAAAATCCTTTTCCTTATTGGAGTTTCAGAACATCTCAGGCTGTAGCTCGACCATGTATTGGCAACAGAATTTTGTGTAGAACCCAAGCTCTTTGGCCCAAACTGTCTGGCTCCTTCACACATGTTCTTATGTCACCAAAATATAGGGCACAGCTTTGGTGAACCTTGGTGCTTAGAGCACGGCCTGAGGGCCCGGTTGGATAGTGTGTCACAGTGACACATGGCCTCATTGGGCCTCTGGTCATCCCAGCTCTGCTTCCCCGTGGACTTCACACCCGGGTGTGCCATGGCTTACTTTGCAGCGCTGGCCTTGCTTCTCCAAGGAGAAGACCCTGCAGGGCAGCATGAGTGCCCTCCACAGGAGCCTCACAGCTCCAAACAGGCGGAGAACCCAGAAGCTTGGGTCTCCAGTCTGTGCTCCTCCCCTACCCTGGGAAAGCGATTAAAACACTGCCCTGCAGTGACTTTCTCAAATATGCAGTTTCTCATCTACGGGGGCGTCTTCTACAGGAGTCACTTAGGAGGCCACATGCCAAGACATGGTGTGCATACCAGCAAACACTCTGACCTCCTCTTTGGAACTGGCCTTGACTTTTCTTTGCATTGGTCTTCATCTTGCCAATATTGATTTTGTTGCTGTTTTCAAGGTAGGGTTTCACTGTAGCTCAGGCTGACCTGGAATTTACTATGTAAACTCAGATTGGCCTCCAACTCACGGCAATCCTCCTACCTCTGCCTCTGAAGTGCTGGGATTAAGGGCGTGCACCACCACGCCCAGCAGATTTTTTTTTTAAAGCTATATTTGGATTTGGGGATAGATAAGCCATTTGGAGCAGTTCGTGGTCTGTCTGCAGTAAAGGGCTTGGCGGAAAGCAGAAGTGAATGCCTGGTATTCATGAAAACAAATCGGAATATTTTTTAGTAGTGTGTATTGGTGTGAATTTGAGTGTGTGTGGTCCTCTTGCTAACACTCCACTGTAAATCACCACCAAGACTAATAGCTTCAGGCCATAGTCTTTGTCTCCCATTGTTCATGGTGTCTGTTGGTTGGATGCTGGAGAAGGAATGACCTGGGTAGTTTGGACTTGAAGCCTGTCACCAAGCTACAGCTGAACACTGGTGGCCTGCCTGGTCTGCAGGCTCCACTGGGGCTCGAAGCTCAGTTTCCTGAGTGGCCTCTTCTGCTCCTGTCTTCTCCATAGAATGCTTAAGCATCTCTTTCAGAGAATGCCACCTCAGAGACGCCAGACTAGAGTCCTGGTGCCTTCTCTGCCCATACTGCCAGTTCCAGTGTGTTGGTCTTGGGTCCATCTGATGGGGGTTCTCAATGCCTGAGAGGTGTGAGAGGCGGCACACCACAGAAGCCAGCTGCCTGTCTTTCTGTTGCATATGTAACTGGTAACTGGTTTAGCACACACCAAGCCTATATAACCATCAAGCATTACATTTATGGATGAAAGGGAGAAGGCGTGGTCCGCATCTAAAGGAGCCTGCTGCCTGGGGAGGGAAGGACAGGAGCCAACATCATCTGGCTGTATTGCATTTTCAGTTATCACTGGATTCACCTAGAGACAGGCCTATTGGAGACACAGTTACAGTGGCCAGGAGCTCACTGGGATCCTGAGAGACTGTTGCAATGCATTTGGACCAAAATGAGGGGGAGGTCCATGCAGCAGAGAGCTTCAGCTCTTTTGGGAACTGCCAGGGCTTCTCACCTGCAGACTCATGCAAGGGAGCTGGAGAAGGTGAGGGAAGATTGGCTGTGGACTTGGGCTTAGGAAGGTCATTGGTGACAGGAGACAGTTGAATTAAAGTGAGGCTGAGGATTTGTTGCCAGGGCTGGGGAGAGACACAAGGGCAGAGTCAGTGGCTGGCACTGGCAGGGTGAGATGAGTGACCCAGCTCCGTATCCTCAGAGCAGGGTCAGATCACGTCCAGGGCTTGGCTTTAGGCTGGTGGACACAGGGTCCTTCTTCCGTAGAGAACATGTGCTGGCTGGCAGCAAAAGGCGTGATTCAAAAATCTACATTTCCTTTTGGGTCTATAAAGCGGATAGTGTTTTCTGTTTCAGAAAACCATTTAGTTTCTACTTTTAGATAATTGCTTTTTCTCAACATCTAAGAAGTGAGTAATTTAAATAAAGATATTTACACTTTAAGGTTTTCTTAGAACTTCCAAACAGAGACATATGTGTAAATGCTAAACAGAAGATTCCAGTCGAATCCTGCATTTCTGAAGTTCTCCATTTGGGGGAAGCTGACCTTGGTTTATAGTTTGTCACCCCACTTCAGAGTGGGGAGGGAGAGTCCTGGGTTCTAGACTAAATGTCATCTGTTTCACAAGTCCTGGGCAGGGTGACCGGATTTAGAATATAATAACACAAGATGCCTGGTTGAGTCTGAATGTCAGAATGAGTTTATCTTTTAGAAGTATGTCCCATGCAGCAAGCACTAGGGATGTATCCCTTTGTGTGAAAACTGCATTCTAGTCTCACAACCCTAGCAAAGGGCATACCTGTCAATAGTATCCAGACATCCCTGTGACATAGATGCTCAGTACCTTCTACATATAGAGGGAATGGCAGCTGGCATGGCTGTAACATAGGATGCTCGTGAGCAGCCTCATATGAACAAGGAAACAGTGCTGGTGGGATTAGCAGCGCATACGTAACCAGGTCTTGAATAATTACTAGACACTTCCCCCTCTCCAGGACAAGGGGGCTGCTTCTGCTTCCTAAGGCAGTCATACCCTCCACAACCAACATAACAAATCCTCAACACAACAAAGCCTCACTGGCAGACCTGCCGGACTACCACCGCACCCCTACTTCCCTGGCAGGGACCCCTCTCCAGGGCAGCCGCAGACCTGCACATTTCCACTTTCTGGGGTCCAGTGGGTAGTGAGACCTGCTCTGTTCCGTGAAGGTTGGGTGACCAGTCTTCGTTGGCTGCTCCTGGGTTTTGTGTGATATACTGTGTGTGCTTGCTTCTAGGGGAGGGGGTTAGCATAAATGGACTGCGTACCCTCACAAAAATGGGGAGAGTGCCTAGGTTTTAAAGCTCTTAAACTCAAGCCTCAACTATTTCACCTGTTAGCCTGCTTGAGCAGGATCTAATACCAATGCATGCTGTCAAGAGTAAACGATGGTGATCAAAAGGTGACCAAAAGGATACTCATG
The DNA here is from genome assembly GCF_020740685.1 of Jaculus jaculus. NCBI lineage: Eukaryota > Metazoa > Chordata > Mammalia > Rodentia > Dipodidae > Jaculus > Jaculus jaculus. The sequence goes on along the minus strand of NC_059111.1, from coordinate 112,842,656 downwards.
AATATGCTCCTTTTAAGTAAATCCTGAAATCGTGGCGGTCTGCTATGTGCCTTGGCAGCGTGGGGGCTGTCTGGTGGGAACACCCAAGTCTGCTGGAGGGACAGCAGGACATAGAGAATTATGGCTTCTCAGAGTCTACTTTGAGTCACTGGGGAGCCAGCAGTGGGCCTCTATGGGCATAGTCACGAAACATTCCCTGAGCGTGACATAGGCTGAGCCCTGGTACCGACTCAGGTTGCTGACCATCCTGAGCACGTGATGGTGCTATAGCAGTTATCAGAGCGCCTGGCCCCACCCCCGTCCTCCTGCCTGGCCCCTTAAGTGTGGCAAGGCCCCCTGTAGGATGACTGGAGAGATCTTCATGGAGTAGAGTGGGTTTGGAAGGTCGACGGCACAGCCACGGCTCACCTTACTGCTCTGGTCAGTTGAAGTAAATGGTTTCCAAGATACAAAGCGACTGTCCCACGTGATCCAGACCAGACTCCTTGGTTGCAGCTAGTTCCTGTGGCTGGGATCCTGCTACTTGCTATAGGCCATGGACCTGTAGCTGACCTCCCCGTGAGTTCTGTGGTCTCAGAGCCCACTCCATTCACCCGAGGCCCTGTCAGTAAGACTTTGTCAGTAAAGATGGGCTTGAGAAGTGTGGGGAGGAGCTCTCAGCATTTTGCCATCTTTGTAGTAAGTGAATAGGATGCCAGGCCTCTGGCCCCCAAGATCCCAGCATCAACTTGTGAGGATGGCCATGCCAACACTTTTCCAGATAGCAGCATGGGACACGTTGCCTGGATCCCTGGCCCTGTGCAGTTGTGGCCCTCCTCACTACCAGGGGCTCTAACTCGTCATCCTAGGGAAAGTTAATGGCGGCCACAGTGGGAGTCGTGGCAAAGGTCAGATGACCAGACAGTGGGTCGAGGCCAGCTTCAGGTTTGCGGAGGCCCTTCCCACCTTCTTGCTACTCCATCTAGAAGAGTGTTAACAAGGAGAAGCCAGTGGGTGGTACCGGAGCCCCTCAAAGGCCTTCACAATGCACAGGAGAAGCACAGAGCTCATGGTGTACCGGTGCATTTGGCACCCAAGGAAAACAAACATCACACTTCAGTTCAAAGGCTGCTGTGGACGCCACCACTGATGAAGACACTGGCCTAACTGGAGTGTGAAATAGCAGAGTGACAGGAGGATGTTAATCCACTCCACTCACAGCTCTGTTCTTGAAGAAGGCGCAGAAAGGTTGTCTCATAGTCAAGGCATCTTGGGACCCACTGCTCCTTCTCAGAGGGTGGCTATAAGGACCATCGCCCCCAAGTCTCTGAACATGACATGTGTGTTTGGATTGCTTTTACAGGGCACACTGAGTTGGGGTTAAACTGGGACTGTGAAGGGAGAAGAGAGTGTGGGGTAGAAAACAATGCTGTGACTTCTCAGAGCCCAGGGTAATAGTGGTCCATCTTGGTGGATCGCTGAAGGGCAGAGGGGAGGGGCTGGGCCGGGTCTGCCGCCCTCTGACTTCGGCTCCGGCTCTGCTGTTGGTTTCCTCTTGACTGCTGACGTCTGGGAAGACTGAACACTCGGCAGCTGCTCCCACTGCTCATTGTCAAAGCAAGCTGTCCGCCATGCAGCATGGTGGTCAGTCCTCACCCTGTAGAATGCTGGAGATCAGCCGCCAAGGTGGATGGGGTCTCGGGTGACCTGTGGCTTCCCTTTCTTCACTCTCCCCTGTGAGCCTCTCCTCAATGTCTACCCCTGCCCTTGTGAGCAGATCACTTCTGCCACCCGCGGGGTGAGATTGTAAGATTCCACTTTCTCCTTGGATGGAGGAATACAGCTCATCTTGGGCTTCCCTTGTGAGTTCAGCGGCCTCTCTCAAAGCTCTCAGGAATGCTTTCATTGGAAGGTTTCAGGCAGGATAGCATGGGCCATGGGATTCTGGGATTAAGGTCTTGTCATTGGCATTAAACCCTGCGCACATACTCCTGTAGTGTCAGGGCCATGGGACTCCAGCTCTTACCTGTGTAGATGGTCTGCTTGGTGAAACAGAGCGGCCGGTGGGGCTGTCATTGCTGGGGATCCACGGGCTACGTCTTCCTGAGGGCTTTGTTCTGTTACCCAGAAAGAGTCCTGTGAGGCATTCCTGACCAACAGAGGACCACCTCACCTCCCTTGAAACAGGGTGGAATGGAGACGCAGGTGAAACCCGAGCCAGATGTCTCTCAGATACGTCCCACCACCCATCCTCACTTTCACCCCAGCCTCTGGGAACCTGCACACTTATCAGTGAGTCCACGGGTGTGTGCCGAGCGCCTGCAGCAGTACACGTTAGGGATTTTGAGGACCACTGATGCTGTGTACGACACTGTCAACATACTCACCATATCCTTGGGATGGGGAGGACCATCACATGACATTACATTAAGTACCACAGAACACCTGCAAATAAGCCTACTGTGGGCCACTGACTGCAAGATCAATGTCTGGCAAGTCCTGGAAATGATACATAGCATTGAAATCAGGATAGAAGGGGGTGGAGATATGGCTTGGCAAACTTGCTTGCAAAGTCTGATTTCCTGGGTTTGATTCCCCTGTACCCACATAAAGTAAATTAAATGCACAGAGAGGCACATGCGTCTGGAGATCATTTGCAGTGGCAAGAGATGCTGGTGTGCCCATTCTTTCTCTCTCTCTCCCTTGCAAATAAATAATAAGCAAAAATATTTAAAAAATAAATCAGGGGCTGGAGGAATGGCTTAGTGGTTAAGGCACTTGCCCATGAAGCCTAAGGACCCAGGTTTGATCCCCCAGTACCCACATAAGCCAGATGCACAAGGTGGCGCATGCATCTGGAGTTTGTTTGCGGTGGCTGTGCGTCCTGGTGTGCACATTTCTCTCTCTCTCTTCTCTGCCTCTTTCTCTCTCTCCAATAAATAAATAAATATTAAAAAAAAATCAGGCCAGGCATGGTGGTACATGCCTTTAATTGTAGCACTTGGAAGGCAGGGTTAGGAAGACTGCTGTAAGTTTGAGACCAGCCTGGGACTACAGAGTGAGTTCCAAGTCAGCCTGGGCTACAGTGAGACCCTACCTTGAATCCCCCCCCACGCAAATCACAGCAGGATTTGAAACTTCTCTCCTCCCCTGTTCTTTCTTTCTCCCCTTTCTTCTCCTCTCTCCCTCTCTACTTTCTCCCTCCTTCTTCCCTCTCTCCCTCTTCTGTTCTTTCTCCTCTCATTCTGTGTATCTCTCATCTCCCAAGGGGACAGATAGTAAATATTTTATGCTCTGTGGGCCAGACAGTCTTTGTCACAGCCACTTAACTGTCCTGGTGTGAAAAAAACAGTCTCAGATGATATGTAAATGAGTATGTGTGGCTGTGTGCCAATAAAACTTTATTTACAAAAACAGGCAGCAGGCTGGATTCAGCCCAGGTGAGGTTGCCAGAGTTAGCAAAGAAAAATCCAAGGCTTCCAGCTGGGTGTGAATTTCAGATAAACGGCAGATACATTTCCTCAGGGTGTCTCAAACCTGGCAGGGGATGATCTGACACGGGGAGCTGGCTTTATCTGGCAGCCTGGATGCTGCTGGTGTGTGATCTGGGTTGATGGTGTCCTGTGTGAATCAGTTAAAACATTTTGCCTTGACCCTGGTGATCTAAGAATTGAGGGAAATCAGACTTCCCAGCACAGGCTAGATAAGGAAGCACTGGGTTCCAGTGAGGAGATTTATCCAACATCCATGGCTAGTCATGGACAGCTGGCAGTGGAGCAGGCCTGCTTTCCTGTTCTCCCAGACCTGAGGTCCCGACGCCTTGCTTGGGGGGGTCCTTGATCACACCGAGCGGGCTCTGGGGCAGCAGAGCCCGTCCTAGAAGGAGGGTCCTTGGGCTGTACATGGGGGTCCTGACTACCTTCATAATTGTTCCTTCTACAGGCAGCTGTGTGCTTGTTCGTGTATCCTTTGATCTTCTTAAGGATAAAATAGGCTATTTCTTGGTAATGGGCCACATGTTCATCCAGTCTTTCAGCAGCTCCATTCCTAGCATAGAAGACAGGAATCGGGCCTGCTGGAACTAGCCTCGCACACACGGCACACACACAGTGTGACCATGTACTACTTAAAACATATGCGTGCATTCGAATCATCCTTCCACCTGCGGTGATGAGGCAGAATGCTTGCTGGGGCCTCTCAGTCTTCCATTTAGCTCAATTCTAAAAGAACATGACCTTGGACAAGTGTCAGTGGAGTGGGACACACTGTGATGTCACGTAGATTCCTGAGCCTCGACCCTGGATCCTACATCACCTGCTCCCTGAATGGCCTTACTCGCTCTGCCTCATTTGTTATACCCTTAGATTCAGACCACGTCTGGCACATAGAGAAAACCCCACATGGCTTTTCGTGTACCAAGTTTGATGTGTGTGCTCCTGTGCACTGTGTCTGATGGGGTGTGGCAAACACACGCACACACACACTTTATTCCCAGCTCTGTTCAAGCAGAACCTTGGGGGTTTTGTTCAATTTCAGTGGGCAAGATGTCTTTTGTCCAAGGTGGCCCAGGCTGACCACACAGAGTTCTGAGACATTCAGGTTGTCTCACATTCAGTAGAGAAGAGGGAGTTGGACATCAAGTGAGGAGCAAAGGAAACCTTGGGCTCTCTAAGCATTTTCTGTGCTTGTTACTAGCCAGAAGTTCATCTTGCAAGGGACAGTGTGTTTCATCCATCTCACCTCATAATAAAAGAAATATTCAAAAATAACTAAGTCAAGTCATGGGTAGCTAATACTTAAAAACAACCCTCAATCTTTTATTTTTCCTTTCTGTATTTACAACAGGGTCCTTTTGGGTGCCCAGTGGAGACTTTAAGTTGTAGCTGACTGAGTGGCAGGGGCATGTGTGGAGACGGCAGCCACCTCAGCCTCCGAGGTCCTTGCTTGTAGCTGTCTTTCCTGTGATTGTTCAAAAGCAATTTTTAGGGCTTTGTCCACTCAGAGATAGTGACACTGGGAATGTGAACTATTCGGACGTCCTTGTTTGACTTTCTACTTTTGGCTGCGTCTTCTCTCTCCTTCACATTCTTCAAAGGATAAAGGACACATTAACAAGCTCTGGCTGATAGGCACAATTAGGGAGCAATTTGTGAGGTAAAATTCACCAGTTGCCTTCATTACTTTGGAGCTGACAATCTGCCTTTTCATTCTTCTTTAAACTGGTGCTTAACACGAAGCCAGCCCGGCTGCCTTTCAGAGGGATTTTCAGGGTTACACATTTGTCTCTTCAACAGTGAGTATTGAGGGACCTTGGGCAGATGTTCTCTGATCCACGAAGCAAGACCTCATTTTGAACATTGAATTCTAACTGTAAATAACAAGAGTCTTGAATGACTTTTTAAAATCTCAATTAAAAAAAATTAGCACAGAGAATAATAACAAAGCTATTGATTGACCCCAAACAAGGGATGAAGGGATCATGTCTTGGCTGAGCAATTCAGCAGCAAGTTCACCAAATGTAAGCTGTTTATGTAAGTGGGAGAACACGGGGTGCACAGAGTGGCTGGAATCGAGATACATACACGTGACCACTGCTTCTCAGACCCTTCTCCTCTCTGCCTTGTCGGAGCTGCCAACACCTACCCGAGTCACGTTGCAGGAAGAGCTGGTTTCTTCTAAGGCACCCTGCGTCTCTTCTTCCACGCCCTTCACGCTTGTGTCTGGGCTGGATGGGCCGTGCCTCCCCATGACACCCATTGTCCTGCTGATGGGGAATCTACCACCCTGAGTGCTGGGGTCTGGACAGCTTCAGCCTTAAGCATAGTTAACTTCCTTTGGGATCCTCATCATGGATGATGCAGGATCAGATAACCAACTAATTAAAATAGATGTCCACCTGCTACTGAAATCACGGTGGGCCTTCCCTGGGGAGGTGGCTGGCAGAATTTGCAGTCTCTAGGGAATACTTCCCTTCCTCACATCACAAGAGTGGTAAAATGTGGAACCAGGTTTCCTAGTTTTTTGTGTGTGTCAAAGGAAATTGTCATCACAAAAGGTTCTATACAACCCACAGCTGCACAGCCCTGTGGATTCCTGGTGAAGAGGCCTTTCTGGATGCCAGCATTGGAGGCAAACGTTATTGTGTGTGGAAGTTTTCAGGAAAATGGCCAGTATGCATTTGTGGTACTGAGTGCCTCCTGCAGGTTGGGGATGTGTGTGCAAATATGTGTGAGTGTGTTTTGTGCAGAAGCAGACAGAACTCACTGTCTGTATTACCATATATATTATAGACATGTATGTACATTGGTCTGACTGTAGATAAGTCTGTCTCTCTACAGATCTGTAGCTATGGTGTAGCCTACTCCATGGGCTCAGAATCAGAGTTTATGTAAACGGATCAGCTAATGCCCAAAGCTGGGCAGGGCAGGCAGTTTCCAGCTGTGGAGATGAGGGATTGACCCTTCTTGGCATGCGGCCGCAGCTGGGAGTTGGCCATGGTGGGACCCAGCAGAGCATCAGCCCGGTATGTGGAGGGCTTATGTGAGATGAGAGGGGAGGGGCGAGCCCCCCAGGGAAGGAGAAAACAGGAGTTGTGTGCTGCTCGGGACTCCCTTGTTCTCTACCTGTGCTGACTCTGGGGTCACAGCACCAGGGAAAGGCACAACTAGATAGGCTGTGGTGGAAACCCTCCTGCTGACCTGTGCCAAGGCTTTGGAGTCTGTTCCCACACTTCGTGTTTGGCTCTCTGGGTTGGAATGAAGCACAGGTGCCCAGAGTTGGGAGCAACGACAACCATAGAGAGCAAGGAGGCCTATTACCTAGGAGTTGGGACTCAGTGCTGAGTACCTTGGGTGTGGAAGACACAGCAGGAGCCAGTGTGCACGTACCTGCATGCGTGCACACTCTTCTGTGTGTACCTGCATGTGTGCACACACTCTTCTGTGTGTACCTGCATATGCAAACACTCTTCTGTGTGTACCTGCATGTGCACACACTCTTCTGTGCATACCTGGCATGTGTGCACACACTCTTCTGGGCATACCTGCATGTTCACACACTCTTCTGTGTGTACCTGAATGTGTGTACACACTCTTCTGTGCGTACCTGCATGTGCACACACTCTTCTCTCTGTACCTGCATGTGTGCACACACTCTTCTGGGCATACCTGCATGTGCACACACTCTTCTGTGCGTACCTACATGTGTGCACACAGTCTTCTGTGCTTACCTGCATGTGCACACACTCTTCTGTGCATACCTGCATGTGCACACACTCTTCTGTGTGTACCTGAATGTGTGTACACACTCTTCTGTGAGTACCTGCATGTTCACACACTCTTCTGTGCGTACCTGCATGTGCACACACTCTTCTGAGCGTACCTGCATGTGCACACACTCTTCTCTCTGTACCTGCATGTGTGCACACACTCTTCTGGGCATACCTGCATGTGCACACACTCTTCTGGGCATACCTGCATGTGCACACACTCTTCTGAGCGTACCTGCATGTGCACACACTCTTCTCTCTGTACCTGCATGTGTGCACACACTCTTCTGGGCATACCTGCATGTGCACACACTCTTCTGGGCATACCTGCATGTGCACACACTCTTCTGGGCATACCTGCATGTGCACACACTCTTCTGTGCGTACCTGCATGTGTGCACACAGTCTTCTGTGCGTACCTGCATGTGCACACACTCTTCTGTGCGTACCTGAATGTGTGTACACACTCTTCTGTGAGTACCTGCATGTTCACACACTCTTCTGTGCGTACCTGCATGTGCACACACTCTTCTGTGCGTACCTGCATGTGCACACACTCTTCTGAGCGTACCTGCATGTGCACACACTCTTCTGTGCGTACCTGCATGTGCACACACTCTTCTGTGCATACCTGCATATGCACACACTCTTCTGTGTGTACCTTCATGTGTGTATACTCATTTGTGCATACCTGCTTGTGTGAACACACTTTTCTGTGCATACCTGCATGTTCACACACTCTTCTGTGTGTACCTGCATGTGCACACACTCTTCTGTGTGTACCTGCATGTGCACACACTCTTCTCTCTGTACCTGCATGTGTGCACACACTCTTCTGTGTGTACCTACATGTGCACACACTCTTCTGTGCATACCTGCATGTGCACACACTCTTCTGTGTGTACCTGCATGTGCACACACTCTTCTCTCTGTACCTGCATGTATGCACACACTCTTCTGTGTGTACCTACATGTGCACACAGTCCATTGTGCGTACCTGCATGTGCACACACTCTTCTGTGTGTACCTGCATGTGCACACACTCTTCTCTCTGTACCTGCGTGTGTGCACACACTCTTCTGTGTGTACCTACATGTGCACACAGTCCATTGTGCGTGCCTTCATGTGCACACACTCTTTTGCCACGGCTTGCGTCTGCAGCTCCGTGTCTTCCGAAGCCTGCTCTGTGCTGCCGTCTCCTGTCCTGTGTCAGCTGTTACTTCCTTATGTCCCACGGCATGTTGTGTTTTCTCTCTGCACTGCTGTCTTCCTGCCATCTGCTCCTCACTGGAAACCCACTGGCCACTTAGCACTTGATACTTCAGGGAATTGCAACAAGGAAAATGCAGTTTCCCGTAGCTGTGTGTTTGGAAATATTCTGTGAATTTTCAGTTTCAAAACCACAGTTCTGCACTATGGATCCAGAAGGCGATGAGGCGTGGGAGCTAGGTTGCTGAGGTGTGTGGCTGTGAGCAGCCTGGGCTGTGGTGTCACAGCCCGGGCAGGAAGCGAAGGAGCTATGAGCTCTGTCTTCCCTGCTCCGCTCCTCTCTCCTGGAAAGCGTCTGGGGTGCGTGTGGGGGAAAAGGGGTTCAGAATCTAGGAATGAGACATAGTAAGTCTTGGCCACTGAGAACCTAGATACACTGGGCTTCTCAGTTGGCTGTGAAGGGCCAAAGAAGACAGGAAGACGCTCCTGATGGCTGGGATGAGAGCAGTCGGCAATTTCGCAATGACCTTCATGTGCTCAGAACCAAGGTCAGACCAGAGGCTGGAGCCACAGCTGCCTGGAGAGGGAAAGGCTCTGCCTTTCAGATCCAGTCATTGTGTGTCTACAATATGTGGCTCACCACCAGGGGTCCAAAGGAAGGTTAAGCTGATGGGAAGTGAGTTTGTTCCACCTTCGAAGAACAGAAGCCTGAAGTAGGAAGTGACATTGAGATCTAAAAACAAGTAAATGGAAGATGTCTGCATGCACCTGCACCCCAAAGTTAGACTCATACCTAGGACCCTTAAGCACACCAACTTCTAAGATTTTGTCTAGAGAGTTTACTGTTCGAGTTAGCCCTGGAAACAGAAGGAACTAAGGGAGGGTGGCAGTGACTGACAAACTTTCACTCTGCAGCTGGCTTTTCCAGCAGTTTTCCCACACTCCTGGGAAGACCCTCTGCTGCTTACACAATGGATGTGGGGCCAGCGTTCTGGGCACATACTTTCTGCGCAGTGGCCTCTGCCAGGGTGTCTCAAAGCAAGCTGCAGACTAGACAGTCTGATAGCATGGTACCGTTGGCTCCTGGCTTCGGTACTACCCTCTGTGAAACTCCTGCACCACCTGGTAGCAGTGTGGTGACTCACCTGGGTTAGCCTGCCTAGAAACAACCTTTGCCCCTGAGCCTTCCTGATAGCCAGGTCTATGTTCTGCCCTCCTTCCAGCTTCTTGCCAGCCTAAGCCACATGCCCTTTGTTAACTGATTAGCTCGTGAGCACGTTACACCTGACAGCAATGATTTTGCATAGTGTCAGGACTCCTCAGGGAAGCTGGGCAGCTATGGGGCCAAAGCTTAAGAGAGCTGATCACATTCAGCCCATAGTAAGGAGAGACATGAATGCTGGTGCTCAGCCAGTTCTCTCCTTTCTTTGTAGTTTAAGATCTTAGGCCATGGAATGGTGCCACTCGCAGTAAAGAGTGGGTGGTGGTCTGAGTCGGATGTCCCCCATAAATTCATGCGTTCTGAAAGCTTAGTCCCAAGCTGGTGGTAACTTGGGAGGTGGCGTCTTGCTGGAGAAGATGTGCTGTTGAGATCGGGCTTGGGGTGTTATAGCCAGCTCCCCCTTGCCAGGGCTTGGCACACTCTCCTGCTGCTGTTTTCCACTTGCTATGGCAGAGGTGATGTCCAGTCTGCTCATGAAGCCATGCTTTACCCCACCATCGTGCAGCTTCCTGCTCAAGACTGTAAGCCAAACAAAAACTTTCCTTCTATCAGCTGCCTTTGGCTGGGTGCTTTGTCCCAGCAATGAGGAGGCAACTTCGGCAGTGGGTCTTCCTGCCTCAATTTAACCATTGAACCAACCTAGACAAAGCACAGTCTTCTAGCGGGAGCTTTCCACACTTGGTCTTGTCCTTGGGGTGTCCGCCCTGGCGTTGCAGTGCAGACGGTAGGTAATCGCGCCAACAGTGACCGCTGCAGTGCCTGCAGTCTCTGGGCCTAGGATTTTAAATTTGCACACATTTCTTTCCCTGCCAAGCTCCATGTTCTCCATGCCTCTCAGCTCCACACTTTGCTCTCTTTCACCGTAGACCTGACTCAGGGCAGTCAAGAGGAGGCACACCACAGACTCAAGACTTGAGATTATTCTGCCTTGAAATTTCCTCTGTTAAACATGCTAGTTCACGGCTCCTGCATCCACATGAGTCTGTTTCTTCTGAAACTCATGAGCTGGGTCTCCGTCATCTGCATTTCTCTCAGCGTTCTTGTCTTCTGAACTCCCACCAGACTGGCCCTTTAAGCTCCAAGTTCCTTCTGAAAACAATTTCCAAAGACCAATGAACCACATGGCCATGTTGATCACCACAACGACCACCACTCTTGATACCCATTTCCTATCTTAGTTTCTTCTCATTGATGAGACAAAATACCTGCCCACCCCCCCAAAAAAATCATTTTAAGGGATTTATTTATTTATTTCCTCTTACAGAGGTCAGCATGGCAGGAGAGGAAGGGTGACAGGAACTTGCAGCAGCTGGTCACAGTCAGCCATGGTGAAGAAGCAGAGAGTGACGAACCCTGCTGCCCAGCCAGCCCTCTCCTGGCACACAGTCCAGGACCCCCGTGTACAGAGTGATGCCTTCCACTGTTAAAGCAGGGCTTCAACCTCAACTAACCTAATCAAGATGGTCCCTCATAGGCTTGCCGCGAGGCTAAGTTAATCTATATCGTCCCTCATTGGCGTGCTGGGAAGCTAAGTTAAGCTAGACAGTCCCTTCTAGGCATGTCGAGAGGTTAAATTGACCTACATAGTCCCTCACAGGTGATTCCAGGTTGACAGTCAACACACACCATCGCAACCATGTCACTATCACCAGGGAAGCGTGGACTGAGGCACCCTGCACATGCTCTGGAAGGGCTAAAATGCAATGACCAGCAATCCCACGAGCTGGCGAGGATGAGGGGCCGTGGGAGCCTCGTTTGTTTCTGGTGCTGCAGCTTCTCTGGACTTGCAGGTGCCTGCTGTTTATCTCTGTACTCACTGCATCACCACATAGGAAATGCGTACACGCCTGTGCTGGGTGTTCACAGGAACCAAACTCATAACTGCTCCAAATGGGAGGCAGAGGTGAAGGATGCACACATTTGGAAATGAATAGATAGGAGACAAGCTAACACTGTAAAGAGTGGCTTCCACTATCCAGGCAAGGATGAATACTGTTTTTGTTTGTTTGTTTTAAGTTGTTTGGTTGTTTTTGAAGTAGGATCTCACTGCAGCCCAGGCTGATCTTGAACTCACTATAGTCCCAGGTGGGCCTCAAACTTATAGTGATCCTCCTACCTCTGCCTCCTGAGTGCTAGGATTATAGGCGTGTGCTACCATACCTCGCAAATCTTGTTTTTGAACTTTAAAAAATATATATTTTTAGCCAGGTGTGGTGGTGCACGCCTTTAATCCCAGCACTCTGGAGGCAGAGGTAGGAGGATCACAGTGAGTTTGAGGCCACCCTGAGACTCCATAGTGAATTCCAGGTCAGTCCGAGCTAGAGTGAAACCCTACCTCGAAAAACCAAAAAGAAATTATTTATTTATTTATTTGACAGAGGAAAAGGAAGGGAGGGATGGAGGAAGGGAGGGAGGGAGGGAGAGAGGGAGGGAGGGAGGGACAGGGAGAGAGAGAGAGAGGAGAGAGAATGAACACACCAGGGCTTCTAGTCACTGCAAACAAACTCCAGACGCGTGCGCCCCCTTGTTCATCTGGCTAACGTGGGTCCTGGGGAATGGAACCTGGGTCCTTTGGCTTTGTAGGCAAATGCCTTAACTGCTAAGCCATCCTCCAATCCAAGTTCTTGAACTTTTTTATTGACAATTTTCATATATGTACATAATGTGTTTTGATCACAATCCCCTCCCAGTACCCTCTCTTGTCCTTCCTCCCCAGCCTTCTTCCACTGAATCCCTTCTTCATTCCCACTAGTCCCTCCCCTATTCTGATATAAGGATAAATCTTGAAAATACTATGTTGTGAGGAATAAGCCAAGTGTTACAATAGATGGGAGCAAATGATGACCAGGTACCCATGACCCTGCCTAGTGCATTTGCCCCAGCAGGAGGGTTACAAGCCTGCGTCACACCATCTGGATTGTACATGGGTTCTGGGGATCGAACTCAGGTTGTAAGTAAGCATTTTACCTATTGAGATAGCATCCCAGCCCCTTTCACTCACATCGACAATAATAATTTAACTAGAAAAGAAATCTTGTTAAATGTCAGAAGCCAGATCATGTCTCAAGCATCACTTGCTGGGCTGGAGCCAGGGTTTAGGGCTGTCTAGAGTGGCTTCCATTGGGCCCCATCCACATAAACCAGGCAGCGGGCGGAGGGCACCTGCCACTGCTGCCTTTGCTGGTTCCCCTCAGGTCCCTTGGTGGACCAGCCTGGGCTTAATGCTGAACTTTGGTCTTCTTAGCGCAACTTGAATGCGACTATCTACAGCTTAATTAACTGAGAACATTTTATTTTTACTTTCAACTTTCAACCTCATTAACTGAATGAATAATTGGCAAAATTGGTAAGGTAAATTAAGAGAGTATACACTTACTGCATACTCATTATTTAAAAAAAGACAATGGGGAAAAAGATCTATAAGCCAACCACATAGAGGAAAACACAAGTGGAGAGACAGTTGGGAAATTTCAGAAAGCTGAACAAGTTTGGAAGCCCCTGTCATACTCTAAGGCCCCTCTCCTTCTTTCTCTTCTGTCTGTGCCCCAAACCAACGTAGTTCTGTCCTTGCTCAGGCCTCCTTTAGTGTGGTCTGCAAAACTCGCGTTCACTGGGTGAGTCTGAGGTGTGACTCACCACATATCCTTGAGGAAAAGCAGACCTACATCAGCTTTGGATCTTTTAGGGAGGCCAACCAACCTCTAAGTGGGCTTTTGGAGGAAGAGCTGTCCGCTGGGAATTAGACTGCTCTCAAATGAATCTGCTAGGTCTTCATTTGAATAAGTCACTCTCCCCGACAACGCACAGATGCAGCGTGCAGACCTCTCCTGGTCCACTGAGTCACGACCCTTCGCCTCAGGCGGGTGTGACAGATACTGTTTCACTGGACTTTGTGTTAGATGAACTTGAACTAGAGTCTGAGAGTTCTGTTTGCCACGGAGAGATGTCCCGGAGGACTCCAGAAGTAATGTCCCACTTCTGACACACCCAGGAACGCCACTGACCGCCGTCACCATGGTCATCTCCTTGCCGAGTTTGTATGACTCTATATTCTCACACTTGAAGAAGCAGGAGCATCCTTCACGCCTTGATGCACAAACTGTCGCATGTTCTGTTCAGCAAACCAAAAGGTGACTATCTGGCTTTGTAGGAAAAGGATTTTTTCTGAAAACTTAAAAAAGGGGGTAGGGATGTAGCTCAGTAGGGTAGGTGGTGTGCTTGCCTGACATGCATGAAGCTCTGGGTCAGTCCCCAGCACCACATAAGCTCAGAGTAGTGCACACCATACCTCCAGCACTTGGGAGAGGAAGGCTCGGCTGCCCAGAACAGAACCTACCACATCTTCAGAGTGAGGAGGGAGAGAGGTGGCTTAGAAATCCAAGGCCAAGCCTGGCGTGGTGGTGCACGTCTTTAATCCCAGCATTCGGGAGGCACAGGAAGGAGGATAGCTGTGAGTTCGAGGCCACCCTGAAACTAAATAGTGAATTCCAGGTCAGCCTGGGCTAGCGCAAGACCCTACCTTGAAAAACAAAACAAAAAAATCCAAGGCCATCCTCAGCTGCACAGTGAGTTCAAGAGCAGCCTGAACCACATGACCCTATTACAAAGAACAAAAGCCATCACCATGTTACCTAGTAAAGGCACCTGGACCACTGTGCGGAGGAGAGGGGCAGCCGGTTACTAGGAGGTGGTGCGGCATGTTGCCAACAGCCTACCCACAGTCACATTCTTTCTGGAAACAAGTTCAGAAAGAAATTGAAGTTTCTTTGGCTTGGAATTTTTGGCACAGACATGGGGAATTTTGCAGACAGAGGTGTGCCTGCCTGTCTACTGTGCAGGGGTTAGAGTGTCCACCTCCTTCTCCTGGGCACACGTTTAGGCAGGGGTGAGGCATTATCTTGACCAGGGCAACCTGTGCCAATGGAAGCGACTGGCAGAGTGTCCTTCCCATTCACCTCTTAAGTGAATATCAAATGAGCTCTTCAGAAATGCGATTGCCGCATCCCCACCCATGTCCTTTCACCCAGTATGACCTTGTGATGACCCTCCTCACACTGGCGCACCTAAGCTGGGATCCTTCCAGTTCTGCGCAGACCCATACACGGATTTAGCAAGGTTGTTCTGGGCTTATGATAAGCCCCGAACCAAAAGACTCTTCTGTGTATTTGAGGTAGTATTTCCTATTCCCCAGTCATTTCATTTGAGGACTTCATCATAAAGTCATATTCATTAATATCAATCTGGAAAAGCAATGCAGGGGAAAATCACCACTGGTCTCAGAAACAACCCCTTGAAGATGTGTTGCTTCCTTCCATCTCCCTGACTAGACATAGGTCCAGCAACGCGACCGCAGCTGCAGCAAACACACGGCTTCTTCGCCTGCCTTCCCAGCATGCTGCGTTTCTACATGGCCTCAGAGCCATGGAGTATCCGCCCTATGGCCCAGGCAGCATTCCCTTCTGGGGAACTGAGCAGTGATCTCATTCTTACTCGGCATGGGGTGGCACTTAGCTCGGCCCGCCTGCCCTATATGCTATCCTGGCAGCCACCAGTTCCCTGCTGTCTGCCAGTGAGCTGAATCCCCACTGGCAGATTCCTACGGGCCTCAAGCCTTCCCTCTGTGGGTAGTGAAAAGGTGCATCCCCAGGGGACTGGTCCCTGTGTGATGGCGTGGCTGCTGGCTGAAAGCTAGTCTGGTGTCAGCCTGCCTCCCTCTTCTGCCAGTGATTGGCTCCTGGGGACTAAATTGTCTCCAGAGACAATAACCCTGCTGGAATTTCTACCCGTGTCACATGTGAGGAGCATTGGGGCTTTTTTGGGTGGGGAGAGACAGGAATTCTGTTCAGTGTTTGTTGGGGTAGAATGATGTTCTGGAAATTGTATCCCAATCTCAACCCTCTACCTGTGAATGTGACTTTATGTGTTATAGAGTCATTACAGGTGCAATTAAGATGAGGCATCTTGGGGCTGGAGAGGTGGCTTAGCAGTTAAGCGCTTGCTTGTGAAGCCTAAGGACCCCAGTTCAAGGCTCAATTCCCCAGGACCCACGTTAGCCAGATGCACAAGGGGGTGCATGCGTCTGGAGTTCATCTGCAGTGGCTGGAAGCCCTGGCGCCCACTCTCCTCTCTCTCTGCCTCTTTCTCTCTCTGTCTGTCACTCTCAAATAAATAAACAACAACAATAAAATAAAATAAAATAGATGAGGCATCCTGGAGGAAGTGGGTCCTAATCCAGCAAGAGGAAAGATGGTACCATGAAAGCCACAAAGCCACGTGGGAGAAGAGACAGGGGAGATGGCTGGTGACACTGGAGGCAAAGAAGTGAGAAGGCCAAGAACTGTGGAGACTCTGGAAGCTGGATGTGGCAAGGACATACCGTCTCACAAGACCAAACACTTGGATGGAATGGCTCTCTGGCTTCCAGGGGAAAGACTCTTTCTGGGGTGCTGAGACCATTTCTGGTTCCCTGTGCACAGCCTGGGGCTCCACAGGGCTCCTCTGTCAGGTGCACAGGGCAGAGGTCTGCAGGCTGGGCTCCTCCACCTGGTCCATCTCCAGCTCTCTGTAGCTCCTCTGTCGGGTGCACAGGGCAGAAGTCTGCAGGCTGGGCTCCTCCACCTGGCCCATCTCCAGCTCTCTGTAGCTCCTCTGTCAGGTGCACAGGGCAGAGGTCTGCAGGCTGGGCTCCTCCACCTGGTCCATCTCCAGCTCTCCGTAGCTCCTCTGTCGGGTGCGCAGGGCAGAGGTCTGCAGGCTGGGCTCCTCTACTGGGTCCATCTCCAGCTCCTAGCTGTGCAGTCTGTCACCCACTCTACTTGGTTCCTCATGTTTTCAGCTTCCTCTCACCTTCTGTGCTTCTCCTTCTCAGGGGACTTGGAGGTGCTGGTGAGCCACATGCCTTTGGTTGTGCATGGACAGGTACTGGCAAGTTCTCAGAGATTTTCGAGCTGGGACATGTTTCCCCTCAGATAGGAGATACCTGTGTCTAAGCTCCCAAGTCCCACACAGACATGGCTGTAGACTCCTGAGCTTTTATGGGTGGACATGACCTTGGACTGGGCTTGCCATTCTCCCAGTCCCTACCTTTGGCACTTCCTCCCAGGCATGTCTACATGGGTTGGCCACCAAACCATAGCCTACCTAATGCTCTGACTGCTCTTGGAGAGGCCCTCCCTCCACTACCACTCTGTGGACCTCAATGTTAGGTAGCTTGCCCCTGAGGCTGGCCCAGGACATCGCTCTCCTTTCATAGGGCAGGTTCTGTGGAGGAATGGGCTGTGGAGAGTCCTGAGTAGCCATGTCCCAGGGCAGAAAATGATAGAGGAAGGGGCTCATGTCAGAGTGGCTAGAATGTTTCCAGTCTGGGGAGGGAGAGCCCACCCCACACTCCCCTTCTGGATGAGCCAAGTTGAACAGCGTCCTGTCTCAGTTCTTATTGCAGTCATATGGGACGGGGCTGGAGGCAGTAAAACTGGGTCAGTCTCCTTGGGGAAACACCAGGAGCTCAAGGACAGAGAAGGGGAAGGCAGGAAGCTTGCCAATGGCTATCTGCACCTATAGGTGATGATTTTGATTTGACTGGGAAGAATGATCCATTCTCTCCCTAGGAGTACCACTGCCCAGCCAGGCAAGGAGTCCTTCCCAAGAGGGAGCTTCAGGGAGGTCAGTATGCAAGGAGGTTATGTTTGGGGCCATGGTTGAGTGACAGCTGGTGGAGTCTCTATTCTCCAGCTAGGGCAGAAGCCTGCGGCACCAAGAGCCCTTGCTCTGAGTTCCAAGGTGAGCTAGTTCTTGGGCTTGCTCACTAGCTACTTTGGATCCTGCCATCATCTACAACACAGAATCACAACCCTCATATTTACTTGAGGGTGGGGTGTTGAGCTTTCCAGATTGAGGCAAGATGGAAGGATAAGAAATGCTGTGTAGTTTTCCATCATGTCCAGATTCAATTCACCACACAGAGCGTTTCCCAGTGCTGAGTTTGCATGGAGCAGCTCAAATGCAGCCACTGCCAACTTTTCTTGGGCTGGAGAGGTACAATGCCTGGCCACCCTCCCACTGCCCAGCTCCACTATCTCCTCCTGGGAGGGAGGAGGAAGGAGAGAGCGATGCCCTTCTCTCTTTAAAGGCATTCACTGCCCCACCTTCCACATCTGCCAGACTCTCCCAGGCTTCAAATGCTCGGGATTGTCCACCTGCATCCCATCCTCCCTGCTTCCCACACAGGTTGTGTGACTTTTCTTGGTGAGGTAAAGGCAGACATCTATTTTCCTCAGACAAGGCACTGATGTTGGACCGAAGCAACGATGTTAAGCCTAGTTTGGTGAGCCCGTGAGTTTATTGGTGTTACAGGAGTAGGACTTGCAGGAGCATGGATGATTCAGAGGTGGCTGCACTGCCCAAACGCCCACTCCCGCGTGGGCAAGGCTTCCCTGCAGATGTACAACCTGCAGGAAGCTGGGCTGGTCGGAGAGTTGCCTCCCAGAAGTTGTTTAGGCTCTTAGAGTCTTAGGGAGGGATCTTGTGAATCTTGTAACTTTCAGGAGCTTCCTGGGCCTTGTAAATTTTCTTTATTTCCTGGGCTTTGTAAGTTTCATTTGCTTCCCGAACCTTAGGACCCTTCTGCCCCTCCCTAGGAGGCAATGCGTAACTCCAGAGGGATGAGCTGTCTAAAGCTGTAGCTGGGTATGAGCGTGGATGAGAGACATTACCGCGTGGTAGCAGTCAGATTCGGTTGCTGGGATGAACTTCCAAACCTTGCACAGTTAATGGTGGAAGGATTTTATTTGAAGCTTACAGATCCAGAGGAAGTTCCATAATGGCAGAAGAAGCTGGCCTGTTTTCTTTCACAGGACCAAGCAGAGAGAGAAAGTCACCCCTGACACCATAAGCAAGCTCGCTTCAGGAACTCCAGGCACAGCTCAAGCGCTCTGCATATCTTTAGGCTGGAATTCCGGATCCTCCCCCGCACACCTTAGGGCTGGACCCTAGGATCCACCATTGACACTCCACTTCCTCCAACCAGGTAGCTAGAAATTCAAGAAGCTTTAATAAAACTCCTGGTTCTATTAGGGGCCATCTATTTAACCAGGTCCACCTAGCCTTTCATAATCCACAGACATTTTTCATCTGGCTTTCTCATCCTTGGGTGCTGCTGCTGCTGTGATCCCATTGTGCACACCCTCACCTCACCCCATGGACTAAGGCTGGTTTGTGTTTTTTGGCTCATCTCATGTCTGTGAGTCATGTTTTTGATAGCTGTGTCTGCTACTCACTGGAGCTGAAACCCTGGTTCTGACAGTCTTCCAGGCCAGCATTGTGGCTATTGCCTTTCCATTAGCCACATATAGCTGCTAAAAGGAACCCTGGCCAGGTGAATAATCTCTAAACCCAGCATACTTTCTTACAAGGGAGAAATGTATGCAACAAACTTGAGGGAAAACTGCCCTACCCCATGATGAGCACAATCTTTTTCACCCGCACTGTTTTATCATGCATGTCTTCCATGAACTGTTGCTCAGGCTCTAAGGTCTTCCTGACACTCTCTCACATAGCAATGACTTTGTGTTTCTGTTTCCCCGAGGAACTCTGGCTCAACACGAATCTTGCTACCTTTCCCTTTGCGTGCTCCAGACAGAAGTTTTGTCTGCCTTGCCCTTTCCTCATCCCTTCTTAATTGCTTTCAAATTTACAAACTTGCTTGACATGCTGGTCTAAGCCGTTTCTATCTGACAAAGTCTCTCCCACCTCACAGGATCACATCTCACCATGGGGGGGACCAGGTTATCTCATAATGCCCCAGACCAGTCTGAGGCCACTGCTGAACTACCTCTTTATTAACTCTTCTGTGAACACAGTCCTACCAAGCCCCATTTATTTGCCATCAGGCACTACGTCTCTCATGCTCAGTAATGCTTGTCCGTCCTCTGTCAACCTCCAGCCCCTGGTATTCATGGATCTCAGTAGACACTAGCCAAGTGTTTCTAATGGCTTTTTATGAGCTAGTGTCAGGGGCTGGGTTCCCTTGTACTGCATCAGGCTGTGCAGCCTTAGTCTCAAAGAGGAATGCGTGGTTATCTTGCTGTTTCTTTATTTCCATAGCGCTAGGACTGATTCTGTCTGCCCCTATGTCCCTCATGAGCCAGGCGATGATAAGCTCTTTCATGGCATGTTAAAAAACCTTTCTCGGGCTGGAGAGATGGCTTAGCGGTTAAGCGCTTGCCTGTGAAGCCTAAGGACCCCGGTTCAAGGCTCGGTTCCCCAGGTCCCACGCTAGCCAATGCACAAGGGGTGCACGCGTCTGGAGTTCCTTTGCAGTGGCTGGAAGCCCTGGCGCGCCCATTCTCTCTCTCTCCCTCTATCTGTCTTTCTCTCTATGTCTGTCGCTCTCAAATAAATAAATAAAAAATGAACAAAAAAAATAAAATAAAAACCTTTCTCAGTTCACGAAGCTCAGGTGCTGAGCAGTCCCTGCTTATCAGTCCCCTGCATGGGCCACTGTTGAGACCCCATCAGCATGCTGTATCATGCATTTTACCTTCTCTACCCAAGGTCAACACGAGGGCTCCCTTCTGTCATTTCTACCATGCTGCTTTCCTCCTTACCATCCATTCTTCCTGTGGACGCCCAGTTCTGGATTCCAGGAAGGGCTCTTTACACAGCGCTAACTTGTGCTTTCCTTCCTTTACATCTTGCCAGCTCTAAGAAACAGCAAGCCAACAGCATCATCTCATTCCCTTTCCTCCCATGGTTTCTGCCAAATCAGAGGCTAATGCAGCAGATAGGACCTCAAGCCCTATTTCTGTTGTCATTCCTTCTTTATGAGAGCAAGTGTTTTCTGGGAAGATGGCTGAACCTCAGTTATAGGGCTTATCCTCAACAATAGCCATACAACTTCTCTATAGACTGCTTCTAATCACTTCTTGTGCGTGCATCTTTCTGGGATTGTAACATATTCTGCAATCCATTTGTGGTTTACAAGGCATCCCTGTACTAACATGGTGAGCCCATTTCCTCAAGAAGCCTACCACCCCACCTATGCCAAGCAGAAGAACACAGCTCCCCTTGAATTCCTGCCAACGACACTGCACTTTGGCTTGTCTTTGATTACCTGTCACCACCCATCCTCCAGAGCATGGAAGTAACCCTACAGCAGGGAGACGCACCAGCACCTACCACATGGAGCACACCAACACCAGCCTTACCCGTGCCCCACCCATCCCTCGCCTCCAGTCCTGCCTCCTACCTGGGTCTGAAGCTCTGGGTGTCTGTCTAGTCTGGGTGGGGAAGGGATGAAATTTTTTTTTTTTCCCAAATCTGAACTGAGGTTTCTCATAGCCAGATGTGGCATTTTCAGCCCCTTGGTTTTAGATGGTACAGCAGAGCCGGTGTGAGGATGGAGGCATGAGCGTGCCTGGATGTGAGGATGTCACCATTCACAAGGTATATTTGGTGGGAAGGACATGGGGTCTCGAAGGTTTAAAGGATAAGTCGCTTTTACGGCACTTACTTTTCATTTATGTGCTGTGCACATAGTTTGCATAGGCAGTTGATTATTTGACAATAATGGCTTCTTGATTTTGTTTTGTTTTTGGTATGGAGATAATACATCTTGCTTTTAAGTTATCTAAACAAACCGTGCACCGTGCTGGGAAAACACGAAGAAAGGACACACAGAGAATGAAGATTCTCTGCTGTGCATCACATCCTTGCTTTGCTCCGTGGCGCGCTCCCATCCTTTCTGGGAGCAGCCTGGTTGGGCTGAGCCCACTGGCCTGCAGCAGCTCTGCGCACACAGAGCCCAGGTCCTGCCACATACCTGGAGCCTCAGCTCAGGTGGAATTAACTTGATGGAAGAAAGGCAAAATCAAGTTCAAGTTAAGTACCATGGTGTGGAGATGAAAAGCCTGTGGAAGTTATGATTGTCATTGTCGTGAATAATGGATGAGCCCTGGGGGTGAACAGAGCATTTTTACCACAGAGCTCAAAGCCCACGTGTTCAAGTACAGTTACCTGCAACCTGTCCTTGGTTTTAATGTCAGCTGGGTCCTCTGTCTTGCCCCAGTAGAAAGTCAGGTCCCTGAAGCCTCTGTACTGCAGGGAGTGGAGACGCCCTCAGTGGGACAGCTACACAACTGCCGAGTCCCTGGACAAGGACGTGCGGTCCTCTGCCCGTGTTCCTGATGCTCCCAGGGTGGGTGGCACCTGTGGATATGGCTGGCCTGCTGCCTCTGAACACTGGGAATAATGCAGGAGGAACTGGGAGGTCAGCTGAGGACAAGGCCTCCCTGTCTCCTGGAAGGTCTTTAAAATTGTTTCCTTTTAAGGGGGCTGACGAGATGCTTGCTGGCCAGCCAATCTAGCTAACCTGGTAAGTTCTAGATTCCGTGTGACACCAAGTGTCACAGAATAAGATGTAGAATGATTAAGATACACGCACACACACACACACACACACATGCATGCCTGAAAAAAAGATCATATCTTATACTTAGCAGTAAAGGTGTTTATACTTAAGAAGCACTTTCTACCAGTTTTAGTTTCTTTTATTATTCTAATAAAAGTCCATTTTTGAAGTAAGGAATATTTAATTCTTAATCTAGCAACCGCATGGGATGCTTGGAACTGGGTTCAGTGACTGTCACAGACCTCCTGGCATTGGTCAGCCTTTTCCTTCCACAAGTTCTTGGCTTCGGCCTAGGCAATGAAGTCAGAATTAATAAGAATGGGAAGCACTTTCTTCCTCTGAGTATTAGCAGTTTTGAGAAAATGGTTGAGCTGTTCTCGTATTTAATAATTAGATGGGACACATCATCTATATTCCAGGCGCTCCAAGTCCTCTACTCATAATGATGATAATAGCATGTGGGGAGACTGAGACCCAAAGGTATGATTGAGTGGCCCGCTGCGCAAACGCTCAGCCAGGCAGGTCTGTGTCTCGGGAAAGCTCTGCAGCCCCACCCTTGGAACAGCCTGTAATTAGTGCCTGATTTATCTCTCCCCCTCTCGTTTCTAGCCTAATAGATTTTGCTGGTTATTACTTTCAGCCACTTTTCCAGCCAGCTGGGGTTAGACATGTCATTCTGACTTCCTGTTCTCGATGGTACCTCACACTGGGGACCTTCAATCTGATAGGAGCAGTTTAGAAGGTGTGTCTGTCTTCTCATCTTGGGACGGGGAGAGTCCACGGGTAACACTGTGACTTCTGTCCAGCACTGCGGGTTAGTGTAACACTGGCCAGTCACTATGATGAGCATAAACTCAAATCCCAGGCTTGGTGCAGGGAAATCACTCATGGCCCATGTCAGATTTTAAGGCTGGTGTCCTGGCTGTGAGGTTGAGCTTCCTGTGATGTCCAGAGATCCCATCTCATCCCCCATCTTTCCTGAGGTTCTGTGGGGGCTCAGTTCCCTGGGTATCACTGTGAAAATACACATAAAGTTGAGAGAGAAGGTACAAACTCAGACACATGGCCAAGCATGGCCTACATCACTGGGTCACTCGTGTGCTAATGACATAGTCAAAGGAGGGGCCTGTCCAGGCCTGCTGTCCCCAAGGCACCTGATAACAGAAGCTGTGTCTCAGAGCATCCAGGGCTTCCCTCTCTCTTTCCTCCCGTCTGTCCTCTTCTCACCCCAGAGGTCCCAGAGGTTGGAGTTTCTTCCCCACTGCAGCCTCATTTCAGAGGGGTCCTGCTCCCAGACTCACCCTGACACCTTTACCGTTGGTCTCTAGCTCTGTGTCCCTTCCATTGTCTCACAGCAATCATGTCGTTATTGAGATAATCTAATTTATCTTTTACTTTTGACATGTTATCTTTCTCTTTAGTTGTCTTAAACTAGATTTTTTTAAAAAAGATTTTATTTTTACTTATTAGAGATAGAGAGACGGGGGCGGGGGAAGCAAGAGTGAGAATGGGCAGGCCAGGGCCTACAGCCACTGCAAATGAACTCCAGATGCATGCGCTACCGTGCACATCTGGCTTATGTGAGACCTGGGGAATCAAACCTGGCTTCTTAGGCTTCATAGGCATGCACCTTAACCACTAAGCCATCTCTCCAGCCCGTTAAACTGAATTTAATGTTTTAAAGCACCTTCTTCATAGTAAATGTGTATCAATGTTCGTTTCCCACATGAATGACCCAGTGGCTGGCTGGCTGGTGGATGAATGGAAGGTGGGGGACTGGTAAGGGCGGCTGGATAGAAGGGTGGATGGATGGATGGACTGGTGGCCAGATAGCTGGGTCAATGGGTGGGTGAATGTATGACTACGTAGATAGGTGGGTGTGCAGGTAGTTGAAGAGAATCAATGGATAGGTGGTTGGGTGAATGGATGGATGGGTAGATGGGTAGAAGTGTTGATTGTAGCTGTATGAACCATAGCTGCAGAACTGTGTGTATTTATCTTCTGTCACGAGTGGTAGCCTGCAGCCATTCATTCCTTAGTCCTCAGGATTCTGACCTGAAGGAAGGAGAGAGTCTGCCAAACCTATCTTCTAGGGAAGTCTCCTGCCTGCGCCTGTCACCCTGCTGATCAAGTTAGCGCTCAGTGTTGTGGGACCGCTGACAGCATTGTGTGTTTTCCTAGTTAGCTTCTTCTATGGGTCAGGAGTGTAATATGGAAAACAATAAGAAAGACGTATATAATAAGGCGTGCAATAGTATGAAATGGATGGAATTAGGCATATAATAGTGGGGAAAGTATGTAATAACAAAACGCACTAATAATAATTTACTGTTTAAAATTTTGTTTTCTTTTTTTTAAATTTTTATTAGCATTTTCCATGATTATAAAAAAATATCCCATGGTAATTCCCTCTCTCCCCCCCCCCCCCCGACTTTCCCTTTTGAAATGTAATCTCATTTTGTGGGCATGGCTGCTCATGTATCTGTGTGTGTGTGTGTGTGTGTGTGTGTGTGTGTGTGTGTGTGTGCAGGGGGGGTGCATGCACACGTGTGGAGGCCAGAGAAAAACCCCGGGTGTTGTTGCTCAGATGCTGTCTTCTTTTTGTATCTCACTAGCCTTGAACCTACCTGATTAGGCTCCCTGGCTGCCTGGTAGCTGGAGGTCTGCCTACCTTGTCTCCTCAGTGCTGACGTTCCAAACGTTTATCCCACCCCAACTTCTTTATCTGTATATAGAGACCAGGTGCTCATGCTTATGAGACAAGCACTTTACCCACTGAGCTCAGTCCCCAGCCCAGGTTTGCTGTTTTGATTAGTATTTTTATTTATTTATTTATTTTTGTGCATGACTGGGGAACAAACCCTGGGCTCTAAGCATTCTAGGCAAGCACCCTATCACTGAGTTACCCAACATATTGGTTTTCTAATTCCTTCTCAGTGTGATGTGTCTAGATCAGAGATTGTAAGGGGCACTGAGGTCACAGTCTGGAGAGAGGAAGTGTTAGAACAGGGTGTCATCGAGCTGTCACCTTATGGTGAACTCACAGGAATGAGGATGGCGCAGGCTCTGGGTGGATGGATGATGGGTGGAAAGGGCAAGACCCCAGCTGTGTGTGATATTCTATGACTCCAGCAGGACCAAACTTAGTCATACCTTGCTTTTTCATCCGGAAGCCCTAAAGTACTGGTGGGTTGGTCCACTTGTTCTTCTTTTTTTTACTTTTTTCTTGAAAGCTCCCATAAATATTGACAAAATATCATTATCATAACCTCCTTTCACCACCCAAACTTTGTCCCTCCCTAGGTCCTTCTGCACTGAGTCCCTTCTTTTTTCCAACTAGTCTCTTCTATGTTGATGTCATCGCTTTTCCCCTCTTATTATGCAGGTCTGTTAGGAGGCATCAGCCACTGTGATCAAGGCCACCTTGTGTCTGGCAGATAATATTGGAAGCAGTCCTCTCCTTCCTTTTGGCTCTTGCTTTCTTTCCACCACCTCTTCACAATGGTCGCTGAGCCTTGGAACATGTGATGGAGATGTCTTACTTAGTTCTAAACACTCCACTGTCACTTCTTAGCACTTTGGTGAGTTTTGAGTCACCCCACTGGTCTCTGCCATCTGAAAAGACAAGCTTCTCTAACCCAAAGTGAAAGTAGCATTAATAGATTGGCATAAACATAAGTATTTAGAGGGCAATTGGGTGGGCTCATATATCCATTTAGCAGTAGTAATTTCTCCCCTAGGGTTTATAACCTCCCCAGCCATAGGTTTTTCATTAGGTTTTCAGTACCAAGCAGGAATTCCCTCCCCTGGATCAGGCCTCAAATCCAATCACAGAGCAGTTGGTTTCCCCTTTAACAGACATGCCATCTTTGTACCAGTTGGTACATTTGGCCTGTCTAGCCAGCCATAGAGCTTGCAGGGTCCACTGCTGGTTAAGACCATTGATGGCTTTTCTCCCATAACAGGCTGCATAGCTCTTCCCAGAAACATGACAGCTAGTCAACAGGGAGGAGACTTTCAGCTCAACTCCAGCTTGATTTCTCCGTGACCTGCAGCCCAAGCACATGCAATACATTTGTCGACTTCTTCTTTTAATTAGTTATGTACACAGTGTGTACAGCCATGCTGGTATCATTGTTAGCCTCCTTTCTGTCCTCCCCCTCTGCACGGGCCTTCCTTATTGAGGACCGTGGGGTAGCCATCAGTTATGGGTAAGAGGCAATGTCTCTGTGCATAATGTCCCAACATGTGCCTCTAACAATCTTTCCGCACCCTCTTCTGTGAACGTCCCTGAGCCGTGTTGGGTTCATTTTAGGTCTACTTCAGTGATGAGGTCTTGGGAGCCTTTGTGTCTCTGGATGTCTGGTTTGGTAGGAGTTCTCTGTGTCTGTCTCCTTCTTCCTTGTGCTGGTACCAGGCTCACCAAGGAAGCTGCACTTTTGCTCATTTCCCCAGTTCCTCTTGGTTTCAGCTGGGGACCTGGAGAGGTGTCGTCTGCTTATTCTCTTTAAGTATGTGTAAGCCAGAAAAGTAAGTGCAGAGAGAAGTGGAAGTAGGGAGATTTTAAAGAAATGACTGTCATGCATCACAGACCAAAATGCTAAGGTTAAGACTATAAAATTAGGGAGAATCAACAGAAAGGCTTCATGGCATGGGGTTGGCAGTAATTCCTTGAATATCATGCTGAAAGCACAAGCAATGTAGGAAGAAGTAGATTTACCAGATGCATGAAGTAGGAGAAAATATTTGCAAATTACGCATTTGATAAGATTTGTATAATTTAGCTTTTCATTACATTGACTAAAATACCTGACATAACCCTAAGGGAAGTTTTATTATGGAGTTCATGATGTTCAGCTCCAACATTCCTGGGCGTGTGATGACTATGGTATCATGGGGGCAGGAGGATGTGGTAGAGGAGGTGGTTGACTATGGACAAGAAGGAGAGAAGAGAGAGACAGAGAGAGAGGCGAAAAGGACCAGAGATGGGAGGATGTGGTAGAGGAGGTGATTCACTGCACTGAGGACAAGAAGGAGAGAGACAGATAGATAGACAGAGTGAGAGAGACAGAGACAGAGGGTACTTTCAAGGACATGCCCCCAGGAACCTACTTCATTCAACCAGGCTCCTCCTTTCACATTTCCAAATTCTCCCCCAACAGCACCACCAGCCGATGAGCAAACATTTAACACATGAGTCTGTAGAGGGCACTTCCTATGCAGACTATAACAGGGTTATTATTCAGAACCTATCAATAAATCCTAGAATTCTACAATAGCAAAAATACCCCTTAGTTAATATAGACACGGGATTTGAGCAGGCACTTTCCAAAGAAGACAGTCACATGCCCAATAAGAACATGAAAAGATGCTCACAGTCACAAATCACTAGGGAAATACGAACCAAACTGTAACACGGTATCATCTTGCACATGCTGGATGGATGTTATCCAAAGTCCAAGACAATAGCTGACAGGCATAAAAAATAGTAGAAGGACCCATTGCTGTTGGTAAATTACATGGTGGGCCACAAGGTCCAGGAATTCCACTTCTGGGTATTTAGCCAGAAAACATGAAACTGGAGTCTCCAGCAGACATTCACATGTTGGTGTTCACAGCAGCAATCTTCACAGAGGTCCAAGACGACCTCCAACAGAGGCCCTCAGTGAGGGAAGTGTGTGTGTGTGTGGGGGTGGGGGGTAAAGAAGATTATGCAGACTTAAGAAGGAAGCATGTTCCGACGTTTGTTGCAGTAGGAGGTGTACTTGAGTAACGCCGATGAATAAGCCAGGAGGTCATGGGGAGTAAACACTGTAGAACCCCACTTCCACGGGGCACTGAGAATGGTGACAGATGCCCAGCAAGGTGATGTACTTAATGTCTCTTGGGTGTGCATGGAGGGGGTGTGTAGCTCAGAGGTAGAGCTCTTTGTGTGTGTCAGGATGGCATGTTGCTCACATGTAGAGCTCTTGGTGTACATCAGGCGGGTATGTACCTCAGAGGTAGTGCTCTTGGATATCTTTCAGGATTGTATGTAGCTCAGAGGTAGAGCTCTTGGTGTGTGTTAGGATGGCATGTTGCTCACATGTAGAGCTCTTGGTGTGCATCTGGAGGGTATGGAGCTCAGAGGTAGAGCTCTTTGGTGTGGGTCAGGAGAGTATGTAGTTCAGAGGTAGAGCACTAGCCTAGCATGGGCAAAGCCTTTGGTTCTATTCTCAAGACCACAAAAAGAAGCTATGTATGAATAATAAAGAGGAGAAATAACTGTATCTTAATTTTAAAAATAATAAATTTAATAACAAAAATCTTGCAATGTGCGGAAAGATGAAAATAAAAAAATAGCAAACACACTCAAGAAACATTTGAAATGGTGCCTTCTAATAACTTTCCATTTGAGTATGTATGAAATACACATATAACCTATACTTCACATGGTTTGTATCACATATTTCATATAATTCAGAGTTTGCTTTTCTTTGCTCTGAGCTACTCTATGATCCTGGAAGATTTTCCTCCAGTTATTAAAATGACTTGTGAATTTGCATCAAATGCTCTTTTGTTATTTAAAAGTAAGCAATTTTAATGTAAAAAAAGTCAGAAAATTGACACTAACTTAAAAGGAAAGCTTCTAAAAATAAGATAAAATCCCTATATAATTCCTTGGTAAGCCACACATCAACCACCAGCATTTCCCTTTCCTGCTGACTCGCATGTATACACACTATCACTGTGCAGCGCTCCTCTGTGCTTCAGCTCACCCTCCACACTGCCATTCCTTAACAACAAACATGAAAACCCAGCTTACTCGATGTTCTACAGGAGGACTAAGACATGTCCTGAGCTAGGGGGTGAGGTGACCACAGGCCCCAGAGATGGAACCTGCTGCAGACTCAGACTCAACAAGCAGGAAGAGGGTGCCAGGGAAAGACCCTCTTAGTGGATGGATGGATGATAGATGGGTGGATGGATGGGTGATAGTGGATGGATGAGTAGGTAGATGGGAAGGTGTGTGGATAGATGGAAGGATAATGGAAGAGCAGATGAAGATGAATGAAGATGGGAAGGAGCTGGTCACATCAGTTTTTGTACCCCCAAACCCAGTGATGACATCTCTCAGAGGTCTCTGTACCCTCTGCCTCTGGTAGGACCCCTTCTGTGTTGGGTCCCATTGGCAGCCCAGGAAGCCACCCCATGCCTGGGAACCCCCACCTCCCAGAGTTACTGCCCCTTCCCAGCTGGAGTTTCCAAATTAGCACACCCTGCCTCTGGGCCTCAGTCAGGCGGGGAATCCCAGCATGCCAGGCCCTTTGAAGTGCAGTCCCACTGGGCCTGCAGGCTCCCTCCCTTCAAAGGGTGCACATGGGCTCTAGCCATGTGAGGCAGTGGGTGCTGGCAGGTGGGTGTGGGGGATGGGCTTCAGAACTATCCTGAGGCCTGGGAGTCCTGGAGGAATCACAGTGCTCAGCGTCATCCTCTCCATGGCTTCCTGAGCCTCATCCATGTACCTAGCCATCCATGCCTCCAGCTACCAAGGGGCTCCTGGACATCCCTGCCGAGTGCCCCACCCGGAGTGTGGCTCCTCACGCCCCAGCCACAGCTCTGCTCCACCCTGTGCTCACTGCGCTCTGGTCACAGAATCCTTGTCCCATCACTCTGGCCTTTCAGGCCCACCTCACAGTGTAAGCAAGAAGCCGCTCGGCTCTGTCTCGCAGACCAGCGCTGTGCTGAGGACCTACATCAGGAGTGACCCCCTGAATGTGGACAAGTGGCTAACATATTCCAGTTTCTCCCTGTGAATGGTGACAGCCCTTGCCCACCAGGACACCTGGGAGGCAATACTGGATGCGCCTGTGCTGGGTGGCACACTGTCTGTCACGCACACGGGTGCGCAGTGAGCATGGGGCGGGGCTGTCACTCGTCCCCTAAATAGGACCGCAGAGGGGACTGCACCAGCAGTGGCTCTCCACCCACGCTTCTCGGCCAGCGTGGCCAGCCCGGCGGTGTCTTCCTGCTTGCTCACAGCCAGTGCCTTCCCTGCCTGCACCGTCTACAGCACGGCTTTTAAGTCTGTGGGCTGTGAACCATTAGTGGGTTTTCAAATCAATGCGGTAGGTCATGACCAGCACTTTTACAAGAAAAGAAACAGAATGGCATAAAGTAGAAAGCGCCAGAGGACACCGCGCGGAGCAAGGACGAGCGCGGCATGCGCACCGGGAGCCACTGTGCTCCGGACATGCGCACTCACAGTGACGCGTTCCAGTGCTGGACGAGTTGCCGGTGTGTGGCCTCGTCATTTGCTCAGACGCCTGTGGACACGGATTTCTTAACCATTTCTAGAGCTAAGCTCTCCTATGTGTCGGATTAATTAGTTATCTTAGGGTTTGGAGTATGGCTTCCTCCGAAGATGGGGCACGTTTTCATTCATTCACTCATCTATGCCTTCAAAAGATGTTGTGTGCATGTAGGTTGGGGAAGGTGTGTGTTGTTTTCCTCAAAGGCAAACAAAGATTCTCTTTTCTTTCTTCCTGGTCCCCAAGCACACCCCAACGTCCACAATAGTGTTTTCTAAATAACAAGCAGACATTGTGTTTTCTTATTTTTCAAGAGTAAATGTTCACGCCCTGGCCATTCTCTTAACTCCAACTCATTTGTGGGCTCCAGTGACTTTCCCAGCTTCAAGGATTCCTTCAGTTTTACCCCAACTCGGAATGTTGTTTTCTTTTTCACCTTCAACCAAGAGGAGGTAACAGGTACTTTCCTAAACATCTTTCATTGAATGCAAACAAATTGTGTGGGTGTGTGCGCGCGTGCACGCGTGCATGCACATATGTTGGAGATGGGGCCTCAATGTAGCTGCTATGCAGCTAAGGATTGTTGTGTTGGTTACTTTCTCATTGTTGGGACAAAATATACAACCAGAAGCAATTTAGGGGAAGGGTTTATTTGGGTTTACAGTTCCAGAGGGTAGAGACCATCATGGCGGGCAGAGCCTGGCAGGAGCCGGAGGCCAGCATCACATGAACAGACCAGCAGGGAGAAAGAAGAGAGATGAACAGTAGGTGGGCCCGGCTGAAAACCCCAGGATCAGACACCAGTGACATGTCTCCTCCAACAAGCTTCTGCCTCCTAAAGGTTCCAAGTCTTTCCTAACAGAACCACCAAGTGGGGATTAAATATTCAAGCACATGAGTCTATGGGGAACATAGTATATTCAAACCACCACAATGATCTTGAACTCTTGATCCTCCTGCCTCTATCTCCCAAGGTCTGGGATTATAGAAGAGTGCCACTATAGCAGGAAAAAAGTCTTAAAATAGTTTTCACATTTTATATATTGAGGCAAGCCGAGTATACTGGCTATACTGGATTTTTTTTTTTTTTTTTAGCAAGAGGGTGAGAGTGAGAGCGTGTGTGCGAAAGAGAGAGAGACAGAGAGAGGGGAAGAGAGAGAGTGAGAGTGAGTATTGGTGCACCAGGGCCTCCAGCCACTGTAATCAAACTCCAGACATGTGTGTCACCTAGTGCACATGTGCAACCTTGCACACTTGTGTCCTTAGGCTTCGCAGGCAAGCACCTTAACAGCTAAGCCATCTCTGCAGCCCTGGTTTTCACTCTTGATACTGATTCCTGATTCAATCAAAGCTTGATGTCCAACAGCAAAGCCTTGGCTCAGAGCATATTGGTGTCCACATCTGACTTGAAGACTTTTGAGGTCGTGAATCTGCCTGCCAGATGATCTGCTGGGCACAGCATCACCCAGCCAAGGGATCAGCAGAGATTTCCTAGCTGGATGAAGAGCA
The DNA here is from genome assembly GCF_020740685.1 of Jaculus jaculus. Taxonomy (NCBI): domain Eukaryota; kingdom Metazoa; phylum Chordata; class Mammalia; order Rodentia; family Dipodidae; genus Jaculus; species Jaculus jaculus. The sequence goes on along the minus strand of NC_059111.1, from coordinate 112,810,773 downwards.
AGGAGCAGCTTTGGAAAAGACATCTTTGTATCCTACACAATGGTAGCCTGTGGGAGGGTGCAGTTCATCTCTACATGGTTGCTGTGGCTTTACCTTCAGTTCCCACCCCTAGGACTGGTGACCCATCTTTTCACCAAAGGAGTTAGGAGTTCCATGTTCTCCTCCCCCCCGCACCAGATCTCCTTCTCAGGTCCTCTCCTCCTGTTGCCCTCACTTCAGAAGACCAGCAGCCCCTTTGCAAACCAGAATCCTTGGGACCAGGTCGGAGGTCTTCCAGCCAGGGTCTGTTGGCAGGAATGCATCTCTGTCTGTGACATTGGGGCCCAGAGCCCCCAGTTTTCACTCATCCTTTCACTGTTTGTCTTGTGATCCTTTCATCCTGGACATAGCAGGAAGAGATGTCCACCCTGTCCCGTTGGATGGGAAGCAGGTTCTCCAGAACCCTGTTCATGTGCTCCAGTGTGCAGAGGTGGTCTAGTCCAGTTACCCTAGACCTCTCAGTGCCTAGCAATACCTTCACAAGACCCTCATAAGAGGAGAAAGAGACAATGACATCAGAATAAAAGGGAGACTAATGGAAGGAGGGAGGAGATATGATGGAGAGTGGAGTTGTGCAGGGGAAGGTAGGGAAGGGAAGGGGAATTATCATGGTTTATTGCCTGTGTGTATAGAAGTTGTCAACAGAAAAGAAGCTGCTGCTTTGTGGAAGTTCTAGCTGCACTGATCGCATTGCCCCTGCTGCTTTCCTGGTGATAGGCACCCTCTGTCCTGCGGCCACATCTCTCCTGCCTCTGGCTTTGCAGCAAGGCACTGTGAGGTCTTCATGCATGCAAAGCTCTCATCTAAATAGACTGGTGGTGGCACTTGCCCCACTGCCACCTACAGCCTCCTTGACCAAGAGACATGGTGGCCCACACTCCTCCACACTTTGCTCCAGACCCCTCACTTTCCCATTTGCAACTCCACTCTCCATCATATATCCTCTCCAGCTCCATCAGTCTCTCTTTTCCTCCTATTATGAGGGTCTTGTGTAGATAGTGCCAGGCACTGTGGGGTCATGATATCCAGGCCATTTTATGTCTGGAAGAGCACACTGTAAGGAGTCCTACCCTTCCTTTGGCTCTGACATTCTTCCCACCACCTCTTCCATAATGGACCCTGAGCCTTGGAAGTTGTGATACAGATGTTTCAGTGCCGAGCACTCCTCTGTCACTTCTTCTCAGAACCATGGTGCCTTTGGAGTTATCCCAAGGTCATTGCCATCTGAAAAGAGAAGCTTCTCCAACCAAAAGTGAGAGTAGCATTAATATTTGAGTAAGAACATTAGGAGACGTTCTTTCTGGGCAGTTTGGTGAGCATAGTGTATGCATTTAGCCAGACACCAGTATGTGTTACACTCTTAGGGCTTATGATCTCCCTTATCATATGTTTTCAGTACCAGGCATGTGTTCCCTCTGGTGGATCAGGCCTCCCATCCAATTAGAGAGTAGTTGGTTTCCCCCATAACAGACATCCCAGTACTGCACCCATTGACTCATTTGGCCTGGCTGGCCAAACTTAAGGCTTTCAGTGTCCACTATTGTTTGTCTCTACTGGTGACTACTCTCTCTCACATAGAACTGCATGTAGCATAGATTTTTCTAGCTTTCAGTTGGCTGGTCAACAGGGAGAAGGTTTTCAACTCAGCTCCAGCAAGATTTCTGAGGGTCCTTGCAACCCTAGCCTGTGGTCTTTAGGAATAGGGTCTTACGTCTATTCATGGCGGTAAAACAAGAGCCTTGCATGTGAGTTGGAATAAAACTTGGTACCAAAGACCAGAAAGCTAGGAAAGGGCTATTAGGGAGGGAGGAGAGGGAAGGACTTAGGGATGGTGCTGCATCTACGTAAGTAAGTTAATAGATCAGTGGGGTGGAAAGGCATAAGTGGGGTCATTAGAAGAGATTGAGTGAAAGAAGGGTGGGGGATGGATAATCAAAATCTAAGAGTGTATGAACAAGCTGTATGGAAACCTACTTTTTGGACAATGGTGCACCCAGAAGCCATAAATGGTTATTAGAAAAAAATTCAGTGCCAGGGATGGGATACTTTCCAGTGAGTTGTTGGCCAGAGAGGTCCCTGATGCCACCAAAACATTATAGGACATTGCCAAGGCTCTCGTTTTCCCATCAGAAGGCAGCTCTTAAAGTCAGCCACCAGGATATTGTTTCTGCAGAATGCTAGGGCATGACTGATGGTGGCTTCCAGGTCTGAGACCCTGAGATTTCTGTGTGAGGTGGTGCCGTGTGTAGACAGGCACAGCCCATAAGCCTGATCTTACAGGAAATAGGGTCAACTTCTATTTACGCTTCAACTTGGCTTCTGGATCTGAGCTCATGTCAGAACCCTCACAAGCACTTTCTTCCAGCTTACTATGCTGGGATACTGAGGTTAACAGAACTGAACAGGTGGGGAAACTGAGGCACAGGGTTTCGGTGGGTTGGCTAGGGGTACATGGCTGGTGAACTTTAGAAGATGGGATGGAGTCCTCACCCCATCAAAATGCTCTTAGTTGTGGACACTCGGGCTGGAAAGGGAGTGAAGGAGTCAGATTGGAGGACAGGCTGGGGGTGTAGTAGACCACTTCAGGTTGCTGTGATGAACTTCCAGGCCAGGCACAGTTATAGGAGGAAAGGGTTTACTGCAGCAGGGGAAGTTACGTCACGGCAGAAGAAGCTGGCCTGCTTTCACAGGTCCAAGCAGAGAGAAAAGCCACAAGCTACCACCAGCACCACAAGCAAGCACACTCAGGATCTCGAGGCAAGGCTCAGGCACTGTGCAGATCTTTGGACTGGAATTGCAGATACACCCCCACACCTTAGGGCTGGACCTTAGGATCCACCCACAGTGACGCCTCCTCCTGCCAGGTGGCTGCAGATCTAAATTACAAGCTTTCATAAAATCCTGAACATATTGGGGGCGATCCATGTAAATTGCCATATTCTGCTTTGGGCCCCCAATAGATTCAGAACCATTTCACACTGTAAATTGGATTCAGTCCAACTTCAAAGGTCCCCACAGTTTTTGCCAACTTAAAGTTGTCTCAAATCTCAGAGGAGATTTAAGATTGTCTCTTAGTTGTGAGTCCTGTAAAATCAAAACAAGTTATATAGTTTTAACATATACATATATAAAGGCACAGGGTAAACATTTTCAACTGCTGTAAAGCATGAAGAAGAGAGACTAGAACAATACAAACTCAACAACCAGCAAACAAACATCAAACACCTGAAGATCAGGTTGATATTATAACCAGTGACTGAAAGCCTTTGGGTTTTCCAATTTTGGTCCTCTAGCTGGGCTGAACAGCCAGAGAAAACTTCAATCCAGAGCCAGCAGCCTCCATGGTAGCTTCTTCACAGTTCTGGTATATCCAAAATATCTTTGGGTCAGCCTGCAAACTATGGTTCAACTTTCAATGGCACAGCCAGGTTCATCCTCAGGTGCACCATGCCCTGCCTCATGCCGTATCTCAACAGCAGCTCCTGGGACCACATGCACTTCATGACCTTTCTCCCACTGTTCATGTTTCCAAAATCAATACTAGGTGTTCAGGATAGAGTCATAGTCTTAACCCAAGCCCAAAATAATTGGGAACCTGAATATCAGGTTTCTTCTCCAGCCAGCTCTTTCCAAAAGAATTTGCATTTCTATCATAGTTTTTCTGGGGTGGGATCACCTCAGGTAGTCTGTCCATTGTTTTAATGTAAAACACTTAGGCCATCTTCCTTAAGCTTCCTAAGGTGCTGGACAATAGCAGCTTTAGTAGCTAAAGCCAGTCTCTGTGCCTGTAAATTTTAAACGTGCCTGAATTCTTCCAATTTAACAATCTCTCTGCCCCATATGTGTAGCCAAGCATGTAAGTCCATTACAAATTTAACCTTAATCAAACTCACTAGGCATGGTCATCAGAACACAGCCAACCCTTATGTCAGTATCCCAGTTTCAACAATGTTTTCTGCAGTCTTTCCTTCCCCCTAGAAAGTTCATAAGCACAATTCACTCTGCATGTGGCATTTTCAAACTCTCATCAGAATAGTCCACAAATTTGGCTTAGCACTCCAGAAGGCATCTTCAGTTGCAAGCACCAAGTTTCCCATTCCTCCAGTACACAAGTTCCAAAGGACCAAAATCCACCAAGGTCAGATGCATTTCACTACACCCCTGGCATCAATTTTGTAGTATACAGCCTCACGTCACTCAGATGAACTTCCAGACCAGGCACAGTTATGAGTATGAGAGGAAGGGATTTGTTGAAGCAGGAGTGGCTCCACAATAGCAGAAGAAACTGGCCTACTTACACAGGTTCAAGCACAGAAATAAAAAGCCACAAGCCACAAGCCACACCACCACCATAAGTAAGCACACTTAGGAACTCCAGGCAAAGCTCAGGCACTTTGCATATCTTTAGACTGGAATTCCAAATCCACTGCCACACCTAAGGGCTGGACCTTAGGATCCACCCATAGGGATACCTCTTCCAGCCAGGTGGCTACAAAGCTAAATTATCAAACTTTAATAAAATCCTAAATATAATGAGAGCCATTCATTCAAGCTACCATGTGGGCAGGGGAGAATACTGGGTGTCAAGCACTGTGGCCTTTTAGTTTGGTCATGTGCCTCATCTTCATTATACTCAGTGGTGTTGGGCTGTTTATGGGCTGTATTCCCTCTGCTGAGACCTAGTTCAGCTCCCTGGAGGAGCTTGCTCTAGGCATCCGCCAGATTCATGGAAGTCACTGGCTATTGAGGTTAGCAAGGGACTTTATCACTGCATGACTGTGTACTCTCTTAATTTGGAAGCTGATGAGAAGGGGAATGTGTGATGATGCTAAATAATATTGTATATATGTAACTACAATGATTGAGATGGGGAGGTAAAATGATGGAGAATGGAATTTCAAAGGGGAAAGTCCAGAAGGGGAGGGTATTACCATGGGATATTTTTTGTAATCATAGAAAATGTTAATAAAAAGTGTGAAAAGAAAAAAAAAGACAAATTTCTGAGGTCTTTTCTTGTGTGTGTGTGTGTACTCATGTTTGCATGTGTCTGGGTACATGTATGTGTGCCAGTGTGTGCACATATATGTGGAAGTCAGAGGACCATCTCAGGTGTCATTCTGCAGAATTGTCCACATCATTTTTAGAGACAGGGTCTCTCATTGGCCTGAAGGTCACCAATTAGGTTCAACTAGCTATCCCATAAGCTATAGGGATCCTGTACTCACCTCTTCAGAGCTGGGAGTATAGGTGTATGCCACCATACCTAACATGTATGAGGGCTCAGGGGATCAAATTCTCATGTTTGTGGGTGAGATCAAGAGTGGTGGAGCCTCTGTCAGCTGCCCAGGCCTGGCACAAAGAGCAACCAGAGAACCAATGTCACCTGAGCCCAGCCAGCCAAGGGGCAGGGATGCCCCAATCTTTGGAGACCCTACCAGGAGAATGTATGTGAGAGAATGAGTAGTCTAGAGTCTCAAGAGTTTGTGTTGTCTGCCTGTGTGAATGCACAATTTCTGTCTTCACAGAACAAGCTCCCGACTTTGAGGAGTGCCGCCATGACTCCATTCTATTCCCCGAGCCCTCTGAACCATGGCAAGGGTGGCGACAGCTGTAGTAAAGAGTGAAGCTTCTTGCCTCATAGTAGAAGGGAGGAAAACAACCCTCTGTCAAGAGTTCTCTTAAATATGTTTATTTGCTTATTTGAGGGAGAGACACAGACAGAAAGAGGAAGACACAGAGAGAGAGAGTATGGGTGCACCATGGCCTCCTGCCACTGCAAACAAACTCCAAACTCATGTACCACGTTGTGTATCTGGCTTTGTGTGGGTGCTGGGGAATCAAACTCAGGCCTTTAGGGTTTGCAAGCAAGGACCTTAAATCATCGAGTCATCTCTCCAATCCAACAGTTACTATCTTGTAAAGGCATTTATCCCTCAGGTGGTTCAAGATGCCGAGGTATTGTGGGCTTCTCTCTACAACACTCATCCTCAGGTTCTGCCCTTAGCCTGCAAGAGGGACTACCTTGAACTGTCTGAAGCACATCTGGGGTCCTCTCCACACTGTAGAGGTGATTAACAACTGGCCATTTTCTGTACTGACCCCTATAGCAAAAGAAGTTTGGCCACACTGAGGGTTCCTTCCTGAACTTGCCTTCCTTACAGAGCCAGTTCATCAGCCTTCCAGCCCTGTGGCAAATTCCCAAGATATTCAACTTATAAGGACCTTGTGGTTTGGGAAGTTTCAGTCCATCACTGCCTGCTCCTGTGGCTTTGGGCCTGTGGTGAGGCAGTGCATCACTGCTGTGCATTGCATCTGTGCATTGCAGCAGTGTATTGCAGCAGCACATCATAGCAGTGCATCACAGTGCATCACAGCCGTACATCACAGCAGTGCATCGCAGCAGTGCATCGCAGCAGTGCATCGCAGCAGTGCATCGCAGCAGTGCATCGCAGCAGTGCATCGCAGCCGTGCATCGCAGCAGTGCATCGCAGCAGTGCATCGCAGCAGTGCATTGCAGCAGTGCATCACAGAGTGCATCACAGAGTGCATCACAGCAGTGCATCACAGCAGTGCATCACAGCAGTGTATCACAGAGTACATCACAGCAGTGCATCACAGAGTGCATCACAGCAGTGCATCACAGCTGTGCATCACAGCCGTGCATCGCAGCAGTGCATCTCAGAGCGCATCACAGAGTGCATCACAGAGTGCATCACAGCAGTGCATCACAGCAGTGCATCACAGAGCGCATCGCAGCAGTGCATCGCAGCAGTGCATCACAGAGCACATCGCAGCAGTGCATCGCAGCAGTGCATCGCAGCAGTGCATCGCAGCAGTGCATCGCAGCAGTGCATCACAGAGTGCATCAAGCAGTGCATCACAGAGTGCATCACAGAGTGCATCGCAGAGTGCATTGCAAAGCGCATCACAGAGCACATCACAGAGCGCATAAGAGAGTGCATCACAGAGCGCATCACAGAGTGCATCACAGCAGTGCATCACAGCAGTGCATCGCAGCAGTGAATCACAGAGTGCATCGCAGCAGTGCATCACAGCAGTGCATCGCAGCAGTGCATCGCAGAGTGCATCACAGCAGTGCATCACAGAGTGCATCACAGCAGTGCATCGCAGCAGTGCATCACAGCAATGCGTCACAAAGTACATCACAGAGTACATCACAGAGTACATCGCAGCAGTGCATCGCAGCAGTGCATCACAGAGTACATCACAGAGTGCATCACAGAGTGGATCACAGCAGTGCATCACAGCAGTGCATCACAGCAGTGCATCGCAGCAGTGCATCGCAGCAGTGCATCACAGCAGTGCATCACAGAGTACATCACAGAGTACATTGCAGCAGTGCATCACAGCAGTGCATCACAGCAGTGCATCACAGAGTACATCACAGAGTACATCGCAGCAGTGCATCGCAGCAGTGCATCACAGAGTGCATCACAGAGTGCATCACAGCAGTGCATCACAGCAGTGCATCACAGCAGTGTATCACAGAGTACATCACAGCAGTGCATCACAGAGTGCATCACAGCAGTGCATCGCAGCAGTGCATCACAGAGCGCATCGCAGCAGTGCATCGCAGCAGTGCATCACAGAGTGCATCACAGCAGCACATCGCAGCAGTGCATCACAGTGCATCACAGCCGTACATCACAGCAGTGCATCGCAGCAGTGCATCACAGCTGTGCATCACAGCCGTGCATCGCAGCAGTGCATCGCAGCAGTGCATCGCAGCAGTGCATCGCAGCAGTGCATCACAGAGTACATCACAGAGTACATCACAGAGTGCATCACAGCAGTGCATCGCAGCAGTGCATCGCAGCAGTGCATCACAGAGCGCATCGCAGCAGTGCATCGCAGCAGTGCATCACAGAGTGCATCGCAGCAGTGCATCACAGCAGTGCATCGCAGCAGTGCATCACAGCAGTGCATCATAGAGTGCATCGCAGCAGTGCATCACAGAGTACATCACAGCAGTGCATCACAGAGTACATCACAGAGTGCATCACAGAGTGGATCACAGCAGTGCATCACAGCAGTGCATCACAGCAGTGCATCACAGCAGTGCATCGCAGCAGTGCATCACAGCAGTGCATCACAGAGTACATCACAGCAGTGCATCACAGAGTGCATCGCAGCAGTGCATCACAGAGTGCATCGCAGCAGTGCATCGCAGAGTGCATCACAGAGTACATCACAGCAGTACATCGCAGCAGTGCATCACAGCAGTGCATCACAGAGTACATCACAGCAGTGCATCACCGCAGTGCATCGCAGCAGTGCATCACAGAGTACATCACAGCAGTGCATCACAGCAGTGCATCACAGAGTACATCACAGCAGTGCATCACAGAGTACATCACAGCAGTGCATCACAGCAGTGCATCACAGAGTGCATCACAGCAGTGTATCACAGCAGGTACAGCATGGCAAGAATGAGGAAAGGAGCGAAGCTGCTTCTCCGTGCTGGCAGGAAAAAACATGCCAACTCTCTGTCAAGTGAATTATGATGTTATAAAGAAAGAAATTTATCCCTCAGAGTTCTGGAGACTTTTCTGGGGAAGGTCTTTTGATACATCATGTCATGATAGAGGGTGAGAGGAAACGAGAGAGAGAGAAAAAGCAAGGAGAAAGAAGAAGGAAATGGAACAGAAAGAAGAGAAGAGCAGAGGAGAGAGGAAGAGTCTCAGTTTTAGAACAAACTTACTTTTCAATTTTTTTCTCTTTTTCTTTATTAGTTATGGACATACTCAGTGTGTATACAGCCATTATGGTACCATCGTTAGCCTCCTCCCTGTCATCCCCCTCCGCAGAGACCCTCCTCATTGGGGAATGTTGGGGGATGACACATTATTACATGCATGGGGCATGCAAACCCCCTGGCCTAATTGCCTCTTGGGAGCCCCACCTCCTACGCTTGCACTGGGCTCAAGTTCCTACCCCTGAGCTTTGCAGACACACTCGGGCACCAGCAGTCCTGGTTGGGTGTGCCTGTCTCTCTGTGTGTGATATGCCTGTGGGTACATGTGCATATGTGTGTTTTTGTGTGTGCATGTGTGGGTGTGTACATGTGTACACCTGTATGGCTGCCTCTCCATGCAGGTGGTTGTCCTTATGTCTGCACGTGGGCATGTGTATTTGGTAACGGGGAGGGTGACGGGAGGACACTCTGCAACGTGGATGATTCTGGTTTTCTTTTCTTTGTGACAACATGGGGTTTGTACAGAAATGGCACTTTGGTCTCATCTTCCAGGCCCTCCCCCTACATAAAGACATCCTGAGGACAGGCTGTCTCCATAGTCCTTTAGTGGGCTGGGGATGGCAAAACGTGTACTCTGGCCTCTGCAGCAGAAGTAGGCATGGCCTTTATTGCAGCCACGTCTGACCTGGGGTCATTGTCCTGGACCAGACCCCAGAGCCTGCTTAGGCTCCTGACAGGAGGCATGGAGATGACCCATACTCAACGGTCCTTCTGTAGCCATGTGTGACCATGAAACCTACCTGGACACCTGCTCATCACCCACTGGTGTCTCTAAGAGATTCACCTGCACCTGCCCTCACAAGCAGCCTTCTTGGCTCTGCCACCTCTGTCCTGTGGAGTCAGTCTGTGTGCATAGGACATCCTCCTCTTCATGTCCCAAGTTTTACCTGGGCAGCCTGCTCCCTGCCTGGCCACTGACTGTCCCTCCTGGCCTCCTCCTCCAGCAGCCTGTCCTGGTACTACCTCTTAGGACACACCCACAGCTGTCCTTGAATCTGCTCACTTTTATAAAAAGTATTTTTATTTATTTATTTGAGAGATAGAGAGAGAGAGAGAATGGGTGTGCCAAGGCCTCTAGTCACTGCAGATGGACTCCAGGCGTGTGTGCCACCTTGTCCATCTGGCTAATATGGGCACTGGGGAATCAAACCTGGGTCTTTATGCCTTATAGGCAAGTACCTTAAGTACTACTACATCTCTCTAGGCCTCTAGTCACTTTTGAGTCTTCTGTTAAGGTGGTAAGCTCCTTGGAGTATCTGTTGAGCTGGATCCAGATGGCAGAGACCTATCAGCTCTGAGGCAGGCATCTTCGATGCTCTCTATGGGCCAAATGTTCCCTAGGCTGAGCATGACTCTGGTATCCTAGAACAGCCGATGCATGGGCATGCTCTCTGTGGTCCCAGGATGTCTATTCAAGGAGACAAGTCTTACAACACATTGCTGGGGCCAGGCAGGCCTCCTGCACACGTGCCTTGACCTCACCTCAGCACACACTTCCTTGTGGGTTGGCTCCACCTCTTCCTTAAGAAGCATCTCCACGACCACAGCAGAGGCACACTCACATCTGTCATACGGCCCCTTCCACCACATCTGCCTCCCGATCCCTACTCGCGGAACTCAAATCCCAAAGTCCCCACAAAGGTGACCCAGTTTCAGGGCAGACATCCTGTGCTAGTTTCCCCACTTCTAGATGGATTATTTCTTTGCCCCTTGGAATTGAGGGTAATAGGGTTTTGCTGTGCCTATTCATAATTCTCTGGGCAAGTCGTCTGGCCATGTGGATTTTATGAAGTCGTGCTTCTCAGTCTTCACTGTGCATAGGCATTGTTTGTGCAATTTGTTCAAATGAAAATATGGGTTTGGTAAGCCTGGCATGGACTGAGAACTGACTAGATCCCAGGTTTTTGCATCACACCTGGCAGGTTGGTTCCTCTATGTAGTCGTGGGCATGTGTCAGTGTGGTTCCCTGTCTGTGAGCTTGGACTGTGCATGCAGAGGGCCAGAGTGGTTCTCTGTCTTAGACATTGGTCTGTGAAATCTGAGGGGCAGTTTGGTTCTCTCTCCATGATCTTGGTCTGTGCATGCAGATGGGAAGTGTAGTTCAGTTTCCTTGAGCTTTGACTGCACACAGAGAAGGGCAGTGTGGTTCTCTCTCTCTCTGATCTCAGACTGTGCCTGCAGAGAGGCAGTGTGGTTCCCTCTCTGTGTTATCAATCTGTGCCTGCAGAGAGGCAGTGTGGTTCCCTGTCTGTGAGCTTGCACTGTGCATGAAGAACAGCAGTGTCATTTCCCCTCTTTGGGCTTCTTCTGTGCATGCAGAGGGGACATGTGGAACCCAACGCATGAGCTTGGTCTCTGCATGGAGAAGTGCACTGCAGTTCTCTCTCTGTTAGCTTCAATTGTGCATGCAGAGGGTCTGTGTGGATCCCTCTCTGTGATCGTGGTCTGTGCATGTAGAGGGTCCATGTGGATCCCTCTCTGCTATCATGGTCTGTGCATGCAGAGGGGCCGTGTGATCCCTCTCTGTGATCATGGTCTGTGCATGCAGAGCAGCAGTGTGATCCCTCTCTGTGATCATGGTCTGTGCATGCAGAGGGTCCATGTGATCCCTCTCTGAGATCATGGTCTGTGCATGCAGAGGCTCCGTGTGATCCCTCTCTGCAATCATGGCCTGTGCATGCAGAGCAGCAGTGTGATCCCTCTCTGTGATCATGGTCTGTGCATGCAGAGGGTCCATGTGATCCCCCTCTGTGATCGTGGTCTGTGCATGCAGAGGGTCCATGTGGATCCCTCTCTGTGATCATGGTCTGTGCATGCACAGGGGCTGTGTGATCCCTCTCTGTGATCATGGTCTGTGCATGAAAAGGGCCGTGTGATCCCTCTCTGTGATCATGGTCTGTGCATGCAGAGGAGCAGTGTGGATCCCTCTCTGTGATCATGGTCTGTGCGTGCAGAGGGTCCATGTGATCCCTCTCTGCGATCATGGTCTGTGCATGCAGAGGTGCAGTGTGATCCCCCTCTGTGATCATGGTCTGTGCATGCAGAGGAGCTGAGTGATCCCCCTCTGTGATCGTGGTCTGTGCATGCAGAGGGGCCGTGTGATCCTTCTCTGTGATCATGGTCTGTGCATGCAGAGGAGCCGTGTGATCCCTCTATGTGATCATGGTCTGTGCGTTCAGAGGGGCCATTTGATCCCTCTCTGTGATCATGGTCTGTGCATGCAGAGGGTCCATGTGATCCCTCTCTGAGATCATGGTCTGTGCATGCAGAGGCTCCGTGTGATCCCTCTCTGCGATCATGGTCTGTGCATGCAAAGGAGCAGTATGGATCCCTCTCTGTGATCATGGTCTGTGCATGCAAAGGAGCAGTGTGGATCCCTCTCTGTGATCATGGTCTGTGCATGCAGAGGAGCAGTGTAGATCCCTCTCTGTGATCATGGTCTGTGCATTCAGAGGAGCAGTGTGTATTCCTCTCTGTGATCATGGTCTGTGCATGCAAAGGAGCAGTGTGGATCCCTCTCTGTGATCATGGTCTGTGCATGCAGAGGAGCAGTGTGGATCCCTCTCTGTGATCATGGTCTGTGCATGCAGAAGGGCCGTGTGATCCCTCTCTGTGATCATGGTCTGTGCATGCAAAGGAGCAGTGTGGATCTCTCTCTGTGATCATGGTCTGTGCATGCAGAGGAGCAGTTTGGATCCCTCTCTGTGATCGTGGTCTGTGCATGCAGAGGAGCAGTGTGGATCCCTCTCTGTGATCATGGTCTGTGCATGCAGAGGAGCAGTGTGGATTCCTCTCTGTGATCGTGGTTTGTGCATGCAGAGGAGCAGTTTGGATCCCCCTCTGTGATCATGGTCTGTGCATGCAGAGGAGCAGTGTGTATCCCTCTCTGTGATCATGGTCTGTGCATGCAGAGGAGCAGTGTGGATCCCTCTCTGTGATCATGGTCTGTGCGTGCAGAGGAGCAGTTTGGATCCCCCTCTGTGATCATGGTCTGTGCATGCAGAGGAGCAGTGTGGATCCCTCTCTGTGATCATGGTCTGTGCATGCAGAGGAGCAGTGTGGATTCCTCTCTGTGATCATGGTCTGTGCATGCAGAGGAGCAGTGTGGATCCCTCTCTGTGATCGTGGTTTGTGCATGCAGAGGAGCAGTGGGTATCCCTCTCTGTGATCGTGGTCTGTGCATGCAGAGGAGCAGTGTGGATCCCCCTCTGTGATCATGGTCTGTGCATGCAGAGGAGCAATGAGGATCCCTCTCTGTGATCGTGGTCTGTGCATGCAGAGGAGCAGTGTGGATCCCCCTCTGTGATCATGGTCTGTGCATGCAGAGGAGTAATGAGGATCCCTCTCTGTGATCGTGGTCTGTGCATGCAGAGGAGCAGTGTGGATCCCCCTCTGTGATCATGGTCTGTGCATGCAGAGTAGCAGTGTGGATCCCTCTCTGTGATCATGGTCTGTGCATGCAGAGGAGCAATGAGGGTCCCTCTCTGTTATCGTGGTCTGTGCATGCAGAGGAGCAGTGTGGATCCCCCTCTGTGATCATGGTCTGTGCATGCAGAGTAGCAGTGTGGATCCCTCTCTGTGATCGTGGTCTGTGCATGCAGAGGAGCAGTGTGGATCCCCCTCTGTGATCATGGTCTGTGCATGCAGAGGAGCAATGAGGATCCCTCTCTGTGATCGTGGTCTGTGCATGCAGAGGAGCAGTGTGGATCCCCCTCTGTGATCGTGGTCTGTGCATGCAGAGGAGCAGTGTGGATCCCCCTCTGTGATCATGGTCTGTGCATGCAGAGTAGCAGTGTGGATCCCTCTCTGTGATCGTGGTCTGTGCATGCAGAGGAGCAGTGTGGATCCCCCTCTGTGATCGTGGTCTGTGCATGCAGAGGAGCAGTGTGGATCCCCCTCTGTGATCGTGGTCTGTGCATGCAGAGGAGCAGTGTGGAGCCCTCTCTGTGATCGTGGTCTGTGCATGCAGAGGAGCAGTGTGGATCCCCCTCTGTGATCGTGGTCTGTGCATGCAGAGGAGCAGTGTGGATCCCCCTCTGTGATCATGGTCTGTGCATGCAGAGGAGCAGTGTGGATCCCTCTCTGTGATCGTGGTCTGTGCATGCAGAGGAGCAGTGTGGATCCCCCTCTGTGATCATGGTCTGTGCATGCAGAGGAGCAGTGTGGATCCCCCTCTGTGATCATGGTCTGTGCATGCAGAGGAGCAGTGTGTATCCCTCTCTGTGATCATGGTCTGTGCATGCAGAGGAGCAGTGTGGATCCCCCTCTGTGATCGTGGTCTGTGCATGCAGAGGAGCAGTGTGGATCCCTCTCTGTGATCGTGGTCTGTGCATGCAGAGGAGCAGTGTGGATCCCCCTCTGTGATCGTGGTCTGTGCATGCAGAGGAGCAGTGTGGATCCCTCTCTGTGATCATGATTTGTGCATGCAGAGGAGCAGTGTGGATCCCTCTCTGTGATCGTGGTCTGTGCATGCAGAGGAGCAGTGTAGTTCTACTGTCAGCTTGGTCTGGGCATGCTGAGGCACAGTGTGGTTCCTTCTCTGTGAGCTTGGTTAACTGTTCAAACTGCTTAGCCAGGTCTACCTCCCAAATGCTGAAGCAAGAAAGTGGACTCTGGGGAAGGAGTCTATGCAAGGCCAATTTATTCTTGGTATCTTTTCATACGTATGCGTCTGTTTAGAAAAGCACATCATGAGTACCTACTCTTTCTGATTCCTGCCCCTACTTTTGGGTGGCTCATAGCTTTGAGGACTGGGGGTGCACAGCACCCTTATTGATGTTATTTCCTATTACGTCACCCTTACCTCCTAAGCCCTCCTGGGACATAGCTCACTTATTATCCCTTCCAGACTACAAGCAGCTGGGGAAGGTTAATAGCACTGGCGAGAGATGCCCAGCCCAAACCTCTCAGACCACAACCTCCACTTGCCCCTCTACCAGCCTCTCTATGGACCTGTGCTAGCCACTGGGGTGATGGCCAAGAAATAAAGGCTGTGCTCTGGTCTGAGCCCATCATTTAAAGACTTGTGTTTCTTCTCCGTAAAGCTAGTGGTGCCCAGGCTCAGCTCTGTCTGAGAATCCCCTGAGTGTATTTCCAAAGCCTGGGACCCACCCGGAATGGCTCCAGCAGCCTAGGTAGGCATCATAGATCTACAAGCTCTCTGGCTTCGAAAGTGCAGTCAAGATGAGTCGTACAGTGGTGGCAAGGCTTGGCAGTGTGGGAAGTGAAGAATGAAAAAATATCAAGGCTACAGAAATCACAGAGCCCATCCAATTTTTACCCTTTCTTTTAAAGGTGAAGTAACTTTCCCAAAGCCAGGAGGCGTGTGGGAGGAGAACAGGGGCTCCCATTCCCAGCCCCATGCTGTTTTCATCACACCTGATCTCATACGTGTCGAAAGGGAAGCTAGCCATAACACAGCAATGCAGCCGAGGGCAGAAATGCTCCCTGGCAAATCTGAAAGGGAAGAAAAGCACTTTGAAAATATTAAAGGTTATTATCAGATGTCAAATGAATGTCATGAAAATAGCTTCAAGTTTTTCAACACACTGAGACTAATTTAATTTATTTAAATGTCTTTGTTAGCTTGTGGAATCCTTAAGATGGTACTTGTCATTTTATCCCACTATGAATCACCTGCAAGCTACCTTGAACTGGAAATAACTGTTAAATTTGTTATACTTCAACTGATCAGGGTTCAAGATACTTGCTTCTTAACAGTGTGTGTAGGATCAAAGGTATGGCTGTCCTCCAAGAAAATTGGGATGTTTACATCAAAGTTGAGGTTGAATCCTTTTCAACCACCCTCTGTCTCTTTAGTGCTTAGACTTAAGTTTTTGTTGAATACTTTTAAGTAGAGCAGGCTCTCTCTCCTCCCTCTCTCTGTGGTGTGTGTGTGTGTGTGTGCGCGCGCGTGCGCACGTGCGCGCGTGCACAGGCATGTGGGTGTGCATTTCAGCAAGTAGTCTTGGGCCAGACTTCAGCTAGTCCTTGCTGTTGCTATGTGGAGTAGGTAGAGATGGTTTCTTGGTTAATCTTGTTCTAACCCTGACCTCCAGCTGAGCTGTGTGGCCTTGATGAGTGTCCCGGGTCCCTTAGTTCCCTGTCCCTGCTGGGTGCTGGTGAGACAGCTGCAACCTTATGGAAAACCTTGCCAGGTTCCTCTGCAAAAGCCAGGACCAAGCTGGTTTTGCTTCACGAGAAAAGCAGCTTGCACCACCTCCCCGCCTCCTTCCTGCTCCTCACCGCCCCCTCCGCCTCTCCCTCCCCCACCTCACCTTGCTGCAAAGTGCTGCAGAGTTGATCAAGGAATCATTTTGCTTGTTTAGGGCTCTGAGGGCACAGTGAGGTTGGTTGTGTTGGGGCTGAGGTTCCACTTGTTGACACTACCCTCCCAGCTCAGGGTGATAGGCGCTGGACGACTTTAGAAGTGTGTGACGCCAACCTGCTCTGGGGACACCAGTCAGAAATACTTTCATGTCTGACTCACTTGGGCTCGAGCTGTAGCTTAACATTGCCCTGTGCCTCAGATGAAGAAGTTGAAAGGGATTCCTTTCAAAGCCCAGTGTCTGGCTCAGGATGAAAGGCAGCTGAGCAGCTCATTCTAAGTTGCATTCAGTAATTACATAAGTAACCCTTTAAACACTAGATATGCAAATCACGTGCTATTCTTCCTATAATTACTTTGCGTACACGGTTTGATAAAATCCCAAGATTGTAATACATGTTTATGAGAAGATTAGCAAATACGATTTGTTTCTGAATGGAAGACTGGGAATTGGAGGTTTGCAGTTGCTGTGAGAGGCTGTGAGGGAGCTGTGTGGGGGGATGGAGCCCAGACTAGGGTGAGGAGAGGGCTCTGGGTGTGGCCCCAGTCCTTCGGATGTTGCTTCTGCCCAGCTTTATTCAAATGCCCTGGGAGTCCCTCGTCCCTGGTTTGCCTGCTACGGGCTGGAATGAGCAATTTCTCTGTCTGCCTGGGCTGGAAATACCTTGCTGTGCATTTCAGGGGTTTCTGCTCTTGTCTAAAGTTAATGGAAAGAGCAAGATGGGGTTGGGGGGTTGTCCACACCAGGCTTCCTCGCACTCATCCCTTTTCTCTTGAGAGGGAAGAGTGAGTTAAGTTCAGGTCAGCTGGCTCTGGCTCTCCTCCCGAAGTAGACCTTTACAAAGAAGTTATCTCAGGCCTGCTACATGCTCATCACAAAAATAATCAAGGAGTTCAAGGAGGTATGAAGATGTTTATGTTGTTTTTGCTTTGTCTTTTTAACTCCATGTCTCACAGAGCCTCTGTTGGAGAGCCAGTGCGCATCCTTCCACACTTTCTTGGCACGTGCAAACACGCAGCCTGTGTCGACGCCACAAGCGCATTTGAACTTTGGATATCATTGAAAAGTACCTTGTTTTGTAACTGACTTCATTCTGTCATCTTTCTTATTTACTGGTCTATTTTCTGTTACTATAACAAAATATTTAAGGCTATACTTTCTTCTTTAGAAACTCAACCCATGTTCTTAGGCCTTTGGAACTGTTTTGTGAAAGGACTGTTGAGTTTGGAACTTTGAACTAGAAAAGCCCTTGGATATCACAAGCAGAGCTGAATGGCCCATTCTGGCAGGAGCTTAGAAGACAAGAATATTGAGAGAAACATGGACAGCAGAGGCCTGGATCATGAGGTTTCAGAGGGGAACAAAGACTGTCAGGACCTGGGATGGGGCAGTTCATGTTATATGCTCTCAAAGAAATTGGCTGCACTCTGCCCATGTCCAGAGAACTTGAATGGTGCTGAGCTGAAATGTAATGGACTAATTCATTGGTGGAGGGAATCCTAAGGCAGAACACCATGCGAGCTGGTGCAGAGAAAGCAGTTGTACTTGCTGAGGAGATCAGCATCATAGGTGAGGTGCCCTCAGGTCAAGAAGACCCCTTGCACCAGAAGGGAGGCTCTCCTCATGACATTACAAAGTCATACGAAGGAAGAAAGCCTAAACTGAGAAAGTTCCCCCTAAAATACAATTGCCTAGGGCAGTGTTTTGCCAAGGCCAGCCTGGAAGGCATACAGCAAAGGGGAAGGTTTCATTCCAGGCTGGCAGAAGTAGCAACGTCATCCACGTGGTACTGGTTTTGGAAGGCATGAAAAGTGCAAGACTGAGGAGGTTGTTGAATACCGCATCATAGTGCCAGAGAACCGCAGAGGCCAGGCGGTGGGCGGCAGGGCCACAGTGACTGCCGGGAGACCTCAAGAAGCCGTTGTATGAGGCCATGAGGTGAACTGTGAATTGCGCTAGAGACACAAGGATGTTGGAGGTGCTTAGCAAAAGGATGTTGACCAAGGAAAGCTTCAGATTTGGAATGGAGCTGCCCCAAGAGGGCTGTGAACGCTGCAGGATGCAGAGCTGTCGGAGCGGAGCTACCCAAGTGATCTGGAGCCTGGATGATCTTATCATGAGCCCCACGTGCTGGACATGCAGCTACAGGATCTGGAGCTTGCCATGTTGACCTTCAGTCCTGCTTTGGTCTGATCTTTTCTTGCCATGTTCTCATTCCTCCTTTTTGGATTGGGAGTGTTCACTCTGTACCTCTCCATGTTGAAACTATGGGTTTTTTTTTTTGTTTTGTTTTATTGTTTAGGTATGGTGTCACTCTGGCCCAGACTGACCTGGAATTCACTATGTAGTCTCAGGCTGGCCTCGAACTCATGGTGATCCTCTTATCTCTGCCTCCTGAGTGCTGCAGTTAAAGGCATGCGCCACCACGCCTGGCTTGAATGTAACTTTTTGACATTACGGGAGTTCACAGAGTTTCCCAGAGTCTCAGAAGAAACGGACCAGCCCACCCACATGACTCACCATGTGGAGTGAGGGAGAGGGCAGAATGGCCGCTGTTCAACAGCTCAGGGATGAGACAAGCAGCAGCAAGTGGACTACAGTCTGGAAGTTATTTGACTTAGCTCCCGAGTTTTATGTCCTTAAAGCTTGGAGACCAGAGTGAGTACAGTGGCCAAATACACGAGCGAAGGCAACTTAAGGAAGGAAGAGTTTATGTCGCTTACGGTTTGAGGCTACAGCCCAGCACGGAGGGCAAGGCGTGGTGGCAGGAGGATGAAGCAGAGGCCACATCTGTTCTTCATTTATTCAGTCCAGGACGCAAGACTATGGAGTGGTGCTCCCCACAGTGAGGGTGAGTTTTCCCACCCCAGTTACCCTAACCTAGAAACTCCCACACAGACTTACCCCAGGATTTGTTCTGTCAGATTGCCAAGTGTGATCAGCTATCACAAGTCTGCATACTGCCAGGTCAACACACCCCATTTAAGGGGTAACCTTCCACCCCTTGTCCCCAAAGGCCCATGACCATCCCAATAAACTGTCCAACTTCAAAATTCCTCATAGTGGGCTAGAGAGATGGCTTAGTGGTTAAGCACTTGCCTGTGAAACCTAAGGACCCCGGTTCAAGGCTCAATTCCCCAGGACCCACATTAGCCAGATGCACAAGGGGGCGCATGTGTCCGTTTGTTTGCAGTGGCTAGAGGCCCTGACGCTTCCATTTTCTCTCTCTCTCTCTCTCCATCTGCCTCTTTCTCTGTCTGTCTCTTTCAACTAACTAAATAAAAATGAACAAAAAAATTTTGTTTAATGTCTTCATAGTCTTCGAGTTCCAGCTCTGTTCAGAACTGTAAGTGCAGAGTCTCCTCAGGGAGAGGCGAGGTCTTTGGGAGTGAGGGGTGCACACGGTGACCATCTTTACACAGCCCACGTTCTTCCGTGCTTGGAGGGGCGAACGTATCAAAGCGATCACTTGCTCAATATTTGACAACTATAGGTGCCTCAGCTTCCACATGCACAAAGTGGAGGCTGAAATCTCACCATGAGAACAGAAGGGAGGCGCACAGTGCAGGGCAGCATGAGAGCCCGTTGCCACCCATCAGGGCACTGCCCTCGTTGTCTCCCGCCAGTGCCAGCCTGCCTCTACGTCTGTCAGCCATGGTATTGCTATGAGCTGCGTTCTTCTGGTTTCTGTGATTTAGGCATGCTGGGATGCCTGTCGCCTGATGAGTTGGGGCACTAGCTGCTGTCTGTCTGCCGTGATGGAGGGGAGGCAGGGCCGCTCCCTCTGCTTGTGCCTCGTCCGTCTGCACTACTGAGACCTTGCTTGTTATACGGTGACTTCTCTTCATGAAGCTCGATTACATTTGCCTTATTTTCTGTTATGTGTACAGGCTTACCTTCAAGATATCTTTCGTTCTGAAATGTCAACATGAAACCTGCCTAGGACAGAAATCACATCTGCATGACTTATGTTGGGCACTTTTCTAAGCAACATGGTCTCTCAGGTGGCCTCTAGCTAGTTGGTCACCATGCACTGTCACTGTCCCACGCTCCTTTCCTTCCCCTAGCATATTCCCATTGGGCTAAAGTCACTTTCTTCTCTCCAACTTTTAAAAATATTTTATTTATTTACAAGCAGAGAGAGCCAGAGAAAGAGAAAGAGAGAGCATAAGTGTGCCAGGGCCTTTAGCCATTGCAAATGAAACTCCAGATGCACGAGCCACTTTTGTATCTGGCTTTACAAGGGTACTGGGGAATTGAACCCAGGTTGTTAGGCTTTGCAGGCAAGTGCCTTAACCACTGGGCAATTTATCCAGCCCCTCCCCAACTTTTTCATAATAAATTTTGAATTTTTAAAAAACTATTTATTTTTATTTATTTATTAGAGAGAGAGAGAAAGAGAGAGAGAGAGAGAGAGAGAGAGAAGAGGAATATGGGCATATCAGGGCCTCCAGCTGCTGCAAATGAACTCCAGACTCATGCACCACCTTGAGCATCTGGCTTACGTGGGTCCTGGAAAATCAAACCTGGGTCCTTTGGCTTTGCAGGCAAGTGCCTTAACTACTAAGCCACCTCTCAAGCCAGAATTTTCTAAATTTTGATCCTATCTGGATCTTTCCCTCACATTTGATTCAGGGCTGCAGTTATATTCTCGTTGCTGGGACGACACTCAACCAGAGCTAGCTTCTGGGAGGAAAGAGTTCATTCAGGCGTCCAGCTCTGAGGGGAAGTTTCCTCATGGTGGGAAAGCATGGCACAAGCAGGAGGCTAGCCCGCATCTTGGCACACATCTGGGAGGAAGGAAGTAATGTAAGCTGGACTACTAAACGCCAAGGTCCACTCCCAGTGACACACCTCTTCGAGTAAGGCTCCCACTCCCAAAGGCTCCACCAGCTGTGGACTGAGCACGAGGCTTAGTCACAGGCACGGGGGGCTACGGGAGGCTCTCTGCATTCAAACCACCAGTCAGGGCTCAGAAGCTTCTAACGCGCTTCTCTCCAGCCTTGCTGATGCAGAGTCAGATGACGGCCACAGCCTCCTGGGCTTTGTCTTGCCGGTCACCTTCTGAATGGTTCATGGCTTGAGAGTTCCTCGATTTCACAGGATGAGTCAGGAAGTGATGCTGGGGAGAACTGCCCTTGAGCAGCCCTGCCCCGGCCTTGTGCAGAACAGAAGTCTTCCTTGGCTCCCAACGCCCTTTGACAAGCTGCGTGTCTTGTTCCTGACTCCTTTTCTGGGCCCCTCTGTGGAAGTCCCATCAGATCAACATTAGGCCTCTTGTTGGCTTCTTCCTGTCGCTAAAATCTCTTTCACATTTTCTGTTCCACCCTCTTCCCGACAGCGATTAGAGGGATATCACTCCTCAGTGAGCTTACCCACAGACAGCAGAGGACACTTGTTAATTTCCTTCCTTTAGGGAGATGCTATGTTCTCTAATTTCCCTAAGAGCTCAGAGTGGAGTTGCCCAAGATTCATTTAACGTTTTTTTGCCTAGGTATATGTGTGCATGTATGTGTGCATGCATGTCTGTGTGTGTGGGGGGGTGCACAAGTGTGTGTGAGAGCACACGAGTGTGTGCATGTGCATGTGGAGGCCCGACATCAATGTGGGGTGTCTACTCAATCACTCTTCACTTTACTCTTTGAGAGTGCCTGGGTCACCTGAACCTGGAGCGCATGGATTTGTCTAGATGAACCAGCTAGCAGGCCCCAGGCACCCTCCTGTCTCCACATCTCCAGAACTGGCGATGGGGTTGGAAGATCCTGCCTGTCACCACCCCTGCCCTCCAGCCATGACCAGGGGCAGTGAACAGGACTGGATGGAGGCCCAGTGCTCTGCCTTGTTTGCTTGTTTGTTTGTTTGGTTGAGATAGGATCTCCCTCTAGCCCAGGCTGACCTGGAATTCACTGTGTAGTCCCAGACTGGCCTCGAAGTCACAGAAATCCTCTTACCTTTGTTTCACACAGTGTTGGGATTAAAGGCATGCTCCACCATGTCTGACCATGTTGATATCCAAGAACTATGTCCTTGTTGTTGCCATGACAACAAGGGAACGGGTGATGCCATCTTTAGTGAGCTTTCACTTGCCTTGCCTGCCTCATTCATGCACCCAGCCAATAAGGGCCTGCCTTAGTCTATGTAACCCTGTCCACAACCTTTTTTTAAAAATATTTTTCTCAAATTTTATTAGCATTTTCCATGATTATAAGAAGTATCCCATGGTAGTACCCTCCTTTGCCCCCACTTTCCCCTTTGAAATTCCATTCTCCATCATATCCCCTCCCCATCTCAATCAGTCTCTTTTATTTTGATGTCATGGTCTTTTCCTCCTCTTAGGATGGTCTTGTGTAGGTAGTGTCAGGCACTGTGAGGTCATGGACATCCAGGCAATTTTATGACTGGAGGGAGCACGTTGTACGGAGTCCTACCCTTCCTTTGGCTCTTACATTCTTTCCGCCTCCTCTTCCGCAGTGGGTTGATTGTTAAGACTGGCCAGATGCACTCACTGGAGGAACACCTGCTCCATTTGTACTCCAGCCACCTGACCTGCTCTGTTCATGGGTCCTGGTCCCGCTCCTGCCTCAGAGAGAGACTGGCAGGCTCCCGGCTTTTGACGGAACCCACTCCTCTGGCAGGCCCTGGGTCCGGCTTCAATGAGACCCCTCTTGGCTGGCATCCCAAGGCCTCCCAAGGCTCTAGAGATGTAATGTTTACCAGAAGCCCTTCGGTTGGTGTCCCGCCACCATCAAGAGTCCAGGACTGTCGCTTGCACCTTTGCACCCGCCTGTCAGCACCCCACGGCCGCCAGGAGCCCAGCGCTGTCTCTGCCGCTTTGAGTTGTCCTGCGTGAATAAGGTCCTCCTCATCTGTCACTCCTGACACTCATCCACTTCGTTCTTCAGAGTGGTGACATAGCCTGATAGGATGATGGGGAAGTAAGTGCCTCGTGCCGGGCCTTCACGTGCGTTCTATGTGGCTGAGCCCAGGTCCTCATCCTTGTGTGGCAAGCACTTTACCTAGTGAGCATCTCCCCAGCTCCTTCTTTTGTAAACACTTCTGAGTCTCCCTCCATTGAGTTTCGCTTTACACAGCTTGTTGCTTCCTCACACGCTGTTCTTTCCAGAGTGCTTAGTGATGGTGGTTCTGGGTTCTTGCCTGTGAGTGAAAGGACCATTAGACCAGTACAGGGAGTGGCAGGTGACACGGCCTGCGGCTCTCCAGCTCCCCTTCTGAGCAAATGGGGTCTTCACCTCCTGGGGAAGCGCAGGGTCAGTGCCTTTCAGCGGGGACTTGGATGTGCTGGCTGTACCAAAAGCATCCTCCTCAGAGAGACCTGGGGCACTGGTCCTTGACATTAACCCAAGAGAAGCTGAGCTGCTCCAAGCCAGGCTTTTGTGAGGCCACCACATGCTGTCGTGTGGCTCCTGTGGATTGTTTCAACTGCTCAGAGTCGATCCATCTTTGTCCTGCACATTATTACCTTTCACTGTACTTGAGCCTTCTGGAAACTTCTTTGTATGATGTCCTTGCTTCTTCCCTCTTTGTCTTGCTTGTTCATGCTTCCTCCTTCTTTACCCCTAAGACATTGTATTCACAGTGGGGTTTACGATGGCTGCCTTCTCATTGCATTTCAGTGTGAACTTGGAGAAGTGGGGGATGCCAGTGTTCGGGTCTCAAAGGTCCACCATCTCCACTGGAACATGAGAGCTTAGGATAAGAAGTAATTGTTATTTGAGGAATAGGGTGATAGTGGTCATCAACATTACACAGTGGATCCTTGTCTCCTCATTGAAGGTTACATGTGAGATAACCTTGGCAAGTCTTTCAAGTTTCTGAGCCTCAGTTTCCTCATGGACTGAGTGGTCTCTTGAAGCCCATGGTGATCCATGTGAATGGAATGAACTGGATCAGGGGATGTCTCTAGTGAATTCTAATTGTCAATCAAATACTGACAACCAGTGATCACCCACTGCTGAGGTAAAGGCAGCAGTCCAGGGCATTTAAGCACCTAAATAAGAGAGAGGATTTTAGGAGCTTGGTAGCTCTAGCCCCACCATCGCAGAAAAGTGCCCATCTCTCAACATTCTTTACTTTCTGAATATGTTAGACATTGCCTCAAGCTGTCTCTCGTCACAGCTCTGGTCCAGGGTCCTCCTGGCTTGTTTATTGCATACCACTAGCTTTCTGTGAATGACACGTTTCAGGGGTAATGAACCAAAACTGGGGTCCAGGCAGAGCCAGGCTAGAAATGAAGCTATCTTGGGCCTTTTGTGAGCGGTGTGCCTTTCATATCCTGGAGACCAGCACGCCTTGCTGCAGACAAAACAACCCTGGATTGACAGGCTGATGCGGAGATTAGGCATTCCGACAAATCTCCTAAAATACGTGACCTGCAGTCTGATACCAGCAAACCGTCTGGGCTCCGGGTGTGCCACTGGTGCCTATGGAACCAGCCATGGTGATGGTGTCATTGCAACAGGGCATAACAGCCAAGACAGTGGCATGGTGACAGTGACTTGTGGTGCAAATAAGGTCCTGTTAGGGCCCCGCAAGGTCCCTGTCTGAGAGAACACCCCTCATTCTGTAGACCTGCCTAGTAGCGCTGAGCCCCCTCCTGGTCCTCTACAACCAAGATTACCTATTTTAATGAATTAAGTGTATCTATGTCCCCCTCCTTGAAACTCAAAGTTGGAGTCCCAATCCCTGGCCTATGTGGAAGATTGGGATTTGATGAGGTCATGAGGGAGGAGGTCCTCATGGTAGATACAATGCCCCCATGAGAAGAAGAGGAGAAGAAGGTTGTTCTATCCAGGGTGGTCTGTTATGATTTATAATCATAAATTTCATTGCCTCTGGCCTGTCTGCTGGCAGAATGTCAGACTGATCAGGTGAGCCTGGGCAGATGCTGCTGTGCTTTCAGCGGCATCAGTGGGATCCCGCCTGCCCCGCCCCCCACTCACTGCTGTCTCTGCGTGAAGAGGCCCGCTGGCTGGCCAGCCTTGACAGTGATGACAGGAGTGAGGTGGCCTTTGTCCTCTGGCAGGAACAGGCAGTCACTTAGTTTTGAGTAACTGTCCTCTGCTGGTTCTTTGATACCCTGTGAGCTCTGATAGGCCACAGTCTGAGGGAAAACTATGGGGACAAGAGCAAGAAGAAGTCAGAGTTTTGTGCCACCCTGGGCTTACTGCCTCAATCCTCTTTGAATGTGAAGTTGTCATTGGCAGCTGAGACCTGGTCATGCCAAGCGGCATGAAGTTCATCAGCACTGGAGAGTTGGGCTCTGCTGGGCGAGGTCTGCTATCAACACGTGCCGGGTCCAGGTGGGCAGCCCTCTGCGCCATGCTAGCACTAGAGCCCAGCGAGGCCAGGTGTAGCTTCTGCCCTCTCCAGCAGCAGCCTGTCCTCCTCTGGCGAGGTCACATTTTAATCTGCATCTGCTGGGGCCACGGAGAGTCCCCAGGAGCGTCCTCGGTCCCCAGGGAGAGGAAGCCTACCTCGGGTGTAGACTAGGAGGCCCAAGGTCATGATGGGGGACGGTTCTCACAGGTACGCGGTGTGTTGAGCGAATGCTCTTCAAGTGGGAGACTTCAAGGGTGGCTTGGAGTGCAATTTTCCAGGCTTGTGGTTGACTGTATTGATCTCCTGAAACAGATTGAAAACGCAATTGTCTCTAGTCTGTGGAATAGCAGTTCATCTTAAAGCTCTCCCAGCCCGTGTCCAGAATTAGAACTGTCTGCTTTTGACATGCCTCGTGTGGAGGCTGCCAGGCGGCAGCTGGGTCCTCTGAGCCGTGCCCTCCTCTTCTAGAACACAGCCAAACGCCGCGCTCTGCGACTGCCCCTCGCGATGCGGCTGCGAGCCGTGGGGCAGCAGTGAGGCACCCCTTCAAGCCACTTCCAGGTCCCGGTAGCCCAAGTACACACCGCTGCTGACACCTCTGTGCAGTGAGACACTTGGCACATTTTGATTTTCACAAAATATTCCAGACTACATTCGCCCATGACGGACACAGGGGTCTCTTTTCTCCCCGGCAAAGCGCGAGCGTGTGGGTTCTGTCACGGTGCAGTGTCGCATTGTTCCTGAGTCCTTTCTCTTGGCAGTGTCACACGCTTGTACAGTGCCAGAGATGTTCCTGTCTGTCTGAAGCAGATGTTGCAAAGGAAGGCTGTTTGGAAGGGATTAGAGATGTTGCCACAGGAAGCACTGAGGGCCAGAGCGACCATGCTGCAGGCACCGCGAACTCTGGTGCCGCCCCGTGCACGGCCCACGGCAAGCTCTGCTTGGCTTTTGGATGGCGATGTTCTTATCCACGTGCCTGGGGGTGGGGGGCCAGGGGCCGTGGGAGTGGAGCCCATGGCTCTAAGTTACCAGCAGGGGAATGGCACCCACAGAAATACCGGCCTGCACTGCTCCGCTCCCACTGCCGGCCTCCTCCTGCTGCCCCACCACACTGTGGAGCCTTGGTAACAGGGACAGTCCCCTTCAGGCAGGGAGGACAGTGGCTATGGCCACTCTCAAGGCTGGGCTCCAGGGTCCATGGCTCCTAGGACCTGGAATGTGAGGAGGTCTTTAGTGCACACACACAGCCCTGCCTTCACCCCGACTTCACGTCCAGGATTCATTTCTCACCCACTTCCTTAGTGTGCAGGAGAGAGGAAGCACTCGAGGTCTCTCCAGTTGAAAGGTGTTGGTTCAGCAATCAGGGTAGCAGCGAGGAGCCCGGACTGTGGAGGCACATTACTTTTTTCTTAAAATTTTTCTTGGACAATCTCACACATGTTTACAATGAACTTTGATCAATTTTGCTCCTTCATTACCCTCATTCATCCCCTCCCCATTCCTGCTGTATCCCTTCTTCTTCCCAATGAATCCTTCCCTACTTTCACGTCTGACTTAAAACCCACCTAGCTAGATTAGGGTTGCTTGCATGAGCAAGCACCACTGGAGAAAATGACTCCTTCCCTCAGCAGCCATGACCTGCCATCAGCTCCTCCTCAGGGAGGGGCGGGCCCTCGTGAGCCCCTCCACCACCCCTGAGGGGGTGTCGATGGGCTCAGCCTTGTGAAGGTAACTATGGCTACTGTGAGCTCGTGTGTGCCGCAGCCACGTCCTGTCCAGAAGAGATGCTTTCAACAAAGCCTGGAGGAGAGAGGCTGGGATACCCCTTTTAAAGCAGTAGAAACAAAGGTTTCCTTACAGTTGTTGGGCTGGCTGGGGGCCTTTCGTAGGGAGCGCTCTGGTGTGTGTGTGGTCCGTGTGCGTGTGTGCCCTCTGCGAACTTGACTTCACTACAGGGACAGAGGCACCGTAGCTTCCTCTTGCTCCTGTCCTCAGCCGCATCTGCACGAGCACCACAGAGCTTCTGCTGTCCTCTGCCTCAGCCACCCCAGGTCCAACTAGTAAACAGGTGCTCCTCTGGGGCCTGCCCCACTGCCCCCCTCAGATGCCAGCATCCAAGAAGCCTTCCTGGCCCACCTGGTCATTCTATGGTCTCAGATGTCCCTGCACATGTCCCCACGGCACCGATCACATCCCAGTGCTGGTCTAGCGATGACAGGGGTGGCCTGGTTCTCCACTCCTCCATGTCACCAGTGATTCTACGGGAAGGTGATCTTACCATACAGGGGACACATGGACAGTCTGGGAACATTTTCTATTGTCACGACTGCAGGTGCTCCCGGCACCCAGTGGGCTGGGATAGGCAGCACAGCAACTTGCAATGCATGGGATGGTGTATTAGTGGCTTGATCTGATGCCATGACCAAATACCTGACAAGAAAAGGCTGGAGAGAAGGCTCAGCAGTTAATGCACTTGCCTGCAAAGTCTAAGGACCCAGGTGCAATTCTCCAGGCCCCACGTAAGCCAGATGCACATGGTGGCACATGCATCTGGAGTTTGTTTGCAGTGGCTAGAGGCCCTGGTGCATACAGTCCACACTCTCTCTCTCTGTGTCTCAAATAAACAAATAAAAATAAATCAGAAAAAAGACGTAGCTTAAGGGAGGAGGGTTTGTGTTACTGCCATCTTCAGAGTGTACCGTCCACTGCAGTGGGAAAGACATGTTGCTGGGAGCAGGGATGTGGTGGTCACATTGCATCCACAGTCACTAAACAGAGAAAGTGAACAGAAAGTTGGCTGGGCTAGGAAACCTCCAGGCCCACCCCCTCTGGTGGCCCATTTCCTCCAGCAAGGCTCCACCTCCTTCCAAGGTTCCACAACCTTCCCAAACACCACCACTAGTTGTGGAATAAGTGTTCAAATATAGGCATCTCACATTCAAACCACAGTAGAAGGTTCCCACAGCAGGGAAGTACCCATACGCTGCAAAACTGTAGTGGTAGCGGGGCGTGGTGGCGCACGCCTTTAATCCCAGCACTCAAGAGGCAGAGGTAGGAAGATCACCATGAGTTCAAGGCCACCCTGAGACTACATAGTGAACTCCAAGTCATCCTGGACTAGAGTGAAACCCTATCTCAAAATAAATAAGTAAATAAATAAATAAAAACTAACTAACTAAAATAACAGTGGTGTTGGGCCTTCACAGCCCCAGGTGCTCTGGACAGATGTCCTAGCTTGCTCACTCCTGTTCTTGATTACAAGCTCATTGTTACTGTATTCAGTAAGTGTTGGTTGTATATTGATGAATAAACATCCACTTTTAAGACTAAAGGAAATCATGGTCTGGGAGATGACTCAACGGGCAAAGGCACTTGCTATGCAAGCATTAGGGCCCAAGTTCAGACAGATCCCCAGAACCCACAGAGAGGCTGGACACTGGAGCAGGCATGGTAACCCTGGCATGCCTATGGTGAGGAGGGAGGCAGACGAAGCTGCCTAAAGCTTGCAGGCCAAGAGAGCCTGGTGAACGGAGTAGTGAACGAGAGAGCCCGCCTCAAACAAGGTGGAAGGTACAGACAGACGCCTAATGTAATCCTCTGACCTTCACATAAGCACCGTGGCATAGGCATGCTTGTGCTCACACGCGTGTGCACGCTGGCACGTGCACACACACACACACACACACACACACAGTGAAGGAAATCACAAGATTTGCCATACCTCTCGCCACAGAATTTGGTCTATCTACTGAAAATCGCCATGGAAACTTCTCTGCCCCTCACACCATAGGACTTCCATTTCCATCAAAACATCCCTGTGATGTGGGGTAGGCTGGGTACTCCAGCAGAAGGATTGACCTTGTAATGACGTATCTCTCAGCTGCAACTGCAGTGCATTATTTCATTTTAACATTTTCCCTAAATGTGGCAGTATACTTGTATAGAACAGCTGTGCCAAAGCCACATTGCTCCTCAGATGTTAAAGTAGCCCTGACTTAGGAATCACTCAGCAGAGAACCTTCTCGTTACAATTTCCAGGGGATTCTTCTGTGGCTTGTACAAAGTGACTGGAGTTAGTAAAGAAGAAAATGGGTCTGAAACAATGCCAATAATGTCTCCTGGTGGGATGGAGAGAATTTCCAAGGACAAAAGACACTGAAATTAGCCCTTCCTGGAAGGGGGAAGTGTCCCCTCTTCTGCAATGTTTCCTGAGCCTTGGAGGGGAGTCATCTAGATGCTTCATCTAGGGCTGAGCACTCATAGTCAATCCCAATGCTCTGACCAGAGATAAGTCTCTAAAACTTCTCTGATCCAAGCTGAGAGCAACACTAATCTGTGGACATAAACATAAATATGTGGAAGGCACTTTGCTGGGCACATCATGGCTATTTTAGCAAAACAATAGTCATAGCTTCCCCCTCAGAACCTATGACCTCCCCAGCCATGAGCTTTTGACCAAATTTACCATAGCAGGTATGAATTTCCCCCTGTCAGGTGGGCCTCAAATTCAATCAGAAAGTGGTTGGTTACCCACATAACCATCATGTTGCTATTGCACTAGTGAGCACATCTTGCCTGGGCAGGTCGATGGTATAGCAACTAATTAAGACTGTGGATAACTTGTCTTCCTCAGCAGCCTGCATGGCACCTTCTAGCATGATGAAAGCCAGCCAGCCAGGAGCAAGCTTCCAACTTAGTTCCAACTTGATTTATCTATGTAATGCCACAGAACTGTGTGAATTCCTCAGTAATAGAGTCTTATTGTTTGGCTAGCAGCCAAGAGTGGTAGCAATTGGCTGCATTGTTTTGGGTGCTTCAAGGGCCTGCCTGACCATCAACTCATAGGTCATGATTCTATCTCTGGTACTAGGATTTTTGATTAATAACTGATGGCTTCTGGGCCAGTGTTATTGACTCACGCAGGACACCTCCATTCAAAGTCTTTTTAAAAATGCCATTTTCGGGCTGGAGAGATGGCTTAGTGGTTAAGCACTTTCCTGTGAAACCTAAAGACCCTGGTTTGAGGCTCGATTCTCCAGGACTCATGTTAGCCAGATGCACAAGGAGGCACACACATCTGGAGTTCATTTGCAGTGGCTGGAGGCCCTGGCACACCCATTCTCTCTCTCTTTCTCTCTACCTCTTTCTCTCTCTGTCACTCTCAAATAAGTGAACAAAATTTTTTTTAAAATTCCACTTTCAAAAAAGCTGACAAAGAAGTAAGTTTCCATATGTATAGCCCGTTTTATAATTGGGTTGTTCTTTTTCCTGGTTATTCAGCTTTCTGAGTTCTTTGTGTGTTCTGTGTATTAATCCCTTTTCATATGTTTCATTAGAAAAGCTTTCTTCTCATTCTGTGGGCTCTCGATTCCTTCAGCTGCTTCGTTTTCTTTACTGAAGCCTTCTCACTTCACGAGGTCCCATTTGTCATTTTTGGCCTTACCCTGAGAGATTAGAGTCCTACTCAGGAAGTCCTGACCTATGTATGCCTGTAACGTGAAGTTTATTTTTTTTTCTACTTTTTTCTCTAGAAGTTTCATATCTTGGAATAAACTTAACCAAGAGAGTGAATGACCTCTATAAAGAAAACTTTAGAATATTTAAGAGAGAAATTGAAGAAAAAAGTAGAAAATTGAATGACCCCCTATACTCATGGAGAGGAAGAATGAATATTGTACAGATGGCTATCTTACCAAAAGCAATGTATACATTCAAAGAAATTCCCATCAGAATCCAAATACCATTCATCACAGAAATAGGAACAAAATTCATTTGGAAGCACAAAAGCACTTGGATAGTTGAAGTAATTATGATTAGAATAAACAGACTGCAGAAATGACTTAGTGGTTAAGGCATTTGCCTGAGAAGCCTAAGGACCCGGTTTGATTCCCCAGGACCCATGTAAACCAGATGCACAAGGCGGTCCATGTGTCTGGAGTTCCTATTCAGTGGCTAAAGGCCCCCACATGTCCTTTTTGCCTGGAGTGATGGTGCACACCTTTTAATTCCAGCACTTGGAAGGCAGAGGTAGGAAAGTCGCCAAGAGTTCGAGGCCACCCTGAGACTACATAGTAAATTCCAGGTCAGCCTGAGCCAGAGTGATACCCTACCTCGAAAAACAAAACAAAACAAAACATAAAAACTAATAAAATAAAATAAACAAATAATTAACAAACAAATACATAAATAAATAAGACTGGAGGTATCACCTCCAAAGCTGATTTCAAGCTACACTACAGAGCCATAGTAACAAAAACAGTGTGATCCAGGCACAAAACAGACATGGAGATCAATGGAACAGAATAGACAATCCAAATATAAACCCGTGCAGTTTAACCACTTGAATTTTATGAAAATGCTAAAGTTACTCATTGTAGAAAAGAAACCCTCCTTAAAAATGCCACTGGGAGAGCTGGAGAGATTGCTTAGCAATTAAATAGGAAAACCAAATTCATTTGGAAGCACAAAAGCACTTGGATAGTTGAAGTACTTATGATTAGAATAAACAGACTGGAGAAATGGCTTAGTGGTAAAGGCATTTGCCTGCATGGCCAAAGGACCCAGGTTTGACCCACGTAAGCCAGATGCACAAGGGGTGCATGCATCTGGAGTTCATTTGCAATGGCTGGAGGCCCTGGAGTACCCATCTGTCTCTTTTTCTACCTGCCTGTTTCTGTATCTCTCTCTCAAATAAATAAAAATAAAATATTTTAAAAAATATTTTTACGTATTTATTTGAGAAAAAGAGTGAAGAGAATATGGAAACACCATGGCATTTTGCTTCTACAAACAACTTCCAGATGCATGCAAGCACTTTGTGTACTTGGCTTTGCATGGGTACTGAAGAACTGAACCCTGGCCAACAGGCTTTGCAAGCAAGCACCTTTGAGCGTGGAGGCCTCTCCCAGGCCCTCACTTTCAGCTTTCTTGGACTTCTACACTGCCATCTGTAGCAGGCGTACCAGTTCACATCCTCACCCAAATCATGTAAGGGTCCTTTTTCTCCAGCCCTGCCACGGTTATCGTTTGTCTTTTTGATATTAGCCTTCCTACCAGGTGTGAAGGGGCGTCTTAACCATGGTTTGGTTTGCATTTCCAGGACAATGGTTGATATTGAGCCCCTTATTAAATATCTATTGTTTTTGTATATCTTCTTTGGAAAAATGTCTATTCAGGCATTTTCTCCATTTCAATAGAATTCTTTGTGTTACTGGGTTGAGTTCATTACATAGCCTGTATATTAACTCTTCCTAGTTGTCTACGGTTCGCAAATATGACTTCGCTCTAGAAGCTGCCTTTAAGCTATTTTTTTAAGCAGGGACTTCCGCTAGTTCAGGCTGACCTGGAACTCTCTTAGGCTGTCTTTAAGCACACAGTGATCTTCCTACCTCAGCCTACCAAGTACTGGGATTAAATGTGTGAGCCACCAAATCATCTTAACCTATTATTTTAAATCTGCATGACTAATAGTCACTTGGCTACTTCTCAGAAATGAGATTTGTGAGTTATATTAAAATTCAGTGTGCTTAATTGATATTCACTATTTCAGTTTTTGGATGAGACTAAATTGGGATCAATTCATTAATTAAAATCTGATTCATTTGAGAGAGGTGTTGAGGCAGCTAAAAGGAAATTCATGTGATGTGAAGTCAAGGAGATTAAGGTGATTGCAGATGGGGTAGGAGTGGGGAAAGTTATCTATGGAATCAATAGGGAGCATGGTCCAGGATGTTGTGAAGGCCACTGAGTGAAAATCTGGGGCTCTCTGGTTTTCTACAAAGCAGAGAGAATCTGAGATGAGAAAGCAGAGAAGAGCTGTAATACTCATTTTCGAGACTGTAGCAGTCAGCATGGAGTTATTCAATAATATCAGGAACCCTTTTGTTCAGGCCCAAGAATGATGGAAATGAGTTTACATTAAGTTCAAAACAGTTTGGGGCTGGGGAGATGGCTCAGCAATTAAAGGCACTTACTTACAAAGCCTGAAGCCGGAGTTTGATGCCCTAATACTCACATACAGCCAAATGCACAAAATGGTGCATATGTCTGTAGTTATTTGAAGCAGCAACAGGCCCTGGTGCTCTCTCTCTCTATTTTATAAATAAATAAAATGAAATAAAACAGTTTCCATAAACCTAATTACAAGAAAACACCAGCTTTAAGCCTCTGTGTAGTTGCCATGCCTATAGAATTGAAGAGACATCTGTCAAGTCTGGAGTGGCAGTAAGAAAAACTTGAAATAACCAGAGTCCAGAAGACAGTTGACCTGCTGACCAGCTTGTGTCCATGTCCACAGTATGCAAACCAGTGGGAATTACTGGCTTCATTTCTAATCAGCTAGCCACCAAAACTCCAAAGAAGGAGCAAGAAAGGATGTCCATCTCCCCACTGATGATGCCTCAGCAGCAGGCTGCAAGCCGGCAAAAATTTTCTCCCATTCAGTGGATAATCTGGCTCTGCTTATGGTATGTTTGTGCAAAAGCTTTTTAGTTTCATGAGATCCTATTGGTTGAATGGTTGTTTAATTTGCTGGGATACTGGAGTTTTCTTCAGGAAGTCTTTTCCAAGTCCTATATTGTGGAGAGTGCCTCTTATATTTTTTCTTCAGTAGTTGAGGAGTTTTAGGTCTTATATTGAGGTCTTTAATCCATATGGACTTGATTTTGGTGTATGGCAAAATGATTGTGTCTAATTTCATTTTTCAATATATGGTTATCCAATTTGTCTAACACCATTTGTTGAAGATGTTGTCTTTTCTCCAGGCTACATTATTGGCAACTTTGTCAAAGATCAAGCAGCAGTAGTTACTTGACTTAAGGTCTAGGTCTTCAATTCTGCTCCATTGGTGTATGTTTCAGTTTTTATTCCAGTACCATACTGTTTTTGTCACTATGGGTTTATAATATAGCTTTAGATTGGGTATGCTCATACTTCCAGAGGTGTTTTTTTTTTTTTTTTTTCCTGAGGATATGTTTGGATATCCAAAGCTTTCTTCCATTCCATATGAATTTTAAGATCATTTTTCAATGTGTGTGAAGAATGATGCTGGTATTTTTATTGGTATTGCATTAAATCTGTATGTTGCTTTTGGTAGAATTTCCATTTTCACAATATTAATTATACCTATCCAAGAGCTTGGGTGGTCTTTCCATTTTCTCAAATCCTCCTCAATTTCTTTCTTGAGTTTTTTAAAAAATGTTTTCATTATATAGGTCTTTTGCATCCTTAGTTAGTGTTATTCCAGGGTACTTATTTATTTATTTACTTACTTATTTGCTATTGAAAATGGGACAGCCTTACTGAGTTCTTTCTCTGTATAGTTGTCCTTTCACATAGAAAAGCTTTCCTTTCCAGGACCTTCTGGCTTTCAGGGTTGCCCTTGAGAAAGCTGATATAATTCTGATGGAATTGCCTTTGTATGTAGTGAGTTGTTTCTCTTTAGCTGCTTTTAGCATGCTGTCTTTACTTTTGTTGTCAAGAGTTTTAACTATGACGTGTCTTGTGGAGTTTCTTCTTTGGTCCTGTCTGTTTGGTGTTCTGTGGACTTGTTGTATCTGGATGGGCCTCTCTTTAGAGAGACTCAAAATTTTTCTTCATTAATTTTATTGAATATGTTCTCTATGCCACTGGCCTG
This sequence comes from Jaculus jaculus, assembly GCF_020740685.1. Classification (NCBI taxonomy): domain Eukaryota; kingdom Metazoa; phylum Chordata; class Mammalia; order Rodentia; family Dipodidae; genus Jaculus; species Jaculus jaculus. The sequence goes on along the minus strand of NC_059111.1, from coordinate 112,775,657 downwards.
GATTTATTGTCCTTCTGGTAAACCCATGATCTGGATGTTTGGTTATTTTAGGGTATTCCACAGTTCCCTCACATTTTGTTCATTTGATTTTTTTGAACTTAGCAGATTTAATTGTCTTCCAGGTCACAGGTCTGTCTTCCACATGAGTAACTCTGTTGGTGAGGGGTTCTAAAGAGGGTTTTATAATTTCTATTTGATTTTTGTTTTCTGTTATGTTATTTTACATCATATCCATCTCTTTTTTGAGGTACGATTTCAATTCAAGTTCTGATTTTCTTGATGTTTCCTGGAATTCATTCTTGCATTTGATCAATTTTTTCCTCAAACTTAATCAACTGATTGTTGAGATCTTCCATTTCTTGACTCACCTTCAATTTAGTCATATCTCTTTGGAGGGTTCTAATGTTTTCCTCAATCAGGTTAAGCCTACTGTCAAAGCTAAGTGCTCTAGGAGACAATTCTGTTCTATGTCATTGATATGATTGTTGGTTCTTTGATGATTTGTTTCCAGTTCAGCAATGTTTTTGATCAGGGTCTCATTGGTTGTTGTGTTTTCATTTTGGGAGTGAATTTCTGTTGATTTCTGTATGATTTCACTGGAGGCTTCCATTGAAGGACTCGGCATCCTTGGTGGAGATCTTTCAGTTTTCTGACTTTCATTGGCTTTTTTGCATTGTTGTCTACTCACTTTAGGAAAACTCTTTATTTTATTGAGGAAGAAGCAAATTTTTATCCTTTGGCCCATGTGCCCTTTGACTCAGGTGATCAGGGATGTTGGTACCCAGTGGCCAGTCAGGACACCAGTCAAAAGACCTGATTCCACGTGTCACACAAGGGTCAGGCCTCCCCAGGCCAGGCACAGTGGGACCAACCAGGACCATTAGGGGACTGGAAAGAGCCAGGAAACAGGGGTTTGGCCAACTCACTCCACATTGCCATGTCCACCTGCCCACTCCAGACATGTGCTTTAATGTACAAAGTATATCTTGAAGTCCAAAGGCATAATACAAAAATGGTGTAAATTTTTTCATAACTTAAAAATTATTACACTTAAGAGGTAAGACTTACAAATATTGGATTACTATGCTATATTATGAAAATTAATCTCACCTTTTTATCTTTATGCATATGGATGCTGTTAGAGTGTAGGTTGTGGGCACATGTCTGTATACGTACATGTGAGTGTGTACATGTGCACATGTGAATACATGTGTGTGGAGATCAGAAGTCAACACTGGGTATCTTTCTTAATCACTCTCCACCTTGCTTTTTGATCTCTCAGTGAACCTAGAGCTCATCTAGGTTACACTCTCAAGCCAGGAAGTCACAAGCTTCTCCTATCTCTGCCTTCCCACTGCTGGGGGCACAAAACTTGTACGGTGCACACAGTGGCACATGCACTGGAGTTTGTTTGCGGTGGCTGGAGGTCCTGGTGTGCCATTCTCTCTCTCTCTCTGCCTCTTTCTGTGTCTGTCACTTGCAAATAAATAAATATAACAAAATAAAAAATACACATATACCACACTAACATTTTACACATACTAAAGTAAAAAATAAAGGAAGGAAAGGAGAGAAAGAAATGTCTAGAACATGTAATCTATGGACTTGGCAGCAGCGGGTGGGCCTGGGCCTGGGGAGACCATGTAGTGGGAATGCTGCTCATAGGCTTCTATTAGGGTGATGATACTCTGGTAGACCTTGGAATGATCACCCATGCTAGGGACTTACTAAAGACCACAAGATTACACACTTCAGTGCTATGTGAATCATGTCTCAATGAAGCTGACCTAACTTCAAGAAAGCTACCTTGGAGCCAACGCATATTGCTCTGAGTGGGCTGGGACAATGGCTGGCAGCAATGCTGTCTTCTCTGGGCAAGCACGTGGGTACTCCAGGCTGACCAGTGAGGTCTTAGATGTTCCTAGGGGCTCTGGCACCATCTCCTGATCTTTCCTGTGTTCCCAGAGCCCTGGGGAGAGGACACTTCTGCTCACATCAAACTGACCTTCTAAAGAGGAGGCAGGAGGTGGGGAGGAGGTTCCTCAATTTCCTGTGTGAATAGGAGGCTCTTAGGCATGTGACCTGAGTGGGAATCTCCCCTAAAGAGGAGAGCTCAGGCAGGGCACAGCCCAACCACATTGGCAGTGACTCAGGCCTGTGTTTGCTGCTGGCAACCCACTAGATGATCCCCACCATCCATGCCCTGGAAAGAACACTCTGCCTTGCCCAATTCCCATTTCCCATAGGCCTTTGACATAGCTACAGTTTCATGTGAAGAGCCATTGAAGGCCTTCTGGAACCTGGCTGTTCTCTAAATGAACTCTGGGGTTCTCAAGTGCTTTTGGCCAGGAATCACTCATTGGCAAAGAGATAGGTCTTTCAATGTGGACTCCTCTATGTAGATCCTTCCAGAAAAGCACCAGCTTCCCAGGCTCTCTCCACCTTCCCTGTGCTGTACTCTTCCTCCATGGTGACCACATTGTCATGTTTCCAAAATTCCCTGACTTTCCTGAACTGGCCCTGCTTGTAAGAGCAACACACTGCTCAGAGGAGCCCTGTGCTCTTTGTCACAGCACTGCTCCTCCCCGAGGCCCCTGTAGTCCCAGGTTCCAGGGAGCTTACAAGGTCCTCTCTCTGTTGAGAAGGACTTAGACCTGACCTGGAAAACAACCTGTTTGGGCCTGACGTAATGTCTTATGGGATTCGTTAGGAGTTTGGCATTAGAAAACAGGGATTGAGGGGCTGGGATGCCAGGGAGGGTAGCAGGTGGAACAGAGCCCAATCTTTTCCTGGGTGCCAGGTAGGGGTGGGGCAGCCCAGGGTGGGAGACAGGTTAGACAGGAAATGGGAGACTCTGGTGATGGGCATCAAGTGAGACATTAATGCTGCACTGTAATCAAGAAGTGACAGGGAGCCTGCTGAGGGTGAGCCCTGCCATTGACTTGTGGGCACTGATTCTTCTGAGGGTAACACTACCCAGCTACCAGTGTCCACGGACAGTGTCTCTGTGGGGATCTCTCTAGGGACCCAAGCCCATCATCACACAGACAAGGACATTTTCCTTGTGGCTATCTCACTTATTCAAACTCATTTTTGGGGGAAGGAGGACAGCAATGATACTACATGGAGAACAGTGAGTGGGGGCAGAGACAGAGTGTATGATCGAGGCAGGAAAAACCCAGGATGCCTGTGTGCCTATGGCCACCCCTTACACTTCAGTGGGCTGAGGGAAAGACAGAACTGGGGCTAGAGCCTTTGGCAAGAACCCTGTCCAACCTCCTTGGTATGGATGGAGGCACATAGCCATGAGTCCTCAAGACTTAAGCTCCCATTCTCAACACTGGAGAAAGTGTTCTGAACAAGACAGATTTCAGAGGTCCTTTGAGGCAGAGAAAGAACTGGTAGCAACATGAATTGCAATGTCTCTGAGACCCAGGGCTGTGGAGAGTATCTATTTGGATTGCCATATGGGATGGGGCTAGGAAGTGGGGTTTGAAGGACCTCCATTTGGAGATGAGTCTCTGAAAGTTGTCTTTCTCCCCATGCACAGACCCTTCCAAGTACACATGGGGATGGCCCCTTCATCTATCTCACCTTCTCCAATAAAAATATAATTTGCACATGTGCTGGAGTAAAAATAAGTAATAAATAAAATCTGGTAAAAGATCTGAAAGCCTGATAGTCACCAGCAGCCTTTCGAAAGGCTTGAGTGTTCCCAGGTGCTCCAGCCATGGCAAGGGACGGAGTTTGGAGCAGGAATTGGCAACACCCTGTACTATATCAGGACTTTCTCAGGCCATTGTGTAAGCTGCTGCATCCCCCACCTGTGACAAAGGTCACCCAGAAAAGAGAAAATAACCTGCTAGACTCTGTCTAGGATAGCAGATTCAGAAATCATCTTTGGCAACTATGTCCTACCTTTAAACTTCAACATGATCTCCCTGCCACTTTCTCAGTGTTAGGAGTACACACTGGGTTATTTTCTCAGACTGAGGCATGAAAGCTCCAGGATGCAGGGTTCTTGGTGCCATGACCCCATTTTACAGGAGGAAAAGAAGCCATGTGGCTTTGGGCATGCCAACTAGAAAAGGGACTAGGTCCAATAACTTTGGATTGCTGATTCATTCTCTTTGATACAACAATTTTAATTTTAGGTAACTAGATCCTTCTTTGAGAAAGAAGTGGGAGTTTCTCATCCTGGAACCCATTCTGCTTTTCTTTTTTGCTGAGAGAATTATAAGGGAAAATTGGGATAATTTCACTCCACATGATCTTATTTAGGGACTTTTACAGGACCAACAACACCATCACCACTATTATTACTATCATAACATTACTATCACCAAAACCACAGTAACATCATCATCATGTTCACCACGGTCACCAATGTCACTATGACTGTGACCATCACCATTACCAACATCAGCACCACCACAAATTATAATAATCACCATCACCCCCACCATCAGCGCTGATAACCACGTCATCTCCATCACTACCTCCATCATCACATCCACCACTTCCATCAGCACTGACACCACATCATCTCCATCACCACCTCCATCAACCCTGAAACCACATCATCTCCATCACTACCTCCATCACCACACTCACTATTTCCATTAGCACTGAAACCACATCATCTCCATCTCCATCACCACACTTACCACCATCATCAGCCCTGGTGCCATATCATCTCCATCACCACACTCACCACCTCCATCAGCCCTGACACCACATCATCTCCATCACCACCTCCATCACCATGCTCATCACCTCCATCAATGCTGATACCACGTCATCTCCATCACCATGCTCACCACCTCCATCAGCCCTGAAACCACATCATCTCCATCACTGCACTTACCACCACCAACAGCACTGATACCACATCATCTCCATCACCACCTCCATCACCATGCTCATCACCTCCATCAACACTGATACCACATCATCTCCATCACCACACTTACCACCACCAACAGCACTGATACTGCATCATCTCCATCACCACCTCCATCAGCAGCATCTTCCAGTTGACAAACTGAGATGCACTGACCTCACTGTTAGAAGAGCTGGGATTAGAATTGCTTGTCAATTCCCTGTCAGCTATTTGTGCAGTCCAGTTTACAGTAGATTTTTGTGAACTTTGGGTCTATACACAAGTGAGGGAGTGAGGGAGCTTGCACATCTCTTGGTTTGGTAGAAAGTTCTGCACTGCCTGCATGAGTGCTTTGCTGACTTTTCCAAGTGAAACTGGTGTGCCAATCTTAAGTAGAATGGAAGAGAAGAGTCTGATGCCTTTGGACATTACATAGTTGGTGGCTGAGCCACCTCTCTGCACAAAGTTGCGATTCTGCTGCAGACAACCATGAAACAGGCGGAACACTGCATGTTGCCTTTCAATCTGGACCAAGCAGTGCAGTATTTTTTAAGGATAATGTACAGGTGGAGAATGTGACTGCTAATTTCTTCTTGGAGATGATCAAGGGAAAAAAAAAAAGAATAGGGAAGATTTTTTTTTACAACAATTCTTGGTCTGCTTTTTCCTAAGAAAGCTAAAGTCATAATTTCCCAGGGGCAAAGCCTGCCAAAACCTTGCCTTGGAATTGTACATGCCTTTAATCCTGGCACTCAGGTGGCAGAGGTAGGAGGATTGCTGTGAGTGTAAGACCACTCTGAGACTATATAGTGATTTTCAGGCCTGGGCTAGTGAAAGACAAACAAAAAACAAACAAAAAGAATACACCAAATCTCTAACACAGCAAGAAGAAACTTCCATGCAATGAGTCAAATGACAAACCATTTGTCTTTACATTCAAGACAGAAAGCTGTGGAAAATTTTAGGAAAATGGTTCTATTTCAAAAATGAGCTGAATATTGTATCAATTTGGAAAACATGGGCCATAGTTGATCTTTCTGAGAAATGACAGAGGAGAGAATGGGTCTAATGCCTTCTCTACTATCAAGTGGCCCAATGATGGAGGAGCCCTATAGTAAGTGATCCTGGGTCAGTATGTCACTGCTGTGCTCTCATTGAGTCTAGGGGCACTGGTCATGAGATGCCACAGTGTTTTTGTGACTGAGGAAGAAGATGAAGTGCCAGGATACTCTGCATTGTTATTTGGGTTTTTGTTGTTTTGTTTTTTCTTTTGAGATATGGTTTCACTCTAGCACAGGCTGACCTGGAATTCATGTTGTTATTAGTAAGATGTGTTTTGATTTCAGAGATACAGAAATGTGAAATGATGTGCCCGCACCCACTACTGATGTCTATACTATTGAAAGATTTGATAGATACAAACTAGCATGTAAATAAGTGGTAGATTATGGACACATGAGACGCACAACTCTGCAGATAGATGTAGGTAGCTAGACAGTTCTCACGGAACCTGTAGCCAGTCTCTTACTTCCTAACTGATGGCACATATATGAGCTAAATGTTCATTTTTCCAGATATTCTTTTACCAGGTAGACATGATTCTGGCCCACCTCTGCTCTGTAGCTCACTTGTCAACGTCTCCACAGCGCTATTATCTTGATGTTAGCTGAGCGAGGACTGTGCAGGGTCATCTGCTCACAGCACTGTAACACTGTGTTGGGCCACCACTATGGACCAAACTCTGTGCCCAGTCTGGGCTAAGAGCCATCACCAAGGGCCTTGAATGTCCACTGAAGAGCATGAGATGGTGGCAGTTCCAATTGTCCAGAACACCCATGCTCCAGGTCCAGCCCCACTGCACAGGCTCGCGGGATACCTCCTTCCCCGCCTCGTCCCCTGCTCCTCTGAGTTCTGGGTTCCATATGTCTTTTAATAGTCACCCATGAAGTGGTACAGTTCCACACTCACTTTTCTCCTCTGTTGCATCTTGGGCTCAGTTGTGGTACTTGGAATTAAGTGTCCCCTATAAACTCATGTGTTCTGAATGCTTGATTCCCAGCTGATGACACTTTGGTAGTGGAGTCTTGCTGGAGAAGGTGTGTGGTCAAGGACAGGCTTAGGGGTGTTATAGCCAGCTTCCCCTTGCCAGTGTTTGGCTCACTCTTCTGCTGCTGTTTCCTACATGCTGTGGCACGGGTGATGTCCAGCCTCTGCTCATGCCATCCTCTCCTCTGCCATCATGTGGCTTCCCCTCAAGACTATAAGCCAAAAGAAACAAACTTCCTTCCATCAGCTGCTTCTGGTTGGGTGCTTTGTGCTAGCAACAAGAAGGTAACTGCCACAGGGTGTAGCTTTCCTCACTACCTCCAGGGCTCAGCCTCCCTTATGGTACCTGACACCCACTCACGTCACTCACTGAGCAGTGGGCACCATAAAGGCAGTTGACAGGTCTTAATTTCTCTGAATATACCATCTCCCTTTTACTGAGCATCTGGTATCATCAAGAATAATTACAGGGATGGTCCGCAGAGGGGTGAACTACAGATGGTGGTGTTGGACTTGCTGAGCACTCCATGGGCTTCCTGGTGCAGCTGTAAGGTGGAGCACTGAAGCTGGCGTCTTTATTCCCAGCTGGGGGATGTGACAACTCAAGAACCTGCCCTGTTCTCCCTCCTCCACTCATGGTGGCTGTGGAGACCTGTGGTTCAGCCAAGGCAGTGGAAAGTGGGGGAGCCAGTAGAATTGGTTAGACAGAGCCCCACTAACCCACCAGAGCGCACGGGGAAAGTGATGAATGACTTTCACGGAGAGCCACGGTGTGCTTACAGCCAGGCTGGGCCCACCTGAGAGGTGCTGCCGTGTGCACACCCTTCCGCCCGAGCGTGTGTGCAGGAGGGCGGGGAGGGGCGGGCGGGCAGAGGAATTGGAAGCACCAAATGGAAGGAGGAAACTGCTGGCCAAGTGTTCTGCAAAAATTAACACTGGGACTTGGTAGAGCAGAAGAATGGAGGCCGGGTGGAAGGCGTGGCTCTTAACCAGAAGATGGAGGCGTTTGTGCTTCTTGGTGGTGGGACCACACTGGCCAGGGGATAGCTGATGTCCAGGCCATGGGGTGGGAAATCCTGGCACCTCGGAAATCCAGTCAGGACTAGGGGACAGCAACACGGGGAGCCAGAATGGAATGAGGACTCCTTCATAGACATGCCCAGAGATGTGATTCTACAGTGATTTTAATTTCTTCAGGTTGACAAGATGAAGCATAGAAAATAGGACAGTTTCTCTAAGGATGCCAGAAGCCACCAGGGGGTTGAGGAGAAGAGACTCGATTCTACCCGCTGACACCTACCTCCAGTACGGCCTACCCTGAGAACGATAAGGAGACACCTTTCTGTCATTCAAATGACTGGCTTGAGATGCTTTGACATGGAAGCCTTAAAAAAGTAACCCCGAGAGCTGGCTCAACAGTTAAGCGTGTTCCTAGGAAGCACAAGGGCTTGAGGGAGTCTGAGATTGCACAAGTTCAAATCACCAGATCCCACATAAACAGGCAGGCATGACCATGCACATCTGTAACCCCAGTCCTCAGTCTGTGGGGGTGTGGAGCCCAGGGGATTGCTGGGGCTCATGGACCATAAGCTCTAGAATCAGTGAGGGACCCCATGGCAGTGAGGCAAGGGATCATCTGATATTAACCTCTGGTCACAACAGGTGAGCACACTGGATTCTGTGTTAGCACATACACATGCATATCTCACACACACACACACACACACACACACACACACGTACCATGCACATATAAAAAAGTAACACAGAAAATAAGTGATATGATTGTTATCACCTTTAAATGAATCTCATATTTTCCACAACTGCAAAATCATTAGTATAACCCTACAATTAATGCATAAAGTGAGATTGGTAGATACAAATATTTTACAAAAGTAAAAGCTTACATCTAGGATAAAAGTAACAAAAATGTAGTAGAAAAAGTTCTCATTTTCAGTAGATAAAGTAATAGCAAAGCACCCACTTGCTCTTCACAAGGCGTGAACGCACAGTGAGACTGACAGAGAAACCCGAAAGTATCATGTACCCTTAGCAAAAATGGTAAGAAATTAAACAAGCCCTCTGACAGAGCATGCACGTACTTCAAAGGCTACCCATGAACATTGGTCTTCTGTGCCAGCAAATGGTAAATGGGAACAGGAGATGAACAGAGAGTGAGGCGTGGGCCCCACAAGGCCAGTGACTGTGACAGGCCAGGAACTCAAGGACACAGTCGACTCAACGCTAAGCTTCTGAGGTAAAAATAGCAGCATGACCTCCAAGCTTACATTTGGGCCATCTGGGCAAGTCCCAATCACATACATGTTGCTGATGCTGTCAGCCTTTGAAAACATGTTTCATCTGCAGTCACCAGTTTACAGATGGAGAAAGCATGTATCAAAAACTGAGGGACATAATGATGGCCTTGCCCAACATGGTGGGTTAAAGAATGCCCCCCATCAAGATGGCCTAATCTTCCAGACCCGTGACTGTATAACCTCATATGGCAAAAGGGACATTTTTTTTTTCTTTGCAATTGAGGCTAAGATGAAGTTAGCTTGGGCTATGTGGGTGCGGACAATCACAGTTGTCTTTGTCAAAGGCAGAAGTGTCAGAGAGAGGATATGGGGTTATGGGAGGGCAGTGCACAGAGAGAGGAAGTACCAGCAATTGGAAGATGCTCCTCGCCTGGCTTTGGAGATGAAGGCACCATGAGCCGTGGAACTCGGGGGCTCGTGCAAAGCTGGGAAGAACCTGGACTCTCCAGAAGAAGCCTCGCCCCACTCACACCGCGTCCTTAGAACTGCTGGCTGCTAGAACTGCGTGAGAGAGGATAGATGAGCGCTAGCAATTCTTTGTCTTGGAAAGTAAAAGAGTGACTCTCTAGGACTAAAGAAAGTGTGGGGTAAGAAGCATTCTTGTACAGTGGATAGGAAGGTTATTTGGTTGGTGTGAACACTCAAAAAGATGGTTTAATAAGATGTGCCAAAATTTCAAATTGACTTAGTAATTCGAAAGTTCTAAAATTTATCTGTAGGTTACCAGAAGACCGTACGGGAGGACTAACATGCAAATGAGCCTTCAAAGTTGTGCGTTTTACTTACCCCATACCCCATGCTAGACTCAACCTGAAAGTCCCATGATATGAAAGGCCATGACTTAGGACATGTAGAGACTAGAATAATAGCAGTAAAGTGACACATGCCTGTATTCATTGGCGATAGGTGGAGGTAACAATGCATGCATGCATCAGTGAACAAAAGGCCACACATGAAAGCAAGCAATTACAACTTTCTGTGACTGTGCAAAACACAGAGAGTATGAACAATATTTCCAAGCATGTTAATCATGTTTTTTCTGGTTTTATTATGATTTGGGGGTGATTTCAGTCTTCTGTTTGGGCATATGTTAGAGTTTTTTTTCTTTGCAATAAATATGAACAACTTTCATGGCTCACAGAGACGATAAAGATGCTTTGATTTTAGAAAAGAAAACAGAACTGGCCTGGGATGAAATATACGTGGCAAAGCCTGAAATACCTTTCTGAAGAAAGTGAAAGTGTCATTAGGAAGAGTATGAAGTTGTGAAGAAATGCACAGTCGTCTGGTCTGGAGCGATGGCTCAAACACGCACACATGCATGTGCACACACGTACACTCGCACACACGCAGGCACGCATGCACACACACAGGCACACACACACCCATGCATAAACACATGTACAGGGTCCATGAAGTCCTGAAAAACCTTAAGTCTCATGAGCATCTGCCAGCAGGTGAGGTGCTTCAATTGTCCTCCATTGCACTGGGGCAACTCCTGACAATTTCTAACAGTCAGATCTCTTTCTTATCAAAGATGCTTCCATGCCCAGACGCTGCCTGGCAATCTGGACTGTTTTGGTCAGCATTGCTCATGAATATTCACATTTTCATATAGGCTACAGCTGCTGGTCGCTTGCTTAGGTCATGGCCACCGTGGTGCTCTGCTGGCTGCGTCCCCTGGGTGAGCAGCAGTGGCTGGCAGGTACAGTGTCCAGTGAGGAGAGGGCTTGGGCGCTCTGCCATGTAAAAGGGCCACATCTTGTCCACCACTTGGATGGATTCCCACTGAGAGCTTTAAGATTATTTTAACTTGATTAATTTCTTCAATTTATAAAGCTGGAAAGATTTTTTTTAAGCACAACTGCATTATCTCATGGAGTCTTTATAGATCTGCACCACAAATCTGCATTAAAATAGCCACAATTAAAGGAAACGGAATGTCTTTGTTGGTAGGGTCTCTGCTCTCTGGCCTTTGCAACTGCTATCTATATACTTTATCTTCAGTGGGGGACACAGTGTTCTGTTCCTTCAAATGCATCCATTCATCAAAGCAGAGATGAAACTTAACTTCAAAAAAGTGGCCTTGCAGTTGGGAGTTGGGTTCTCAGCCAGCAGGAAACAGGCTATTGTTGGAATGCTGGGGAGGCCTTGCAGGGAGTCCCTGAAACACTAAGGTTTGAGGAAAACAAAAGCCCATGATTTCAGGGATGTCCTTGTGTCTCCTGGTCTCCTCAGACAAACCCCAGAATTTCTCCTACAAACGCTTCAATGTAGGTAACATAATAGTGATTTATACTCAGACCTGGTGTAAGTGATCTATATTACACTTTTCCAGAACAGAAGAGGATGTGTCAACTGTGGTCAATTATTCATTGACAGAAGCAGGAGGGTGTAATTTGTTCTGGTCATACAGTGGCCCAGGTGACCAGGCCAAAGCAGTACTGCAGAGTGGTCAGCAAAGGCTGTCATCCTTTGCATTGATGGGTTTGTTTTGCTGGGTTTTCTAGGCAAATTCTCGCTGGATTAAATGCATGCACCAGCACACCTGGCCCTGCATTTATGCTTTAACCTTCTCTCCTGATGACAACTGTCTTCGTCCTCGAAAGCAAAGACTAATGCCTTGTGTGCTGAGCACAAGTTCTGTTAATAAGAAACCGATAAACCCAGGCAACTAGTTAGACAGGTTTCTCCATTTTCCTGTGCTCTGCTTTACATAAAAGTCGTATTTCCCAACTTCCAGTCCTGGGCAGCCGGTGTTCGTGCCCTAAGGTTGTTCTTGAGAACCAGGAGCATTCTTCGCGTATCCCTCTCCCTTGCTAGCTTCTCCCGGTGGGCAGAGATGCAAGCACAAGGAGACTGCCCAGCAGGGCTGCCACCTCCAACCTCTTCCTCCAAACGCCTTGTGGGTGTGGCCCTACACCAAGGATTCAACGTACGTTTAACTTCTTTGTCTTTGGTTTTTCATGGTAGGGTTTCAATCTAGGCCCAGACTGACCTGGAATTCACTCTGTAGTCTCAGGGTGGCCTCGAACTCGCAGCTATCCTCCTACCTCTGCCTTCCAAGTGCTGGGATTAAAGGTGTGCACCACCACACCCAGCCATAGGCTTAACTTCTAAAGCAAATGAATATGTCCCTACTGCATGTGAGATTCTACCATGTAATACATGTAATATGATTCAAGAAACCCTCAACTTGGGGGAACCTCCAGGGATGCTAGTTAGTGTGACTTCAAGGAGACTTGAACGTAGCATTGAAAAATAGCAGGGGCTGGTGTGTTGCTATTTAAAATATTTTGAAGGATATTGATCCTAAGACCTTGAATTTCTGAAACTCACTCTGAAGCTGAAATACCATTTTGAAGGACCACAGTCATTTCCAAGCTCTGACAATGGAATGGGACACAGTGCAGCAGCCAACAGCAGCTCAGCAGGCTGGGGTCCACCAGCAGAGACAGGCAGTGGCCAGCTGGGCCAGCAAAGCCACTGCTCTTGGCCTCTGGAATTCCACTGTTATGCACCTCAGGCTGCCGGGAGACTCTGAGGCACCAGAACCCATTTCCCTCCAGCTTCACCTGCTGCTCCTGCCCTGGTCCAGGCAGTCATGTGCACGCTCCCCACACCCCTGCTATTTGGGCAGGGGTGTCCCTGTTTCTTGGATCATGGTTTCCATGCAATCAAGCCATCTTTTCCTGCTTCTTTCTTTCTTAGTACTTAGCATGGTTGCCAAAGGCCTGGCCATGGTGGCTGTAGTCACTTGACCAGCATGGGTGCTGCTCAGACCTGAAGTTCATTGGCACTGACACATCTACCCAGCCCACAGAAAGGACTTCCAGTGTTATTTTGCACATCCATTCAGGCTGCTTTGGTCGTCTGCTCCCGGGACCCTGGAACACCTCATCCCGTAGACCCCAGAGGAGCAGGAAGCTCACCGGAGTCTTGTTCCGTCTTGTCTGCATGCGTAGGGATCTTTCACAAGCAGGGGACAGTGGTGTGGACTGTAACGTTGCTGTGTGGAAGGAGGTCAAGATGATGTCCTCCAGCCCCACGAGGGTCCCTTATTCACGTAGGCCAGCCTTGTAGAAACAGGTTCTGCTCGCCAACAAGCCTGAAGCCTTGCTCAGTCGCTCCCAAGAGCCTATGAGTTGCCCACATGTCCATTGAGGGATTCTGGCCAACACGTATGGCGACACGGAGACATTTGCTCTGAGGCTTCTAGGTGGCACCCTGACCTAAAGTGTCATTACAAGTTAGGAGAAACAGCAAATCAGACAGAAGTGCTGGATGCGGAGCAGTAACTTCACGCAGGCTTCAATGATAAACAAAAGTGAGCGAGTCCACAAAAAACACAAACCTTATGATTTTGTATGAGAATTGAGCAAGCAGAACACTTAGAAAACTTTGGAACAGGCCACTTCCTGTCAGGTCCATAGATGACTCCAGGCTTCAGGTCAAAAGGGACCACCTGACACCCAAAGGATTTTTAGCTTGGTTGCCCTACAGACTGACCCCGGAGGAAGACCTTGGGTGCAGACAGGCCTTGGGGAGAGGTCTTGAAATCGTGGGGAAAGAGTGGGGAAGTGATAAGAGGAAGTGGTGGAGGGAGTGGTCAGTCTTGCCAGATGTCCCAGAGGTGTGTGTCCCCGTATTGTTGTGGAGTGGTAGATAGCTGCGGTATTTAGTCCCCCACCATTGTTGATTGTGCTGGAGATGTGGGGTCCCCAGTACAAGGTCCCATGCACTGTCTAAGCAAGGGACCAGAAGGGCTTCCTTATACTGTGGTGAGGCCAGAAAAGCTCAGGAGGATGTCCTCTCACCCAGGGAATGCCACGGGGGTTTGGTGGGGTGTGGCAACAGCATCTGCTTTGGAAGAGATGATGGATATAAAGCATTGTGAGGCCGTTATTGGAGGTGTCCTCTCTTGATTCTGCCCCATGATGCTGGGAAGCTCACTATAGCCCCTCTCCTTGTCCAGCTGGGTGTCTGTGAAGACCTGCCAGTTGAGGACATTCGGCAGGAGCCTGGTGCCACAGGAAGAAGGCACCTGTTCGCTTCCTGTTCCCACTGATATCACCCAGGAAGTCACTCTACGCTGTCTGTGGCTTTTGCAGTGAGTCTTCATCACAGCACCAGCTCCTGAGGCCTCTTCAGAGGTTGGGGCAGCCGCCTGCCCCCCACACCCCATTCCATGGCCCAGACCCTTCCCTTACTGCAGGGCCCACCTACTCATGGTGTTTCCAGCACCCTTTCGGCTCTCTAGCTCAATTTATGAAGTTATTTATAGTTACGTATAATCAGCACCCTATACTCCTTTCTGCAAAAGTGGTAGAATGATGTATATGTATGAAAGTATCACAATGAAACCTATTATTTTGTATGCTAACTAACAGCTACAAGCAAAGAAGTCTAGTGTGGGTCCTGGCTCCCTGACTGTCTTCCTCAGAAAGCTGAATGCTGGGCTAGTTAGGGCCAAAGGGTGGGCCATACAGGGTGTGGGGGGGGGGGGTCGGTGCTGTGGGACAGGGAGCTCACTACAAATCCAGTAGGGTGGGACCCAGACAGTCCAGGGTGACCCAGAGTTAGTGAAGGCATGAGGACATTGGGGCAATGACTGGATGGAGGCACAGTCTGTGACAGCTACCCTTTCTCAGAACGCTGCTGGGAAATTCTATCCTAGTTCAGAGAGCTAGAAGGAAAAAGAGGGTTCCAAATGGAATGAAAGGATTGACAGACCAAGTCCTAAAGGGGGACAACAGGCCCTAGAGATGTGGGCTTGCAGCAGGGCAGGCTGGGGGTTCAGCATCAAAGGGCGCCAGGTCCTCCCTGAGCATTGCCCTTGGCCTTGGTGTCTGTGGACTCTGTTTTACCCTCTCAGTTCTGCTGGGTCTCACCACTGTCTCATCCTCAGGAAGCTGGCACAGGGGGTGGCTCAGGAGCCCAGTGTCTGGTGGACCAGCTGGCATCATCACAGGTGGCTGTGCGACATGCCTCCTTTAATGGCTTTGGCCCTCCCGCAGCTCTTGAAGCTTGTCTACTTTTTATATGAGAAAAATGAAAAGGAAAAAAAAAGAAAGTGCAGGTGAGACCAGCTATCCTTCATGTACCTTCCAGGAGTGATGCCATGGAAACCGAGGGCCTTAGGTACCATGGCAACAGAGCCACAGTCAAGCCAGGTGTTTCCTATAGGGATAAGCACTACAGCGAACTCCTGCAGGTTGGCCTCACGTAGTCTGAGAGTGTCCTATTGCTCTGCATGGGGAGTGTGCTGTCCCACGACAGTGGGCGGCTTGAAGTCGGGGAAACCCCACAGCCACCTCCCAGGCTCCATCCTGCCTTACTTGTGGGCATGTTGTCCATCAGAACCTAGCCACCTTGATGGAAAGGAGGGACAGGCCAACGTTCTCTAAAGAAACCACAGTGCCTTTGCTACAACAGCTGGCTGAGTCCCCCATGCGTCTGTGGCCAGGGCTAGCACTGTGGTAAAATAAAAAGCCTGGCTCTGCTCAGGAATAGAGCACATCTTCTACTGTCCTCAGTGCTGAGACAAAGTACCTGGACAGAGGCAGTTCCAGGTGAAAAGGTGTTAATTTGGTTCTTAGTTTGAGATTATTGTCCTTCACAGCAGGAAGGGCACGGGGTGGGGCTGTGAAGCAGCTGGTCACGTCGCATCCACCCTTAGGGCAGGGTCATCTTGCTCTCTCCTGTTTATCCAGTGGGGACCCCAACCATGGAATGGTGCTGCCCCCAGTTAGGTTAGGTCTTCTCATGTCAATTCTCCTCATCTAGCATCTCCCTGGGAGGCACAAAGTTTTGTTTCCATTGTGATTCTCAGATCTCATCACGTTGACATGATTAACCTATAAGAGGCCCCTGGAGAAGTGACGTGATGGGGCAGATGTTCTTGGTACACAGTGCCTCAGGGACAGACGATATTTCATGCGTCAACCTAGGCCACAGGGCCTGGTCTGCGCGAGGCCGCTCGGCAGGGCGCTGGAACATCCACCCATGGAGACCCAGTCTTTCGGGCTGTGCTTGCTTTTGTTCTGTGTTCCTGGAAAATGAAGATGCTTTTTGGGGCATCAGTGTGGCGAGCCTCTGTACCTTGCCAGAAATTGAAAAGAAAAGGCTTTTTGGCTGGAGGCTGGCTCTGGAAGCAATGGAGACTGGGATAGTCATGAGAGGGAGGAACAGGCCTAATGGGAAGGACGGAGACAAAGGAAAAAGGCAGAGACAGAGGAAAAGAGGTCACAGGTGGGTGATGCGTACTGAAGGGAGGACAGCAGAAGTGAAAATTATGAGCTTTGAAAATGTTTTCGGGGAGTGCAAACCACACCCCAGTTCGCTTTGAGCTTTTCTTATCTGCCTTCACCTTGGCATTCTGAGCTGCGTTCCCTTCCCTCTGAGGCATCCTGTGCAGGGCCATCTCCCCCAGCAGACACGATCTGCAGGCTGGTTGTAAATTGGTGGCGCTGGGGGCCCTGCTCTGGTCCCTGTTACTCAGCTCTGCGGGTTTGCCGTTTTCTGCCCCGGCCTTGTCTCTGAGATTACACAGCCCAGAGCATCCTGGATCACCTGCAGCAGCTCCATCAGCAGCAGAAACCCAGGGTGGGAGTCCTTATCCTCTGACAGAGAGACAGTGGCTCAGGGTTGAATGACCTGACCCTGTGCTGGACATAGGTTCAAGACGGCACGCCTTTCCCCCTGGCCCATGCAGATTTGAGAGAGGGAGAGAAGTTAGACTATAGAGAGGTCCTTGGCGCCAAATGGTGGGAACCTTTGCCCATTTCTTATCTGATTTATCATGTAGAAGACAAGGGTGACCTCCAAATGACCTTCTCAATATGGCCCTGTAGGATCAGAATCCAAGGGATGCAGAGTTTCAGTGTCTGACGTTCGTGTGGGCCTTGAAAGAGGTGCCTGCTTGCCCCCCACATCACTATGGCACCAGAAGCAGGAGGCAACCAAGAATGGCTATTGTTTAAACCATAGGAAGTACTAATGATAAAAATGACAAGGCTCCTCTGTGATGGTTTCTGCTCTTTGATCTGAGAGCTATGCTATGAAGAAATCCCTGCCCAGTCTCCACAAGACAAACCTAGGAGGATCCCAGCGTACGTTTGCACGTCGACGTCGGTGAGGAAGCAGCTGGCCCACTGAGGAGAACTTGGGGACTTGGAAAGGGGTGCTTTATATTTGCAGTTAATATTTAAAGATCCTTCCTGTGAAACGGAGAGACAACAAAACAGACACAGCCGTGGAGCCAAGCCCGTCAGCACTCGTGGGAAGCAGACCTGTCTGGCGAGCCTAGAAAGTGTACTCGTTTGCACATCACTGGGGACTTGGGCGAGTGGAGCTTTGTTTCCAGGCTGCTGCTGGAGGAAAGCTTAGCCCACTGGCCTCCATACCAGCTATCAAGATCACTGAGATAGGGCCAAACGGAGGGCTCAGTGGTTAAGGCGCTAACCTGCAAAGCCTGAGGACCCAGGTTTGCCTCCCCAGAGTTCATGTAAGCCAGACGCACAAGGTGACTCATGCGTACGGGTGGCACATGCACATAAGGTGGCCAAGCATCTCAAGTTTGCTTGAAGTGCCTAAGGCCTTGGAACACCAATTCATTCTCTCTCTCTCATAAAAAAAATCAGTAAAATAAAATTTAAAAATCACTGGAATAGGGCTGGAGAGATGGCTTAGCGGTTAAGCGCTCGCCTGTGAAGCCTAAGGACCCCGGTTCCAGGCTCGGTTCCCCAGGTCCCACGTTAGCCAGATGCACAAGGGGGCGCACGCGTCTGGAGTTCGTTTGCAGAGGCTGGAAGCCCTGGCGCGCCCATTCTCTCTCTCTCTCCCTCTATCTAGCTTTCTCTCTGTCTCTGTCGCTCTCAAATAAATAAATAAAATAATAAAAAAAAAATCACTGGAATAGCCTGTAGCACTTAGTTGTTTTTTTTTTTTAAAGGTTATTCCTTTTTATTTATTTGAGAGAAAAAGACAGAACGAGAGAGAATGTGTGCACCAGGGACTCTAGCCACTGCAAATGAACTCCAGACGCATGCACCACCTTGAGCATCTGGCTTAGGTGGGTCCTGGGGAATAGTACCAGG
Source organism: Jaculus jaculus (assembly GCF_020740685.1). NCBI lineage: Eukaryota > Metazoa > Chordata > Mammalia > Rodentia > Dipodidae > Jaculus > Jaculus jaculus. Next base: position 112,757,313 of record NC_059111.1, on the reverse strand, counting down.
TATCTTAAACTTTGCAGGCAGGTGCCTTAACTGATAATCCATCTTCCCAGCCCACTTATCTTAGTTTTTGTGTTAACACAGGTAAGACATTTTCACTTTCAAGATGAAAACGATTCTGAGGTTGACAGTATTATTTTTGCATGTGTCTGTGGGCATGGGCAGGTGCACCTGCATGCACATGCTTGTGTGTAGGTAAAGGCCAGAGGAAATCTTTGGGCACCATCTGAAGGCATACCATCTTTCTTTTTCTCAGAAAAATCTCTCTTTGGCCTGGAGATCACCGGTTAGGCTTGACTAGCTGGCTAGGACTCTTTAAGTATCTTCCTGTTTCCAGGTTGGCAGTGCTGGGATTATACCTGGCATCCTACATGAGTCCTGGAGGTGGAACTTGGGTCCTCATATCTATAAGACAAGCACTTTCCCGAGCCTCCCCATCCTGGTTGAACTGTGTGACCCAAACAGGTGCTGTGCTTGATTGAGACGCATTTCAACACAGAGCCCTAGCCTTGCTCCTTCATGAGTGAGGGTCCCTGGGAGCTGCGTCTCTGGAGTTCACTGCACTCCCCTGTAGGCAGCTCCGCTAGGCTGATCGAAGAGTCACTTCCCAAGCAGTTGGTTTCCCTTTATATAACCTTATGGAGGTGTCTTGCAGTCTTTGATCGAGATTTGTCATCTTCCTGAGTCTCCTGAGCTTTCTTCCTACCCTAGTGAGGAGGGAATGTTTCAACTGCTACATGACCTTGGTCAAAGTCTGCCTTTCAGTAGTTGTTTGTCATTCCTATGACCTTGAGGAGTGGTCCTGTGGCCTTTTAAGTTTCAGCTCTCCAAGATTTGACCTCTAGAGTCTCCTTCTTTTCTTAAGGAGGAAATGTATAAATTCTGAGGAGTTTTCTATATAGTACACTCATAGAGATGTGTCTCCTAGGTGATTCCAAATTAAACAAGTTTACAGTCAAGCTTAACCAACACATCTATCTAGAAATCCATGCATGGAACAGTAGCAGTAGCCCATGGGAAACTAAAACAAGGAAACCTTCTTCTGAGTGATGAGTCTCCTTCTACCTGAAACCTGGGGTGACTCTTCAGAGGAAGAGAGTCAGCACCTAGGCCCCTTGGCCCCTGGCAGGCCCTCAGCTGTCACAGTGGTTACTATTTGCCTCCTAAATCCATAGCCCCTAACTCACACACTTGCTAATACATGGACTTGAAAGTCATTCATCTCATGGGTTTCAAGTTCCAATTGGGAAAACTGGAATGTGTTGGCTAAGGACACTGAGAGACAGCCAGTCATGTAGGCAAAGGATAGAGACATCCCATCACCATTCTCTCTGAACCAGCTTTCCTAACCTGTGTCAGTAACTCACAGAGTCAGGGAGGCATCGCAGCTCAGCGAGGATGTCACGAGGGTCAGGGCTGTCTGGAGCTCACCTTGCCTGTAACGTGAGGAGCTGCTGCCTGGCCACAGCCAGTGCCTCTCTGGGCAGAGTTCTGGTTAAGTGTTTTGCTTAGTACCTTGAAGGTGTTACACTGTGATCTGACAGTTTTGATTACTGATGTTTGCTGTTGGCATAGTTATTGCTCTACTTGGTAATAATCTCTATGTTCTCTCTGGTGGGTCTTGAGTTGCTGCATCCACTATTTTGTATCAGGCATAAATACGGTTAATAGTGAACATGGTCTGTTCTGTGCCCATCCTTTGCTGAGATATCTTACGATCTATTTCCACATTAAACGCCTTTCTGAGTGTGTTTTATTTCTTAAAAATGTATTTCGTTTATTATTTATCTGCAAACAGAAAAAGGGAGAGAAAGAATAAATGTGAAAGGGCCACTTCCCACTGAAAATAAACTCCAGACACATGCACCACTTTGGGCATCTGGCTTTACATGGGAACTGGGAAATCAAACTCAGGCAGTCTTTGCAAGCAAGAACCTTTAACCACTGAGGCATTTCCCCAGCCCTTTAGTGTATTTTCTTCCTTTCTTGTTTCTTTTTCTTTTATTTATTTATTTGAAAGAGAGAGAGAGGGAAAGAGAGAGTGAGAGAGAGAGAATGGGTGTGCTGGGGCCTCCAGCCACTGCAAACAAACTCCAGACACAGGCTTCCCCTTGTGCACCTGGATAACATGGGACCTGGGGAATTGAACCTGGGTCCTTTGGCTTTGCAGGCAAATGCCTTAACTGCTAAACCAACCCTCCAGCCCTATTTATTTATTTTTTGGTTGGTTGGTTTTTCAAGGTAGGGTCTCAATCTAGCCCAGGCTGACCTGGAATTCACTATGTATTCTCAGGGTAGCCTTGAGCTCACAGAAATTCTCCTACCTCTGCCTCCTGAGTTCTGGAATTAAAGGTATGTGCCATGATGCTGGATATATACTCTTTTTATTTTAATTTTTTGTAGCAGGGTCTCACTCTATGCTAGGCTGACCTGGAACTCACTCTGTGGCCCCAGGAGCTTCAAACTCATGCTGATCCTCCTATATTAATGTCCCATGTTCTGGGTAGGGTTTGTTCTTTTTTTTGACAATACTATTGCTCTATAAAGTCCGAGAATATATTCCTGACATATTAACAGCAGCTATCTCATCGGTTCTGCCAGCCCTGTGTCCTGTAGACCCATTTGCTCCTCCCCTGCAGTAGATAATGTGCTCAGGCCAGGCCCACACCATGTCTGCTCATGAAGAAACCTTGATCTACACAAAGCATTGGCCTTTTTTCTTTTTTTCTTTCTTTTTTTTTTTTTTTTTTTTGCAAGTGTATGTACGTGTGTATGGAGGTGAGGGGGAAGTCGTGTTTTAATCTATTTTTCACCTAATTAAGACAGGATCTTTTCGCTGCATTTGGAACTCACTGATTCTCCCTAGACTGGTTGGTTACAGCAAACCGCACAGACCCTCCTGGACTCACATAACAAGTATGCATAGCAGCACCTGACTTAATACGGGCGCTGGAGATCTAAACTCAGCCTCCGAGTTGCAGATGAGTCATCTTTCCAGCCCACCACCTTTTTATTTATTTATTTGATTGTTCATGGTAGCGTCTCACTCTAGTGTAGCTTGGCTTGGACTTCACTATGGAGTCTCAGGGTGGCCTCGAACTCACGGCAATCCTCCTACCTCTGCCTCCTGAGTGCTGGGATTAAAGGTGTGTGCCACCATGCCCAGCTTTTCTGAGTGCATTTTCAATCCCGATTCTTTCTCCAAATCTCGCTTCTTAATCATTTGTCTTTTTCCCTTTAGAATTCCTCTGACTCAATTGGAAGCTCTTTTAAAACATGCTTATTTATTTGCACATGTGTGAGTGTGTGTATGAGTGCAGTAAGGTGTTTTTGCTCTTGTAAACAAACACCAGACATGTGCCACTTTTCCTTCTGGATTGTGTGGGTACTGGGGAAATGAACCCGGGCAGACAGGAAAATGCCTTCAATTTCTGAGCCATCTTGCCAGCCCCTACGAATTGGATATTCTGTCCTTGTATGAGTGCATCGATTTTTCTATACAGGCCAGCTATCAAGCCCCAGGGGTTCACCTGTCGCCCCACCAAGTACAGGTTCATGCCTGATGTTTTCCACGGGTAACTGCAGATACATACTCAGGCTCTCATGACTGTGCAGCAGGCACATTAATGACTGAGCCATCTCCCCAGCCCAGAGCTGACTTTTTAAAGAAAGCAACTATAATCACTTAAAAATTATTAATTTCTAAGGTTTCTTCCTGGTTTCTTTCTCCTGTCTACCTGTTACTATTTAACTTCAGACTGTTCATGCTTAAAGTATCCATGAGACATTCCCCAGTCATCCTGCGTTCCTGTCCTCTGGCTGACTTCTCATCCCTGGTTCTGTTGTTCTTGCCACATGAGCTTTCCTCATGTGCCAGGGTTCTAGTTTGCCATGTTGTGTGGAGTGAGATACCCTCTCTCTCTTGGCTCTATGCCAACTTCTTCTGTCTTGTGCTTTTCTAGCTGCATCCTGGACCTTCTTGCAGAACAGGGTCATAGGAGGGTGATCCTGCCCGTGTGCCATTGGAGACATTCCAGGACTAGTTACTAGGGCTGCAGAAGGCTCATCTCGGGCTTTGATACGTGACTCCATCCAGATTTCCTTCTTATACCTGTAGCATTTTGAAGTCATCCCCAACGCTGAGCACAGTAGGTAGCTGAGTTCAGCCTCCAAGCCAGGGACTGAGGTTTGGTGGTGATCGAAGATTTCATCCACAGCATTGCTTAGGAACTTGACTCATTTCCTGTTAGAAATCCCCTAGAAAAATCACTTATAACCCTCCTGACTTCCAAACCTCAGAGCTTTGAACCTCGTTCCATCGTCGTGCTTTGACATCTTTGTTTCATTGAGCCTTTGTGTTAGAGTGAGTTGTAGATTCGTGCACAAAAATAACAGCGAGCCATCCTGTGTGCAGTCACCCTCTCCCCCCTGGGCTGAAGCATGCAGAGTTAGAGCATGGATTCACAACCAGGGCCTCGGCACAGTCACGAGGCAAAACGGACCAGAAGAATCCTCGGTTGACCTCCTACACAGTAGCCACTGACTTAACCTGCTTTCAATTGTCGGAAGTTTGTTACTTTTAGGAAGTTTACAGGGACTGGAGAGATGGATCAGCAGAGATGGATCACTTGATTGCAAATCCTGACAGCTCAGGTTTGATTCCCCACTACCCACATAAAGCCAGATGCACAAAATGGCACATGCATCTGGAGTTCGTTTGCAGCAGCTGGAAGCCCTGGCATGCCCATATTCTCTCTCTCTCTCTCTATCTCTCTCTTTCTCTCTCTCTCTCTCTCCCACTCTCTGCACTAAATGGAAATATTGTATAAAGAAGTTTATATGAATGGAATAATATAGAATGTAGCCATGTAAACTTGTGCCCCCCCCCACCTTGGTCTAAGACTTTGAAGATTAGTTTATGTTCCAGTTATATCAATAGTTTGTTTCTTCTCCTTATTGACAGGTATTTTATGATATGAACATACCACAGCTCTGTGAGTGTGTGTGAGTATGTGTATGTGCATTTGTGTGTGTGCATGCACATGTGTGCATATATGTGTGGAACATAGAAATAAATTTTGGGTGTCTTCAATTCCTTTCCCCTTTACTTATAGAGACATGGCCTCTCAGTAAGCTCTTGGTAAAATGCTTAGAATTTTTCATGCATGTAAACATGTCATGAATACGTGGACATTGTCTTATTTCACACTTCTCAATCTGCATGGCTTTTTCCTTCTCTTGCCATGTTGCGATGGCTCGAGCTGCCAGCACTGTACTGAATGATGATGGTGATGCAACATGCTTACCTTGTCCTACTTTTTAGGAGAAAACATCCAGTCATTCAGTACTAATTATAATAACATCCCATCATTTAGTACTTTCTATACTAGCAGTTGTAGATATTTTGTGGATGCTATTTATCAAAGCGAAGGAGTTCTCTAGTGCTATCATGACTAGGTAGTGAATTTTATCCAATACTTTTTTTCTATCCAAATGATCTGATCATATGAATTTTTTTCTGGCTGTTAATATGGTGGATTACATCAAGCGACTTTCAAATACTGACCATCCTTGCATTCCTGCCATGAATCTTAGTTGTCATGGCACATGAATTTTTATAGATATACCATTTGTAAATACTTTGTGGACATTTGATAATATGTACTCATGCCTTATTATTTCTGAATGGGACTATCGTTAAAGTTTTCTCTCTCTGCTTTTATCTATGGCAGCAATGCTAAGCTTAATAAGCAATGTGGGATGAACAATATATCATTTGACCTTTAAAAACTTTGAGCATGGAATACTTTGATAAAAGTCTAAATTAATTGGAAACTGATCAAGTAAATGTGTTTAGCACATGCTCTTGGTGCCCCATCTGTATCTCCTTGGGCTTACTACTTCACAAGGGCATGAGAAATGGGGGCCAAGCTTCTTTTGAAAACAACCTTCTGCTAGGGGTTGGAACTGAAAACTGACTCCCTGGAGCCCATATGCTACAACTTGATCAGCTGATGGTGCTGTTGGGAGGTGGTAGAAGCCTCAGGAGTGGGGGCCAAGTGGGAAGGGTCAGACCAGCACACGCCGTGGCAGCTCCAAGTGCTAGTACCTCGCCTCTGATGTCTTCTTTTGACTCCAAAATCCCCACTGGTGCCCATACCAGTAAAAGTACTGGAGATGCCTCCATACTTGGAACTGCTCTGCTGAAAAGTGGAAAAGCAGTGCAACACAGTTGGGCGTGTCCACCAGATCTCTGCTCATGCACACTGTGTTTCTCAGTAAGTTATTACGTTAAGTTTCAGTTTCCTCAACCTGCCTATAGTAACAGCTTTGACCTCTCCTGTGGTTGCTTGAAGATGACATGGGCACACCTAAGCTCCTTGACACTGTCAGAGCTGGTTTTGGTGACAGTAAGACAGCTGTCATTTTTTTATGCTCAGAAGAGTAATCTCAAAGAGTGGAATGAAATGACAAGGTTATAAGGTGAGCTGTGAATAGATTGCACAAAACAGGGGCTGCAGTGAAACCTTGGTGTTTGTAGGCTGCTCCAAACTTATGTGTCAGCAAAAACCAGCCATAGTCTTCACTGTGATATGCAAGTGGAAATTCAGGAGAGACTTTTGGTTACAGGAAGCCTAGCTAGGGCAGACTGGTCACTCTCACAGAGGTGCAACTCAGTGATGTAGTCAAGGGGACCTAGTTAAGTGATATTGTTAGGAGAACAAATAAACACACATCTCAAATTCTTGAATAATTATAAATAGTAATTTTAGAAGAAAAATAAGTTTATGCTTTATTTTATTTTTCTTCCAAATTTTTATTAACAATTTCCATGATTATAAAAAATACCCCATGGTAATACCCTCCCTCCCCCCCACCTTCCCCTTTGAAACTCCATTCTCCATCATACCCCCTCCCCATCTCAATCAGTCTCTCTTTTAATTTTTATGTCATGATCTTTTCCTCCTCTTATGATGGTCTTGTGCAGGTAGTATCAGGTACTGTGAGGCCATGGATATCCAGACCATTTTGTGTCTGGAGACAGCATTTTGTATGGAGTCCTACCCTTCCTTTGGCTCTTACATTCTTTCCACCACCTCTTCCACATTAGACCCTGAACCTTAGAAGGTGTGATAGAGATATTGCAGTAATGAGCACTGCAGACATTTCTTTCCATCACCATGATACCTTCTGAGACGTCCCAAGGTCACTGCCATCTGAAAAGAGAAGATTCTCTACCAAAAGTGAGAGTAGCATTAATATAAGGGTATGGACATTAACAGAAGTGCATGCTGGGCAGTTTGATGAGCATAGTATATACACTTATCCAGATATCAGCAGATGTTACACCCCTAGGGCTCATGACTACCCCTGTTTTAAGTTTTCAGTATCAGGGATGTATTCCCTCCCATGGAGTTGGGCTCCAGTCCAATTAGAGGGCAATGGTTTCCCTCATAACAGACGTGCAACTATTGCACCCGTTGGCTCATTTGGCCTGGCTGGCCAAATATAAGGCTTGAAGTGTCTACTGTTGAGTATCTTCACTGGTGATTTCTCTTTCTCCCATTGAACTGCATGCAGAATGGCTTCTTCCAGCTTTCTGTCAGCTGGTCTACATGGAGGAGGTTATCAGCTCAGCACCAGTAGGATTTCTCAGTGACCTTGCAGCCCACGTATGTGGAGTCTTCAGCAATAGGGTCTTATCATCTATTCCTGGTGGAGAACCAAGGACCTTGGCAATGGCCTATTATGTTTTGGAGGCATCGGAGACCTCCCTGGCCAACAACTCACTGGAAGGTATCCCATCCCTGGCACTGAAAATTTTCTAGCTACCAACTATGGCTCCTGAGTGTTCTATTGTCCAAAAAAGTAGGATTCCATAAGATTTATTTATATCCTCTTGGATTTTGATTACGCCTCCCTACACCTTTCCTTTAACCAATTTCTTCCCCTGACCTTTATTTGTTTAAGACAAAAAAAAAAGTTCCTCACCTGTGCTCCTGTAAGTAACCCTCACCATGCTCCTGTAAGTAACCCTCACCATGCACCTGTAAGTAACCCTCACCTGTGCTCCTGTAAGTAACCCTCACCATGTTCCTGTAAGTAACCCTCACCCATGCTCCTGTAAGTAACCCTCACCCATGCTCTGTAAGTAACCCTCACCCATGCTCCTGTAAGTGACCCTCACCATGCACCTGTAAGTAACCCTCACCCATGCTCTGTAAGTAACCCTCACCATGCTCCTGTAAGTAACCCTCACCATGCTCCTGTAAGTAACCCTCACCCATGCTCTGTAAGTAACCCTCACCCATGCTCCTGTAAGTATCCCTCACCCATGTTCCTGTAAGTATCCCTCCCCATGCTCCTGTAAGTATCCCTCACCCATGTTCCTGTAAGTAACCCTCACCCGTGCTCCTGTAAGTAACCCTCACCCATGCTCCTGTAAGTAACCCTCACCCGTGCTCCTGTAAGTAACACTCACTCATGCTCCTTAAGTAACCCTCACCCATGTTCCTGTAAGTAACCCTCACCATGATCCTGTAAGTAACCCTCACCCATGCTCCTGTAAGTAACCCTCACCATGCTCCTGTAAGTAACCCTCACCCATACTCCTGTAAGTAACCCTCACTAATGCTCCTGTAAGTAACCCTCACCATGCTCCTGTAAGTAACCCTCACCATGCTCCTGTAAGTAACCCTCACCATGCTCCTGTAAGTAACCCTCACCATGCTCCTGTAAGTAACCCTCACCATGCTCCTGTAAGTAACCCTCACCATGCTCCTGTAAGTAACCCTCACCATGCTCTGTAAGTAACCCTCACCATGCTCCTGTAAGTAACCCTCACCCATGCTCCTGTAAGTAACCCTCACCATGCTCCTGTAAGTAACCCTCACCATGCTCCTGTAAGTAACCCTCACCCATGCTCCTGTAAGTAACCCTCACCATGCTCCTGTAAGTAACACTCACCATGCTCCTGTAAGTAACCCTCACCATGCTCCTGTAAGTAACCCTCACCATGCTCCTGTAAGTAACCCTCACCATGCTCCTTTAAGTAACCCTCACCATGCTCCTGTAAGTAACCCTCACCCATGCTCCTGTAAGTAACCCTCACCATGCTCCTGTAAGTAACCCTCACCATGCTCCTGTAAGTAACCCTCACCCATGCTCCTGTAAGTAACCCTCACCATGCTCCTGTAAGTAACCCTCACCATGCTCCTGTAAGTAACCCTCACCCATGCTCCTGTAAGTAACCCTCACCATGCTCCTGTAAGTAACCCTCACCATGCTCCTGTAAGTAACCCTCACCATGCTCCTGTAAGTAACCCTCACCATGCTCCTGTAAGTAACCCTCACCATGCTCCTGTAAGTAACCCTCACCATGCTCCTGTAAGTAACCCTCACCATGCTCCTGTAAGTAACACTCACCCATGCTCCTGTAAGTAACCCTCACCATGCTCCTGTAAGTAACCCTCACCATGCTCCTGTAAGTAACACTCACCCATGCTCCTGTAAGTAACCCTCACCATGCTCCTGTAAGTAACCCTCACCATGCTCCTGTAAGTAACCCTCACCATGCTCCTGTAAGTAACCCTCACCCATGCTCCTGTAAGTAACCCTCACCATGCTCCTGTAAGTAACCCTCACCATGCTCCTGTAAGTAACCCTCACCATGCTCGTGTAAGTAACCCTCACCATGCTCTGTAAGTAACCCTCACCATGCTCCTGTAAGTAACCCTCACCATGCTCCTGTAAGTAACCCTCACCATGCTCCTGTAAGTAACCCTCACCATGCTCTGTAAGTAACCCTCACCATGCTCCTGTAAGTAACCCTCACCATGCTCCTGTAAGTAACCCTCACCATGCTCCTGTAAGTAACCCTTAACCATGCTCCTGTAAGTAACCCTCACCATGCTCCTGTAAGTAACCCTCACCATGCTCCTGTAAGTAACCCTCCCATGCTCCTGTAAGTAACCCTCACCATGCTCCTGTAAGTAACCCTCACCATGCTCCTGTAAGTAACCCTCACCATGCTCTGTAAGTAACCCTCACCATGCTCCTGTAAGTAACCCTCACCATGCTCCTGTAAGTAACCCTCACCATGCTCCTGTAAGTAACCCTCACCATGCTCCTGTAAGTAACCCTCACCATGCTCCTGTAAGTAACCCTCACCATGCTCCTGTAAGTAACCCTCACCATGCTCCTGTAAGTAACCCTCACCCATGCTCCTGTAAGTAACCCTCACCATGCTCCTGTAAGTAACCCTCACCATGCTCCTGTAAGTAACCCTCACCCATGCTCCTGTAAGTAACCCTCACCCATGCTCCTGTAAGTAACCCTCACCATGCTCCTGTAAGTAACCCTCACCATGCTCCTGTAAGTAACCCTCACCATGCTCCTGTAAGTAACCCTCACCATGCTCCTGTAAGTAACCCTCACCATGCTCCTGTAAGTAACCCTCACCATGCTCCTGTAAGTAACCCTCACCCATGCTCCTGTAAGTAACCCTCACCATGCTCCTGTAAGTAACCCTCACCATGCTCCTGTAAGTAACCCTCACCATGCTCCTGTAAGTAACCCTCACCATGCTCCTGTAAGTAACCCTCACCATGCTCCTGTAAGTAACCCTCACCATGCTCCTGTAAGTAACCCTCACCATGCTCCTGTAAGTAACCCTCACCATGCTCCTGTAAGTAACCCTCACCATGCTCCTGTAAGTAACCCTCACCATGCTCCTGTAAGTAACCCTCACCATGCTCCTGTAAGTATCCCTCACCCATGCTCCTGTAAGTAACACTCACCATGCTCCTGTAAGTAACCCTCACCATGCTCCTGTAAGTATCCCTCACCCATGCTCCTGTGAGTAACCCTCACCATGCTCCTGTAAGTAACCCTCACCCATGCTCCTGTAAGTCACCCTCACCATGCTCCTGTAAGTAACCCTCACCCATGCTCCTGTAAGTAACCCTCACCATGCTCTGTAAGTAACCCTCACCATGCTCCTGTAAGTAACCCTCACCATGCTCCTGTAAGTAACCCTCACCCATGCTCCTGTAAGTCACCCTCACCCATGCTCCTGTAAGTAACCCTCACCATGCTCCTGTAAGTAACCCTCACCATGCTCCTGTAAGTAACCCTCACCATGCTCCTGTAAGTAACCCTCACCATGCTCCTGTAAGTAACCCTCACCCATGCTCCTGTAAGTAACCCTCACCATGCTCCTGTAAGTAACCCTCACCATGCTCCTGTAAGTAACCCTCACCCATGCTCCTGTAAGTAACCCTCACCATGCTCTGTAAGTAACCCTCACCATGCTCCTGTAAGTAACACTCACCATGCTCCTGTAAGTAACACTCACCATGCTCCTGTAAGTAAAGTAGCCCCTCTCCTGTGTCATTAACCCAGTAGGCTGATTGGTTTTCAAGTTGGACTTTGATGAACCACTACTTTGGTCCGTTGTTGGTACCTTGTTTTGGGTATTACAAACCTGTTCACATCGTTTCAGGCAAAGCTGATGTGGTCAGTGTGCACAGGGCCCTTTCTGCCTTGGGCAGGGGCAGAATATTTGCATAAAACTCCAAAGAACATGTTTGTGGGTCTCTAAGAACACAGTAGCAGATATTCACTGAAAATTTCCCATCATGTTTCTGGAACAACACTCAATTTGGTAACTTAATTCTAATTACAGACCATACAGAGATTACTTTGCTCAAAGCCGGGATGATAGGCGATGAGCCATAGAGCACGTCCCTTCCAGTGCAGCTTCTCCTCCTCTCCAGCCCGGGCGTACCAGTGTTGTTTTGCCTGCCACTTGTCCCTGGGCGGGGGTTTCCTGTAAGTATGAAAAGGTACTTAATTGTCACCAAAGCTGGATCCCTTTCCTGCTGCACATAAGTTCTGCCAATTAGGTTAATAATAGAAGCAAACTTCATCATGAAACAGAATCTCCCCTAACATTTAAGACTGTGTCATGGCCTCTCCGCCTACTGTATTAATAAAGTTTCTAGCAACATAGTTTTGGGGATCAGTGTAGTGGCCCTGCCAATCAAAGACCTTTCTGCTTCCGGAGGCGGTGCTCGCTGGGCCTCTCAGTCCTTTGTGACAGGCTAAGGAAAGGCCGCGTCACCCCCAGGAGATTAAATCTTTAATTTCACATTATTTCTAGCCATCTCTACCGAACAAAGTGGGCTTTACCTGTTGAATATGGGCTTACGCAACTTGAAGGACTCTTGAGACGTTAAGAGGCGGCCGAGAAAGCTCTCTGAGATTTAAGCGGAGGGGAATTCTGAAGGGATTACCACTGCATTTTCCATAAAGTGAGAAATAAAAACAGACTTAAGCAATGCATGATCATAAACGCATTCCTGCAGCGACCGAGGGCCATTCCCACTGCTGCTCTGGGGGCCCAGGCGGGAGGCTCTCCCACTTGTGAGGATTTGTGCGCCCAGCTCACAATGAAGTGCCCGGAGAAGGCTTTGGGCAGACTGGCTACTTAGTGAAAAAGGGTACGCTTCCACTCTCTGCTCCAAAGGTGAGAAATGTGCACTTCATTTTGACATCATTAAGATGTCTTTTGTGTGGAACCCTAACCTGCCTTGGCCAGGACCGGGCAATTCTCTCCACGAATAAGTGAGAACAAAAGTATTCCTGGGAAGATTTCCACCACTCATTAATTATGCGAGTGAAAAAAAACCCTAATGTCTTCCAAAGACTCAAAGAAAACGAGGACCCCAATTAAAGCCCTGTCCTCACTAATCAGCTTATGGAACTAAAACAAAACCTCTATTAAAAGTGGAGCAGTGCTTTGGGGTGGGCGCCAGCCCCCCAGCAAGGCCTGCCTCCCACCCTGGGTCTCCACATCCCAGCACATGTTTTGAAAATCAATGATTGAAACACAGAGAGAAAATGAAAATAAATGTCATGTTGGATGATGTGATGTCAAAATCTGAAATTTTAGTTTTAAGTCTATTTGAAATAACCATTTTCTGAATTTGAAGGCACTCTCAGAATATAGAAGAAACACCCCTCCTTAGGGTCATTCTCTGCATTTTTTTGGCATATGTCGGATGTGAAAAATAAAGGGTTCTTGACATTTTTCACATCTATATCACGTACACGGGTCACACCCACCCTCTCATTGCTCTCTTTTGCCCCTTTCCTCCTCTTTCTGGTCCTTTCCCCACATAGTCCCCCTTCTACCTTTGTGTCTTTTTAAAATCTGGATATTATGTACGAGAAAAAAAACATGCCACATTTGTCTTTCTGGGCTTATTTTCCTTAATTTGGTGATCCTCAGTTCCATCCATTTTCCTGAAAACAGCATGATTTTACTTCTCTTTATGGCTGAGTAATACTCTTTTGTGTATACTGTCAACACTTTCTGTATCTACCCACCAACTGGCGGGCACACAAACATTAACTTATCCAACCTGAGTGTGAATTTGTTGGTAGAAAATTAGTGCTTTTAAATAACTACCTCTTATGCTTCCTATAGAGCGTTCTTTCATCTCCCTGGCAGGATCATTTTGTGACTGGATCCTTCCTACCCTTAGCTTCTGTTTCGATGAGACCCGTGGTTTACAACAGTGAAAACACAGACCAGCGTGTGACAAGAAAGTCTCAGAGCTGCATGACTTCCAAAACTGGCTGCGATTGTGCTGTGTGATTCTGTGGGCCAACTTACTCGGGATCCCCGTCTTGTCAGTGGGAGCACCCGGTCATCCCTGTTATTATGTGCCTCCATCCTGGTCCTTTCCATCTTGTGTAATCTCTGCCTTCTCTCGGACTGCCGAGCTGGCCTACCACAGTGTGTAGGGTTTCCTGTTCCTGTGGGAAGCCTGCCAGGCCAGCTGCCCATCCAGGGAGGACTGAGACAGAGATCCAGCATGACGCTTGAGTCTTAGTCCCAGACCATCCAGACATTTGGAGAGCACTGTGGGCCTGGTTGGAGGAACATGGTTCCCTGAAGCTTTCCTATGGCATATGGGAAAGACTGTTTTAGGACAATGTTGGGCCAACACCCATCCAGGGCCATAGGTGATTGAGATGTTTATTAGCTTGATTTACCCCACCATCTATACATGTATCAAATTATCACACTATCTTCCTAAAGTTCATTTGTTAAAACCCTGCTTCCCAATGGGAGAGCATTTGGAGGTGAGGTCTTCAGAAGGTGGTAAGTTCTGATGAGGCCATGAGAGTGGGACCCTGTGGTAAGGTCATGAAATGAGACTAGGTCAATCTTGCCATGTGCAGACACGAGATGCACCCATGTGCCAACCAGTAAGGACTCCTAACCAGACACAGCTCCTGCCAACACCTTGCTCATGGACTTGTCTGGCTCCTGAACCATGAGCAATAAAGATCTATCATTTAAGATGCCCAGTTTGTGGTGTTCTGTCCTGGCGGCTTGAATGCGCTCAGACACCCCAGAGGCAATTCAGGCTCGGAGTCCTTTCAGCAGTGCTGGGAGTCCTGTGGGTGGATGAGGGTGGGGAAGAGCACAGAGCCCACGGAGTGGTCAGGGAAGGCCTAGTGGAAGACAAGGGAATAGACTGTGCTTGAGGGTGAATGAGAAACAAGCTAAGAACACGGGAGTGACAGAGTTGAAGTCAGCAGACATGGCTGAGGCCTGGGGAGAGGCTCACTTTGAAGGCGTCAGTTGACAGGTGTGAGGCTGTTGTGGGGACAATGGACACCAATATGGAATCAGGGAAGAAGGGGAGGGTCCAGGGAGGCTGGCGCATGGCTGCCTGTCCTTCTTGCCTTCTGCTCGCAGACATGAGGGCCTGGGCACCAGCACAGGGGCGCAGAGAGGGAAGATAGGTAGGGAGACGCGGAGAGCCATGCTGGATGTGATGTGGAGGCCAGAGGCTGTCAGGAGCGGTTGACCTTCACCTGAGACACTCCAGCGAGCAGGGCTGTCCCTTTCATGTGCCAAGCTGGTCTCACTGGTAAGCCTTGAGAACTGGGTTAGTGCTTCACCCTTGGGCGGATTCTCACATGAGGAGGAGGAAAGCAGACATGCTGCCTATCTGATCATTGAGGGTGTCAAGACCCACAGCGTGCCTTCTCACCAGCTGCAAACTCTGCCTCCCTGATGTGGGGTTCTCCCTCTTTTAGGCACACACGTCTGTGTGTATGTGCATGTGTGTGTAGTCTCGTGTGTGTGTGTGCGTGTGTGCATCTGCATGTGCACTCATATATGTGAAGAACAGAGGTGCTATTCCCAGGAATAATTCTCACTTGCCTTTTTAGAGACAGGGTCTCTTTGGGCCTGGAGCTCACTGATTAGGGTAGAAAGGCCAGCCAGTGAGATTATAGGCATGCACCATCTTACCCTGCATTTACATGGATCCAGGAATCACCCTCAGGCCCTCATGTTTTTTTCAAAGCAGGCTCTATACCAAATGATCGTTTCATCAACTGATGGGGAGTTCCCTTCATTTTGAAACTTGTGCATAAGTGGAGGGCCTTTTTTCATATGCCTGAGAGTCATTAGACCCCAACAAAAGGCAGATGTTTATTATTTCAATTGCCTTTGAACATTAGTCTAGTATCTCTCCCAGCATTCATAAGCATCGGTGAAACACACACTGCAAACAGAAAACCACAAAACACGCCACTTAACAAACCTGAAACACCTCAGGAAATTCCTCATGGCCTTGTCCTGGCACAAAGAAGACACTGTGTGCTGGGGGCATAGAGACAGCAAATTATGCCAGGGCTACATGGAGCTCCAGCCTTCCTCACACTGAAGACCTAAGGGTCATGCATGTTTGCACATCAAACACAAGGACTGGAGTGATGCAGGGTTCTTCCCGTCACACAGGAGGAATTCACAGGGAGATTAAGATGCCTGCTAAACTCCTGGGATCCTGAACTGGGATACTGGTAAATGCCACACGTCTTCCAGAGAGACCTTGACTCAAGCACTTTTCACCTGGGCGCAGGTGGACACGCCAGGCTACTGCAGAGTGGTTACAACCAAAACTTGGTCCTCTGCTCACGTTATGTCTTCTTGGTGCTGAAGAGGCTGATGGGAAAGCCTTTTGTCCAAAGAAGCTGCTGCAGCCTCCGTCCTAGCCTTGCACCCTCTTCTCAGTCCACCTCTTCTCAGCCTGTGGTCACATTGGCCCTCTGGGTCCTGAGCAAGTCACAACCCTTCTCAGGCTCTTACTCAAAATCATCTCCCTAATCTTTATAGTGAGGGTTGAGATGGCAGATGGTGACCCAAGGGACTTTCGGAATCTCAGTTACAGAAGCTATTTGGGGGAATCAAGAAATGATCCTTTCTGCTAAGGTTCCAAAACTGTTCAATTTAAGGTATTGGTTTTAGATATTAAGTCCTACAAAAGAGTAAATTTGGATATTTTGCAAAGAGTTTTATACACAGTGGAACACTCTCGAGTGCAGTCAGCCCCTGGCTTGTCCAGATGGCCCAGGGCCTCTGACAGAGGAATGCACGCAGATCTCAAGGAAGAGACCTGCAAAGAGAGTTCCATAAGAAACGTCTCTGTGTTCCAGAGTGCCCCACGATCTCAAGTCCAACAGGATGGCTCAATCAGTGGCTCTTGACTTAGGGTTTCCCCACAAAACACATGGCAGTGGCCAGCATGCTAGACTTGCAAAGGACATAGGGCAGAGTGCGGAAAGAGAGACTATAGGAACGCAGGTGCCACAGAGAACACAGGCCAGTGTCCCTTGGCTGTGTTTCTCTTCTCTAAGACTATGGGACCATGAGACTAGTCCTGGAGCAGCTGTCCAAGTCGGGAACACTGGGACATGGGCTTTGAAAGAGAGGCAGCCAGCAGCTGGCACCTCTGGGGAGACCTGAGCCATGGGTGCTGCTAACAGGGGCTGCTCCAGCCACTCCTGGTAGAGAACACTGGGCCATGAGTTCTGCTATCAAACAGGGGGGTGCCCTTCCTGTCCTATTCTGGTTACTTGCTGACCTATATGCTTACATCTGGAACACCCCACCCTGCTGTCTGCTTGAATGTCTATTTGAAAAGTTTAATTACTTCATCTTAAATCTTTTCTGTTAAAACCTCCATCCTGGGCTTGAGAGATTGGTTTAGACATTTACTTGCAAAGCCAAAGGACCATGATTCAATTCCCTAGGACCCACATAAGCGAGATGTACAAGGGGACACATGTGTCTGGAATTCGTTTGCAGTGGCTAGAGGCCCTGTCGTACCCATTCTCCCTCTCTCTCTCCTTCTACCTCTTTCTCTGTCTTTCTCTCTTAAATAAATAAATAATAAAAATTTTTTAAAAAAAGCCCTCAATCCCCAGGAAACTGATAGCATCTTATTTTATCTATTGACAATTTTCATACATGTATATAATTTATTTTGAAATTATTTCCCTCCCATTACCTTCTCCCTTCCCCCAACCCTCCTTTGGCCCATCTCTTCATCACCCCCAATTGGACTAGCTCTTCCACCCTCCTCATCATCCATGGTAACCTGTTGATGGGCCCAAGATTATGCATATCTCTTGCAGGTAATAGCCTTCATGAGGGCCCAAATACAATGACAACTTTGTGTCTAGGAGCACATTCCAAAGGACTCATCCCCATTCTTTGGCTCATGCATTCTTTTGACCACCTCTTCCTCTATATTCCCTAAGCCAATGCAAGGTGTGATAGAGATGTCTCATTCAGTGCTAAACACTCCACTGACTTCTCAGCGTTTTGAGTCTAGCAAGCAGTCACTGTCATCTGAAAACACAAACTTCTCTAACCAAAAATGAGATCTGCACTAATATATAGGAATAAACAGAAGTGTATTCAGAGCAATTTGGTGGGCATAATATATCCATGTAGCTAAAGAATACTATTGATTTTTTCCCCCAGGACTTGTGACCTTCTCAGCCATAGGCCAGAAGGCCACAGGGTTCACTGCTGGTTAAGACTGTTGATGGCTTTTCTCCCCAGCAGCCTGCCCTGAACCTTCCAGCAGCGCGACAGCGAGCTGGCAGGGAAGAAGCGTGCAGCCCGGTTCCAGTTCTCCTCGGAGTCCAACACGTGAAGCAAGTGTCTGTTTCCTGCAGCAGAGTCTTCCCCTCTCGCTCTGGCGAGTAACCAAAAACTGGCAATAGCTTATATTCTTCCTGGGCACCTCAAGGGCTTCCTTGGTCCACAACACGCAGGGCGGTACCCTGCCCTTGGTACGTGGATTTTCCTATAGGACTCTGTGACTCATAGGAGCTACAATAATCACCCACACAACATTCTTCTTTTCAAACTCTTTTTAAAACATTTATAATTTTAATTACCTAACAAAGAAGTCGATTTCCATATGGCTTTCCCACACATCTTTAGTTTGGTTTAACTTTCTCTCCTCCTCCCTCCCACCCGCTCCCCTACCTTCACTTAAGCCTTTCCCTCTCCAGTATGCTAGCCCCCTAATTTCATACCACATGTGTTCCGTCACCTCTTCCCCGTAACCCCTCTCCTCTCTCTCATGGTCCATTTCTATCTTCCTGGCATCTATTGTGTCTCATACCTACCTTACATAGAAATCTAAAAATTTTAAGCTGGGATATGCCTATGAGGTGCTTATCTTTATGAGCATGGGTTACTCAGTATAAAATTTCCAAGGTCTGTCTATTCTCCTGAAAAATTCATCATTTCATTTTCCTTACTGCTAAATCAAATTCCATTGTATATATGTGACACATCTTCACTTTTGTTCATCAGTTGCAGGGCATCCAGGCTGATTCCAATTCATACCTATTGTGAATACAGCAGAAATAAACATGGTTGTGCAGGTATCTCTGGAGTAGAGTAGAGAATCCTCAGGGTATACACTCAGGATTGGCATAGCTTGGTAATATGGTAGATATTGCTTTTGCTTTTTGAGAAACTTCCACACTGATATCCATAATGGATATTTTGGTTTATATTATTCTCCCACCAACAGTTGCTTGTTTTCTTGATGTAAGCCATTCTGACTGGAGTGAGATGGAATCTCAAAGTAATTTTACCTTGCATTTCCCCTGATGACCGAGAACATTGAACACTTTAAAAAATATTTATTAGGCTGGAGAGTTGGCTTAGCAGTTAAGGCATTTGACTTCAAAGCCAAAGGACCCAGGTTTGATTCCCCAGGACCCACATAAGTCAGATACACAAGGGGGCACATGCATCTGGATATTGTTTGCAGTGACTGGAGGCCCTAGCACACCCATTCTCTCTCTCTCTCTGCCTCTTACTCTTTCGCAAATAAATAAGAAAAATTTACAAAAAATTATTAATCATTTGTATTTCTTCTTTTAAGAACTCTGTTTGGTCCCATAGTCCACATTTTGGTTGTATTGTCAGTGGAATAGAATAGAACATCCAAGGGTAAGTCCAGGTAACTATAGCCTGATTTCTGACACAAATGTAAAAATAGACTGGAGGAAAGGTAGTATCTTAAACACAAAAATCAACTCCCAATGGATAAAGAACCTCAATGTGAGACCTAAAGCTCTGAAATAACCAGAGGAAAAAGTAGGGACTTCTCTTCAATATACAAGTGTAGCAAGGACTTTGGGACTAGGACCCCAGGTGCCCAGGGACTAAGGAAATCAACAAATGGGACCCCATGAGCCTAAAATCTACTGTTTAGCCAAGAAGATTATCAACCATGTCAAGAGGTGGGGTACAGAAAGGAAGAACCCCTTTGCCAGCTGTGTACCTGACAAAGGACTAATACCTAGAATACACAAAGACCTCAGAAAAACTCAACATCTGGGAAGCGAGTATCCCAATCAAAAATCAGAGTATCTTGACACCATGACCAGCATCGTGTTTTCCAGTGAGAGGCATTTGGAAGCGATTGGAGTCCTGCATTCTAGGAGAACTAAAGTCTAGGCATTGAGGAGGATAGAGAAAGATACTGTCAGCCCAAGCCCAGGGGGTCTGTCAGGAAGCATGAGCCACAGCCTTTGAGTTGACTCACATTTTACGTGGAGGACTAGGCAGCTTTTCCCTCTGAAGATGACCTCCCTTTCCAGACTCAAAGACTTTGATCTTCTTCAGGCCACCCTGTGGCAGCCGCAGCCAAGGCTCATCTCAAGGTTGTCTGTCTATCATGATTGTGTTGATTTCCCACTGGGTTTACTGAGGTGAGGATGTCTGTTGTTGCTCTGTTGCCTGAAGCTGAGGGGACACCCTGGGCTCATGGCTTCCTCACCTTCCCCCCAGCAGGCCAGCCTCAGGACTAGACTTCAAGAGCCTCTGAAAACCACCAGCGGTTGATGTAGAGCTCCATTTCATGTAGGTTTCACAATGACAGACTGTTCACACACGCTTAACCCTCAGGTTCTACAGGAAAAGTAAGCTGCCTAGCTTGTCAGTGGGGTCTGCTGGTTGTGAGCAGCAAGTCTGATCCTTGCTGTCAGCACTTCACCTGTTAAGAGAAACCATTGGGTCCAGGTCAGTGCACCCTAAATGTCAAGAGACCTCAGCCCAGTGACCTTGATCCATTCAGTCTCTAGATTGTTAGCATCAAGCCCCAGGCTTTTTGGCTTTTGACAGTGCTCATAAGAGTCCCTTGATTTTGAATTCTCCTAATTCGCACTTCTGCCAAGGCTTGCACAGAGGCCAACCTATTCTCCCTGGAGACAATTCCAGAAGTGAAGCCAGATGTGGTGGTAATACGGGCACTAGACAGTCAATAAGGCAGGAAGGTTGATGTGAGTTCTAGGCCAGCCAAGGATACAGAGTGAGACCCTGTCTTCAAAACAAAACAAAACAAACTAAAGAAAGAAAGAAGGAAGGAAGGAAAGAAAGAGAGGTGGAAAGAAAGAAGGAAAGAAGAAAATAGGGAAGAAAGAGAACTTGGGAACAAAGTTTTCCCTTTGGGACAAAATCTCTCCTCTGATTTTGTCTTCTGTTTCTACTTACTCCCATAATCCCTAGCTGTCAACATTGGCTTCATGATAATAAAGATGCTGGAGGCTTTTGTAAGGTGCTCAGAGTTCATGCCTCTGACCACACTCCATGCTTATAGACACTGGTCTATCTGACCCCATGGTGGCCCAGGGCCAGCAATACAGAGATGTCACTACTGTTTGTTAAGAACCTAACATGAGCCACTCAGAGTGCCAAGCGACCGATGTATAAAATCTTATTTAAGCTCTATAAACCCTGTGAGCTATCATCTTTCAGGTAAGAAAAGTAGGGTCCAGCTTTCTTGGGTGCTTCCTATAGTGAGGTTGTCATGCTGAGCAGTCAGGATTCCACACTGCATGGACTAAGAGACCCTGAGATTTTGAGGGAGCTGCATGGCCTCATGCTGGTGCCTAGCTCTATTTTATTACACAAATATGCCTACAGATGAGATGGGGCTCCAGGCAAATGCCTCCCCAGGGACCTTAGAACTCTCGACCTGTGTCTCCCACCCACTACTTGACAGTGGACGGCCAATGGGGATTTCTGACGAAATGCATGATACACTCAAGCAAAGGTGTTATTTTGAAATCCATTGTTTTGAATGCTGGGTACACAGTAATAAGACATTTGTTTTTAAATTTATGACATGGCTGGAGAAGGCAGAGAGAGACTTGGTTAGTGGGAACAAAGTTTCAGATCTGAAGAAGGTTCTGGAGATTTGTGTCATAGTGTGAATATGCTTAAATCTGTCAGCTATGTGATCTACAGTGATCAAGATATGCTTTGTAATCATGATAAAGGTACTCATCGCCCAGGCCCAGAAGCCATTAGAGGAAGTGGTGACATTTATACTTACTGCCCTCCCAGCTAGCCTGAAAACCAGTCCCAGGGAAATGGCAGCAGACACTGGTCACTCAGACCTCATCAAAACAGGGATCCAGAGGTTACAAAGAAAGCAACACTAAGTCAGATCTCTGTCTTGCCAAGGCACAGAGAACATTGTAGAAGAGGGGGTGAAAGCTTACAAGAGCCTCAGGGTGGGTGGGACGAGCCTGAGGCACTGTGTTCTCCTCCAGCCCCCTCTCCCGCAGAGACTACCCATGGCCTCTAGGTCCCCACAACGAACACCAATGACCCCCCAAAGAG
The DNA here is from genome assembly GCF_020740685.1 of Jaculus jaculus. Lineage (NCBI taxonomy): Eukaryota > Metazoa > Chordata > Mammalia > Rodentia > Dipodidae > Jaculus > Jaculus jaculus. The sequence continues at coordinate 112,735,286 of NC_059111.1, read as the reverse complement.
TACCTTCAGCAGACTTGGGGCAGGGGAGATGGGGTGTTTAGAAAAAAATGCAACAAATAATTTAAACAATTTTAGAAAGATACGGTGTGCGTTTGTGTGTGTTGTGCTGTGGTGTGGATATGGCGCTTTCCCGTGTGTGTGAGCAGATGCTCGGGCCCCGTGTGCACAGTGCCGAGGCTGAGGAGAAAGTGTGACTCCTCCATCACTCATCTGCGTGGTTCCTTGCGTCAATGTCCTCCACTGATTCCTGAGTTTGCCATCTTATAACCCTAGCGATTCTCTGGTCTCTGCTGCTCACAGGGCTGAGGTTGCAGACATGTGCGGCCACACCCAGCTAGTTACCTGGTTGCCCAGGAATCAAACTCAGGTGGTCTCAGGCCCCCTCGGACCTCATGCTTACGTAGGAAGCACCATCCAGTGAGCCATCTCTCCAGCCCCAACACAATTTTGTTTTTAAATTGCTGACATGAACTTCTATAGCTTTGGAGGATGTGTTCGCAACATCTGTATTGGAGCAGAAGGATATACAAACAGGCCCCAAAAGTGCTGCATGAGAAAGTGAAATACAATTGGCCTGTCAGCCCAGAATTAGTAAAATCTCAGTGCATCTGCAAGGTCTTTCATATCATTATTTGCATAAGTTGACAGGCACTATTGTAGCTGATTGAGGATCATTGGAAAGCCACAGAGCTCTCACCTGGGTTGGCCAGCGTGGCCTTGGCTTTCTCCCTTCTGGCCACACTTGCTGACTGCTTCAACCCTCCTTGCCCATTGTCAGCAGAGCCTTCCACCACGGTCTCCCCTGGATGCTCACATGGCCTTCAGTTCCCCAAAAGAAGATCCACCTGGTCCCCACTCCTCACCTCACACAGAGCACACATGTAGCATGAACATTAGATGGTGGGTCATGGTTCTCAGGATCTTTGCTGGTCATCCCCGCATGTTTTGCATGGGACCGGGGAGGGGGGCGGGGAGGACTTGGGTGACATCTCTATCTCTCTGTCTATCTGTCTTTCTGTCTCTCTTGCTCTGGCTGTGTAAGCAGGGAGGTGTGCCAGAAGAATGCACCTAGTCTACCTTGTAAAACATGATGCATCTGTTTGTTTTTCCCAAAAGGAGGAGATGTGCAGTCACACAATTCATAAGAAGAAACAGTCTTTTCCCTGGAAGGGGAGAAGAGCCACTCACTGTGACTGCCGAGGACCTAGGAGAGAGCAGCTATCTTCCTGCTCCACAAAGTTGTCTCCAGCTGGACAGACCTGTCTTGGCAAACATTATTTTGCTGTGAGGCCAATGATATCTCAGGCGATTAAATTTTTAAATAGATTAAAGACATTTTTGTCATTTTTAATGTCTTACCTACTAGTACTTTTTAAGAAGTATTTGAGATGATGTTGACACTCATTTTATAGCAGGAATAGTCTCAGCGGCATGTAATGGATAACTTATTAATAAGCAGGAATTCTTCAGTCCTACCTGAGCTTGTAATTCATGATTCTGTCTTTGAGCATTTTTGCTACATGCAAGGTAACATGAAAGATAGAGTGAGACATAGAATAGTAATATGTGTTTTGCTGATTGGTCATGAAGACTGCGTGCATTTCCCTCAGAATATGGATGGTGTTGCCTTGAGTGAGAGAGGCAAAACAGCTTTCAAAGTATTGCCTACATAAAACTCCAGGAAATACAAGCTAGTGTTTATCTCCATGAAACTTATTTCTGCACTTTTGATAAGATGCACAGCTGAGCTCAGACTAAATGCGTAGTAAGCAGTGTTGTTACCACATGAAGTAGATGTCTCAAAATTTAGGAAGACAAGTGATACCTACGTTATAACTCGAAGGCCTTGAAGAACAAGCCTGGGCTCTTCATTCCTGATATAGTTGCAGAGAGTTAGATAGCGCATGTCTCGTGACCCTCCTCCTGCTTCATATGCATTCCTGCTTCTTCCTGAAGGGCTAAAGTTGGTGACTTGAGGCAAATACCCACACAAAGAAATAAGGCACACATTTCAAAACAACTTCCATCCCTTCCTCAGACACTGGGAAGGTGGCCTCAGGAGCCAGGCTCTGGGAAGCCTAGGTAGAAAGATGGAAAGATCTAGTCACAGTCCCGCTCTCATGGATGTGGCAGCGTGGATCAGAGTAGAAAACACTTTCTGACTCGGGGCTTGTAGCCGCCACCGGAGCTCCTCAGTTGTGCCACGCAGTGCCAGACAGCTGGAGGCTTCTCGGAGCGCGGACAAGCACAGCTGTGGTCCCATAAAACTGTGTTTATGGGCTGTGAAGTTCTCATAATTTTCATGTGTTAGGAAACATGCTCTTATATTTCCAACCAGTTCAAGACATAAATCATATTTAGTACATGTAGCATAAACAGTCCAAACAGCATTGATTTTAATTTTCATCAGTACAAAAATACTGGGAGCCCTTCTTTCTAAGGTGGGGCCTGCGATCACGCTTCAGCTCTGGCAGTGTGGGTCTGTAGGCATGGGCACAATGCAGTGTGGGCATGTAGATGTGGGCACGGTGCAACTATGAGCCCATTTCAGGGACAGGGTATTGCTATGTGGACGGGGTGCAGGTGTGAATACAGTGCAGGTGAGTGTGCACAGTGCAGGTGTGAGCTCAGTGTACATGTGGGCCCAGTGCAGGTGTGGGGTCTGGACATATGTGAGCTCACCACAGGTGTGGGCCCAGTGCAGGTGTGGACAGAGTGCCCCAGTGGACACCATCAGCAGTGGACATGCTGCCGTGGTCACGTTTCTACTGACCTTGTTCTCAGCAGCACAGGGTGTGATGGCTGAGTTCACAGAGTCAGACACAGTCACCCCGCCGCTCTTCCCTCCAGTTCTTAACCCCTATCTTCCAGGCCAGCCATGGCAGAGGAGGTGGAATCAGCTGAAGCCCACTTTCCCGCTTGTCCAGGGCTGGTCTTGAGTATGCACGAGAGCTGGACAGGGCTCCAGAAGAGGCCCGAGCTAGGGTGTAGATGATGCTGTGGACAGGAAACCAGGCTGGACACTTGCAGACAGCTGGTGGACAGTGTTTGTTTGTTCTGACTGACTTACCCAGGGTCTAATCAACTGGCTTACTGACAACAGAAGACTTGAGGGCTACTTTAATTTGGGCTTGTATTGGAGCCCAAACTGGCAGGAGACCAATTTTGTTCCCAGCCCCCCTCCTGCCCTGCCACACAGTTGGGTGCCTGTCGCTGGCTCCTTCCTCGTCTCCCTGCAGGAGCCCCGGCCTGGGCCCCTGGTCTGTCACTGTCCCAGTCGCTGCCCATCATGGACCTTCTTCCCTGGCAGTGGCTCTCCTTGGGCTTTGCCATGTCCCCTCTCCCCCGACTCCTGCTTTGCCTCCAAGCTAAGCTCGGCCATGGCTGGCTCGATGCGTTCCTTGTGATTGCTTATTGGCTGATCACAGCCTGAGGCTGTCCCCTTGAACAGTTCCATTTTACCAGAAGATTCACATGGCCTTGGCCCGGAGGCTGAATAGCACAGGCCCTGTGCCCGCGTTCTCCGCCAGCTCTGGAAATGAGCGCCTCTTATCACCAGCTGTTTCCAAGACACACAGGGTGGCACCCAGGAGAAATAGAGTTGGCTAAGGGATGCAATGGAGACACGTATCGGCTTAGGTAAGAGTGGCAGGACCTGTGGTCAACACTGGCCCCCTGCCTCAGGAGCACACCTGGATGTCGGGTGGAGCTGCAGGTGAGCACGTGCTGAGAGCTGGGAAGTCTGCGTGCGCGGAGAGAACATGGAAAGCTGTAACTGGAGCAATGGGCTACTGCTACAAAGTGAGATGGGAAAGGACGAAGAGTAAAGGGAGATGCTGGGAAAGCAAGCGTGACAGGCCAGCTGCAGGAGGAGGTGGCTGGACAGGCAGATTGGGTCAAGTGTGGCCTTGGTGGGGCTGTGAGGTGGGGAACACACACCTGTGCTCTCAAATGACACGGCTTGTTGAGCCACCAAGAAGAGACAGTGAATTCTCCCATCGGAAGAGACACCGGGGCAAGTAAGTTCAGGCTAGTCAGCACCCACGGGCCTCCGCAGCAGCTGGCTGGAGCCGGGACGCGAAGGGGCTGCTCACAGGCTGACGGAAAGCAGGGTGCGGTTACTGGCGGGTGGGGGGGTGGTGAGGTGGCCTGCCTTTGAGCAGCGCATGGCCTGAAGTGCCTGAGGGCAGTGTGGATGGACAGACAGGTGAAGGGGAGGAGGGTCATGCAGTGAGGTGGAAGGAGGAAGGGGAGGACCAGCACCCAGGGTTGTTCCATTATACCCACATGCACGCTGTGGCATGTGCACTCCTACACGCAGACACACACACACACAACACACAGACATACACAGACACACACACACACAGACATACACACACACAACACACAGACATACACACACACGCACAACCCGCAGATATGCACACACACACAGCACACACAACACGCAGACACACACACACACACACACACACACACACACACAGAGTGAGTGGCCCTTCGGACGAGACTGCTCTCTGCGTTCTATTGTTTCCCTTGCGCAGGGCCAGGCGCTGAGCTGGCGCCCCGCCGTACGCTCCCGAGCCGCTGCCTGCTGCCGCGTCCTGGGCCTCCACGAGTTCTCCTCAGGCCACATGGACTTGCACAGGTTTGTGTCGTCACCTCGCTGCTCAGAGGCAGCCACACCCACCTGCCCTTCATAAATGCGTGTTTTGGACAAGAATGAGATGTGGTTTCAGTGTGGCCTGGCTTTGCAGAGATAGTCCCAGATGAGTGGTCTGGGGACTCAGATGGGCCTCTCCAGAGCTGGCTCTGATTTTTATGTCCCCACGATGAAGGTTCTGGTTCACTGAGTGTCTGGCTCCAAGATCATTCCTGTTGCCATGAACATACTAGGAAGTGGGGACAAGGACAGCTGAAGAGCCAGGGATGGTGTAGTGCTACCCAATGCCAACTCCAGGCTCACATGCCATGCCAACCTCGGAGCCTGCAGCTTCCTCACCTGCCCACCTATGGTTAGCGTCAGCCCCAGGAGGGAAAGAGAGCAAAGGGTAACTGGTTTGCTCCTGTACTCGTCACATTTTTTCTGAGGGTTGACCTAGCATGAGGCCATTGCTTGCTCACTAATGCTTCTGCCCCTGGAGGCTTGAATGAGTTGGGGGCACAGAAGCCAGGCCTGGCAGGGACAGTGATGCTTGATAGTGTCCCACTACTCTCCAGGGGATGGATGGGAGGGCCTGTGCCACCTTTCTCTGTGTTTGTCCCTGTGATGCAGACAGGGCTGGCCAATATAGATTCCTGTGATAGTGTCTTGCTTCCCAGACATCTTTGAGGAAGGAACTCTGAATGGCTTCAATGACATTGTACACAAATAGAATCTGGCCCGGTTATACAATTGACATCGTCAGTCTGTTGATGACACTTTTCACAATGCATGGGTGGGTGGGTGGGGTCCAATCCAATGGCCATGTCTCTGAGCCTGTGAGAGCTGATCCGATTCATTATCCTTTCACATGGGAGACCTCGTCCTCCCAGATGCTGAGCATGCTCACTGTGGCATCAAGCCAGCTATGTTCTCTGATGCAGAAAGCGACCTTGGAGGAGGAGGTGCAGGTCCAGTCCAGCACTTAGAGCTGAGCATGAGTGTTCCACTTAGCCTCATGGTAGAACTCCGGGCATCTTTGGGGATCACAGGCAGCTCTGGTTCTTTTGTGAGGAGGAGGGGCATAGTGAGCTGGTAAGACATGCTCACTCTATCACTGTCCAGAGTTGAGTGCCCAGGGACAGTGCCCCGGGCTTCAAGCTGGCACAGCTGGCCTTCAGCTCATGTGTCTTTGTCTTTTCAGAGTCTGAGTTTATAGGTATGTCATTGTCTGCGCTGTCGTCCAGTTGCTTCCCTGCCCCCCCCCCCCCCGCTGCGATGCCACCTGACCACCAGATGTGCCCCATTATGACTGAGGCTCTTTGGCTCACTTCAGAATCACCTCGAGCAACAGTCCGGCATTTGGCTTCCACATCATTAGGCTACTGACACTTAGGCAAGTGGACAGCCGCTGAGGACACCTGAGCTGTGGATGCCATCTGAGCCCATTGGAGGGACAAGGCTCACCCTCCCAATGTCAATGCCGTGGGAAGCAGCAAGGCCGGGGAGGCTTAGAAACCAGTGTGGGCCAGGCCTCCACTTTCTCGAGGGGTGGAACCCGCTCTTTCCAAGTGTGTGGATGGGGTGAACTATTGTTCAAAACCTCTGGGTGCGGCAGAACAGACTGCCTGAACTCACATGCATGTGCTTGTACACGTGTGTGCATGGGGACCTCTCCCAGATGAGAATCACTAGCTCATTTTGCATGTGGCTAATGGTCTGCTCTCCCTGTGCAGACGGGCACAGTGTGGAGCCACTAGCTGCAACCCCCGGTCACCCTCCCCACCCAGTGAGCAGGGCCTCAGAAGTGGGAAGCGACCGGCGGGGAGGGAGGAGGCCGTGGCAGGTAGGAATACGGTCCACGGGGTAGAGGTTGAGTTCCTGGCTCCGTGAACTCGGAGCCAGCTTCTGTATCGGCCTCTGGAGCTCGTGTGTTCCCCTCTGAAGAAGTGAGCTCCGGCTCTCTGTATAAGGAAAGGCATCCCCTCTGGGCTCAGCTCCAGGTTTCCCTAGGGAGTCCTTGCCAAAAATGTCTACAGAGCAGGAGAACCCAGCCACTACACTCCTGGATCTATAGACGTGGCCCTGCTTAGGTGTGGGCTTCAGCAAGCTCGAGCTAAGTGCGGGTGGTGAGCAGTCAGAGGCCAAGGTGCAGGGACCGAGTGCCCCGTGACAGCCTCGCAGGGCTCCTCATAGGCATTACCCATTCTGAGCAGGGCCCCTTCGTGCCCTGGACTTCTGTCCACAAGGCATTTGTAGGAAGCACCCAGACCGCATCCTGCACACATGGGTGTCGCTGACATAAAACCCAGGTGAGCAGCTCTTGAGGATGGGTTTTTTGATGCCATGTTAAACAAATGACACCTACTTCGGACATGGCCCACATGAACACTGGCCAGGTCCAGCCCCGTCTTTAGTGCTTCCTGGGACTTGCTGTCCCCGTCAGGCCTTTTGCCACTATGACAGGCTTCACCCTACCCTACTTTTGTTCTGCCCATGTGGCTTCCAGCCTGGGATGTCATCTTCCCGTTGTTGTGCGCCTTTCTAGTGGGAGCGACACCCCGTCTGTCTTCCCTTCACCATGTGCTAAGACCACAAGCACATGTTAGAGCGCAGGGAAGAAGCTCACAGCGAGTTTTCTCCTCAGAAAACCAGGTGGAACCAACACGCTGGCCAGTGCTAATCTCACTGACATTCAGGTCCTTTCTGAGAGGCATCGATAATGACTACCCTGCTGTGAACCACAAGTTGTTTGAACCTTCATGAAGCAGAGTAGAGTTGACTGTAAGTAATCCGCACACTCAGGAGGCTGAGTAAGGAGGATCACGAGTTCAAGACCAGCCTAAGTAACATAGTGAGTTTCAGGGCAACCAGCCTGGGAAAAGCAGTGAGACCCTCTCTCAAATCCTTTCCCCAAAAAGGGGGCACCAGGGAGATGGCTTAGTGGGTAACAGAACTTGCCACATAAGCATGAGGACCTGAGTTTGATCCCCAGTATCCACATCTGTGAGTCGCTACAGGCACCTATAACCCTGGACAGAGGTGGGGGGAAGGGACAGAGACAGAAGGATCAGTGAGGTTTGCTGGTCACCCAGTCTGACCTCAAACAGTAGCTATGGGTTCACTGAGAGACTCCATTTCAAGGAAGCAACACAGAAGAGTGATATGGGGCTGTCTCTTGCCCTCCTCATGCGTGTGTATTGAGCAGGCATGCATCCACGGAAATGTGCATACACTGAATATACACACTCCAGACACAGCACACAACACATACCACACACACACATGTGCACAGAAACACCAAGAACGATACCCAAACAAGAAACCAAATCGGTCCTATAAAAATGGCCCATGTGGTGCAGTTAACCTGTGCATACCTTGTTCCATGCCAGTTTATTTTAAGACTTAAGAAGAGACACAACAAACTGGATTTTCAAGTCTCCTGAGGAGATTTCAAAGGCACAAGTCTCGAGTCACCCTACAGAACTGTCTGGTTGACTTGTAAATTATGGTCGCAGAAGGGGCTCCAGAGCACCCCCATGAGCTCACATCAGAAAAGTCACATGGTACCCTGAACTCACAGTTCTGAAAGTGCTGGCCTCTTCCTGAGGAAACTCACATCTCTTAGTCGCAAATATGGTCAGCATGCTCCTCCAGTGAATATTATTTTGACTCAGGCTCTTTGATAATGTTTTAAAAATACACAGCTCCTTTGGCCATGTGGTGGCTATTGCTGTGCCTGATTGCTATCTGGGGGCTTACTCCATTTCCTAACGAGAGAATTATAATTCAAATAATGCTCCAAGTTATATGACGAGAACGTCTGCCCGCTGCCTCAGCCTTTGAGGGGACATGCTGCCTTGTTACAACAGCAGTAGCCACGGCTCACCCTGAGCTCAGCGGCCTGCGGGACATGATGGGGGGAGGGGAGGGGGAATGAGGCAGTCGTTCTGGAGAGGAAAGCCACGACCGACAGTGTGTCCCACCACACAGAGGGGACTCTGTAGGCCGCGCACATCTGCCAGCAGAGTTCTTCTGTGGCGTCTTATCCTGCGCTCACGGTCTCAGCCAGTGACATCTGGGTAGCCCAGGCGGCAGGCTGGTTGCCAAAGAGGCACACACCCCTTTCTTATTCTGTACACACTGAAGCTGGCCCCCCTTGGCTCATTGGTCCATAGAGTAGCTCAGAGAGTTTTGAAGCCCCCAGAGGGGACCTAGCAAGGCCTGAGAGGGACCTCTAAGGGTCTCCTGCAGTTTTCCACCCTGCCCCCACCAAGGAGACTCCTACCAAGGAGAACCCTTCTCTGCCCTGGAAACAGATGCAAGAGAGGTGGTCAGAATGACCCAGGCTTCCACCTTGGTGAGAGCGACACCAGCATGGGGAAGAGACCCTATGGGGGACTCTGTGGAGAATGGGGTGGAGGGGTGGCCAGACGAAGCTAGCCATAGGGCCGTGAGTTTCTCCACAGCGGGCAGAGATGCTCTGCTATTTGCAGAGGGCCAGTGGCAAGGCTGGAGAACCCCATTGTGGGGAGTGGAATGTAATGGCCATAGTGACGCTGGGACCCACAAAACTTGACTGCAAGGCCAAGGCTGCCTGTGCCTAAGGAGGTGTCTGCCGCCACTGGGAAGGGGCAGGACAAAGCTCAGGGAACTGTCTACAACCATGATGTGGCCAGCGAGACAAGGACTATGTGGTCCCCACTCTGCTCACAACTGCCACTTCCTCCCCTGCGCCCTCTCTCCTGGTTCCCACACCACCCAGAGCTCCCTGCTGCTTTGGCATCGTAGCGGCCATGTAAACCATGTCCTCCCTCATTAGTTCACCTGCCCTATCTGCCCACTCCATTCTCGGTGGCAGCAAGGCAAGGACCTGACAGAAGAGTCGGCTGCGTCATTATCACACACAGAAACAAGGGGACAGCGGACAGCTAGGATGGGCTATGGCTTCAGCATGGTCACCACTTCCCTGGGTATATGCACGGTAAAACATCGTGACCCATACCTTAAGGATAGCCCATAAAGATCATTTTAAGCACGGTTTAAGAACAAAAAAGAAAGGAGTTGGCACCAGATTGCAGGGCCCAGGGCCACTGCAGAGCCTCAGGTTGGCGGGTTCAGTTCAAGCTGGGGCAGCTGTAAAGCCCTGCGCTGCTGCTGCATGGACACTAAGAGCTCACGTAGCACAAGCAAGGCCTGTCCCTACCGGCTCTGGGCCACAAAGGACTGCTGCTCAGGGCAAGGAGGACCCCAGCCCCATGCCACGCAGAGTCAAGTGCTTCATCCCCTACCTTCTTTGGGTGGTGGCGGGGAAGCAGAGGCCCCAGGAAGTCTGCTCTGGGTCACCTGCTGCATCCAGGAAGCATCCAACCGGTGTCAGTATTGACTCTGGAGCACTGTGGAGGAACTTCCCACAAGGCAGGAGTAGCAGCAGAGCTTATTTAAGGAAGGATTCGGGAGAGAAGGAACACAGGAATGGCATACTGGAGTGATTGTCTTCTCAACCGAGCAAGTCACGTTTACAATGGCTATCTGGGAAATGACCTGCGTTACCATCACCACCCTTGCTATCATCGTGGGTGCCTCTGGAAAGGTCAGAAAGTCACCAGAGACTGTACAGAGTGAGAACCCTGCTCTTTGGCCCCCAAAACCATGGCATGAGGACAGACATGGGCCTGTGGGCAGTGTGGCCGGATAGTCTAACCGCCAACCTGGCAAGGCATTTGTTTAGCCCCTTTTTGCCACATGGACCATTCAATCATGCACCACTGACAGACCTCTTATGATCCAGGTGTGATTGCCTAGGTTTTAAGCACTGACACTGACTGTCATTGTCACAGTTCAGGAGCAAGAGAACTGAAAGTAGATGGTGACAGCCAACATAGTGGCCAAGTCACTACTTATTTTGTCTATTCTAACAGTCACAATGGCAAACCCTCCTGGTTGCTCTTGCTAATGGCCTGAGGCAGTGGTTGGCTTGTTCAGCCTCGCTGTACCCTCTCAGAGAACTCCTGGGCTGAAAATACATCCCTGGACTGCTACAGTTATGGCCTTCAGTGAAAGCTTTGGATCTGGCCTCTGGCCTGGCTCTGCTCTCTAGAGGAACCGACACTCCTTTGCTTCTGTCCAGCCCATGGGACCACCACATGTCTTCTCCTTGCATTTTCACGGTTTGTGCCATGGAGCAGTCCCTGCATTCGTGGGCATGACTGAATGCATACGAGCCCTCCTCAGGGAAGGCAGGGTCACGGTGGCAGCTCTGTTCCCAGCACTCAGCACCAAGATGCACAACAGTGTGGTGTTTAAGCTCTAGTTGTTGACTTGACAGCATTTAGAATCACCATGGAAACAGATCTCTCATCATATCTGTTAGGCGTTTTCTAGATTACATTAGTTGGGGTGGGAGGACTCACCCCAAGTACGGGCAGCATCATAGCATGGGCTGAGTTCCTGGACTCATAGGAAGGAAAGAGCTATTGGAGCATGCAGGGCTCATTTTAGTCTACTTCCTCCCTCTGATGTGAAGACGTGGCCCAGGCTTTCTGCTTGGTCTGCCATGCCTTCCCTACCATAATGTAGGCTTCTGAAAACTACAAACTGAAAATAAGCTTTCCTCCCTTAAACTGTTTATGGTCAGGTACTTTGTTCCAGCAATGGGAAAATAACTGATATAGGAGGAGCGCAGTATTTGCCGAAGCTAGGTACCTCAATGCATTCCCTGGCAGCTGACCAGTCCTTCGATGCTCTGGAGCCTGTGACAGGTCAACCTTCATAGCTCTCACACAGACCAACATAACCTCATGGAGCCATTGGCTCCTGGAATATTTTCACTTGGCCTTTGTCCTTGTTGCCAAGGGTGCTCACCCTGGTCCTCAGTGTTCCAGGAGCACCATGCAGAGGGCCTCCTGCAGCTAACCATGCCTAGTCCTGTTGGGACTAGAGGTCAAATGGCATTACAGTCATGTGGGGCAGCACCATTCACTTGAAAAATTCCCCATAGACCATGTTCAGAAGTTCCTCAACTAGAGTCACCCTCCTCCTGCTGGAAGACCTCGCAGAGAGTGTCGGACAGCCCCAGGAAGGTCTGCTACAGTGAGCTCTGTGTTGGGATGTCTCGGAATTAGGGGGTAGAACCAGGGATCCAGGGATCCAGGGATTCAGTGATGTGGGGAAGGGGATACTATCAAGGCTATCCCAGGAGGGATAGATGAGCATCCCAGATGCAGCTGGCAGCAAGGCAAGGGGCTGGAGAAAGGACTAACAGGAAGACGGCTGAGACCCAAATTGCCGGTAACCATTTGTTTAAGTCAGGGGCATCCCTGAGGCATTAGCAGGCAATCCTGGAAGCAGCACGAGAGTAAAGCCACGGGGTCTTCTCTCACCCGGCCTCAGCTACACTGGCCCAGAGGCAGCAGGAGCCCAGGATGCTGTCACACCAGACAGACTGCACTGTCCATGATGGAAGTGGTCAGACTGCTTCCTCAGCCTTCAGAATGGTTCACCTGTCAACTTCACTGGATCAGGATCAGTCAAGAGTGTGTGATGGTGTATGAAGGTATTTCTGGGAAGAACTAACTGATACTGTAAGACCCTCCCCAGACTGGGTAACTCTTCCAGCAGCAGCTCAGATATAAAGAGATCTGAAGGAGAAAAATGTTATTTTACCTGCCTGTCTTGGTCACTCCTGGTGAGTAATCCACCCTGCTATGACTACCCTTTGTGTGATGAGTAATCCACAGAGCTATGACCTCCCTTTGCTGGTGAGTACATCTATCTTGTTGCGACCACCCCTTGCTGTTACCAACAGCTATTGGTGGGCCACCAGCCTATATTGTGTAAGTCAATTAAAAGTACCCCTTGTGATACATACTCATTTTTGGCTTGGTTCCTCTAGAAAACACCACCTAATACAGCCTTGAAGGGGAAATTAAATAAATAAATAAATAAATAAATAAATAAATAAATAAATAAATAAAACAATCCCACTGACAAAGTCTGGGGCACTGGGAGCAGTCTCTGCATCTCTGTCCTCCAAAGTGTGGCCTCTCAGTGCGGGTGCACGTAGAGAGCAGTCTGAGTGAGCAGGAACAGCGTCACCTCCCTACTGAAGCTGGGCCAGACCTGCTCCCAGATCATTTATGAGCTATGCCTGTGGCCCTGAGCCCTCGGTGGTAATCTCACTTTTGCTTCTCAGACAGACTCACCTTGTTGATCCAAGCCAGGGGTCCTATGTCACATACACATTCCCTGCATAGGGCTTGGAAATGGCAGTGGAAGACAGGTCATGCCCTGGCCAGTGAACGCTGGACCTAAGTGTACCAGGCCAGGGAAGGGGGCAAGGACCTGGCAGACTCTCAGTATGGAATGGCGTGGGAGAGATTGGACAGTGTCATGCGTGTCCGTGGACCCTGAGGACTACAGCAATGGAGCTGAGAGTGTACACTCTCATATATGTCCCCAGAAAGTAAGGTCTACAGCAATGGGGCCAACAGTCTAAACCACTGAGGATAAAGCGCAGACAGGGTGCAACTGTGCTTGGTCACTAGAATGCAAGTGCCCTGGTTGTCTTTTAATCCTCTGAATGTAGTGGCCACCTCTGCCCTCCAGAGGCATCTCTGTCAATTTCTGGTCCCCTCCTAGAATGGGGCTCCCTCTCCAGTAACCACAGGCCACAGTGCCTTGTGCTGTTGCTGAGGTCCATTGGCCCTCTCCACACTCATTCATACATTTGTCCATTCCCTCAGCAGGTGGAACCCCAGGTTTTACTCAACCTGGGTGAGGGCAGGTGCCTGTGGAGAGAGGGCATTTCATAAATCTCACAGCTTTCTGTTTCAGAAAAGTCTGGGGAGACCGAGATGGGAGACAATTCCCCTAGCATCATCATCCCAGGCTTATAGGGAACACTGGTACATGTTCTCCACACTGACTTTCACCCACCTGGAAAATCTTACGTGCCTGAACTCTTTAGGCCTGGTAATCTCCTCAGAACTCACCAGGAGGGTGTCACCTGCAAGCTAGAAAGAGCTATACAGCCATCCTGTGACGGAAGTAAGGTCGTCAGTTGTCTTAATCAGCAAACGAAAGCCTCATGGTTGGGCAGCCAGACCAAATATACCAACTGTTGCAATAGTGGCATGTTTGTCATGAGTAAAACCAACTGCTCTCTGAATGGATTTGCAGTCTGCTCCACAGGAGAGAATTCCTGCCTGGTACTAAAAATCAAAAGCCTAGGGCTGTGGAAGTCATAAGCCCTAAGGGAAAAACTACTACTGTTCTCTGACTAACTGGATATGCTATGCCCATAAAACTGTCTTCTAAACACTTACGTTTGTGTCTACATATTAATGATCCTTTTACTTCTAGTTAGAGAAGCTTGCCTTTTCAGGTGGCAGTGACCACTGGGAAGACTGAAAACTCATCCAAGTGTTGAGGTGAAATGACAGCGGTATACATAGCAATAAGTGAGATATCTCTATCACACCTCCCGAGGCTCAGAGAACATTGTAGAAGAGGTGTGACAAAGACTGTAAGAGCCAAGGAAGCGGAGGAGTGCTTACAACACTGTCTTCCAGGCACAAAGTGGTTGAGGTATTCATGGCCTCACAGTGGCCAATGCTACCTACACAAGACCTGCATAATAGAAATAAAAAGTTGGTGATATCAAGAATAGGAGAGACATAATAAAAAGAAAAAGAAAGAATAGGAGAGACAGTTGGAAAGTAGGGATTAAATGAAGGGGGGATTTGGGAGGGGGCTAAGGAAGGGGATTAAAATCATGGTATATTGTCTATATGTACAGAGGTTGTCAGTAAAACGTTTAAACAAAAGCGTGAGGTGGACAAGAAGAGAGCTTCAGGGAAGGGAGCACCTGCGACAGCCTCGGGGCCAGCAAGCTCACCACAGCGCTAAGGACGCAGCCCAGCCAGGGATGATGCTCCCTTGCAAGGGTTAGGTGTTTGCGTTGAGAAATGCCTCTTTGGTCCTCAGGCAACTTGGGTGCAGTGGGTGAGTAGGATCAAGCCTGATGACGGTGTGCAGGCAATCTGCCCAGGGCAGTGGTGGACAGCATGCCCCAGGAGAGCGAAGCCCTGGTCAGTGTGTGAGAGGCAGAGGGAGGTGGAGAGGGCATCAGAGCGGGGCTGAGCGGGTTACAAAATGTGAAGCTTCACACTCCATTTAGGCATGTTTGAGACTCCATAATGCTTCTCTCGGACAAGAATGGAGGTGGTTGGACAGGTCAGGTGCTCCCCACTTCCATGTGGCTCATCACAGCCTCCTGCATGCACCATCCCACATCTGCAAGGCAGGCCATCTCAGCCAGTCACACACAGAGGAAGGACCCCCAGCCCCGCTGACCCTCTCCTGCTCCTTTGGATCTCCCTCCCCAGGCTTCAGCTGTGGAATATTAACTCAGTTCAGCAAATCCTTTTTAACTTTCTACTTTTGTCAAGAAAAATAGAAGGATTGGCTTTAATTCCACTTTTTCAACACTGGATTTGGGCTCGAGAGATAGCTTAGCTATTAAGGTATTTGCCTGCACAGCCTAAGGACCTGGGTTCCACTCCCCAGAACCCACATAAGCCAGATGCACATGGTGGTGCATGCTTCTTGAGTTTGTTTGCAGTGTCTGGAGGCTCTGCCATGCCCATTCTCTCTCTCATAAGTAAATAAAAACATAAATGCGTTCATTCCCCTGGATATGCACAGGCTCTTTCAGTGACTCTATTCAGTGCCTGCAGGTGACGGGAAAGGGAGGCCCATGCATTGCTGTGAGTGAACGTGCTCAGTGGTTTCGCTGTCCCTTGCACAACTTGGAAACAAATGTCACGCAGGTGACAGTGGATGAAGGGGCATCCCACGGCAGCTTACAAAGGTGGCTTTGCCCTGTGACCCCTTCCCAATAAACCCAGGAGTTGACAGATGTTGGTGCTGTGACCCCGGAACTGCAGAGGACACCTGACAGGCTAGTTTGTGAATAGTTTAGGCTCTGAGAGCCTTTTTTTAAAATTTTTTTTGGTTCATTATTTATTTATTTATTTGAGAGCGACAGACATAGAGAGAAAGACAGATAGAGGGAGAGAGAGAGAATGGGCATGCCAGGGCTTCCAGCCACTGCAAACGAACTCCAGACGTGTGCGCCCCCTTGTGCATCTGGCTAACGTGGGACCTGGGGAACCGAGCCTCGAACCGGGGTCCTTAGGCTTCACAGGCAAGCGCTTTACCACTAAGCCATCTCTCCAGCCCATCTGAGAGCCTTTTCGCCTTGCCATGACTACTCAGTCCCATGGTGGAAGTGGCAGGATGGGCTGTGAGTGAGGGGGAGTGGCTACATTCCAGGCCATTTCCAAAACGGATTAGGGAGCCTGATGTGGTCACCGGGCTGCAGTTTGCTTGACTCTCTGTTCTGCCCTCTGGTCAGTGTGGGGAGTCTCAAAAGACTCTCGGGCCACTTAATTAGCCCTTCCCTTCACAGGCAGACAAGGCCAGTTCCTCAGGGGGAGCAGATGAATTTGTGAATGGCTAGCCTGAGTCTAAAGTCCCCATCCAGGAATCGGTCACCATTTCACTTTTTCTTCTCAGTGAGAAGGCAGGTCACATGCAGTCACTGGAGACTATGTCCCCCTGAGCCAGGCAAAGAGTGCCTCCGCCACTCCTGGACCATCAGCCCGAGCTCTGCCTTCAAGCTCCTCATTGTACTAAGCTCCCTACAAGCACGGCCTGTGTCAGGGCCACTGAGTCCCACCCATTCATAGCCAAGCCACTGGGACCTCAAAATGTGACTGTCATTGGAGAAGGGGCCTTTAGGAGGTAGGTAACATTCAGTGACATCCTACTGTGGGGCCCTCATTCGGTGGGATTGGTGGTCTTGTCAGAAGAGAGCAGGATACTGACCCCTGCAGAGGAGTGGCCATGTGAGGTCGAGTGAGAGGGTACCATCTGCAAACTTAGGTGCAAGGCCTCAGGAGGAGCCGGCCCTGTGGTGCCTTCATCCTTGGCTTTGACTCCAGAAGGTGGAGATGATCCACTGTGGTGTTCCAGCCCTTTCTTTGGTGCCTCTCTGCAGAGGCCTGGGGAAGTGCAGATTGATGGGAGCAGAGTTGAGTAAACAGCAAACAGCAAGTTAGGACAAGGCCTCCATGTCCTCTCAGAGGGATGGTCACTTTGGCTCTTCTCCAAAGGGCAAAATCTCTCCATCCTCAGCTGCAAAGTGCTCTATGAAAGCATGTTGGGGGTATAAGGCTGGGGACGAGAGGCCAGACCAAAGGCCCAGGGCTGGGGTGAAGGAGCTGCAAGGTATGACTGAGAGGAACCTCCTGCCTGGGAAGTCTAAACCTTCTGGAGTTCTAGAAATGGGGTAGCTGCCTGTCCTCTGGGAGCAAACCCTCACAGGACAGGAGGGCCCCAGGGTCAGGACGCCTGGCCTCCTCAGAACAAACCCTAACGGGAAAGGAGGGCCTGGGTTCCTGGGTATACTGGCTTCTGGTCACCCTGTGACAATAGTTCTTCATTGAACACAAGCAGGAAATGTTTTAGGCCTCCTGGAGGAGAGGCTTAAATTAGAGAAAATGGTCAGAATGTCCTTGAAGAAGCTAATCTTTCTAAATTTCCCCCATATCTCCTAAGATTATTTTCATTCTGAAATGAATCAGGAGAGACACACCAGTTGGCAGCAATTTCTTTTCCTGTGCACTCCGCAAGGCAGACCCGGATTGAGGACAGCCCAAATATTACTCTCGTGGTTTGCAGAATAAAAACATGTGATCAATCCTTTTTCTTCTTCCCCACTCTCTCTCTTTGGGAAGACTTAGAAGTAAGGTACCCAACTGGCTCTACCCCTTCCTAAACTGGAGAAGCAGCAGTGAAACAAATGATTTTCTTCTGCAGAAAACCCATCGCTGCAGGCAGAGAAGTAAAATGGTTTGGCAGGTGCAAAGAGCCAGAGGTGTGGGCTGGTGAGGCCCAGCCGTAAGTGATGGCGTGCAGACCTGAAAATGAATACAAATATTTCCCAAACACTCCGAGATGGTCGGCGTGTGCATGTCAGAAAGACAATGGGACAGACTGATGGAGCCGCTGCAACGTGGCCCCGTGCCAGCCTTGGGACAGCTGTGTGGTGCGCACGAATCACAGCAGCTGTATTTAAACTAGAAATTAAATCTCCTTTTATTTAATGTGCACAGTCTTTATAGTTATCAAAAAAGGAAACATTGGCAATTAGGGAGCGCATCTTTGAGGGATGGCACTGGATTTGCTGTTTTTGTTTGCCATGTCTGTGATGTCTAATTCTAAGACAGGACTAGGAAGACCTCCTCTAGGTTTCCTGGAAGGGAAGGCACTCTTAGCTACCTTTCCTTTGTTACCAGAGAGAATTTCGGGGGCCCCCTTGTCCCCACTAGCTGGAGGAATGTCAACAATTTTATTCTTTCCTGTGGTTGGTTTTGATTTGGAATGCTAAAAGTTGTGGCGGGGGGGTGGTACAAAGAGAAAAAGAGTAGAAAGGAGAGGAGATGGAAAAAGAAAAAGCTGACAGAAGAAAGGAAGGAAATGCTTCCATACTGAGGTGCACACTTGAGGACAGTAAGATAAATCATGTTGTTTCTGGGGGAAGCTGTCTTTTGGAGATACCTGGGAAGGTGTCTGCTGCCCCCTGTGCCTACTGGGCAGTCAGGGCACTGTGGTGTGATGGAATCACAGTGTCAGTGCAGGAGAGGGGGTGGTGATCCTCTTTGACCCTCAGCTCATACTCCCCCTCCCTGGTCAGTCTGGAGTCTGTCCAGAAAGGCAAGTAAGAACAAGGTGAGCTGAGAGGGTGGTGGGTTCAAAACCAATGGAAGGAAGAAAAGCACCAAGGGGCACAGGCTTTGTGGGGAATCTCCTGAGGAGCTGTCCCGGTGCTTTGGAGTCTCAGAAGGAAAATCTTCCCTGTCTCTCACATCTTGCCTCTTGGCCAGGCTGAAGTGCAGGCTGGCAGCATCTGGTACAGCCAAGGTGGACACAGCACTCTCCCGACTGTTAATTACAGAAGAGTGGCTTCCTTCGCAGCTCCCTCTTCTGTGCGACTTCTTGCCATGCAAAGCACGTTCGAGTTGTTGGTTTACAGGTCTTTATAAGCCTTCCCAAGCAGGCTGGGCCTCGTTGCTCCTTGACACACAGGCCTGTATCTGCCCAAGGTTTTCAAAGCAGACAGGATGCAGGAAGCTGCTGAGGAAGCAGATCTAAGTGCTCAAGGGGGATGCAGGGCACCAAGGTGAGCCCCACTGCTGGAGAGAGGACTGGGGTGCAGGGCTCATGGGGGAGCCTGGAACAGTACAAGAGAGCTTCAGGCAGCTGCAAGAGGAGGGCCTGATGCACCCTGTCCTCCTACTCCTGTCCCTCTGTGTCTCCACTGGAGCCTCGCATAAGCCAGAGGATAGAGCACAGAGGACAAAGGCTCCAGGTAAGTCCCCATAATACAGACCCTGCAGGAGGGTGGATGAGAGACCGCTGTCCTGCAGAGGCACATAGGAAGCAAACAGGAAGAGGCCAGTGAGAAAGTCATACCTCACTTTTTGACCCTCACACCTGTGTGGTGGTGACAGAACCAGGTTCCAGTTTACAAGAACAGTGTGGACACTGGAAAGGATGGGGGGGGGGCGTCTTAAATGTAGTCAGGGAGATGAAATGAGACAGTCCAAAGGAGCATCCTCAGGTAGGGAAGGAAGGAGACTTCAAGGATGGGATCCTCTGCAATGAGGCACCTGAGGAGGAGAGAAGCATTTGAAGCAGGAGGGGAAGTGTCTGGAATGGGGGATGGGAACAGAGGAGGAGTGGAAGTGTCTGGAGTGGGGGATGGGCCCAGAGGAGGAGGGGAAATTTCTGGAGTGGTGGATGGGACCAGAGGAGTGGAAGTGTCTGGAGTGGGGGATGGGACCAGAGGAGGAGTGGAAGTGTCTGGAGTGGGGGATGGGACCAGAGGAGGAGGGGAAGTTTCTGGAGTGGGGGATGGAACCAGAGAAGGAGGGGAAGTGTCTGGAGTGGGGGATGGAACCAGAGGAGGAGGGGAAGTGTCTGGACTGGGGGATGGGACCAGAGGAGGAGGGGAAGTGTCTGGAGTGGGGGATGGGACCAGTGGAGGAGGGGAAGTGTCTGGAGTGGGAATGGAACCAGAGGAGGGGGGGGAAGTGTCTGGCGTGGGGGATGGGACCAGAGGAGGAGTGGAAGTGTCTGGAGTGGGGGATGGGACCAGAGGAGGAGGGGAAGTTTCTGGAGTGGGTGATGGGACCAGAGGAGGAGTGGAAGTGTCTGGAGTGAGAGATGGAACCTAAGCAGGAGGTGAAGTGAATATACCACGTTCTTCTTGAGTCTGCCCTTGCCCTGTCCTCACCTCCACCGTTTATAAAGACATTTGTAAACCTGGAAATAATGGCATTTTTCATCTCTTCATATACACAATTCATACCTCAAGTCAGGCAACCTTTTGTATTCAAAACCAGGGCAGAGGCTACAAGGTTTATACATGTTTGGTGATCAGTGAAGTGTCTACTGAGGGAAATGAAGAATTGCGTGGGCTCTAAGCAGAGTCCACAAACAGAGAACTTATATGCAAAAGGGGCCCCCAGCACACTACAATGGAGCCCTGCTGGGAGTGGTTGCCAGGATCCAATCCACATCCTTGACCCCAGGCCTGGCCTTGGCCTGTCATGGGCGCCCTAATGTTGGTCATTTTCCCTGGTCTCAGCTGTGCTGACCATCGAGCAAGGGCTGGGAACACCTGTCATTCAATTCAAGGCTTAGTCTTCCCCAGGGATCCTTGTCAAAAGTTTTGTAAATAGAGAGACCAAATTTTTCATTCAAATGTGATGAAGGGCTGGGCAGATAGATCAGTGGTTAAGGTGTTAACTGTAGAGCTAACAACTCAAATTAAATTCCCCAGTACTCACATAAAACCAGATGCACAATGTTGTATCTGGAGTCCCTTTGCAATGGCTGGAAGCCCTAGGACGCCCATTCTCTCTGTCTGTTTCTCTTCAATCTCTTTTTGCTTGCAAATAAGTAAATAAATAAATAATAAATAAACAAAGTGAGATGAAAGTTTTCCCAAGTCCTCAAAAGTTTCTGGAAGTTAACTGTAGTGAAAATCTAACCAGAGATGTGTCTTTAACAAAGTTAATGGGATTTCTGTGTCTGGCAAATTGCAAACAAACCAAAGTGCTTTGCAGACAAGGTCCCACTGGTTTAGATTATCCTAAACCTAGTTTGCTGGAGGGGACGTGCCCTGGGCCACCATGGGGGGAAGGACTCCCCGACACCCTCCCAGGGCTGGGCTGGCAGCTTGCTACAGCCCTGTCCCCTGTCCTCGGATCTCTCTTCAGGTACATATACCTCTGGGAGTCTCCATCTGTGTTTCAGAAATCCTCTTCCAACAAGAGACTCCTCCCTTGGGCTAAGGCTTAGATGTAACAATTACCTTCTCATTGCTGGGACAAAACACCTGCCCAGAAGCTTTCAATCTTCTTCTGAACAAGTTGCTTTCCTACCAAAACTGAGATCGCATAAGAGATCAGTGTGAACACTGCACAGGGGCCAGGAGACCGAGTCAAGACGGCGGAGGAAGGGCTGAGGCAGAGGATGGGAAGTGTAAGGCGCCCACAGTTCCTGCAGTCTCCCCAGGCACTCTTGTTTCAACACTTGGCTCCTTGTGCTAAAAGAAGCCACTGGAGACATTCCTGATGGCTATCTCTGAGATTTTACAAAATGCCAGGGCTAGACACTGGAGCAAATGCATGCTAAGGCCACACTCTCCCCCGTAAGCAGCTTGCTGAGGTACGTTTTAGGACCATATATTTCCTCTGGGGCTAAGCTACCGACTCCGAAACATGGTCACGTTCCTCGCTGGGCCCTCCCGTGGAGAGAACACCCATAGTGTGTGTGCCTAGCTTATGGATCCGTGACCTTGGTGGATTTGTACTGTGGAGACAAGATAACCCTCTGTATACCCACAACTCATCTACTCTGTGTACATGGCTATCTTCAGCCACACAGATAAGATCTATTTGGGGGCTTTAGATCCTACAAGCCGCCAATAATATTGATGTCAGCAGGATCATTTAATTCACCATCAGATTCCAAGAGAGGTGCCCACATACCACCACTGAGGCCCAAGGAGTCCAGGGAAGGGCATGTAGCAGCAAAGGGTGGGGGGGAAGTGCCACCAGCTGTGGCCAATCATGAGGCAGGAAGACAGAGGGCCCACACTGAGAAAACCCACTGTGATGACAGCAGGGACCAGCCTGACTTTCTTGTGGCATGCTTGGGGCGCCTTGCTCCCTGTTCTCCCTCACAGTGGCCAT
Organism: Jaculus jaculus; assembly: GCF_020740685.1. Taxonomy (NCBI): domain Eukaryota; kingdom Metazoa; phylum Chordata; class Mammalia; order Rodentia; family Dipodidae; genus Jaculus; species Jaculus jaculus. The sequence goes on along the minus strand of NC_059111.1, from coordinate 112,713,311 downwards.
GCTCAGAGACCAGGACCCCTCCAAGTTCCTCTTCCATCAGGTCTACATCTGGTTGCTAATGTGACTACTTTGCCTTAGAGTTCCTCTCTGGGCCCAATCATAAGAAACACCGCTCCTGAGCTGCAGAGATGGCTTAGTGGTTAAGGTGTTTTGCCTGCAAAGCCAAAGGACCCATGTTTGATTCCCTAGGACCCACATAAGCCAGGTACACAAGGTGGCTCATGCCTCTGGAGTTTGTTTCTAGTGGCTGGAGGCCCTGGTGTGCCCAAATCTCTTTCTCTCCCTCCCTCCCTCTTTCTCTCTCAAATAAATAATAAAAACTTTTTAAGCCGGGTGTGGTGGCGCACACCTTTAATCCCAGCACTCGGGAGGCAGAGGCAGGAGGATCTCTGTGAGTTCAAGGCCACCCTGGGACTACAGAGTAAATTCCAGGTCAGCCTGGACCAGAGCAAAACCCTACCTTGAAAAGAAAAAAAAAAAAAAAAATTAAGATTTTAAAAGATTTTCAAAAAAGGGCTGGAAAGATGGCTTAGCGGTTAAGTGCTTGCCTGTGAAGCCTAAGGACCCTGGTTCGAGGCTCAATTCCCCAGGACCCACGTTAGCCACATGCACAAGGGGGCACATGCATCTGGAGTTTGTTTGCAGTGGCTGGAAGCCCTGGTGCACCCATTCTCTCTCTCTCTGCCTCTTTCTCTCTGTGTCACTTTCAAATAAATAAATAAATAAAAATAACAAAAAAAGAAAAGGAAATGTTTTAAAAAAAAGATTAAAAAAAAATCAGTTCTCAAGACGACACATGCGCTTTCCTGAGGTGAAGAACAAAACCTACTCTTTTGACTCGTGGCCCAAATTCCCTGCAACAGCATCCAACTGCATCTTGATGGAGCTATTTTCGGAGGCCTGCCTTGAGCCACATGGGGATTGGTGAGGGCTGACTTGAGCATCAGAGGGAAGAGTGGGTCCAAGAGGCATGGCTGAGGCAGGACTGGGGCCTGGTGCTTGGGTCAGGCCTGGCCTTGCCTCTGCTTGGGGTAAGCAGAGCTGGAGAGGTGCTGAGCGCAGTGGAAGGCTCGCCTCGAAGTGTCTATAACTAAAGCACACAGCAGCCATGGGGCACTTTAATAAAACTGCCACTGTGAAGTTGCTTCACGGCTAAAGTCACCCCGCGAACAGGTATTGGACACCAAGGGGAATACTGTGTGATGAGTTCTGGCCTGTCTTTTCCACCTGTCTCCTCCACATCACAGCAACATGCAGGCACTGAGCTTCGACAGTCTACTGAGGCTGAGGCGACTCTGTTAGAATGAGGATCCTGACCTGCTCTTCCTAGGGGAACTGCGACTGTTCACAGGAGATAAGCTTCATGGGACTAGGGCCTGCTGATGGCTCCGTGAGGGCGGCATGTGCCACGCAGGCATGAGGACCCAGGTTCCGATCCCCAGCACTCACAGACATGCTGGATGGGCTTGGTGGCGTGCACTTGGGCGGTGGAGACGGGATCGCTGGGTAAGTTGGCTAGCTAAATTAGATGAATTGACAAGCTCTGGGAAAGATCCTGCCTCAGTAAACTCAGTGGAGAGGGGTCATGGAAAACTTAGCGTCAATGTCTGGGACTCTGCATGTGCACATGCATGCATGTACATGCACTGCACACACACACAACACACCTGCACACATATATGTCAATGCTCTTGAACATGCATGCACATATGCTGTAAACAAAAGAAAAATAAATTTTATATAACCAAGTTCCACTTTCTGCCTTATGTGGTCACACATGGGGACTGGAGAAGAGCTGGTAGCCTCTTCCATGCTCCTTTCCCTTGGCCCTAAGCAACCTTGGGGGTGGGGGCTGAGAACTGAGGCCATAGGGCAGGAGGGGGAGACCAGTACTGAATCAGCCCTGCCCTAAATCCCACACACGCAAACATAGTCTCTGAGGAATGGTCTCTGGGGGTGGGTCGTCACCCCACCCCAAAGGTCAGGGAGGCTTCGTGTCTTCTTGGAAACAAACGGTGACAGATTTACATTAAAATATTATCACAAGATTAGGGAACAAACAAGTGACCATAAGGAACTTGAATAAAGTGGACAACGTGTGACATAGATATTTCTCAAACTATTTCAGGATGTTAAAAACTCATTTCATAAAGGTAGCATAATTTTTAATATAAAAACTCAATAAAGGCAATATAAAATTATAGACTAATCTCATTTTAAAATTGGAAAAATTATAAATAAAATATTAGCATGACATATAGAGAATAAGATGCCGTGTCCAGGCAGAAGACAAGAAGAGAGCATTAAAAATGTGGTTATGATATAGTCCCTCACCTCAACAAATCAGTGACATCAATGGATACTGATCTAAAATAAGAGCAGTACTTCCTAATGAAAATAGCATGAACATATACAGGGGGAAACATAGACTAGATATATATCAGGAACTAACAGTAATTATTAAAATGTTAAATCAATTCCAGAATATAAAAGCCATTAGAATATTGGGAACTGAGTAGGCTTACCTGTAATAGAGCATGGTGTGTAATGTATAATGATGAGGGCTGGGTGTGCACGGTGTGTAATGATGAGGGCTGGGTGTGCACGGTGTGTAATGATGAGGGCTGGGTGTGCACGGTGTGTAATGATGAGGGTTGGGTGTGCATGGTGTGTAATGATGAGGGCTGGGTGTGCACGGTGTGTAATGATGAGGGCTGGGTGTGCATGGTGTGTAATGATGAGGGCTGGGTGTGCACGGTATGTAATGAGGGCTGGGTGTGCATGGTGTGTAATGATGAGGGTTGGGTGTGCATGGTGTGTAATGATGAGGGCTGGGTGTGCACGGTGTGTAATGATGAGGGCTGGGTGTGCATGGTGTGTAATGATGAGGGCTGGGTGTGCACGGTGTGTAATGATGAGGGCTGGGTGTGCATGGTGTGTAATGATGAGGGCTGGGTGTGCATGGTGTGTAATGATGAGGGCTGGGTGTGCATGGTGTGTAATGATGAGGGCTGGGTGTGCATGGTGTGTAATGATGAGGGCTGGGTGTGCACGGTATGTAATGATGAGGGTTGGGTGTGCATGGTGTGTAATGATGAGGGCTGGGTGTGCATGGTGTGTAATGATGAGGGCTGGGTGTGCACGGTGTATACTGATGAGGGCTGGGTGTGCATGGTGTGTAATGAGGGCTGGGTATGCATGGTGTGTAATGATGAGGGGTGGGTGTGCACGGTATGTAATGATGAGGGCTGGGTGTGCATGGTGTATACTGATGAGGGCTGGGTATGCATGGTGTGTAATGATGAGGGCTGGGTGTGCACGGTATGTAATGATGAGGGTTGGGTGTGCATGGTGTGTAATGATGAGGGCTGGGTGTGCACGGTGTGTAATGATGAGGGCTGGATGTGCACGGTATGTAATGATGAGGGCTGGGTGTGCACGGTGTATACTGATGAGGGCTGGGTGTGCACGGTGTGTAATGAGGGCTGGGTGTGCACAGTGTGTAATGATGAGGGCTGGGTGTGCACGGTGTGTAATGATGAGGGCTGGGTGTGCACGGTGTATACTTATGAGGGCTGGGTGTGCATGGTGTGTAATGAGGGCTGGGTGTGCATGGTGTGTAATGATGAGGGCTGGGTGTGCACGGTATGTAATGATGAGGGCTGGGTGTGCACAGTGTGTAATGAGGGCTGGGTGTGCACGGTATGTAATGATGAGGGCTGGGTGTGCACGGTATATAATGATGAGGGCTGGGTGTGCATGGTGTGTACTGATGAGGGCTGGGTGTGCACAGTGTATACTGATGAGGGCTGGGTGTGCACAGTGTGTAATGAGGGCTGGGTGTGCACGGTATGTAATGATGAGGGCTGGGTGTGCACGGTATGTAATGAGGGCTGGGTGTGCACGGTGTGTAATGAGGGCTGTGTGTGCACGGTATGTATGAGGGCTGGGGTGCACGGTATGTAATGCAGAGGGCTGGGTATGCACAGTGCAAAGATGAGGACTGGGTGTGCATGGTGTATAATGCTAAGTTCTGGGTGTGCACAGTGTGTAATGATAGGGCTGGGCGTGTACAGTGTGAAATGCTGGGTGTGCATGGTGTGCAATGCTGTGGGTTGAGTGTGGACGGTGAGCAATGATGAGGGCTGGGTGTGCACAGTGTGCAAGTTGTGGGTTGAGTGTGCACGGTGCTTAGGGATGACTGTTCCTCTGATCTCACGCTGTTCTCTGGCCACGGCTGCCCTTGTCCGTGAGCATCAGTGGGCGGTGGAGCCCCCAGAGGTCCTCCAGGGCATCCCTGCCTATCACCACAAGGTGGGTGTGGCTGATGGCTTCTGGTCCCATGCCCACTGCTGGCCTTATTTGGTGACATGGGGGTGTTGCATCAGGGCGATGTGTGCTATGCTCTGGGGTCTATGAGCAAGGGGACAGCCACACAGGCAGCTTCTTGCCACTGGAGATGCATCTTTGCCTCGTGTTCCCCTTGCTGTGCTTGGAATGTGACATGCCCCCACGGGCTCACATGTTGAACACTTGGTCTCCAGCTGGCGACACTGTTTGGGAAGGTTGGAACCTTTAGGAGGTGGATTCTTGCTGGAGGTAGTGGCTGCTGGGGAAGGCCTTGCCATTTTGTGGCCCAATCCTATTACTGTTTGCTCTTCACTTCCTGATCCCAATGCCCTGGGACTAGCCGCTCCCGGTCCCTCCATTAGTCCTTCCCCACATGAAACAAAACTGCAAGCAGAAATAGACTCTTTCCTTCCCTCAGTTGTTTCCAGTCAGCTCTTTGTTCACAGCAGTGCGAGAGTAACCAGTACAACCCTGAAAGTGGGCCATCTTCAAAAGATGGCGCTGGTGGGGTGTAAAGCTGGTGCCAGCATGCTGCCAGGGCTAGACGCTAGATCCTTCTTGGTGAGAGAGACCTACATCTGGGCTCATGCATGACTTCCCCTAGCCACCTCGGCCACTGGGCCATATTATGTTCACTAATGCTCAGGTGCTTGGCATGGCCTGGTGGAGGTTATGGGTCTGCTTTAGACTGCAGCGCCCCTCGTGGGAAGGGTGCACTGTATTCGTGTGGATATTCTCCACAAAGATCAGAGAAGCCTACACTTTATATCTACTCCTCTGTGCCCAGCCACAGGCACATGCAAGTCTTCCCCAGGATTCCAATATGTCACCTTCCTTAATCAGAGTTCCACTGGCTCTCTGGTGCCCACCTGCCTGCTCTAATAGGGGCTGAGTGATGTTTTGAGTCTCTGGGCATGTGTCTTCTCTAATCCATGCCAGTGATCCTCAGAGTATTTACTGTTCTTGCCTGCTTGGTGTTCAGTCACCTGTATAAATGGCTGTAGCACCCTTCAGGAAGTGTTGAGGCATCAGAACTAGCTCACTGGCAGGGTGCCTTGTCTGTGGGCCCAGCCTCTTCCTCAGCCAGAAGCTCTGGGCCTGGAGCTGGCTCATGTCCAGAAACGGGGAGGGAAGTGGTCATGCTTGGATTAGAGCAACTGCTCTCGGCAACCCTTGGTTTCTTTTGACGGTACAAATTGAGGAGTGCCTTCTTGGCTCCTCATTCATTTTCTATTTAAACATTCTGCCTTTTTACATTTAAATGTCTTTCAGCCACTCTGTGGTTCAGGCCCCTGACCTGCCCCTCCAAATCTGCCACTCATAGCAAGACTTGACTCACTGGGCCTTGATGTGCGAGTGTCAGTAAGTCCCGTTCTGGGACGAGCTTTCCATTGGCTTTGGCCTGTGCAGGAAAGCCATCAACAGACTTCTCGGGGACTCTGATACTCTCACCAGGCCTTCTTGATGGAGGGTTGTGTCACTTTAAGTAACTTGTTCATATCATCTTGTTGCTGGGTTTTGTCATAAACTCATTCGTAATATTCCTTCTTTATTCTTTTCTCTACCTGGGGTTTGTGGTTGCATCCTTGGTCTGGTTTCTGCTGCTGGTCTGTTGGCTGTGCTAAAAGCCAAACTAGTCCTGGCGTGAGACCCATGCCCAGAGCACAGGTGAGAAGTACAGAGTCTGGCTGGTCTTTCATGTGCCACTTTCCCTGTAGCCAAAATGTATTTTTTAATTGTTGATGTTGGTGATTTATTTTTGCTTTCTTTTTTTTCTGATCAGTGTTGTTAGTGACTTATTAATGCTTTTTGTCTTTACAACAAGGCCCATTATTATTGTCATTAACTTTCTCACTTGCTTGACTTCTGTTTCTTTGGTTTATACTATCTATTGATTATGTCCACTTTTATTTTATTTTATTTTATTCATTTTTCATCAACTCGATGTGACTTTTTTAGATATGCCTTTCTTCTCTAACATAGCACTTTAAGCTACAAATGTTCCTCTAAGCCCTGCAATAGCTGCATCCCACATCAGCTCATTTGTCTGATGAAGGTGGCATTGCTGTGGTGGCGTCTGATGTCTTGACACATCACATTTCCTTGGACTGCATTATGGGAGAAGGTGGGAAATTGGCATAGCTCCTGATTCCTTGATGAGAGTGGAGACAGGTGCTTGCACATTGATGCGCTTGCGGTTAGGCATCTGTGTTACAGAGGCTTCAGCTGACACATGAGCTGTGACAAACAGTTGAACGTACCTGACTTTCTCCGTCTGCTGTCATTCACAAGGATCCTTCTGGCCTTTGTGGTGGCCAGGCTAGAGACCCAAATAGAAATATAGTAGCTCCCAACTTTTGATGCTCTAGGGCAGTTGGAATCCCACAAGTTCATGTTCTCCAGTGACTCACAGTGGGGCCAACTCTGAGACCTCCACAATGCCCTCTTCAGAGCTCTGTCGTAAGGCTTAAAGGACCAGCATTCACTCGGTCATATCTCTGCAACCCTCAGGGGAGGCTGGGATTCAAGCTCAGAGATGGCTGGATGCCATTATTGTCCATAGCTATTTTGTTCCTCTTAGAATAAAGTTGCCTCAGTTAAAAGTGCTCCTGTCACTTAGTGTGTGGGTGACCTTGTCAAGTGCATGCGAGAACTCAGGACAGAGTTTTCTCGAGCCTGAATGAGGCACAGCATACAAGCCTTGCAGAGCCCCTGGCCCTCAGTCACGGCAGCTCAGAGACAGCTGTTCTTTAGAGCACTGGCAGTGCTGCTGCTGCTCAGCGAGTGATCTCGAGTCTTCCTCCGAGGTGGCACAGTGCTGGCCTTGCATGCACACTGCCCTGGGCTCTGCGCAAAGCACAGCAAAGTAACAAGGGCAGCTACAGCCTGGAGGCGGGTCCTTCCTAACTTCTCTCCAGCTTGGTGACCATAGACGCTGCTCTGAAACGAAACCTTCTGGGACTGTTGTGGGGCTGGCTTCTGAAAGCAACTTAGGAGCACAGGTGTGATGGTTAGTTAATACTGATTGTCGAGTGACAAGATGTAGAATCAGTTGGGAGACGAATCTCTGGATACACCAGTGAGGGAGTTTTTAGGTTGGGTTAATTGAGTTGGATAGTCCCATCCTAAATCTGGGTGCCATCACCCCAGGGCTGCGGTCCTGCATGGAGTCTTCAAAAGAGAGCGAGCTGAGTATCAGCACTCGTCACTCTACGTGTCCTGGCCACAAACGGAATGTGACGGGCTGTGCTGCATGTTCCGGCGACCATGCTTTCCTCGCCAAGAAGGACGGAGAGCCACAAGCAAACCCTGCCTTCCTTAAGCTGCTTCCTATCAGGTATTTCTGTCACAGGAGCAAGGAACATAACCGATACCCATAGCACGTCAGACGCAGGTCTCCTCAAATGTCAGCTTGGCCAGCTTCCAGCCCTGGGCTTAGCTGGGCTCTCCTGCAGCCCCCGTGCCCCTGTGTGCCGCCTCTCTTGTGAGGCTCGAGGAAGTCTGACAGAAAGAAACTGTTGTGAGCAGCTGGCAAGTGACGTGACGAGGAAACCAGGACACTTGGACATCTAGTCCACAAAGTCTTTTCCCTGATGGAGACATCCTATTTAGATAACTCCACATCCAGAAATCATTTTACATCGCCTCTAAGGGGCTGTTTGCACCTGACGACTTTGCCCTCTGGGGGAGATGACTCCCTCACTTCCTTTCTTGCCACCAAGTCAGAGCTCTGGCCTCATCAGAGCAGAGTCGACACAATAAATTTATTTTGACCAGTTTTACCACCAGGACATTAGCAAGAAGCCTCCACTAGGGATTTCTTAATGGGTGGCGGATGGCTGTTTGGAGTGTTAACAGGAGTAATTAGGTCAGTCAGTGAATACACTGTCCCGTGCAGGGCGCACTGCGGTTGACGGCCGTCCTGGGAAAGCTTCAGCAGAAACCAGCCGGGCGAACGACTCCTTTCGACACAAGGGCGCTTGTCATTTGAATCAAAGCAAAGTGTCCCTCTGTCACTTGTCCTTAGATTAAGACACACCAGAGCTAACTGCTCCCATGCACAGCAGGCGACGACTTGGCTTGTCAGGATGGGTTGAATGTCCACATTAGCTTGAAGTTAATCCACCCCCGAAGGCCTGTAAGAATCAGACCGCAAGTCTACATAATAAATCCTTTGTGCCAGGCAATATGAATTAAATTGTTTTAAAGCAATCATGTTTAGGTTAGCAAAGGGAAAAAAAGGCTTCCTACTGAGAGCTATTTTCTGAGCAAAATTAAATATTATAAAACCATATTATTAAATTCTGTCAAAAAGGTATTAATCTTGTTACTTTGGCATGGAAGCCATAGTTCTCCATAATTATGGATCACTGTAAACTTGACCTTTTCTGTTGTCTCGCAGCCAAGATGTAGCATGGGCCCGGAAGGAGTGGGCAGCAGAAAAATCGGAGCAGACTGCAGAGCCTTGAGCTGGATCAGTACCCAAGCCTCAGCCACACATCAGACTCGGGAGGCTTCTGCTGACAGCGTGCGAAGCCACAGCAAAGGCAAGACAAGGATCGGCAACACGGGCTCGGAGCAAGCACACTTGCTCCATCCACACAGCACTGTCCTACACACATGGCGCACGCACACGTCATTCCAGACCTGCACATTTCACACGCAGTTGCACACACATGCTGACAACACACAGAGACCATCACACACCTCACTCATCTGCACTGTTGCTCATGATTCACATGTGGCACATATGCACTGTGTGCACACCCTGCCACAAACCTGTACTTCTCACACACTACACATAGTTACATACATGCAACATTACGCAGTGCACTGTTACACACTGTTGGGCACATGCATATCTCATACAAACCACGCACAGTTACAGACAAGCATACCACACACTGCACCCAGGGCACACACATACTAACACATATGCAATTCATACCTACATGCACCATAACCTGCATACTACATACGTGCTCAGTACATACGTACTATACATGTACAATGCGTATACACACCATTACAGATATGCACACTACCCACATACTCGACATTTTCTCTGTGTTTCTTTTCATTTGAAACCCATTAAAAGCATGTGACACCAGTGTGGTCCTCCCCCAGGCCAAAGGCACCATGAGTGCCTCCTGTTGTATCTGGTGGTTTCTAACCCTCAAAGCTGAAGCTGGAGAGTTCTCCAGGGTCTCCCAGCAGCAGATGTCACCAAGATCAATGTCCCTAGAGCTCATCATTTTACACGCAGGTGACAGCTACCCTTCTCCACATATGTGTCACCCATCGTACAAAGGCACTGTTAATCCTTAGCACAAGCCTATGAGGTATGCACCATCACTGTATTATTTTTTTGGCTATGTGTGTGCATGTGTTTGTGTGTGCTTGTGAGTGTAACTGTGGGCATGCATGTGCCATAGGGCACGTGAGGAGGTCAGGGGACAAGTTTCCTGTAACATTTCTCACCAGCCACCTTGTTTGAGGCAGGGTGTTTCGTTGTTCACTACTGTGTTTGCCAGGCTAGCTGGCCTACAAGTCTCTGAAAACTTCTTCAGTCTCTACCACCCTTCTTTTTTTTAATTTAAAACTTAATATATGTTATGACCAACTCAAAATGCAAAAGCTCACCTATGGAGGGAGGTGGTTTTGCTGGCCTGCAATGGCCAGTATGGAACAAAACACACTGGAAGTCCTGCCCCATCCATCTGTCCATCCATCCTTCGACCCTTCTTTCACCTGGTCTGGTTTTTGAGCCAGAATCTCAGTTATAACTGATTCTGGAGCTTGCAGAGCTCCTGGTATACCCATTTCTGGCTTTACATGTGTGTGTGTGTCCTGCGGGGGAATCAAACCTGGGCCTTTAGGCCTTGCAAGCAAGCACCTTTCATCGGGAAGCCATCTCTCCAGCCAGTCTTCCTGCTGTTTCTTTTCCTTTTTCTTATTTAATTAATTAATTTTTATTGACAACTTCCATAATTGTAGCCAATAACCTATGGTAATTTCCTCCCTCCCCCCACTTTCCTCTTTGAAACTCCACTGTCCATCAGACTGTTTCCCCTTCTCAATCAGTCTCTCTTTTATTTTGATGTCATCATCTTTTTCTCTTACTATGATGGTCTTGTGTAGGTAGTGTCAGGCATTGTGAGGTCATGGATATCCAGGCCATTTTGTGTCTGGAGGAGCATGTTGTAAGGAGTCTTATTCTTCCTTGGCTCTTACATTCTTTCTGCCACCTCTTCCACAATGGGCCATGAGCCTTGGAAGGTGTGATAGAGATATTTCAGTGCTGAGCACTCCTCTGTCACTTCTCAGCACCATGATGCCTTCTGAGTCATCCCAAGGCCACTGCCATCTGAAAAGAGAAGGTTCTATAACCAAAAGTGAGAGTAGCACTAAAATATGGGTATGAACATTAAGAGAAGTGCTTACTGGGCAGTTTGGTGAGCATAGTATATACATTTAGCCAGACAGCAGCAGATGTTACACTCCTAGGGCTCATGACTACCCCTGTTGTAGGTTTCAGTATCAGGGATATATTCCCTTCCATGAGGCGGGCCTCCAGTCCAGTCAGAGAGTGTTTTCCCCCCATAACAGAGGTGCCACTATTGCACTCGTTGGCTCATTTGGTGTGGCTTGCTAAATTTAAGACTTGTAGTGTTCACTGTTGAGTATATATACTGCTAATTTCTCTCTCCCATTGAACTGCATGCAGTTTAGCTTTTTCCAGCTTTCTGTCAGCTGGTCTACATGGAGGAGAGTTTTTAGCTCAGCTCCAGTAGGATTCTCTGCCTCCCTTCCTGATGGTAGACACACTGGGATTACAGAATTATACCCTTTTGTAAAGGAGGAAACTGAGGCATAGGCAACAAGGCTCACTCAAGGTCTCAGCACTGAATTTACTGTGTGATGTTGGCCTAGCCTGTAGCTCAGCCAGTGCTGAGAACCAGGGTCTTCCGAGCACAGGCAGCAGGAAACCACTTTCCCCTGCATTCCCTCATCCTCTCCTGCACCCCTTTCAGTGTTGGTCTCCTCTGTCTCAGCTTCCTCCACCCCTCCAAATGACTCTTATTGACACCAAGGCTGAAAATCAATCCCTCTGCCCCTTCTGCCTCAGACCCTAAATCTATGCACCTCAAATCCCCTCAGCCTGTTTTTCAGTGTTGGAGATGATAGAGAAGTCATAGGAACGCTGCAAACACTAATGTGTTCTTGGCACTAAGACCCTTAAAGCCCATTCCGTAAGGGATGCTATACAAAATTCTGCCACAAACTTACTGGTGCTCAGAAGACTATGATGGGTGGGTTGGTTCCTGGGGTCCTTACCTCTCCAACTTCTCAGGGTCACCACATCCTTTGGCTTGTGGCCTACATTACACATTACTGGATGGTTGTCATTTCTTACAGTTATTAGCCACGTTGTCAATGTGCACGAATGGCTAAAACAGGCTTCTCTATAGCACTCACTTTGCTACCGAGATGATGTTACCACACAACACCTTTCTATAGAATTCTGACCTTGGTAGTGCTTAGAACATAGAGTCTCTGCTCCTTCAGAGGTGGGTATAGTGTAGGTACAGGACACAGTTGTTAAAGGAGATGCCATATACAAGATTGCAAATACTAAGTACTCCTCCAGTACTTTCTGTTACTTAATATGACCTTGAATTTGAACTGAGCCTACTGTGGCCACCAGCAATAATCTGACTCATTTATGCTCCTGAGAAATTTAACTTACAATTTCCAGGCATGAAGGCAGCATAAAAGTATGGGGACACCATGTCACATGTCACGATATCTGTCTTGTGCTCCCCTTGTGCTGCAGATAGGAGCGATTGGATCTGCACAAGCCCTAGGAGAACACAGTGGCCATGGCCTCTACAACATTGGTCCCCAGGCATGGATGTTGAGCTTTCCTTGGTGAAGCTGAGGGATGCTCTGTCCACCCCAAAACCATGCCTGCAATTCTAAGCTCTGTCCTGGCAGACTTGGAGCCCTCTTCCCTAAAGAGCTGATATGAACAACATCTCTCTCAGCTAAGGTGAGAGCTTCCATGTTGTTAGCTGGCCAAGTACAGGCATGAGCTCTGGTGGTGGCAAAGGGCACAGGGGAGAACTGATTTAGAAATGGTGGTAGTCTCCTCTGGTATGGCACACTGTTTTCCCCTGTGTTTAGTTTCTGTTTTCCTCCATGACATGCCTGAGATCAGTTCTCAGCCTCTGAGTCCTGTGGATTGATGAAGTCCACACATGCCTCATGCGACCTTCTGTCAGGGAATCAGGCGTGGTTTATCCCATGGTGGCTCATTAAACACAGGAGTCAATCATTTCCCAGTAACATGAGGGTCGTGGAGATGCACTCTTGGTGATCCCAGCTCACCCCTGCCACTGGAAGGGAACAGCTGGTTTTGTCCAAGTTCACAGCTTGTCCAGGAATTCTTAGGATGTCATTAAAAGGACAAGTCTCTATGTCTTCTAATAGTACTGGGGCCAGAATCCCAATGGCTAGAAGTCTTATTTGAGAAAATACACACCTCCATTGGGCAGAGGGCTGGAGAGATAGCTCACTGGACAGTGTTTACCATACAAATGTGGGTACCCGAGTCCAGATGCCCAGAGTCCATGTAAAAAGTCAGACATTAGCTGGATGTGGGGGTGCATGCCTTTAATCCGAGCACTTGGGAGGCAGAGGTAGAAGGATCGCCATGAGTTCGAGGCCACCCTGAGACTACATAGTGAATTCCAGGTCAGCCTGGACTAGTGAGAGATACTATCTTGAAAAATCAAAACAAACAAATAAGCAAACAAACAAAACAGTCAGACATTGTAGTGGGCATCTGTATCCTAGTGAGCCCAGGAGATTTTCCCAAAACTTATGGCCAGATATCCTGGAAAACAGAGCAGTGAACAAGGAGAGGCCCTGCCTCAAACAAGGTGGACGGTGAGGATACACACCTGAAGTTGTCCTCTGACCTACACACTTGTGCTGTGGCACACACATGCCTGTACACACACACCACACCACACACATGCCACACCACAAACACACACACAACACCACACACACACAAAGAATCTCTATGGACACATGAATACATCTTGCCTTCACTGGGCTACTGAAACATGGTCTATGTGTCACTGGAAAGCTGAGCATATCTCAGCATGCCACACACAGGATTTTTCAGCATTTAGCAGCCAAGAGCTGATAACATTATAAAAAATAGAAAACAGTATGGAAAATACACAGTATAGAACAGTGTAGCTGATTAGAGAAAAATAAAGGGGAGAGGGAAGCTAAAGAAAAGAGGGGAAGAAGGAAGAAAAAGGAAAGATCAGGGGGAAGGGGGTACATAGGGCAGGCAGGTTCCCCAGAGCCCCAGTGAGGTGGGGGGCGCAGATATTCCACACGCAACCACGACTGTACATTCCAGAGACCTCGTAATCAGCCAAGTCCCCAGCCCATGGTGTCTCCCAGTGTGCCACAGGCAGACCTTGTATTCGAGGCTCTGTTTCTCTAAGGATGTTCCTGGATGTACACAGATGCTCTATGAGAATGGAGATCACCTGAGCTACCTGGACTTTCTGGATCACACTCTTGGAAGGTGTGAGCCAAGCAAGAGGATATGACCAGCTGCAAACTTGACCCGAGACTCCCAGAAGATGAGCAGAAAGCTCTTCAGACAGCTCTAGCCGCTAAGTATGCCACCTGCCAAAGATGACAGGCAGGCGCTTGCTCAGACATGGAGCCCTAATCTCCACCCCTGTGTCCTCCTCATCCCATGACAGAGGTTCCCTAAGTCCTCACCCACTTCACTTGTTATGAGCAAATTCACTTCAACAAAGTTTGAGGTGTCTGTGAGCATGTTTGGGCTGGTGAGCTTTGCATGGTCATTGCTGTCCTTGTCTTCTCTGGTACCTCTTGGGGGACACAGTGAACTGATGTCATTTGAGGTGATTTTTTAATGTATTTTTGTAGCTCATGGATGGTATGCTGAAGTCTGTAATGAATGTGAAGTGAGTGATGCCATGGGGAAGATGAGCTGCCCGAGCCACAATACTGTGATTGTTGCCAAGCCTCTGTGTGTGAGCCCCAGCTCAGGGGATGTTGGCTGTCAGGCAGGTGGTCTCTCACACTGTCTTTCCTCCTACAGTCTCATCCTAAACAATTCTCTGTGGGCCAGTGACTGCTGCCACTTTCTTTTCCCTCCCTTTGTTGGTGCAATGGGCACCACGGGAAGCTAGGCTGCACGATCTCACAAGGACTTGCATGTAGCTGAGCATGTCCCTCTCAGTTTTATGACTCCCGTCCTTTGCCTTGTCACCTTGTCTTGGAGTCTCACATTCCAAGTCACTACAATGTCAAATGAGTGGAAGCCATGCTCAGCTCCCTGCCTCTGGCCGTGGGTCACACTCCTCTCGTTCTGTACGCATGTACATCATTCCGACATGACATCCGGACTGGGATGTGTATGTGGTCTCGTGAGGTAGGTTTCCATGAGGAGAGCATCAAAAAAATCCCATAAAGACTATGGAGGTCTGCCCGCCTTGCCAAGAGGCTTGCTCCAGTGTCCTGCGGCCAGGCAGCTGGCTCCAGGGCAATGCCCCGGTCCTGCAGTTGCCTGGGCCCCTGGAAGCTGGGCAGAAAATCCTGGGTCTCCTCTTCCATCGTGGTGCTGGCAACTGGTCCTGTGGTGACATTTATTTGTTCAGACATATTTTGATATGTGGTGAGCACTGAAGTTATAAATAGAAAATGGTGGTTTTTTTGTTAACCAACCCAAAATGGTTGAGAGGAGAATTTCCTCAAGCCTTCCAGAACAGTCAAAAACAAGGCGGCACAACTCTGTGGGCCAAGATGTGAAGAAGGGTTGTCTTGTGGGATGCAGATTCAGAACAAGGTGTGGAAGAGGTAAGGGACAAAGGACCTAAAGTCAGTCTGTTAAGAGGAAAAGTAACAAGGCCATGCGAGCACATTGCCATATTGGAGGTGAAAACACGTGTGTGTCTGAGCAACTAGCTCACTGAGGGAAAGGGTCAGAATTATTTGGCTTTAATTAACTAGGTCTAGCCAGAGGATGTCAAGTAACCCCAAGAATTCCAGAGACCATATGCTAGCACCATGTCTCTCTGTCCTAGAGTCCTCCTGATCCCGAAACAAACAGTATGCTAATCCCTTCCTATGGGGCTGTCTCTACACGGTGTTTGCTATGCATCTGGGGCCAAAGAGCCAAACCCAACACAGGCATATTAATTCACAGTGGGAACTCCGAGCCTCTGAGAGGCAGAAGATGAAAGGCTGTGCTCTCCCCTCACCTTTCATCCTTAAGTTAACACCTTCAGGAAGCTGGCTTAAAGAGACGCTGATATCTGAGAAAGGAACCACAGGCCTGTTATTATGACTTGTTTTTACATGGACGTTGCCTGGATCAAATCACGCCCTTCCCCGACCATCACACGCAGCGCCACCCTAGTCGGGAATGGCAGATCTCAGATAGTGGCTTTGTACAGCGCAGCACGTCTCCATGTCAGCATGGCATGGGGGGTGGTGTGCTGGTAATGGGGTCTCTCAAGGGGGACACACCTGATGTGCAGTCGACACATACATGCCTACCCAAGGACTCTCAGGAGCATCTAAGGAGCAGCGGCACCCACAGATGCTCTGGAGATGCTCAGATGACCCCGCTATGGGTGGTCTGCAACACTTGTTTATGATTCATTACCTGCATCTGCTCAGCCCACCCAGCTTTGTTCAGCAGAACCAATGGGAGAGCATCCTTCTCCCATGGGAGCAGTACCTGGTGTCTGAAGGCAGCCAGCCTGCCAGTGGGGCAGGTATATTGAGCATGCACGGGCAGGGGGGCGGGGCGCGTGGGGAGCTGCCACTGCTCTAAGCTGTGGTCCCTCGTGTTCCACACAGCCCTGGGTGTTTGGAGCTCAGATCCTAGTGAATCCAGATACAGGTTCTAATGAGGATTTTAGGGCTTTATGAAAAGAAAAAAGAAAGAGGGCTGGAGAGATGGCTTAGTGGTTAAGCACTTGTCTGTGAAGCCTAAGGACCCCGGTTCGAGGCTCAATTCCCCAGGACCCACATTAGCCAGATGGGGGGGTGCACATGTCTGAAGTTCATTTGCAGTGGTGGAGGCCCTGGCGCGCCCATTCTCTCTCTGCCTCTATCTGCCTCTTTCGCTGTCACTGTCAAGTGCTCAGCAAAAGAAGCCAGGCAGAAGAGTGCATCATGTGATTCCGTTTACAAGGAGGCTGAGGACAGGCAAACTAACCCGTGGAGACAGAAACCTAAAGAGTGGTGTGGTGGTTTATGAAGTGGAACCTTTGGGAGGTGGGGCCCTCTTGGAGGAAGTGTGTCACTAGGGGTGGATGTTGGGGTTCAGTCCAGCCCTACTGTGTGTATTCAGAGCTAGCTCAAGCTTACTGTCTTCTCTCTCTGCTATGGATGTGTGATGAAGTGAGCCAGCTTCCTCTACCATGTTGAAGCTTTCCCTCAAAACTGTAAACCTGAAATAAATTCTTTCCTCCCATAAAAAAACAAAAAATAAAAAAATAAAATAAAAATAAACAAAAAAAAAAAAAAAGGAAAAGGAAAGAAATGAGAGAAGCATCGTCATGGCGGGATAGTGACAGCTAGCTTCGGAAAGATCTCCACAGCCCTGGAGGGAGAAGGCCAGAATTTCATCAGACAGTAAAGTGTAAGGCAGACTCGGTCGTCTTGCAAAGTGCTGCAACGAGTCTTTTCTTACAGGTTGCTGCTGATGGACTAAAGTGACACTTAAAAGTACAAACAACAGGGGCTGGGGAGATAGTGCTTGCTTCACAACTATGAGTCTGACCCCTAGCACTAAAATTAAAGATGGAGTGTGGCTATACCAGCACCAAGTGGGGCACAGACATTAGGACTGCTGGGGCCCACTGGGCAATCTGTCTAACAGAAGAACCATGGGAGGGAGACCTCTTGTCAAGGGAATAAGGCAGAAGAGGGATACATAACATCTACACACACACACACACACACACACACACACACACACACCATGCACATGCATGTATGCACACCACACACACAAATCACAAACAACAGAAACAACATTTGTGGCTACTGGAGGTGTCTGAGAAATCCCTGCAGGCCCATTCCAAAGAGACGCAATGACTGTCAGCCCATGATGCTCTGCATGGGGCCCTCAGCCTGCCATTAACTGGCTCCCATGAGGGACACACTGAGAGTCTTGTTTAGTGCAAGGAAAACAACTTCACAGTTGAGAGATAGTCATTGTCCATTGACTAAGAACAGCAAATCTGACTGGAGTCCATACAGGGGCCCTAAGAGATAGAAGCACAGATCTGGCTTTCCTGGCAAGCACCCCCTTAGAAGGCTGAGGGAAAAAGAAAAGAAAAGACAATTTAAAAAAGACAGGTTTAACAGAATGCCATCTTATACCATCAAAAAGGAGTGATTGTTTTTTCCTCTCTTGAGAGCATGACATACCAGCACACAGCCCTGGCCACAGAGGATGCTCTGTGACCTGGGACTCTCTTCCCCTCGATTACTACTGCCTTCATCTGGGCTCCTCTCTCAGGACTTCTTGAGGCCAACACAACCTCTGCAGGACAGGGTGTAAATTGTCTTCAGAGAAGAGTTGAGGGTTAGGAGAGGCGGTATGCTTCTGTTTTCTTCTCCACACCCCTCCCAGCTGAATAGAATTTCCTTAATTAATGTTTTTATGAGTGTGTCTTATTGTTCCCATATATTTACAGAATTATTTGCCACTGCAAAGGAAAACGATCATTTCTATTTACCTGATGGTCTAAATATCTCCCATTGTCGGCTTTACTATTCAAAATCCCAGCCCTTTAATAGTCTGGTGAGTTGACAAACTGTGTATCTTCATAATTTTATCAAATAACTGTTTATGGGGATTACAGTCGTCTGTAATTGTTTCTTTGTTTTCCCTTGTGAAACTGCGCGGCTTCTGCCTGCTTCTCAGGAAGAGGAACATGACATAGTTTACCCTCCACAGATGAAAGGAAAATATTGGTGTAAGCCTTCCCACCGTCCTGTGAGATGCCACTGAATCTGTCTCCCTGTTAATCCCTAGGATTAAAAGCCCAGCTTGGTGTCTAGGACCAGTTGGGTTGTCTATGGGAAGCCAGCCTTCTGAAGTGTGGAGTCTGGAGGTCAGACACGGAGAACTGCTTCTCTGAGCTCCTGAGCTTCCTGGCTCTGGACATGTAGGCTAGACAGTGCCAGGCAGGAAAGATGTCAGGGGCCTGTGAGACCTGGGAGATACGCCTCTGTCCTGGTACTTTTGCCAGCAGCATGCCATTTCTCCATGAAAAAGAAAAAGGAAAAAGCAACTTGCATGTTGCAAACCTAACAAAAGTTCTCCCAAGGCAAGAAACGAGAGCCCTGGGAATTTCCTAGAGGAATGTTCTCGACCCAGCATCTTGCCTTCGGCTCCAATTTGTGTGCTTGACTTGCCTGATTGTGATGGGTGAGTGGTTTAGGGAAGTGAGGCTCTTTACCCAGTTCCAGGCTCCACACAGACCAGTTGGGCAGGACCCCATGACACATTGGGTGAATTTCCTGGGGACAACAGGGTTCAGTTATTTCCACTCTTGCCAAAGGAACAGTCAAAATAAGGTTATCTGTCTAGGTCGTCTGTCACTCAGACTAGGGGCGATGGGCACTTCCTTAGACTCTTTGGCAGGACTCATATCCTAAAGACACAACTAACTTGAAGTTCCTGCACCATCTTTGTACCCAGACTTTCACAGATGAATGCATTTCAGCCCATTTGAAAGCTTCTGGACTGAGGCCCACACACACCTCCCATGATGCCAAAATTGATGTTTGTAGAAATTAATACACAGGTTGCTTGTTGTAGAAACAGCAGATACACAAGGATCCTAACGAGGTGGGGAAGACTTATGTCAGGGTTGAACAAGTCTGTATCAGGTTAGACCACCAACTTTCAGGCTGTTCAAGAAGCTCAGCCATGACACAAGCACCATCATTGGACTATCTCAGGAACCTGAGCCCGTCTGACACCTGGACACTCTGTTACTCACCATCACTGAACTGTCTCAGGAACCCGAGCCCATCTGACACTTAGATACCATATCACTCACTATCACTGTAGGGTCTCACCATCATATCACCTCTAGGTCCCATCCTGCCCACAGTTGGCACAACCCTTTTCCCAATATCTGAACACACAAATGCACCTTGAACATGTACTCTTGAGTGATAGACTTCTGAGTAAATGCTGAATAAACTCTAAACTGCCTAGTGTGACTTGACCTCGGAAGTCCTTTTCAGCTGCGCATCCTAGATTTTTGTAAGTAGCCGCAATCCACGTGGAATTCAACCTTGAGTGGGTTTCCTAGTGTGTCATGTATGTTAACTGCCTGCTCTGTCAGTTCACATTACCTTCTTCCCTTGGAAGGAGTCTCCCCCTCACTTTTATAAGCAGGACCTGTATCCTTGCATCACTCTCTGGTCCTCTTCAGGTCCCCAAAGAGCCTCTGTGTTTGGTGTGCAGCCCTTTAAGCTATGGGAAATCCACACAGACCTTGAACATATTTCTAATTGCTTCCGTGTTTCTAAATACCACACAAGTGAAGACCAATAGAGAACTGTGTAAATCCCAAGAGGAATACAGAGGTCAGGTGAAAGTGATTGCCTGAGGTGTCAACAAAGAGTTCAGATGACATGATGTAGGGAATCAAAACAAGCACACAGACAGCTCGACCCAGTCCTCCAGCCCGCAGAATGGGTAAGGCAGTAACACACGTTTTGAAAGGCTGTTGATGATTGCTGCTTCTTAGGAGCTATGAAAAATACAAACTAATTTCTGGTGCAGTCATCATATCTTTGGTGCCCATAATGCCACAGGAGCAAAGGAAAGCAGCCGTGTTGGACAACATTGATGATCCCACCATGCCAGGTGACTGGTACAAATTTCATCTTTTTCCTAACAGTAGAATCTCCGTTGCTTAATACTCATTATCTTTCTTTTTATTTCCTTTTTCCTTTCTTCCTTTGCTTTTTTCCTTTCTTTTATGTGTGTGTGCGTGTGCTGTATTCACATGTGTGTGCACAGGCATGTACCCCATGCACATGCACGCAGACACCAGAGAAGAACGTCAAGTGTCCTCTTCTCACTCACGTATATATTTCCTCGAGATGAGGTCACTCCCTCCACCTGGAGGAGCCCCAGTGATCTGTGGTTCTTTGGTCTCCACTGCTTACACTGCCCCCACCCCTGTGGACTAGGTTTATAGACATGCATGGCCACACCCGGCTTTTTACATAGGTTTTGGGGAATTGAGCTTGGCAATCTCTGCCTATGCTTATTAAGTAGCAAAGTGCTCTCAACTGCTAGGCCAGCCCTACCTACTCATTTCCAGTGTGTCCTGTATAGTCTCAGTTTTTCCTCTGCATTTATCTTCTAAATGCAAGGCAGTGGTTTAAATTAAGGCAAATGCCAGCCCAATGACAGCCATCACCACAGCCTGAGGCCTGTGGTTTCTGAGTGACTGCAATGTGGCCTTCAGGATCGGGGTGTTTGGGGAGAGGCTCACTGTGCTGCTGGAGGGAAGGGGAATCTTTCCCATTCCCACTCGCCCCTTTGGAGGTGCACCTTGTCCCCTGCGCTCTCAACTCGGCCCCCATGTTGGCTTACCCCTCACACGTGTGCATCTGAGGCTCGTGTTACAGAAACAGCCGTGTCAGGCCTTGGCAGAACTGGGAAGGCCCAGCCAGACCCAAGGCATAGTAGGTGGCTGCCTCCATGGTCTGAAGTCACTCCTGCTGCTACGCTTGTCTCCTGCAGACCAGTGGCATTTAAATTTCTTCATCAAGGGATAAGCTTTTTCATTTTATTCTGTTCTCCCTAATAATTAGAGAAGGCTGACAGTTGGGGTGCGCCAGGTAAGAGTGACATATTGACCACTGCTTTAAAGTAGCAAACTGATGCCAAATCCTCTCCCACATATAGATTGTCATGGGACGAGGAGAAGGTTCTAGAACCTGGGTTGTCACTTCAGTCTTTAGGGCCCAGGCTGGCTCTTGGGCTCCATGGGAGGAGTGGGTTGGACTTTGCTAGCTTTTTTTGTGTGTGTGCCTTTAGAAACTGCCACGCAAGGTGAACGCTTTCTCCTCCATGCGCACTTCCTTAGGTTGGGATTCCCACCGCTGCCATGGCTTCCCCCAGAGCAGTCAACCGTGAAGACAGTGGGTGAAGAACTAAACCCGTCTGGGGCTCAGTGGAAATTGCATCCCTAGTCACTGCCCTGGTCGTCACAGGACAGGGACATCAGGATGTCCTGAGACACCCAGAATCCTCCGGTCAAGAGCAGAGCTTCACCCAGAGCATGGAAGTCTGGATTTGCGTTAGGAAAGCTAGGGAACAATGGGAGTGGCCCGTCGTGGGACATTCTCTGGTAAGGCTTGCTTTACTCCAGCACCTGCCCTTCAGCCTTGTTTGGTCACACACCATAGGTGGAAGAGGCAAGGATTTTATCATCCAGTTAAATCTACTGGGAAGCCCAACCTTTTTCCTCCTGTCCCTCCAGTTACGAGCTCCAGTTTCTGGAGAGCCCAGTGTCCATGAGAGGGATTTTCTTTGAGGGTGCACAGAAGGCAGGCAATGGCTCAGGAGCATAGTCTACAGCTGGACCATGGGGGCATTCAAAGGTTAACTGGGGTGAGCGCATTGCTGAGCAAAAAAGGACAGATCATGCTCCTACCTGGACATGGGGCTGGAACATGGACTTCCTGGAGAGCTCCCCTGTATCAACCTATTGAAAGATAAAAAAATATAGAAGAACTGTGTCCTCTAGACTGGGAGCTACCCAGAACTGGACCCCATAGGAGCCAGCACTGGGTTGCACCACCTGAGCCCCAAACCCTTAATTTGTGTCTTCTTATAGCCAAAGAATTGGATAAAATAAGACTGAGAAGGATAATTATTAAATTATTATGTTTGTTTAGGAAAGTACAAAACCAAAGAAAGAAAAATAAGTACACCCATGTGGTCTGAGGGCCCATGTGGGCCTAAACGAAACATGGAAAGAGATTTAGAGAGAGAAAAGAGGAGAAAGTATAGAGAGCCTGTGCCACATGGAGGGCAGGAGGGGGTAGAGAGGGGTCAAGATGGCTCTCCCCTCATCTCAGCCCAGTTGGGAGACTCACCAGACCCTGGATGTTCAGGAGTGATAAACCGGCAGCCAAGAGAGTGTTCCCTCCCCTCATAAACATGTTTGTAACCTTACTGTGCTGGGCTTTCCCCTCTGGCTCAGGTGAGCCAGTTTGGAATTCTGATGCCCAGCAACTTTCTTTAGGTTCTTATGGTGTCCACGCTTGTGCTCCTAAGGGCGTGTCATCATGCTGCCCAGGCACTCAAACCCCTCCAGGGTCCTCTGACCTAAATCGTCTTTATGGCTGTCAAGATGGTCTTCATCCATGTCCACCCAGGCCCTGACATCATCCTGTGCAGGAGAGTTGTTTCCAGAGAAAGGCTTTGGGAGGTGTGAGAACGCACAAATACTGTAGTCTAAAGGAAGATTGGATACAGGAATTCCAAGCCATGTTGAATACACCGAAATTCCATCATCCCTGATGCCTGCCAGATAATATGTACCGCAGGAGAGGGCTGAGGATGTCTGGCACCTGTCAGTTGACAGCCTGAACTTGGAGGATGATGGAAGGAGGGTGGAGGACATGAACAGCTGGTGTGCAGGGTGCTGCGTGAATAGGGTCAGGTTTGTGAGTTTACATGAGAACAGGCCGGAAAGACGAGGGGGCTGTGTGCACCTGGAGAATGGTGGGGTGCTGGGTGACCTTGGCTCCTGACTTAAGCCCACCATGCACACTGGGTGGGTGGAGGGGCGCATTTCCTGCAGGACTCACAGTAGAGAAGTTGGAGGCCAGGGAAGGCAGTCCAGCACACAGCGTCGGTGACCAGACTTCCATCTGATGGAGATAGGTATTGATTTTCCCTTCTCCTTCTCTTGGCCTGTAATGTCCTAAATCACTTCCTTTGTGCAATTGCCCAAACACATCGGCCGGCTCCCACAGTGAGGGACCTGAAGGTTAGGGCTCTGAGGGGTGGGGCCGCCCTCACATTAGAAAAGGCAGAGGACCCAGCCACGATGAGCAGATGGTGCAGAGACAGAAGCCCCATCCTGGGCAGCTTTTTCCATAATGGAATCCACATTAAAAATGATATTATCTTCACTTTTAAAGGCCCTAATGGACGATATTTATGTCTATGAAATATGTTTCTGACTGAATCATAAGCAGCGAAAGAGGGATTGACCATGGGAGGGCCCTGCTTCAGAGACCAGAACACAGGTATGGATAAATTTCTTTTCTAACCAGCCAATCAGTAAAATATGTTTTAATACACGACAAAAACTGGAGTTTGTCTGTTTTCCCCACAGAGCGCAGCGAGTCACCGGGCATTAATGTGACTTGACAGCCTTGTGATATTTTCTGCCATCCTCTTTCTGAGCAAAGTGCTCTAAAAACGCATCCATAATTTATTTATGGGACCTGTCAGTTAACTAGTGAGTAACCAGTAGGTTTTTGAGGGCATTAAGACTTGATTCTTTCCCTTTCTCTGGGAAACACTGCTGAGTGTGTCCCGGGAAGATGATAGCTTCCTGGACCCTTGGTGCTGAGCGGAGGACAGCAGCCCAGGTCCAGTTACCTGCCAGGAGCCCCAGGGGTCAAGGGCTAAGTTAAGTCAGTAGTGCCCGTCTGAAATCTCAGGAACTTCGTGTTTTCATTAATGATCTTGGATTTGTAAGGAAGTAGTATTTTGAATCGAGGGCTGAATTAAAAGCATTTGACAATTAGAAATCTCTAATATAAAAAGGTAAGCAAAAATCTAACCCTCAGGAATGTGAACATTCGACCTCACAGTTGAGCTCTGGGCCTTCGGCCTATAGAGCACACAGTGACTGACTGAGGGCCGTCACCTCAACCGACTCACCTGGCAGTCCCATTTTCAAATAGCTAAAGAACGTGTCCTGTGCCTTAGACCAGCCTAGTTCTGGCTCTATCCTCATGGGTCAGAAGGTAAGAAGGCCTGGGTTTTCCCCTGGCCCTGGCCATCGTCAATAACCAGGACAGGTCTGAAAAGTAGATGATGTTACTGACAGTCTGCGCCCCAGGGGCCCCTGGCAACTCTCTGAAGTGCCCTGTGTTTGATGGGCACACTGGGGCTCCAGGCACTCTGGTACGGGTTTGACACATCTGTGCTGTTTTCACAGCCAGATGCCAAAACTGCATGTTTGCTCAGACTTCAGACCTGTTGCTTTGAGCATCAGATGTGTAGGCGCAAGGGTGGCATGGTGCAGAGGCGCCCCGCTCAGTGCGTTATGGTCAGAGCTCATCCTCCCTCGCTCCAAGGTGACGCTCAGTGCAGGGGTCACCCTCGTCCACGTTCCTCTTCCTGCACGGTCAGTCACACGCAGCCAGCTGGCTCCTTCAGGGCGCAGGGATCCTCCGTGTCCTCAGTCAGTAGCAGTGCCCCGTCACTCACCCCAGTGCGTCACCCCCCACTGTCGCGAGAGGAAGCAGAGTGAGCAGGTGACCGTGGGGTATTTGGGGAGAGGGACGCCACGTTCACACAGCTCTCACACAGTGTGTTGTATAGTAATCGAATGCTATGGCCTCTTCCTCACTGTGCCTCATTGACAGATCAACCTCTGCAGCATACCTAAGTGGGAAGAACATAGAATGTGCCGCATTTGGTGTATCTGTGTTCAGGAATGGACCTACTTGGGTGAAGGGAGGACTGTAGTCACAGCTGCAATCAACAAAGGCAACCAGTCTAAAGCCCACATTGCCTGTTTACTTAATTCACAGATGACATGACGTTTTACTTGTCCTGAGCCAGAGAAAGAGTTGATGTCCCAGGACAAAAGGCTTCCTAAGGGATGAGATGGAAAATGGCATTTAATTGAACAACAAACAACAGTAAGACAGAAAGATTAAGACTTACTTGATTTTAGCACAAATCTCTACTGCACTCCAACTTCTCTTTGATTCAGACTGAATTTACACATGGACCCCAAATGTATCAAAAATGATGACTAAAGGCTGGAGAGATAGTTTAGCAGGCAAGGCAGTTGTCTGCAAAGCCTAAAGACTGGAGTTCAATTCCCCTGGCCCCACTTAAGCCAGGTGCACAAGGTGGCGCATGTGTTTGGAGTTCATTTGCAGTCGCTGGAGGCTCTTTCTCTCTCCCCCCTCAAATAAATAAATAAATAAATAAATAAATAAATAAATATGTTTAAAATTAAGATTAAAATCACCATGATTCAGTTTTCCCTAATCATCTTGCAATGTTCAGTTTCAAACTTGGTCAGATTAGGCTTGGACCATATTTTTCTGCCACTTTGTGAATGGAAACTGGACTTCTAGATGACACCGATGAAGAGATGGTGACGGCAACGTTACGACTATGTGTGCTGACTTACGCCCTGCCTCGTCCTTACATACCTGATTCCCTGTCTCATCCTCACATATCTATGCCCCTGCCTCGTCCTTACATACCTGTACCCCTTCCTCATCCTTACATGCCTGCCCCTGCCTTGTCCTTAGGTGAGCTCTTAGGTAGTTAGTCCTGCAGCCTCCCATATGGAAGAAGGGCTGCTTCCGGTGAAAGAGGCTGTGGCAGGTGGGCCCTGGACTTCCATGGCAGCAGAGGGATGGCAGCCCAGGCAGCAAGTCTCTGACGCTGCCCTCATGATCACTCCCACACCATCCTGATTCCCATACTGTGTGGCTACAGCTGAGAACATTCAAGAAGTCATGGGCAAATGGCATGCAGAATTCTCTGGGGGCAAAGGAGAGTTAGATGCCACAGTTAACACAAGACAGTAAGCAGGTGCCATGCCAAACTGCACAGGTGAGAGCCACCATGGACATTATGAAGATTCCACACAGCAGTCTGGAGTCCTGAAAGCACAGGAAATACTGTAGCTTTCCGATGGCGGTGACTCCCCTGGCCCATGGTAGTAAGAGCCACATGCAGAGCCTCTCCTTGATCTCCACATCTATGGACACAGACTCCACAGCGTCAGCCCACATCCTCCAGCTCCTCTACCACGAGTGCTTTGGCCCGCTGACGGCTAAACCCCGTCAGGTCTCTATCCTGCCTCTCACGTTGTCTCCTACTCACCTTCCTACTGTGGGTTCCTGCTCTTCTTCGGGCAGAGTGGGTGGCCGAGTAGTCAAGAACACTTTCTGCTTACGCATGAAGGTCTCTTGGCCTAGAGATACCAAGTTGGACTCGCCAGAGCCCATGTAAACAGTTAGGCACGGGGCTGGAGAGATGGCTTAGCAGTTAAGGTGTTCGCTTGCAAAGCCAAGGGACCTCAGTTCGACTCCCCAGGACCCACGTAAGCCAGATGCACAAGGGGGTGCATGCATCTGGAGTGTTCGTTTGCAATGGCTGGAGGCCCTGGCTCACCCATTTGTGCTCTCTCTCACTCTCTCACACACACTGCCTCTTTCTCTCTCTCAAATAAATAGATAAAAATAAAATATTTTTTTTTTAAAAGTTGGGCATGGCCACATCTGTTTGTAAGCCCAGGAAGAGAATGGGGATGGGAGCATGGCTGGAGTTCTCTGACAGAGAGCAGCTTCTGCTTGAGAGAAGAACACCGTCTCAAGGGAATATGCGGATGAGTGATAAGAGAAAGACACTCGATATCCACCAACGTTCTTCTCTAGCCTCTGCAAGCACTTGAACGGAGCACACACCACACTCACCGTCCCACACATATGTTATACACATATGCACACACATGGGCCAATATAATAATTCTCTGTCCAGGCTGTCCAAAAGAAATACAGAAGTACACGAGGCAGAAGGGCACTCTGCCACCTATATTGGGTCGACTCTATTATCTGGGAGCTACAGTGTACAGAAGGTGAATCCCAAAGTTAAAAAAGAAAACTAGGCCAGTCATGGTGGCGCACGCCTTTAATTCCAGCACTCGGAGGCAGAGGTAGGAGGATCACTTGAGTTTGAGGCCAGCCTGAGACGACATAGTGAATTCCAGGTCAGCCTGGGCTAGAGTGAGACCCTACCTCGAAACACACACACACACACACACACACACACACGCCAGGATTTGAGGCTGGGCAGCTGGTGCAGTGGATAAAATGCTTGCCTCAGACACATGAGAACCCAAGTTTCATGCCCCAAACCATTGAGCATGCTGGGCGTGGTGGTGTGTGCTGTAACGCCAGCGCAGGGGCTGCAGAGGCAGGAGCAGCCCTGCGGTTGCTGTCTTGTCACCCTGGTCTCATCAGTGAGCTCCAGGCCAGCGAGAGGCCCTGTCACAAGAAGAGGTGGATAGCCTTCCGCAGAATGATGCCTGAGCTACCCCTTGGCATGCACATGTGAGTACACACGTGTACGCATCTCCATGTTCACTCACACATACATGTACACACACACAAACATGTGCCTACTTGTGCATTTAAAGAAGTAGGATCTAAGCCTGAGTCAACCAAGGTCAAGGCCAGAACTGTGAGCTGGCCTGCTGACCACACTGCCTCTTCCCTGCGAGCAGATAGAGCTTTTAGCATTGTTTGTTTGTTTGGGGCAAGCCCAACAGATCGGCCTTTTCTATGAGAGAGAGTGGGAGACAGAGAGAGAGAGAAAGAGTTGGAGAGAGTTGGAGAGAGAGAGTTGGTGCCCCAGGGCCTCCAGCTACTATAATCAAACTCTAGAGGCGAGCGCCACCTTGTGTGCAGGTGTGGCCTTGCACATGCATCACCCTCACCCCGCGCATCTGGCTTATGTGGGATCTGGTGGAGTCAAATACGAGTCTGAGGTTTTGCAGGCAAGTACCTTAACCACGAAGCCATCTCTCCAGCTTTGACCGACTTTCTTCTCTGAGTTCATACCACTGGTGAAGGACTAGCCATGCAGCTGTCAGTGTCTCTCTCCGGGACGAGCCGTGTGCTGCTGCTGCTGGCCGGGGAGTGCTCTCTGACGGCTGCCTGGCACCTCTGCAGATGGCCACACAAGGTACGTATCAAACCATAACACACATCCGGTACGCTTCTCAGTTCATTGGCTTTTTAGTAGTGACAAAAGAATCCACTGCCCTGAAAGACAGCATTTGCCATTTCCAGGTTCCTGCTCCACGTGCTGAGCCAGGTGGTCTCTGCATGCGCCCCTGGCAGCGTGTGGCCCTACACAAGGAGGAGAATGTGTGGAGGGTGACTGTGGCATCTGGAGGACCCACGTCATACAGCTGGGCTGGGAGTGAATTCTGCAGCAAGAGAGGGGTGCTGGCACTGGAGAGTTGGGGTGAGTCACTGCAGCTTGACTGCTGCTCTCACAGCTCCTCACCCAGGGCCCCATGGAGAAAACCAGTAACCCCACTGACGAGGGACCTCAGTGGAATGAGAGCAGGGAAAAGAGGAACGGACCCAACTCATGGTTGGTCCATACAAAATTTCTACTTAGTAATAATAAATAATAATAATAATAAAGAAAGAGGCTCTTGGAACTCGAGTTGGCAGGATAAGCCACTGGCCCTTGCCTCCTCCGCAGGGCTTGGGATGTGTTCTGTGGCCAGGGCTTCCTACCGGTGGAGAAGTTGCCAAACATGAATGAGGTCTTGGTCACATAGGGAAAGGGGGATGGTCATGGGAAAAATACCAGACCCCAGCGGGTTCCCAGCTCTCACAGGTGTGGTCAGGTTGTTGTCATGGTATCTATGAATCTGGAGGGTCATGAAAAGTACCTGCCTCAGAAGTAAAGTAGTTTTCTGATTAAAATTTAAGATATCCTGGCCCCTGAGGAAGAGTTATTTGAGATTCAAGAAATATTTATTTGAGGTAAAGATGAGGAAATGCAAAACTTGAATTTATACAGGACTCTTGGACCTAAATAGCTATGTGATCTTAGATGAGTCCATTATTTCTATCTGAATGCCTTCACTTGCAAATGATTTTAGACAACCAGTGCTTTCTTGGCTATTACAACATACCAAAAGCCAGGTGATTTTTATAAGAAGGCAGATTCATTTGGTTTACAGTTCTGGAAGCTGGAAGTCCAAGAGCATTCTGGCAAACTCATCCCATGGTGAGACAGAGCAAGTGGTCAGTAAGCACTGGCCTTTAGTCTAAAGCCTCTTTCTCAATAACCCATTAATCCATAAAACAAATGAATGCATTATGAAGGCAGAGTCAGCATGACCCATTACCTCCCAGAGGTCCCTGCTGCACTGGGGGCAAGCTTTCCAACAAACAAAACTTTGGGGGGCATACATTGAAATTATAACAAGTATTTTCTCTACTTCATAGAGACATTAAGGTGTCAAATCATCTAAAAGTTGACATAAATGTTTTTTTGAAGCTCTGTGTTGGGGCTGAGAGATAGCTTGGTCAGTACAGTGTTTGCCTAGCAAGCATGAAAATGTGAGTTTGATCCTCAGAATCCATGTAAAATGCCAGGAGGGTGGAACATGCTTGTAATCCCAGCACTAAGGAGACGTAGACGGGGGACCTCTGGCCAGCAAGTCGAGACTACTCAGTGACCTTCAGACCAATGAAAGACCTTATCTCCAAAAGAAATGGATCACACCTGAGGTTGTCCCTGGCCTTCACTTCATGCATGCACCTGCTTGCACACCTGCCCCACACATGAGCATGCATACACATGTACACCACACACACACACACACACACACACACACACACACACACACCACACGTCTGTGAAATGCAGGGTGGGCTGGTGGTCCTGGTTCAGTCATTTACCTACTGGGCATTTCTTCAGTGTTGACTAGACTCAAAATGCCAGAGTCAGGTTTGTTAACACAAACTCAGCCTGCCTATTCATTTAGACAGTATAGGCATGAGTACCATGGAGCGGCCCAGGGACTCACTCACCTGGTGGGCCAATGTCTCCTTAGATGAAGACGTCTGGAGTCTCCTAACAATGTCTGAGCTGCCTGGGAGAGAGCTGGTGGCTCCATGTGCTGAGACTGGACTGTGGCACCTTCCTAGAGGTGACGTTGCCCACGGTGAGAGAATCCCACAGGAAATCAGGCAGTGGTGTGCTTTACCCCCTCCTCCATCCAAGTCCCGTTTCCAAGCACAGAGGAAGAAGCCCAGAGCCCACCCAGCTAGATCACATGACTGCTCTCTGCGACCTCTCTGCAGTCTGCTACAGCTGTGGCCTGCGTTTGAGGAGACCTGCTGAGAGACTGACACCCAGCCCTGACACCCGTCCTTCAGATGTCTGCACAACACCCCCTCTTAAGCAGGGAGCTCTTGTTGGTTCCGCCCTTGTGCTTAAGGTGGTTCTAGTTTCTTTCCTCCCCATCTATGAAGTCCCGTCCTGTCTCTCTGTAGTGAGAATCCCTCGGCATTCACATTTCCCTTGGTTTCTCTCACTCAGCTAATGTGAAGTCCAGAAACATCTGTGGATAACCTGCAGCATCCCTTAGCAGCCTATGTTATGCCCCATGGAGAACTCAGATAAAGAAACATTCTCACATCAGACCTCAAGATTTGTTGATGAGCTAACATTGACACAGGAAGGATTTTTCCTCAGAGGTCCTGTCCTCTAAGGCTCTGGCTGAATATCATCCAGGTCTCTAGTCACCCTGAGCTCCCCCTACAGGATACAAATAGCCTGGGTCATGTCACCAAGGCCCCCACAGCTCAGCCTGCTGGAGAAGGAACCAGGTCAGTTATACTAACCCTGGGCTTAAACAAGTCCCCCACTAGCTGCTTGGATAGGAATGGTATAGTCAGTCAGCCCACCATCCTCACCCCAAACACAACTTCAGACCTAAGATGCTCCAAGTACCAAACATTTTGTACTCATTTGGTGTGCTAATCTTGTCCTGAGCTGACACCAGTCTATTTTTAGTCTTTATTTATTCCTCTCAGTGTGAATATTCATGTCTTCCTGCAGAAAGGCTCCGTGCTTGATTCTAGGGACGCTCTGATTGCCCGGGTCTGTTGCATAACACCCACCACGTGCCCTGCAAAATCTCATAGAGCTCCTGTGGGCCCAAGGAGGGGTTCCCAACAGAAGAGCAGACACCCCAGTGGGTGTCCGTGGCACCACTGCCATGAGCAGAGCAGGGCGCCTCGTGCAAGGCTCTGAACCCCGTGGACGTCGCTCACCTGCAGAAAACCAGGTGAGCGAGAGGCCGGCTGCCCCCAGCTGCTCTGCGCAGAACGTGAGCTCTTTCCCAGGCAAAGTTTCTGATGAAGAGAGGACTCACGTAAGATTCAGAGCATTCTTAATAAACACGACCCCACACAATTAAGTGTCCACCATTGGGCCCATGAGATGAGGGCCTCCCTGACTAGTTAATAAGTGTGGGGGCAGGGTTGATGTGGCCAACAGACAGGAAGACAGAGCAAACCTAGTCAGAGTCAGCTTCCAAAAGCCTTGAAAAATAAGGCACAAAGGGTGGCTTTTGTGTCAGCAGGAGGGTTGTAGGAGAACTGGCCACTTGCTAAACAGACTGGCACATTTGGCATGTGACAGCGCAGCAGTCTGACCCACTGTGACCTACAGAGAAGAGAAACTCAAACGCAGTGACAAGATATCACCCAAGAGAATGGTCTGCACAGTTTTAAAAGAGGTTCTTGGGGGTTCAAGGGGATGGTTCAGTGGGTAAGAGCATTTGTTGTGTGAGCATGGGGGCCCGAGATGACCTGCATTTGGTTCGTCGGCACTCACCTGAACAGTTGGGCATGTCCATGCACGCCTGAAACCTCAGGCCCATAGAGAGAAGAAAGAGGAGAATATCTGGGCTCTTAGGTCATCCATCCAGGCTGACCAAAAAAAAAAAAAAAGCATCTCTAGGTTCAAGGAGTGACTTTGTCAATAGAGGAGGACACCTGACATCCTTGTTAGGTCTCCACACACACCTGACAGGGAAGGTCCATCTGTACACACATGTGCATATAGCACACATGTATCACCACCACCACACATAGTACACACTAAAAAGGAGCAAGGCAGACAGACAGACTTGAGAAAATTCACGTTACTTTCAATCTTTCCTTCATTGTATGTTAGCATATGACCCTCTTCTGACTGTGAAGCTCAAACTTAAAGCAGAAGGTGTTTTTCAGCCACCATCCAACTGTGTCAGGAAGAGTATGAAATAATAAGTTCATTCATTTGTTTAAAAATTAGCATAAATTACCATTATAGCATGTTCTATTAACTAGAGGAGAACATGGATTTTTATGTTATTTGTTTCATATATTTTCTGGACAATTTTCCAGTTAACAATTATTATTACTCTAAAATGTCAGTTTCTATTTTACTGGCACAAGTTCATTCATATGGCCCAAGTGGCCGTCTCCCAAGGCCAATGATCTTGGGTGGTGAGGGCCTTCTGTCTGTGTGTCATAAAGGAGACGTCGCACTCTCCTCTCCTGCTTTTCCCTTTCTGTCTGTGTTCATAGCAGTGCTAACTTTACACACTTACTCCTGCTCTGCTGTCACCAGTTGGACTGGGAAGTCAGGAGACATGTGCTGGTTTACCACAGCCAGACATTTGATATGGTAAAGATGATAAGGGGTCCTTGCTAACTGACACAGGGAGAAAGGGGTACATAATAATCACATATCTCTTAGAGCAGAACCCAAGCCCTTGTCCCTGATGAGTGACCACCCGCTGCTCCCAGCTGGCCCTGCCTTCCGCAGCAACTCTCCTCCTGCCTCTGTTCTACCTGCCCGAGCCTTGTGTCAAAAGCATGTCCTTCATCCAAGGGCAGACGTCCCTGCAATGGCAGGACAGCACCATCCATATCATCTGGAATCTCCTTTTCAGTCAGACTCATGTTTACAGGGTTCCTGAACCTTCACCATCTCTGTCCAGCACACCAATGCTTCTCTTAGGAGGGGATAATCAGAGATGATGCAAACATTTAGATATGTTTGGAACTAGAACTGGGTCATACACAATAGATAGCAGAGAGAAGAATTTTTTTAAGATAGCTTTGTAGAACTTATGTCTTCTTACCAGTGCGTATAGGTGGCTAAAACCAAAAGATCCCTTGAAAAAAAATTTGTCTATTTGTTTGGTTTTTTTCTTTTGGTTTTGAAAATATTTTTTAATTTAATTTAATTAACTTTTTCTCAATTTTTTAAACATTTTCCATGATTATAAAAAATATCCCATGTTAATACCCTTCCTCTCCCCCTTTACCCCTTTGAAATTCCTTTCTCCATCATATCCCCTCTCCATTACAGTAAGTCTCTCTTTTATTTTGATGTCATGATCTTTCCCTCCTCTTATGATGGTTTTGGGTAGGTAGTGTCAGGCACTGTGAGATCATGGATATATCGAGGCCATTTTTTGTCTGGAGGGAGCACATTGTCAGGAGTCCTACCCTTCCTTTGGTTCTTACATTCTTTCTGCCACCTCTTCCACGTTAGACCCTGAGCCTTGGAAGGTGTGATCGAGATGTTACTCGGTACTCTAGTCACTTCTTTCCAGCACCATGATACCTTCTGAGTCGTCCCAAGGTCACTGCCATCTGAAAAGAGAAGATTCTCTACCCAAAGTGAGAGTAGCATTAATATAAGGGTATGAACATTAAGAGAAGTGCTTACTGGGTAGTTTGATAAGTATAGTATATACACTTATCCAGACATCAGCATATGTAACACCCTAGGGCTCATGACTACCCCTGTTTTAAGTTTTCAGTATCAGGGATGTATTCCCTCCCATGGAGCAGGCCTCCAGTCCAAATGGAGGGCAGTTGGTTTCCACCATGACAGACATGCCACTATTGCACCTGTTGGCTCATTTGGCCTGGCTGGCCAATAATAAGGCTTGCAGTGTCCACTGTTGAGTATCTTCACTGGTGGTGTATCTTTCTCCCATTGAACTGCATGTAGAATGGCTTCTTCTAGCTTTCTGTCAGCTGGTCTACATGGAGGAGGTTATCAGCTCAGTTCCAGCAGGATATCTCAGTGGCCTTGCAGCCCAACTATGGAAAGGCCACATTTTTTTCTCAAATTTTTATTAACATTTTCCATGATTATAAAAAATATCCCATGGTAATACCTTCCCTCCCCCCCGCCCAACTTTCCCCTTTGAAATTCCATTCTCCATCATATCCCCTCCCCATCTCAATCATTCTACTTACATATATACAATACCAACCTATTAAGTACCCTTCTCCCTTCCTTTTTCTTCCCTTTATATCTCCTTTTTAACTTACTGGCCTCTGCTACTGAGTTTTTTCCTTCTCACACAGAAGCCCAATCATCTGCAGCTAGGATCCACATATGAGGGAGAACATGTGGCACTTGGCTTTCTGGGCCTGGGTTACCTCACTTAGTATAATCCTTTCCAGGTCCATCCATTTTTCTGCAAATTTCATAACTTCATTTTTCTTTACTGCTGAGTAGAACTCCATTGTATAAATGTGCCATATCTTCATTATCCACTCATCTCTTGAGGGACATCTAGGCTGGTTCCATTTCCCAGCTATTATAAATTGAGCAGCAATAAACATGGTTGAACGTTCTAAGGAAATGAGATGAGTCCTTAGGATATATGCCTAGGAATGCTATAGCTGGGTCATATGGTAGATCAATCTTTAGCTGTTTTAGGAACCTCCACACTGATTTCCACAATGGCTGGACCAGATTTCATTCCCACCAACAATGTAGAAGGGTTCCTGTTTTTCCACATCCCCGCCAACATTTATGATCATTTGTTTTCGTGATGGTAGCCAATCTGACAGGAGAGAGATGGATTCTCAATGTAGTTTTAATCTGCATTTCCCTGATGACTAGTGACGTAGAACATTTTTTTAGATGCTAATATGCCATTCGTATTTCTTCCTTTGAGAACTCTCTATTTATCTCCATAGCCCATTTTTTGATTGGCTTGTTTGATTCCTTATTATTTAACTTTTTGAGTTCTTTGTATATCCTAGATATTAATCCTCTATCAGATATATAGCTAGTGAAGATTTTTTTCCCATTCTGTAAATTGCCTCTTTGCTTTATTCAGTGTCCTTTGCAGTGCAAATCTTTGTAATTTCATGAGGTTGCAGTGGTTAATCTGTGGTTTTATTGCCTGAGCAATTGGGGTTGTATTCAGAAAGTCTTTGCCAAGACCATCATGTTGAAGGGTTTCCCCTACTTTTTCCTCTAGCACTTTTAGAGTTTCCTGTCTGATGTTAAGGTCTTTAATACATTTGGACTTAATTCTTGTGCATGGAGAGGGAGAAGGATCTATTTTCATCCTTCTACAGATACATATCCAGTTTTCCCAACACTATTTGCTGAAGAGGCTGTCTTTTCTCCAATGAGTCTTTTTGGCATTTTTATCGAATATCAGTTGGCTATAGCTACCTGGACTTACATCTGGTTCCTCTATCCTGTTCCATTGATCTATATGTCTGCTTTTGTGCCAGCACCACACCGTTTTTGTTACTATAGCTCTGTAATATAGGTTAAAATCAGGTATGGTGATACCACCAGCCTTATTTTTGTTGCTAAGTATTATTTTATATATTCGAGGTTTTTTTGTGATTCCAAATGAATTTTTGGATTTTTTTTATTTCCACGAAGAATGCATTTGGAATTTTGATGGGGATTGCATTAAATGTGTAGATTGCTTTTGGTAAGATTGCCATTTTCACAATATTGATTCCTCCAATCCCAGAACAAGGGATGCTTTTCCACTTCCTAGTGTCTTCTGCAATTTCTCACTGCAGTGTTTTAAAGTTCTCATTGTAGAGATTCTTTATTTACTCGGTTAGGTTTATTCCAAGGTACTTTATTTTTTTTTTTGATGCAATTGTGAATGGGAGTATCTGATTTCATCCCCTGTGTGTTTGTTGTTAGCATATATGAAGGCTACTGATTTCTGTGTGTTTATTTTGTATCCTGCTACATGGTTGTAGGTTTTTATCAGCTCTAACACTTTGCTGGCAGAGTCTTTAGGGTCCTTTATATATAGAATTATGCCATCTGTAAATAATGATAACTTGACCTCTTCCTTTCCAATTTGTATCCCTTTTATGTGTGT
The DNA here is from genome assembly GCF_020740685.1 of Jaculus jaculus. NCBI lineage: Eukaryota > Metazoa > Chordata > Mammalia > Rodentia > Dipodidae > Jaculus > Jaculus jaculus. Next base: position 112,676,865 of record NC_059111.1, on the reverse strand, counting down.
CTCTTGTCTTATTGCTATTGCTAAGACATCCAGAACTATATTAAATAAAAGTGGGGCCAGTGGACACCCTTGTCTTGTTCCTGATTTTAGTTGAAAAGCTTCCAGTTTTTCCCCATTTAGTAATATGTTGGCTGTAGGCTTGTCATAAATAGCCTTTATTATATTGAGATATGTTCCTTCTATTCCCAGTCTCTGTAGGACTTTTGTCATGAAGGGATGTTGGATTTTGTCAAACGCTTTCTCTGTGTCTAATGAGATGATCATGTGATTTTTGTCCTTCAATCCATTTATATGATGTATTACATTTATAGATTTGCATATATTGAACCATCCCTGCATCTCTGGGATAAAGCCTATTTGGTCAGGGTGAATGATCTTTCTGATATATTCTTGTATTCTGTTTGCCAGTATTTTGTTGAGAATTTTTGCATCTATGTTCATGAGGGAGATTGGTCTGTAATTTTCTTTTTTTGTTCTATCTTTGCCTGGTTTTGGTATTAGGGTGATGCTGGCTTCATAGAAGGAGTTTGGTAGAATTCCTTCTCTTTCTATTTCATGGGAAAGCTTAAGAAGCAATAGTGTTAGCTCTTCCTTGAAGGTCTGGTAAAATTCAGCAGTGTATCCATCTGGGCCTGGGATTTTCTTAGTTGGGAGATTTTTGATAACTGTTTGGATCTCCATGCTTGTTATAGGTCTATTTAAGTGATTAATCTCATTTTGATTTAATTTAGGTAGATCATATAAATCAAGGAACTCATCCATTTCTTTCAGATTTTCATACTTTGTGGAGTATATGCTTTTATAGTATGTCCCTATGATTTTTTGAATTTCTCTGGCATCTGTTGTGATGTTACCTTTTTCATCTCTAATTTTATTAATTTGTGTCTCTTCTCTCTTTCTTGAGGTCAGATTTGCTAAGGGTTTATAGATCTTGTTTATCCTTTCAAAGAATTAACTCTTTGTTTCATTAATTCTTTGGATTTTTTTTTTTGTTTCTATTTCATTAATTTCTGCCCTAATCTTTATTATTTCTTCCCGCCTACTGATTTTTGGTTTGCCTTGTTCTTCTTTTTCCAAGGCTTTAAGGTGAAGCATTAGGTTGTTTACTTGTAACCTTTCTATTTTCTTAATATAGTCATTTAAGACTATAAATTTACCTCTTAGAACTTCCTTCATTGTGTCCCACAGATTTTGGTATGTTGTGTTTTCATTATCATTTGACTCTATAAATTTTTTGATTTCCTTCTTGATTTCTTCATTGACACATTCATCATTTAGTAGTGTATTGTTTAGTTTCCATGATTTTGTGTATGCTCTATAGCCTCTCTTGCTATTGATTTGTAGTTTGATTCCATTGTGGTCAGAGAGAATGCAAGGAATTATTTCAATTTTCCTGTATTTGTTAAGATTTGCTTTGTGTCCTAATATATGGTCTATTTTAGAGAATGTTCCATGTGCTGCTGAAAAGAATGTATATTCTGCAGCATTTGGATGAAATGTCCTGTATATATCTGTTAGGTCCATTCCTTCTATGACCTCATTTAGTCTAGATGCCTCTCTTTTTGTTTTTTTCCCTGGGATGACCTGTCAATTGGTGAGAGTGGGGTGTTGAAGTCACCTACTACCACTGTGTTTGGTGTTATTTGTGACCTTAGTTCTAATAGTGCTTGTTTGAATGAATTTGGGGACCCCCATGTTAGGTGCATATATGTTTAGGATTGTAATGTCCTCCTGTTGCAGTGTGCCCTTAGTCAATATAAAGTGACCTTCTTTATCTTTCTTGACTAACGTTGGACTGAAGTCTACCTTGTCAGATATTAGGATAGCAATCCCTGCTTGTTTTCTAGGCCCATTTGCTTTAAACACCGTTTTCCAACCTTTCACCCTAAGATAATGTCCATCCTTTGTAGAAAGGTGAGTTTCTTGGAGACAACAAATTGTAGGATCCTGCTTTTTTACCCAGTCTACAAACCTATGTTTTATGGTTGGGGCATTGAGGCCATTGATATTAAGTGATATTATTGAAAGGTGCATATTTATGTTTGCCCTTTTTTTGTGGTTCCAATTTTACCTTTGCTCTCTTGTGTTACTTAGTATTTGAGTAGTGCTTGTTTTTTCCAGGTTCCTTATATGTGTGCTTTTCCTTCTCTTCAGCATGGAGGATTCTTTCAAGTACTTTCTGTAGAGCTGGTTTTGTCTTCAAATACTCCTTTAGCCTGCTTTTGTCATGGAATGTCCTTATTTCTTCGTCTATTTGAATGGATAGCTTTGCAGGATAAAGTAACCTTGGTTGACAGTTGTTATCTTTCAGAACTTGGAATACATCACTCCAAGCCCTTCTGGCTTTTAAAGTTTGTGTTGAATAATCTGCTATAATCCTGATGGGCTTGCCTTTGTAGGTAACTTGATTTTTCTCTCTAACTGCTTTCAATATTTTTTCTTTGGATTGTGTGTTTGGTAGCTTGATTATAATATGGCAAGGAGAGGTTCTTTCCAGGTTTTGTCTGGCTGGGGTTCTAAAGGCTTCCTGTATCTGCATTGGCACCTCTTTCCCAATTTGGGGAAGTTTTCTTCTATGATTTTGGTGAGGACACCTACTATGCCTTTGGAGTGAAATTCTTCTCCTTCTACTATGCCCTGAATTCTAATATTTGTCCTTTTCATAGTGTCCCGAATATCTTGAAATCCCCACTCATACTTTTCTATAAGTTTGTCTTTCTCTTTGTTGGCCTGTATTAGATCTGCCACCTGGTCCTCTAGCTTAGATATTCTGTCCTCTCCTTCATCCATTCTACTGGTGAGATTTTCTACAGAGTTTTTTATTTCATTAACTGTGTTTTTCACTGCTAGTAATTCTGACTGGTTTTTCTTTATTATTTATATTTCCTTATTTATGTCTTGTATTGTCTTCTTTATTTCATGAAATTGGTGTCCTGCATCTTCTTTGATTCCTTTGATTTCTTCTTTGTTTCTTTTGGTTTGTTCATTGACTTCTTTGAACATATTTACAATCATTCTTTTGAAATCTTTCTCAGGCATTTCCTCCAACTCGTTCTCATTGGAGGTCATCTCTGATGCATTAATACTTTTTGGTGGATTTATATTGTCTTGATTTTTGGTGTTTCTTGTGTTATAATGTATATAATTTTGCATCTTGGATTAAGTTAATGCTTGGATTTTCTAGTTTGCTGGTTATTCAAGGCTGTATCAATTGATCTGATATTATATATCTTCAGTGTAGGAGATTAAGATGCTAGGTGTGGCTCTTAACAGTCTCACAGTATCTAGAAAAGTGTTCCTAGGGGTTGAGTTTGCCTGCTATGGGAGTATTCAAGTAGGCTGAGTGGAACAAAATACAGGTAGATTCTAAAATTTAAGTAAACGCTGTATCCATTCAATCAACAACAGTACCGAGTATTTATGCAAGAGTAGGTGTTATAACAACCAGATCCTCTATCAACAAAGAGGTTAAGATTTCTGGTCTGTTGAGGGTTCCACGTCAGCTTGTGACCAAGTGAGACCCTTCCCTGGTGCAAACCCAGTTACCTTTTTGGATGATTTTGGTCTCAGTTAAGTAGGGTGGCTGGGTCGCTGGACTGCTGTTCTATTTTCTGGAGCTGGGCACTGGTTTCTCCTGGCAACTGTGCCCCTGCAGATGGGCACCCCCGCTGCTGGAACCACTGCTGCTGCTGCTGAAGCCACCACTGCTGGGCTTGCTTCTGCCGCTGCTGGAGCTGCCGCTGCTGGAGCTGCCACTGCTGGAACCACTGCTGCCACTCCTGGGACCACTGTTTCTGGTGCCGGAGCTTCTGATGTTGCTGCCGGAGCCGCAGCTTCCACCTCTGCTTCCGCTGCTGGAGCCAGGGCGCCGCTGCCAGAGCTGCTTCTGTCTGCCTGTGTGGGCTCTGGATGCTCTGCGACTCTCCTACTTCTCTGCTGCCATTTTAATTTCTCATAGATCTTACTTTCTAGTAAAAGTGTGTATTTTGCTGGGTTTTCTTTGGATTTTTCTCCCCTAGACTGCTTTGGTGTGGTTCCTATGCCACCATCTTAAGTGGAAGTCCTGAAAATATTTTTTATTGGCAACTTCAATAATTACAGACAATAAACCATGGTAATTCCATCCACGCTACTTTCCCCTTTGCAATTCCACTCTCCATCATAGCCCTTCCCCTTCTCAATCAGTCTCTCGTTTATTTTGATGTCATGATCTTTTCCTCCATTATGATGGTCATGTGTAGGTAGTGTCAGGCACTATGAGGTCATGGATATCCAGGCCATTTTGTGTCTGCAGGAGTGCATTGTAAGGAGTCCTACCTTTCCTTTGGCTCTTACAGTCTTTCTGCCACCTCTTCCACAATGGACTCCACACCTTGAAAGTTGTGAATCACCAGTGGAGACAAACAGTGGGAACTGCATGCCTTAAATTGGGCCAAATGAGCCAACAGGTGCAATAGTGGCGTGTCTGTTATGAGGGAAATCAACCGCTCTCTAATTGGACTGGAGACTCGCTCCATGTGAGAGAATACATGCCTAATACTGAAATCCTATGACAAGGGAAGTCATGAGCCCTAGGGGTATAATGTCAGCTGGTGTCTGGCTAAATGTATATACTATGTTCACCAAACTGCCTGGTAAGCCCTTCTCTTAATGTTCATACCCATATATTAATGCTACTCTCACTTTGGTTGGCAAAGCTTCTCTTTTTAAATGGTGGTGACCTTGGGATGACTTAGAAGGCACTACAGTGCTGAGAAGTGACAGAGGAGTGCTCAGCACTGAAAAACAATTTTTAAAGCTATTTTTCCCTTATTTTCTTTCTAAGAGAACTAATTTTCTTGGATCCAGATGCAGAATACTATGTGGACTCATTTGGGGTTTTTCGTTGTTACAATGAATTATTGATATAAAAACTGAAACACTTTCATAGTCTCCTCTAGTTGTAACAGGATAGTTTAACAGTAGGGAAAGAATGACTAAGGAAATACGAATAGTCCATGGTAGTTCTCCCAGCAACAATTTCCTCAACACTAAGGCATATTTTTCTAAACATCTCTCTTTTCTCTTTCTCCCTCCCAAGCACAGGATGCAATACACGGCTTTTTCTTGGAAATACATCACAACCTAACCAGCCTCGTTGTTGGGTGTGCAGACCATCTCTGTACTTGACTAGTATGCAGCCAATACCTTGCTTCATGAATCATTTTGTGCATCTGTGACTATGCCCAGTATAAACTCCTCAAAGTAGAATTCCTGCATAAACATAAAGCAGTCTTTAAATCTCTTAAGATCTTGTTGAGACTTAATTAAACATTCAATATGTTAATTTTTCATCATTTGCATATTTGATAAATATTCTCCAACTTCAGGTAAGTGCTCAAAAGGCAGACTCTTGTAGCAAAGCAGTGTGTCTGATTTTATAATTTTCTATCTAAGTTTTTCTTTTATCCTCCATTTTTAGTAGCTGTGTATGAAGCTGTGCGTTAGAGTAACTTCCTGCTTTCCCTACACCATCTGAGTCCCTTTGCTGAAAGATCAGCGCCAGCTCCATTTCTTAGTGGTGCTGGAGCCGTGAGGGTTTGCTAAAGCACAATGCAGATGATGAGCAGAACCAGTCCTCAAACGGGTCCGTCCAATCTTGCTGCAGGCCCTCGAGCACATGCGCTGGGTTGTCCAAGTCTGAAGCTCTGCCCCCGGTGGGTCCACCTGAGTGCCAGTTCCTTCGTGACCACCTACAACTTACCAGTCTTAGCCAGGGGACAATGTAAGTACTCCCTTGACTGTGCTCCCAGTCTGCATCAAGTAGAAGAAGCCCTTCTCTGCAGAAGTCCAGCTGCATTCCTGATCCTGGGGTTTCCTCCTTCCTCACAGTGCTCTGTGGCCATCTAGCCTTCTCCAGGAAGCGTTCCTGCTGCGGCCCTGGGGAGCCCAGCTTGGAGCCACAGGTCTTCTTGCTATCCACCTGCTGCTTGGCCTTGTTTGCTCTAACAGCCTGTCTCACACGGGCTTTCATCTCAGTCTTTGCTTTCTTCACTCTGCCCATCCTGTTCAACAAAGCACCGAATGTTCCAGAAGCTCTCACCATTCCTGAAGCACCTGGCCCAGCCTACAAGTGGTGAGTCCAGGTGATGAAAACAGAAGCAGTCGCCCAGGCACCTATGCACTGAGCTGAGCCTCCCAGAGAAGCTGCACGGCAGGGCTTGAGGCTGCTGTGGCTGTGGAGAGCAAGGTGACTGGCCCTGTTACTCACCTCTGTGTCCTGGAGGGTCTTTCCACTGCCCTTGGCTAAGCTGGATAATGGCCATGGCCACACAGCTCCACAGGGCAGTAGCCAGCCGGCAGAACCCAGGGAATACACAGGCACCACCTTCACACGTCCCTCTTTCTTTTGTGGAGTAAACAGATGAGCCAGAGAGGGGCTTGAGGAAAGGCACAGGCCAACGTCCCTAAGCCCACCTGCTTCCAGAGCCCGTGAGCCTCTGCAGTGGGCATCCAGAGCACTGGCTGCCGAGAAGACTGTGGAACGCCAGGCGGACAGGACAAGTCGCCCAGGAGGTCTTGCTCAGTTCAGTCAGAGTTGTTCACATCTGCTTTCCAAATGCTCCAGCACCCATCTTCTTGTTTCGGGACTTCCTTCCTGGCCACCCGTGCTCTCCTGCTCCTCCTCCTGGGGACTGTCTCCCAATCCTTGGTCTCATCTCCTATCCTCTGCAGTGCCCGCTCTGTAGCCCAGCCCCTCTCGTCCCTGTCCACTAGCTCACTGTCATGAGGCAGGCCCTGGATCTTCTTCAGCCTGCGTATCTCCCAGGTCCCACCCACAGACAGGGATTCAATGGGCTTCACCACGACCTGACAATGTTAGGATCAGGGCTGCTTCCCAGGGAGCCCCACACGAAGCCCGTCGTGTGCTGGGATTGTCAGTCACAGGGAACGGGGTGGAAGTGAGGCGCTGCGTTCCTGCACCATCTCCATTAACCACTGCTCACGGCGGCAGTTCTGTCACAGCAGACAGGTGACGTGTGCACCGAGAGCCGCTCCTGAGGTCAGAGCTTTGACATTTTAACCTTAGCTATTTCAACTGCTGGGGAAAGACGGTTGAGATGACCCAGGATACACACACACGCACACACGCACAGCACAGTGCGCACACACAGAGCACTTGACATGCAGGTGCTGGTGAGCAGAAGATCATGCTTATAAACCACTGCTGCAGCAAAGGAATCTTTTGTGAGGAACAGGACAGGACAGGGCCGCGGCCTGACTTGGGGCAGAGGGCCTCTGCCCACGCAAGCGAAGTCCAGACCCTGGAAACACATGCATCTTTGGTGTTTTCCAGAGACACACAGGCTGCTGAAACTCCAAGCCATTCACACACAAATGTTCTAAGAGTGACAGGTATGCTCGGGCCCAGGGAAGAGCAGGATGCAGGGTCCTGACATGGAGACAGCAGACTCTGGGAGCAGCAGCCCAGGTAGGTGTTCCTCCCGACGGCCGTCCTGTCCGGTGGACACGGGTCCACGGCTGGGGCATTTCCTAAAGCTCTCGAGATACCAGACCCATCCTGCTGAGTTCATCCCATGGGAGGAAACACCTGGATTGATCATTTTCCCCTCTTTAATGTTGGTATTGACTTTGGCCTAAAAATGACAGGTTTGAAGACTGTCATTAGTCTACAGGGTAAACAGATTATATGTTGATATAATAAATGTTTTACCTTTAATTTTTGTTTAGTATCTTCTTATAAATGGGTATCAAACCATGTTGAACCTATTTATTAAGCTTTCCTCTGAGTGATGCCTTGGTTGCAAAAGGAGCCTCCCTTCCTTATCAGAGGCTGCAGCTCGACCCTCCTCAGTGGCAGGTTTGGGCTCTGGGTTGAGAGGCTGACAAACACCTCGGGGCGAAAGGCTCCTGTTCTTCTCCCTCCTCTGCTGGTTACGTTACAGGCTCCGCTTCTCCCCCTGCCTATAAAATTCTCCCTGACTTGGCAGAGCCTGGTGCTGCCGGCAGAGCTGGGTCTCATCCAAGCTGAACTCCCTCCTTAGGATACAAAAGTAGCAGTATTCAGAGACTAGGTCTCTACAGAGGTTGTTAAGGTAGAACGAAGTGCCTGGATCCCATGTGACTCTTGTCCTTTTAAGAGAAGAAAGCAGGACATTCAGAGACAGCCACCCGAGGACAGAGGGAGATGACACAGACCAGGGCCGAAGTCCCCAAGAGCAGCCCGCTCCGCGGCGCCCTGACCTTGGACGACCATCCTCCCAGACAGCGAGAGAAGAGATCTCCCCCGCGCCAGCCCCACCCAGCCCGCACTCAGTCCGGGCAGCCCGGCCGACTCCTACACCCAAGTAATGACCCTCTCCATGTGCTCACCCAAGAGAAGAGCCTGCCCCGACCCAGCCACATGCCCAAATAGCACCCTTTCCTGCAACATGGACTTACCTAACTGCCAGGAATCTCCCAGGGCAGAGGCTTCTTGTTTCTGGCCTTGCTCATAGCTGGTGCTCAGGACTGTGAGAAAAGGCCATGAACAGGCCTCATCTCACTTCCATTCCAAGGCCAGCATTGCCTCTCCTTCCAAGACCATCTGAGGGGGGTCCCTTAGAAGCCCCTGGATGACCTTAGAATCATTCTTTGGCCCAGGCTCATCTTGATCACCACAGGCAAGCCACATGGTGAGAACAGAAAAGAAAAAGAACAGGGTGGCTGTACAACTCTGTTGAAGGAGAACGTCCTGAGACACCCAGGGGCCTGAGGGGAGAGGGTAGTGGGTGGGATCTTTCTGCCCTGACAGTGCAGAATGCTGAGGCCGTGATAAGCCAAGCCACAAGCCACCACTATGCAGTTCAACACAAGGGGAGCAACCCTTTGGCCAATGCAACTGGCCAACTGCAATATGGCTTTTCTAAGCCAGAATGAAGAGTTCAGCAGAAATTTAACCTAAGGAATATTTTAAAAGCAACCAAAGGGGCTGGAGAGATGGCTTAGCGGTTAAGCGCTTGCCTGTGAAGCCTAAGGACCCCGGTTCGAGGCTCGGTTCCCCAGGTCTCACGTTAGCCAGATGCACAAGGGGGTGCATGTGTCTGGAGTTCGTTTGCAGAGGCTGGAAGCCCTGGCGTACCCATTCTCTCTCTCTCCCTCTATCTGTCTTTCTCTCTGTGTCTGTCACTCTCAAATAAATAAATTTAAAAAAAAAAGAAAAAAAAAAGCAACCAAAGCTACAGTCTGTCCACTCACTAACCACAAGTGACAAGAAGCAGCTCCTGGGACGTGGCCTGCGCACTTCGCATCCCACCTGGGCGAGCGGTCACCACAGTGTGGTTTGCGGACTTGCCACTTGTGAAATAACTTCAAACTTTGTTGACTTCTGAGCACCAAGATGTCCATTCATAAATCAATTGCTCTCTGGACACTGATTCCCAAGCACAAGTCATATGATCATGTTTCTGACTGTTGCTGCACTTGTCTTTAACTATACTAGTGAACTGCTCACTTGCCTTGTGATGGCTGTTTCTGAGCAAGCGTCTTTAGCTGCTGAGCCATCTCCTCAGCCCCAACTTCATCAAAAAGTGATGGCTGTTTGAGGTGGAGTCATGTTCACTCCGCGGGGAAGGTGCTGTGTAGCTCCACTCTGTCTGTCAGCAGCCGGGCAGCTACGGTCAGCACGAGGGAGGATGTGTCTTTTTTCTCTCTTTTCTCTCCATTCTCCTCCTTTCTCCTCCATTCTCCCCTTTTCTGTCTCTCAACCTCTTTTTGTCCACTGGACAAAAAGTTGGCTCCATCCATCTATCTATCTATCCATTTATCTATCATCATCATCTACCTGTTTGTCTATCTCTTATATAAATTCACTCCCTCTTGAAGGCATTCTCACTCACATACTCTCTCTCTCTCAAACACTCCCTCACTCTAACAAACGTTTTCTCTTTCACGCTCATTCCCCTTACTCTCATACCCTCTCAAACACATTCTTACACAATATAATTTTACACACTCTCAAATATACACTCTCTCACACACTCTCATACTCACACTCACTCCCTCACACATACACACACATTCAACATTGTTTCCACTGGGTGAAAGGCAGGCTAGGATTTTCACATGGGAAGCACTCCTGAGATCTAACTCTAAAGCGAAATGATTACCTTCAAAATCTTGACTGTCTAGTGTTTTCTGGCTATGGTGGACAAATGGCTCCCTGACCTCTGACCTTTGCCCACGGATGTGGAGCACAGTGGGGATGTGTCCACCACCACCCCTGAGCTTATTATGGACCAGGAGTGGTCATGTCCCTTGGGCTGCAGCAGGAGTCGGTGCCTTTCCCAGGGAGACCAGGGGACAGAGGCAAGCATTGCTGCACAGGACCGTCCAGGGCAGGCGGGAGACCTGGGTGCTCCAGAGCCAGGAGGTTCCTGGCCTGGCAAGATCAGCAGGCAGTCTGCGGCCAGCAGGAGCGCCTGGGCGATGGTTGGCCAACGGTTTCCAGTGGCCAACGAGCAGGTTTGTGTGGAGAGTCATTAATTATCTCTCATCTCATCAGCCACTTTCAGAGTTTCTGCAGGCTGTGTAATTAAAGATACAGGGCTTTATAGGGATTACTGGGGTACACACAGTCTGCAGCCAGGTGCTAAGGCCCACGGCATGCGTCTGAAGACGTGGACGATGTCTCTGCTGTGAACAGGCATCGGCGCTCCCCGCTCCCAGGTGGGTTTCGCTGCTTCCCCCGTGAGCTCCTGGGTGGAGACCTCAGCTGTGCATACTGCTGTCCACCCTTGCCAGGCCCAGGGGGAGCAGCTGAAGACCCTTGAAGTACTTCTGTCTCCCTGGGGGGACAAAATACACCAGAGCTCATAGTGACAACTTCCCAACAGGGCCCTCAGTGACCCACCTTTGTAAAATACAGCAATGTGATGGGATGTCACTTCAGTAAGCAGGTCACATGAGGGCAGCTGTGTTTGGTGGCATTTCTACTGCCTTGGCCGCCAGTGTGTTATGATGAAGCAAACTGCTCTGTGGGAGAAGTTTGGATGCTCAAGAGTGAACGGTGGCTTTGGCTGACAACCAGTAAGGTACCAGGTTTGTCAATGACCCTGACAATGCACTGGAAGGAAGGGGGTTCCTCCCTCACCTGAGGCAAGACAACTGTCCCAAATAGCACTTGTGTGAGTCCCTAAACCAGCTGAACAATGGTCGACTCCTGGCCCACAGAAGCAGGCTTGCTCTCAAGTTATCTAAATGCAGAATGTCCCCCACAGCTTCCTGTGTTTGTGAGGAGGCCTCACTCTACTTACCCCGCTGTGGACGGAGCCTCTGGGAGGCGGCGCTTAGCCGGAGACGTGTCTCTGGGGGCAAGCCTTGGGAGTTTTAGCCCGGCTCCACATGTCCGTGCTGGCAAGTTCACCCTCTCCTTCCTCCCCGCTGTTGTGGAGACGTGATTCGCAGCTGCCTGCTCCTGCTACGGTTTCCCCATATAATGAAATGTCCCCTCCAAACTGTAAGCTGGCCCTTGCTTTTGTAAGCTGGTTCTGGTCCGGGGCTTTTGTCCCAGCAGTGAGAAGGTAACTGCGACGCCCCCGCCCACCTCATGTCTGTTGTTTTCCCAACAGCGAGTTTAACTAGCGTTGCTGCAGGACAGGGGAGGAGGGCTCGTCACTGGAGCACAGGATACTTGCCAGTGGCTCCACCACTGAAGACCATGTCTCCTCCTCCCTCGGCAATCTTCGGCTCCAACAGCCAACAGGTCTGCGGGGGAGATAGGCCCTCACGAGCCCCTCTCCCATGCATGGCGGAATGCTGGTAAATCCAATCTTGTGTGCATAACTGCATCTGCTTTTTTAACACAATCATTTTAGAAGTTGGAACTTGTAGGCATTACAGCTCTGTGATCCATTGTGAAGTGCTGAGCCACACTGTTCAAACGTTGCAGAAGACTAGGCCATCCGTGTGGAAAACAAGCATCTCTCTTTCACAGATACTTAGATCATCCACCATAAGGAGATGGACTATATAATCCATGAATCATTCAGCCTCCTGGCTTCCTCCAGTTTCACCGAGGACTTGTCAGTAGGCACTTCTTACCTTGCCCATAGTACCAGCATGACAGAAAGGAGGGACAGACTCAGCTCAGATGTTCTCAGTGCTTCCAGGAGCCCTGACAAATGTGGGAGTGCTTCTGAGGATGACTAGGAAAGCACTGGTCAGATGACGCACAGAGTGGTCATCTGGACACCCTTAAGGAAGCCCAAGGCATATGGAGAGGCACATGAGAGAGAGGACAGAGTGATGCAGGTGTAGACCGAAACCAGCCTGCCGTACAGAGCCTGAGGTAAGCGCTTTGGGCTTCGGCCTTTGGAAAGTGATTCTTTATCACATCGGGGGTTCTGTGGTCCACCCAGCTATCAGGGTCCAGCTGAATGGCAGAGTCACACCTCTGGAGGTATGAAACACCCATTTATGTCTTCATCTGCATATCATGAAATTTCACGTTGCATATATATATATTTTTAAGGTAGCTTAAAAAAATACAAAAATGGCCAGGTGTGGTGGTGCATGCATTTAATCCCATCACTCGGGAGGCAGAGGTAGGAGCATCACTGTGAGTTTGAGGCCACCCTGACACTACATGGTGAATTCCAGGTCAGCCTGGGCTAGAAAAGACCCTCCCTCAATAAAACAAAACAAAATAATAATTTAAAGAGTTACTGGAGAGATGGCTCAGTGGTTAAAGACACTGGCTTACAAAGCCTGACAGTCTGGGGTCCATTCCAAGCACCCATGTAAAGCCAGATGCACAAGGTGGCGTATGTGTCCGCAGTTCATTTGCAGTGTCAAGAAGTCTTGGTATGCTCATTCACTCACTGTTGCTGTCGCTGTTTCTCTGTGTGTCTCTTTCCTTCTTACTGTCTTCATCTCAAGTAAATAAATATAACTAATAATAATAATACAAAAATGGTGTTGGGGAGATGGCTCAGCAGGTAAAGTGCTTTTCACAGGAGCATGAGACCACCCCCCACAGAACCCACCTAAAAGACAGGGATAATGACATCCCTGTAAGCCTAGAGCTGGGGGAGCCAGCGGGAGCCCGAAGACAGGTGGGAGCCCCAAGACAGGGGTAGTGACACGCACCTGTGAGCCTGGAGCTTGGGGAGCAGGTGGAGGAGCCCCAAGACTTGCTGGCCAGTGAGTCTAACTAAATCAAGGGGGCTCTGGGTTCAGTGAGAGATCCTCTCTCAAAAAGAATCAGGATGGGAATGATTGAGGAAGATAGCCAATGGTGCCCTTTGGCCTCTGCATAAGCACATTTGCAAGTACACTTGTGCAGGCACGCATACACACACACACACACACACACACACAAATGTAGAGAAACATGAAATCTACCGTTGGAACAGGGCCTGTGTTGCTCATCCTCACGTATCCACACGGAAGGAGCTCAGCTCTAATAATGTCTGAAGAGTTGTAAACAGAGCTGGCCTTTGAGGTCTGCTGATAACAGAAATGCAGGCTGTGTGACCTAAATTACAGAAGGTAAACCCCTCAGAGGACACCCACACACCATTTTACACTATGTCCCACTTTCTCAGTGTAGGACTTCCCCCTTCTCTTTTTTCTTATCTCTTTTAAGAACTGTCATCAATATCTTCTCTTTCTTCGACTTCCCTCCGAAGCTAAGGAAGAGACGCAGCAGTGAGGTGAAGGTCACGGACGCTGGGGGTCCCGAGGAGGGCCACGTGGGGCTGCCGCACCCTCCTTTTATGTCGGTTTTCATTCGCAGAGGTCCGTGTGTCTGTGAACTGGCACCGGGTGTTCCGCAGACCTTCATTCTGTCTTCAGAACTTCAATGAGTCTGAGGGACCACAAAGGAATCCAACAGGCCTTTGTTGGAGCCGCAGGGGAGGTGGAGAGAACACCATGCCACCCAGGGTACAGCTCCTTCTCAGGGTGGGGCCTCCTCTTCACCTGTTCCCAGAAGCAGACCCCTCTCTGAGTTCTGGATCTACCATGTTCTGCTTGACACGGTGAGGCCTGCGCAAAACCAGGAGACAGGCTCTGGCTCGGGGGATGATGTTCCAGGGAATCCCGAAACAAAAGAGCAGTTGGGGCCACAGAGCCCAGACGTGTGGCAGCATAGTCCAGGAGAGAGTCTGGGGTGGCAGTTCCCAGAATTGTTCTAAGGCAGCAAATGGACCAGGGTGGTAAGGCTCCTGGGCAGGACACAGGGATACAGTGACGGGGGTAATGGCGTGGCTGGCCTTCACTGACTGGTGAGTCAGCAAGAGACAAGCCAATTCTGCTGTGAAGGGTTTAGTTAAGCCAAGTGACCGTGAGCGTTGGGTTCCATGGTCTCTTGAGATTGGGGAACATGCGCATCAGAGTTCAAGCCAAGGCTGGAGTGCAGGGTCAGGGAGACCCTGGGTAAGCTTTTGCTGTCCTCACTGAAGAGATTTGGCCACATGCTTGAGAGAAATCCTCCCAAGAGAGCAGCAGAAGCGAAGGCCATCCTCACACGGGCTCGTGTTGAACTTGGCGCTATCTCGTGGTGATGAAAGTTCAGGTCAAGATCTCAATTTATGGTGCGGTGGGTTTGTTGGACACCTAACACCTGAAGCAGCAAATGAAAATCCTCTCCAGAGAAACCTAACTCAAGCCAGGCCCCAGGAAGTCTCTACAGACAAGATTCTAGTACACAGGCGCTCACCTGCCAAAGAGTGAGTCACCAGGAGCCGAGAACAGAACAACAAACATAATTAGGTCCGCACAGACTCCAGCTGCCGAGGGCCCGACGGGTGCTTCTTTCATCTGCATGAATGGACGGTGGGTCGCTCTAGCTGGTGGTAAGTGTGACAACGAGAGGCCGTGTCTGCATGAAGGCAGAGCGAGCAAGAATGCAGATGTACTGATGCGAGATATGAAAGACAGAACTCAAGGATCATGTCGAGAGTTTGGACCTGTGTAACGGGGAAGATGCCCGAGCCACCGTTGCTGCTCCAAGGAGCAACTTGACCAGTGACCAGCCCCAGAGCAGCGTGTTGCTTCTGGGCCCACCTCGCTGCATTCTTCTGGCTGTTTGGACCTACTTTCTGAGCAGAGAAACAGCAGAGGGTGGAGGAAGAGGTAGAACTCATTTTACAGCTTAGCCAGGGTCCAGTGTGTTTCAATAACTACAAGTGATGATACAAGGTCCTGGACTCCAGGGTAGGTGTAAGGGCTCAGAGTATGAGAGTGATCATGTTCCTCCCTGGCACCCAAGAACACAGCAAGAGGAAAATTAGACCAAGAGCTGATGGTGGGCAAACATACCAGACTGTGCCTCATGGAGGAGGCAGAGAGCCCATGGTGGCGTGCTGCGGGCAGGCTGGGTCAGCAAGACCTCGGGCTCCTCCGCTGGGTTAGGGTGTTTGGAGACCTTTGGTGACATGAGCAAGTGCCACTTCCCTGAAATGATGGGAGAATGGATAGATGGGAGACAAGTGCAGGGCAGACTGCAAAGGCATGAGTGCAGTTTCACAGACATGAGAAGTTCTGGAAGCTGCTGTAGAGATGGGTAAGTGGACATTCTTCTAGGGCGAGAAGTGGTATGCGGGGTCCTGCAGTGACACGGGGTGAGAAGGACTCCCTATGACACCAAGGCAGTGGACGTTAGATTAGAGCCAGGACGTGACACCAGAATCTCTGGAGGAAAGTGAGTCTACGTATACTCCTACGGTGGCAAATGTTGGATCTTGTAGGAAAGGAGGAGGGAATAGGTGTTGAGGTCTGAGGAGGAAGAAAGCAGGCAGCAATGTGAGGGGTAGGGAGTGGAATTTCTGGACAGGATGTGGAGCTAGTGGTCATGCCGTATAGTAGTGCCTGGTGGAAACTGGGGTGCTTGGGGAATGAGCAGAAAGCTGTCACCCTAGAGCAGACATCACTCTTAAAAGAGCAGAAAGGATGTGTCACTTCAAGGAACAAAGTGAAGGGACTGGATACACAAATCTACAGAAGAACCACCACCCAGGGCTCCAGAGGATCTGGGCTCCCCAGCACTGTAACGGCTAGCAAGGAGGAAGTTAGTTTTCCCTTCATTTCCAGCATGGCATTCCAATGTTCTGTGACGATAGCCCGTGATGACTTCAGTAATCGGGTCTTACCTTTTAGCTCTGGCAGGTAATCAAGAATATGGGCATAAAACTAGAATGAGACCAGGAGGGAGAAGACACAGGGATTGAGGAGGTGAGGAGTTACTTGACAGGGTAGGAAGTTAGGAAAGGGACAGACTATAGAGGGTGAGAAAGGCTTTGAAGGATAGGGGGTGGGGAGGGTGAGGACAAAATTACACAAAAGTTAAGACAACATGAATCCATTCCACAGAAACCCTCCTTCTGGCTAACATTCTACAAAATAGAACCACCAATAAAGTGAAATGAGAAACAGTCTGGGCAGAAGGTGGAAAAAGCTTAACCTCAAAACCATGGACTCTGGCTGGTATATCCCAGGCCCAGAATTGGGTTGCCCCTCCCCCACCACAGTGAGCTGTTGGCCAAAGAGACCCATGAGGTCACCAAAACAATGTAGGTTATTGCAAGATGCGAAGTTTTTAATCTGTGTCTTGGGACTTTAATATCTAAAGACTCCAAGGCGACTGAGTTCAGTACCAGCCTGTCTGTCAATTACCACTCTGCACAAAGGAATCTAAATGACAGGAACTCAACGCCTCTTGTTTGCTAAGCCTGCAAATTCAAATCTTCTATGATGTATTTATAAATACTGAAATGAACCATCATCATCCTCTTCTGTGTCACAGTCCCAAGGCTCTGGAAGGATGTGAGCTCCAGGTGGAGGCAGCCGTGCCCCGTGGTGGTGTGTTCTGCCACAAGTGCTGCATGAACACCTGCCTCATTTACTGCCTAGACCTCCTGGAGGGGGCAGCTCCCGGGCCTACCTCAGGCACATGTAAGGTGAACAAGAAGATATGGTGAGCTGGAGTGAAGGGAGGAGAGCTCCAAAACCTGGCATTGAGACCCTCTGGTTTGCACCCCAAGATGTCTTCAGGAACCTTCTGACTCCCTCTGTCCCATCTAATCCCATTAAACATGTGGCTAGTCCCATTCTGAATCCTCTCCTGGGCATAATTTTCTCATTCTTTACAACATGTCAGACTGAGGGTCTTTCAAATCATCCAGTTCTGCTTCTATTCTGGTTATCATCTGTAGCTTTAATCCATTGAGCATAGTTTAGCGCATTCTTTGTCATGTTGTAGCATGGACCACCTTTCCTTCTTACTTCCACTAGAGACCTCATCAGGACGAGCTCCCTGCCTGAGCTCCCAGCAGGATGCCCTTCACTGCCTGAACTTCCACGAATCCTAGCTGGTCTCTGAGAAGACTGAAGCTCTTTCCACAACCTGTCTTCTGAACCCGGACCATATCCACCCTTCATGGTCTGTTCATACACAAGGACTTTTTCAGCATGTATTTATCACTCCTACAACTTTTACCCATCATCCAGACCCAAGGCCACTTGGTAGCTTTGGAATTCATTTTATAGCAGGTCCCACTCTGGATACCAATTTCTATGTTAAGCTACTTGGGCTACTGCAACAAAATACCTTAGGCTACAGAATGTATAAATAAGAGAAATGAATTGCTGACAGTTTTGGCTACTGGGAAGTCTGAGATTCAGGGACCAGAGGATTTGGTATCTAATGAGGGACGATTTCTCATACATGGTGACTTCTACATGTCCTCACATGGTGAAAGAGTAAAAGGGAACAGATAGCCTCCATCGGGGCTCCATTTTAAGAGAACATATTCCATTCAAAAGGATTCTGCCCTTGTTCCCTAGTAATCTTATAATATTGTGGTAGTTTCTTTTTATTTTTTAGAGAGAGAGAGAATTTGTGTGCCAAGGGCCTCAGTCACTGAAATTGAACTCCAGATGCTTGCACCACCTACTTGGCATGTGTGACCTTGTGCTTGCCTCACCTTTGTACATCTGGCTTACATGGGATCTGGAAAGTCGAACCTGGGTCCTTAGGCTTTGCAGGCAAGTGCCTTAACTGCTAAGCCATTTCTCCAGCCCTATTGTGGTAGTTTAAATGTATGTTCCCCGGAGACTCAGGTGTTTTACTAATGCTTATAACTTAGGTCTCCAGCTGCCTGTCTGGAGGAGGTGTTACTGGGGGAGAATCCTGGGTCTAGCCCAAAGGTATGCTTAAAGGCAGACCTGAATCCTAGAGGTGTGCAGAGAGGTTTGGGCTCTGCTGGCTCTCTGTTTGCTACTTCTGGTGTTTGCTGGCTGCTGGTGGTTTTTCTCTCTGTTTGGATCTGTGAAAGGTAGACAACTTCTTCCATCATAAACTTTTTCTGGATCTATAAGCTTGAAATAAATCGCTTCCTCCCATAAACTCTGTGGATGTTTGTCCCAGCAACATGGGAATGTCTGCAACAAAGGCTTACATCTGAAATATAGAAGGACACAAACATTTAGATAACAACATAAAATGTGAACTTGCACTATAAGCAAACATCCATTAGTTAAGAAACAGCTTAAGTGGTAATGTACTTGCCTTATATTCTAGTCAGCTCACATTGTTAGCAGAAAGCACCAGACCAAAAGCAGTTTATGGGAGGAAAGGGTTTATTTTGGCTTATAGACCCAAGGGGAAGCTCTATGATGACAGGAGAAATGTGGCATGAGCAGAGGGTGGGCATAATCACCTGGCCAACATCTGGTGGGCAACAGCAAGCAGAAGTGTGTGTCAAACACTGGCAAAGAGAAGCTGGCTATAGCACCCATGAGCCTGCCCCCAAGAATACACTGCCTCCAGTAGCCTCTAATTCCAAAATTGCCACCAGCTGTGGCCCTAGGATTCAGACTACATAAGTTTGTCGGGGAAACCTGTATCAAACCACCATACCTTGTAAGCATGAAGACCAGAGCTCTATTCTCAATACCTATGAAAAATGGAGAATATTGTTCACTTAAGAAAATGGTGGTGCATATCTTTAATCCCAGCACTTAGGAGGCAGAGGTAGGAAGATCGTTGTGGGTTTGAAGCCACCCTGAGACTACATAGTGAATTCTAGGTCAGCCTGGGCTACAGCGAGACCCTACCTCAATAAAAAAGAAATGTAAATTCTAGAATGATAAAAAACCTTACACTATAAAGTATTATAAAATCAGTCCTGTCTAATAGCACAACGGGAAACTATAGTCTACAACATTCTGAGACAAAAATAACTAGAAAGGAAGATCCAGTTTCCCAGCACAGAATGGTAAAAAGCTCAGAAAAGGAAAATGCTATTGCTATGTTGATTACAACACACAGTACTCATGAACCAAACTATAGAACTGTGCCCTGTAAATATGTACAAATTGTGTCAATTAAAAGAAAAGTTTTAAAAAAACCTGAGGGCTGGAGAGGTGACTTAGCAGTTAAGGCATTGTCTGCAAAGCCAAAGGATCTGGGGTCAATTCTCCAAGACCCACGTAAGCCATATACACAGGTGGCACATGCGTCTGGAGCTCATTTTCAGTGGCTGGAGGCCCTGGTGTGCCCATTCTCTCCCTCCCTCTTTCTCTCTCTCTCTCTCTTTCTCTCTCTCTGTCTCTTTCTCTCTCTCAAATAAATAAAAAACCTGAGAAGCAAAATCAAATAATATTAAAGTACAAAATAAGAAAGAATGTATTGGACAGCAGAGGTCCATTTAAAAAAATATATTTTAAGGAATTTTATTTATTTACTTGAGGGGTGCAGATATAAGTGTTACACAAAACTGAGGGATAAGGAGTCCAGGCCTGTGTGTCCTGGTCTGTATGACTCAGCTGTTTCACGTGACAACTATAAAAGCACTGTCTTTATGAGGAAAAGTGTTGCAAATACAGTCAAATGATAATTTTTAATATTTATATTATTTATTTACTTATTTAAGAGAAGGAGGGAGGGAGAGAGAAAAAGAGGGAGAAAGAGAGAGAATGGATACACCAGGGTGTCTAGCCACTGCAAATGAACTCCAGATACATGTGCCACTGTGTATCTGGATTTATGTGGGTCCTGGGGAATTGAACCTGGGCCTTTGGCTTTGCAGGCAAAGGTGCCTTAACCATTAAGCCGTTAAGCCATGCCTCCAGCCCTCAAAAGGTAAATTGGAACTAGTAAGACAAAAAACTCAGAACATAACAGTAGGATAACTTCTGAACTATAGTTTTTACAAATTAAAGATAAGACAGCGCTACACTATAAAATTGCCAGTTTTTGTAAATATGGGAGTTGGCAAAAAGAAAGAGGAAGGTCCGGCAGCAGGAGGATGAGAGAGCTGGTCATGCTGCACGGCCAGTCAGGAGGAGAAAGAGATGTCTGCTGCTGCTCGGCTCGCTTTCTCCTTTCTGTGCAGTCTAGGACCCCGGCCCAGAGTTCGCGTAAGTTAACCTCATCTAGAAACTCCCACAGAGGTGGTGATTCTAAGTCCTATTGGGTTGACAGCTGAGATAAACCGTCCAACTCTGTCTCAGGAACTACGGAAGACAGCTGGCTGTGTTCACCCTCTGTAAGTCAGGTCGCTCACCGCTCCGCAGAACCGAGGCTCTGGGCACGCTAAGCGTGAACCCCTGAACTCAGCTAGCCTTCCCTTCCTCCCTTTTCTACCCCATGTCCTACAAGCCTAGGACAGAGCCTGGTCCTGGATCCTGTCAGGGCCATGGAAAGAATTCAGTCTCAATGATGAGGCAGGATGGGAATCTTTTTTTTTTCTTTTTGGGTAAATTCTGTAGCCCAGTAAATGCTATTTTCAGGGTGAGAGGCTGGATGTGGCCGCCGTGGAGCTGCACCCACCTGGAACCTCCTCCTCATGACCCCCTCAATGTCGGCCTCCACAGACAAATAAATGTCCATCTCTGTGGAAAGAGCCTGGTGATGGCTTACCCAGAATTCCCTGCTGCCCCTCTCACCTCTCACTCTACACTCCCAGGGGAGTCAGTGGATGGTGGGAAAGCCACACCCAGGAGCAAAGCCCGCTGAGCTCCCTTCACTCAGTCAAGGGAAAACAAAAATGGCCTAGTGAAACCCAACCTCTCCATGGGCCTCAGGTGGCTGCTGGGGAAGCCACAGGCTCTGAGGTGGCGGGGGGCTTGTGCGCTCATGGCACCGTGGTAGGAGAATCCAACCGAGACCTGTGAGCGGCGAGCATGAGCTGGAGAAGGGGCAGGGGCTGCAGCTGGTGCCAGCTGAGGGCATCAGAGGCGCTGTGGGAATAATGCCAGGAGACTAAGGAGAGACACGAGTGTCTTAACTCCGCCTTCAATCTCTCCTTTAGCCGAGTACCAAAAATGACCTTTCTTTCTCGCTCCCTTGCAAGCTACCTTGTGCAGTGTGAGGGGTGACCTGCATGTCCAGGCCGGCAGCAGGTCTGTGGTCTCGGGGCACACGTGCTTAGCCTCAGTGCTCCTTGGTGCTCCATTCTTCTGAACAACAGCGGAGCTGGACTCTGCAGAGCATCACCACTCCGTTCTCAGTTCAGCTCTTTGTGCACCCAGGCTTGAATCCAAGGACCCATCTCAACATCATGAGGTGTATTTGTGTATTCCACCCAGTCTTCTGGGCTCTCTTTATGATTCTGCATGTTTCTCTTTGGCTGGACACACACACACACACACACACACACAGTATGCACGAAGGCACACGCATGTACACACACACACTTCTAAAGACATGTTGAACTGAATTATGACATGTCCTTGTCAGGATCCTGAGGGTTAAAATGACAGAGCTATATGAGAAACACTCTTGTCCCAAGTCTGTTTCTCTGACCATTATAAAGGCAGGCCAGAGTGACGGTGCCCATACTGCCCCTAAAGCTCTGGGGCACTGAGACACCCACCTGGGATGTGGGCAGTGGCCATCGCAGCTTGGGTGAAGAGAGGTGTGGGACAGGTGAAGCAGAGTGACAGCTTGCTGCTCTGCTCAGGCTTTGGGACACCAGCGTGCTCTGGGCTGTCTGAAGCTGGGCTGCTGGACAGAGTGGGAGGGGCCGAGGCTGTCATCTGACGATGGGTCTGTTCTTGCTGAGTCTGAAGAAAGCCTTCAAGAGCCAGTAATGAGAGGAGCCTCAGCCTGCACTGATTACAGACAGCATCGGAATGCCAACAACCGGCCAGCGCGTGGGGAGCAGCATATGGAAACCACAACACAACAGGAGGAAAGAGGGGTGACGGGGAGGGGCTCAGGGCCTGAGGTTCCCGGCCTTCCCCGATGAACATGTCCCATGGCTGGCAGCAGTGGCGACCAGGGGTAGGGGTGTGGGGCTCCGTCTACCCAGGGCAGGTTGGCATGGGCGCTGGGGCTTGGCGGTCTGTGTCTGGAAGGGAGGGGGACGTTCTGAGACTGCAGGCGGGCACAGCCTGGGAAGCTGCAGCCTCCAGAACTGTGAGTCGGTGGAAGATCAGGAGGAACCCCTGAGGTCTCCGAGGCAGGTGATAAACTTGAGTCCCAGAGGCGCTGAGAAGGTCTTCAAGAGAATGTTCTAGGCTAGAAGTGTTTAGAAAAGACCATGCGACAGACGCCGCTGTCACCGCAAGCGAAAGTGCTGGAGAATGATGGAGAAGCAGGGCTCAGCTGTCCACTATGATGTCTCCACGACTGTAAGTCACTGGACGTGGGACATTCCAGCCAGTCTTACCCACGCAGCAGTGCTGGAACATGGTAGCTAAGAGCCATGCTGCCCGCAGTGCAAGGCCGTGGCTAGTTGGTGCACTAATGTCCTTGGAGGTGTCACGCTGAGGAGAAGGGCCGTCAACACCAGCACACACAGTCCCTGCTGTGTGCCGGCCACAGCTCTGTGCCTTTAGTATGAAAGCATTTCATGGCATGACTTCCTGGAGGGGCGTATCTGTTATCTGCCCATTTTATAGATGAGCGAAGCAAGGCCACAGAACCTACCGGAGCCCCACACCTGCTAGGGGCTCCCTATGTGACAGCTGGGCTCAGAGGTTAGAGTCCTTGAGAACGTGGCATGGTAGTCAGACCCCAAGTGGAGCCCCTGGGATTCCACCAGGCTTGCCACAGTGCCCCTTGACCTCGTGTTAGCGAGCAGGACCTGCCCAGGCTCGTTACTGAGCAGTGATATAAGAGGGGCTCCCAGGCTGGGGAGAGGATGGTGGTAAGCTACGTCCTCTCAGCCGCTGGTCAGTCTTTCTCAGCTTCTTGCCCTGCGGGATGTGGACCTCATGGGAGATGGGCCTGGACCATTTCCCAAGACCGCTTCGCCTTATAGAAACCCAGTGTCCCATCGCTGGGGACTTACTGTTCAGTCCCTTGCAGAGAGCACCTAGCGCCTGCCGGCCGCTCACCGCAGACACAGTGGACTCCCTCAGCCACGGGCCGGACCTGCACTCTGAGGGCTCAAGCCGTAACGATCCGTGTCCATCCATAACGGGGCAAAGCTGGAAAAGAAAATGGCAGGCAGAAACAAAAGATCTGGAAGCCCCGGAAGATCCTGTAAGCACCTAACCTGTCTGTCTGTAACATACTCTCAGGATCTTTTCAGTTTTTGTGTATATATTGTCTGAGAGAAACGGGTCCCTTGGAGATAGAACATTTGCTCTGACTCTGCTAGGAGTTGGGCAGACCTTCCTGTGGACAGAATGCCAGTGGGTGGACAGGCAGTGAGGGCCAGAGGCTTTGCTCCCTTTGGACCCTTGTCACCACAGCCACTGTGGGGACAGTACAGAAGCCACCTGTTCCCCTTGCTCTCCACTTCCTACTCCCAGTTCCCTAGTATCACAGATCATTTTCCAGAAGGATTGTTGCCAAGACCATGATAAAATGTGTATTTCTTTTGCAGTAGTGATGCATGGGAGGTGATCAGACATGGGCTTGTGACATTAACCCCTGTCACTGTGGAGTTCTGATAGGCAAGACACAGGACAGGTGATGCGGGAATAAATGGCAAATGCTTACACTCTGTGGATGATGTCTTGTCCTATAAAGGAAAAGAAAGAAGAAAAGGAAAAGACTGTCCCTTTTGTTAGCTGTCCATCTCCTGCGGACCTGTTTCCTCCTGGAGTGGAGCTGGGCAGAGACAGTCCAGTGGCTCCTGTGAAAGCGCCACCAATGAATCAGGTGAAAAAAGTAAACCCAAGCTCTCCTTTTTCTTTGAGAATAATAATAATAATAAATGGAGACAGCATTTCTTTTTTATTACAAGACTTCTGCATACTAGCTGTCTGTGGAGAGTTCACAAGAGCCATGCAGCTGGTAAAGCATAGGTCCTCAGTCCATGCCAGGCTCCGCAGTGCCCTGATGCAGCAGGAAGCCCTGCGGTTAGATCCTTCCTAAGGACAGGGGTCCTGGGCACTGCAGTCATCCTTCTGAAGACGGTGACAGACTTCAAAGCCAAGGGGACTTGAACAGGGGCCCAGGAACCTCCCACTGCCTGGGCTGTTGACACCACCCCCAGTACAGTGTGAATTAGCAGAGCTGCTGGAGTCTAGAGCCAGACTCTGGCAGATGTACGAGAAACCAGGTGGCCTCCAGAGGCCAGTAATTTTAGCACTAACTCTCGGAGGCCTGGAGCGTCTAGCAGTGGCCCCGCAGCAGCAGACAGCAACCTGGATTTTCCGCCTGTCCTCAGTTGTCCCCCGACACCTGGGTGTCCCAGATGAGGAAGGAAGAGCAGAGGCGATCGGGGAACTGGCTCTCTCACAAGGCAATGGTCATGATTCTGGCCCAGTTCCAAAACCCTCGTCATTGAAGGAGGTCACTAGTTAATGCCAATAAGATGACATGGGACCCTATAGGGTGAGGCCGTGGGGTCTGAGCAGACACAGCAGGTGCCAGCGCACACCCATGTGGAGCTGCTGGGAGGGCAAGGGCTGACCAGCGTCCTGCCCGCCCCCGCCCTCAGCGTGCACCTGGGTGGAGCTCTGTTCTGTGATGCCAACACCTGCCTCCCGCACCCCAGCATCCAGACCCGCTGCAGGCTGTGCTGCAAGAGCTTGCTTGGTGTCTTGGTGTCTTGATCTCAGCGTTTCTGGCTACAGCTAGAAGTTAAATCACGTCTAATCCTTCTGTTGAAAGCTTTACTGGAACTGACGGAGACACTACTCCATCACTTTTTCACCAAAGCCTCCCAAAGAGGACACACCTGTGTGTGCATGCGCAGTACAAACGTCTGCACGAGGGGCATGTGTGCACGGGATACGGTACGTGAGGCTGGGCAAAGTAGTCGTGCTGAGTGTGGGACGTGTGTGTTGTGTGTGAGGCAGTGCCACGGTGTGTTATGCTGTCGGTGGCATGTGTGTGTTCGTGTTGTTTATGCATGGGATGGGTGTGCGATGAGTGTGTGATATGATGGTGTGCACTGTGTGTACACCCGTGTGCTATAGGTGTGCTACGTAGTGGTGCATACACAGAGTGTGTATGGTATATATGGCATGCACAGTGTGCATATTTATGTGTGACATATGCCATATGCATGGCACATAGTTTATGTGTGGTATATGTGCACTGTGTGTTTATATGTATGGTAGATACATGTATGCATGAGTGTGTGTGTGTGCTTTGTGCAGTGTGCAGGGTGTGGGTAGTGTGTGGTATGTACACATTGTGTGTGTTGTGGCTGCATGATGTGTGTGTCAGTGGCGTGTACTGTGTGTGTGGTGTGTGTGTGAGCATGTGTGTAGTATGTGTCTGGTGTGCATGCTCTGTTCTGGGTGCAGCAGCCTTGTTTCACCAGGGTGGGCAGGTAGGTGGCATCAGGCACTCAGGCCCCACGCTGCGGGCCCTGATGCCCACCTGAGCCCTGGCTGCACCGGGGAGGCTGGGGCCTGGCACACAGAGCACAGCCCGGAGGTCTCTGTTGGGTCCGCGACTTGGCGCGAGCAGACCCGTGACCCATGGTGCTCTCCCCAAATTTCCGCAGCATGCGGGGTGCTGCTTCCCCCAGCCCGAGGCAAGAGGGTTCACTCCGGGTGAGCGCAAGGCCGCCGGCTCCAGGGAAGCAGCAGATGCTATGACACAGACAAGGTACCATGTTTCTCAGTCATGATTTAGGTCACAGCTTCCTTAGATTGGCTATTGCCATGGCAACCAGAGCTGTGTGCCTTTGTACAGAGACTTGCAATGCTATTCCTCAAGGTAAAGGAAACATCCAGAACCCTATGAAAGAGGTCTCTCTGACAGACACTCAGCACACCACCGGGTCCCTCAGGCTCCCAAAAGGAGGAGTCACCGTGAACTCACTGTGTGAGGACTCACTTTACTTTCTCAGAGATGAGCATGTGGAGCCGTTGCCCTCTGAAGGCCTCTGGAGGTAGTCGATGCCAGCAGTGTCCCCAGGCCCAGCACACCAACGGGGAACTGAAAGCTCGGAGTCTCCTGCCCTGCCTGCTCTCCAGCCCATCTGGAAAGGCTCCTTCCGTATTCGTTGCTGGGCAGAGGTCCTGTCCAGCTGTCCTCTAAGGTGTGCTCGCCTGAGCTCTCCAAGTGCCTCACAGTTATCTGCCTGAGGTCTAGAAGGTTCACTTGAAATATACCTGGGGTTTAACTAGGCTCCAAGAAATAAAATCAGGAGTGGGGTTCCTCAGCCAGCCCCCATGTTTACCCTTGCCAGGAAGACTCTGAATCTAGGCAGACCAAGGCCTACTCTTTCAGAGGAACACGCATCCCAGTCCTGATGTGGTGTGGAGTGGATGAACCCCAATCCTGATGTGGTGTGGAGTGCATTTCCAAGAATGCGGTGCTGAGTGAGATCTATGAAGGCCCATGCACTGCCACAGCCAGTGCGTCCCACAGCGAACATTCCAGAGAAATGGAACTGACTTCAGACATAACAACACACTCAGCTGGCGGCAAAATCACTCCAGATCCTGTTCTTACAGAGCACTAACCAGGAAGGCACCATGTACTCTCCAGACACAGCATGCAGACTACCTGATATGGACCGAGGATGTGGTCTGTCACAGGCCCTTGTAACAGTCTCATAGAGGAGGGCAGAGGGCTGATCACCTTTGTCTCTTCATAGGAATAAAGAACTGAAAAGCAGGTAGGTAACCCACCGCTCTCACTGTCCAGAGCGCAGTCCCCAGAGCAGCTGTTTGGAGTGTGGAGGATGCTCAGAAGCTGAGACTCCCGCCCCAGGGGTGCACACCTGCTCAGCCCCTCCTCCCCTTGCTAGGAGCAAAACCACTCCTGAGATTAGGTTTTGTCCGCAGTGAAGAGAAGGCGGTACGCAAATGTAACTTTGGATTTTTCAGTACTGAAAGGAAGATTGCCTGGGGTATTGGTCGCCCCAGGTGAGGCAAGACGATGCCAGAGATTCACTAACCAGACTCCAAGAATCAAAGCCACATTTCTTCAGCTGTGAGGAAACGAATTCTGCCATCAGGCAATAAGCTCAACCATATCCTTCACTGGACCCCTCTGTAGCCCACCTGAGTGAGAACTGCTAACCCACTCAGCAGTGAAGTCGTGGATGTGTGCTGTCCTCCGTGGCTGAGTTAGAAATAGTTTGCTGCAGCACAGAAAATGAACACACAGGAGCAGAGATTTAATGTCCTGGCCATGTTCTAGGGACAGCTTAAATGCCTTGATGAAGACCCTCAGTTCCTCCACTCCCCCACCCCCAGTATTCCTGCTGTCCTGGATGGAGACCCTCAGAGCCCCCACACACCCGTCCAGTTTTAAAAATACTTAATTGTATTTTTGTGATTTAAATTTAAAATAAAGAATAGGGCTGGGGAGATGGTTGAACAGTTAGGTGTCAGCATGAGCTCCTGCAGGGTCTGAAACTGCTGAGCGTGAACCCCGGATCCTACTTAAACAGATGGGCATGGCCACATGCACCTGTGACCCTACTCCCATGAAGACCAGCAGAGGAATGACAACTGAGGCTTTCCCCTTGCCTCTACATGCGTGTGATCACTCACACACACGTTAAGGTGTGTGAGTGCTTAGATACGGTTAACAATAGCAAACACTGAAGCTAGTCTGATGATCTTAAGTCTCAAAGTAGGGACATGTTTCAATGTGAGGACCTGTCAGAGCATTTTTCAGGGACATTATTCCCCAGGATGGACAAGTGCAGCTGGGCCAAGACAAGCAGAGACAGGTCCTCAGTTCCTGTTCCTTCTTCTCCTGGTTCTACACCAACGCTGCTGTGACTTCATTGAGATGAAACTCATGCACCATAAGATTCCCTGTTTTGAGACAGGGTCTCACTTGGTACTTCAGTCTGACCTGGAACTCAGTAGGTACCTCAGATTGGCTTCAAACTTACAGTGGTCCTCCTGCCTCATCCTACTAGGGTAATAGGCAGGAACTACCTTGCCTAGCTAAAAAGTCACCCTTTGGGGTGAACCTAGTACTTTTAGGGTATGCTCAGTCTTGTAGCCATCAGTACTGTCCAATTACAGAGCAGGGCTATGACCCCCACCCCAAACCCACTGGTGGTTACTCCAAATCCCTTTCAACCCCTTCCATGTGTGTCAATTTCTCTTCCCTGGAAATGGATTCATCTATTCTAGAAACTTCATGTGAGTCAATGGAACCCGCGCCCTGTGGAGAGATCCCTTCACTCGGTGGAGCGTAACGAGGCTCCTCCGTGCCGTATCACGTGCCGCAGCCTGTGCATTCTGGACCGCGCGCCGCGTCCCGTCGACGCTGTGCCTGCACCACGCCCATTCATGTTGTGTGGCACATCACACCCATCTGCGCTGTGCCACACATCGGGCTCCCTCCCGTTTACTGCTGAAGTTGTTTAATAGATCACAACTTGTGGTGTTATTAGATATGACCACTCACCAGACAAAGGATATTTTGGGTGGATATTCCTACTTTTTGATGATTTTGAATAACACTGGCATTAACGTCCATGCTCAAGTCTTTGTGTGGACTTGTTATTTGGGTCTTTTGGGCACAAACGTAGGAGCATCTGTACCTTCTGACCATTGCTACTATTGCTGGGACAGGAGCACGTACTCATGAAAAACTGCTCAAACGATATCTCACAAAATGAAGAGGGGTGCAAAGACACCAGCCCTGTGTTCTTGTGCGCAGACAGCCATTGTTCATGACCTGCGTGCCTCCTCCCTACAGTTTTTATAAGCAGATATACATTTATTTTTAAGTAGATCCTTGTGTAAATGCTGTTCTGAACCTTGCTTTTGTAACTGCCTGTACTGTAGCCACATGCCCTGCGCAGGATGCATATGCAACTCCTATTGACTGACTACCAAGTGTTGCCTATTAAAAAAAATATATGGGGCTGGAGAGATGGCTTAGCGGTTAAGCACTTGCCTGTGAAGCCTAAGGACCCTGGTTCGAGGCTCGGTTCCCCAGGTCCCACGTTAGCCAGATGCACAAGGGGGCGCACGCGTCTGGAGTTCGTTTGCAGAGGCTGGAAGCCCTGGCACGCCCATTCTCTCTCTCTCTCCCTCTATCTGTCTTTCTCTCTGTGTCTGTCGCTCTCAAACAAATAAATAAATAAATAAAAGTTTTAAAAAATATATATATGTAAGTTCTTTAAAATTTTGCACTCTTACAAATACTGTGCAAAGAATATCTTTGTGTGTGAATACACATTTTCCACATATTTATGTGCCACTATGTCCTTTAAATATACTTGCCCTATAAAAATATTGAAAATGGGGCTGGAGAGATTGCTTAGTGGTTAAGGTGCTAGCATGTGAAGCCTAAGAACTAATGTTCGAGTCTCTAGGTCCCTCATAGCCAGACACACA
Organism: Jaculus jaculus; assembly: GCF_020740685.1. NCBI lineage: Eukaryota > Metazoa > Chordata > Mammalia > Rodentia > Dipodidae > Jaculus > Jaculus jaculus. Next base: position 112,647,147 of record NC_059111.1, on the reverse strand, counting down.
GTGATGCGAGCATAAAATGTTGCACCTGTACCACAAGGGGGCGCACACATCGGGAATTTGTTTGCAGTGGCTGAAGGCCCTGGTGTGCCCATTCTCTCTTTCTCTTTCTCTCTCCCTCTTCTCTCTACAAAAGTAAATTTAAAAAAAGAAAATATTGAAAATTTTTAACCCATGCCAGTAAGTAATAGAACATAAAAGTTAAAAGTAACAGGCAGCTTCCCCTTCATTTTAGTTCACTACAGACCCCCCATGAGATTCCAGTATGCCCTGCAGGCTGACTCCAGCTTCCTGTGGCATGCCACCCTGAAAGGTTGCCCCTGGCTTCAAATATTTAGCACAGGGACCGACATGCAAATTCCTCCTCATGTTCTGTCTCCCACCTCCCCATCCTGGTTCCCAGAAAGGCATAGGTGGGAGGCTAAGGCCTGTTTGAGTCTCCGTCATCTCCCTGTGGGGTCTGCATTTGGCAGCAAAGTCCCACACTCACCAAGAGTCAGTCTGTGGAGTGATGGTCAGTAGCAGAAGGTACCATAGTGGTCATAAAAGAAAGATGGTGGCCATGGGGATAAGACAAATGGACCTTTGAGCTGTCCTCTGACAACCTGCGCAGAGTGGGTGTACTTGGGCAGGCTCCTGTGTGTGTAGACAGTGTGGGGACAGGATGCAACAATGCCCACAGACCTGAGACCTCCATCTGTGGAAGACACACACATAGCCACTGGAGCACAGAGGTCCAGGTGACTTGTGGCAGAGCTGGTCTGTGCTCACTGAGCATGTAAACCTGCTTGTGTTGTGTGCCCAGGAAGGCGGTGGTGGGGAGGCAGGGGATGCTCGTGTGCTCACAGTCAGTCCTCTCTGTCTCCTTCCTGGGGAAGCTCACCATCACTGAGACACCTGTTCATGCTGGACCAGCCATGCCTCTGACTTGGATTGGGAGGCACCGAAAGCAGTGTTTCTGTAAGAGGCACTACCTTGAAACTATGAGTAGTCCCAAACATGAACCAGAACTTGCATGGTCCACTTCTACCACCCACAGTGATGTCCTTCACTGTAGAGCATGCACGCCAGGAATCATCTCCAGCTAGGATGCAGATGGTTTGTGTGAGGCACTAGCTCATGATCTGTTCTGGGTAGTCCCTGGAAGGTATGTAGTCTTTTTAAATGTTTTATTTTTATTTATTTATTTCAGAGAGGGAAAGAGACACAGAGAGAGAGAATGGGCATGCCAGGGCTTCCAGCTACTGCAAACGAACTCCTGATGCATGTGCCACCTTGTGCATTTGGCTTATGTGGGTCCTGAGGAATCAAACTGGCTTTTCAGGTAAGTGCCTTAACTGCTAAGCTACCTCTCCAGCCCAGGTGTGTTGTCTTTTATTATCAGGCTTTCTCGTCTGCTTTCCTGCTCATCTCACCTCGCCTTGCCTTGCCTCTGCCAATCCTCCAGCCAAGACAAGTCCTGAAGTATGCTCCAGCTGTTCCCACAGGAAGACACCTGGCTCAAGAGGTCGCTTGCTTCTGATTACAAACTGAATGGCTTATCTTATGTGTATCCCAGGGGTCAGGCCCTGCTCTCTTCTACTCCAAGAATTGGGAAAAGTTTCTCAGGGTCACTCGGTCAGCCTATGATATAAGGAGGTTCCAGAGTGCTGAATTGGTTCCTCTAATGCCCGGGGGGTTCCCCACCACGTGCTAAACATGGGCATGGAGCACAGTTGCAGGCGCTGTTTGCTCCCTGCCTCCCAGCTTCCTCCAGTGGCTGTGGATTGCGGATTGTGACTGATAACCCATAATACGGGTTCTGGGGACTGAATCTAGTCCTCATGTTTGTAAGCATGGCTCAAACCTTGTGTTGTCCTGGATACAAACTAACCTCCACCAGAATGATGCTAGCAGGCAGGACTTTTAGAAGTAATAAAGTCATGAGGGTTGTGGTGGTTTGATGTTAGTGTTCCCCATAAACTCAGGTGTTCTCAATGTAGATTTGGGAATTAACGCCTCCTGGAGGCAGTGTATTGTTGGCGGCAGGCTTATGGTTGTTATATCCAGTTTCCTCTTGCCAGTGTTTGGCACACTCTCCTGTGGCTATTTTCCACCTTATGTTGGCCTGGGGGTGATGTCCACTCTTGTTCAAGCCATCCTTTCCCCTGCCATCATGAAGCTTCCCCTCAAGCCGGTAAGCCAAAATAAACCTCTTTTATCCCACAAGCTGCTCTTGTCTGGGTGATTTCTGACTGCAACAAGGTGGAGCCTCATTTGTAAGATTACTATCCTTGAAAAGACCACAAGGTGGAAAAGAGCCTTACAGGGAAGGAGGCCGGCCAGCTCCCGCCGGGCAGAGCTGCAAGACGCCAGCGTCTGCTCTAAGCCAGCAGCGGGGGCATTCAGCAGTAGTTGCAAAAGACTGCGACACTCATGCCACTCTCACCGTGCTAAATGGCCACGTGGCATCAGGGCACCTCCTTCCCTAGGTGTGGATTGGGCCTCTCCCGTGTGCTACCTGTAGCCTGCTTCCCTCACAGACTTCCTGCAGAGTGCACTCCTCAGAGCCCCTCATCTCCCCTCCTCCTGTCTCCCAAGCTCCCACTCAGGGGAGAAGGGCCCAGTTTCCTGCCTGCAGCACGCACTGGCCCCAGCCCCGCGTCTCAGTCTGCTTGCCTTCTCAGCTCCCTTGTCACATGCACAGGCTAGGGCCGCTATAAATACTCACTCTTGACTTTGATTTGCAAGAAGGCAAATTACCTACTTTACAGGAACCTGAAAAGATTAGCATGCATTCTGAGCGCCCTAAAGTCCTCCTTAGTATCTGGGGAAGGACAATCAGCCCAGCCTCAAGAAGTCTCATTGTGCCTGCTGTCCTTCCTCTGGGCAGAGCCTGACCGGCTGCCCTCACTTCGCTCTCTCCACGTAGCTGGCAACTCTCTTCTAACCCTGATCCGCATGATCAAGTCACTCTGCATGTGAGCTGAATCCCGTTCAAATGTCCACAGAAAATGACCCTGCCATGCAATGATGTTGTAAGTTCTGTGCTGTCCTTGTTCAGAATAAGCAGCAGACATTCCTGCTGTCGGTCAGGGGCAGAGCTGGTTGAGAGGCACGCCTCCCATTTCTGTGGCCCAGCCAGCCAGACGGCAGGAACGTGATCAGTGGGGCTCGGTGCCCAGTGTGCACACGGGAGAGACGCCAGAGTCCGTCTTGATTGGAAGAGTTTCGGTGTGTGGCTGTTTGTTTGTTTATTTATTTATTTACTTATTGTGTGTGATGTCATCACACATGTGATGGTCAGAGGACAGCCTGAAGGTGCCTGTGTTCTTCACAACAGGTTATTGTGTGTGTGTGTGTGTGTGTGTGTGTGTGTGTGTGTGACACATGGCCCAGCACACGTGTGATGGTCAGAGGATAGCCTGAAGGTGCCTGTGTTCTTCACAACAGGTTAGTGTGTGGGTGTGTCACACATGCCCCAGCACACATGTGGTGGTCAGAGGACAACCTCAAGGAGCCTGTGTTCCTCTTCACGGCAGGTTATTTTGTGTGTGTGTGTGTGTGTGTGTGTGTGTGTGTGTGACATATACCACAGCACACATGTGGTGGTCAGAGGACATCCTCAAGGAGCCTGTGTTCCTTTTCACGACAGGTTCTCTTTTGCAAACAAACTCCACCCAGCTTGTCCATGAGCTTCCGACTCTCCTGGCTCTGCTCCATCCTTGTATGTGCTCTGGACTGACAGACACACGTACCACTTTGTGTCCAGCTTTATGTGGGTGCTAGGGATGACTGAACTCTGGCCAACAGGCTTTGCAGGCCAGTGACTTTAACTGCTGAGTCATCTTTGCAGCCCCTGCACTTAATATTTTTTTCTAAAATCTGATTACTCACATCCCTTGTCTATTTTTCTAAAGGCAATCCACTACAGACTTTTAGGCAAAATCATGATAATTTTCATATATCAGATTGACAAAGGCTAACAATTTGGTACTATGCAACATTAATAAGAACACAGAATAAGCTATCCCACCGCACACTGTAAGCAGAATAAACTAGCTCACATCCAGATTGTAGGGAAAGGTAACATCATTTGTAAAATCTAATATTGGAGTAACATTTGACCAACATTCTTACCACCAAGCATTTTTGCCCATAGCTTTACTCCCAAGGCAGAGCTGTACCTAGGATGGTTTACTGTAGCATTGTGCGCCATGGTAAGACAGCGGAAGCAAATGTTTTCTCTGTAGTATAGGAAAGTCACCAGTGATAATCACGTGGAGAAGTATTTTGTAGCAGTTGGGATGGATAGGTCTAATCTGTGAACTTCCATGGGGAAGTAGCTAAGGGGTCTCACAAGGAAGCAGACTAGAGAAAACTTTTTATTTTTAATTGACACACTCTAATTATCCAAACACTTGGAGTAGGTGTGATCACTCAGTGAAGGTAGAACGTATGTGATGATTAAATCAAGCTAATTAGCACTTCTATCTCCTGAAACATTTATTTTTTTCAGAGGACCTTTGAACCCTTCTCTTGAAGTTCTTTATAAACTCTATAATAAGTTGTTAACTACATTCATGTCACTGCCCTACACAACAGCAGAGTTTAGTCCTCCTATCTGCCTGTATTGTTGGTGCCAACATTAGTTTATAGAGTGCCTGGCAGAAGCGACTTCAGGGACGGAGGATTTATTTTGGTTCACGGTTTCTGGTCTCAGAGGATCACAGCATGTCGTGGTAGGAAGGGCGTGCTAAGGGGCAGCTCCACCTTGGTCACAGGCGCATACAGCAAAGTCCTCAGGTGGCCATGGGGCAGGAATGAGATGCTTGGCCAGGCTGTGCCCCAGGGGCCCACCTCCCCCAGCCAGGCCCCGGCTTCTTCTTAAGCAGCACCAGCAGCTGGGGCCTAGGTGTTCAGACATAAGCCTGGGTGAGACGTTTTACATTGAAGCTACATGCCAGGCCACCTATAAAGCCCATTTTCCAAGCAGAATTGGGTTTTTTTTTTTAAGTTTATATCTTGGACTGGAGAGGCGGCTTAGCAGTTAGAAGCACTTCCTGTACAAAATGAGAAGTGCTAGGGGACTGCTTGAATTCAGCCCGCAGGACGTACAGAATCCGTGGGGACAACCACGCATGCCTGTAACTCCAGTGCCATAACGGGGCACAGACCAAAGGGGGGGGGGCAAGCTCTGGGATTAGCAGAACTGCTAACAATAAGAGTGGCAGAAGAGGAACGGAGCGGGCTGCCTGACCTTCTGCTCTGCACACATGAACACACCTCAGTGTATGGGGGTGCCAAATGGACACATACATGTGCATACAACACACACACACACACACACAAGGTAGCAAAAAATAGTGATAGCTGGACAAGACACAAAGACCGGGTAAAAGGTTGTTGCAGTCAGGTTCGCATTGCTGGTAGAAATCACCCAACTGGCTTATAGGCTTGAATGGGAAGCTCCATGGTGGCAGGGAAAACTATGGCATGCGCAGAGGGTGGACATCACCCCCTGGCCAACATAAGGTGGACAATAGCAACAGGAGAGTGTGCCAAACACTGGCATGGGGAAACTGGCTATAACGCCCCTAAGCCCACGCCCAACAATACACTGCCTCCAAGAGGCGTTAATTCCCAAATCTCCATCAGCTGGGAACCTAGCATTCGGAACACCTGAGTTTACGGGGGACACCTGAATCACACCAGCACAGAGGCAAAACTTCCATCTTTTATTTTATATTCTTTTCTCCTCTTCTAATTTTACCTAGAAAAATAGTGTTAATGTCACATTAAAAAGGAAATGATAGAATCCATGGCTTCTAAAATTGTAAACTACTAAAGAGCAAGTTAAAAATGAAGAAAAATAAAAGCATTGAATCAAAAATTAGCATTTTATGTGTTTTTTTACTATTCATTTTAATATTTCAAGAAATGTTTTCTGTTTAGTTTGAAGCTTGGATCTAAGATCTTTATGTGTCACCAGGCCAAACAACTGTCCCAAACGCGGTTTGTTCAGTACCTGCCTGGGAAAACAAAGCATACAAGAATACACATTGACTTAGCTCTGCTGACTTTTGACAAGAACATTCTAGAAGGTTCCATTTATTCAGAACTTGTTACAGGAGCTGGGGAAATGGCTCAGTGGGTAAGATCACTTGCCACACAAGCAGGATGAGCTGAGCTTGATTCCTACCATTCACACAAAAAGGCCAGGCATGAGCTGGGAAGATAGCTCAGTGGCTAAAGGCACTTGCTTATAAAGCCTATCAGCTTTACAAAGCAGGGTTCAATTCCACAGTGCCTACATAAAACCAGAAATACAAAGTAAGTGACGCGTGCATCTCAAGTTCATTTGCAGTGGCAAGTGGCCCCGGAATGCCCACAATCCTCCCTTTACGTATGTATCCCAGGCCTGGCGTGTAACCCCGCGCTGAGTGGCAGAGACAAAAGAATCAGAGCTTGCTGAACAAAAGCCGTAGAGCCATGTTTAGCGAGAAACTCCATCTTAAGAAAGAGGCATACGAGTGATAAAGGGGCCATTCATGGCCTGGAGAGATGGCTTAGCACTTAAGCGCTTGCCTGTGAAGCGGTTCCAGGCTCTATTCCCCAGGACCCACATTAGCCAGATGCACAAGGGGACACACGTGTCTGGAGTTCACTAACAGTGGCTGGAGGCCCTGGTGCACCCATTCTCTCTCTCTCTCTCTCTCTCTGTTGCTCTCAAATAAACAAATAAAAATGAACAAAAACAGAGGCCATTCCGTGTTCTCCTCTGACCTCCACCTGGACGTACACAGGGTGTGTAAATCTGCACGCACACTTGCCTACACCGCATATCCACAAAAATCTTGCTACAGGAGTTATTCCTGCAGACAGGGGACAGTTACATCAGCTCACTGGGAGACAAAGTCGAATCCGACGGCCCGGTGGAGGGCTCACCACCCTCAGGCTATGCTGCTGCCCTGTGGAATTGTCCCACTAAGGTAGCAGTGGTTTCTAGCTGAGTTTAGACTACTGCTTCTTCCCAGTAGCTCTCCCCCTGTCTTCCAATAACCTCTCATTTTAGAAGGGTGTCTAGCCGCCTGGAACAAAGATTTTGTTTCTCAGCCATGGGAGCTAGGTTCCAGTGGATAAGAGTGTGCATTGAGCTATAAGGAGGGATGTCAGGTCCAGAAAGATAATGGCAGGGAACTGCCTCAGCTGAAGGAACAGATTTTGTGTGTTTTCCTTTTACTTTTTTTCTTTTCTTTTTTCTTTCTTTCTTTCTTTTTTTCAGAGAGAGAGAGAATTGGTGCACCAGGGTCTCAGCTAATGCAATCGAACTCCAGATGCTTGTGCCAGACAGTGGGCCTAGGCAACCTTGTGCTTGCCTCCCCTTTGTGTGTCTGGCTTATGTGGGATCTGAAAAATCAAACATGGATACTTAGGCTTTGCAGGCAATTACCTTAACCACTAAGCAATCTCTCCAGCCTGTATTTTAATTTAGATCTTTTTTGTGGCTTTCAACACAAATATGATAGCTTGAGCTCAGGCAATCCTCTTATTATGAGGAAGACCTGAGAGTGGCACTGTCCTTGGGAACACTATGGATCAGAAAGACAGCAGCAGCCATGTATACTAGCTGTGACTGTACATATCTTTCTTCTTAAGAAAGAAATTAAACCAATAGGCTGTTTTCTAAGGCTTCCTCTACCATTTCCATTTTCCTGTCTACCTGCTAGATAAGGAAGACAGCATGTCCTGAAACATAGCAAAGAGCAAAGTGGAGGAGCCTGCACCCATTGTGACCCTGTGGAGCAGACACCAGCTCCCTTCTGGATAACCTCTCTCTTTCTACCCCAAGAATATAATAATATGCTGATCAGTGAGACAAAAATTAACTTGGCTGTGTTCAGACTCAAAGAGACCAAGGGTTACTTGTGCCTATGTGCTCAATGTGAATTGTCAGGGTTGCCCTGAAAAAGTACCAAGACTGTTCAGCCTAACAGGAGAGCTAAAAGCACCAGTGGCCAGTGATGTGATATGTAGAGATCAGCAGTGGACCAATGTGTCCTCTTTGCCTCCCAGCACCTGGTATCACCAGAGATCCTTGGTGATAGTGAGCAAGTAACTATGACAGCCAATGTCTCCTTACCTGGCTACCTCCATGGGTAAATGTGTCCAACTTTCTCTCTGTATAGGAACATATCACAGTGGACTGGAGGTGCACACACCCTGGATGACCTTTATCTTGATACGTGATCACCCATTCTGAGATCCTGAACATCAACCATCACACCTCCCTCCCTCCAGGTGATCTCCCATTCTGAGATCCTGAACATCAACCATCACATCTCCCTCCCTCCAGGTGATCTCCCATTCTGACATCCTGAACATCAACCATCACACCTCCCTCCCTCCAGGTGATCTCCCATTCTGAGATCCTGAACATCAACCATCACACCTCCCTCCCTCCAGGTGATCTCCCATTCTGACATCCTGAACATCAACCATCACATCTCCCTCCCTCCAGGTGATCTCCCATTCTGACATCCTGAACATCAACCATCACATCTCCCTCCCTCCAGGTGATCTCCCATTCTGAGATCCTGAACATCAACCATCACACCTCCCTCCCTCCAGGTGATCTCCCATTCTGAGATCCTGAACATCAACAATCACACCTCCCTCCCTCCAGGTGATCTCCCATTCTGACATCCTGAACATCAACCATCACACCTCCCTCCCTCCAGGTGATCTCCCATTCTGAGATCCTGAACATCAACAATCACACCTCCCTCCCTCCAGGTGATCTCCCATTCTGAGATCCTGAACATCAACCATCACACCTCCCTCCCTCCAGGTGATCTCCCATTCTGACATCCTGAACATCAACCATCACATCTCCCTCCCTCCAGGTGATCTCCCATTCTGAGATCCTGAACATCAACCATCACACCTCCCTCCCTCCAGGTGATCTCCCATTCTGAGATCCTGAACATCAACCATCACATCTGACTCCCTCCAGGTGATCTCCCATTCTGAGATCCTGAACATCAACCATCACACCTCCCTCCCTCCAGGTGATCTCCCATTCTGAGATCCTGAACATCAACCATCATACCTCCCTCCCTCAGGTGATCTCCCATTCTGAGATCCTCAACATCAACCATCACACCTCCCTCCCTCCAGGTGATCTCCCATTCTGACATCCTGAACATCAACCATCACACCTCCCTTCCTCCAGGTGATCTCCCATTCTGACATCCTGAACATCAACCATCACACCTCCCTCCCTCCAGGTGATCTCCCATTCTGAGATCCTGAATATCAACCATCACATCTGCCTCCCTCCAGGTGATCTCCCATTCTGAGATCCTGAACATCAACCATCACATCTCCCTCCCTCCAGGTGATCTCCCATTCTGAGATCCTGAACATCAACCATCACACCTCCCTCCCTACAGGTGATCTCCCATTCTGAGATCCTGAATATCAACCATCACATCTCCCTCCCTCCAGGTGATCTCCCATTCTGAGATCCTGAACATCAACCATCACATCTCCCTCCCTCCAGGTGATCTCCCATTCTGACATCCTGAACATCAACCATCACACCTCCCTCCCTCCAGGTGATTTCCCATTCTGAGATCCTGAATATCAACCATCACATCTCCCTCCCTCCAGGTGATCTCCCATTCTGAGATCCTGAACCTCAACCATCACACCTCCCTCCCTCCAGGTGATCTCCCATTCTGACATCCTGAACATCAACCATCACATCTCCCTTCCTCCAGGTGATCTCCCATTCTGACATCCTGAACATCAACCATCACATCTCCCTCCCTCAGGTGATCTCCCATTCTGAGATCCTGAACATCAACCATCACATCTGCCTCCCTCCAGGTGATCTCCCATTCTGAGATCCTGAATATCAACCATCACACCTTCCTCCCTCCAGGTGATCTCCCATTCTGAGATCCTGAACATCAACCATCACACCTCCCTCCCTCCAGGTGATCTCCCATTCTGACATCCTGATCATCAACCATCACACCTCCCTCCCTCCAGGTGATCTCCCATTCTGACATCCTGAACATCAACCATCACACCTCCCTCCCTACAGGTGATCTCCCATTCTGAGATCCTGAATATCAACCATCACATCTCCCTCCCTCCAGGTGATTTCCCATTCTGAGATCCTGAATATCAACCATCACATCTCCCTCCCTCCAGGTGATCTCCCATTCTGAGATCCTGAACCTCAACCATCACACCTCCCTCCCTCCAGGTGATCTCCCATTCTGAGATCCTGAACATCAACCATCACATCTCCCTTCCTCCAGGTGATCTCCCATTCTGACATCCTGAACATCAACCATCACATCTCCCTCCCTCAGGTGATCTCCCATTCTGAGATCCTGAACATCAACCATCACATCTGCCTCCCTCCAGGTGATCTCCCATTCTGAGATCCTGAATATCAACCATCACACCTTCCTCCCTCCAGGTGATCTCCCATTCTGAGATCCTGAACATCAACCATCACACCTCCCTCCCTCCAGGTGATCTCCCATTCTGACATCCTGATCATCAACCATCACACCTCCCTCCCTCCAGGTGATCTCCCATTCTGACATCCTGAACATCAACCATCACATCTGCCTCCCTCCAGGTGATCTCCCATTCTGAGATCCTGAACATCAACCATCACATCTCCCTCCCTCCAGGTGATCTCCCATTCTGACATCCTGAACATCAACCATCACACCTCCCTCCCTCCAGGTGATCTCCCATTCTGACATCCTGAACATCAACCATCACACCTCCCTCCCTCCAGGTGATCTCCCATTCTGAGATCCTGAACATCAACCATCACACCTCCCTCCCTCCAGGTGATCTCCCATTCTGACATCCTGAACATCAACCATCACATCTCCCTCCCTCCAGGTGATCTCCCATTCTGAGATCCTGAACATCAACCATCATACCTCCCTTCCTCCAGGTGATCTCCCATTCTGAGATCCTGAACATCAACCATCACATCTGCCTCCCTCCAGGTGATCTCCCATTCTGAGATCCTGAACATCAACCATCACATCTCCCTCCCTCCAGGTGATCTCCCATTCTGAGATCCTGAACATCAACCATCACACCTCCCTCCCTACAGGTGATCTCCCATTCTGAGATCCTGAATATCAACCATCACATCTCCCTCCCTCCAGGTGATCTCCCATTCTGAGATCCTGAACATCAACCATCACATCTCCCTCCCTCCAGGTGATCTCCCATTCTGACATCCTGAACATCAACCATCACACCTCCCTCCCTCCAGGTGATCTCCCATTCTGAGATCCTGAACCTCAACCATCACACCTCCCTCCCTCCAGGTGATCTCCCATTCTGACATCCTGAACATCAACCATCACATCTCCCTTCCTCCAGGTGATCTCCCATTCTGAGATCCTGAACATCAACCATCACATCTGCCTCCCTCCAGGTGATCTCCCATTCTGAGATCCTGAATATCAACCATCACACCTTCCTCCCTCCAGGTGATCTCCCATTCTGAGATCCTGAACATCAACCATCACACCTCCCTCCCTCCAGGTGATCTCCCATTCTGACATCCTGAACATCAACCATCACACCTCCCTCCCTCCAGGTGATCTCCCATTCTGACATCCTGAACATCAACCATCACATCTGCCTCCCTCCAGGTGATCTCCCATTCTGAGATCCTGAACATCAACCATCTCATCTCCCTCCCTCCAGGTGATCTCCCATTCTGACATCCTGAACATCAACCATCACAACTCCCTCCCTCCAGGTGATCTCCCATTCTGACATCCTGAACATCAACCATCACACCTCCCTCCCTCCAGGTGATCTCCCATTCTGAGATCCTGAGCATCAACCATCACATCTCCCTCCCTCCAGGTGATCTCCCATTCTGACATCCTGAACATCAACCATCACACCTCCCTCCCTCCAGGTGATCTCCCATTCTGACATCCTGAACATCAACCATCACACCTCCCTCCCTCCAGGTGATCTCCCATTCTGAGATCCTGAACATCAACCATCATACCTCCCTTCCTCCAGGTGATCTCCCATTCTGAGATCCTGAACATCAACCATCACATCTGCCTCCCTCCAGGTGATCTCCCATTCTGACATCCTGAACATCAACCATCACACCTCCCTCCCTCCAGGTGATCTCCCATTCTGAGATCCTGAACATCAGCTCTGCACACCTCCCTCCCCCCCTCCAGGTGGACTCCCCCCTGAGGTCCAGCAGATTGGCCAGCACACTTCCTTGCCTCCAGGTGGGCTCCTTGCTGAGGTTCAGCAGATCAGCCTGCATATCTCCAAGTGGGCTCCCATCCTGAAGTTCTACAGCTATTCCCATGGGTCTCTGACTCTGGGAAAACTCCCATCCTGAGGTCTGTCAGTCTAAACTGCATAGCGCTTGTTGGAGCAGACAGCTTGCCCTGTCTCAGCCTGATGTCCACATACCATGGGGTGTGATTCAGTGTTACTTACAGTTTTACTGTAAGACACAGGTGATCTCATGCTAATGAGTAAACCACCTGCCCAGACCTTCTGTGTCACCTGGGCAGAAAGCAGCCACAGACGTAAGAACAGTGTAAGGGAAAACCCTTTAATATAATAAAATGAACAATCTACAGGTTTCTTCTGTAAGCTCTCCAGGTATGACAATCGTCAACTCCCCATCTCAAGTCTTTGGTCAAGGGCCCTGTGACTTTGGACCAACCTGATTTTCTGGCCTTCAACTCTGTCACCTCTAACCCAGGGATGATGCCAACAGACCCTCTCTCACTAGGGCTCTTACCACAGGGCGCTGGAGCTCCAGCCCAGAAGCACACGAAGAGAGTAAGAGCAGAACAGGCAGTGTTGCTAGAAGATTACAAGCAACTGTCTTCACACTGGGAGTGGGAAGAGTTCTGACAGCAGAATGGTTTGGAATACATGTCTGCAGCCCAGAGGAGGAAGAAGGAGGTGATGACCCACACAGAGCCCAAGGAATTCTGCAAGTCAGAATCTAGGAGGTGTTGTGTGCGTTCCCCGGGGAGACGTGAATCTATTCACCCCAACAGAGTGCCAAGGACATGACAAAGTCACGATTCCGCCAAAGTCCAGCTTGACAAACCATTGAGTTTATTGGGTTACTTACAGAGCAGGTGGGGGTCACTTACTCAAAGGCAGCTGCATCACTTAAGAGCCCACCCCAGCACTTGGTGCTCACTTGGACTCTCAGCCAGTTGGGGTCTCCTCTCCTAGCAGAAAGAGGGCTTTGCGGGGCTTGTAACTTTCAGGAACTTCCCAGGCTGGTGAGTTGTTCAATTCCTGAGTCATGCAAGCTTCCCCCAGGAAATGTTTCAATTCAGAGGAAGTTGCTTTCCAACAGGAAGCTGGAGAGGGGGAACACATGGTTTAAAGCCCATCTGAGCCCCACATATGTCCCTTTTCACTCCAACCAGTTAGAAGCGGCAGGAATGACCCCAAGAGGAGGGATTTATAAAAAGGGTCATGAAGGAGATTTTTGTTCTATGACAAATGCATGGTGCACGAAATAACAGGGAAGCTTTTACAAGAGTCCTGAACCAGCCTGCCTTCCCTGAGCCCACATCCTCTGATCCCATGGCCTTGCACCCCATGAAATAGCCAGACAGTGAAAGTTGAGTTTCATGTCGCAGACCTATGCAGTATGGACTTGTGGAAAACCTCTGCTGTCTGTGCCCGCTGTAGGATGACACTGACAAGGATTCAGCAATATGACACTGGTAAGGACCCAATAATACCACAGACAAGACAAGACAGGCCCTGAAGAGACAACACACAGAGAATGGAGGAGCTGAGGGCTGAACAAGAATCTGAGGAGTCCCAATGGGACTGGCTGACTGACTGGGTATGGCCCCAGCAAATCCTGCAGGTCTTGAAGGAGGAACTCTAACACACTGAGCTCTGGGGCCACAAAGGCCACCATGGGAATAGTCTTGCACATGAGAGAGACCTGCACACATTGAGGGAGCCTCACTGAGCCTCATCCATGCTCCCCACTGCTCTTCCACTGGAACAACCTGAGCCAGGCCCTGAGCCGACCCCAGGAAACAGAGAGTCCCATATGGCTAGAGGGAGAGAACCAGCCCAGGCTTGAGGAAACCATCTCCATGAAGAAAGATGCTGAACTCAATATGGAAAAGAATCCTGCCAAGGAAAAGGAGCCTGGATGAATTATGGAAGAAAATGAAACAAAATATCCACACTTGATGCATTCACAGAGAGTGGAGAGGTTATTTCTTGCACACAATAGAGGAGCCAACATGATAATTTATTTATCAAAATTCTGAAAAAATACAATTATGGTTGTAAAACAAAAAGGCTCTAATAGTAGAAAGTGCTAGATTAAAAATGAGTTAATGACTTAAGTCAGACCTGAGTTGTGGCATGAATCCATTTTCAATTGCTATAACAGAATACCTGGGGAGGGATATAATAAAACGCCTGAAAACGGATATATCTATTAATTACTTTTCTCACTGCTGTGACAAAAGGCCAGACAACTGAGCAAGGGTGGGGTCTCATGTGGGCTTACAGTTCAAGGGTCCAGGGCATCCTGTCAGAAAGTGTGGCTGCAGGAGTGGGAAGCATTCATAGTCAGGAGGCAGAGAGAGATGAACGCCGGTGCTCAGCTCACTTTCTCCTTTCTATTCAGTCGGGGTCCCCAGCCTACGGGATGGTGCTGCCCACAGTTAGGGTGGGTCTCCCCACTTCTACTAACCTAGTCTAGAAACTCCCTCACAGACATGCTTGGAGGTTTGTTTCCATGGTGATTTAAATCCTATCAAGTTGACCAATAAGATTAACTACCACGGAATACTCATAAAGAGGTGAATCTGGCTCATAGTTTCGGAGGCTGAATGTCCCAGACTGGGCAGCTCATTGGCTTGGGCTTGGGTAGATGAGTTAAGGAAGACACGAGTGTTAGAAGGGATTATGTCACAAAGCAGGAAGCCAGAGAGGGGATCCCACAGTCCTCCCCACAGGAGGGCATGGCCCCACTGCCCTAAGACGACCTCCCACTAGGCTGTATTTTCGAAAGACTTTGCTCCCTTCCTCCCACATCTCCACCTTGGGGGCCAAGCTTGAGTACATGGATCCTTAGGGGACAGTACTTTTCCACAATACAATGCAAAGAGGGAGTCAAGGTCAGCGAGAGAAAGGCCAAGACATGAGACCCACCATGTGAACAGTTTCAGTGTAGATGCATCACCTGGAGAGGCTGGGCTGCTGGGCATACCCACCCGCACATGACTCACTGGGATGCCAGACTACCAACATTCAGGGGCAATCCCCGACTTAGAGATCCCAACCAACATGGTCCGGGTGGTCTGAAATTGGTTGTCGACAGCACTGACATGAGAGTGAAAGAAGGTCCTTAACATTTAATAGAAAAGATCTTTGAAAACCAGAATTTGATGCCTGCTCAAATTTGATGCACATACAAAGACAAGGTAAAGACATTTTTAAATGCAGAGTTAAGTTTTTTGAAGGAACTCATAGTGAACACATTCCAGCAAAAACAAACACAGAAACGAAGGGAAAACACAGATATGGGATACAGAAAATGACAAAACAGCTCAGAAAACATTAATAGAGAGTGGTGGAAAAACACAACAATCACTATGAAATTATTCTCAAGGAGGTAAATTAATAATGTAAGAAAAAAAAAAGAACCCTTCAACTGAAATTCCAAGTGCTTACTAAGTGGAGGAGGCAGGAGGGAACAAGACAAGAAGCTAAATCATAGCTGCACATGCGTGACTGGACTCACACTTCTTTGAGTGTGACATTGAAATCTCTGTTGTCAACTTGGCCTGATCAGGAATTGAGGAAGAGGCGGGCTTCTTAGGCAGGTCTGCGAGGCATTTGCAAGAAGGCTGAATGGAAGGCCGAGGTCCCGCCTGAGAGCAGTGGCAGCCTGCACACAAAGTGGTTCCAGGAAACAGCAGGGCATTTTGCCCAGCTGCCATGCCACTTGGGCAGCATCTGCCCTGCTGCTGCGGTCCTTCACTGACACTGGAGCCAGCTTCACCAACCTTCCAACATGGACTGCACACCAGCAGCTCTCCCAGGATCCTCCAAACCTTCGGCCCCAAATGGGGACTGCTAGAAACTGCTCTCCAGACGATAGACGGCATTGTCGGACTGCCCAGCGGTATCCTACAAGCCGATCTCATAAATCTCCTCTGTAACCTGTTCTCCTTCTATTGGTTCTGATCCTCTAGAAAACCCTGATGGACGCAACTGGACAGCTGTAAGTCAGGAGGCTGAAAGCCTTTGAGATGATGGAAGAAATGTTTTATCAAACAAACTGAACGGTCACATGCTTCTGGACAGTAAAGTGTGAGGGCAAATTAAGACGAGCGCAGCCTTAGAGCTCGCCAGGAGTCCCCCTTTCTCGGGTAGACGCCCGAGTGTGTACTCACGCAAGACAAGAGGGTAAACTGAGACAGGAGACCCTGGAGGTCCCGGAGGCGGCAAGCTGGAACCCCCGACTCACACATCCCATAGTGTTGTGGCTGATGGAAAGTGTGAGAATGAATTGGGGACAAGTTCACCGTCGGAGGGCTGAGAAGCAGAGGGTGAAATGTGAATGCTCCTTTCCTTGATAACGGTGAACTCTTGCTTTTAGTCGTGTAAACTGATCAAAAACATTAAACGAAGAGCAAATGTATCCTTGGCCCATGAACACATTAAATGAAATAGGTGGGACCCTTCATGGACATTCCATCTGGTGTAGCAGTACAGGGAGACCACAGACAGGAAAAGGGGCCCAAGGGCTGACAGAAAGGATGAATGTGGAAGGACCAGTCAAAGGGTCTCTGGGACCTCTGCAGGTAGGTATCCAAGGAGGGAGTTGAAGGTCACCTAGAGGTGAGGACGCCAGGGGTTTGTGAATCAGAAACTGACCAGACAGTGGCAAAACCAGCAGTCACATCTTTAGGGAGGTGACAACATTATGTAATGTGAGGAGAAATCTGACATTCGAAGGACCAAAGCAACAGGCATCTGTCTCCAAGGAGACGCTCTGTCTCAAGAGCCGAGAGCTGGAGTTCTGGACAAAGTGTGCTCAGAAATGATGGGAATATGTCCAGATGAGGGAAAAAGAGAGCTGTAAGTTTTCAAAGATAAATTGCATATGAGGAAGAGTCCATGTATCTTCCATCTACAAAGAATTAATAAGGGCCTGAAATCCCCTTTCTAGAGGGCAAGGAAAGTCCATTGCCTTTCTTCCACAAGCACAGTCTATTTTTAGGCTTCTCCCAACTAAAGGGGACTGTGTCAGTCCTGATGCTCAGAGAGTATTTAAAAAATTAGCGGTGTCGCCATCACAGCCTCTGATATCTTCCCAGCAGCTGTGGGAGCACAGTTGCATTTTTGGTTAAAATATGCCTTTGAGTGCTAAGAAGCTCTTCACCATTTGTCATCCTGCTTTATGGGAAAATGTATTTAAATTAAAGTAATTGAATTACAAATAACGCATTACAAGGAAGATCACTTTTAATAATAGATTTCATGTTTATATAAGCATAGTTTAGTACAATAAAACACATCTGCACACATTTATAGTTTACAAATGATACTTATATGTAAATAGTCCATCAAATGGTCTGTACTCATCTTCCAGGGACTTACAGCTCAGACAATTATCCCTCTCAGGGCTCAGGCAACGATGGGATGAGAGCTACCAGGGGACTTTGGTTCTGTGAGGTGCAGCCCAGACCGAGGAAGTCTGCAAGGCAGAACTAAAGTTGAGACTGTTCACATAAACCTGTCACTTGCCAAATGTCACCGGTGAGCATACTGCTATGGCTAGGAAGTCCTGGGAAGGTGGGCAGTGTCAGCCCTCAACTCCCCCATCCCCACCTCTTAGTGTTTCTGCACGTGATAGATTGCTTTGGATTTTAATGGTGCCAGTGTTTGGCCCCTTTAAGGGTGCATAAAATGACTGATGGAACAGTGGCCTCCAATATTAATCGATTTGGTGAGGAGAGGGAGACTTCAACATGTCCATGATAATGCTCTGTGTTCAATCACTCTTTCTCTTCCCCTTTTATTTCCTTTTTAATGTCTCATTGCAAACTAGCTAAGAAATTGCAAATGTGGTGAGTGCATAATTCTTATTATTATGGTTAATTAAATAATGCTCTCTGCAGCGTGCCATGGTAATTATCCCTTCCCTGATCTTCTTTTCTTGTTAATTTAGTTCCTAAATTTATTTCTGAACTATGGACTTTAGTAAATAGTTGTTTTAATGAGGTCTTTAAAATATGAGTGTTGTATATGATCTGTTTCTTTAGGTTTCTTTCAAATGTAACATAGATTTCAGGTAATTTAATGAAAAAATCCAGCCTTTCTGGGGAAATAATTGGGAAGTAATGAGACTCTGTTCAGTGGAAATCTGAGTCTTAGTAATATGAATTCTTTCAAACATTATCTTTCTCTCTCAGTCCTATTTGGTTTGATGTGCATCCATCCTAGGTGGGATTCATAGGATTTGTAAATTTCCTCGTCTTGGGGGTGCACCCAGGTCAGGGACAGAACACATAGGTGCCACCCCCGGGGCAGCTGAGGACATCAGCCACTTTACTTCTCTGCCTGGGGTTCCACAGTGTCTCTGCTTTCCTCCCCCATGCTCTCGGGAACCAGCAGCCACAGCCTCCATCTCTGGGCTCACAACACTCCACACAGAAGAGCCCTCAGGCCTGCCAGGACTCCCTCCAGCTGTCCCCACAGGAATCAACAGACCTGGACTGCCATCCCCAAACCAACCAACCAACCAACAAAAGCAGGTATTTTACCTCAGGAAGATGCATAGGGTGTATTTTAAACAAGGAACCTGCACATCTGAGAAGAAGCAAGAATGTGGATCTCCAGAGTTATGATTTAGAATCTATCACCCTGAACTGCTCGAGGACCCGAGACCGTGTCCTTCTCACCTCCCAAGCCACAGAGACCCAAAGCTCACAGTCACCCCAAGCCACTCAAGGACCTGAGCCTGAACGTTCTTCCAAGTCACAGAGACCCAAGAGCTTGTGGGTCAACTGGTGGGCCCAGTTCTCAGTGGCTGAGTCAGCAAATCCTTTTTTTTCTTGTTCCCACAGGTTCCCCACTTCTGACTTCTGCTCTGGGGCTTCCCAGCTGTGACCCCATCCCTCCCAGATGCTTTTCTTTGGTGCATGTAGATTTCCTGCTCCTTGCCAGTCAAGAGAAGGGTCTAGAACCTGAAACCTGCTTGTGAGATGTGCTGAGCCTGTCCTGGGGCAATAGGGGTACCCCTGGTCTGACAGGGACAACAGAGCACAAAGATGGGAAGGGATATGGTGGGCTTGGCATGGTGGGCCAACCACCATGAAGCTGCCCTCTGCTCAGTTTTTTTTAGTTGTATTTTTTTCTTTTGTGTATGTGATATGGTGTGTGTGTGTGTGAGTGTGTGTGTGTGTGTGTGTGTTGGTATGGCACCCCATATGCCTGCCTATGGTGGCCAGAATGGAACCCTGGGTGTTCCTCTGCAGCCAGGTCTGTGTTCTGAGCTTGAGTCCCTTTATTCGCTCCCGAGTTTGCAGGGCTCTGATAACTCTTGGCTCTCTGCTTAAGCAGGAAGTGTACTTGACCATTGACCCATCTCTCCTGATTGAAAGGAAATCTTTGTATGTGTGTGAGTGTGCAATGTGTGTGTGCAGCCGCAGCGCACATTGGGTGAAGCCAGAGGGCAGCTTCAGGTGCCGGCCCTCGTCTGCCACCTGGTGTGGAGCAAGGCCCAGGCCGCCACTGCGCACACCAGGCTCACTGGCCTTCTGGCTTCCAGGGGTTCTTTGGTCCCCACGTCCCATCTAGCCAGAGGATGGCTGGGATTCCAAGTGCGCAAACCCCATCTGGCTTTCCATCGGCTCTGGGGATGCGAACTCAGGTCTGCAAGCTTGCTCGATGAACACCTTACCCACCGAGCACATGGCTCTTTCCTCTTGCTGTAGTTGTAGTTAATGTTTGCAGAAACCCAGGGCGTGCTGCTCAGTGAGCTTTACCCTGAAACGTGTCACCACCCATGAACCTCTGACGCAGGCGGTGAATGACAAAGCTCAGTGGTCCTGGGGCACCCAGAACCGCCTTCCTCCAGGGTCCCTGTGAAGGAGCCACTGCACCCCAGATTAATGAGCTATGTGTTTATGTCTTTGTCCTGACCCTGAAGTGCCTGGTGTGACATGTATTGAGTACTGTCACCTGGCACAGGTGTCTCCACAGCTGTGATCACCTGTTCAGTGACAGCTCGGGCTCTGACCCTGGTGCTAGAAACTTGACATGGGCAGCAAACCCTGCCCCAGCGCCTCTCAGGAAACACCACAGGAGCGCTCGCTGCTCAGAAAGAAGACCCGGCTCCACCGCCCTTGCGGGAGACCAGTGAGAGGTCTGCAGGGGCAGAAAGCGAGCGTCCACGCTCCCTGTGTCTCGAACCTTGAATCTTACTCTTAGGAGGACTCTGCCACCTGTGACTGAGGAGAGAAGAGAGACGAGCCAGAACTCCAGCGCCTCATCCTGGTGGCTTTCACTCTTAGCAGAGAGGCTTTGACAATTTTCTTTCCATGTTCAGAAGGCATGGAAGCTGTGTGGACATCCAGCTTCCTGAGCAAATTTGTTTGTGATTTTTTTTTTTCTGTTGTTTTGGTTTTGTAGGTAGGGTCTCACTCTAGCCCAGAATAACCTGGATTTCACTATGGAGTCTCAGGGTGGCCTCGAACTCACGGCGATCCTCCTGCCAGTGCCTCCTGAGTGCTGGTATTAAAGGTGTACATCCCCACACCCAGCTCTTTATTTGTATTTTTTTTTTCTTGCTATTGTTTAAAAAAAAGTCATAGTCGGGCGTGGTGGCGCACGCCTTTAATCCCAGCACTCAGGAGGCAGAGGTAGGAGGATCGCCGTGAGTTCGAGGCCACCCTGAGACTCCATAGTGAATTCCAGGTCAGCCTGGGCTAGAGTGAGACCCTACCTCAAAAACAAACAAACAAAAAGTCAGGGTGGCACCTCAGACATCATTTTGGAAAGAAAATAAACAAGCCTCCAAAGCTGTACACGAGTCAGGAGGACCGCGTCAGAAAACGGCTGTTCTAGGCCCACCCCTCCCCCTCCCTCCCGGCCATGTTCTCATCCGGGTGTTTCTGACACCTGCTTTCCTCTGAACGGTCCTGGTAGTGAGTGAAAGCGACGCCCTTCCTCTGGCCACACTGCCCTGACTCGAGGGGTGGGAGGTGCTCGTCATGCTCTTGGAGCCCCCCTGGAGACAGTAAAGACTAGCACCCCAATCCGTAGTGCTCTACCGACACCCCCGCCCTTCTGTCTCCCGCTACCTCCACGACATCTCCAGATGAATCCCCACAGACAGCACTGACTTCAAGACGCAGGAGGAGGCAGCCAGGACAAAGTGTCCCATTGGTAAAGCAGGATGGACTGCACCGTCCTTTCTGTCCCTTCTGCTCCGCTCTGAAAATGCCCGAGTGTGAGTTAGTATGTTTGTCTGTAACCACGCCACACTATAGGAGTGACTGAAGGAGTCATAATCACCTTGCACACTCGGCTTGCTGAGAATAGAGTCCCAGCGATTCTGGGACATACGAGCTGCACATATGAGCAACTGTTTGACATCTGGGTCTCCAGACTCCTCACCTATAAAATGACGGCCATGCGAGGACTCGCCTCACACCCGTTTGTGTGACTCCATGAACTCACAAATTTAAAATGTTTAATAGCCGAGCATGGTGGCTCATGCCTTTAATGCCAGCACTCGGGAGGCACAGGTAGGAGGATCACCGTGAATTCGAAGCTACCCTGAGACTATATAGTGAATTCCAGGTCAGCATGACCCTACCTCAAAACAACAACAACAAAAAAAAAATTAACAACCTGGCATGTAGCAAAGACCCAAGAAATATTACTTGTTCTTGTTATTACTGCTCTTTATTGGCTAATTCAAAGTACAAAATCTATACAGGGAAATGCATTCCACTGACCAGCTTATCACACAGACTTCACTGGCGGCATACAGTATGAGGACGCTCCGCCCTCCCAACCTGTTTCATCCCAGCACTGAGTCCTACCTAGCTCCGAGAACAACATGGATAAGCCCGTTGTTCCTCATGTCTCTTCTGTGCTGGTCAGCTGTCTGAGACAAAGCCAGAAAGGCTCCACAGAAACAGATGAAGTATATTCCTTGCCCTCCCACCTCCAAATCAGTTAATGCTTCATGGTGAGAGGAGCAATGTTATTTTCTTTTTTAATTTAATATTGTTATTTATTTATTTGCAATCAGGGAGAGAGAGGAGAGAGACAAACAGAGAGAATGGGTGTGCCAGGGACCCAGCCACTGTAAACAGACTGCAGATGCATGCACAACTCTGTGCATCTTGCTTTACGTGGGTACTGAGGAATCAAACTCGAGTCATCAGGCTTTACAGACAAATGCTGCAACCAGTGAGTCATCTCTTCAGCCCTGAGCAATGTTATTTCCTTTTGTCATATTCATGACTTGGGAGATAGTCAAAAGAAACCAGGACAAGAAAGCATGGGAGAAGGTGAGAGCTAAACGAGAGAGGTGAGAGATACTGGGGGTCTCAGGAGGCATCTTCCTCTCCCACTCAGCCCAGAGTCACACCTTCTCATGCAGGCCACAGTGGCCACATTAAAGCCCTCCTTGGTCTGTTCCCACATTCAAAGCCCTGCTATAGTCCAAACACAGCAAATTCTTCTTACTTTATGAGTTTGTCTTTTACATTAAGCAGCATTTAGAATGTTTTGACTTTGGAATTACTTGATAAGCAGCAGATGTGAGATGTTTTGAGCTGACCCTGTGTGCCCATTAGCCTGGGCACTCAGTCACATGTGCAAATGTGTTTGGACATGTCCGAAGGCCTCCCTTTCAGAAAAGGTATGTGATTTCTGTTGTTTCTCTGGCTCTTGAGGCTGGAGACGTGACGAACCTTGTCCATTAATCTTTTCATTCTGTAGCCCGTGAAAAAGAAAGCTAGGCTCTTCCATTATTTCCTCTCTCCCTCTCCCATCCCTTCTCTCCATCCGCCCCAGCCTCTTGTGACAGTCATTAGAGGCAAACAGAGGTCCACACTTCTGCCTTTTAATTGGGTGTTTAACAGGATGGTGTTTGAAGGCAATTAATGGGGAAAAACATTTTTGTCCTGTTCTATCAATTGGTCTTCAAGAAAAATGCCTGCCAAGGTAACGATTCTGTGTGAGCCAGGACACTGCTGTCCTTTTCAGTTTTTCCCATGTCATGATTTATTCACTTAATTCAGCTCCAAAATTACTGCCGTGCCAATTATCTGTGTGTGTGGAAAACGAGTTCGGCCTCCTCCAGCTTTCCCTTCATCTGATGCCTGCTTTGGGCTTTTCTTCTGTGCCTGAGCGATGTGCACGGCCAGAAAAAAGAGAGGGTCTTCAAAACCATGTGAAGTGGCCGGAATGGCTTCTTGGTACCTGTGAAGAGACTCCTTGAAGCAGCTTAGGAGACAATGGCAGGTTGCGTCTGGCCGGGGTTTGTTTTGTCCACATGATCCATTTCACACGCACCCAGGCGCCTGATGAATAGAGGTTTAGCGCAAGTTTTCACCTTATTGAAATGGGTGATTCAAAGCAAACAAATAGGGCTGACTGGCTAGAATATGAAATTAAAGATTCTCTAAGTCCTTTTGTTGCCCCTGCGAGTCACATTCACGCTCAACTAAAAACTATGCAGAAAGACATGCAAACACCGCATCACATGACTGCCTCGGGTTGGCCAAGTCAGGTTGGCCAGCACGTTGGGAACACAGACCAAATGTGTCCCCGGCACAGAATATGCCCTCCCTCACAAGAGGGTGGGCTGTACCTCCGCCATCATTTCAGCTGAAAGCATAATTCATCTGCAAATTGGAGAACCTTGGCAGTGGTCTACTTTTAGATTCCTTTAATATTAAATTTTTAAATCAAAATTACTACAGAATGTGTGTAGAACAAATTTAGACTAATGAGTAATGATGACATCTTCAGTTTCATACCCAGTAACTTTGGTGGCCAAAGGAATTTCTTCCTACTAGAGACTAACTCACAGCCCTAGAGCTACAGTGTCAATTATTAACTCACAAGAACACACACACACACACACACACACACACACACACACGCACACACACTCACTCCTATAGTCCGAGCTCCTGAATTTACTCTGTAAATGACGGGTTTCAGTAATATCAGAGCCAGCATGAAGGTCATTTACTAATAACTACTTCAGTTTTCATTGATTTAGTTTTGTACAGTTCTAGCCACATCTGTCTTTAATAAATTAGATAGCTGATTTATTTCTAAGCATGCTTCTCAAACATAACCAGAATGTGGGCTCAATTTTCTACCCAACCCAAGATTAAGAAACCTTTCTGTAATAAATGAAAACAAACACTGAAAGGAGAAATGACAGCATTTCTTTTGTGATCATTAGTAACAGTTGAAATGAGATTTTTTTTCAGAAGCATAAAACTTTATTTTTTCAGATTGTCTTTGAACATCTAAAATGTATGTAGCATGTAGCCATTGAGGAAACAACAGCAAAAAAGGGGGGTAGGAACAGTGTCCGCTTTAACAAAGTCATCACCCAGTGGCAGAGAACATCTGCAAATCCAGATGTGTACCACACAGTGTACGGCAAGTACCAGGCTGCAGGCTGAACTTTAGGAGATGGGGAGGGGTACAGTGAATAGATTCAGGCATCTTGTCTTTAAAAAATGGAAGCTAAGACTATAAGAGAGACAGTTGCAGAAGGAAGAAGAGCTCTGCCATGTCAAGTTGTGAAGCCACATGTGCAGTAATGAGAGAGGCTGAAAAATGGGGGGTGTTGCAGGCAATGGCTGAGCAGGGCCTGCAGGGCAGCAGAAAGGACATGAGAAGAACCAGCCCCTTTGCAGAGCTGCATCTCTATGAGGCTGGAGAGTCAGCCGCATTGCTGAGCAGTACAGGAGCCCAGCAGCGCAGACCTCAGCTGGGGGCACAACAAAGCCAGCCTGCAAATGTGAAGCCCATGTTGCTGGTGGGAATCCTAGTTGGGATGCCGAGGCACAGTCAAGGAGAGGCATCGATCACGACTTCAACCTGCCAGGCAAGTAAACCAGAAGCTGCAGGCAGTGTGCATCAGGCATGGCCTTATATCTCCCAGACAGCAGGTGTAAGGGGAGGGATCACAGAGGTCAAAGAGTCATCGGGACAGGGGTTATACAGAGTTTGGGGGTTGGGGGCACAGGCAGGAACTGGCAGTAGGCTCTGTACACAGTGTGACCCTTACAGCCTTCAGGAAGAAGCCACTTCGACTGCCTTGCAGACACTGAAGCCCAGCACAGGCTCACATACTAGACAGCGAAGGGTGGAAGCTACCTTCTGAAAGGAGAGTGATATCTATCATTAGTATGCAAATCTTCTTTGGCAGGTGTCATGTCCTGCCTGTTACAGGGGCAAGGTGATGACTAAACTGACTGCCCGCACGATATTCCAATAACCAGCCTTTTCAGCACCAGCCCAAGTGAGCCAGAGCTGATCTGTGTGCCAGCGCAGCTCCTGTCCACAGGTCTCTTTGGCCCTGACAATATAAAAGTCCATTAGAAAGGGCATCTGGAGCCTGGGAGGTGGCTCAATGGGTAAAGTGCCTGCCACACAAGCATGAGGACTTGAGTTTGCATCCCCAGTTCCCAAGTAAAATGCTAGGCATGGTGGCACTCGCCTGTAATTCCAAAGCTGGGCAGGCAGGGAGAGAAGATTCTCTGGGGCGCAGTGGCTAGCTACAGTGGCTCAATCAGGTAAGCTACATGGCCAGGGAGAGACCTTGTCTCAAAAAGCAAGAGGGGGAGTGGTTGAGGAAGACACTTGAAATGAACCTCTGGCGTCCATAAGCTCGGGCATAGGTACCTGCATACGCATGTGAGCCTGTACACATAGGAACACGGACACACACCAGACACACACATACACATGCACGTACTCAAGGGGTGCCTAGAACATTTGTCTTGGCTTCAGCGTATAAACTGGAAGAACTACTCCCTAGGCTCTGTCCTACTCCATCATCTGCACACGGTCCCCTCCCTGCCTGCCTGTGACCCACACACTGTCCAAAATGCACAGTTAACTCAATGGTTGACTTGGAAGTGCTGTGATACAAAATCTTCTCTCATTTCACTTATCCTCTTAAGTGGTGTGTCTTTATTTTCTGTTTGGGAAAAGTCTGTCTTCACAATAGAGAGCGGTCATAAAGAACATGCCAGTCTCAAACATCACCAGTCGCACCATTGGATTTTACCTCAGTAGCATGAGAGCCATGGAGATGGGAAGGTTGTATGAAGGCGCGAGGCTGTATGATTTACCAAGGCCCCTCTAGAGCAAAGGCATTATAGTAAACAGGAAAACTCCACTGTGGCCTGTTTTAATAGATACATCGACTGGGGAGAGATGAAATGAATAGTTGTATGTTTGAAAAGTAAGTTAGACAATGGGGTGGCTTTTAAAATGTCTACATCACTTTTCAGAAAGCAGATGTCACCATTACGCACTAGCCATCAGAAAGTACTGAGAATTGATTAACACATTGCTTGTCTTAAGTACTGCTGACCTACTTTCACTCAAGCCTGTCGTCTATATTGCTGGGCTGCGCGTACCATGCAGACGGGACACACCGTGACATTGGGGCTCCTCCTGAAGGGAGGTGGTGGCCTCTAGGCCTCGTCACTCACCACATCATAAAGCTGGAAGGCTGGACACTCACGGGGAGAGAGGACAGTGTAGGGTTCTCTCCGCCAGCTTGGATGCTGACCCCTAAATTAATTCCAATTACTTGGTGAGTGTTTCAAAGTGGAGTCTCTATCATCCATTGGCTCTGAATTTCATGCCAACAAATCCGATTCAAGAGTGGCCTGCCATCTTCACTGTATCATGCTGTATGCTGAGTAAATGTAATGAAAGATGTCGTCCGTTAGCAAGGAGGAAGCTTGTTCTTTTAAACCTACCACTAACTGACAGAATATTTTCAGGCAAATGGCATGGTGCCTGTGGTATGGACATCTGTGAGAGCTGACCTTTACTATCAACTTGGGTATGACGATGGAGGTATTTTCAAAGAGGTTTAGCCGAGGTAGGAGGACCCACCCTGAATGGGGGTGGTGCCATCCTGTGGGCCAGGGTCCTGGACTGAATAAAAAGGAGAAAGAAAGCTCAAACCCAGTGTTTGCGCCTCTCTCTCTCGCTCTCTCATAATTTTCCTTTCTTATATCTTTGCATTGTCTTGGGTTATCCTGATGCTGAAAATTCTAGTGCTGTCACTTATGTCAGCGATGCCTGAGGATTCTTCCACACCTGGTGCCTCCTCCTAGTCTTGGGAGAACAAGAGGACTGACTGCCTGGCTCCCCATGTCTCCAAAGAGCCCTGTCACCGAGATACCAAGGTTGCCATGTTTTCAAATAGCTGCTTGGAGAATTCTTTCCAAATGGATCAATGAATGATTCAGGATTTATGTTGTTTTTAAGTACAGTACAGTGTTTCAGTTTCACATGATAAATCATCAGAGGCTTAGATGCGGCTGCATTGTTAGGAGTTAGGCCTAATATAAGTTCATCAAACATACACCCAAATGCTGATTTTTCATGGATGTTTTGTCTGGGACCAAGGCTGTCAGCTGGCTGAAGACAAAGGGACCATGAGAAGGGTGAACAAAGTTAACACAATAAGCCAGAGCTTACACTCTTTGTTTGTAGGGTGAGTGTGCATGTATAATGTGTGTATGTGTATGCATTTTCTTGTAGACGGTGTGGCATGTGGAGGTTAGAGGACAACTTTCAGGTGTCCATCCTCACCTCCCACCTCATTTGAAGTAAGGCCTTTCGTGCTTCATTGCTTGGTTCGCCAAGGTACCTGCTCCCGTTTCCCCCTGTTCTAGAATCTGGCCACAGCTTCCAGCTCTTACGCTGGGCCTGGGGATCTCACCTCAGTCCCTCCCACTTCTGTCGCAAGCACTGAATCCGCCGAGCCAGCTTTGCAGCCCAGAGCTCCGCACGCATGACAAGGCTCTCGCCACTTACTGACGGCCATCAATGGGGTCCAGGGGCTTACCCTCTCCACATGGCATTCTCTACTCCAAGCGTAACTGTGAAGGTGGCACAAGGACTTCCCTGTGACAGGATGACACAGTGGAGCTAATCACAGCTCTGAAGCTGGGCCTAAGCAGAATCCCACGAGGTTATTTCAGTCATAAGGGAACGAACTCCTTATTAGGAATGCCCATTCAGAGTGAAGCAAGGATTGAACTTAGCCAAGCAGGGTGTTGGAAAGAGTTGTCCCACTTCCTCCACCCTGTAAACCAGATTTGATGGGTATGATTAATAGAAGTGAAGGTGTCATCTCTGATCTTGTAGACACTCACTACCAATTCCCGACTCTGTGGAGTTCATGGTCTCGTCTCCAATCTCGGGTCCTCCTAGGGCAATTTATGCAAGAACACCTGCAAGGCATGAGGTGTATGGAATGAGTCCTCCTCCAGGACATTCTGAGGCACTGGGAAGAGAACATGGTGGGAGAGGGAGAGAAAGAGAGAGAAAATGAATGATAATTGAGGGAGATATAATTGTCCCTTTCATTTTAAGAATTCCACCTAATTTCTACTCCCCAGGAGTATGGAATAAGTAGTTTTTCTCCTTATTTAAAAAAAGAATTAATTTGATTTTTCTAATTGGAACACTTTCTACCTGCTGATTGCCCATTGGAGTCACAGCATGAATAAAAGTTTGAATTACAATTCAAGAGAATCCAGCACTTAAATGATTAAGTTATCTGCAAAAGAAAAATCAAGTCTGGGGCTGGAGAGATGGTTTAGTGGTTAAGGCACTTGCCTATGAATCTTGAGGACACAGTTTCAATTTTCAGGTCCCAAATAAGCCAGATGCACAATGTCTGGAGCTCGTTTGCAGTGGCAAGAGCCCGGGCATGCCCATTCTCTCTCTCTCTCTCTCTCATAAATAAATAAATAAATAAATAAATAAATGAAAAACACCAAGTCTGGATGACATGAAGAACAAGTATGGCGGCTGGGCAAACGGATGGTGGGCACACAATCGCCGTCTGTGGGCTCTAAGAGCCAAGTAGGGAGACCAGTGATATGCAAACGCACAGTAGAATTTCTAGACTCAAAATCTATGACATCGGAGATGAGGATGCACTCGAAAGGATCTGTGGCAAATTGGACCTGAGGAAGAAAGGACTGGAGAACAGAAAGGCCAGAAGCAGAGCCGCCCACAAGAAAGAGAACACATGTGCAACTTAAAATTTTGTGAGTGTCTTCAAGTCCCTGCCTCACTGGCTCCTGGAGTACAGCTCTGGACACTCCAAAGTGTTGCCGATCCTCCCGTTGCCCTAGAGGATAAGGACTGGTCACCAGATGTCTGCCCACGCAGTCCTGAATCCTAGTCTCGGTCTCTCTCCTCCTTTTCCTTCCCTTCCTTCCCTCCCTCTCTCCCCTTGCTTTCCCCCCTTCCTTCCTTTCTTATGTAGGATATCACTCTAACCCAGACTGATCTGGAACTCATTCTGTAGCCCAGGCTAGCCTCAAACTCACAGTGATCCTCCTACCACAGCTTTCTGGGGGCTGGAATTAGGGGTGAGTTGCCGCTGCTCCCAGCTCAGTCACAGTCTTAACGCTACAACCTGAGCCGCTCCCCGCATCACACTGGCTCTCAATGTAGACAATGCGCTGATTTGGTAACACCTGTTTCCCCTCCTCACCAAGTGTCATGTAGAACTGGCCCTGCTGCTTTGTCACCTTCATTTCATTCGACCCACTGCTTTCTGGCCTCTTCCCTCTGTCACCCTCAGATTCCCTCCTCGCCTCTGTGCTTCTGGCCTTAGTGAAAGATGTTGGCGTTTACTTCACTTGACCTCAGAATTTTACCCTAATGAAAGGTTTTGAAGGTATCATTTCTTGGGTCACATGGGAAGGGAAGGGAAAGTGGCGGGCAGGGGGGAATGTACCTCATCAGAAGATCATAAATGAGGGCTGGAGAGATGGCTTAGCAGTTAAGGTATTTGACTGCAATTCCAAAAGACCCACGTTCGATTCCCTAGGACCCACATAGGCCAGATGCACAAGGTGGTGCATGTGTCTAGAGTTTGTTTGTACTAGCTAGGGGCCCAGGCATGCCATTCTCATTCTCTCTCTCTCTCTCTCCCTCTATCAAATAATAAACAATAACAATTAATTTTAAAAATATATTTTTTAAAAATTTATTTATTTATTTGAGAGTGACAGACACAGAGAGAGAAAGACAGATAGAGGGAGAGAGAGAGAATGGGCGCGCCAGGGCTTCCAGCCTCTGCAAACGAACTCCAGACGCGTGCGTCCCCTTGTGCATCTGGCTAACATGGGACCTGGGGAACCGAGCCTCGAACCGGGGTCCTTAGGCTTCACAGGCAAGCGCTTAACCGCTAAGCCATCTCTCCAGCCCTTAAAAAATATTTTTAAAAAAGATCATGAACGAGGGAGATGGCTCTAAATGACCAGGTTGATCAGTGCAATCACACCAGGCTGTGGGTGGAAGGAGGATAGAGGGAAGGATGAGGTGAAGGGGCTTAGGATATACACTGCTTCTTCAAACATGCAAGCACTAAGAGAATTCAACTGACACTTTTAGAATATTAATGGAAGCACAATCAGATGGAAAATAATACAAGTTAAAACTTCAGCTCTACCAGAGGAAAGGAGAGTGCCATCAATGATCACCACATAGATAAACCTCTAAAAGTGGTTGTTTTATTATAAAAATTTCTCTAAAAAGAATTGTATGGCACTGGAGAGATGGCTTAGCAGTTAATGCATTTGCCTGCAAAGCCGAAGGATCCCAGTTTGATTCTCCAGGACCCACATAAGCCAGATGCATAAGGGGGCACCTGCATCTGGAGTTTGTTTGCAGTGGCTGGAGGCCCTGGCACACCCATTCTATCTCTCTCTCTCTCTCTCAAATAAATTAATAAAATATATTTTAAAATAAAGAATTGTGTGACAGGACTGGAGTAATGGATAAGAGGTTAAAGGAGCTTTGTTGCAAAGCCTGACAGCCCAGGTTCAATTCCCTATAACCCATTTAAAGAATGTATCTGGAGTTTCCAGCAGCAGCAGGCCCTGATGTGCCCATACACACTCTCTCTCTCTCTCTCTCTCTAAATAAGGAAAGAAAGAAGGAAGGAAGAGAGAGAGAGAAAAAGAAAGAAAGAAAGAAAGAAAGAAAGAAAGAAAGAAAGAAAGAAAGAAAGAGGGAGTCATATGATGGATATCATAACATGTATCAAGGGAAAAGAATGTCGGAAAGGGAGAGAAAAAGAGGCACATTCCCAGGAGTCTCTAATTCTACACAACATGCACCATATCATAACTAGAAAGAAGATTTGTGAAGTTCAAGATGAACCACAAATAAATCAGTAAAACAGAAACAGCAGTTAAAAACACAGCAAAAAGAGATAAATGCAAAAAATAAATTATACTGCATTAATCCTAATGACTCAAAACAAGAAAGAAAAGTGAACAGATGAGGAAAAAAGAAATGCATAATAATATGTTAGAATAAAACTTACAACGACAGTAACTACAGGAAAGGTGAAGGGTCTGAGATGTGGTGGAACAGTCAGGCCAGGTGGACCCCATCTTACCACAGTAACCACAGGAAAGGTGAAGGGTCTGAGATGCGGTGGAACAGTCAGGCCAGGATGACCCCATCTTACCACAGTGCCTCTTTACATTAAAGACACATAATAAGGACTTCCTGTGTCTTTAGGGAAACTTAAAAAAACTGCAATATGATTCACATCACCACCATTAAAGTATTGTGATGATTTAAATATGTGGCCCCACCGACTCAAACTTGAATCTTGAGTCTCCAGTGGGTAGAGTCCTACTGGGAAAGAGGTATGTCCCTGCGGCGGAATCTTGGTGTCAAGCCCTAAGGTATATGTGGAGGGATCTTGTATAGAGTTCTAAGGTGTGTGGACAGCAGTTTGGAACTCTGGCTTTTCTTGTTTGCTGGCTGTTTGATAGTGTCTATCTGTTATCCAGGTGTGGAAGTGAGCCAGCTTCTCCTGCCATTGAACGTGTTCCCCTGGAATTTGTGAGCCTGAAATAAACCTTTTTCCTCTGATAAGCTTCTTTTGGTCAGATGTTTGTCCAGCAACAAGAAGCTAACTGCAACAGATGGTACTGCAAACGCAGTAGTAAGTGACGCAGGGGTGTCAAGAGCGTGGAGTTGCTGGTGGGGGTGCAAAGGAGTAGTGCCCGTGTGAACACACAGGGTCCTTAGAACTACATGTACACTTGCCCGTGACTCAGCTTCTGAGAATACCCCACGAAGAACCACAAGCAGGGACTCAGGTAGATATTTACACAAAGTTTGCAGAGTTATTCTCCACAGCCCAAAGTTGGAAATCTGGATTAAGAGATGAAGTGATACACAGAACATGGTATGTCTATACGTTACTAGATAGCATCTTCACTGCTGGAAGAGGGACGTCCCAGCATGTGGGTTTCCCAGCATGCCTCTTGCTGACTCCCAAGAAGAAAGGGAGGCAGAAATCTGATTCAAGCACAAGGGGCACTTTAATCTTATAGGAAAGGAAAAAAAAAAAAAAAGCCATTGTGTGATTGTGCACACATAACACTATCCATCTTGTCATCTTCTGATGGCTGGAAGTAAGTCATGGGCCCTGCTCAGTGACAGGGACAGGGTCACATAAGGGTCTGAACTCAGGAAGCAGGAATCATGGGGTCCTACAGAGTCTATCCATCTCACCGGAAATAAACCTAGTCGTGAAAATGGTAGATGAACACGTCATCAAGAGGGCAAAACAATTTTATGTGTACAAATGGAAAAGGTGCTGTTTTTAGGAGTACCTGGGACATTTGCCATGGTAAAATAAGTCTAACTGGACTGGAGAGATGGCTTAGCTGTTAAGGCATTTGCCTGCAAAGTCAAAGGACCCAGGTTCAATTCCCCAGGACCCACGTTAGCCAGATGCATAAGGGGGCACATGCATCTGGAGTTCATTTGTAGTGGCTGAAGGCCATGGCATGCCCATTCTCTCTCTCTCTCTCCCTCTTTCTCTGTCAAATAAATAAATAAACAAAAATAAAAATATTTTAAAAATAAGTCTAACTGTAAGAAGATGGGCTATACAAAATGCTTTCTCTGATCATAGTAAAATTTAATTAAAGATAGGTGACAGAAGAATATCTAGAAAATTTCAAAAATATTTAGAAACTAAATAATACTCTTCAAAACAAGCAAATAAAATTTATATCCAGTGTTAAAATCACAAGGGAAATTAGAAAATATTTTGAACAAAATGATAATAAAAATTCAATATGTTAAAAATTGTAGGTTGTTACAAAAGCATTCTTACAGGGAAATCATGGTACAACATGCTTACAGTTATATAGATCTTGATTTAGTAATCTCAGTTCTACTTTAGAAGGAAAGAGCAAACTATAAGCATAAAGATGCAAATAATATCATTCCAAAATATCTAAAACTTGTTTCTGGATAAAGTTTTTTTTAAAATTTTTTTATTTATTTATTTGAGAGCGACAGACACAGAGAAAAAGACCGAGAGGCAAAGAGAGAGAATGGGCGTGCCAGGGCTTCCAGCCTCTGCAAATGAACTCCAGACGCGTGCGCCCCCTTGTGCATCTGGCTAACGTGGGACCTGGGGAACCGAGCCTCGAACCGGGGTCCTTAGGCTTCACAGGCAAGCGCTTAACCGCCAAGCCATCTCTCCAGCCCTGGATAAAGTTTTTAAAAATGGCAAGCCTGAGAAAATGACACTAACAGGACTGAGAGAAGACACATCTCGGGGTCCAGGAATGAGAGGTGCAAAGCCACTAGAGATCCTATCAATGCAACCTGATAACAGGGGAAGTCACACACAATTTGTAACTATAAATTTGACAACTTGGATGAAATGGATACATTTCTTCAAAGACATTGTCACACTTTACTAAAGAAAAAAAAATGGATAATTTGGATAACTTCAAATTTATCAAAGAAATACAATTTGTAGGCAAATCCCTTCTTCAGTGACAGCCCCAGGCTGAGAAGGGTTCAGTTTTAAATTCTTCAAATATCTCAAGGGAAAACAAGGTTGTGCAGACTTCCAGGAATCCGAAGACAAGGACACACCTTTTTCTCCATGGAGTCTTTCCTACTTCTGCACCAAAATCAGACGCAACAGCCACTATAGCCAACAGTCAACATCCCCATAGCACCAAAAGTACTAACAAAGTATTTTGCATGTTGAGTCCCACAGTGTAAAAGAGAAAATGCAAAGTGATTAAATGCAGTGTATCTTAAAACCAGGGTATGGACTAGGTGTGGTGGTACATTACTATAATTTCAGCACTTGAGAGACAGAGGTTGGAGAATTGGAAGTTCAAAGCCAGCCTGGGCTACATAATGAGCTACATACCACCTCCACCCCCCATTTAAAAACAGCCCATGTTATTCATAGACTGAAAGCCAGACTATACGACAGTCATGCTTAAAAATCATATTGAGAGCTGGAGGGATGGCT
This sequence comes from Jaculus jaculus, assembly GCF_020740685.1. Classification (NCBI taxonomy): domain Eukaryota; kingdom Metazoa; phylum Chordata; class Mammalia; order Rodentia; family Dipodidae; genus Jaculus; species Jaculus jaculus. The sequence continues at coordinate 112,612,481 of NC_059111.1, read as the reverse complement.
TAGCCGTTAAGGCACTTGCTGTGAAGCCTAAGGACCCAGGTTCGATTCTCCAGCCAGATGCACATGGTAGCACATGCATCTGGAGTTTGTTTGCAGTGGCTAGAGGCCCTGATGTGCCCATTCTCACTTTCTCTCTCTCTCTCTCCCTCTCTCTGTGTCTACAAATAAATAAAAATAAAATATTTTTAAAAATCAAACAAATTGATGAGAGCAGGAGGAAAAGCATCTCGTCAACCTGAGCAAGGGCATTCCTAGAGAACGGGAGCTGGCTGCAGACTGCGTGTGACAGACTAGAAGCTCTCGGCTAGAGGCAGGACACAGCGCAGGCTCTCTCTTCCTGGCCTGTGACTCTGGTGGTACAGTAAGCAGGCAAAGGAAATTTTACAACCCAGATTGGAAAACTGGGAGTTAAAGCGCCCTTATTATCAGATGACCCTGCCACTATCCGAACATCCCGTGGGCTCTACGACGATGCTGCTGGGAGTGAGGTTGGAAGAGTTAGAGGATCAGTCCTGCTATAGGGTGAATTCTGTGCCCCCGAATCTGTGTGGTGAGGCCTTATGTAAGCCCTGCTATGTCAAAGGATATGCATTTGGAAAGAAGTACTTTAAAGGAGGTAAGTAAGTAACAATGAGGACTTTAGAATGGGCACTAACCTAACTTAGCTGGTGGCCCTTCCATGAAAAGGAAATTTGATCGTATTGATAAAGAAAGACGCCGTGAAGATAAAAGTGGAGAGAAAAAGCGCCCTCCTGCCTGTGATCCAGCCAAGCCTGCCACACGTCGAGCGTGGGCAACCCAGATCTGTGAGGTGAAGGAGCACATTGTGTGTTGGTCACCTGGAGTGTGTGATGTTGTGTTATGAGAGCTCTAATTGACAAACACAAATGTTCATACACTCTTAAGAACAACTAGAACTGATGTTCACACAAAAGCAAGACTGCTTTCATCAGACCAGAACATGACATGCTGAGGGGAGCCTCAACAAGCGAATACTATAAGATACATTGAAGACAGGTGTGGTGGTCTGATGCAGGCGTCCCCCATAAACTCAGGTGTTCTGAATGCTGGGCTCCCAGCTGATGGAGATTTGAGAATTAACACCTCTTGGAGGCATTGTATTGTTGAGGGCGGGCTTATGGGTGTTATAGCCAGTGTCCCCTTGCCAGTGTTTGGCACACTCTCCTATTGCTGTTGTCCATGTGATGTTGCCCAGGGGGTGGTGTCCACCTTCTGCTCATGCCATCATTTCCCCCTGCCATCATGCAGCTTCTCTTTGAGTCTGGACGCCAAAATAAACCTTTTTTCCCACAAGCTGCTCTTGGTAGGGAGATTTCTGCCAGCCATGTGCACATGACTGCAACAACAGGACGGTGTAAGGAAGGCAGAGTGTACTTGAGGACAAGAACACCATTGGCTGTCTGAAAACTGCTCTTCGTACTGTTCAGGCACCTGCCCAGCCTATCGTGACACAGGCTGTCTGTGTGAAGCAGAGGGGATTCCGCAGCTCCTGGGGATGCAAAGGGTCTAAGGGTGAAAGGGCTCCAGTATGGCAGATCTCCGGAGAGCACAGCCAATAAACACCCAAGCTTATGAACTGGACCGGATGAAGCTTTGTGTTATGCATGTGTTTTGTGGATTTGTGTGAGGAGGTGCACACGTGTGTATGGATGTGCATGTGCAGGCCAGAGGACTACCTTGGCTGTCATTCCTCTGAACATCATCCACCTTTTTTGGTTTTTGTTTGTTTGTTTGTTTTTGACATAGGGCATCTCTTTGGCCTGAGGCTCCTCAAATAAGCCAGGCTTGCTGGCCTCCTGGCCCCAGGAACACTCCTATCTCTGACTCCCCAGCATGGGGATTGCAGGGTTACACCACACTTAGCGTCTTTGCATGGGTGCTGAAATCAAGCTCTGGGCCTAGTATCGGCAAAGCACTTTATCAAATAAGCCGCCTCCCTAGCCTAAAAATTTTAAATTCTGCTCTTCATAAGCTAGTTAGGAGAATGAAGTATGAGCCACAGACTAGAAAAAAATTGAAAAGTTATTTGATAAGAAAATAATATCCAGAAACTCAAACATAAAGATACAGGCAGCCCAGTGAAATGGAGGCAAGCATGAATGGACAGTGCACAGAGAAGATGTCCAGATGGCACACCAGCAACATGACGCTCAACACGTGCTCTTCAGAGAAGACAGTCTGTGAGGCTTGCCACCTAGCAGAGCGCTGGGATTTCAACGGGACTGTCCACGTGGAGTGCTGGGAAAGACGCACAGCCCTGGCAATGTGCGCACTTTCTGCTTCGGACATGAAGTGGTACAAGCTGTTTTGGGTGAAAGTTTGGCAGTTTCTTTAAAAAGCGAAATATGTACCTATTTATGACTTGGACATTCCATTCCCATGTATTTCCTATAAGACCTGAAACCATATGTCTATATGAAGGGTTAAATGTGACAATATAGCTTTCTTTCTTGTAATAGCTACAAACTTTAAACGCCCTGATCTCCACTAACAAGTGCCTGCATTAAGAAGACCTGGTATGTTGCTACAGAGGAATGGGCAATGACACCATGAATTACCAACATGCATGACAATGTCTCAAAATGATTGTGTTTTGGAAGAAGTCGGGAAATAAGAAAATATGCTTTATTTTTCCAATTACATAAAGTTCCCAAAACTGTGAATGAATCCTTAGTGGCAGAAAACAGATCGGTGGTTTTATGTGGTGGGCGCAGCAGGAGGGAGGCTTCCCAGAGCAGAACAGAGACGTGTCTCGCACTGTGGCTGTGCTCCTTTCTGAGAGACCATGGCTGCACAGGTGTATGTGCATGGGAATTTATTTTTAATTTTCTTTTTTGTTTATTTGAGAGAGCAAGAGAGAAAGAAGCAGAGAGGGGGGAGAGAATGGGCATGCCAAGGCCTCCACACAAATGAACTCCAGACGCACGTGCTACCTTGTGCTTACGTGGCTCCTAGGGAATTGAATCTGGGTCCTTTGGCATTGCAAGCAAGGTCCTTAAACGCTAAGGCATCTCTCCAGCCCTGCGCATGCAAACCTTTAGCGTGTGAAATTGTGTATCAATATTTTGGTGTGTATGTGTGTGTGTATGTGGCATATACATATGTGTGTGCAGATGTGTGTCTCCTAGGCTAGTGCACGTGAGTGCAAAAGCTAGAGGAGGAGGGCAGGTGACCTTGATCACTCTTGCCTTATATCCCCGAGTCAGGCTCTGGGCCACTTTCGGTCACCCTGGCCAGCTATTGAGCCCCAGCGAGCTTCCTCCCTTCACCCTTGGCACTGGGGCTGCAGGCATGTGCAGCTGCCCCTGGGCGCTGGGGTCAAACTCAAGTCCTCAACCCTGTGCATCAAGCTGACAACTCTGCAGTGCTGTTGAGTGTGACTGCGTGTCCCAGTTATCCCCGCTGTGATGTCCAGAAGGAGCTTCTTCACTGGCCATGTAAAACGATGCCGGCATGTCCTCCTAGTTCCTGCATCAAACTTCCGTGTACACTGCAGCATCTTGCAGGTTCACACACTCTCTCTCTCACCATCACCAGCCCGTCTCTTGAGTCAACCATTTCCCCCAAAGGTCCCTCTTCTCTTTTATTGCTGGGTGGTGTTAATAACCATGACCTGGACATAGAGGGCACACGTTGTTCTAGGATATCAGAGGCTCTTAGCAGACACAGGTAGGGAATATATTAAGGAAACTCAGCATACATGCCCTCAGCTAGCTAGGCAGGCACACGTTAAGAACTGAGGTCGTGGATGTTCACACACGATCGCAGGGCCATAGTTTGCAATAGCAGTACCGGAAGAGGGGCCCGAGCTGGCACAATGGTGGGGTGAGTCCTGTGAGAGCCGTTGCTACAGCAGATGCAGAGGGGGAGACGCCAAGTGACTCAGTCACCATCCCTCCCGAGGCCGAGTCGGGCCCAGGAGAGAGCGTGGGGCAACACAACAGTACACAGTCCCACAGGGAGTCCGAGGCTCAACAGCTGAGGGTCGGAGAAGGTTTGCGGGGTGAGCTGAATTCCGGTCCCCACCCATCTCCAGCTCACCCGGAAAACTGGAACAATTCTCAGACTACATCTGAGCTCTCACAACCTTTTGGCTGTGCTGCTGCCACAGCCTGGCAGCCATGCGTGCCCCTGGGAGGCTCTGCGATTCATTTTTATTTACCCACTTACTTAGCTCGCCCGTTCATTATTCAGTGGTCACAGGCCACTTGAGAGTGTGATGAAAGCCATCAACCCTTTGCAGAAGAATGCCCATGTGCACGCATCCACACAATGCCACTCTGATAGGAATCCCTAGAGAGCCTCAGTTGGGACTTTTCAAATCGCTTCCATCCCTATTTTTTGTATGTATATGTGTGTGTGGTGTTCGTGTGTGCAAAAGTACGTTTGTTTATGTGAGGGCCTATGTGTGTAGATGCATATGGAGGCTAATGGTCAGCATTATGTGTCATCTTCAAGTGCTCTCCACATTATTATTATTATTATTATTATTATTATTATTATTATATTTTGAAGTAGTGTCTCACTCCAGCCCAAGTTGACCTGAAATTCGCTATGTAGTCTCAGGGTGGCCTCAAACTCATGGCAATCCTCCCACCTCTGCCTCCAGAGCACTGGGATTAAAGGCATGCACCCACACCCAGCTCTACCTTATTTTTTTCAATATTTACTTTTTCTTTATTTATTTGAGAGTGAGAGAGAGAAAGATAAATAGGCAGAGAGAGAATAGGAGTACCGGGGACCGTGCAAATGCACTCCAGATTTGTGTGACCCTTGTGCATCTGGCTTACGTGGGTCCTGGGGAATTGAACCTGGGTCTTTTGACCTTGCAGGAAAGTGCCTGAACCTCTAAGCCATTTCTCCAGTCCCTCCACCTTATTTTTTGAAACGAGGAGTTGGCCAATTCGGGTAGACTAGCTATCCAACATGCTGTGGAGAGCCTCCCGTTGTCTCGTCTCTCCCTCCTCAGGCTGAGATCACAGGCACCGATCCAAAATCAGGTTCTCCTGTATGTGTGGCAACAACTCTACCCACTGAGCCACCTCCCCAGTCCCTTCTCTCTGCTGTCCTATCTTGGTTTTGTCTTTAAATAAGAGAAGCAACCTCTGCAATCGAGACCTAAAGCCTCTCCCTAATTCAACATCCCGAAACATAAAAGGAGGCGTACACTGCTGCCAACCTCAAGGTCCCATGCGCAGAAAAACGCAGCGTGAATTTACCATCTAGATGTCATCTGGCCCAGATGCGAAGACAAGTGGAACGCCTGAAGCGAGGAGCTGCTGTTCAATTTCCCACCTCAAAAATGACCATCGTAGAAAGTTTTTGGAATAACAGATTTGCTAAACAAAAGTGAAGCCCACCTTTCCTCCCTGAAAATGAAGGGGACCATTCCTGACCCTGCAGGCAGGTTTGCATGAGCTCCAGGAAACGACTATGATGGAAATCATAGGCAAAAGTGAAAGACATCGCAGTACCCGTGGGTTTGTTCCTAGGAGCCCAGGGTCCTGCCCCCCCACGGTGGCACGGCATGGGGCCTGCAGGGGGGAGGGAGGAGCGAAGTCTTATTAATACCCCAGAGGAAAAGGGTGGATTACAGGGTGGCCAGATGAATTCAAAGGAGAATGATGATGGATTCCCCTTGTATCAGGAGCAATCAGCATAATTTATTTCCAAATCAGCAGTGAGGAGCGAGGCAGGCGTGCCTGATGCATGGGCAGCCGCCAGTGTGACAGAAATTGTTTTTTAAGTACTTGCCCTCTGAAAATATTACCCTCTCACTGACACCCAGTATAATAAGACCTTGATTATCTGTCAGGCCTGTAAAATCAGGAGTCCTCATCGAGACACGTGACCAGGGGCCCTCACTCCTTCCCAAAGTGCTCTCCACGTCTCTCCCCCCCAGGAATCTCTTTGTTCCCCCTCTCAATGCCCCTTCCTGGACTCTTTCAGGACACCTCCCACCTCTCGTTCCTGTGAGCTCCTTCACGCCCAGACAGTAGGTAAAGAAACCTGGAGCCCAGGGCACAAAGCAGGGCTGAGGTTTTGCTCGGAAGGAATGACCTTATCGGCTGTTCCACTGTAGGTAAACTGAGGCAGAGCAGGAAAAACTGATGAGACTTGAGCATCCCTGTCCTTCCCCACTGTCCCTTCCCAATTGTGTGTCCGGAGAATGATCAGAAAAAAGTTATGGGATGCTTTCCTCTGGAAAGGGAGGTACCTTCCACCGAGCAGAAGCTGCATTGAAGAGGACGGGGCCACAGAGGCATGAGGAACCCCCACTCTGCCTTGAATGCCCAAGCATCTGTGGCATCACCCTTGTGTCCAGCTCAGGCAAGCAGGATATTACGATGCCCGCCCTGAGCCCCGCGTGCCACGGCTCTCCTGCTCTCAGCTAGTCAAGGCTCCTCCTGCCATTCGTACGTTCAGGGCTTCCATTATCCAGTGGGCTCGGAGGGGCAAAATCATGAATCCAAAGTAAATTCTGCCACCAAGAAGCCTCAATGCCACCAAGCGTAGTAGCACAGGCCTTTAATACCAGCACTCGGGAGGCAGAGGTAGGAGCATCACTGTGAGTTTGAGGCCACCCTGAAAACACAGAGTGAATTCCAGGTCAGCCCAGGCTAGAGTGGGACCCTGCCTCACAAAAGGAAAAATAGAAGAAGATGCTTCAGTGCACTAGGCGTGGTGGCACACCCCCATAGTTCCTTCCTGCGCTAAGGAGGCAGGAGGATGGCAAGTTCCATACCAGCTTAGTCTGCACAGCCAGACTGTCTCAGAATCCCAAGGGTAGGGTTGAGCTCAGTGGTGGAAATTTCCAGAAGATGACTTGCATTGTCAAGCCAGAATGCCAGGTTCTGTTCTCTGCAAAGGCACCTGCCAGGTCTGCTCTGTTGCTAATTGAGTAAGGCATGCTGCCATTGGCAGACTGACTCAAAATGTTTTTCTGACAGCAAAAAGGAAAATACATTTATTTATCTATAGATCATTGCTGCTCCAAAACTGATAGTACCTGAAGACTGTCCTTGGCCCAAATGAGGCCCATCCCCCGCTTCCAGCAGCCCCCTCAGGAGGAGCATCTGCAGTGTGCAGAACAGGGAGTGCTTCACGGAGGTGCGGGGACCAGGGTCCAGCGGAGCAGCAGAGGCTCCAGGCAGCCTGGAGAAGCAGCACCCACAGTCCCTCAGGAAATCACCTGAGTTCCACGTGTGCTGTGCAGGGCTCCGAGTGACAGTCCCCAAGCCAGCTGCGTCTTCTATCTCCAGCTCTAGTTGCTCTGTGTGGCTGAGTCTTTGTTCCCATGGACAGACGTCTCCTGCCGGCCCTCCCAGCGCCTGCAGCCACCATTCCCCACTCCACTTCTACGAACTCTCCTTTCCTTCTATGTGCCTGTCTCTGCGTGTGCGCGCACACACGTGTGCACCCTGGTGCATGTGGGAAGGTCAGAGGACAACCTCAGGTGTGAGTCCTCATCCTCTGTCTTATTTGAGACAGGGTCTCCTTTGTTGCTTATTGCTGTGTTTGCCAGGATAGTTGGCCCACAAGCTTCCTGGCTGTCTCTGGATCCCTGTCCCATTTTGCCTGTAGGCACATCACTATGTCTGGCTTTACAAGTTCCTGGGAGTCCGAACACCGGTCTTATGTGCTCTTAAGCACTGAGCACCTCTCCAGCCCGAGTGCCACGTTCTTGGATTTTACATGAAAGAATTCTCCAGGTTCATCCATTTGTTCCAGTAGTGGCATTTCCTCCTACGGAAAGCTACATACCACCCCATGGTGCACACACACCACATGTTCTTTATTCACTCATCCCTGGCAGACACTTGATCACTTCCATATCTTGGCTACTGTGATGAAGTAAGGATTCTTCTTGACCTACCAGGTTCATTTCCTGAGGATCTGTCTAGGAATTGAGACTGAGGCTCTACCATGGTTTCTGCTTTTCACTTTTGGAAGCGCCTCCATGTTGCTTTTCATGACTGCTGTACCAAGGTTCATTCCCACCACCACAGTGCACAACATAGCCTTTCCTCACATCCTGGCCAGCAGTTGTTATCCTTATTCCGATGTGAGGAAGGTGACATCTCCCCGTGGTCAACTTGCATTTCCCCAGTGATTGGTGAGGTTGACCACTGTTCTTCATATCATTTTATCTATCTCCTTTGGAGAAATTTTATTTTCAAGACCTTTGCCCATTATTTATTGGGGTTTTAGTTTAGTTTTTTAAATTATGAATTACTAAGTTTATTTGGGAAGAAATTATGAGTTATGAAGTTTGTTGTAGGGGGGATTAAGATCGAGGGAGGATGCCAGCTGAAAGGCTCAAGCCAGAGGAGAATTACAACCCATGAAAAGGCTAACTGAAAGAGTCAAGCCAGGGAGAATCCTCCTCCTTGGCCAGCTGGAAAGGGAGAGGGGAGCTGGAGCCAATCTGCAGTACAGAGAAATCTCCGGGGGGGGAGGGGCAAAAGGACTCTGGAGTAGGCACACAGGCACATGTGGAAGGCCAAGCATAAGAACCAAAAGGTCCCCTTCACATAGATCAGAGAGAATTAAGAAATAGTGAAAGACTCAGAGATCATACCATTGATTTATCTGAGGTCCTTATATATTTTGGATATTAATTCTTCTCAGATGTGGGTTTTATAGATGCCTTCTCCGTTCTAGACTTTACTCCACTCTGTCCAGTGTTTCCTTCACTGTGTAAAACCCCACTTGCCTATTTTTACATTTGTTTTTTTGTGTTTGGAGGGTTATTCTTAAAAAAATGCATGGTGGACACTAATGCCAATGAGGTTTTATATTTTCTTCTAATAGTTTTGTATTTACAGATCTTACACTTAAGTCTTCTGCCCATTTGGCATTGATTTTTGTATGTAGTGCTACATAAAGACTTATTTACATTTTTCTGCAGGTGGGTATGCTGGTTTCCAAATGAAAAGCCAGTCATTCCTCTATGGTGTATACTTGGAAGTATTTTAAAGACCATCTGACCTTGAATGTGTAGATTTATTTCTGGGATCTCTGTTATGTTCCATTAGTCCACATGCTGGGTTAATGCTACTTGCAGTAGTTTGAATATAACATGTCCCTCATGTCTATCCAAATTCAATAGCACACTAATCAGTCATCCCCCATGAGCCAATGGGATTTATTGTTGAGATGTAAAGAAGGTTCCACTGAAAGCAGTGTATACAGATAATACAGTAAATCATGCTGCATTGTGCATAGGTGGGGAGAAAGTGCTCAACAAAACACAATATCCCTTCATAGTATAAACTCTGGGTCAATGAAGTATAGAAAGATATATGCTGATATAATAAGACTGTATGAGGCACGCCCACTGCCTGTATCACACTCAAGAGTGAGACACTGAAAGTTTCCTAAGTTCCTAAGATCAAGAAGAGGGCAAAGATGCCACCTCCACTGTTTGTTTTCAGCATAGCTCTAGAGATCCTAGCCATAGCAATTAAGCAAGAAAAACAAATTTAAGATTATTCAAGTGAAAAGGGAATGAAATTGTTTCTGTTTGCAAATGATATATAATGAAAACTATAAAATTCCACTAAGAGTATTAGATCTAAATATAAATCAGGATATAAAATTGCAGATATAAAATCAACATATATAACATAGTTACAGGGTTAGAGAGATGGCTTCATGATTAAGGTGCTTGCCTGAGAAGCCTAAGGACCCATGTTAGACTCTCCAGATCCCATGTTAGCCAGACACACAAAGGCAAGACAAGCGCAAGGTTGTTCATGCCCACTATGTGGACAAGTGTCTGGAGTTTGATTGCAGTAGCTGAGACCCTGATGTTCCAATCTCCCCCCCACCAAATCTCTCTCTCTCAAAAACAAAAAAAACTTTCAGGTATACATCCATCACAAAATATATACTGAAAAATTCAGAAAATAATTCAAGTTGCAATAGCATAGAAAATAATAAAACACTTAGGGATTAATTCAACAAAAAGGTGAAAAATCTGCACATTGAAAAATGTTGAAAGAAATTTCATAAGACATAGACAAATGGAAAGATCTCCTATGTTCATTGATTGAAAAATGTAATGTTAAAATGGCCATACTTCCTAAAGCAATTCTCAGATTCAATGCAATGTCTATCAAAATATCCCACATCTTTCACAGATAGACAAGCAAGTCTAAGATTCACAGTGCACCCCAAAAGATCCCAAAGAGCCAAAGAAATATTGAAATTTAAAAAATCTAATATTATACCTCAAAGAACTAGTAGTAAATAAACAGCCCAAAGTTAGAAGAAGCCACAACATGCCAAAAACCAGAGAAAGTCACCAAAAACCAATAGCTGAGTCTCCAGAAAGGTAAATAAAATTGATTTACTGCTAATAAAACTGAGAGAAAAAGAATAACCAAATATAATTACAAATTTAAAGGAGGTATTATAAATAATAGCATAGAAATATAAAAGATTGCAGGAGCCTGCTGGGGCCAACTATATACCAATGAACTAGATAATAAGTTACTAGAACCAGCATTTAATAATGGACACATTCTATTATCTGCTTTAAAAAGCATAAAACAACAGTACTCAGATGACCTATGACAAGAGTAGCAGTTACCACCTCGTCACTGGGACAATACACCCAACCATAAGCATCTTACAGAAGGAGAGAGCTTATTTCTAGTTTATAGTTTTGAGTGAGAAATTTTGGCATGGTGGGGAAAGCAAGTCTCAAGAGCAGATAGCCAGGCATCACTTCTCTCCACAGCAGCAGGAAAGAAGGAGAGCATGTGCTTGCTAGCACTGGCAACCAGTGGCAAACTATAAAATCCCAAGGCCTCTCTGGCTGAAGAGATGGCTTAGCAGTTAAGGCACTTGCCTACAAAGCCAAAGGAACCCAGGTTCAATTCCCCAGGACCCATGTTAGCCAGATGCACAAGGTGACACCTGTATCTGGAGTTTGCAGTGGCTAGAGGCCTTGGCATGCCCATTCTCAACCTCTCTCCCTCTCTGTCTCTCTCTGTCTCTCTCTCCCTCTACACCTCTCCCTCTTTTTCTTTGTCAAATAAACAAATAATAATAAAATATTTTTTAAAACTCCCAAGGCCTGTCCCCAGTGCCATACCTTCTCCAGCAAGGCTCCACCTCCCAAAGGCTCCATCAACTAGGGACAAGTGTGGGGCTTAATCACCAAAAACTGAAACAGGTCAATAACCAACAAGGAGATTGATCAGTAATCACCCCCCCCCCCAAGAGAAGCCCAAGGTTATATCATTTCACAGGTGAATTGTAACAAAGATTGAAATAGGAATCAGTTCTTAAACTCTTCCAAACAATTGCAGTGGGAGGAGTACTTCCAAACTGATTTTATGTGCAAATATTACCCAGATAAGAACAGATCCTCTTTTTCGCATGTCTTGTATGGTATGTGTGTGCATGTGTGTCGGTGCACGTGTGTGTGAGTGTGGAGTTTAGAAGTTGATGTTGGGTGTCTTCTTTGGTTGCTTTCCACCTTACTTATTGAGACAGGGTCTCTCTGGAACATGAGGTCACTGACTGGGCTACTCTAGCTACCCATCTTGCCCCAAGGATACCCTATCTTCATCTCCAAGCACGGGGGTTACAAGAGGTTGCCACGTCTATGCTGCTCCTGCACCGAGCGCTGTGGGTCTGAGCTCAGGTCCTCACACTTGCGTGGCAAGTGCTTTACCAACTGAGCCATCTCCCCGACCCCAGACGCCATTTATACTTTGACATTTATGCTATAACCTTCCCCTAGAACTATACTGCCTGCATCCCTTTGACTTGTGGGTATATGAGAGACAGAGAGACAGAACATGTGAGGGCAAGAAGACAACCCCAGGTGTCATTCCTCAAGAACACTGTCCACCTCTTGTGAGACAGTGTCACCTGTGAGGACAGGCTGCCTGGCCAGCGAGCCCCAGGGTTCTTTGGTCTCCATCTCCCCAGTGCTGGGGTCACAAGTGCATACCACCACATCCAGCATTTTTATGTAGGAACTGGGGATCGAATTCAGGTCTGCATGCTCCACAGCAAGCACCCCACCAGCTAAGCTCATTCCACAGCTCCCAGCACTTAAGTTTTGTCAGATGTGTTTCCATATTCATTTGTCTCAAGTTTATTTTAAATTTCCTTTTTAAAAATTTTTTCCTTTGGTTCATTCATTGTTCAGGAGTATCTTTTTTTTCATTTGACCTATTTATGAATTTTCCAGTGTTCTCTGTTTATTTCATAGCACTGTGTGTAGGAAGACATGTTAGTACAATCTTCTTCAACCTGACTTGCTTCATGGCTGAACACATACTTTCCCCTGGAGCATGCTCCTCGTGCCCTTGAGAACACTAAGACAAGGTGGCTAACAAACATAGGATGGAATGGCCCGTGCATGATGTTGAGTCCATGTGGTCTACAAGGTTGTGAAGACTGCTGGCCTCTGGTGCCCTTTTGTCAGGATGGCCTACCCACTGATGAACACAGGGTGGAGGAGCCCTCCTGTTGACACATTGCTGCCCATTCTTCCTTTGTTTCCATTAGCATTTGCTTTCTATATTACATGCTCAAATGTTTGGCCTATACGTTTAGAACTGCTGGTTTACTCTGAAGAATTGAGCCCAGGGTTGTGATGGGAATGTCTTTGTCGTCGGATGTAGGTGAGCCACTCCTGCTCTCTCTTGGCTACCATGTGCATGGAGCATCTTTTCCCATCCCTCTTCACTTTCAGCCTCTGTGTTTCCCTTAAAGCTACAGCTGCTCATGGACAGTGTGTTGTTGGATGTTTTTAAAAGCGTTCAGCTACTTTGTGTCTTGACTGAAGAAATCTAATCCATCTTACAGGGAAAGCCATTATTCACAGTAACATTCACCACTGCGGCTTTTTGTTTTCTGAATATTTGTGGATCCATTGTTCCTGTCTTGACGTCTTCCTTTGTGAGTTGATGGGTTTTATTCTGTGGTGATGTGCTTTGATTCCCTTACCTTTTATATCTACCACAGGTTTTCTTTGTAGAACTACAGCTTCCACAACATACTAGGGTAATCAGAGTGCTTTAAGCTGACAACACCATAACTTTAATCATGCAAAGCCCTCTCTTTTCCTTCTTAATCATACCTTTTATGTTATTGATGTCTCAACTTATGTGTCTTACATTGTGTATTCATAAATAAATTATTGTGATTATATTTATTTTGATATTTCTATCTTACAGCTTTTATACTAGGGCTAAAGTAATTGATGCACGTTACTAAAAAGAGTATCCTGTGCTTGATCATATATGTACCTGTGCCAAAAATATTTTACACTATCCTATGTCTTTGTGCTGCAAAGCCTCTCCCATCAACTTGAAGAACTCTCTTAGACATTTCTTGTGTTATGCAGCTATAGTAACTCCCTCAACTTTTGCTTCTCTAGGAACGTTCCCCTCTTTCTGAAGGACAGTTTTGCCATGCAAGTGTTCTTGGTTAGCAAGAATTTCTTCTCTCTCTCTTTCTTTCCTTTAATACTTTTGTTCTATCCTTCTTCTCTCTGGCTGACATGTTATCAGCTGAAAATCTTTTGATCATCTTACAGAGGTTCCCTTGTCTATGACAAGTCTCTTTTCTTGCTGCTCTCATAATTTCTTCTTTATCTTTGAATTTCAATAAAGACATAATCTCCTGAGCTGTTTCTATGAGGGCTTATGAGCTTTCCATGCATAGATAGCTAATTCCATCCTAAGAAATAGGAAGTTTTTAGCCATTACTTCATTAAATAAGTTTTTGTCCCTTCCTTCATCTACCTGTATCTTTTACTCTACCCTATCACTCCTTTGTTCCTGTTCTGGAATTCCCAAGATATGTATACTGGTTTACTTTATGTTATCCCACAAGGCCTGTGGCCTATTTTCATTCTTTTTTTCTGTTTTGTTACCCCCTGACTAGACGAGTCCAGCCAGCACATGGTCAAGTGAGGTGGCCTCTGCTTCTGAAGCTGTACTCTGCATCTCCACTCACCTTATTTTAGGCTGAAGTTCCAGAATTCTGTTCAGTTCTTTTGTTCATGACCTCTGTAGAGTAATTTTCTTGTTTGGTTCATGTGTCACTTTCTTGATTTCATTTTATCTACCCATGATCTCTCTCTTTCCTTTTATTCTGGTAAATGGGGGAAGTTGAGACAAAGTTTGCTTCATAGCCCAAGGTAGCTTCAGATTTACTATATAGTCCAGGTTATCCCTAAACTTACAATGTTCCTGTTTCAGTCTCTCAAGTGCCATGATTACAAGAATGTAGCAACACATTCGGCTATCTTTAATATCTCTTGTAGCTCATTGAACTTCCTTAAGGTATGAGTCTTATATTTTGTCAGGTCATCCACAGATATTCCTTTCTTTGGGGTCAGTTCCTGGACAGTTTTGCCTTGGTAGTGTCATTCTTTCCCTGATTTTCAGATTCCTTGAGTATTTCACTGCTTTAAAGAGTCACCGCCTCCCTATTTGCTACTTACATTGGAAGAGGAAATCCTTCACTAGTTAGCCCATCTGAAGACTAGAGAAGTCTCTCAGGCCTTTTCTTACCTTGTGCCTGCTCCACTCCCACTGTGTGGTCAACTTCGGATTACAATTCTTCTGTCCACCCCACAAAGTCAACACAGGTGCTCAGACCCTCCTGTTTGCCATGCCTTGTTCAGAGCCCGAAAGGGTTCCACACTGCATGTGTTGTAGTTACCTTCTCGTTGCTGAGCCAAACACCTGACCAGAAGCAGTTTATGGGATAAAAGGGTCCATTTCAGCCTCACAGTTTCCTTCATCATGATAAAAGAAAGGGGCTCACTTCATCCTACGTCCATCCAGGGCTCTAGCTGTCTCAAAACACACCTCCTCCAATTGGGGCACAGTGTGGTGGCATGAATCAGATGCCCCCATAAACTCTTGTGTTCTGAATACTTGGTCTCCAGCTGGTGGCACCTTTCTGGAGAAGGTGTGTTCTGAGCCAACTTGAGCTCTGGCTATTCTCTTGCACGCTCTGCTATAGATGTATGATGACGTGAGCCAGCTTTTTCTGCCTGATGGTGTTGCTTCCCCTGGAATCTGTAAGGCTCAAGTAAACCCCTTCCTCCCATAAGCTGCTTCTGGTCAGGTGTTTGACCAGCAATGAGAAGAGAACTGCAACAGTATGCTTGCTGCCCATCCATCAGTCAGACTGGCTCTTGGCATGTGTTTGTATGTGATTCACAGAGATGCTTGTGATACACAGGGGCTGTGCAGAGTGACCACCATACTTGAGGCAGGAATCTAGACTGGATGCAACATGCCTGGGTTACTTGGAGGGAAGCCCACAGCCGATAGTTCATGGGCAGCTTCACCTCCTGGTGCAGTCCATAGCCGATTACTAGAAACTACAGCCCCAGCTTGCATTCCACACATCCCTGCCTCCCAATTATTGAGCCTTGCAATATCACTGGTGGGGCAAGAAAAGAATAGCTGTCTTGGGCAGCTATAGAATCTACTTCTCTCCTGACACTGGGCTGTGATGTTGATGTGGGGCAATAATACGACCTCCTTCTCTAGAATGTGTGTGTCCTTGACGTTCTCCTCTGATGGGATGTGAGGACTCTCCTCAGGACTCTCACATGCCCACCCAGAACTCTCACCCACGCCAAGATGACCATGTCAGCATTTCCATGGTGTTGAGGATAGAACTTCCTATTTCACATTCTTGCTACTATAATCCTACTGAATTCTAAAAATAGCCTTTGGGCAGGCTCTCTCTGGGCTCCTCTGACATTTCCTAGTCCTTCTGCCATGACCCTTACTATAATGTAGTAAAAATAGCATCTTTCCAAGTGTTGATTTCATGAAGCATGTTTGCCCAGGAGATTGTGGCTAGTAGTCACTGTGGTAGTTTGAATGGTGTTCCCCCAATAGATTTAGGAGTTTCTTAAAGCTCGTAATTAGATCTCTAGCTGCCTTGTTAGAGGACGTGTACCATGGGTGGATCCTGGGGCCCAGACCTAAGGTGTATTGGGAGGGGGCAGATCTGATTTTCGGCCTAAACGCAAGCAGAGTGCTTGAGCTCTGTCTGTGGTTCCTGGAGTGAGCTTGCTCGCGGTGCTGGTGGTGGTTGTTCTCTGCTTGGAATAGGTAAAGGGAACCAGCTTCTTTTACCATCATGGAGCTTTCCCTTGAATCTGTAAGCTTTAGGAAGTCCTGTTCTTCCCATAAACTGTGTCTAGTTTAGAGGTTCACCTCAGCAATATGAAGCTGACTGTGACACTCACTCACTATGTTACATTATCCCCAACAGGCCTGACTCCCAGTGGATATAAATGGAAAGCTGACTTCTTTGTAAGTTGGTTGTTCAAATCCTTTGAGCTAAAGGAAAGTGTCTTTGTTTCCTTCCTTGTTGCTGTGACAAAATACTTGACAGAAGCAACTTTAAAAAGGAAGGTATATTTTAACTTATAGCTTGAGGGTGACAATCCAGGATACTCACACTGGAGTGACAACTCAGCTTATGCCCTGCTCGAACCTTCTGAGTCTAAAATTGCAAGAGACCATAAGAACCTGTACCAAACAGCACACAGTCTAGCTGGGCCCTGCCACTCAGAACTGTATGGAGAAGGAACTTTGAGTAAACCTAGCTCCACTTCCACAGGGCCACACAGCTCACACCCTTGAGATCCCTACTGAGAGCAAGAGGAGATGGAAACAGGTGACCCTTGGCAGTGGCCTGTGACTGAGGGCTATGAGATTATCACAGAGGAATGGCCCAGAAGCACTGATAAGTTGCAGAATGGCTATCATGACAGCGGGAAATGAATCATGACTGCACACACTGTATGTGGACATCCATGGTGGTTTCTAGCTAGCATGGAAGACAGCCCAAGGCTCCTCCAACAACTTTATTGACACCCATGAGCTGCACAAGGCACTGGTTTTGTGTCTCATCTATCCGGCAGTTTTGCATTCCAGAAAGTTCTGTGAGTTTAAAGCTGGAGAGTTAGAACCCACCCCTCTCCCCCACATGGTCTTCCTCAAAAGACACTGGCACACTGACACGCCGGGAAAAGCAGTCAAAGGCCAAAGTCTCATGTGAAAAGTTCTCAAGAGGGCCAGAGCAGAGGAGAACGATGTGGCGTCAGGACACTGGTGGGAAGCTCACAGTTTTCTTCTGTGCTAACTTAGCTCTGGCCCTGATATTGGATCATGGATTGGTATATTTACATAGTGCTCTGTTCTGGTGCTATGTGGTAGCTAACCTGCTTACTTTTTCTTTAGTAAAAAACCCTTGAAACATTCTGAAATGTGCTGTTTCATTTTTAGGAATGACCAAACACGCCCTTAAAGACTGAACTAATTTCCATACTCATCATTGGAGCATAGGGCTTTCTGTTCTCCACATTCTCACCAGAATTTGCTATCATCTGTCATTTTATAACATCTATTCTTACTAGGGTGAGGTGAGAGCATTTGCATCAGCAATTTCATTATTGGGTATATAGCCAAAAGAGATTAAATAAGTATGCCTAAGTGATTTTTATTCCTAAGTTCATTATAACAAAATTCACTATAGCCAACAAATGAAGATAGCCTACATGTCCATCAACTCATGAGTGGATACAGAAAATATGGTCTGTGTTTATCACAAAAAATATTTATCCATAAAAACGAAAAAGACCCCATCATTTGTGCAGTGGGGATCATTGTGTTAAGTAAAATAAGCCAGGCTCAGGAAAACAAACACTGCACAATCTCTCTATATGGAGCTTGAAAAAGTTGTTGTCACAGAAGATAAGAGTGGAATAGGGGTTGTCAGAGACTGGGGAGAGTTGGGGCAGGGATGGGGGAAGGTTGACCAGTAGTACTCATTTATGGTTAGATGGAAGCATGGAGGTCTGGCATGCTCCTGCACAGTGGGGTGTCTGTGGATTAGAAAAAAGCTCTCAAAAAGGATTTGAATGTTTTCACCAAGAAGAAGTGATCAGTGTCTGAGAAAACTAATGTTAATCTGTTTATAAGCATGATACAATTCAAATATGGATCATAACATCATGTATACCCCATAATATGTACCACTTTTACCCCTGAGTTAAAAGAAATTTAAACCTTAAAGTTTAAATTGTCTTTTTTTTTTCCTTTGGTGCTATGTGAAAGCAAATGTCAATGGGGATGGTGGTCAATGCCTGGGTGCATTTTTTCATATGATACAAACATTTCTTAATATATTTGTTTCCTTTTTTGCACTAATCCCTTAGAGTTATTCAGTTTACTGTTAATAAAAGATTATCAAAAGACCATTTATAACTCAGCATGGTAACAGATGGGGACTTAACCCATACATTTCTGGAAACTTGCTATGAAAAGTTATGTACCTGTGTATGTATGTACATCAAGACCAACTTGGAGCACGTGTAAACCTCAGGTTTTGTTTGGTTTAATGCTATAATCTCACTGAAAAAGAAAACACCTGCACAAAATAAAAATCTCAAAGAATGGGTCAATAGCCATTGAGATAGTGTTGGAACAGGTGCTATACACAGGTCTTTGATCTTGCAGGCCCTTTTAAAAGTGTCAGAGACAAAGTACCTGTCTGTGTCAAAGAGAAACTCCAAAAGCATTGTTTCCTACAGTAAGGGAGGGTTTGCCTTAATACAAACTTTGCTGTACGCCCTTCATAAAACACATTTGAAAGGATGAAAGCTGGGAGAGCAACGCACACAGTGCACAGCTCTGTGACTTCTACAGCCCAGGACGAGGCAGGGAAGGAATGGCAAACAGGCAAAGGGACTCCCAGGTACATCCTAGGAAGGAAGCTGAAACATAGACATCTGCCTACCATGATGCCATTGCAACAGCCAGACATGGCCTGTGATGCCACCCAGGAGTCAAAAGGTGGTTAGCTGGGCAGAGAGAGAAGGGCTAGTAAATAAATGACATCTGGATGATCTTAGGAGTTGCTATAAGGATGCTGAATATTTTTTCTCTATGTGTGCTGTGTCTGTGCACATAGGCATGTTTGTATATATGTGGGTGCACGTGTGTACATGTATGTGTAGGCCAGAGGTTGACATTAGGTGTCCTTGTCAAGAGCTGTCCACCTTGTTGACAGAGGCAGCATCCCAACTGAGCCCAGAGCTCACTGATTCAACTAGTCTATCTAGCTGCTTGACCAGAGATGTCCTGTCTCTGCCTTCCAAGCACTGGCATTACAGCCTGCCCACCACACTCATCCAACACTTATGTGGGTGCTGGGGATGCAAACTCAGGTCTTCACACGTACATGCAGACATTTTACTGACTCAACCACCTCACCAGCCTCCACCACACTCCCAGACATTTTTTCATATGCCTATTGTCCATGTGTGCTTTATCTTCTGAAAACTGTTCAATAATTTCATTTTCCATTTATTAATTAGATTGTTTGGTTTGTCATATAAGCAAGATAAGCCAGACTCATAAAAGTAAATACCACATTTTCTCTCAAATTTTACTTACACATATATACATAAAATCATGTGTGTGTGTATGCACACATGTGTTCATATATGATATGAGAAACAAGACTATCTGGGGAAGGAAAGAACCAACAGTAGGTGGGGAAAGCGAAGGTATGAGAGATGAATAAGGACAAAGTATATGATATTTCTGGGTGAAAAAATCTTTATAAAACCTATCACCACACAATGAGTGTATAGCAATGAATAACATATTCTTTTGGAAAACAGTTGTATTTTGTAAGACAAAATAAAAATCTCTAAGGGGAATGACATTGTGTTCTGTTTCCTGACTGATTTTATGGACGGTGGCTGTTCTCCTTCCTGCTGACCACCTCCAAGGCTGGGAATCGCTGCTTGGCCAAGCAGAGGTGGAATGTCCAGCTTCGCACAGTACATCGTACAGAAGTGCTCCGGCTTCGGGTGATTTTCATTCACTTGCTTTATGATGGTAGCCTTCAGCTTGTCATCTGAAAATCAAATGGCCACATGTAATGTGACTGGAGCTGCCTTGTGTTGTTTTGAGTGTCCAACTTTATAGTCTGGCCCCAACCCTGAGTGATCACCAGACTTCAACCAGCTTCAGCTCCTTTCTTTCTCATTCCTTGTTTCCTGCATAGTAGACCTTGCAAAGTTCTGCCCACTTTCCCAAGTTAGAGATATCCTATCCTACCTAAAGTAATCTCGAGCATTTCTTTTTCATCATAGAAACATGTTTGGAGCCTGAGATTCTGCCAGTGAGACTTGAGTTCAGGTGATAAGTAAGGTGAGAGTAAGATTCTGTTTAATTTGTTTGTTACCCAGTTTGTATCTTGTAAGTGCTTGAACTTCTATATCCCATAAGTGTTGTGAGCATCTTTTAGCTTATTATAATGCTCAGAGTGTCCCCAGTGATTCCTGTGCAATTAAAACAGAGCTTCCAGAACGGAGCCACGAAGTTCATATTGCTATGCCGGTAAACATCCAGTGGAACGTGGAACATTTGATTAAGGGCTGGGCCACAGATTGTCAAGCTTAGGGGCAAACATGTGAACACAAAAAAATACTTAGAGAACTCTGGAAAAAGGTCTTTCTTGTTCCTACAGGCTTACATAATTATTTCATGATCTTTAAAATATCGGAGTATAAATGGCCTGCAGGGTAAAGCAAATTGCTGTATTTTTGAATTAAATTCATATAGATAATGTGATGGTTAAATTCCATTGTCAAGTTGATCAGATCAGGAACCAGTAAGAGCTGCACCTTCTGGGATGACCTACGAGGCTGTTTCCAGGAAGGATTGATGGAGGAAGCAGACCTTCCCTCATGGGGAGCAGTCCTCATGGAGGTGGACTATATATATGTTAGGAATCTCTGAGAGAACTTCTGCCTGCCTGCTTTCACTCCTTACTAGTGCATGTATCTAGCCCATGGCTGCCATCCTTTATGAGCATTGCACCAAGTTTCTTCAGCCTTTCAACATGGCCCGGAGACCCGCAGCTCCGCAGGAATGCTCCGGGCCTTCGGTGCCACACTGGGACTGCCGCGGCGTCCAGGCTCATGGACTGAGCAGCTACGGCTTCTTCAGCGCTCAGGCCTGCAGATGGCTTGTTGGACTGCCTGTCCAGCCGAGTCCTCTAAGCCACTCTAACGAGTCTCCTTTATAAAACCCGCTCATCCTGTCAGCTCTGTTCCTCTAGAGAACCTTGAATGTTACAAACTGAGATAGATGGGTGATTGATTGATAAATAGATAATAGATGATACATGATAGATAGATAGATAGATAGATAGATAGATAGATAGATAGATAGATAGATAGATAGATAGATGATAGATAGACAGATGGACAGAAAAACAGATAGATGTGCTATTTGAAAACAGATGACACATAGTGACTCAGAATACAGTGTGACCTCAGTATAGCCAAGGTCAGTGGCCCTTTGCATGTGGTAAGCTGGACCCATCTATACTAAAGCTAAGCCACAATGGCAACAGAATCCTCCCAGTCTTCCCAAGCTTAGGTTTTCTAATCAAAAGTATCATTTGATTTAGCCCCAGTGTTTTCCTGAAGTCTTGCCTGAGCAGACCACTGCAGATGACCTTACACGCACAGTGCCTGTTAGTTTCTCAGTGTGGAAACTTGAGGCTGGGGAAGGGTCAATTCCAGACAGATCCTCTTGGCCCAAGTACTAGCACTGTTGTGAGCCATTTATGGTTCACTCTCCACGGCCCATTTCAAATGGATTGCCCATACACTTCAGTCAGAAGCAACCATACTTGGCTCCAGGGGCACCACTGCCTGTCTCTTTCCTCATTTTCAGATTATTATGCAACTGTCCACTGGATGTGCAGTGGTTTACAGTTTCTATTGCCAACTAGATTATGAGGGAAGATGGAACCTCTCCATTTTTATTTCTCCCAGCCAATAAGAAAGAAATCACTTCAAAAGGAAGTATTCCAGGAATTGGGAAGATTGCTCAGCAACTAAAAGCGTTTGTTTTAAATCCTGCCAGGCCAGGCTCAACCTCCCAGCCACCATGCAAAGTGAGACACAAAGGGGAACATGTTTCTGTGACCTCAATGCACCTACAAAATGAGGAAGAGCCAAGAGAATGTGGAAGCCACTAGACTGCGGCATGTGTAGCTAGACTGGGATGCATGCAGCCAGACTGGAACCCACACAGCTAGACTGGAGCCCACGCAGCTAGACTGGAGCCCACGCAGCTAGACGGGAGCCCACGCAGCTAGACGGGAGCCCACGCGGCTAGACGGGAGCACACGCAGCTAGACTGGAGCCCACACAGCCAGACTGGAGCCCACGCGGCCAGACGGGAGCACACGCGGCCAGACGGGAGCACACGCGGCCAGACGGGAGCACACGCGGCCAGACGGGAGCACACGCGGCCAGACGGGAGCACACGCGGCCAGACGGGAGCACACGCGGCCAGACGGGAGCACACGCGGCCAGACTGGAGCACACGCGGCCAGACGGGAGCACACGCGGCCAGACGGGAGCACACGCGGCCAGACGGGAGCACACGCGGCTAGACGGGAGCACACGCGGCTAGACGGGAGCACACGCAGCTAGACTGGAGCACACGCGACTAGACGGGAGCACACGCGGCTAGACTGGAGCACACGCAGCTGGACGGGAGCACACGCGGCTAGACTGGAGCACACGCGGCTAGACTGGAGCACACGCAGCTAGACTGGAGCACACGCGACTAGACGGGAGCACACGCGGCTAGACGGGAGCACACGCAGCTAGACGGGAGCACACGCAGCTAGACGGGAGCACACGCAGCTAGACTGCAGTGCATGCGGTAGCAAAATTACAGAGTCCCTTTCTCACAAAGATGAAAGTTGAGGACAAACATCCTGAGGTTCTTCTCTCACCTCCATATGTGCTGTGCCATGTGCACCCATACATACACATGCACATACACACACACATACACATACACAATTTTTCATGTTTAAGCAACCAGAAATATGTCACAGCCAGCATTAGAAGCCAGGCCTGCTTGTGGGCCATTCATGCTCCTGTCATCGAGGACCTCTGATACAGAATTGACTGCATATTTCGCTGTAAGCACTCACATCTACAACTGCCAGTCACAGCAAATACCATAGGCTGGTTTATACAGACATTTGAAACATCAAACTCCTGAAGAAAAGCAGGTCTGAGAACCTCCTAAGAGATGTGCGTGGTCAATGCTCCTCCACCCATGCTCAATGCTGCACATCATAGCCCTGCTGAACTCCGTGGCCTCTATTCACAGACACCACAATACCACCAGGTGTCCACAGGTGCCAGCAGAAACCACAATGTGCCATCAGATTCCTACCCAGGCCTTGAGACACCAGCTGTTGCAGTCAGGTTCGCATCGCTGGTAGAAATTGTGCAACCAAGAGCAGCTTGGGGGAAAAGGAGGTTTATTGTGACTTACAGGCTGGAGGGGAAGCTCCACAGCAGCAGGGGAACATGATGGCATGAGCAGAGGGTGGACATCCCTCCTGGCCAACATCGGGTAGAAATTAGCAACAGGAGAGTTTGCCAAACGCTGGCAAGGGGAAACTGGATATAACATCCATAACAATACATAACCATACATGGTCTCCCGAAGGTGCCAATTCCCAAATCTCCATCTGCTGGGAACCTCATTCGGAACACCTGAGTTTATGGGGGACACCTGGATCAAGCCACCACACCAGCAAAGCAACAGGATCCTTTCAGTGCTGTCAGGTACTACACAGCCAGCATGTGACACCAATATGACACCAACCGATGCTGTGAGACTCCAGCAACCATCATCACACAGCACCGGACACCATCAAATATCATCAGAGAATGACAGACACCTTCATCTGACACCAACAGATAGCACCATGCATCAAGAGATAGAATGAGACACCACTAGCTACCACAAGACACAAACAGATACCATGAGATGACATCACACAATATGAGACATCTTCAGATATCACCAGACGCCAACAGGTACTTTGATACACCTAGAGATACCAAGAGATAAAATGAGACACCAACATAGACCATGAGATGGCATTAGACGCCATGAGACATTAGGAAACGTCATCAGACATCACCATGTAAAGTAAGACACCATCTTATGTCAGAAGACACCCAGATACACTCAAGTTCCAACACAGCACCCCTAGGTTTGTGCTCAAGACCATACTGCGGCCCTAATCAAAAAGTTCCTTCTCATACAGCACCTCAGTTCCTTCTCCTTGATGGGTGGATACCTGACTACCCTCCCTGGTTCCCCTTCGAAGGCTGGTGGCAGCCACTGTGTGCATCACCAGTGGACAGCGGTGACCTTCCTTATAGAGCTACAGGCCAGCCTGCTATTCCAGAACACAGAGCTCGTGTTCACCCGAATGCATGCCTTGGGGCCTGCTGTCCTTCCTAACTGCTGTGTCATGGTTGTCGGCTGGACAGTGCTCTTGGGGTCCCCCAAATTGAAGGTGTTCTATTGTGAGGCTAATCCCACACTAGAGCAAGGCGCTTCACAAAGCCAGATTTCCACAAGCCACCAAGCGCTTCAGGAACTGACGCTCAGCCTTGCCTGGAGGTGTCTTATGAAAACACTGAGCAGCTTAGTGGGGCACTTAGTTTGTTAAAAGGCTCGCTTCTGCAGCCGTGTCTGCAATAAAAAAAAAAAAAAAAAAAAAAAAAAAAAGCATTCAATGTCTTGGGATTACAAGAGCAACAATTAAGGCTGGGCCTGAAAGCTGACCTCGCCCACAGAGGGCCTGTGTGCTCCTTCGCGGGCTGGAGAAACTATGTCAGACTTAGGTGCTGATTTTTACATAAGCCCTGAATTTCCCTTTAGCAAACAAAAGCTAAAGAAAAATTCCGGGCCTCCTTAGACAGGGCAGGAACACAAACAGGGGAGGTGGGGGAAGGGCCCATGATGAAAGCGGGTTTGGGGACGGACCCGCCGCTCACTCTGCACCAAGATCCCCCTGACCCCTTTCAGACTGAAAAGGAAAACACGGAGCTTTTCCACACAATCCCTTCGGTCAACTTAGCAAGGATGGCACTTTGGCGACTGCTTTCACACACTCCTGCTAGAGGCCAGACTTGAAAGTGTTCTTTAATGTCTTGAAAGCAGAAAGCAAATTGGAGAAATAGTTGAAGACACTTTGATGGGCCTGGGAGCTGCTCAGGGGCCTTTAAGGGCACAGCGCAGTGATGGGAAGAAAAGCCCTTTGTAGCTGGGCAGTTTCTCTAAGCTGAATGCTTAGAGTCCTCCCCACAGATCACAGGGAACATGGAAATCCATGCAAGGCTCGCCGGCCTCCCCATTCAGCCCGTTATTGACTGTACCCAGGCAGTCATCGGCAGGACCGGGAAGACCTCCTTGCTCCTGCCTGGTCAGGAAAGAGGAATATTTCTTCAGTTAGTTAATTGGGACTTTAGGAGGATTGTTTGCTCCCATTACCTTGTATGCTTTTCACACTCTTAAATTAAGCAAGACTTTTGGGATACAGAGGAGCAGGGTGGACACAACTGCCCGAGCTTCTGAATGTCTGGACCAGGTACAGTGCCAGAGAGGCTGCCCTCCCGCCAGCTGAGTTCCCACTGCTCACACCTCCCTGGCCTGGCAGCCCAGGTGTCCCTGCTGAGTATGGCACATGGGACCCACAGAAAGCCTGAGCTCAGGATTCCCCTTCTGGAAGACATGTGGAGAACTGACCTCCCGAGGTAGCGGGCCCATGAAGAAAGACTGAGGGAATCTAGACGGGAGCTGGTTTGGAGCCAGTCCAGGTCAGAGCTGGGCAACAGTTAATAAAGTCTGGGTTAATAATTTAGGGTTAGGTAGAATACACTATGATGTCATAGAATTTAAAGTGACAGAAGTGACTCACACCAATGTTTTCTTTGCATCTCCAAACTTGAGAGAATGAGTTCTTCCGGGGCGTACCCAGGGAGGGTGGTGGTGGCTAAGCGCTCTTTTGGGACAGCTACCTGAGATGCCAAGAGAAAGAGCAGCCTTGTGGACGGGCCCTGGCATTGAATCTACTGAGAAATGGTAGTTTTTGAAGACTTTTCATAAATAGGGAAAGTGAAAGTGAATTTCCAAATGTGTTTACAAGACCATCTTGGCAAGGGCTTCCCTCTGCCCCATGCAAATTCTGCTAAGTACCATGATAGTCACAGCGCCCCTCGGAAAGTCTAGAGGAAGTTCACCCGCACTGGCCAGAGGGAAGAAGACAGGTGAAGACCAGCAGGTCCAGTTACAAGGTGGTGGACAGGTGGGCGCCAGACCTGGTCAGCAGAAAGCTGAGACCCCCAGGCACCAGGGAGCCCAGGGAATCTGACAGGACATTGGTCTGCCTAGTTGTCCAAAGAAGACACAGGGGAATGCCCAGACTGAAGGGTAATGACGTGATTGGCAGGTGACTGGCATAGTACTCAGTACCTGACTGTGACCGCAGAGCAGGCAGTGAAACTGAGCCGGGAAGAGAGCTCAGTGGATAAAGTACTCACAGGCACAGACAATACCTGGCTCTGGATCCCCAGCACCCATGTAAATGTCAGGTGGGTGTGGCAGCTCACCTGTCATCCCAGCGTTCTGGAGGCAGAGACAGGGTATCTCTGGGGAGAGCTGGCGATGTTGACCAGTCAGTAGAGCTCTGGGTTTAAGTGAGAGACCTGTCTCAGTAAATGAGGTAGGAAGTGACTGGGAAAGACGCCGAAGTCAACCTCTGGCTTCCACATGCACACCCATATGCATGTGCACACATGCATAACACACACAATATAAATATAATACAAATATAAATAAATAAATAGTTAAAAAACAAAAAAAGAATAATAAAAAGTCGACATCACCCAGAGGTGACCACATTCACCCCCATTCAGTTGTCAGACCCAGGACCTTGCACATACTAGACCAGTTCTTGGTCACTTAGCCACATTCTCAGGCCTCCAGCTGGTCCTTGGTCTATGTTTTTTGGGTTTTTTTGTTAGTTTGTTTTGTTTTTCTTTTCTCAAGGTAGGGTCTCACTCCAGCCAGTCTGACCTGGAATTCACTATGGAGTCTCAGGGTGGCCTTGAATTCATGGCTATCATCCTACCTCTGCCTCCCCAGCGCTGGGATTAAAGGCATGCGCCACCACGCCCGGCTTGGTCTGTTTTTATGTAGAAGCTAAAGAAGGTTTACCGTCTGTGTGCACTTTTGTTCCATGCATATTTTCACTTTAAATCATATAATGAGCTTGTCAACAATGACTATTCTTTGGATGAAGGATGGAGGCATGCTTTGGAAAGCTGACTTTGAACATGAAGTGGCCATTGCATTCATGAGTTCACAGCAGCTGTTTTTACCTCACAACACTGTGTCCATTGCCATATCATCACAGATGAAGAAAGAGGGCCAAAAACAAAACAAAAAAGGGACATTGAAAAGAATGAGCAGTTAGATGGACTTTAGTAGAAAATGGGGACTAAAGAAAATGAGGAGGGATTATGATCAAAATATACTATGTACATGTATGAAAACTGTCAAGAAAAAAAGTTTGAACTATAAACACATAAGCCTTCCCACCCAAAGTAACAGCTTATGACAGAAATAAGAGATGTAGTATAAAGTACCAACAAGGAATTTCAGTCTTTCCCCACTTGTCCACCGAGTGACAGCCAGTTGCCTTACGTACTCCTGTGTTATTTCCGTGTTCGTAAAATGGCATGGCTAGAGAAGGCTAGCATTTAGAGTTCACTGAGCACTCTCCCCAGCAGCATGGAATATGTAAAGCAATCCTTGCAGCGGCCAGTATAGTCCACGTTCCTATTCTTACCTTACAGACCAGGCAAATGGGGCTGGGAAAATATAATGAACATAGCTAAAGTGACTCACTTGTTCACAGATAAAATGAGAATCCAGACTCAGGACCTGTGACTCTGATGTCGGTCAGCTCAGCGAGAGAGAGAGGGGTGGTTCCTCTTCACTGTACCCATGGCCCATGGTGTGCAAAGCCAGCTAGCCACCTCCTCATTGTTTCTCATTATGTCACGTACAGTTGTAACTGTATAAAGCCCAATTGTGCTCACTAACCTAAGTGACGATTCTACACTCTCCCATCTAGGAATTAGCTCATGAATGTGATTCATATTACAAAGTTTATTTTCCAAAAGTTTATACCAGTTACACACTAATTTTCTAAGTTCTGTCATTACATATTTTTACTTCTGGCAGTTTAATAAGCAGAATGCAATTATAGTAATAATTGTATATAATTCATTTTATGCTGGATTATTTTCTGTATATAACTCATGAATGTGTTTTGTAAGATGTGGCCCTGAATCTTGATGCTGCTGTAAATAGTATGACTTGGATCTTAGTCTCCAATTGTCCATTGCTGACAGATGGAACAGGGTGTCCTTGCTTGCTAAACTTAAGTTCCAGCATATTCTTTGTAGATTCTTTTGGTTTTGCTACAGAGGTGATTGTTATAGTCAGCTTCATGTTGCTGATATGAGCCTCCAAACTAACCACATTTATGGGAGGAAGGATTATTTGAACCTTACAGGGAAAGTCGCATAGTGGTGGAGGAAGCCCCTTTTCACAGGTCCACACCCAGAGAAATACCTCCACCAGCACCATAAGCAAGCTCACCCCAGGAACACCAGGCAGAACTCCAACACTCTGCATATCAGGCTGGAATTCAGATCCACCCCCCATACACCCTAGGGCTGGACCCTAGGCTCCACCCACAGTGACACTTCCTCCAGTAGGCAGCTGGAAATCCAGGAAGCTTTAATAACCTCCTGAACCTACTGGAGGACACCCATTCAAACTCCCACAGTGATCATGCCAGGCATGAAAATTATACCACCTGTACCCCAAATCCTGCTGATTTTTCTCTTTACTCATCTAGTTTCAACCTCAAGTTCAATGTTGAGTAGGAAGCGTGCTCTCACATCCACAAGGCTCTGAAAAGGAAGCATACAATCTCTCACCACCAGGGAGGAGCTAGCTGTGATTTCTCACAGACACTTAGACGCTGGATTTCTCACTGATGCCTTGATCCAATTTTAGATTCCTCATCAATATCCATTATCATCATTATTACTCAACTTTGCTTTGGTAGTTCTCTTCAAATCAATAAGAGAAGAAATAATGGAGACTGACAGAAAATAAGTGAGAGAAACAAGAAATTTCCAGGAGAGAGTGAGACCCTACATAAAAAAAAAAAAAAAGAAATTTCCAGGAGAAAAACAAATGGCCAGAAAATATGAGACACATTCAATCTGTCTAACTCTAACATAAATTCATGATAAGATAATAATGCAATAACATTCTGTCTAGTAAATAATCAGACATTGAAAATAATAGCATTCAATGATGCCAATGAAGTGAGAAAACTAGCTAGCAATGTTACTGGAACCAACTTTTGGAGGAAAAAATTTGCTAAGGGGAATTAAAGAAGTTCTAAGTCCCTTGGTACACACATTGGGCTTCATCAAAACTAACATCAGTTCCTGAAAGGTACTATGAGAAAAATAAAAATGCCAGCTGCCAACTAAGAAAGATGTGGAAGACATATCTGATGAAGTCTTGTGCCAAATGTCTGTAAAGAACCCTCACAATTTAATGATGAGATAAACTGTGATTCCCTAAAGAAGAGAGATGGATACAGGGTTTGACCAGACACTTCCCAAAGTGAATGTACAGATTGCACGTTAAGCCATGAAGAAATAAATGCTCATCACCATATCTCATTTGGAAACGGCAGGTCAACTTACACTGAGACATCACTCACTACCTACCCCCTGGAAGGACGGAAGTGCTGGGACATGGGATACTGAATGTGTTGCTCATCTAGAAAACAGCTCACTTGTATTTTCTTATGTGGAATGAAGCATACACTCACCTCAGCATCCCACTCCAAGGCAAAGAAATGTGAACCTGAGTAGGTGAAAGCTCACGTTAGCCCACTTTACTAGAGCCCAAACAAAGAACAAACCACATGCCCATCCACTGCAGCGTGGACAGATGACTTCCAGGGAGGACTCAGTGTAAATCCATGTCAGAGTTCAGAGGATCAACCTGCTTTCATACACGTAGGATGCCGAGGAAGCACAGGAGCTCCTGCTGATTGCATGAAGCTGGGCCCCCTGTGAGTCACTTACCAGGACAATGTAGAGGATGTGAACCGCGGGCACAGATGCCAGCTCATGGCTTCCAGGCGCTTTGGGAGGAGCAACAATTACTGCAAGAAGCATGAGCAATTCAGGGACACAATGGGAGTGTCGTGATCACTGTGGCTCCATGACTTGTCATGTAAGCTCATGTGACGGATACCAAAGGAGTGCACACTCCTGTGCATGAACCATCCTTCAATGAGCACAAACCAGGAAACAGAAGGCCAGGAGTCCAACAGTCAAACAGGAGCCACTTCCCTAGAGGTCCTTAACATTATACCTATACCCTGACACCCACTGTTGTGGACTGTGGTAAAGGACAAGCACTTTTCCAAGGTGGGAGACTTCAAAACTTTCTCCGCCATCATTATCACGTATGCCTTCATCTGCACAGAACTTAGGCAAAAAGAAGAGCTCAGAGGTGAGAATGGGGTGATGAATGGGAAACCACAGCCTATCTAGGAGGGGCCCTGGCCACAGCGGGCAGTGGGATTCGATTCCAGGTAAGCATGGGAGAAGGTAGAGAGCCCGTGTGACCTTCACTGTGCTCACTGACAGTGATCTCAAGCAGCGTCCCCACACTGGCCCCATCACAGCACTGAGGGGATGAAAGGTCATCACGTTGTCATCCTCAAGGGGAAATGAGAGCAGAGAAGCAGCCATGTCTCTAACAGAGCCACAGCTGTTAAAGTGCAAAGCCTATTTCCACCCTGAAAAGGTTCCTCAGAGTTTAGCCAAACTCTAAGGGTGGAGTGTCCCAGGTGTGTGTCTTTCCTCTGGAGGGTAAGGCCAGGGATGGATTGCCCCTTTCTGATCTTGTCCCAAACACACAGTTCTAGCAAATGGGTAAGTGCAGGACAGCAGGGTCTCGGACTTGTGGGGGTTTGTCAGTTCCAGCTTTACGAGGAGCATCAAGCTGTCACATGGGCTCCCACAGGAGAGCCTTCCACACTAAAGCCAGGGCAGTCTACTGCTGGGAAGACTTCAGGGATACAAGGACACTCCAGACCTCCATGAAGAACTCCAGACCATGCAGGGATGTGCCTGCTGACCACAGGGGGAAGGACTGGATGTCCAACCTGCTGAGCCATCTCCTCCTGGCAAGACTGGACCAGGACAGTGCATCCTTTGTAGCCTACAAGAAAGAGACCTCCACCCATCTCAGCTTTGTGGAATTTTTTTCTTTGTAGCAAAGTGTCCATATGAGCTTTTAAACTTGTTTTTAATAGTTCCAAAGGACCTACTGCTTTGGTGGATCATTTCAAGAAACAGCTTCTGAACAACAACCCAGCCTGACCCAGCCAGAGGGCAGGTGCTAGGGTTGTACTGGGAGCCACTCCTGACAGCGTTTCCTAGATGAAGACAGGCCAAGGAACAGCAGGCACCAGGGGACGGGTCAGTCTCAGACCTGGGACCAACACAGGCTTTGAGCCCAGCAGATGTGACTTGCTGACTCTTGAGGGGACAGGAGTTCCTGGGAGGAAAAGCCCAGGCTCACTGTGAGCAGGAGGGTAGGGCCCAGGCTGAGGCAGCCACAGTCTGCACAGGGCTCGCCGGTCCTTCTCTCTGCTTGCCAGGGACAGGTAGCTGGACAGCAATGGAGACAAGCGACTTCAGAGGAGAAAGCCCGGAGTGGCCCCTTCTGAGATCTGTTGGCTCATTGCTTTGGGCCTGTGTCAACCCAGTACCTTGTGACAGAAGTCCATGTCAGAGCAAAGACACGAGAGAGAGAGAGAGAGACAGACAGAGAGAAAGAGAGAGAGAGAGAGAGAGAGAGGGAGAGAGGGAGAGAGGGAGAGAGGGAGGGAGGGTGGGAGGGAGGGAGGGAGAGAGAGAGGGAGAAGAAAAGGCTAGAATCCTAGGATCTCCATCAAAAGCATACCCTGTGACCTAGAAGCTTCCCCCAGGCTCTGCTTCCTAAAGGTTCCACCACCTCCCAGTGGTGAAATGCTGGGAAATGGGTCTTCAAGACATGGTCTTCAGGGAAGGTTAGCATCCATATTGTAGCAGCACCAACTCCACACAGGGTCAGCATTACACACACAGCCAAGGTAGCCAGACGGGAAGCATCTGCCACAGAGCCAGGCAAGTGTTCGCTGCTACTTACACTCACAGGCACAAAACACACCCACGCACATTTACACTTAAACTCACTTTCATAGTCACCTACACATCGACACACTCACACCATCACATTGACACAGCTAGTCACTTAGAAGACAACCATCTTCCCCTCTCCTTCCTGGCCTCCACTTATGCTCACCAAGGCACAAATGGTCAGCAGAAAAGCCTATGGCCAGGGCACCACTTTCCCAAAACGGGAGAGGAGAGCAGCAGCCCTGACCTTTGCATTTCACAGTCATCATCAGGCTTTGCCCAGTGGCCACTTGATGCCTGCTTCTCTTTGTCTCCAGCCAAGTTAAGACCTACGGTTGGCAGGAGTGGGTTTTCCACTGTGACTGTGACTCTTCTTTTTTCTTTTTTTTTTTTTTTTGAGGTAGGGTCTCACTCTAGCTCAGGCTGACCTGGAATTCACCATGTGGTCTCAGGGTGGCCTTGAACTCATGACTATCCTACTACCTCTGCCTCCCAAGTGCTGGGATTAAAGGTGTGCACCACCATGCCTGGCTCGACTGTGATTCTTAACAGACCACTAGAGACAAATCCACAGGACAGGGCATCATCAGAACCAAATAAAATGACAAGGCTTCTGCAGCAAGCAGAGCATCTTGGGCACCTGACCCTAAGAACACCTCCTGGGAGGCCCTTCAACACCCTGCCCTGGTCCAGAGCAACCACTGGCCAGCGTGGCCTGTGAGGGATGCCGTGAAGAAAACCTTTCAAGTCCTCCATGGGCTAACATCTCCCCAGCTGTCTTTCACCAGCTCTGGCATGTCATCTTGCAGGGTCAGACCAAAGGAAGCGTTAATGCTCTCCTTCCATCATAGTTCTCTCTGAATGACAAACATAGGCAGACAGTCGTAAACACTGGCTGCACAGATTACCACAGGGTGTCTGGTCTCTCAGTGGAAAGGCTCATATTCCTGATGCTGCTGGGCCCAGGAAAGGGACAGTCCGTCTCTGTTCTGCCCTTGTAACAGCAGAATGGCACCTAGTGTCTTGTCCCTTTGCTTCTCCACGTCCAGGCGACAAGGCTAGAATAGACACTGGTCTTATCTCCTCTGAGAGGCATTACAAGTTCTACATCAGGAGAAGCAAGAGACAACAAGGCGGAGGAACCAGCCAGGTCCAAGGATGCTCTTTAGGAAGTAAGGTGAAGGGCTAGGCCCCGGCTCCCACAGCCACACCAGAAGGTTCTCAGCAGGGACGCCTGCCTTTCATCGAGGACTCGGTTGAACCCTGCAGGTGGAGCCTTTGTTGGAATGTCTGCTGAGACCCGGGGAGTGGGCGAGCCTGAGAGGGAACCACTTGAACCATCTCGTACCACGCCAGGGCATCTCCACCTCAAACGGTGTGCAGCGCTTCATTAATTAACGCTCCTAAAGTGCTCTGGGCTCCTCGGATGAAAGGGAACTTGCAAAGTGCAAGGTATTATTACCATTAAAATGATATTTAGTATTGGCAGGCAGGCCAGATGCTGAAGGCAGATAGGCCTCGATAAAAGATGGACCACAAAAGAAGAAAGGGGGTGAGGATGCTTCAGAGCACTGCTAACAGGCTCCCCGAAATTACCCCTCCCTCCCGTCACGACGATTTCAACAGAGATAGGATCTTAACTGCTTGGAGAACCAAAGGGTATTTCCACGGTGGTGTTTGAGGACCAGGAGCCTGGTACACAACAACGGGTTTGCAGTCTGGCTCCACCTCGCCTCGCCTTCTGAGCTAAGGTGGCCCCCTGCAAGCCAGGGGGCCAGGCTCCCAGGACCTGCACTCGGAGCTGATTCAACATGCTCGCGTGATACCGGGACCTGTGCGCTATGCTGCCGGCTAGTGTCTGAAGGTGACTCGACTGAGGAAAGGAAGGTGAAGAGTTAAAACAGTGTGTACAGCAGCTCAGCTGAGAAAATCCCCGGCTGTGCAGTCAAAGGCCCGCGCCCCGAGCTGCCAGCCACAGACAGAAGTGCCGGCAGAGCAAGTCCCAACACGCACGTCTTTATTAAATCTTTCTTTACAACACAGAAGTTAACTGTCTCCTGAAATATGTGGAGTGTTTAAACGTGCCACGGATGGCAAGAAGTGATTCTTTAAAGTCCCTCAGAAACGCAGCTCGGTTATCTATCTCTGCTCTGCATGTAGTCAAGGGGTAACCTGCTGTTTTGCCCCCACGGGATCCCCCCTGCCCACGCAAACGCATGGTCACACTTTGCAGAGGTCATCCAGTGGATTTCCCAGTTGGAAAGAAGGCCAGGGGAAAAGTGCCTTCACCATAGCACCAGCTAGTTGGCAGTAGAGCTGGGATAAAGTGGGGAGCATTTAGGGCACTGAAATTAAGGGGAGCCCCGGCCTGCCTTTGTGCAATGTTGAAATACTCGGGGCTGGGAATGCATCAAGACAGAGGTGTTTCCCTAGTACCAGGGGTCTAGGAGTTAGAAGCCGAGCTGGTGAGGGGCTTCTTGGTGCACGGGCTTCAGAGCACAAGGGTGGAAAGGTGAGGGGCTGGGAAGATGGTTCAGTGGAGGCAGGAGGGCCCGGTACGCCCAATCTCAGTATGGCTCATGCTCTCTTTCTCCCGCTAAATAAATTTAAAAAATTAAAAACAGTGAAAAGGTGAGGACTGTGGTGGTTTGAATATCTATGCCCCCCATAGGCTCACATATTTTTTTAACTGTGTTTATTTTATTTATTTATTTGAGAGTGACAGAAAGAGAAAGAGGCATAGAGAAAGAGAGAGAGAGAGAGAGAGAGAGAGAGAGAGGATGGGCACATCAGGGCCTCCAGCCACTGCAAACAAACTCCAGATGCATGTGCCCCCTTGTGCATCTGGCTTACGTGGGTCCTGGGGAATTGAGCCTCGAACCAGGGTCCTTAGACTTCACAGGCAAGTGCTAAGCCATCTCTCAAGCCCCAGCCTCAGTTATTTTTTTATTAAGATTAAGCTTCCCACTCAAGTCTCCAGCAAGCAGAGCTCTGCTGAAAGAGGTGTGTCACTGGGGGCAGATCTTGAGTCCAGCCCTACTGGGTGGGTTTAGAGCCAGCTTGAGCTCTGGCTGGTGCTGGCTGGCACTGGATTTTCTCTCTGCTGCAGATGTATGGAAGTGAGCCAGCCTCTTCTGCCATGGTGGAGCTTCCCGGAATCTGTAAGCCTGGCACCAACCCTTTCCTCCCATAGCTGCTTTTGGTTGGGTGCTTGTCCAGCAATGCAAAGGTAACTGCAGCAGGGACTGAGCCTACCTCTGGGAAAGCAGGGCACATGTATAGATGTGCATATGGGACAACTTTGCACGCTGTTCCTCAGGAATGCCATCCACCTCTGTGTGAGACAAGGTCTCTCACCAATCGGGCTACATAGACTGGCCTGACTGAACCTCCCAGCACTGGAATTGCAAGCATGCATGACCGCAGCCAGCGTTTTCACATAGATTCTGGATGCCAAACTCAGAACCTCATGCTGGCAAAGCAAGCGCTTTACTGACCAAACTATCTCCCCAACCCAAAACCCATCTTTGCCACGATCTCTTGCCTGGGAGGACAACATTCACCCATTGGCAAAGGCAGAGCCCTTGCAGCCTGGTCACCTCTTAAAGGTCCCACCTGTCGACACTGTCATGTTGAGGATTAAGTTTCCAAAAGGCAGGGATGTTAGGCCCATGTTCAGATCATCTTTGCAGTGTTAGAAACCTAAAAAGGGAACAGAGGAGAGACTGACTTGTCGGAGTGCCAACTGTAGGGACGTTCAGGCACAAGCATGTGGTGCAAGGGCTCCTGTGGTCTGGATCTCAGCCCTGCAGGGAAGGTGCTGTCCCACGGATGCTCCCCAAGAGGACACTGACTTCCCCTGGAGGGTGGAAACATGAACAAAACCTGCTGTCCCTGCACGCGCTGCCATTCCCAGGTCTGAAGCTTTCTTTGCTCCTGGGCCTTCTTCACGCCACTCCCGACACAGTCACACAAAAATTCATGCATCAGCATGCATACCCACATACACTCAGCTCTGCCTGCCTCTGACACCCTTGGAAATGAAACATCCATAGCCTTCTCTGTGCCCCAGACCGGGTCATTATAGACTGCTTGCCCACCTCTAACCCTTCACCCTGTGCAAACGGTGTGTTCATGTGTGTCTATGCCCACCACCAAGAGGGATCACACACACACTTCCAGCACTGGCACACCATAAATGTCCTAAATTGAACTAATGTAAAAAAATAAAAGCATTTCATGAAAAGTTCCCTTAAAAACTGTTTCAAGGAACTCTGGAAACAAGCGCACTTCTAGAGATGCTCTACAGATGCAGCGGAGAACACCTCATCTGCTCCTCGGCCCCCATCTTTGCTTGTCTAAAGGCAGAAGCTTGCTGGTTCTCATCTTCATGGGTTTCTTCCCAACACCCTAGATGTCACAAACACTAGTCATGATGTGTGTGAGTTGAGACTACGAACTAGCCATTGGCAGAAATGTTCATTGATCCCAACCTGATAGGATCTCCATCCATTTCATCTCGTTTAACAAGCTGCATATGGACTGCTTGCTCTCCTTTGGGGAAAGAAAGATGACGTGGCAAGTGTGTAAGAGTTACTGGTGAGCTCTGTCATGCAGAGGATCGATGCCCGGCTCTCTCTCTGCCACTCTGGCTACTGTGAAAGGCTTACTTTCATATCTGCGTTTGCATATTTGCTCCCTTCAAAGAGATGTCATTTGGGGATGTGCCCAGAATTCTGACACCTTTCATACAGGAGTCTCACTTTCCACCTCATCCACAATTGTGTTAGAAATACCAGTGATAATGTTTCTTCTGATTACTCTGGAAATCTCTCTCGCTCCTCTCTCTCTCTCTCTCTCTCTCTCTCTCTCTCTCTCTCTCTCCGTGTGTGTGTGTGTGTGTGTGTGTGTGTGCATAGTGCTCTTTATAGGATATCAATCCTACTTATCTGAGGTGAGATTTCAACTCTATTTGCCAAAAGTGATTTCAATCTTTTTGAACAACTTGATATTTTTTAGAATTTTATTTTCATTTATTTATTTATTTGAGAGGGAAGGGACAGAGTGAGGCCGAGAGAGAAAGAGAGAGAGCGAGAGAATGGGTGCTCCACTGCAAACAAACTCCAGATGCATATACGTCTGGCGTATGGGGGTTCCGGAGAGACGAATGGTCATTAGGCTTCGCAGGCAAATGCCTTAACTTCCAAGCCATCTCTCCAGCCCTTGAACGGGCTGATTTTTACACATGCTTGGTCTCTAGTTGCCAGTGAGCTTTCCAGTAACTGTTTGGCATTCCTTCACTGTTCACAGGCTCCCCTCTGGGCTAGGACCTACAGCTGAGCCCACACACTGGGCTACACTGAACCCCAGGTTCAAGGCCAGAGCTGATCTTACTTCAGACAGTACCTAGAACCTAGACCTGAATATGGAGTATTTACTGCTAAAGGAGTTTAGACACTGCTTTATTTTTCTCTTGCAAATCAATATTGTTGAAAATATATGTAACTAAGATAAAACCTAGTCATATCAGGTGTGTGTGTGTGTGTGTGTGTGTGTGTGTGTGTGTGTGTGTGCGCAGGTGTCATGAAAGTTAGAGAACAACCTCAGGTATCATTCTTAATATGCCACCCACCTTTTTTTCTAGTTTTTTAATGACATTTTCAAATACAATTTGTGTTTGTCTTTTCCCATTCTTTCTTCTACCCCTTTCTCCTTCTTCCTTCCAATTCCCTTCCTTTCCCCCTGCAGTTTTCTTCCTTCTGGTTGCATGTCAAGCGTATCTTTTTGTCCATCCCATCCTTCAAGCTACCTTCCACCTATTTTGAGATGGGGGATCTCACTGGTCTGCAGTTCTCTAAGCAGGCTAGACCGGCTGACCAGTGAGCCCCCGAGACGTGGCTGTGCCAGCCCGCCAGCCTGGGATAATAAGCGCACCAGCAAATCTAACTTTTCCTAGACACAGAGTCAGGGGGGTGAGGTCAGGCCTGCATGTTCGCACAGCAAGCGCCTTACTGAGGCAGCTACCTCCCCTGCCCGACGCCAGGTGCACTTCCACATATGGGGTGCTGTGTAATGTCCTTGGTGTGGCGTAGTAGACACAGTACCCTCTTTTCGAGCTATTGCCAACATCCTCTGAGCCCAGGGCCCCTCTTGCACCCAGGCTGGCTCCCCATCTCACACAGCAGGGGTGACATGGTCCAGTGCTGATGTCCATTGGCCTTAGGGTCCCAGTCATCTCTGAGGGCTTTTCTGTTGGTCTATTGTGTTGTCACTCTGGGAGCTTTGTGACAAACCCATGTGTTCTCTCTTCTAGCAGCTCATATCAGAAAATGTCATGCGAGATGTACATGTGCATTTTCCACTATTCATTCCATACATTTCCTGAAGAATTTTACCCTTACGATAGCCTGCCCCTCAGCCTGAACACCTGGAAACCCCATCCTCTTCTGGGCCAGGTGTGTTTGAGCATAAAATTACCAGGGAAGACCCTATAGCCACCTTCACTGGTGTGGGGGTGGCTTTGGAGCTGTAGATGATTTTCTCTGGGTTCTGGGCACTTCTCTAGGCCAGGCTTGCACTGTGCACCTAAGACTGCATGCTGAAGTCTGCATCCTGGTATGTTGGGGACATGTCAGTTGGCTTTAAAGGCTGAGAGGCAATGCATGCATGCTTTGATCAACTCAAGGATAAGGTCAAGTATTTTGAGATCTCTTAAAAGAAAAACAAATG
The DNA here is from genome assembly GCF_020740685.1 of Jaculus jaculus. Classification (NCBI taxonomy): domain Eukaryota; kingdom Metazoa; phylum Chordata; class Mammalia; order Rodentia; family Dipodidae; genus Jaculus; species Jaculus jaculus. The sequence continues at coordinate 112,573,510 of NC_059111.1, read as the reverse complement.
TTCCCATCTTCTTATTTCCACTGCCTCTGGGTGACATTGGGTGATTGCTCACATGGTTTGCTTTGTAGGCTGCCTTCCCAGAATATCTGAGCTCTCAGTGGCATGGCTTGCAAGCTGAGCCACCTCCCGGCCTCCCCATGCAGCGGGCACAGCAGAGATGCACTCCAAATACACACAAATGGACCTCTTGGCCCAGGAAATGACAATGTCAGCAGTGGCAGCAGCATCTTTGGTAACGCAGGACAATGATACAAACAAGGATGGAGACTGAAAGCACAGTGTCCTTGGGGCCTCCCAGCCTGCTCTGGACTACCCTGCCGGGTTAATGTCCATTTCCTCCTTTTAATGGTTTTCCATCTTGACGGCCTTTCTCACTGGTCTATTTGGAGGACTGTTTCCCGTATGCCAGATGTCTCACTATGTCTCGGGTAATTATAACTATTTGAGGAATTTCAAGAAAATGCCAGCTCATTAGTGACTGAGAGTACTTGACATTCTCTCTCTGATAAAAACTGGTTTGTTGAAGGGTTTAAAATTCATGCAACACATGGCATGAAGCAGGATCCAATCTGAAGGAATCGAAATGTGAGTGACCAAGATCTGAGCAATGGAGACACAACCACAGAAAATGGCATTTTCTAGTGAATTAGATGTCTCCATTACATGTTGCTAGACCAAGTATCTGACAGGAAGCAGCTTGAGGAAGGAGAGTTTGTTTTGGCTCTGGCTTCAAGGGTACCCATTCCATCAGTTCTGGAAGGCATGGCTGCAGGAGCAGGAGGCCGACTGATCACATGGCAGCCACAGCCAGGAAGTGGAAAGTGGACAGGAAATAGGGACAGGCTATAGGACCCCAAGGCCAGCCCCCTGTGACTACTTCCTCCACCACCTTCCCAAACAGCACCACTAGCTGAGGACCAAGTGTTCACACTGTTGAGTCTATGGAGACATTTCTCATTCACACCACAATTTCCATGCACTATGACCACAGTCTTATGAGACATATTTGAAAGACATTCAAGTGATACCTGGATTCATACAACTATAAAGCAGGAAAATAAAGCCTGGATTGAATGGAAATCTTAGAGAAAATTGCTCTAACTAGATAATCCTGATATTGACTCAACAATTACCAGAAAAGACCCCTTTTTTCCCTCTGCTTGCCACTATTCAGGAAGCAAGACTCAGAAAATGACCTTGGCTGTTGAAAATATCATGGCGTGGCTCAAGGTCATTGCTCCCAGGCTCCATGTGCACTACCTATGACTCTAGGGATTATTTGAAATGAGAACTCCAGGAAAGCAAGTAACAATTTCTTTTATTTTCACTTGCTTACTCTTTAATTTTAAGATGGAATGTGTCAGAATTGATAATATGATGCACGAAAGTGTACTCAGTAGATGGATGGACTTAAAGGGGAAATTTGGAATGGGATAAAATAAAAAGTCTAGTATCTACCCTTTCCTTAGCAATAACCTTCTCCACCAAAGATACCATCTATCTCTTACATCACATCTTCCAAAAGGAAATGCTAATGTCAGTAACTATTTAAATCCTGCCACACAATTGCTGGTCCCTTAACCACAATCCAGGCATGAGAGGTGGTCAAGGCCAATGGTACAAAGCCAGCCTTCCCAGGTTCAGGTCTAGCTCCACCACTTTCCAGTCTGTAATCCTGGTGATATTTTCAGAGCTTTTCTAAAGCTCATTTTCCATGTCTGTAGAGGGGGGTTAGCGGAAATCCATACACAGGTTCTGCTGACACTCCAGTGACACTCTGACCGTGTGCTGTGTAAGTATCAACCCCCTTCATGACTGCTGCTGTCTATGTGCTTGTGGTCTGGGAAGGTTTTTCCACAAAGGCGACACAGAATTCAAAGGTCACCATCTCCCGAGATGGACATCCAGCTGACTGAACAATACATGAAGGGCTAAGGACTTGCATCACTCTGAGGGGAGGCAGGATTTTTCATTGATCTGTGCTTCATGTTAGTGTGCTGAGTTGACATAGAAGGTATGTACTTGCAAGAAACTCTGCTCAGCATGTCGGTCATGGTCTCCCACTGGAAGGTCATGTTTTCCCACTGAGAGACCATTGAAAGGTGTGGGATACTCTTTTTGTAGTCCTGACATGCTGATCCAACCCTGGAAAATCAATGAGGGAAAGAGATTGCAGCCAGATCAGTATCAATTTTTGAAATAAAATATGTTCAACCGAACTGTAGCTGACACGCAAACTTAGGAGAGCCAGCAATAAAATCAATGATGGGCAGAGACTTGGTGACGTCTCACGTGGGCTGCATGCCTGACGGCACACCTACAGTCCAGCTGGAAGGAACATCAAAGCCCTGTCGTAGACCACCTGCCAACTGCTGTGGTCAGGAAGCCTAGTGTATCCCAATGCCCAAACAGACAAAAACCTGAGGACTTTCAGCTGGATGAGGAAGTCAAGGAGCCAAGGCTTCAATACAGACTGCATCATGGAAGCCTGCTTAGACCATGTACAGCCCTGCTCTCACTTAAACATTCACCTAAACCTGTGAAGTGAGACCACTGCCTCGACTAGACTGACATTCTGCATACCAAGCACCACCCCAAATGCCTTAAGTAGGCAATGAGCAGCCAGGATGATCCAAGGAGAAACAAACAGGTAAGAGGACATGGGAGCCCTTCACAGTCCACAGGACTTGCTGGCATATTCACAAAGGTGTTGTGAATTTGTGTTCAGAATGGTCTGATGAGATGGAAGTTTTGTTCTGTTGTACAAGTCAGAAAATAGAAATGCATGATTAACGTCAAAAACAACGAAAGGGCCTAACCCCATGCAGTGAGACAGCAGCTCAGTTCCAAGACTAACTCCAAATTCCAACCCACTTCCATCAGGTAAAACAGCTTTAGCAACAAGAATGGCTGAAGGGGATGGCAACAGGCCACCTACGTGGAATGGAGAGCCCCATCAGTGTTCTCCAAATTGCAAAGGTACATTTGGGCAGCTCCCAGAGGAAGAGCTAGAGCTATGGGGGAAAAATGAAAGATGACCAATGTTGGCCCAGTGTAAGGAAATGCAGCATAACCGAGCTGGGCAAACTGCAGTGGCTACTTTTCCAGGTAGTCCACACCCAACAAAAGAGGTGGAGACAGAAATGGTTGCTGATTGAAATTGTGATAGAGGTTACTTGCATCACATGCTATCAGGGATTGCTTGACTTCCAATGTCCTCGAAACTCTGTTGGTTTTGTCCCAAATTCTGCAGACTGTAAGGGACAGGGTCCCTTTCCCTTTCAAATCATCCTGTAGCCAGTCAGCACATGGCCTAGAACACACTGGGGATACAGTCATTTTCATTGGAATTTGTGAATCAATTGGACGCTAGTAGATGAGACATTTTTACCCCCAGAACTGTTCGTGCATTGGCAAAGGAAGTGATTTTGGTAGTCTTTGTCCAGGCTTTCAAAAGTAGTAATGCAACATTTCTGTTTTAGTCATTTTCCCCACTCTTGTGACCAAAAACCTGACAAGAAACAACTTAAGGGAGAAAGGATGATTTTGGCTCACAGCTTGGGAAGGGGCACAGTCTACCATGGCAGAGAAGGCAGGGCACAGGAGTGGAAGACAGCAGATCACCTCCAGTGACTCACTTCCTCCGGCAAGGATCCACTTCGTAAAGGTTCCACACCCTTCCAAAACAATGTACCAGCCGGGGACCAGGTGTTCAAAGGCATGAACATTTGGGGGACACTTAACATTCAAACCACGATAGTATATTAAGGCCTTTAGACCACATTCTCAAGACTGACTCTCCATCAGAAAACCTGTCACTGGAGTTAGCCATTGTCACATTTTATTATAATCTCAGCTGGTCTCACTTTAAGCTCTCTTTCCCAGGGAGCCTGTAGAAATAAATCAGAATTCTGCAGGAACACTGCCCAAGATAGACAGACTTGAGTGGCGAAGGGCAGGAGAGAAGCCATGGGTTTGCCCTGTATGTGTCTAGTTTGGGATCCTAAGACATGGGCAGGGGCAAGGGTTGGTTCATGATGGGGCCCGAGCATTGTGCCCAAGGTGAGCGCTCCCATATTTAACCCTCCTGCCCAGCATGTGCACACAAGGCCGCACGGTCCTCTTTTATACCCTTCCTCCCTGGTGCCTGGAGAGGGCAGAGAGCCAGGGAACTGCGAGCATGGAGAGCTATGGCCTCACTGAGGTGGCAGACCAGCACGTGAGAGGAGGAAGAAGTGATGTGTTTCACTTTACTCACATCTGACTGAGTTTTCTCCAGAGGTCCTGGAGGAGGCAGACCAGCTCCTATAATCATGTTAAAAATGTTAAAATGCTGTCGTGAGACATGCTTACTGACCACCAGAGGGACTGAGTCCCAAGCTCTGGAGGGTCCTGTGAGCCTGCTTGTCCTCTCATCATCGTCTTTACTGACGGAGATGTTCATTCCCCTTCACAGAGGAGAAGGTTCCAGAATCCTTAAGATGGGGATGTGGGGACGCACAGACAGTGAGCAGGGACGCTTTGTGCAGGTGAGACCCAGCCAGGGCATAAACATTCCTGGAAAACAAAGAAAGGCTAAATGGGTGTGAGGGGTCAGCTGCGTGTCCTACACCCTATCTGATTTGAAGACATCGAGTGAGAATCTATTGTATTTGCATGCCATCTGCTCTCCTGGGGTCTGTCTTGTGGGCCGGTGAGGAACACTTCTATGAAGGAGATGCATGGGATGGGCAAACACTGTCGTTACCAGGACATCGACTGTGACAGAGGTGCCCGGACAGCACAAGAACTATGCACTCAGGGCGTGGGGATATCACTCTGACTCAGACAGCGAGACTGTGCCTGAGTTGGTGATAAGATGGGAACTGTCCCAATCGCCCCATGGGAAGTTGAACATGCACAGTAGCTACTTGTAGGGATTCTCCATGGATGTTAGGAAGTCTGCTTGAAGGAACTGGCTTGTCCAGAAGCCGTGGGAAGTGGGAAGCTGGGACCTGCAGAGAGCGCAGGCAGCCATTCTGAGGCACAGGAGCTTTTCTTCCAGGAACCTCAGCTTTGTTTTCAAGGCCTCAAGCTACTGGATTGAGGCCCAGACACTTCAGGGAGAGACGTCTGCTCTACTTAGAGTCAACCAGCTGTAGGTGTTAACTGCACCTCGTCAGAGCAACTCCTAGACTAGAGTTTGATGAAATCTCTGAAAATGAGCCTGGCCAAACCGGCTTATGAAACTAGCCCACAGAAGCGCTAGAGGTGAGAGAAAGCACCCGGGGCTGCAGAGTGAAGGAGTGTCTCTCTCACACACACACACGCCAGAAGGTTCTAGATGTAGGAGTCCATGTCAGTGAGGGGCTGCAGAGTGAAGGAGTGTCTCTCTCTCACACACACACACGCCAGAAGGTTCTAGATGTAGGAGTCCATGTCAGTGAGGGGCTGCAGAGTGAAGGAGTGTCTCTCTCACACACACACACACGCCAGAAGGTTCTAGATGTAGGAGTCCATGTCAGTGAGGGGCTGCAGAGTGAAGGAGTGCCTTATACACACACATCAGAAGGTTCTAGATGTAGGAATCCATGTCAGCAAGGCCACCCATCAGCCTTGGGAACTAAATAACATCGTCACATTCCACAGACGGAAGCAGCATCCTGAAGAAATGCTCTCCGTTCTCAGTTTTGCTCTTGGGAATAGAACCCGAATAGTCTAAAGGCAGCCGCCACCGCCCACGCTGTCGCCTGCTGCCATGCGGCGTCCAGCTGGAGAGAAGAGAAGTGAGCAAGGCAGAGCTTCTCCATCCCCATCCCAGGCACAGGTCTTCCCTGTCCTCAGGGCACTCAATGACGGGAGACAAAGAAAGGGGAGACTGAGGGGTGGGAAGAATGCCAATGCAGACAGACAAGGTTTGATACCCCTTCATCTGGTGGTGGTACAAAGAGACCAGACTCCAGGACCTAAAGGGCACAGGGTGAGGGGGAAGCGGGGTTGGAGGAGATGAGCTGAAAAGCCGGCCTGGGAGAAGGTGTGTGGCATGGATCTCGGGTGTTCTTTAGACCATGTCAGAGACAAGGAGGCTGGTCAAGGAGAGGACATCACAACAGGAGGAGATGCTAGGGACTGAGGCTGAACATGTAGTAATTTTACTAGAAAGTGCCAAGCAAAGGAACCAGCTCCTTACCTGCAGACAGAGATGAGGTAGAGGCCCATGCAACAACGCTCCAAGGAGAAGGCCAGTGTGGTGGGAAGTGGTCCTGGGTCCAAGGAAGGACACACAGGGCCGGAACTAGCAGACTTACACTGCCACTCATATACAGCTTCTGTCCTGGGTGGGGCTTGAGCCTTCAAGAAAAGAAATGAGTGACCACTGCAGAGGGGACAATGACAGAACTGCTGATGAACACATCTGTCCATTGCACCATGAAGGTCATGATTTCCACCCCAGGACTGAAATGAGGATGTGCCAGCCATCCTGAAAACATGGATTAATTTCATTTAATTTGAAAGGCTATACTGGCATGACCCTTCTATAATGACCCTGGTAAATATGTGAAGAATTTCAATGTGCAGAATGCCTCTCTCTGTGTATCTTAAAAAATTAAAAAAAAAAAAAACTTACTAGGGCTGGGATGCAACTGTGAGGTAGAAAAGATCATGCATCAGGTGAGAGGCCCTGAGTTCAATCCCCAGAGCCATAAAAAAAATAGATAACTTTCTGCACACATATAGCTTGTTAGTTACTCATCGAAGGAATGAGATGGGGTCGCTGTCACAGAGGCTGGTGGTCATGGTGAGACCATCACCAGGCAGAGTAGGAGCTGCTTTCTGAGGTATTTATGCAGATCAGTAGGGAAATGTGCTCAGAGCTGGGAAGGCCCCTTTTTCAGAGAACTCTGAGGATGGCATCATTTTCCGGAAGTCAACACTTGAATCACAAAATAGCATTGAAAATGGAATCTTTCTGGCTGAACCTGTTCCGTGAGGACTCGCAGGGATGCATGTGAGCTCTACTGCAGAGTGTGCCCAGTGAAGACACAGTCACATCGTGAGGCGCAGCACACAGTCCCCTCTTCTCCCCCGGAAAACGCCCTCACAATTATTTGTTCTTGAATCCTTCCAGAGCCGGAAGACTCCATTCGATGGCAGGACGTTCTCATGGAAAATCCTTAACCAATGGCCACGGTGAAGGCCAGGCCTTGCCGTGCTGGAAGAAAACAGGACATTCTACCCATGAGGCAGAGCACAACAGTTATGAAGCCAACACACATCTCACCATGGGGCTCACACATTTCCCAGCATGGAGCCAACCACGTGCCACCATGGAGCCAGCACACATCTCTCCATGGAGTCCTCACATATCTCACCACGGAGTATCACATAGGCCACCACCCTACGGGGACATCAGGCTTTTCCATGCTGGTTCAAGTTGGGGTTCCCTGCCTCTGCTCCTGCTCTCTCACAGTCAAGCCCACAGTGTGTGTGCGTTCTGTCCTCTCCTGCCCTTCTTATTCCCATACCGAGCTCGTCTCTGGCCAGGTCAGGCTACCCCTGACCCATGATGGTCCAGAGTTTATAGAGTTACCACTGCCACTCTGCTGGACCCAGTGATTAAAAGTCAAAGATTCCCCCTAAAAATGTTCCCCAGAAGGTCATTCACATGAGAGCTGACCTTACCCCAATAACTGCCTGGATCCTGACCTGAGGGGAAGCAGAGGTGCTGAGGTCACTGGGGATGGGCAGGGCTGTAGTCTCAGAAGGTGGCAGGCCCACCCCCCTCCCCGCCCCCCGAGGGAAGAGCACATGGCTCCGAGGCAGAGGAGACTGCATGCTAGCAGAGAGGCCTGCTTCTTCCTCTTCAACCCCCACAACAGTCACCCATGGGAGCTCTTCCCCTTCCAACCTAGCCTGCTGTAGTGACCCCAGGGAAAGTACAAACAGGAGGATGGGCTGGAAGGAAGCAGACCTCCAGGGAATGGCCTCTGGTATCGACACAGTGGACACACGGCCTGGATCCTGAGTGATGAGGTCCGAATCGGTGCCCGCTGGAACCAGGCTGGCCCAGCATGTGTGCAGGTGCGCACAGTATGGGAAGCACAGGCCACGGGGTCGGGCCCTCCCTCTGGTGCCTTACTGCTCGGGTGGGTTGTCATCGGGCCTAGGGGAACTTCAGCCAGAGAAGCAGTGTTGCAGCTGCGCAGGTGTCGGAGAGTGCCTGGGAAAAGTGACAGCCTGAGAACTTTGGGCCCTGACTGTAGTGCCTGGTGGGAAGTCCACAGAGAGCTGTGGAGAGTTTCCATGGTGCCCTGATGGGCCAAGATGCAGTGAGGGATGGAGGGAGTTTGGATCACTGAACAGGAGGTGAGAAACAGAGCTTCAGCCCCAGCTGGGGATGTCCTTATGTAGACTTACCCCTGAGCCTCAGCTCCAGCTTTTACAACAGAGCCTCAAACATCGCCCCCCGAAAAGTGTCAGATCTTTCCTGCCGACCTGGTGGGATACACAGGGCATTATTCCCATTCTATCATTTTTATAAGAAACTCCATTTTTCTTGGTTAAGATATTTGAAAGTATAAAAAGGACATCTCTAATTTGCTGCCAATCATAGGACCTTGGGCAAGAAGTCTCTTTAGTGACATTCTCTATAGTGACTTGCTATTGAGGGAGAAGGACAGACCGGGGGATGTCTTTCTACAGCGCTGCGAGTGAGGGGCCAAAGAGTAAAGAAAGCCCAGGCCTGGGGCACCCTTCCTGAGATGTGCCTTGGGACTGACTTTGCTCCTCTCCTGGGAACACTGGCTGTATGAGCAGACACCACTGTGGAACCCCCTAATCCCAGCTGCTCTCTGGGGTGTTCAGAGCCTGCCCTGATGCTCTGACTGAGAGTAGCACTCCTGGCCATTCTGCCCTGACCTCATGGTCACCAGTCCAGTGTGCACAATGACTTTGTCCTCAGCCACTACTGGGAGTCTCATTTGGTGAGTTGTCACCTTGATCTGACCCAGTGACCAGAGCCAAGTGTCTGCATTGGCAGGCATCTCCAGTAAGCTTAGTAGATGTCAGTTGGCATGGGTGTGCTTTCTCCATTTCCTTGAGTCAGCTCAGGCATCATTAAAAGATCCCAAAGCAGCATGCTAGTGGCCCTTCCACCACTAAGTAAGAAAAAAGCAACAAGCAGGAATGTTCCCGGTGGCACTCCCAAAATACTGCCCCACTGACCTACCTCTCCCGCTCCAATTTGTCACCAAAAGAGAGAGCTCGTAAAGAGAAGTGGAACCCAAATCCCTCTGTATCCAACATCAATCAGCGTCTTGAATTCACATGGCTGTATTATTAATTAATTAAGCTCCGCACAAGCCTTGTCTTGAAGCTTGCCCTGCTGCCAGGCGTTATTCTCTGCCATCCATCCCAGAGGCCATGAAGGGAAAGAATTTCCCAGCAGGAAAATCCTGTCCAAGGCAAGACAGCACTGGGGCCCCGAATCCTGGAGAGCGGTGAGGCCTCCCTCGGTGCTCCTGTCCTGGAGATTGAGAGTGGCCGCAAGAGGCCTCGGCCGAATGGAGCGTCAAAATGCTGCAGTGGCCATTATGAGCTGGGGTGGCTGAAGAGGGTTCTGCCCAAACCCCACACCAACTGGGCCTGCACCCTGCCCGTGGAAGATTCCAGGGCACCTCAGGGTTCCCCAGCAGGCACCAGGTGCAGGTGGGCAGGTGGCCACAAGGCTACCCAGGACTATCCTCCTAGCCCCCCCCCAGGCTCGTCCCTGGGTCCCTACTTCCTACAGCCCAAGGGTTCTCCTGCCTCCCCTGAGTTTAGAAGATGGAGAGGCTGCAGACACTTTGGAGCCCTTCTGGGGCCTCTGTCAAGAGAGACAAGTCTCCACATGGCAGCCAGTTGTCAGAAGACCTCAGTCACCTGCAACACGATGGCTCCAGAGGCACTGAGATCTGTGACACTGTAGTGATCTCCCATTTGGAACTGTGTGGATAAGGCCACAGTCATCTGCCATTAGAGGAGGGGGACACATGTGCAGACTCCTCACCAGGCCCCTCCTGGGCCCTTCCACCGTGCCCAGTACAAGCACCATCAGAGGCTGCAGGGCCATCACGGGTCAGCCACTACGTCTTCATTTTACAGAGAAAGAAGAGGCCAAGAGAACTGGGACTATATATATATAGTCACAAATAAGTTAGCCTGGGCTTGGACAAAAGTTCAAATCTCCTGCTTGTCATAATGCTATTTTTACATGTGTCTGTAGTGTGCACACACGTGTACACATCTGGGCATGTGTGTGAGGTGGAGACCAGAGGTTGGTGGCAGGTGTCTTTCTCAGTCAGTCTCCCCCTTACTTTGTTTGAGACATGGTCTTTCATTGAAACCGAAGCCCACTGATTCACCTAGACTAGAGAGCCAGTGAGCTCAGGGGTCCACCTGTCGCAGCTCTCCCATCTCACCACGCCCGGGGTTTTTATGTGGCTGCTGGGGGTCTGAGCTCAGGTGCTCACATGTTAGCGGCAAATGCTTTCTCCAGTCAACCATTTCCCAGCCCCGAACTGTAGTCTTTAGGGTGTACCATGGAATTCTTATTCAATGTATCCTTGGGAGGAATAATCCTCTTTTCAGGTATAAAAATGAAGCAACAAGTAGCAAATAAGTAAATGGATGAATAATGATTCCCAAATTGGTCACTAGTGGGAATTTCAAAGGAAAGAATGTGTCTGCTAATACAAAACTGAAAGTAAACAGGAATTCAAAGGCATAATTTTACGTGAGCCCAGTCCACAAGCCTATGACAGCTTAATTGCTAATTTGCATATATTCATGAGAGTTCAGCCAACATCAAGGGTCACTTGCTATCTGGCAGCATCTTAGAGTGGAGAACGTGAAGGCAGAAGTATAAATACATACAGAGTACGCTGCCTCAACCAGCTCATGCTTCTAGAAGCAACAAGACAGGAAAGAAGAAAGGCACAGTCCTCAGACGCTCACATATTTAGTAGGTACCCATACCACAGCTGGTCAGCAACTGAGGAAATGAATACCGCAGGCGATGGCCTGTAAATAGAAACCTTTCGCAGGCCTCCATCCCTCTTGCTCAGGCCACCCCTGGCTCTGAGACTGCTCTGTGAGAACCTGGGGAGGAACGGGCAGTGAGCAGGGATGTGACTCTGCTCAAGCCATGCTTTGGGTCCACTTGCCCCAACATCAGGCTTTTTTACCCCCTCTGAACAATGTAAGGAAACCTAAAAGTATGTGTAACCTTTCCTTCAAAGGTTTTCTGTCAACATTGTCTCTTAAGAGAGAGTCGCCAGTCAAGGTGGATGCCAGACAGAGCCACTGTGCAGTGGAGGAGCTGTCAGCAGGATCACATGGGACCCTCCAGGGCCAGGGTGACCTTCCTCCTTCTAGGTAACATCCTGCCGCGGTCCATTATCTAGGTCAAGATCAGACCAAGTATGATAGCAAAGCCACATGTCTGCGTTGGAGTCACTGCCAAGAGATGGGTGTTTTAAAGAAAAGAATCACGGGGCCTCTGCACAGGGCCTTTCGGGCAGGTGGTGCCTCCTTGCCCCAGACCACACGGGGAGAGCAGCAGCAAGCCGCTCTTGCCCACGGCTGAGAACCTTGTGTGTTCTCCACTTCCACAGCGATGGCAGCGCCACGTGACTCATATAGTACCAGTCCTTTACCTGGCATCTCCCCAGAGCCATCAGTTACAAAGGCACTAACACGGGCCATCAGACCTGAGAAACAATTGGACACAATCACGCAGATTGCATTCCTGCAACGCTACTGAGCAGCAAGGCACATCACCCACCCTCCGCCCCTCACAGCGCCCTCCAAGGGTGCAGGCAATCAGCTAAGGACAGCTCCCGAGCCCTCTCAGCGCCCAGCCTCCCAGCAGGGCTGTGTAGAATATATTAGCAACGATGTTCAAGGAGTCTTCAGTTAACAAGGAATTGAGTTTTTCAAATCAATAGAATGTGAGGAGCAATTGCCCTAAGTAGGAATTTTGAAAAAGAGAGAGAGAGAGAGAGCAAGCACATTGGCTGATGGTGATAAAAAGACCCAGAGGGGAAATGAGCCTGAAGTGGTTCTGACAGAGACATAAACTGTGACTCCCCTAGAGGAGACAGGGACAGGCCAATAATGAGACACTGCAAAGGCCCCGGGAAGAAGGTGGGAGCTCACCTGCCTGAAACATTGCCTCAGCTCAGGGGCAGTGGAAGTTCTGAGTGTTGGGCGGGCATGGACAGGGTGTGCACTGACCAACTAAGGGACGTGGAGCTGCAGAGCTGCCCCTTCAGACAGGACAGAGGTACAGTGCTCTTGATGACGACTTCCAGAACACAAAGGAAGAGAAGAGACGACATGAAATAAGTCTTGGGGAGACGCCCAAATATGGAGACTGGGCAGATGCTCTGTGGACAAGGTGGCTGCCATGCAAACAAGAGGGCCTGAGTTCTGTCTCCAGAACCCATGCAAATGCCAGAAGTGTTGGCACAATGTGCCTGCATTCCCAGTGCTGGGAGGTAGAGAGATGGGGATCTCTTGGGCTAATTAATTCAGGATGAATTAATGCAAAGCCCAGGTTGTCCATTTTCCATGAATGTGCCTCACATGAGCCATGGTCAAATCCCACCAGCCTCAAAGCTAATTTCGAAATAGTTTTCATCAGTGCGTATGACTTACACAGAATAGTGGGCTCTGCTTTGGTATTTTCACGTATGCACATGGTGTACGCTGACTGTGTCCACCTCTCACTATCCTCAGTCCCCTCCTCTCTTACGTTCCCTTGCTGGTCCCCAGTAGTCTTCCTTCTACGTATGTCAGCTGTGTTTCTAGATTCCACACATGACAGGAAACTTGTTGACTCTGAATCTGGTTTGTTAAGTATGATCTCCAGCTCTATACATTTTCTCCCAGTTGTTATAGTTTAATTCTTTATGGCTAAATAGTATCTGTGTGCATGTGTGTGGGTATGTGCATGTCCCATTGTCTTTATCATTCATCTTCTGATAGCACTGAGGCGGATTCTCTAGCGCAGTGATTGTGGGTCGTATTTCTGCAGACATGTATGTGCAGGCATCACTACCGTGTGCTGGCGAAGGTTCCTCGGTGATCTACCTAGGAGTGCTCTCCCTGGGTCACTAGCAGTTCCATTCTAAGTCTCTGAAGAAAACTCAGCACTGACTGCCATAGTGGTTGGACTCATTTGCGTTCCTACCAGCAGTACGTAGATTCCCTTTCCCCTGCATTCTCCCCATCAAGTATTATTTTTTTCTTCATGGTAGCCCTTTTGACTGGGGTGAGATGAAATCTCAGTGTAAATTTGATTGGCACTTGCCTGATGTTGAGGCTAAGGATGTTAATGGTCTTTATATGTGCACTGGCCATTTGCTTATCTTCATTTGAAAAGAATCAGCTCACTTCATCTGCTCATTTATCGATTATATTACTTGTTTGGGGTTTAATTTCTTGAGTTCTTTATATATTCTGGATGCTAAGCCCCTGTGAGATGATCATCTAGCAAACACTTTCTGCTATTCTGTGGCTTATCTCTTCACTCTGCTAACTGTTTCCTTTGTTGCAAAGAAGTTGTTTGATTTGATATGTTTACCTTTGAATGATCCAGCAGTCCCAATTCTAGGGAACTTTTTGAATTCTATTTTTAATTTAGTAACACCTCACTGTTTCTTTTCATAGGTGTCATGATGTCCGTGATGCATCTTTCCCCATCCTCTCAGCTTTCGCTTTGCTTGTGTCTGTCTTGGCTCTCTGCTTTGTGCTCCTTAGAATGAATGCTCTTTTTCTTACTCCCAGCTTCACTTCCTGCTACGAAGATTACATAATTTTACTCAGCTCTCTCCTGAAGTCTGGCACCACAACTTTTTCAGGAGCTCTTATATATTGTTTTTGTACTCTTGTTTTATGTGGTTCAATAGCTCTCTTGATTTCAAATGTTCCTGGTGATGTGTTTGCTCACAGCGGTTGCTTTTCCTCTTTCCCTTGCCATCCCTTAATGCTGTTCATTCAGTGTTTTCCTTCTGGTATTTGAATCATAATTGGTCATCGAATATGATTCTTCCTCTGTCCATCTGATGAAGCTACACAAAGTGTCAGTCCTGGTCATATTCTCAGCAAGCACTTGTCTTGCTGTCCAGGGTTGTTCCTGTGGGGACGCTCTCTTAGTCATCCCGGCTGTCAGCAGCCCTCACCAACACACTGATTCTCCGTACTCAGCAACATTCTTACCATAGAGTTCCTGGTCTCACCACACCTTCTGAGGCCCTGTGGCCAGCTGCACCCAGAAACACCTGCTCCTGGCCCAGCTGTTTTCTTGCCTCTTTCCCAGAACACAGTGGCTGCTTCTCCCAGGGACTGTATCTTTTTTCCTGGGGAGGACGGGTCTGTCCACCTCTCAGCTGTGGACATCCTCCCAGTTCACTTGAGCCTTCCTGTCCTTCTCTCTCCTTCGCCCATTCTCCTACTACATTGTGTTTCAGCCTTATAAATGTCTCCAGATTTTGTCGTAAAGGCAGCACTTGCATTTTTAAAAGTTTTTTTTTAATTTTAATTAATTTATTTATTCATTAGAGATGGAGAGAGAGAGAATGGGCACACAGGGCATCCAGCCACTGCAAAAGAACTCCAGAGGCATGTGCCACCTTGTGCATCTATCTGACTTATGTGGGTCCTGGAGAATCGAACCTGGGTCCTTAGTCTTTGCAGGCAAGCACCTTAACTGCTAAGCTACCTCTCCAGTTCGCACTTGCATCTTTTATTCTCATTTTTCTTACTGCTTTGGGGTGATTTTTCAATGGGATGAGATGGAAATACCATCTTTACAGAGGGATTCTAAAATGGAGTCTTTCAGTTAGTTTGGAATCCATTTGAAAGCAAATGGGCTTGGGGTAACAGACAGAGATCTGAAGCCAAAACTCCTTACAGAGGATTCCAGGCTGAGCTGCGCCTACACCCCTGCCCTCCCGGGAGCAGCCAGTAGCACCCGCCCTGGCCGCAGCTCTGTCGGGGTCAAGAGCAGCTGCACAGGGCTTTAAAATGTGCTGCAGGGACACTCCCCCAAAGATGCTGAAACAGTGTCTTCAGAAAGACAAGAGGGCTGCAGTGGTCTCCACATCGTCATCTTCTAGTTCTGCCCCCAGACCCCAGGACCCTCAGACATGGCAAGAGCAGGGACCACACTCTGGAGTTTCCTCAGCATTTGGTTGTCATGGCTTTTGTTAATACATATATGTGTGGCATGTATGTGTGTGTGTGCGTGTCCATCTGCATGTAGGTGCATTTGTACATGTGCGAGCACGGCATGTGGAGGTCAGATGACAACCTGAGATGTCATCCTCAGGTATCCTGTCCACCTCTTTTTAAATTTGTTTTTATTTTTATTTATTTATTGGAGAGAGAGAGAGGGAGAATAGGCATGCCAGGGACCCCAGCCACTGCAAATGAACTCCAGACACATGCGCCACCTTGTGCATCTGGCTTATGTGGGTCTTGGGGAATCAAACCTGGGTCCTTAGGCTTAGCAGGCAAGCGCCTTGACCTCTAAGCCATCCCTGTAGCCATTTTTATTTCTAAATAGTTTATTTATTTGACGGGGGTGGGTGGAGAGAATAGCACACCAGGGCGTCCAGCCACTGCAAACTCCAGATGCGTGTGCCACCTTGTGCATGTGCCTAACGTGGGTCCTGGGAATAGAACCTGTACCCTTTGGCTTTGCAGGCAAACACCTTCCTGCTAAGCCATCCCTCCAGCCCTTTTAAAATATTTTTTTTAATTTATTTATTTGATGGAGAGAAAGAGGGCAGGAGAGAGAGAGTGGGGTGTCCACCTCTTTTGAGGCAGGGCCCCTCGTTGGCCTGGAGCTCTCCAGGCTGGCCAAGGAGCTCCCAGGACCCTCCTGACCCATCCCCCAGTGCTGAGACTACAGGCATGTGTCAACACGCCTCTGTCATTTCTGTGGATCACACTCAGGTCCTCATGCTTGCCAGGCAAGCACTTCACCAGTGGATCTATCTCCCCAGCTCTCTCTCTCTCTTTATTTTTAGTGAAGTTCCTTTTAGAAATAAATTACAACCTCTCTAGCTATCCTTGGAGCAATAAAACAAACTAACAAAACTTTCTGCTTTGATTTGTCCACAGTCAGGTCAGCTAGGAAAGAATAAAGAGTAGAACTGACTGATTTCAGGAAAAGATTTTTAAAAACTCAAAGATGTGTTTTTGCCTGCCAAAGAGTATATGTGCGCACATGTATATATTTTTGCATGTCTGGGCATGCATGTGTGTGTCTCTATACATGTGAAAGTGTGTGTCTTCATGTCTGTGTGTGCCCACAGGGAAAGAACAGTAAGTGTCTAGCTTTTGTTTGGACAGGGCCCTCTCTGACTAGGTTTCCCCACATCTGTTTCACTCAACAGGATACAAAGGCTGAAATGCTCTTTAACAGATAAACAAGAAAAGTTGGGGGAAGGAGTCATCCATTGGCCTAGTTGGTAAAAACCACATTCCCCCCTCTAAAGCAGGGGTGACCCCAACATCTAGTCAACCCTGCCTTCTCCCTCTCTGAGGCCAGTGTAACCCCACATCTAGTCAATGCTTCCCCCACTCTCTCTCAGGCAGGGGTGACCCAAGTATTTAGTCTACCCTGCCTTCTCCCTCTCTGAGAACAGGGTAACTGCAACATCTAGTCAACCCTGTCTTCTCCATTTATGTTCAGATGAAACCAACTCGGGGCACAGTGCTGCAGAGAACAGCTTTTTATAGCTCAGGGTGACTCCTAGGGATGCTCCTTTGAGTGTCTAATGAGGACGTGACATCAGGCAGCTTCACTGCCCCTCAGCCATCAGCACCTCCTGCTGTAAAGAAGGCTGGGCCCAGATTCTAAACCACTTTCTATTCTTTCTGATAGTAGAATGAGTTTTACTTCTAATCTTTTGTAAACACATTATTATTTTAACAGTTTTATTTATTTGCAAGGAGAGAGAGAAAAAAAAGAGAATGGGCATACCAAGACCTCCTGCCACTGCAAATGAACTCCAGACACATGTGCCACTTTGTGTGTCTGCCTTTATGTGGGTGCTGGGGATTCAAACCCAGGCCATCAGACTTTTTTAATTTAATTTTTTTTAAAACTTAGATGATTTTAGACAATAACCCATGGTAATGCCCTCCTTCACCCCACTTTCCCCTTTGAAACTCCATTCTCCATTATATCCCCTCCTCCCTTCAATCAGTGTCTCTTGTATTTTGATGTCATCATCTTTTCCTCCTCTTATGATGGTCTTGTGTAGGTAGTGTCAGGCACTATGAGGCCATGGATATCCTGGCCATTTTGTGTCTGGAGGAGCACATTGTAAGGAGTCCTACCCTTCCTTTGGCTCTTACATTCTTTCCACAACCTCTTCCACAATAGACCCTGAGCCTTGGAAGGTGTGAAAGAGATATTGCAGTGCTGAGCACTCCTGTCACTTCTTTCCAGCACTATGATGCCTTCTGAGTCATCCCAAAGTCACTGCCATGTGAAAAGAGAAGATTCTCTACCAAAAGTTGAGAGTAACATTAATATAAGGGTATAAACATTAAGAGAAGTGTTTACTGCGCAGTTTGATAAGCACAGTATATACATTTAGCCAGACAGCAGCAGATGTTATACCTTAGGGCTCCTGACTACCCCTGTTTCAAGTTTTCAGTATCAGGGATGTATTCTCTCCCTTGGAGCGGGCCTCCAGGCCAATTAGAGGGCAGTTGGTTTCCACCATGACAGATGTGCCACTATTGCACCCGTTGGCTCATTTGGCCTAGCTGGCAAAATATAAGGTTTGCGGTGTCTACTGCTGAGTATCTTCACTGGTGATTTCTCTCTCCCCCCTTGAACTGCATACAGAATGGCTTCTTCCAGCTTTCTGTCAGCTGGTCCACATGGAGGAGGTATCAGCTTAGTACCAGCAGGATTTTTCAGTGTCCTTGCAGCCCAAGTATGTGGAGTCTTCAGCAATAGGGTCTTACTATCTATTCCTGGTGGGAAACCAAGGGCCTTGGCAGTGACCTATAATGTTTTGGGGGCATCAGGGACCTCCCTAGCCAACAACTCACTGGAAGGTATCCCATCTCTGGCATTGAAAATTTTCCAGCAACAATCTACGGCTCCTGAGTGTTTCATTGCCCAAAAAAGTAGGTTTCCATATGATTTATTTATATCCTATTAGATTTTGATTAGCCTTCCCTCCCCCTTTCCTTTACTCAATCTCTTCCCCTGACCTCACTTGGGCATTTTCACCCCATTAATCTATTCTTCTACTTACATATATACAATACCATCCTATTAAGTACCCCCCTCCCTTCCTTTCTCTTCCCCTTATATCTCTTTTCTAGCTTACTGGCCTTTGCTACGGAGTTTTCTTCCTACTCACACAGAAGTCCAGTCATCTGTAGCTAGGATCCACATATGAGAGAGAACATGTGGCGTTTGGCTTTCTGGGCCTGGGTTACCTCACTTGATGTAATCCTGGATCTGGAAACACATTCTTGTGTGCACGTGTATGTATGTCATACACCCATGTGTGCTAGTGTGCATGTGGAGACACATGTGGTCCTGCATATGTGTACGCGTGCATACGGAAGCATAGATCAGTGCCAGGTGTCTTCCTCAATTGCTTTTCATCTTTTTCTGGAGACAAGGTCTTGCACTAAGCCCAAAACTCACTTATCTATTCAGTCTAACTGGCCAACAAACTCTGGGGACCCTCCTGCCTCTGTCTAACCCACCGATCGGATGCTACCACACCCAGTGTTTGCATGAGTACCAGGGGTCTGGGCTCCGATCCTCAAGCTCGCAAGCACTTTACCAACTGTGCCATCTCCCTAGCCCCAGAGAATGCAGTCTTTAAGGCCAGTGTGTTAAAGGGCACCATTACAAACAAGACAATTCTGAGCATATGTTTCACTTAGCAAACATGTTCCAGTTATCAAACAAATGAGGAAAATGTCTAGTCATCCAGCTTCCTGCTGGAGCAAGAATGCTTCAGCAGAGTGATTCTCCACGGTTTCTTCCTGAACCAACCCTCAGGAGTACGAGAATCTCCCCTCTGACCAGAAGGTTCTGTAGGGAGAACCAACGCCACTTAACTCAAGAAGCTCAGCCCTTCACGTGTGCTGAAGTGGCCCACCTCCTTCCTCATCGAGGGACGAGCCCAGCATGTTAGGTTTCGCAGCTGAGTTTAGACATAAATTATTTGTGTATTTCATCTTGGTTGATTCAAGAAATTACAAGCACCCTAATGCCTTGTGACAGAACTAGCTGACAAATCAAAGGGTCCGCAGAACATAACCAAAAGGTAAACATCACCCCTCACAGCCCCTCCCCAGAGCTGAATTCCTCATCCTACAAAGACCACGTAATCCTTTCGTTTTCAAACAAATACCACGGCACCATTGTTATTCTAGCATGAGCTAGCATAAATCTTACAACAAGGGGCATGCTTAATGTGCTCCCTAATAGCCTGCGCCAGGGCTCCGGCCTGACATCACGGGAGCTGCAGCGGAGGGGATTACGGGCGGCAGCCACCAGCCAGCGCAGTCTCCGCACAAAAGACCCACCTGAGGACTCTCCACAGGAAACTGCGCTCCATATTTTCCTGCCTTGTAAAAGGCAGAATAAAGAAACTGCTATTAAATTAATTGGCACTAAAAGCATGTAACAGTTATCTAATCTATTAATTTCCAGTTTAATATTAACCCCGGTGTCTGCTATGACATGCATTTGACCTACACAGGGAGCCAGCTCAGGGCTTCGGTCTTTGAAGGGAGGTGAGAGGTTGGGGGCGGGCAGAGGGGTCGGCAGGATGGCATTCTTTCACTGTGACCTTGTATTCGGAGACAGTGTTTGCTCTCAGACAAGTATTGACTTTATGTGAGGCCAGCCTCATTGAGCCTGATAGAGCTTGTTCCTCCGTAAATTTTAAAGGCCCGCAGGTTCAAGAGGCAGCTTTTAACTCTCAGATGCTTGAATCGACTAAGGCGATAGCATCGCTCTTCAAAGGAGAAGGGGCATTAGCTCCAAAAAGAAGGACCGCCCAGGGCTGCCCGGCCGGGCACATGCTGAGCTGGGTCTTTGTTTCCTGTGTTCTCCCATTTTTGCTTAACCATAACCATAGGACATGATCTTAGACTTTCCGTCCTGCATTCTAGAAAGGATGGAGAGTCTGGGAGAAAGACCTTGCAATGGGAACCATGAAACTTACCCACACTTCGACAAGATGGCCCCAAAACAAAGTCACCCCATCAGTAGCCCATAGTCATAGGATCATGAGAAAGTACAAAATTACCTGGATAATGGCCATGCTCTCGACTACATGAAGACTTCCTGCCAAACAGTCTCAGGTGCTTGGGCGGAAATGGGACTGCAGGTAGGCAAAGGCTGCATAGAATCACAGCCGTGTGTAACACAGGCTACCTCGCCCACTTCTCACTCCTGCCTGTCCAAATCGCATCATCTTGGGTTTACTTAACGACTGAGGAATTGAAATTATCATGCAACTCTCGGCTTGTTGTTAACAATGTCCTTGACATGATTGTCACATCCAGGATGGACAGCCACTCCACGCACAGAGTGGGGACAAGGGTGGCTGGAAGGTTAAGAAGGAGAAAGGAAGGGAAAGTGCTGCTCTCTGGGATAGGTGTAGGGTGAATCGGAAAGCAGCAGGGCCTAGGAAGCTGTCTGTCTGACCATCCCCGGTGGAGACACACCACGCACGGGGTGTTCTGAGAGCCCGACTCACTAGAAAGCCATTTCACCGAACACTGACGTGCTGTGGTCTGCGTCCCTGCAGCCGTCTCTAACCCACAGTCCCCTCCATGAGAACAAGGGCAGCAGTGCAAAGCAGAGCCACCCTATCTCCTGTTCCTCAGCTCAGGACACAGTCACCACTGCAAGTCTAATCCCAGTGAGCACAGGTGAGCTTCCAGCACGCTGAGCAACGCCTCTGCATCCTCCTGCTGTGGGCAGTGAGCGCCATGGAGTTCTTGAAACCATTTTACCAGCTGGCTGAAGTCCCTAATACACTGTGTGTATTAGTAAGTGTTCCCAGCCTCATCTCTACAGAGGCAACTGCAGACCATCCTTGGATGCCCAGAGTCTGAGTTTGGGCGGCACCAGGGCTGTCTGTCCCAGGCCTCCTGTTCCTCAGAGGCTCACACCTGTGGACCCGTGTGCCCTGGACACAGCCACCAGGGGCATTCGGATCCACCGATGAGAGCCTTGTGGCAGAGGGAAGGGGAAGCAAAAGACAGCCCACACCACTACAGCTGCCGGGCTCCAACTCCTCCTCCCTGCTCGCCCCTGTTTATATTTTGTCTGGCACTCGGCTTTAAAGTCCATGGAAATACCTGACGCTCCACCACCAGGATGATTGAATAAGATGAGAGCAGCTGCCAGAGGTAGCTGTGCCCCGGAAAAGGAGACAAAGCCCAGCATAAGCGCACACGAGGTTCCTGTCGAAGATGGCAATCTGCTCTGTGCAGGCATGTGTGCATTGCATCATGCACTTGATAACCAGCATTCCAGGTGTTCTGACAAGCATTTGATATGCCATCTCAGTCTGAGAGAAAGAGATATTGCAGCCATGTTTTACATCAAACCTGGGTCTTTCTGGCCCGAGAGCCTGAGCTCCTAACTAGCCAGTAGTCTTGTAGGGGCCAGCGGCGCGTAGACCGGGTGACTGAAGAGCTAATTCCTTGGCTGCTGCTGTAGCCATAAGCTTGTGTGGCAGGACCTGAGGGCACTACGGTGAACCCTGACTGCCAAGATGCCACCAGTCCCAGCTGCAGACTTCGCTGTCTGTGACCCTCTCGGTCTGTGTCTCTGGCCAAGGGAAACCCTGTGTCCTTCCTAAAGGGAGGGGTCTCTGGCTCTGCCTTCAGAGCCTGCGGCCGGGGCTCTGCCAACACTCCAGTTCACTGCATGGGGACTTCGTGGGATCTCCTCAATCCCAGTCCTGGCAGTCCAGCCAGCCAGCTTGGCCAACACAGCGTCCTAGATACCATGGTGGAGGAGCAGGTGCCCCACCTCTTGTGCTGGAGGTTGATGCAAGTATGTGCCCACTTGTGGCTACTTGAGGTCCTGAGGGGGGTTGAATGAGATGATTGCCGGTCCCCTCAATGACCCCTACTTCTTCCTACCTTATGCTATGGTGATTAATTCCCCACCTTGCCTTCCTGGAACATGTGCTATGAATTACTTCGTCCAGAAGTTCAAGATGCTGGTCTGGCTCTCACCACCTTCTGTAAAAGCTAAGAGTCCCAGGGAATGGCAGTGCTCTACTCTTCACCAGGGACCCGAGCCCTGAACTGACCGGGCTCTGCGTGGCTGGCAAGTGCCCCAGCTGATCTGCTGAATTCTCAGAATCCAGAAGCCATGCCAAAACCCTCCCATGATGAGGTTCTCCACCTGAATAAAGCCATTTCTTGGGATGGAGAGATGGCTTGGCAGTTAAGGCATTTGCCTGTGAAGCCTAAGGACCCAGATTCGAATCCCCAGTACCCACATGAACCAGATGCACAAGGGGCACATGTGTCTGGAGTTATAGTGCTGGAGGCCCTGGTGTGCCCCCCCCGTCTCTCTCTCTCTCTCTCTCTCTCTCTCTCTCTCTCTCTCTCTCTCTCTCATAAATAAATAATTTTTTTAAAAGCTGTTTCTCAGCGTATCAGTGATTTTCTTGAGGCCATGCCAAATAATCGGCCAAAGCAGCTCAAGGGGACAGACTTCAGCTCACAGTTCACGGTGACGCAGTCCCTCGTGGCAGGACGAGCATGGCAGTAGAGGCACGGAGCAGCTGTTCACACTGTGCCCAGTCACGAAGCAGAGCGAAGAACGGTGCTGGCCAGCTTACCTTCTTTTTCATTCAGCCCAGGGCCCCACACATGGAGTGGCGCAGCCCACAGTTAAGGTGGGTCTTCCCACCCAGATTAAGCTAATCTAGAAGCATCCTCACTGACTTGCCCAGAGATGTTTCCATGGTGATTCTAAACTCTTATCAAATTGACAGTCCGAGATTAATCATCACACTCAGTACAAGGCTTATTTTTACCTCTTTAAATTTATTACCTGAGTATGGCTCTCCTGCAGGTGTGGCTATCAGTGAATGTTCCGAAAGGCTCCATTGTCCCTTACCAGGTTGCCCTAAAGCACTGGAGATGGCCACGACCCAAAGCTGGCTCTGGTGTGGGAGGGGACTCGGCAGCCTTCAGCTTCGCTGCCAGGGCCAGCACCCAGGACACCTTTGAGCAACTGTGTCCCTTTCTCCTCAGGCATTGACCATCCTGGCATGCTGAGGTATTTATCAAGTGCCAAAAATTATGGGGCTTTTGAACAATCAAAATAGTTTTGGAACTCACCAAGTATTCATTGGACCTGGAAAGTGCACAAGGTCACATGATTCTCATTCAATTTGGGCCAAGTTAAAAGACAAATGAGAAGCTGAGGTCTGTTCTTGGGTTTTTCTGCAAGAATGAATGGTGGTGCACTTGAGAGATGAGAGCCAGAGGGTCAGAAGCCCCACAGATGCGGAAGTATGCATGGCATTCAAAGCCACTGGAGAGGCTGTGGAATGCCTGCTTTGCCCAGCTCCCAGGCAGTGCGAGGGAACGAGGAAACGCCAAAGAACAGAGCAGAGCTTGTCTCCTGGGGGGGGGCGGGGAGTGTGCCTGTAGCAACTTCCTTTGAAAGCGGCTGTCACTTTGTGTGTCTTTCCCTAAGCCAAGACAACAAGCCTGACGGGAGGCATACCTTCCTAGTGACAATGCAGAAAATGGTATACATTTTTCACCAAAACAAATCAGTTCATTCTACTCTCTCTTCTGAAAAAAAAAAGCAAATTTTGGAATTTCGTAAGGGCCCCAGATCACGTTCTCAGCCACCCTCTTCACCAGAGTCTCTGGCTGCGTCACGACCACCTCTCCCTTCTTGGTCCAAGCTGAATGGTGTGAGTGGGCTGTGGCCAGGCACGGCAGCGCACCTGCTCCACTCCTCAAAAACCGGTAGGTCGGGGGAAGATCTGCGGCCCTGAAGGGAGAGAAGAGGGAGCCACAGAGATGCTGAGGACCGCCACGGAAGTCTGTTGTTGAGAACGTTGGCAAACACCACTACCTGCTACCACCTACAAATGCACCAAGAAGCAGGATGTGACGCACAGTCAGCAAGCGTGCCACTTGGTCAGTAAGTGACCTAACGAATTCCCTAGACACCTTCCCTTATAACCTGGGAGATGTGCATGTGGCTGCGAAAGGTGTCATCAACACACCCTATTGGGTCATGCATGAACGGCCACAAGAGAGGACACTCTGGGCTCCACTCTGAACAGGGCAGCAGCCCATGGAAGGCTGACTGCACACAATGTCCCCTTCCTGTCACCAGGCTGGAACTGCTGTGACTCCATACACTCAGCTGGCATGGCCCATGCCCACCTGTGGCTTTCAGGGACAAAGGCACACGTGTCCAGAGCAGAAGACCCTGAGGTCCTCACAGGAAGAGAGAGGAAGACAATGAGTGTACCACTCCCCATCCCAACACAAGCATAAAAGGAAAATGAAGAAATGGTGCCTCTAGGCAGAATGGATGTGATCAAGATAGTGTAGAAAACCGAACCATTGAGAAGAAAGGGCAACAGGAAATGGACTCCAATCCCTCACATGGAAAATCTGATGCTTTCAATATTCTAAGGGTAACTTTCTCTCATTGCTTGTGATACATTTTATTTTTGTTTACTTATTTATTTTTATATTTTATTTTTGTTTATTTATGAGGGAGAGAGAGGGGGGAGAATATATGGGTGCGCCAGGGCCTTTAGCCACTGCAAATGAAGTCCAGATGCATGCTCACCTTGTACATCTGGTTTATGTGGGTCCTGAAGAGTTGAACTTGGGTCCTTTGGCTTCGTAGGCAAGCACCTTTACCACTAAGCCATCTCTCTACTGCAGTGACACAGTTTATTACACTCAAGAAAATCCTAATGAAAGTAGGAGTGCTTTGTCTACTGGATACACTGAGTATAATTTATAACATGGCATATCCATGTCACATGTATTTCATATATCCAGAGATAGGGATGGAGAGATTGCTTAGCAGTTAAGGTGTTTGCCTGCAAAGCCTTAGGATCCAGGTTTGATTCCCAAGGACCCCTGAAACCCAGATGCACAAGGTGGGACATACTTCATTTATAATGGCTGAAGGCCCTGGCATACCCATTCTCTCTCTACCTGCCTCTCCCTCTCTATCTCTTTCTATCAATAAATTAAAACATTAAAAAACTTAATTAATTATTGATAGACTTAGTATGGATACAACATGAGTTGGTACCATCCTTTCCCTTGTTCATGCCCCCCTTCTGCTGCAGGCCTTCCTCACAGTGGGTTGCAGGTATTCCCCTTGGAGTTACGTTTTATGCATTGTGGGAGCACCAGTCAGTTGTTTGGGCAAGGCAATGCCTTTGGACATGATGTCCCAACCTGTGGGTCTTACAATCCTTCCACCCCCTCTTCTGCAGAATTCCCTGGGCCATGCTGGGTGTGTTTTCAGTCTGCTCCAGGGATGAGCTCTTAGGAGCTTCTGGATCTCTGCTTTGGTGGGAGCTGCGTATCCTCAGTGTCTGCCCTCTTCAAAAAATGAGAACATAGATAAAACGATGTAAAATCTCACTACCATAGGAACAAAGGGCAGATACAGTGAGGGAAATAAAAATGAAGCAGGGGCCACCCTGGTGTGTCTGCTCCATAAAGTCTGTGGGCGGCAAAACTGGATCTACCTTTTCTATCTGCAATTCACAGGGGCACGACAGTCAGCCTCCGCCCCTCTGTGCCTCAGACCGAGCTCTCACCTGCAGTCCCTGGAGACCACGCATGTGATGATGAGGTCCACCACACTTGGAGGACACCAACAGCCACGAGTGACCGCCCAGCCCCAGAGCACAACTCAGAAATGGATATCCTTTATTTGCTTCTCCAAACAGTTGTCTATTCCTCTCCTCACCCCAGCCCCATTGTTGCAGTTAAGTTCGCATTGCTGGTAGAAATCAGCCAACCAAGAGCAGCTTTGGGAAAAAAGAAGGGTTTATTTTGTCTTCCAGACTCAAGGGGAAGCTCCACGGTGGCAAGGGAAAATGACAGCATAAGCAGAGGGTGGCCAACATCAGGTGGACAACAGCAATAGGAGAGTGTGCCAAGCACTGCCAAGGGGACACTGGCTATAACACCCATAAACCCACCCCCAACAATACACTGCCTCCGGGAGGTGTTAATTCCCAAATCTTCATCAGCTGGGAACCTAGCATTCAGAACATTTAAGTTTATGAAGGACACCTGAATCAAACCACCACATTCCATGCCTGGCCCCATAAATTGATATCCATACATCATATAAAATACAATGCATTCAGTCCAACTTTAAAAGTCCTCATAGATTTTATCAATCCTAGTGATGTTCAAACTGAGCCACAATACCAAAAAAAAAAAAAAAAAAAAAAAAAAAAAAAAACCTCCCCCAAACCAATAATGGTACAGAATAAACACTTACACTGCAAAAGATGGCATTGGGCATAGCAAAGAAATATTCAACCAATGCAAGATTTAAAACAGCCAAGGCAAACATCATACTCTGTAGCTTCAAGTCTGACAACTCTAGTTAGTGACAAAACTCCAAGTCTCTGGAGTTCTGATTCCGCCCCTCCAGCTAGACTACTCACAGTCCTAGAAAACATTATCCGGGCCAGCAGCTCTCCTTGGCAGCCACCTCATGGTCCCAGCATCTCCACTGTTCTCCACTGCAACTCCAGTTCATCCTCACGGCCCCATAGGGTCTCCGTGCAGCCATCCAGGAAACCTGCTTCACACTGCCCATGGCCATTTCCAAAACACAAGACCGTGTTGCAAACTCAATGACCCTCTCTTTCCTGCATTTCTTATGCTCCACAATAGCAGGTAGGGTGCCAATTTGTTAATCCAGGGGGGGAATAAAGCAGACTTTGAAGAGCAGGCCACTCCTTCAGCATTCAGGCTCTTTCAAAAGAGTCTACATTCTTCCCGTTGCCTCAGGGCAGGTCAGCTGGCCCAATCTCAAAGGTTGTAATCTCTCATATAATTGCAGCTGAATTGGGCAGAAGTTTTGGCCCAAAGATTTCATTCTGTGCCATATCCCTCTGCACACACCAGTCCATTTCTATGCAATGCAACCCTGCACAATTCCTCAGGACATGGCCATAACAGGAAGCCTCTCACACAAATTGCCTCTAGCCCAGTCCAGACATAGCTCCTTTTTACCCTCATTAACCAAACCTCACAGTTTATAGTTTTTACTGCATTTCAGTCTTGGAACTCTGACCAGAAAATCCATCAAGCTGTACTTACAGCACTGCAAAGGTGTCTCATAGGCCAAGGTTTCAAATCCTTCCACGTTCCTCTTGAAAATCAGCTACAAAAGGCCAAAGCCACACAGTCAGATGTCTAGCAGCAACTCCATTCTCAGTACCAACCTTAATGTTGTGGTCAGGTTCACATTGCTGACAGAAATCAGCTGACCAAGAGCAGCTTTTGGGAAAAGGGGGGTTTATTTTAGCTTATAAGCTTGGGGGGATGCTCCATAATGGCAGGGGAAAAGGATGGCATGAGCAGAGGATGGACATCACCCCCTGGCCAACATAAGGTGGACAATAGCAACAGGAGAGTGTGCAAGACACTGGCAAGGGTACATTGGCTGTAATACCCATAAGCCTGCCCCCCACCCAAATACACGGCCTCCAGGAGGTGTTCATTCCCAAATCTCCATCAGCTGGGAACCTAGCATTCAGAATGCCTAAGTTCATGGGGGACACCTGCATCAACCACCACACCCCTGTGTGCTGCACAGAGCATGAGGGAGACAGCCAAGAAGCCCGTGCTCAATGTGTGCAGAGCAAGCAGGGCGTGGGAGAACCAGGGCCAGGGGCACGGGAGGGAATTAGGGGACCTGGAGTGGGAAAGGTGACATGAACAATGTCTCTCGAAGGGTGGGAAGGGCCCAGTCACACAGAGAGTGAGCTTGCATTTCCCATGGGTGGCAGAGAGTGTGAAGGTTTCAAGGAGGAAGATACCCTGCTTAGGAGAGGAGACTGAGCGATGGAGCGGGAGAGCAGGTGCTGCCAAGGCACTTTCATCTTCATAAGGTGGGGCCCAGTGCCAACCTGGAGCTCGAGGGTGGGATTTCTCACCTTTGTGGACAGTCTCTGCAGGGGCCATCGGAAAAATTCAAGGTTATGTGAATGGAGGCAAAATCCCTTTTTAGTTTTGCATGTGGGTGTGTGTGACATGTGGTTGTGCTTACGTATGTGTGCATATGTGTGTGTAGCTGTAAATGTGTGTGAATGCAATTTCACATGTGGGCCTGTGTGTGTGTGTGGAAGCCAAAGGACAACTTCAGATGTCCTCTCCTGCCCACCTCTTTTTGAGACAGGGCCTCTCATTAACCTGGAGTTCACCAAGCTAGGCCAGACTAGCTGATCATCAAGCTCCAAGGATCATGGTGCCTTGCCTTCCCAGTGCTGGGATTACAGGAACATGCCACCTTTCCAAACAATTCTGTGGTGCCTACTGAGGTCGTTATACTTGTGAGAAAGCATGTTACCAACTGAGCAATTTCTCCAGCCATGAAGATGTCATCTTTATCTGCATTCACCTCTTACTGACCCTCACGTTCTTCAATAATGAATGCAGATGCCAGCCACTCGTGAAGGCATAGAGAATGACACAGAAGCTACATCAAAATGTCACTTAGGCTCAGCACCACTAAGAATTGCAATGCTCAACCTGTGTCTACTTGAAAGGGTTTTTCTAAAGGTGTATACATTACTACATTGCCAGGTAGCTTTGTATTTTGAAAATGCATGTTGCCTTTATAACAACATAACTCATACTTTGTTCAGCTCACAATTCTATTCTTTTCTCAACACTCACAAATTGGATTCTGTGTCAGGGTGGAGACCCTTCACTAAATCTCTGTGGGCAATCAAGGAATCAATTAAACAATCCAACAAAGAACTACTCTTAATATTCTTAGCATCATGGAAGAAGTATCTATCACGCAGATTCCTCCACCCTTGACATCTCTTCTCTTGAAGTTCATTATTGACATGTTCATGGTACATTGTGCTGGGCTTCAAAAGGACAATTTTATTCAAGTACAATATGATATTTTGACCTTACTCACCTCCAATTCTCCTATTCCTCTCCTCTAATTAGTTTCTTTTTTCTCTCAGTCTCCCTTCTACTTTCATATCAGATAGATAGATGATAGATAGATGAGTTTATGTTATTTACATAAAATCTAGGATCCACAAAAAAAGAGGAAACTGATACTTATCTCTTGAGTCTGTATTATTTTGCTTAATTTGATGGTCTCCAGTTGCACCCATTTTCCAATAGATGACATAATTTCTTCTTTATGGAAAATAAAGACCCACTGTGTGTATATAGACCATATTTTCTTTATCCAGTCTGTTGATAAACACCAGTGTCATTTCTTGCAAATAACTTTTTGATAATAACTGAGTATCTGCAAGTTCCTGCATCAGTCACCACATGAAACAAGAAAGAGAAGAAAAACATTGCCACAGAATAAAGAGCAGTAAAATGAAGCATCTGGTATGATTAGAAAGCTCACAGCCTACAAGCAGAGGAGAATGCTCACCGATCAATGCAGTGTGCAGCAATTAAACGTATGGTGAATACCCAGCTTCAATTATGGAATGTCAAAGCTGTCTTTCTGAGACAGGGGGTGTTGCCCATGCTCCCCACTATCCTGCAATTGGAAGGACTAGGCGATGTAGGCACTTCAGTATGGCAAGAAAATGAGACACGAGGCCCAAGGTTGGAACGGAATAACTGTCACTGTGCATGATGACTTAGTCACACCAGCAAAGATCCTCAAAGAATCTACAAGTAATCGTCAGAATTGAGGGCTGGACTTCAGAGATACTGGGGTGTGGGGGGCATCGAAAACTCAGCTGTATACACATCCACTGACATCGACAGAAATGATGTCACGAGGAAAAGCTGATGCAGCTGATGCGTGGTGCCTGCCCAGCCAACTTCAGCACAGGTGCGGTGGACAGCTCCACACCCAGCAGCAGCCCACAAGGCGGGTCCCTGCGTTTCCGCCGCCAGTGTTTGGCATCCAAGCCAAGGTGTTCACTTGACGCTGCACAGGGCTCTCAGACGTGCGGGAATTTACCCTTCTATAGGCAGCCCCCAACCACTGGAGGGACAGGAATTCTGGCAGATGTCCCCAGCTGACATTTGGTGAGAAAACCTGAGGCCACTCTCCATTTTCTGTGAGACAGTCTGGGTTGTCCACAGTGATTCCTGTTCAGCAACATGGATTTGCCCGGTGCCTCTTCTCCCCGCCCCCCGAAAGGCTGTCTTACTCCTCTCACTCTGGATCTTGGGATGCCTTCTGACTGAGCCCAGCTCCTGAGCCCCTGCCGCAGGCTCTTCTGTTCACAGCACCCGCACTGATGAGTGGCTCTCACAGGAACTGCACGCTACCTCTCTGTCGACACCCATACATGTTAAGGTGGAAAGTTAAAGAACTGAGTGAATGGAAGTGTGTAAAGTAGTGGGTGCATTTGAGGACATATGGCAAGGAGACTGATTCACTCCAAATTGATCTATATTCTAAATGCAATACCATCAAAACCCAGGAGATTTTTATTTAAAAAAACTTGGCGAGCTGATTCTAAAATGTTATAAAAATCCAAAGAGCAAAGAATAGCTAAGACACTCTTGAATAACAATGCGTTATAAAGACATGCAGCAAGTACCAGGCTCTGCTAAAGTCACAATATGGTGGTGCTCGTTAAATGATAACATGGCTAATTTTGATTGCCACCTTGACCCGATTTAGAATCACCTAGGAGACACACCTCTGAGCATGTCTTTGTTTCCAGACAGTTAACTGAAAGAAAGGCTTGTCCTGAGCGTGGTGGCGCCATCCCGTGGGCTGGGGGTCCCAGGCTGAATGAAAAGGAGAGCACCCATCTCCCTCTGACTCCTGACTATGGGCAGAGTGTGACCAGCTGCCTCACACTCCTGCTGCTGCGCCTTCCCCGCCATGACGCACTGTAGCCCCTCAAACCATGAGCCAATGAAACTCTGCCTTCCTTAAGCTGTTTCCGTGGGGTACTGCAGAACAGTTCAGATTGGAGATGAACTGTGCCATTTAACCAAAGCCACGTCATACTATCTGGAAGGCATTCATACTTGCTAGCATTGTTCAAGAGTCTCATGAGGTTGCTGTCAGAAGTACAATGGCAGTGGCCATTCAGAGATCCACTCACAGTTCCAGTGCATGGCCTAAGGACACTGAGAAGATTGGAGGAGGAAACTTCTGGAGCCCTCTGGTATGGCTGTCCCTCATGACCTCTCTCTATTGCATGACATGTTCTAGCATCACGTTATCTCACACACATACATGCACAAACATGTGCATGCAAATGTACATGGGTCAAGGTGAGGTCACCTACATGTGTGTATGCACCTTGCACATGCACACCCATGCATACACATGTGTGCACACACTGTTGTGCGGCATCTAGGATGTGTACTATGAGGGAAGTTAGAGGCTGTAATCAGTGACCCACAGGAACTCAGAAGCACAGCCCTTGTGGTGGACCCCCAGGTCAAGGTTGGAGACTCCCACCGTACCCCACACCCTGTCCTCTGTGTTCTGCACAGTGGGTCCTGTCCTCCGGGTCTCCCTTTTGTGGGTGAGCAGTCACCTTGGTTTTCTTCTTTCACCTAGAGATTTTGGCATACAGGGACCTGTTTTATTTTGCACAGTTTCTGCCATTTAGTCCACACTCATGCCATTGTTTTTGAGCATGTGGGCTTTCTCTTGTAAGTGGGTTTGTAATCCACTGATTGGATCAAAATCGCAGCCCTGGATCCCATGGAGCCAAGGTGATCTCTGCCCTGAAACTCCTGGAAGGCACTTCAGGAGCGTCCTGGAGCCTCTCAGAGACAGTGGCCTATGGAGGACAGCACCCTTGACTCCACGCTTACTCGAGCCGTACTCACTAAACGCTGGCTGGTCTTAGCCATGCTTTCCAGTAGGGAGCCTTGGTATCTCTCAGTTCTCCTGTCAGGCAACTTCTCCATCGTTCCACCATCAGGAAAGGATCCAAGTTCCACCTGATGCGGTTTCCGAGAACTCATTGGTGCCAGATCACCCCCTTACCAGGCACAGACTCGGGTACCCACATCACCAGAGGCAGCAGCCTTGCCAAGCCTCTTGCCTCTGAATAGCATTTCCCAAGGCCGTATCTTCATTCCTTCGCCATCCTCATTATCGTCTGTTTCCAGGGCACCAGTCACCTCTGACACCCTCACCAAGCCCTTCTCACTCCGTCGCTGGCCACTGCCAGGGCTGCCTGGGCGCTGGCACAGCCCTCTTCTGCTACCACAGTGCGCGTAGCCAGCACTGCACGGGGTGGCTGAACAAAGGGCTGAGTGTCTCTTCTCTCCCTGTGTCTGTGGCCGTGTTCTTCTGACCCTTAGATGTGGTCAGACATGTGTCAGCACCCCTTGATGCTGTGCCACCTGCATGTCCCACAGCTGAGAGGAACAAGTCAGAGACAGGAGGGGACAGCTGGGGTCCCCCAGTCTCTCACTGTCCAAATGTCACAGTTCTGTTCCTTCTCCTGTAACCATTATTTGTTGTGCATCCTTCGTTGTTGTACTGGACATTGAGAATTCATGAGTGTCACATTGTCTGATCTTTATACATCCAACAGCCACGTCAGCCCCACATAATTTTGCTTCTGATGCTGTTTGCTTCTAGTGACATTTTGATCCTATCATCGAGGCTTACGCTGCCCGTGTTCGCCCGATGCGCTGGTGCTCCCTGATTCCAGTTTAGCTATGTTTTCCCCTCAAAGTCTACAGCTCATTTCCTTGTGGCTCTTGCTGAAAGGCTTTGCTTTTAACTTAAGATTTAAACTCACTTGTAGTTATTATTATACCTGGTACTTTAATTTTGTTTCCCTTGTTACAGTTATACTTCCCATTTTATGATTTGGTAATGCTTGTTTCTTCTTCAGTATTTTCAGAAAGACAACGGATAAAGCCTCATGCAGCAGAGAGACACAAAGGAAGGCTGGACTGGAAAGCTGAGCTGTGTCCACATCAATGAGGGCGCAACTGGTGGCTTTCCTCTAACTTGTGACTTATCTTCACTTGCAGCTTTGGGGTGCTGTGTTTTTGCATGACTACTGTTATATTTAAACTGTGTCAAAAATAATATGACAAAAGAATCTAACACAGTGTGCAAGTCTATTAAAA
Organism: Jaculus jaculus; assembly: GCF_020740685.1. Taxonomy (NCBI): domain Eukaryota; kingdom Metazoa; phylum Chordata; class Mammalia; order Rodentia; family Dipodidae; genus Jaculus; species Jaculus jaculus. The sequence continues at coordinate 112,540,147 of NC_059111.1, read as the reverse complement.
AACTTTTCGAGATGAAATGTCTCACCAGAGCTAACCTGTAGGAACGGAGTACAGCAGTGAAGGGAGGAGGGAGGGAGCCACGGCGCCAGACTGGGAAAAACAGACAGAATGAAAACAGATCTGCAGGTAGCGTTTCACCAGCTTTAAGGAATGTTCCAGAACTTTAGTATCCATCAGTATTAGAGCCATTTCTGGTCTATAAACCAAGATTTTGACAGCACCAACTCCATGACCAGAATAATTAATCCATGTGAAGTTCCCAGGCCAGGATCTGGCTGACAGGACCCCAGTGGGCTCTAGCTAGTGGCCACTTTGCATTGTTATTTCAAGGGTTCTTAGCTCACCTACATTTAAAAAAAAAAAAAAAAAAAAAAAAAGCTTGCTTAATGTTTCTTAGCAAACATTTGCAGAAATTCCATGAATACAGCATGCCTTTCAGAGCCAGGACTTGCACTGAAGCCCATCAAGGGCATGGTCATGGCACACCTGCTCCTGTCTCAAGGAGTAGGGATATGACAAGCTGGCATTCAGAGAGCTGGAGAAAGAGGGTGGCATTTGACCAATGACACAGGAGCACTCACTGAATAGTTGGAAGTAAATAGAGAACTTCTTTTGTGATTTTTTGTTTACAAATAAAATGGACTACAAGAAACCTGATGAACAAATAGGAGACATACCAAAGTAAATGAATTCCAACTAAGAAGAAAAAGAAACCATGAGACACTGTAGCTGTGTGGGTCCTTTACCTTGGCTGATCCTTGAAGAAGTACTCATCTACTTTATCAGAGCAGCAGGGGAAATAGTAATATATTTCTTTACCGAATAATTAAGTTTCCTCAAGTTATTTCTGCAAACTGAAAGTACTATAAGTACAATGCAAAGAAACTACTAGGATGAAAAGAATTTTCAACTCAAACAGTTGGCAAGAAAAAATGAAAAGGTACTAAGGTTTTAACCACCCCCAAATTAAAGAGATAATGCAATGAAAAAAGCCAACAATATGCAGTCAAATATTATAATAAATGTTAGTTGTCACTGATAGACAAAGAAATTAGGACGACAGCACTGTGGTTTCTATATTCCTGACAAGATCCATGATGGAGCAAAGGCATGGAGAAAGGCTGGCAGGCTGTCCATGGAGGGCAGGAAGGAAGCAGAGAGAGAGGAGGAAGGCAGGGATGAGGGCAGGATGCCAGTCAGCCGCCCCCCAACCTCAGCCGGCTCCTGCCAGGGCAGTAGAGCCACAAGGTGCAGTGTGATGGAGATAGGGCACCGGGCAGTTCTGGCAAGGTAGCATCGTGTTCCTTCCCATCAAATGCCAGGGAGTCCAACGGTCATTGAGGGAGCACACAAGAGGCTAGTATCCAAGAGGACACCAAGCCAAGAGCGGACACCTGCAGTGCACTTCTGGCAGCCTGGCTCAGTAGGGCCACTGAGATCCCACACCCCCTTACCAAACCCAGCCAGGAAGAGGTGCCAAGGGCGCATCAAGGAGAGCAAGGGGCTCCCCCACCCTCCTCCAGCACCCCTGCTTCTATCCAGCAAGCAAGGTGACTACAAGACGTTAAAGACCCAAACCCTCTCCACCAGAGAAGTGAGCCACGTGCTTCCCACAGTGTGTTGTTTGTTCCCAGGCACAAAAGCCCATTTGGGCCACTTTTTAAACAGCAATCTATGTGTCTTCTGCCTACTAGTTAGTGGCATCGCAAAGAGTTTGACTCAACAGACAAGATTCCATGCAATATTCCTGAACTGACTAAACGAACTGACAAATGTCACCTAGGGCCACCTTGACTAGGGACACTGAATATCTCAAATAGAATGGCTCCCACATTGCCTAGGTCCAGCTCCAGTCTTTCCTGCTGCAACTTAAATCCCTGAGTTGATCCTATTAGAGAAGGCCCAGGGTGTGTCCCAACAGGAATATAAAATGACAAGTGAAAGTCAGTGCGACACCCAAAAGCTTAACATAGAATGTGTGACGGGGCTTCTGGCACCAGCTGAGAGTTCTTAATGCTTTGAAAATCCAATAGAGAATTTGTAAATCAAATCAAAAGTATGTGCACTGAGCCCGGGCAGGAGAGGTAAGTGGGGAATGAAACAAAAGAAGAGAGACATATTGCATTTTGGTGCTGAATTTTAAAACGAGAGGCGTCTTGGAGAGAACTAATCACTTTTGGCAGAACTGGTTCCCTCCAGCAAAAGTTCCTCTGTGGACTATCAAGTGTGGCTGGAAATAGTTCCTTCTGCCCTCACGTAACCTTTATCCTGAGCCTTGTGACGATGTCATTCTGTCTGCTTCAAATCCTGGTCTGTGCCAGCCAAAGAGAGGACACCTCTATGCCAGAGAGAGGACCCATGAACCAGAACATGCCCCAAGCTGAGCAGCCCTCCTCCCTGCCTGCTCCAACTCCTCCCCTCCTCCTTCAACTCCTCCCCTCCTCCCTGCTTGCTCCAACTCCTCCTCCTCCCTGTCTGCTCCAACTCCTCCTCCTCCCTGTCTGCTCCCACTCCTCCCCTCCTCCTTGTCTGCTCCCACTCCCCCTCCTCCCTGTCTGCTCCAACTCCCCTTCCTCCCTGTCTGCTCCCACTCCGCCTCCTCCCTGTCTGCTCCAACTCCTCCCCTCTCTGTCTGCTCCAACTCCTCCTCCTCCCTGTCTGCTCCCACTCCCCCTCCTCCCTGTCTGCTCCAACTCCTCCTCCTCCCTGTCTGCTCCCACTCCTCCCCTCCTCCCTGTCTGCTCCCACTCCCCCTCCTCCCTGTCTGCTCCAACTCCCCCTCCTCCCTGTCTGCTCCCACTCCGCCTCCTCCCTGTCTGCTCCAACTCCTCCTCCTCCCTGTCTGCTCCCACTCCCCCTCCTCCCTGTCTGCTCCAACTCCTCCTCCTCCCTGTCTGCTCCCACTCCCCCTCCTCCTTGTCTGCTCCAACTCCCCCTCCTCCCTGTCTGCTCCCACTCCCCCTCCTCCCTGTCTGCTCCAACTCCTCCTCCTCCCTGTCTGCTCCCACTCCTCCCCTCCTCCCTGTCTGCTCCCACTCCCCCTCCTCCCTATCTGCTCCAACTCCTCCTCCTCCCTGTCTGCTCCAACTCCTCCCCCTCCCTGTCTGCTCCAACTCTTCCTCCTCCCTGTCTGCTCCAACTCCTCCCCTCCTCCCTGTCTGCTCCCACTCCTCCCCTCCTCCCTGTCTGCTCCAACTCCTCCCCTCCTCCCTGTCTGCTCCAACTCCTCCTCCTCCCTGTCTGCTCCAACTCCTCCCCTCCTCCCTGTCTGCTCCCACTCTTCCTCCTCCCTGTCTGCTCCCACTCCCTCTCCTCCCTATCTGCTCCAACTCCTCCTCCTCCCTGTCTGCTCCAACTCCTCCCCCTCCCTGTCTGCTCCAACTCTTCCTCCTCCCTGTCTGCTCCAACTCCTCCCCTCCTCCCTGTCTGCTCCAACTCCTCCCCTCCTCCCTGTCTGCTCCAACTCCTCCCCTCCTCCCTGTCTGCTCCAACTCCTCCTCCTCCCTGTCTGCTCCCACTCCTCCTCCTCCCTGTCTGCTCCAACTCCTCCTCCTCCCTGTCTGCTCCAACTCCTCCTCCTCCCTGTCTGCTCCCACTCCCCCTCCTCCCTGTCTGCTCCCACTCCCCCTCCTCCCTGTCTGCTCCCACTCCCCCTCCTCCCTGTCTGCTCCCACTCCCCCTCCTCCCTGTCTGCTCCCACTCCCCCTCCTCCCTGTCTGCTCCCACTCCCCCTCCTCCCTGTCTGCTCCCACTCCCCCTCCTCCCTGTCTGCTCCCACTCCCCCTCCTCCCTTTCTGCTCCAACTCCTCCATCTCTTCCTGACTCACTCCAACTCCTCCCTGTCCTTCCCACTTGCAGCAACTCCTCCCCTCCTCCCAGCTTGCCCCTCCCCCTCCCCACTCCCACCACTTCTGACGTGTGTGCTTCTTGCAGCTTCTCATTGGAACGAGTGTTTACTTCTCCCATGGGCACGTCTAAATAGAATTTCTGCAGAAAAACTTTTCTCTGGAATTTGTTTTCCAAGCCACCCGTGGATAGAAGGACGCTCTGAGTGAGCCCTGCCTCCACTGCGAGGTCTGGACATCTCCGAGGCCTCGTGGAGAGGATGGAAGATGTGAGTGTGGGCGGCATGTTCTGGGATGCACCGTGGAGCATGGGAGGCCCTGTCATGCCGCACGCTTGTGAGCCTTGCGCACGCGCATGTGTGTGTGTGTGTGTGTGTGTGTGTGTGTGTGTGTGTGCGCGCGCGCACTGCCACTACAACTGAGTGGACAGGGCTCTCTCTGGTGATAAGTGGTCAAACCAAAAACCAGTCATTATTTTGACTTGAATGTGGAATCTGTGAGAAAAGCAGAAACTTAGTCCCCGCAAGCCTAGCCAGGCCTAGCCAGATGGTGGCACTCTCTGGGAAAAGTGGCCCCTCATGGGGCACCTTGTTCCTTGAGTTGTACTTCAGGCATGGAAGTTGGCTCTACAAATGTGGGCACAAAGCTGCCTGGATAGAAAGTTCCCACTTCCCATCTGCATCATCTCTATTCCTGGAAAAACAAATCCCCATAAGAATAGAAAACATAAACAAAAATGAGAATCCCCAATAAGTTAAGATGATACCTCTGTCTTGCCAGGAGCCCGACACTCCCTGGTTGTGTGCCCCCCACCCCACCTAGACACAGAGCTCTGGGCATTGTTCCCCGCAGAGGGTCCCACCGCTGTGGGTCTGGGTCCGGCACCTCCCTGTGCAGGGCACACAGTGGGTCTCTTGCTCTCTGTTCTTCATTCTTTGCCCATCCTGTGCAATCAGCACCTTCCGCCCTGAGTCCACCACAGTGGAGCCATTTTCACAAACATACCACATTTCCCTTGTAAGGAAAATATGCACCTTGTTCCCCATGGAATCAAAAGATGCTCCCGGACACAGTCTTGATTTATGCCTGGCTCCCCAGGCATCGCAGCATCCATGAGGCACACAGCAGGAGCCCACCGAGTATTTGTTGATTGATGGGACGGAAGCCATGAAAGACAGCCCTCTTTGGGGAACTGTAGCCGTTAAGTGGGTCAATTAGCTTGTCTGCTCCCCTCATGACTGATGGGATATTGTGAATTACTCATGTCTACAATCAGCACATTCATGCACTCATCATTGCGAGTGGCTTTACATATTCCAGACTACAAAACAGCTGTACAGTAAACTGCCATTATGCAAGAGATGGTGGGATGGGGTGTTCTGATTAATTAAACATTCTGGTCAGTGAGAAGGACACATACGTGAAGACCAGTCTTTGCAAAATGAGGATATAACAAGATGCACTTGGCACTGAAATTATACTAAACATGATGTAATTGCCTCTCTTGAAATGATCTCAAAGGCCATCGTAGATGCCGTATCCCCAGTAAGGTTTCGATTTGGGGGACCCTGAGTGCTGAGAGATAGAGCTTAAGAGAGACTTGGCTCTCTCCTGACCCCCCTCCCAGAACACCCTGGCATCCATATTATTTGCCATTGCTGAACCCATAATTAGCTACATTGACTCCCTGACTATTTTAAGTCTAGAAAAAAAGGATAATTTAAGGACTATCACGTCAGGATTTTAAAATAAATTAGAAGATAGTTTGAAAATTTCTTCTGGGTTTGAATTTTCTACTTTGAGACTTTTGTCAGTCTTGAGGTATCTCTCTTTAAGAATCTACTCTAGGCCATACATATACCAGCAATTTCCACAGACACTGACATGGACAAAGTTTAAAATTGTAGCATTGTTATAACGCTTTTATGCAACTTTAAATTTATTCATTCAAAGATTCTGTAGTGAAAAAAAACACAGGAGCCATGGTTTCTAATTTATTCTTATTTGGGAAATTTAGATTTTTATTCATATGTGCAGAAATCTTCAACTTAGTACATTTTAAATGAATAAAACAACTAAACTAGGCTTGGCAGATCTATGATTCCAAGGTCAGCCTGGTGTCTCCCTGGCTGGGGCCTTCCAGACAACATGTGACCCCTCACCAGAGGGTTCCTAAATTACTGTCACTTAAGAGGTCTAAGGCAGGGGCTCAGCATCCATGCTTTTAAAACTTTGGAAGATACTACCCAAAATTAAACTCAACTGAGTTTCTTAATTATGTATCTGCTACTTGGGGCTGGAGAGATGGCTTAGCAGTTAAGGAACTTGTCAACAAAGCCAAAGGGCACAGGTTCCATTTCCCAGGTCCCATGTAAAGCCAGATGCACAAGGTGGCACATGCATCTGGAGCACATGCATCTGGAGTTCATTTGCAGTAGCTAGAGGTCCTGGTGTGCTCATTCTCTCTCTCTTTCTCTCTGTCTCTCTCAAATAAATAAAATAAAATATTTTTTAAAAAATAAATAAATATTTGTTACAATGAGAGGTGCCAGTCTCACCAAAGTGAGAAGCAGGAGTCCCACACGTCTGCCAAGGGAACATTCTCATGGATCTTTCCAGAACATTGAGGGCCCTTTGTGAACTTCCTGCTTAACTGCTGACTCTCACATTCCCACTTGATCAGGCTCCCCTGACTTGTTGGGTTGTTATTCTAAACCTTCAAGAAAACTATCTTGATAGCCTTGTCATCTTTCTTTTTTGCATATGTATGTGTGTGCTGTGTGAATGTGTGTGTGCACGTTCATATGTATGCAGCAATACATGTCTCTGCAGCAGCAGGTGCACATATGTGTGCATGCATGTGGAGGTCAGAAGTTGGTGTGAGGCTCCTTTCTTCCTTAGTTTCTCTCCACCTTATTTTTTTCAGCTCAGTTTAAATACTGGAGCTCACAGGTTAAGCCAGACTAGCCAGCCAGCAAGCCCTAGGAATCTTCCTGCCTCTGCCTCCCTGGTGCTGGGATTATAGGTGTATGCCTTCATGCCTGTCTTTTGCCTGGGTGCTGGGGATTAGAACTCAGGTCCTAATATTTCCATTGCAAGCACTTTCCTCACTGAACCGTGTCCCACACTCCATCTTCTAAGCAGCCTGTGAATTCAGAGGTGGATGGCGTCTTCATGAACAGCCCTGCAGACGAAGACCTCCTGCCATTGGCTCCTGACTACTGACACTGGGCACACAGGTTTAGGAAACAGATAGCATCACACAAGGGTCTGGAAGGAGGGACAGCAGAAGCAGCGTATCACGACATCAAAGCCGTGGGGAGATGAAAGCGCACCTTTATACTTGCATCATAAACACGCTTGACATACTCTGATATTCCAAGAATCTTTCATTTTAGCAGGTGGAAAAACAATGGCAGAGGCACCTATGTAAAACACAGAGGCTGGCTTGTGGCTGGTGATTAACTTTGATATAGCTTTGATATAACCACCGCAATTAAGTGCTCTGATGAGCAAGGGCTTGTTTAGCTCTTTATAGGGCACACCGTTTACTAATCCCTGTGCTCTGCGATAAATCCATCATCATAAGGCACAGCTGCAAATACGTTTTTGAAGGGATGGCTTTGTTAAGTAGAACAAATTTCAGATGTTCTACCTCTTTCTCTGAAGGTACAGCAGGGTTCCAGACTGCTGTAGTGAGTCTGTGTGTGGCTGGGTAGCCCATGCTGGGTAGCTGGCCTCACCCTGCAGACTCAGGTTTGTGGTCCCCTTTCCACCTGGCAGGTGGCACATGTGAATAGTCACACTTATCTGCACAGGGGGCCTGGGTGTCACACTAGGTACCACAGAGCTGGTCAGCACCCACCTCATGTTCCTCATTCATCTTATCAGAAAGATAGCACTTCCAGGGGCTCCAAGCAGAGTGAGGTGAGAGCATACTGGGAATCTTCTAGCTACATCTAGAACCTTCTAAAGAAGCTTGCTCAGTTTGGTTCCATTTCCTTTATTCTTTCTTTTTGTGTAGAGTATATGTGATGTGATATGTTATGTGTGGCACGCCTATGCACATGTGTGTATGCATGTGCAGATACATGTGCATTGAGAGAGAGAGTGTGTGTGCACATGGAAGCCAGAGGAAAACTTCTGGTGCCTTTATCCACTGCCTTTCTGCATCCTCCCTTGAGATGGGTTCCCTCCCTCAACCTGATGCTTTCTGCCAGGGAGCCCCGTGATTCTCCAATCACTGCTCCCCGACATCGGGGTTGCAGATGTGATGACCTTGCCCACCTTTCTTTTAATGTTGGCACTGGGGAGCTGAATTCTCCCAGGCCCTCATGATTAAGCAGAAAGCTCTCTTATCCTCTGAGCCATCTCTCCAGTCCCTTAGTCAATTTCTTAATTACAAGAACACCTCTTATTTTAAATGGCTTCAGTTCTCACAAGGAGAACACAGCCATCCATTGTTCGTTATGGCCTGTCCTCCAAGAAGGTGATGACCAGTGAGAGCTCCAAGGCACAGAAGATGTACACACCAAACATTTTACTACGATCATCTCTCCCACTTTGAATGTCATCTCGCACTGCAACAATGGGCCGTTTCAGAGATATATCTTGAAGACAATGAACTTACATATATTTAAATAAATCAGCTATTTAATGAAATTGAGGGGAGACATTACACATCAGCATTGCTAGTGATGAGAATCATTTCATTACACAAATGAATAAAGGCTGAGCCACGTGCTGCACCTCTAAGAAGACACCAGTCACCCACCGAGAATGGGTGGATCTCAGATGAGCAAACCTGTTACACAGGCCTGACCTTTGTCTCTGCATGTTCCCTGAACCACCAGTATGTTTGGGCATATAGTTTTCAGACAACATAACAATCACAGGGTGAACATACATCTGAGAAAATGCACTGTCCCCAGAGTCCTCCACACCCGCCCAGGAAGGGGAGACTCATGGGACATCATGGCCCTTCAGTCACTGAGGACTGAGGCAGTATTCCTACGTGTGCCTTGAATTCCACAATGAATGACAAGGTATGGGCCTAGAGGAGACAGCTCTGCACAAAGGGCTTGTGTAAGGACCTGAGTTTGGATCCTCAGCACCTACATAAAAGCACAGGCACATGTGTCTGTGATCTAAACACTGGAGAGGGTGAGGCAGGACGATCCCAGAGTCTGCTTGCTACCTAGTCTAGCCAAATCCATGAGCTTTAGGCCCAGTGAGAGACCCTGTCTCAAAAATAAGGTTGACGGTAAGTGAAGAAGACACCTGACGTCACCCTCTGGCCTCCACACAGGTGACTGTGCACTCATGCATGCAGGCATGCCCCACACATGCGCATAAGACGATGACAGTGTCACAAAGCATCCAACCTCAGAGCCAGGGAGACAGAAATGCGTGAACTACTCCCTGAGACCTATGAAGGTGAGATGGATGCATGGTCTACCAACCAAGCCCAACAGGCCAGTGGGGCCTTCTTCCTCATGGCGGACAGCAGCAAAGGACACGAGCATATTCAGGTCGGGGTCATATGGAAGAAATCCGCAGGCTAAAACAGTGCAAAATGGTACCCCAGCCTTTCCCGTGCAGATCACCTCTTTCAGCAAAGGTGACATATCCCTGAAGTGTCTGGGGTTTCCTGAACCAAGGTCAACAAGAATAGAAAGTGCCTGCTGCCACTTGGGGGTCACAGCCATGTTGGCTGGGCGAGCTTGGGCACTGGAATGGTGTACTCACTACTTTATCACTGCTGGGACATAACACTCAACAAGCAGCAACTTAAGGAAGGAAAGGGTGTTTCTGCTCACTGTATTGAGGGGATGTCTGTTATGGCAGGAAAGGCATAGCAAGAGTAGGCAGCTTGTATCACGTCCTCACATCAGCAGAGAGAGAGCACGGGGGGCTGGGCTGTCACACCTCAAGGCCGGTCCCCACTAACCCACTTCCCCCACCGAAGGTCCATCTCCTAAAGGTTCCATAACCTTCCCAAGCAGCTCCACCAGTTGATATTAAGTGCTCAATACATAAGTCCATGGGGAACATTTTATATTTAAAGTGCCACAGATGGTAACTACTGAGTTGCAGCCAGTCCTCCAGGGATACAAGGATGATAGCATCCTGGACATTGGTCCCTTGTTACGAAATATTCATATGTAAATTGCCTCTTTGTCCTAACACAGGCCACCTGGCATCTCTGCATCCTTACAGCAGGACCCAAATATCTGGGTTCCCTTCTTCCAACAGAGTCCACGAGGAAGGCTCATCCACCAGCCAGCACCACAGAACACCAAGATACTATCTTGGATGTGACATCATGGTCTCACAGAGCCTCCCAGGGGGGAAGCTGAGTGTCTCCTGAAGTTGACTGTCAGCACATGCCACCCAGCCAGGACCTGAGTTCGGCAGATGGGCCAGTGCAACATCTCTGTCTACTCCCCTCTTGCTGTTAGTCCCTCTCCTAACTTCCTTCTGTAACCCTAAGAGGCCGAGGGAGGGAGCTGTTCACACCCCGGGCTCATGCTGTGGCTTTCCTTATCCTAGACGTTAGGTCCTCAACCACAGACCCAGTTCTCAACAGACTAAAGTGGATGACGAACTTGAGATAGAATTCCTGTCTCAACAATGCCAGGCAGTCATGAGTGCTTCCCCACTGTAAAGTTCCTGACACACGTGTCAGAAGTAGAGTCTGATACCACATTTTTACTTCTGTGCCTGCCGTCACAGCTCCAGTCTTAACAGAGGGCTGTCTGAATATGAGGGACAGATGTGCTGGGGAGTTTGTTCAGTGGTTAAGTGTTTGCTAAAGAAGCATGAGGGCCTGTGTTTGATTCCTAGCACCCGAGTGAAAAACCACGTGTGGATGTGCACACCTGTAAGCTGGGGGATGAGGGGTGAGACAGGACAGCCGGGGCTCGCTGGTCAGATGCTCTGACAGAGAAACAGCAGCTCCAAGTTCACTGGGGCACCCTGTCTCCATAAATTGAATGAAGAAGTGATAGAGGCGGATACTTGACACGCTTTCCTGCCCCCATGCATGTGTGCATGAAGTACGTGCATCCACACATGCACCAAAAAGCAAAAAGAAGAAGACGCGCAAGATCACAGGAGGGAACAGTGCATGTCAGCAGAGGTCACTCTGCAGTCCTAAAGGTTACTGTGGCATTCCTCGCTTCGTTTACATTTGCTATTCTGTTACACCAGACCACCAGGGAAGTCTGTGCATGGAGATGAGTGCAACATGGGTGATCAGTGAGGAGGCAAAATGGAGATAAATTTGAGTCACAGCATGAGGCAATTATAAGGGAAAGTGTCACCTTGGGATGTAGCTCAGTGGTGAAATACTTGCTTAGGATGCGCAAGACCCTGGGTCCCATCCCTAACACTGCAAAACAACAAACTTCCCAGGCCATCCGAGATGTCACACCCATGGGTCACATGTGCATATCTGGGCTCCTTAGAGCACAGACCTGTCCCCTGACACTCAACAACCAGCCCAGTGTCCTCTTTAGTTTCCTGTTCTTCTTCACGGACTTGGGCTCAGGGAGGAAAGAAGATTCCTAAAACCCCTCCACTCCAGGGAGCCTAGAGGCATAAAACGTCTTGTTCCCCACACAGTGTGAACGTCAGGTCCTGTGTTTCCTTGCGTCCACATTCTCATGGCAGAGACTCCAGGAGGGAGCCTGGGTCGGATTCTCCATGAGGTCCTCAGCACCTTCCAAGCCTCTTCCTCAGCTCCCTGTCAGCACAGCTCCAGGCCTGTGATCCCAGCTTCTGCTTCTTCCTAAGGACAGTTTTTGCACCTGCCTGACCTATGGTGTGTTGGTTTGAATGTCAAATGTTACCCAGAGACTGTGTGTCCGAACACTTGATCCCCAGCTGGTGGAACTACTCAGGAAGGTTGTGGGATCTTCAGGAGGTGGGGGAGGTGTGTCCCTGGAGGTGGGCCTTGAGGTGTTGCAGTCTGGCCTGTCTGCCTTCCTGTTCTCTGCTACTTCTCTGCTGTTGTGATAATGTGATGCCATCTGTCTGCTCCTGGCATAATTCCCCCACCATAGTAGATTTCCCTTCAAAACCATGAGTCAAAAATAACCCCTTCCTTCCTTAAGCTGTTTAAATCTGTTTCTGGTCAGTTGTTTATTTCCCAGCAATGAGCAAGAAACTGAGACAGGTGATGACAGTAGCCATTGACTGGGGAAGCCAGAGACACCCCAGTCTCCTGACAGGCCATGCAGTATGCCCTGGCACTGCAGACGGAACTTCGTGAGCCATCACCCAGCCCAGCGGTCAACTGTCCAACACGTCTGTCTCATGGATCTCCACCCCTTTCCCGTGCCCTTCTTAACTACTGTAGGCATAATTGTTATTTTAATTTTTAGAGGATAAATTTAAATACGTTGGCATGCATACAGTTCAATGAATGATGGCCCTCGTGCAAACCATACCTGAGGTTGGGAAAGTTCTAGATCATGAGAGGCCTGGTTTGTACAAGTGCAGCGCTTGCACATGGCAACCCCCTTGGCTTGTTTTGCCTGTGCTTAAATCATACGCAGAGCCCATGATGGGGAATGCCAGGCCTGTCCCCTGAGCCAAGCGGTTCCGTCGTGGGCGCTACATGCACTGTGTGTGCTATTCCTTTCCTGACAGGTGGCCTTTCACCCTTGAGTGGACATCCAAGTTCCTTCATGAGCCAAGGGGCTGTGACCAGGAACAGGCTGATTTTTGGAAGCACGTTTTCTTCTCTGTTCTTTTTTTTGTTTTGTTTTCATTTGCTTGTTTTATTTATGTATCTGTTTACTTAGGCATGTGTGTGGAAAATGCATGGTGAGGGAGGTGATGTGTAGGTACTGTATGCTCGTGTGGGCTGCTGTCGCTGTGCAAATGCACGCCAAGGTAAAATGAGAGCATCAGGTGTACTCCGCTTTCTGCTCACCTACCTATTTCCTTGACACAGAGCCCCGCCCTCTCTTTCAGCCCAGTTCTGGGTGTTGCAGTTTTTCAGTCAGCAAGCCCCAGCGATGATCGGGTCCCTGCCCCACCCAGTCCCCCAGTACTGGAGATACAGATATGCATGGCCACACTTAGCTATCTATGTGGGTGCCAGAGAACCAAATCTGGGCAGTCTCAGGCCCTCTCAGTCTCTATTGCTTGCATAGCAAATGCTCTTAACCACTGACCAACTGCCCCAGTCCCTGCTTTCTTGTTTTAATAAGTACATAAAATACCATTATTGCATCCAAGGGTCAGTGTGCACTTAACTTTTATCAGAAATTGCCAAGAATTTCCCTGTGATGTCATTTTAAATGCCAACCACAAATGTGTTGGAATTCCAGTTTTTGCTCTTTTATAACTTTTTAGTTGTAAATATTTTTATTATTTACTTGTAAATGTGTGTGTTTGCGAGCACACATGAACCATGGCACGCATGTGAATGTCGGAGGACAACTTTCTGGTCCTTGACTGTCTACCTCATTTAAAGCAGGGTTTCTTGCTCAGGATTCTGTGATTCTTGCTCAGCAACCTGCTGACCTTAGCTATGCTTGCCATGTGCTTCCAAGAAATTCTGTAATGTCTATGTTCTATTTCACCATCACTGTCAGCATATCAACATAACAGAAGCCCACCCCAGCTTCTTCCTTTTTACAGGGCGTCTTGGGATCGAACTAGAGAGCTGCAGCCTACGCAGCAAGAATTTCATCCACTGAGCCAGTTCCCTGCCCGCCTTATAACTTCAATACCTCTCATGAATTTCATCCACTGAGCCAGTTCCCTGCCCGCCTTTTATAACTTCAATACTTCTCATGAATTTCACCCACTGAGCCAGCTCCCTGCCCACCTTTTATAACTTCAATATTTCTCATGGACATGCCACATGTGGGATTATGGTCCCTTCTGGTCGCTGTGACACACGGAACACTTGTTTGTGGGCTCTTTTGCCACCTGTACATCCTCCTGTGTAATGTGACAGTTTCTGTCTTTTGCTGATCATTTACAGTAGGGTGCTTTCTTCTTATTGGCGAGTAAGGAAATTATAGTGTTAAACTTAATAGTTTAGGTGTTTTGTTTTTTTTTTTACTATTTTGCCTATGATCCATTTCAATTAATATTTGTTTATAAAGTAAGCTAGGCAGAGCTTTTTAAAAGTTTTTTTGGATAGCATTTGTTGAAAGATTTGCTCTTCTCATTGAAATTCTTAGGTGCTTTGGTTAAAAAAAAAATCAATAGCCCACATTAGTGTGGGCTCAACAGTTCCCACCACTGTCCTTTCTCAAAAGTCCCCAAGCCAACTATCCGAAGCTCACAATGTTTTGGCTGGTATCTATTTTGTGCTTCAATACAAACATCACATTCTCCTTTCAAACTTTATAGGATTATGATTGAGACTGGGAAAAATATGTATCAAAGTAGAGATGATGGCCAAATATCCATGAACATGGTATAATTTCTCTCTCAGCAATGGGTGTAATTTTCCATGTTGATATTTTCTGTGTCTTTTATTAATTCTATTTCTAAATAGTTTGTCCCTTTTAAAAAAATGTTATTTATTTGCAAACAGAGAGAGAAGAGGAGAGAGAGACAGAGAGAGAGAATGGGCATGCCAGGGCCTCCAGCCACTGTAAACAAATTCCAGATGCATGTGCCCCCTTGTGCAACTGGCTCATGTGGGTCCTGGAGAATCAAACCTGGGTCCTTTGGCTTTGCAGACAAGCACCTTAACTGCTAAGCCATCTCTCCAATCCAGTTTCTGCATTTTTGATGTTATGTACCTGGATTAATCTTAGCTTTCAATTTTTTGCTGCTTATAAATGAGTAAGCCTCCAAGTATTTGTGAACATTGGCCTTTCACCTGAGACCTTGCTAAGTGAGCACATCTGTCCTACTGAGTCCTGGCTATTGTCACGTGGCTGCTGTGCGCAAGATTTTTGGGCCTTCCCTGTAAGCAATCACGATGTCCTTTTCATTCCTAATCTGCATGCTTTTCACATTTTTCTCTCATCTTTCCACACTGGTTAGACGCTCTGGTACAATACCAAATGGAAGTGATGATAGAGGGCTCCTTGCTCACTTCCCACTCTCAGGGAGAAGTGCCCAGTCTTTCAACATTGAGTGTTACGTTACATGAAGGTTTTCAGAGGTGCCTTTTATCACACAGAAGGAGTTCCTTTCTGCCCATAGTTTCCTAAGCTTCTGTCTTGAATGAGTTGAAATTTTTGTGAAATCCTTTTTTGCTCCAAGGTAAGCATTGCTTTATTGTTTTATTGGAGTAGGTTGACTACCAAACGTTACACAAATTTCACAGGAGAAAGTCCTATTGGCTACATTATATTATCCTTTTATGTATTATTAGATTGATCTTTTAATTTTTTGTTTTTAAAATTTTTTAGTTTTATTTTTATTTATTTATTAGAGACAGAAAGGGAGAGAGAGACAGAGAGAAAGAGTGAAAATGGGCACACTAGGGCCTCTAGCCACTGCAAATGAACTCCAGATGCATGTGCCATCATGTGCATCTGGCTTATGTTGGACATGGAGAATCAAACCTGAGTCCTTAGGTTTTGTAGGTATGTGCCTTAACCGCTAAGCCATCTCTCCAGCCTATGTTTTAATATTTTGTTAAAGATTTTAGCACCTATGTTTCTAAGAGATGTTAGTCTATAGTTTTCTTGTGGTTCCTTTGTCAGATTTTGCAAAATCTTTTGGAAATATTATTTTTTCTCTTTTCAAAAGAATATTATATGATTGTTTCTATTTCTTCCTTAGGAATCTGAAAGAATTCAGCAGTGAGAATACCTGAGATTATGGTTACCTCTCTGGGGAATTATTTTGCTATAAAGCTGAGGTTGTAGATATATATTTAGATAATTTGACTTATTCTTTCCCCTTGTGTCATTTTAAAGAGTACATCTTTTAGGAATTTGCCCATTTTGATTTGTCACTTACTGATAATCATCAACAAATTCATCATATATCAGCATGAACTGTCATATTTCTTTCACTTTTTTAAACAAATGTTTATTTATTTCAAGAGGGAGGCAGGAGTGAGTAGGGTATGCCAGGGGCTACTGCCACTGCAAATGGACTCCAGATGTATGTGCCACTTTTAGCATCTGGTGTTATGTCATGCTGACATCATGACCACTCCTAAAACGAATCTGGGAGGAGAACCTAATAAACTGGGAGTCCTCAGTAAGTGTTTTGGAGGACAAAATGCCCCTCGTTTGCCACCTGCCTTCCCTGTCAACTCTTGCTAGCACATGAGTGTGTTTTCAAAGTTGTGGCTTTACAAGAGCTGGAAGAGCAGAGGGAAAAACAGACTGCCGTCCTGTCATGAGCCAGCCTGGGAGTGTATCCTGGCTGTACTTAACCTCAGTATTCTGTTTTCTTTTATGTGTAGAAAATATATATATTTATTTAATATATATATATATTTAAAAGGAGAAAATGCATTTAATTCTGAGAATCTAAAGAAAGTTAGTTAGATATCATTGCTATATACATGGAGAAAACATTTTAAAAATTTAGGAAAATATAGACAAATAGGAAAATTTAATTAAAAATAGGCAAATAATAAAGGAAAATAAACATATTAAAAGGGCAACTGTTGCAGTCAGGTTCACAATGCTGGTAGAAATCACCCAACCAGGAGCAGCTTGTGGGGGAAAAAATTAGGTTTATTTTGGCTTACAGTCTCGAGAGGGAAGCTCCATGATGGCAGGGAAAATGATGACATGAGCAGAGGGTGGACATCACCCCCTAGCCAACATCAGGTGGACAATAGCAACAGGAGAGTGTGCCAAACACTGGCAAGAGGAAACTGGCTATAATGCCCATAAGCCAGCCTCCAACAATACAGTCCTTCAGGAGGTGTTAATTCCCAAATCTCCATCAGCTGGGAACCTAGCATTCAGAATACTTGAGTTTATGGGGGACACCCGAATCAAACCACCACAATCCGCCCCGTCCCCATAAAGTGATATCCATACATGATGTAAAATATAATGCAATGCATTCAGTCTGACTTTAAAAGTTCCCATAGTTTTTATTAATTCCAATGATGTTCATACATCCCCATAGTCCAAGATCTTTTAACCGAGCCATAATACCAAAAAATAAATCCCCCCAAATCCCATAATGGAACAGAATAAACATTCACACTGCAAAAGATGGCACTGGGCATAGCAAAGAAATATTCAGCCAATACAAGATTTAAGACAACCAGGGCAAACATCAAACTCTGTAGCTTCAAGTCCAAAAACTCTAGCCAGTAACAAATCTCCAAGTCTGATAATTCTAACCAGCAACAAGTCTCTGGTATTCCAATTCCACCCCTCAAGCTAGGGTACTCACAGTCTGGAAAACTTCATCAGGGCCCGACAGCTTTCCTTAGCAGCCATCTCATGGTCCTGGCATCTCCACTGGGTCTCCACTGCAATTCACGGTTCATCCTCATGGCTCCATTGGGTCTCCATGCAGACATCCAGCAAACCTGCTTCACACTGCCCATGGCCATTTCCAAAACACAAGACTGTGTTACAAACTCAATGACCCTCTCTTTCTTGCATTTCTTATACTCCACAATACAAGGTAGGGTGCCGATTTAATCCAGGGGGCGATAAAACAGACTTTGAAGAACAGGACACTTCTTGAGCACTCAGGACCCTCCACAAAAGAGTCTGCATTCTTCCTGTTGCTCCAGTTAGCTGTCCCAGTCTTAGTGGTTGTAATCTCTCAATTGCAGCTCAACAGATAGCAGTTTTGGCCTAAAGATTTCTTTCTGTGTTATATCCCTCTGTTCATACCAGTTCATTTCTATGCAAAGCAACCTTGCACAACTTCTCAGGAATAACAGCAAGCTTCTCATGCAAACTGCTAGCCCAGACCAGGCAAAACTCTTTCTCACCCTCATAAGCCAAACCTCACAGTCCATAGTTCTTACTGTATTCAGGCCTTTCAACTCTGACCAGAATAATCCATCAAGCTGTACTTACAGCACTGAAAGACATTCCTGAGGCCAAGGTTTCAAATCCTTCCACATTCCTCTTGAAAATTAGCTCCAAAGGGGCAAAGCCACACAGTCAGGTGTCTAGCAGCAATCCCACTCGGTACCACTTTACTGTTGCAGTCAGGTTCACATTGCTGGTATAAATCACCCAACCAAGAGCAGCTTGTAGGAAAAAGAGGTTTATTTTGGCTTACAGGCTCAAGGGGAAGCTCCACAATGGCAGGGGAAAACAATGGCATGAGCTGAGGGTGGACATCACCCCCTGGCCAACATAAGGTGGACAATAGCAACAGGAGAGTGTGCCAAACATTTGCATGAGGAAACTGGCTATAACACCCATAAGCCCGCCCCCAACAATACACTCCCTCCAGGAGGCATTAATTCCCAAATCTCCATCAGCTGGGCACCTAGCATTCAGAACACCTGAGTTTATGGGAGACACCTGCATCAAACTACCACAGCAACTTATTTTACCTGTCAAGCCAGGACAAGACCAAATATTGAGAAACTGAAATGTCCATCACTATGGTGGGTGTGAAAATAGTCACATTATTTTAGAAAATATCTGGGAATTATTCCGTGTTACTGAATGTGTACGTACCCTCAACCAGGCAATTCTACTCACTATTTGTGCAGCAATCCCATGCGCATATGTACCATCCTTGGAAAGTGATGAGGTTTCATTTATTTCTGCAGCATTTTATACAAAAACCCAAAGCTGTAAATAACCAAACAGTTATCAACAGAGAAGAGAAAATAAGTATAAGTTGGTATACTCATGAAAACTACTCTACAGAAATGAAACGCAGCTACATGGAAATGGAAATGGAAATAACTAATGACGTACAGCATCACGGGTTAACTTTGCTCATGTGATACTGAACAAGAGAATCAAGAAACAACAGAATTGAGAGCACAGGCCTGCATTAATAAAAGTTCAAGAGAGCTGCTTTCTTAGTGAATCTGATATCAGCACAAGGATGATGGAGCAAGATAGTGAGGACACTCAACTCCTACCAAACCAGAGATCTAGATGTTCCTAAGTGCCCATCATTGAAGTAGACTTAAAATGTTCCCAGCATGGCTCAGGGAATTTTGCGGAAGAGGGGATAGAAAGATTGTTAGAGCCACAAGTTTGGACATTTTGCACAGGGACATTGCCTCTCCCTCCCCACCCCTTCACAATACATGGCTCACAATCCCCGTGGGGTTAACCTGCATCCCCCATGAGGAAGGCCTCTTCAGAAAAGGGACAGGGAGGAGGGAAAGGTGGTACCAATATGTGATGTTTACATACAAAATATGTCCATATCGAATAATAAATTTTTAAAAAGCTCACCTGGACCTGTTTTAAGGATGGGCGAGGGGGGAGGTGTGGACGTGATGAAGCGGAGGAGAGAAGGAACAATGATGACAGCCCGGGTCAGCTGCACAAGGGAGGGCCTGAGCAGGAGCAGGATACACATGCTTAAGGCACTTTTCCATGAGTATGATGTAATTCACAAGAATATCTTTCAAATGTAGTAAAACTGAAGAAATAGTAAGGACCGTGAGGTCCTCTAAATATTTGTGCCATGCAGTGCTTTGGGGGAGTTTTAAATCCATCCACTTGCCACCATCACCGATCCACCGGCACACACAGTAATTGTCCGACTGCTCACGCACTCCAAAGCCAGCTGTCCCTGTCGCCTGTTCCCACGGTCCAGTCCACACACCTGCCATCAGTAGCTGCGGACATCTACCGAGGCCAGCCAAGGAGAGTGTGGCACATGCTGGCAGGTTTCCTCCTCTGAGGACTTGCCCCCTCGCACAGGTTGTCTTCGCTAAAGTCCATCCTGTTCTCAGGTCAGGCTCCTGGGAAATGCCAGGCCGCCTCCCGTCTGAGGAAAGCTGACGCCCAGGGCTGGGTCACAAAGTGCTCCAGCAAGGCGGCCGCTCCCCTGTCCAGGGCCAGCTCCCCTGACCGCACCTCCCAGCGCCAGCCTCTCTGCTGCGGTCCACAGCCGGCGTCGCCAGCTCCCCGCAGGCTGCTCCTCCCCTCCTGCGTGTGCACATGCAGGCTGTGTGCAGTGCAGGCTCAGCTCCAGGCACCGAGGCGTCAGCCTCTCGACACCACTCCCAAGGACGCAAGCACAGGGCCACGTGTGCTCGCCTTCCTCCGGCTCCTCACTCGGGGGTGAGTGACAGCTTCGCTCTGTCTGCCTCTCAGTTCCTGCTCCTTCATTCCCTCTGGTGCCCCCAGAAGAGCCTTAGATCAGGGCGTCTCAACAGGGCACACCTGATGTCTGGGGCCAGATCGCTCGTGCTGAGGGCTTGTTATCATTTTTGCGACGGAGGCACTGCAGCAGCCGCCCAGGGGTCTGGCCATCGCGGACCAGCAGCACTCTGGCGTGACGCCTAAAATGCCTGTAGGCGTCACCCAGTGTCTCCCGGGTGGCAACATCTGTCAGGGAGGTCAACCTGATGCAGCAGGTCTCCTTCTCCTGAGAGCTTTGGCAAAAAGCGGTTTGCAGCGGTGCTCTGGCGGACGGAGCCCACGCCTACCGCTGCTGCACCCTTGCAGCCGCTCGGGGGGAGGCAGGACAGTGTCCTCGCGGGCTCTTCCAGGTGCCCGCTGCTGCTCGGACTCCAGTGATGAGACTAAGGGAAGCCACTTCCCTGGGAGCTGGGCTCCGATCTTGATTGGTAGGGTAGAAATCATGGTCACACTGCAGACTAGGAGCTCCCACAGCAGCGAGGAGGTGGACATGAGCCAAGAAGGGACATATGTCGCACAGCCTCCCAAAGTGAGAGACGGGCCGGGCTGAGACTCCCATTCCACAGAGTGACGCTCTGTCCACTACGTGCTCGTGTGGCCTGCAGATTCCTGAAGGAAGGTGGGTGCCAGGGGACAAAGGTGAGACACTTTCACACCTGCATGACTCCCTGGCTCTTGCGGGAACCCTGTGAACCATGTGATAGGGAGCATCACCCTTGTCTGTCCCTCGGGCCTGCCCTCGGGTTTGGCTCCTTGCCCAGGAGCCCGGGCTGACCCTACGAACACCCGGCATGGCTCACTCCCTGCGTCGGCTCCTGCGCGGCTCTCACTCTGCCCCTTTCACAGCAAGGTCACCACCTCCATAAATTCTGCCTGTCCTCAGACCATGCGGGATGCACCTTCCTACGAAAGCCAATTACACTGAGCCAAGTTGTTCTCTAGAGGAACAGAGCTGACAGGATGAGCGGGTTTTATAAAGGAGATTCGTTAGAGTGGCTTAGAGGACTCCGGCTGGACAGGCAGTCCAACAAGCCATCTGCAGGCCTGAGCGCTGAAGAAGCCGTAGCTGCTCAGTCCATGAGCCTGGACGCCGCGGCAGTCCCAGTGCGGCACCGAAGGCCCGGAGCATTCCTGCGGAGCTGCGGGTCTCCGGGCCACACTGGAAGGCTGATGCCGGGAGGCTGGGTTCTAGTGTCCACGAAGGCCGGCAGCCATGGGGCAGATGGATGCACAGGCCAGGAGAACGGGCAGCCAGGCGGAAGTCCCTGCGTCCTCCTAGAGCCTCACGTGTTACGTGTCCTCCCAGCGCGTCTTTGTGTCTGCCACCAGAAAGGCTGCCCACTCTGGGGAAACCAGTCCTTCCTGGAAATGCTCCCAGAGAGCCACCCGGAGGGCTTGTCCCTTGCTTGATTCTTTCTCTGGTGAAGTTGGCACTAGAACTTCATCATGCCACCCCCACGTGACTAAACTAGTCTGCTATAAAAGGCATAGATAAGCTCTTGTGCACACCCAGGTATAAACCTGCTCAATCAAGGGGTTTGTTATCAAGCCTGACCTCTCTCCCCCAGGAACCTCCCTGATGGATGCTGCCACCCAGGAGACACTAGGTAATGTCAAAACAAGTTGGCACAGTGCCTCCTGTCCCTCTCCACCCAGGCATGGAGCACACCACCAACGATGCCCTATCCATACGTTCCATGTGCATAGATCTGACCAAACGCAGATCCAAAGGGTACACCTCTTGTGCCACCTCCAGAATTGTTCCAGCCAGCCATCCTGACACGTCCCACAGGTAATGGCGCCACATAATCTGGAAGGCCCCTGTGCTGGAGAGACTGAGCACAGTGCACGCACGGAACGGACCGAGCCCCTGTGCCCGAGCCTGAGCCTGCCCTGGTGTTGTGGAGGCTCCTTGTCCTCACTCTCAGACAGCTCAGCAAGGCAGCCCTCCACAGCACATGGTAAGCAAGAGACGCTGTGGCGCCCGGAGGACGTGCATGGGTGAGGTGCAAACACTGAGCCGCTTACATCAAGCATCTGAGCGTCCGTGGACCGGGTGTCATTGGCCATCCTGGAACCCTAGATATGCTTAGATACCAAAGGAAACTATAGCCAGACAGGCAGAGAGACAACCAAAGGCAAGCAAATAAAAGGCTGGAAATGTAGTTACAAACACCACACAGTGGCAAAGGAATAAAATACTAGGAAAGGGTAGTCCCCTCAGAAGGAACTTTTCAACAGCATGGGGTCTGAGGATGGAACTCAGTTACCCAGCAGTGACCACCTTATCCACTGAGCCGTCCCCCTCCCCACATTGCAGCAATAGTATTTTTTTTTAATTTATTTATTTGAGAGCAACAGACACAGAGAGAAAGACAGATAGAGGGAGAGAGAGAATGGGCGTGCCAGGGCTTCCAGCCTCTGCAAACGAACTCCAGACGCGTGTGCCCCCTTGTACATCTGGCTAACGTGGGACCTGGGGAACCGAGCCTCGAACCGGGGTCCTTAGGCTTCACAGGCAAGCGCTTAACCGCTAAGTCATCTCTCCAGCCCAACAATAGTATTTTTGACAAACCACCCAGCTGTGATCCTCAACTAAACCCAGAAAAACCACATTAGAGCATCCTTGCCATGGCGGATGTGACCAGCTCCTACCAAGGGACTCTCCAGGCTTGAACACCTTCTCCCTATTCCTTGAATGCTGAGAAGACGATGCCATGCAACAGAAGATCATATGCACGCCCAGGTCAGGTGAGGTAAGAGCGGAATCTGCCCTCTGCAGGGCTGAACTGCATGAGCCTTCAGATGCCCGCCTCACCGTCTGGGCTCTGTCACCCAGTGCGGGACACAGAGCCAGTGGAAGTGGCAGCATTTACCTGGCAAGCCCCTGAAATGACTTGGGGTATGTTCTGAATTTCTTCCTAAGTCAACTAGGTTTGGTCCCAAATTTAGCTCTTGGGCTGGGAAATACACACAGCCATGACTCCTCGTGTGCACAGAGCTTTTCGTTTCTCCAGCTCAGTTATAATTAGAAAGTGTCTCAGCCTTACCTTGGTGGTTTGGCTGTTCCATTAATAACTGGATCTTCAGAATTCATCTCTTAGAGACTTTCCTTCAGGTATCAACTTCTGCTTCCCGAGTATGCTACACTGGGGACCTCTGGCTTCCTCAGAACATCCAGGACGGAATCGAGGCCCGAGCCAGAATGCTGCTGGATCCATCGTGTTAGCAGTGGTCATGATGCTCCTCCCGTCCGAGCAAGGATGGCACAGATGCCTGCGTGGTGCGGGAAAGAAACGCTGATTGGTCCAAATCCGCATTATAACAAAGTAATCAAAACAGGTCATTTGTGTGGAAAAAAATGGTTTTCTAAATCACAGTAATTGTGTTAGTTTTATTTTACTGTTTGGTTTTTTGAGGTAGGGTCTCGCTCTAGCCCATTCTGACCTGGATCACTACGAGGTCTCGGGGTGGCCTCAAACTCACAGTGATCCTCCTACCTCTGCCTCCCAAGTGCTGGGATTAAAGGCATGCACCAGCATGCCTGGCAATTGTGTTAGTTTTCTATAACTGTGACAAAATACCTGAGCTAAATAACTGCAAGCCAGAAGGTTTATTCTGAGCTCATGATTTCAGAGGCGTCAACCCATGGCCACTGTGGGTCTGTAGGGAAGCTGGGCATCACGACAGGGAGGGTGGGGCGTGCAAAGATGCTTACTTCACACAGACTGGGAAGCAGGGGCGAGGAAGGGGCTGGGGACAAGACATGTCCTCCCAGAGAATGCTCCACTGGCCTCCTCCAGATAGGCTTCACCCCCTAATGTTCCAACCCTCTGCCAAAACAGTACCACCAGCTGAGGACCACGCCCTCAACACAGAGCCCAGGAACTTTAAACCACAGCAGCAACCCACCATTCAGATGAATCGTTTTCTACCAAACTCCTGGGAAGACAGTTCCCACATTTCCTAGAGGTCTCTAGTGGTCTGTCACAGGCTCCACATATGACTTGAGGAATGTGGCCATTTGTATCAACAATTTGCCTGAAGTGTTAAAAAGTTTGCTCTGAAGTACATTGTTGACCGAGCTGAGGAGAAATAATAAATTACAAATTAACTGACAAGCTACCAACACACCTAAATAGCTAGAGCTGACTTTACATAAAATGTCAAGTTCTTCAGAAGTTTGGTGGCAGGAGCTGGGGAAATAGCTCAATCAGTCAGGTGTTTGCCTTACAAGCATGAGGACCTGAATTTGATTGCCAAAAACCTATTTTTAAAATATTGGTCACAGTGGCACATTCCTGTAACCCCAGCCCTGGGAAGCTGAAGAGAGGAGGACCCCAGGAGCGTGCTGGGCAGCCAGGCTAGCCTCAGTGTGGGCTCCAGGCCAGTGAGAGAGCCCATCTCACAGGAGGTGGGAAGTGTTCCTGAGAATGACCCTCAAGAGTGCCCTTTGTCCCCCACATGCACGTCCCCTCACACTCAGACTCAAGGAAGCATATGCAGGTGAGTAATGGAGGCACCCAACACTCTCGTCTGGCCTCCACTCACGAAGGCACAGGGCACATGAACCTGTACACACATGTGCATGCACCACACACACCACTACCACACAGACTACACACACACACACACACGTGTCAGGCACAGGTAAGGGCACCAGGCCACTAAGGGTTAAACCAGGCCTAAGCTGCCAGGCATGGTTAAGAGCCCCAGGCTACAGGAGGTCACAGCGAGCCTAGACCCTGATTACCTGAGGCCCCCTGGGCCGGCAGGAGTGAGGCCACTCCATCCCCCAACGCAGGACGCCCTGATACGTCTTAGGTTTCACTTTCCCCAGAGCCTGTGATCACTTTCTGCTTGCCTGGAACGTCCCAAATGTTAATGAGGTATCAGCCAGCAGCCTTCGCACAGCCAATAACTCTACCACCCATACCCTATGCCTTCTCCCACCACTGCTTCCACCAGGTGACCCTTTCCTGCTCACCCATGACATCACTATAAGCTAATTAGGTATCAGCATGACCTCTGTACTAACCGATCCCCTTATGGCCTGTACCTCTTCCCGCTCTTTCACAAATGCTTATTAACCCATTCCCCTGACAAGTAAACAAGCTGTTCTCTGAAGCTGTCTCCTGGGTGTTTCCTCCCATCGCACTCACAGCTGCTCAAGACCCTGCTCCACCATTGCCTGGATCCCCAGGACACCTAGGTGCCACAGCCTCAGGACGATCAGGAAACACACACACACACACACACACACACACCAAAAAAAGATTCAGATTTTTTTTGAGTGTGTATGATGGTATGGAGTATAATGTATGCACATGTGTGTGTATGACGGCATGGTGTATAATGTATGCACATGTATGTGATAGTGTTGTGTCTAATGAATGCACATGTGTGTACAGATACACATTCAGAGGCCAGAGAAGGATCACTGGGAAACAAGAGGTCCTTTGGGTAAATAAATCAGATAAGGAACCATCTTCCTTTTGAAGTTAAAATGTCTGTCTGAGAAGTTCTATAACTTAGCTGTGTTTTGCTAGACATTTCCCCAACATACCTCAAAGCCCTTTTCCACCAAGTAGCAGTTAACACTTGAGGAAAACTGTTTGTGACATGGGCACATGCATCACCCCCTCCATTTACAGAGGAGGAAATGGTCCAGAGAGAACAGGTGGGTCAAAATCACTTTTCACTATGACGTATGGACACACACACACACACACACACACACACAATCACACACAAGTTCCCAATTGGCTGGTGATTCCATAGCATGGTCTAATTGAAATGTATTCTGACTGCATTTTGTATTCTGAGATGTATTCCTGAAGCATTCTGACTCACTACAAAGGTTTCAGAGGCAACCACTAAAATGTCTTTAGACTAAACCTGAAGGGGGTGGGGGAGACTTACAATGCAATAAGTCTTTGTCCTTGCCAAACACTGGTGCTTGGACGTGGAGAAGAGACAGCCTGCATACCCACATCCATTGGCAGAGTGAAATCAATATATAAAAAACTAGGCAAACAGCCAATACTCTGTTGCCTAAAGATTCGCTTGAACAGTTTAGATAGAATTTTTACAAGTATGACTTGGAAGCTTCCATACTCTTAAGACAGTCTTGTGCACATATTTAGTGATGTTAAGAGTTCATGTTGTGCCCATGCAAAATGAGTGAGTGATGATAACAGCAGAAGTAATGTGCATAGCTGGGGGAACACCCAGAGGCTTGAGCAGGGGTCCTTCACCACACTCTCCACTTACTTTTGACCCCCCTCAGTATTTCTGGCTCTGCCATGATGACGCTTGCATGGCCTAAGCAGCCATTCTGGAGGTTAAAAATCCCAAGGTCAGGGACCAGCAACATCTGACGAGGGCCTTCATGCAATCGCTCTATGGCACAACAGAGGTGTGAGGGCAAGACAGCACCAGGAAGAGAAAGAGGGAGATGGGCAAACCCACCCCTCCATAACAATATTAATCTCTTCTCAAAGGCCCCACCTCTCAGCACTGTTGGATGAGACACTGTTTCTGATATCACTCATCCTCATGGCCACCTGACTGGATTCAGAATCAACTAGGAGGAACACCCCTGGGTTAATGTGTGAAGGCATTTCCAGAGAGGTTTTTGACTGGGAAGGGAAGACTCACCCTGAACGTGGATGGCACCATCCCATGGGTTGGGGATAAGGACTGAATGGAAACGAGAGAGAGCAGGAAGCGAGCTGAGCATCAGCACTCATGTCTGCTTCCTGACTGTGGACTCGGCATGACCAGCCGCCTCACACTCTTGTCATCATTCCTTCTCGGCTACGATGGACTGTGTGCCCTCAAACGATGAGCTGAAATAACCCCCTGTGTGGGGTTTGAATCAGACATCCCCTACAAACTCATGTGCTTTGAATGCTTGACCCTTAGCTGGTAACAGTTTGGGAGGCAGGTCTTTGTGGGAGGAGGTATATATTTCTGGCGGCGGGCTTTGGGGTATTATAGCCAACTCCCCCTTGCTGCTTTCTCCCACCTGCTGTGGCAAGGCGTGACATCTAGCCCCTGCTCTTGGCATGCTATCCCCTGCCATCATGAAGCTTCCCCCCTGATACTACAGGCCAAAACGAGCCTTCTTCCCATCAGCTGCTCTTCGTCAGGTGTTCTGTCCCAGCAATGAGAAGATAACATTAATACCCTCCTTCTTTAAGTTGCTTTTATCACCAATCTACTTTTCAATATAAAAACTTTAGAGGCCACATTCCAACTATAGCATTAAGCCCCTTCTTACACACTTTCACTCCATCAGTAGCCCCAAAGTCTGAACTCACTTCAGCATCAACCCCCAAGGCCAAAGGCCGGAGCTTCAGGAACCAGACATGGGTGAGATTCACCCTCAAGCAGGTTCCAAGCCTGTGACGCCAAACAGGTCAGTTATGTCCAGTGCTCAATGGTGGGTCAGGCATAATAAGGATAGTCACGTTACAAAAGGAAGAAGTAGACAAGAAGGAAAGGGTCAGGTCCCAGGCAAGCCCAAAGCCCAAGAAAACAGACACCATAAACTATTCACATTCTAGAATGTTCCTTCACTCGTGTGCTGCCTAGTAGACATAAGGAGGCAGGGGTCTCTAACAGCTCTGCCCCTCAATTCTCTATTCACATCTTGTGCCGTCAGCTCTCCAGGCTGGGTGGCGTGGAGTCTGCTCCACACCGTCATTCTCTGCCCAGTTCCCACCACGCCCCCAGGGCACTGACCAGGCGGGACTCCACAGTAGCTCCTCCTCCCCTGGTCCCAGGCTTCCTGCAACATCCTGGAAGCCTGGTGGGACTCCCTAAGGCTCACAGCTCTCCACTCTGCACCAGAAGAATCAGCACCATGTGAGCCCTCCCGTGTCCCTACACAGGGGTCTCCAAGCAAGGGCCTGAGCTGCACCGGAGCCCCCTAAGCCACAGCAGGGATGACTGGGGAGCCCTGTGCCAACTCTCTCACGTTCAGGATGCTGAGGCCCAGTGTGCTCCTGGGGAACCTTGGCCCTGCTCCGGCCTGCAGGAGGGCGGCCTCGAAGTCTCAGAGGCACCACGACCCCCGCCCCACCCCTGCGGAGCGGCCCTCCTGTCCGTGGGGGAAGATACTATGCAGAGCCTTGCTGGTCTGCGGATATTACAGTAAACCCCAAAGCCTGAAGAAAAACACCACACTAAGGGTCTTCCTCCTAGCCCCCACAAAGCTTGGCCTCTTCCTGAGAAATAAAATAGAACTTTGTTTCTGACAATGAGAACTTTGCTTCTCATCTCATCTCTATTTCCACTTTGCATTCTGAGATGCTCAGAGTCAAATCGGAGGCTGAAATACGTCATCTCCGTGGACCTGCCATTTGCTTCGGTTCTTTTCTTCTTGTCACAACCTCCCCAGTTGTGTTTCTCTTTTGTTGCTTTTTATGACTGGTGTAGCAGGTAACAGAGCCCAGGTGGGTCTAGACTTGAACCCTGTTCCTGAGAGTGGCCTGTGTTCACATCACCATCCACCTCCAGTCCCCTTATTTAGTGTGAGGTTAGTCACCGCGACATTCTGTGTTAGGGAAAGGTCCCAGCGTGGCAAAACCACACTACTGTTCCTGGGACGCTGGCTTAGTGACACTGCTATTTATATCCTTGATCATCACAACAAACCCACCTCAGTTTACAAATCCCAAGTTGCTTTGGACCAGAATGGATGAATTTACCATTTGGCTTCACTCAGTCAAGAATTAACCTTTAAGACAGAAACACGGGTCCCAACTACAGGCACCAGCGGCCGTGAGTCCTGTGGGTGCTGAAACAGAGGCCTCTTTTCTCAAACTTCACTCTCTGCTGAGAACCCTCTGGGTCCACTCTGCTTGAAGTTCGCACACTTGGACTTCCATCAGAATATTCCACTCCTGGCTTCACATCGAGACCGAGTGAAAGAGAGGCTGCAGGGAGCCGTCACGGCAGGAGCTGGCAGTGCTGCCTCGCCTGGATCGAGGAGCCCCAGCAATGCCATCTCCGGGATCAGAATGTCATCGTATTGAATATGCAGTCCTTGGAATCAGTTCATGTAAGTATCTGCTGGCAGCTGCAAAGGCAGACAGACTTCCGCAGAGGCGGTGACTCCATCAGGTGGCACTTCCCCTCCGCGGCCACCCGTGTGCCGCCATCTTGGTGATAAACATCTGAGAAGAAGTAACAATGAGCACGCCTGACGCGGAGTGCAGTGGTCTGGTCCCCAGACACCCGTGCAAGAGTGGGTGTCCTGCTCGCTCGGCATCTGGAATGAGGGGGGCAAGAGCTTCCCCCACACCACTGTACAGGTCCCAAGTGTCCAGTAGACTATTTACCCAACAGGTTTCCACAGAGCCCATGCAGAGTCTCAGGCTCAGAACTCTGGGGACACTTGTAAATATGACAGTGACCATTTCCAAGTCATCCAGCTTTCCCAAACTGGAACCCAGAAGGCCAAACAAGTGGGAACGGGACACCCTGTGCCTGCAGAAATGGAGGCAGCTGCAAGCTCCACGTCTGTGCTGGACACTGGGATGTCTTGTGCCTCAACAGAGAGCCTTCGACACCTTCAACAGCAGCAGGAGTGGAGGCTCAGGACCCACAGGGGTCTCCCTTCCGGTGCTCATAACCCCAGGCTGCCTATTTAGCTCACTAGGACACTGTGGGGGCACATACTAACGCTTTCTAAGAAGGATGGGGTCCCCAGACATAAAACCCAGGCTAGCGCCTCCATAGTGTCTGGAGAAGGAAAACCAGGAGGCTTCAAGGTTCTGGACCGTGGTGAGAGCTCACACGCACGAGCAGCGGCTGCCGTCATCTAGGCGGTGCCTGAAACGAAGCTGTGATGCCTACAGCCATTCATTCCTCTGCTCTCTGGGAAGGCTCGCAGACCTCGGAGCTGGGCCATGGCTCAGTGGGCAAGGTGCTTGCTGCACAGGCACGAGGGCGTGACTTGGGGTTCCCAGCACCCACACAAAGGCCAGACATGGGGCACATCCCTGTAATCCCACTGGAGCACTGGAGAGGCAGGGACAAGGGGGAGGACAGCTGCGTCAGCCTCTGGTGAGTCGCGCCCTCACGGACCCGAGTGCCATGTTCTCAGGACCTAACTGAGAAGCAGCCGATTCAGCAGAAAAGCTACTGTGACAGAGACTCAAGGAATGGTTGAAATCCCTGGTGACACATGTGAGTTTATAAACTCTTCTAGAAGCATAGGAAACCATAAAGCATGGACCCTTAATTGACCCTTAAATGAGAGGAGCCCGGATAACTAAATGACTTTCAGCAAGCAAAGCCCTGTGGCAAGTCCGTGTTGCCCTAACAAAAGCACGTCATGCGTGTTGCCTCCCCCTAGAGGAGGCAGAGACAGCAGGATCACCCGGGCTCCCTGGCCACATAGTCTAGCCTCCTTAGTGAGTTCCAAGTCAACGAGAGACTCAAAAAGTGAAAAAAAAGTCCTCGGGCCTGCATGTGCACACATGGGTACCCTCCCTTCACACACCTGCACACACACACGCACGAACACACAACCACTCAGAAAACCACAACAAACTTCAAGTATTCACAAGCTAGAGTTCACACGGAGAGGTGACCAGAAAGATGACGCATCAGTTTTCTCGACCTGTGACCAAGTGCCTGACAACTGCTCCCAGGACATGCTCACTCTGGCTCAGGTGAAGGGATGCAGCCTTTACAGCAGGGAAGGCAGTGCCAGGGCAGTGACGCAGGAGCTGGGGTGCTCTCCTCACATGGGGCAGACCAGGAGGCAGAGGCAGAACAGGAAGAATAGACGGAACAGGAAGCAGGGAAAGAACAGGAAGCAGGGGCAGAATAGGAAGAACAGGAAGACAGAATAGGAAGCAGAGACAGAACAGGAAGAACAGTTAGACAGAACAGGAAGCAGAAACAGAACAGGAAGCAGAGACCAAACAGGAAGTAAAGACAGAACAGGAAGCAGGGACTGAACAGGAAGCAGAGACAGAACAGGAAGAAGAGACAGAACAGGAAGCAGGGTCAGGAACAGCAAGAAGGGCAGAGCAGGAAGCAGGGACAGAACAGGAAGCAGAGACAGAACAGGAAGAAGGGACAGAATAGGAAGCAGAGATAGAACAGGAAGTAGAGACAGGACAGGAAGCAGAGCCTGAACAGAAAGTAGAGACAGAACAGGAAGCAGGGTCAAAACAGGAAGCAGAGGCAGGTTAGAAGCCACAAGGCTCTCTGCCTGGCGTCCCACTCTTCCAGGTAGGCTCCACCTTTTAAGTTTCATGCTCTTGCTACAGAGTCCCTCAGCTGGTGACATGAGCCTGTGAGGACTTCACCAAACTATGACAGCGAGCTAGAAAGTGCCACTGAGGCAAGCAGGCAGAGATGTGGAAAGGTCACGCAGAGTCCCCAGATGCCTGCCTGTTATACAAACTGAAATTCATCTAGGTCTCCCAGATGGAAGGAGAGGTAGCTAACAAGGCAGCAGGCGCATGGGCTCCCCCGGGCTCTGACCATTACTGTCTAGTAATGCCCGGTGCTGTCTCCATGAGCTGGGTGGGGCTAAGTGCGTGAGCACTCACACTGGGCTAGGTTGTTGAATCGTGGGAAACTTCTCAGGAGAAGACTGCTGTTGGTGTTTTATTCATTCTGAGCCTCACAAACTCCCACATAGTATGACTAGAAACTACCAGCAGGGGTTTCTGAAGTGACATCAGGGTAACTACTTGTGGCCCAGGAGGCACTCTGAGGCTTGTCCAAAGGTCTTGGTGAGTGATGTAGTCCACTCCATCTGCCACAATCACAGGGATGCTGTGGCTTCTCCTGGGTCTCCAGCTGGCCAACTATTCCACAGAGCTAGGCTCTAGCAGCCATGGCGGCCATACACAAGGACCCACTGGCAGTCTCTGTGTATCCCATTGGCTGGATTTCTCTGGAAGATCCTAGCTACCACAGCCCCTTCACTGTCTACCACATCTTCATGCCACCTTCACATGCCTTCAAGTCACAACTCAACTCCCCTCTTCTAAAGCAACGTCTGGCGTGTGTGCATGCAGACTGTCCATGAGGAGGGTGCAGCAATCACATTTTTATTGCTGGGGCAAAATACCTGACCAGAAGCAGCTTAAGGGTGGAAAGGGTTTACTTCAGCCTTGTGTTGCAAAGGAAAGCTTTGTCATGATGGAGGAAGCACAGCATGAGCAGGAAGCTGGCTCATCTCTTCCTAGACCAGCGGCAGCGAGGAAGAGCTTCAAGATGAGCTGGCTGTAAACACCAGGTAGGTTAGACTAACAATCCCAAAGCCCACCCAGCCACGTACCTCCGCCAGCAAGACTGCACCTCCCGAAGGTTCCGCTAGCTGGGAACTAAGTAGGAAGCTTAATTCCAAACCGTGAGGCAATGGCACACATTTTTTAAAATTATTTATTTATTTGAGAGCAACAGACAGAGAGAAGGAAGGGGAGAGAGAGAGAGAGAGAGAGAGAAAGATTGGGCGCGCCAGGTCCTCCAGCCACTGCAAACGAACTCCAGACGTGTGCGCCCCCTTGTGCATCTGGCTAACGTGGGTCCTGGGGAATCGAGCCTCGAACCGGGATTCTTAAGCTTCACAGGCAAGTGCTTAACTGCTAAGCCATCTCTCCAGCCCAATGGCACACATTTTACATTAAACTACACAAGGTGTTTGTAAGGGAAGTGAAAGAGAAAAGCAAAGGAAAACACCAGACTTGATCTCCACAGACAGAGACCGTATTGAAGCACAGAGAGGGGCCGCAGCCTTCCCTCCGATGGAGGCTGAAGCACTCCGTGGGGAGGGAGCTCAGCTTATAAGGGCCCAATCCTGTCCGAGAAAATGACAGGAATCAGGTGCAGTCTGCTGGGGGCGGACAAGCAACTGAGGAACAGCAACGTCTGGTTTGCTGGATCCTTCACGAGTCAGAGGAGCTGGCTCAGTGGTTTTCTGCAGGGTGGATTGTCTCGAACTGTTTCAGTTCCTCAGAGCTTTCTGAGTTGAAGAAAGTTCATCATTCTTTCATGAAGAAAGTTCTTTAACCCTTCAGTGTTCAGGGTAAAAAAAAACAGAAAACAATGACAAACTAATGGAGTTTTCTTTTAGTTTTTTAAAAAAATGCTAATGTCCTTCTGTTTTGATCTAAACCGTGTGTTTGTAGAATTGTGGGGAGAAAAGAGTAAATATTATTTTGATTAATGGCTTCACTTGGAAAACTTAAATTTGGAGATTTAAAATCAGCTTACCTTTATTCTTGCAATCCTTATTGTATATGAAATCCTCAGGGACTTCCGGTTAAGATGGCGGCGTAGGTACCACGCCAAAGCAGCCTAGGGGGGAAAAAAGACCAAAAAAACTCAGCAAAATACACACTTTTATTAAAAGTGAGGTGTATAGGAAATTGAAGTGGCAGCGGAGAAGTAGAAGAGTTCCAGAGTGTCCAGAGCCCGCACAGGCGGGAAAAGCGGCTCCGGCAGCTCCGTCAACCGCCATGGCCGCGGCGCACCAGAAAGCCGCCAGACTCGGCTCGAGCCGCAGGAAAAGCCAGGTGCGGGATTTTCCCCTCACACCGCGCTCTCCACAACTCGGGAAATGTGAGGGGAGAGCGGCAGCGAGCAGCGGAGGAGCAGACCGCGAGGTAGAAGAACACGTGGAGCAGCAAGAGAACCAGAGCAGCCGCGGCTCCCTCCCCTCCCCCAGCGCCTGAGCCCAGCTCCAGCGAACAGAGCAGCGGCCCGGGACCCGGCCACGCCAACTTGGGCTGACAGCGGGACCCAAGCAGGAGCAGAGTTCGGCAGCAACATCAGCGGCTCCAGCACCGGTAACAGCGGCCCCAGCAGCAGCAGACCCAGGAGTGGCAGCAGCAGCAGACTCGGCAGCAGCAGCTTCAGGGGGAGCAGCAGCAGTGGACACAGCAGCGGCAGCTTCAGCAGCAGTGGTGGCTCCAGCAGTGGCAGCTACAGCAGCAGCAGAGGCAGCAGCAGCAGTGGGTCCAGCAGCAACACCTTCAGCAGCAGTGGCTACAGCCCAGCAGGGGCAGCTTGAGCAGCAGCAGTTCCAGCAGCAGGGGTGCTGATCTGCAGGGCCACGCTTGCCAGGCTCAGTTTGCCCCGCAGGAAAAGCAAGTGCCCAGCTCCAGAAATCAGAACAGCAGCCCGACAACCCAGGCAGCAACTTGACTGAGACCAAAATCACCCAAGGTAACTGGGATTGCACCAGGGAAGGGTCTCACTTGGTCGTAAGCTGACTTGGATCCCTCAACAGACCAGAAATCTTAACCTTTTTGTTGATAGAGGATCTGGTTGTTATAATAACTACTCTTGCATACATACTCGGGGCTGTTTTTGATTGAATGTGTACAGTGTTTAGTTAAATTTTAGAATCTACCTGTATTTTATTCCACTTAGCCTGCTTGAATACTCCTATAGCAGGGAAATCCTCAAATCTGCAACACTTTTCCAGAAACAGTAGATATGGCCATGACCTTGATGGCAATGAGGCTTTTGCAAGCATGTGCCAAGTACATCAAGTGAAGTATGTCAGATGTAAGTGCAGCATTTTGCAGTTCACCATGTCACAATAATGAGGTTGTTGAAATATATACACATATGTATAAATATATAATGTATAACATTTTGATTTCTACTTCCTCTGAACATGTTCCTTCCTGTGGCTCCTTCAGGGAGCTTGCCCTGGCTCCTACACTGGAAGCTTACGGCCCAATGGCGCTACAGACAAGTTAAAATCAATGCCCATGCAGGCCACAGCTCCTCAGTACACAAGGCAAAAGATGCTACAGAACACATGCAGGAGAGTGCTCTGGCTGTTACAAGAAGGAAGCCCACTGATGGAAGGGTCACTAACCTGGATAAGGAGGAGCCAGGGACAGTGTAGATGGAGAAGGAACATTGCATGGGCCATTTCTAGGGACCAGAAATAACAAAGCCAAACTTTGGTAGGATTGCTGGAAGGGGACTCAGGTGTACGAGAGGGGGATAAGGATCAGAAAACAAGAACCAGATCATGAAAAGGCCCACGCGTTATACTGAGACCTTAGATCCCATGCTGGAGAGAATGGGCACCACGGAGGAGGTGATGACAGAACCGGGTCAGGTTTGGGGCTTGATCAGCAATGAGGACTCTGTCAAGCGCGGTGGTCGCACCTGTAATCCCGGCACTCAGGAGGCCTAAGCAGAACGGTTGAGAGTTCAATGCCAGCCAGAACCCTGCCTTAACTCCCACTCACGTACCCCTTCAAACGCTGGACACAGAGCAGCTGGGAAGCAGCAGTGTGGAGCAGAGCTGTGGGCAGCTCCCAGCAGGGCAGGCGTGAACGCTGACGAGCAGCAGTCCCATTGTATGCCTGGGCAGCTGGGCACTCAGTGGTAGGTAACTTCAGAATGGATGAGTTCATCTGGGGATAAGCTTGAGGTACTTGTGTGACATCCAGAGATCAATGTCTGTCAGAAGTCAAAGCTTGTGGCTTAAGAGGGCGGCGAGGCTAGAGACGGGGACATGAGAGGACGCAGCGCCGGGCTGCGGAGGAGGAGGCTGCGCAGAGGGAAGGCCAGATGCCTGACGCAGAAGTTGGAGAGCCACCCAAATCTCCAACAGAGCGGGAAAAGATGAAAGTGTCCCCAGGACAGAGCTGATGGGGGCCAGGTGTCTCAGAAAGGAGACGGGAATGTGCAACCATCAGGAGATGGAATGAGCACTAAAAATGTCACCACACTCAGTGGCTGGGTTGGGGGACGTGACTGTGGATGAGGAGGTATAAACATATAAAGGCAGGGAAGCTTCCTTAGGGTGCACCGCAAGAAACTCAAAGTGAACCCAGGAAAAGAAATGGAGTTTCACATGGTGGAATAGGGGGAGGGAGAGGACTTTTAAGATTGAGTTATTTTAAATGTAGTCAAAGCATTATAAAGGGAAATTTGCAGAGAGGAGAGGAGAGGAAGAAGTGAGGAGAGGACAGGAAGGGAGGGGAGGGAAGGGGAGAGGAGGGGAGGGGAGGGGAAGGGAGGGGAGGGAAGGGAAGGGGAGGGGAGGGGAAGGGACGACATGAGACGAGAAGGTAACTGGAATGACGGAAGCCAAGCAGCCCAGGGGGCAGACGGGTGACCCCAGGAAAGAGGTATTCAGGGCATCCACAGTACACAGCATACTGGATTGAGGTCATGTGATGAGAGCATGGAGGAGGTGGACGGAGAAGATGCTCAGGACATGCAGGGTAGGACACCTTCATCAAAGCAAGGGGAGAGATGGAAGCATGCTCCTGGGCGGCATGAGGCAAACAAGCATAATTTCCACCTGAGACATCAGCTGTTTCCTCTCTTGCATATCATATCTAATGTTCCTTAATATTTTGTGTGTCCCCAGATGCCCCACATGTTGCCTAAAGCATCGTCATTCCCTGGCAGTGCTTCAGTCAAGATGGATGGTGATATATGGATTTGTTCCCCAGCTACCCAGACTCATCCAGACATCCCCGTGCTACCAACCCTCCAGCCTGTGAACACAGCTCGCCCTGGCTGAGGAAGGACAACCCGCAGTGCACCCAGGGATGCAGAGCTGCCATGCATGGTGGCAATATGCTCACAGCGCTCTTGGCCCAGGCCCACTGAGTTGGGAATCCGGAAGTGAGAATAGAGGGCACATTAATTAAATTTGTAGACAATAAACACATGGTGCTTACTGAGCCGGGCCGACAAGCTTGGAGGCTGGCCATGGAGATCTGGGCTGGCTCTGTCTGCACGGACTGCCACATTTCTCCCTGCCTCTTGTGCCTGCAGAGACCTGTGTGGCTTGGACTGATGCAGCCTGGGATCTTCACACTTCTGGACTGTGGGCATCTTCCAAAATGTCCCCATTCAAGGTCTGTCCCTTGCTCCTCCCTCTGCCTGAGAAAGTGCCCAAATTGCCAAGGTGATCCATAACCCATGTTAGTTGCCAACTATAGGTAGAGAGAAGCTTGGCATGTCCGTCCTTCAGGGAATACTGGTCTGTTGATAGAGTGAACACAAGTATGCCAGGATGGTAGCAGGGACATACTGTGGCAGAGGAACTCTCTGAAGGGCACCAATGGTCTCCCCTCCACATCCTGTTGTATTTACTTGGAAAAGGTGAGCTTAGGTAGTGAGCACATGGTCTACATTTGACCTAAAATAAAATCTGCTAGAGCATAGATTCAAGCTGCCCCAAAATAAATCATTTGGAAATAAGTAGAAACACATGTATTGAACTCCAGCATTCACTGAGAGATCAAGTTCCTCACCCAAGGATGTGTGAGACCATCACTAAACTCGTGTTCACTTCACTCACCTGTGGCATTCTGTCAGGGCAGCAGCAGCTTCTGGTTCCTTTTGACTATCATGACAACAATGGAAGCCAGGAAGTCCACACAGAGGAGGCTCTGCACTGGGGGATGATGCAGTCATTAAGCCCTCCGGTAGCCTAAGACATGAATGTCATGTCCTTCAAACATAAGGAAGGCGGAGATCAAAGAGCACATCAGATATACTCCAGGGGACAAAACTAGCAAGCAATTTAAAAAGTATTACTCTTAAAAACCAACAGTTTACTTTTAAAACAGAGGGAAGGAAATACCCTATTTAATTCTTTTTATTTTTATTTATTTATTTATTTATTTATTGTTTTTTTCTCACATTTTTTAAACATTTTCCACGATTATAAAAAATATCCCATGGTGGGCTGGAGAGATGGCTTAGTAGTTAAGTGCTTGCCTGTGAAGCCTAAGGACCGCGGTTCGAGGCTCGATTCCCCAGAATCCACGTTAGCCAGATGCACAAGGGGGCGCACGCATCTGAAGTTCATTTGCAGTGGCTGGAAGCCCTGGCGCGCCCATTTTCTCTCTCTCTCTCTGTTGCTCTCAAATAAATAAACAATAAATTTTTTAAAAATTCCATGGTATTACCCTCCCTCCCCCCTTTTCCCCTTTGAAATTCCATTCTCCATCATATCCTCTCCCCATCTCAATCAGTCTCTCTTTTATTTTGATGCCATGGTCTTTTCCTCCTCTTATGATGGTCTTGTGTAGGTAGTGTCAGGCACTGTGAGGTCATGGATATCCAGGCCATTTTATGTCTGGAGGGAGCACATTGTAAGGAGTCCTACCCTTCCTTTGGCTCTTACATTCTTTCTGCCACCTCTTCTGCATTAGACCCAGAGCCATGGAAGGTGTGATCGAGATGTTACTTGGTATTCTAGTCACTTCTTTCCAGCACCATGATACCTTCTGAGTCATCCCAAGGTCACTGCCATCTGAAAAGAGGAGATTCTCTACCCAAAGTGAGAGTAGCATTAATATAAGGGTATGAATATTAAGAGAAGTGCTTACTGGGCAGTTAGACAAGCATAGTATTTACACTTATCCAAACATCAGCAGATGTTACACCCCTAGGGCTCATGACTACCTCTGTTTTAAGTTTTCAGTATCAGGGATGTATTCCCTCCTTTGGAGCAGGCCTCCAGTCCAATTGGAGGGCAGTTGGTTTCCACCATGACAGACATGCCACTATTGCACCCATTGGATGTTCCTCAACTGACGAGTGGATAATTCTTTTTATTTTAAATTTTTCTTTATTTTTACTTGAGACAGAGAGAGAGAGAGAGAATGGGTAGGCCAGGGCCTCTAACGACTGCAAATGAACTCCAGACACATGCATCACCTTGTGCATCTGGTTAATGTGGGACCTGGAGAATCAAACTTGGGTCCCTAGGCTTCACAAGAAAGCACCTTAACCACTAAGCCATCTCTCCAGCCCCCTCCCATTTAATTCTTTAGTTCTGTCCTTTCCTCTTGATGTTCTTTTGGGCTTTCCTGATCCAGCAAAATCCTTTATGACTTACTATCAATTGCCCAGCTTGGTTGGTCACTACTTTCCAGAAAGTTCCAACTTGGCATCCCAGAAGATGCAGCTGCATGTCCCCCTCAGCAGGGAGGGCAGCAGGAGGAGGATGAAGTCGTAACTCGGCTCCCAGCACCTACGCTCTCACAGGCAGAAAGCATAGAGATGAGGCAGGAAAGCTCCTCCCTCCAGGCCACTGGCAACATTAAAATAAGAGGACAGGCTCCCTCGCTGCAGGGTGGGCTCTCTAACATCTGTCCGGGCATCTAATTCATCCTACCAGTGTAAGACATGACCTCACAGGGAAGGAACTTACCGAGTTCTCTGCCCTGTCACAGTATTGTGTAGCCATTTCCTCAGAACTGAAATGTTCCTTGCTTTAGGGAGGAGATGAGCTCATACAATTTACAAGGCTCAGGAAGTTCAGAGAGTTAGCAAGATTCACAAGGCCCCTCCCAGTGTTCTGTGGGCGGTAGCAACTACTGGGGCAAAGGAGACGCTCCAGGGTGGCAGCTTCTATGGGCGCTCCCCACGCTGGCGTGGACCTTCTGGCAATGTAACGACCTTTGGAGTCACTGTGCTCCCGTAAGTAACCTCAGAGAGCTCATTGGTTCACCGTGCTAGAGCTGGGCGAGTTCGATTCTTTAGTCTGTCTCTCCCTGAGGTAAATAGACATTCGTTTATGTTCCCAGAGGAAAACCACTCACACAATGTGAGATGTGTCCCCCGTGAAACACAGCTCCCACCTTGCCCTCAGGGCCACAGCACAGCCCTGGGAGCCTCTCCTCTGATGTGGGCCATGAGACCCAACACTGAAATCTCCTAGCCTTATTTCCCCCTTTATGCCTAATTGTATTGAGCTCAGCCTTGAGAATCATGTTTTGTGCCTCGTAGCTAAAAACAGTTGGTGAAGCTTAAAGCAGTTCTGCCCCAGTTTATTTAAGGCATAATCTCCAATATCCCTTTGTCCTAATTATTGTGCCATCCCCCAAGGCCGAGCTCAGAGAAAACCTGAGAGCAGAGCAAAGTTTGATTTTGATCTAAATTCAACTCTCAGATATTTACACGTCCCCTCAGCACGCCCTCCACTGGGCGCTCGCACTGGCCTTTGGTTTTCTCATGCAGGGGAAATTAAAAGAGAAGAAAGGACAGAATCCCTGTAGTACGGAACACTTTTATACTTTCATGGCAGAATACAATTTTTAAGGCAGTCGATATTATGTTGTGAACAGCCTGGCGGCTGCCCAGCGATCATCAGTTTCCTGGCCCAGAGCAAGGCACATGAGCCATCATTGGCACAGCCCATCCGTGCCACCCCTGAAACAGGGCAGTAGCAAACGACTTCTTCACCCAAGGTTCAGTTCCTCCCAGGCCTCTGCAACACTGGGGTTTCTTACCACCAAGCAAGTGCCATGGAAATCTATTTTTAAGGTTATGAATAAATAAACATCTGTGAAAACTCTTAAATAGCCAGCTTGCTGCAAGGTGCAGGACTGAGCTGCAAATCCAGCCAGACGTGCACCTTTGGCCTCTGAGTAAGGTTCTGCATTCAGCCGTTCCATTGCCATCAGGAAATGCCTGGGGAAGGGTATTCAGGAACGAAAGGGGTTTATTCAGCTCGCAAGGTCAGGGAACCGTGTCTGATGATGGCTTTTGCTGACAAAGCCCTAGTGCATAGCAAGAGACAGGAAGGGCATGTCCTGTGTCCTCTGGTCTCCTTTCATCCTCTTATTATTTGCATGTGTATGTGTTCATGGTATGGATGCATATGTACATGTGTATTTACATGGGTCTGTGTTCATGTGGAGGCCAGAGGCAGATACTGGGTGTCTTCCTCAATCACTGACTACCTTATTAGTTGAAACAGGGCTCTCACTGGACCCAGAGCTCGGGGATTGAGCTCGTCTAGCTAGCTAGCAAGCCCCGGGGATTCCGTGTCTACCTTTTGGCTCTGGGACTACAGGCGTGTGCCGCCACTCCTGGCGTTTGCGTGAGAGCTGGGGACCCGAACTCAGGCCCTGATGCTGTGCTGCGGGCACTTTGCAGACTGGGCCATTGCCCTAGCTGCCACCCTCTTTCTATAAAGCCTAGAGGATTTCTGAAGTAAGAGGGTTCAGCCCTGACGACTTTATCTAATCTCAGCCACCTCTCTGTGGCCCCAGCTCTACACCCCGTGGTGAGATTAAGCCCCCTCAATACTTCTGATTAAGATTACAGTCAACACATAAACCTTTGAGGGACATCAAGCTATAACCTGCCCAATGCAGGGCCTTCCAGGAGACGTGAAAGCCTCTCTCAAGAACAGGGTGGGCCAGACACCAGCCTGAGACAGATTCTCCCAAGTACACCTCTCTCCCTCCTGCAACCCCTGAGTAAAAGGTCTCTTTCTCTACTCCAATCATCTTTATTTTTTTTTTTTGAGGGACATAAATAGTTAAAAACATTGAGCATTTCTCCTTCAAGCTCTACACCAAATGAACATGAGAAAGCCAAACCCTAGTCCCATGGCTGCTCCTATGACAGGTTGCGGTGGGCATGAATTCACTCCCTCGACAAACAGTCATCGGGCCTCTGCTAGGGAGAGGCCCATCCTCAGTGTTGAGGTAGCTGAGACACTATTACGTGTTCTAGCACTGAAATGTTTCTGTGCCCAGAATGCTTTATAACATGCACAAAGTGCTCCGTGAGAAGGATTCCTCAAGTGAGCAATATGCCAACCCCCACACATTTCATCACTTGCCGTAAATCACAAAACATAAACAAGAGCATTATTTAAATGAGAAGCCCTTTACTTACAGAAAGCATGCTACAGTTACTCTCTTTCACGATTTAATTAGATTTAAAGCTTCCTTTGTGAAGAAGATGAAAATGAACCTGGCATCCTATAGACACGTGGCCGAGAGTTGGCCCAGGCCCTGTGTTCCTGTCACAGGTGACCATCAGACAAAGCTCTGTTCGAGGAGTCCAGTGAGGAGGAAATTGACAGTTGACTGTAACTGATTTCACTATCTCAACTACTGTTCAAGGAAATTAACCAGTGACATCTAACTCAACACTCCAATACATTTCAGGTGCCAAACACTTCAGAAATAAGTGTGTGTTACTTCTAGAATAGTATTCTGAAATAATTAAATAAGGTGATCCAGTCTCACAGATGTGAGGTGGCATGGCCTTCAGGGCAGCAAGAAAAATGAAGTTATGAAGTTTGCAGGAAAATGGATGGATCTGGAAAGCACTATAGGAGACTAGACTGATGTCACTCCCTGGCAGGAACAAATTCTTGCCACAAATTGTGTCCTCTGGACCTGGCTGGGCTCTAATGTATAAATAAGGGGGAAAAAAGTACCCAAAACCATCCATCTGCCTTTCTGCTGGGAGCCTGTGGTGGTGTGATTCAGGTGTCCCCCATAAACTTAGGTGTTCAGAATGCTAGGTTCCCAGCTGATGGAGATTTGGGAATTAACGCCTCCTGGAGGCAGTGTATTCTTGGGGGTGGGCTTACGGATGTTATAGCCAGTGTCCCCTTGCCAGTGCTTGGCACACTTTCCTGTTGATATTGTCTGTCTGATGTTGGCCAGGCGGTGATATCTACCCTCTGCTCATGCCATCATTTTCCCCTACCATCATGGAGTGTCTCCTGGAGTATGTAAGCCAAAATAAATCTTTTTTCCCACAAGCTGCTCTTGGTTGGAGAACCTGACCACAACAGAGCCAAACCCCACGTTGAGTATCTCCTAAAGGGTCAGTGCGTTCCTAACACAAGCCAGGGCGCTGGGAGGTGGGCTGCCCTCACAGGCTGATGCGGCCACACGGCACCTACTGCGCCTGTCCGTGTACAGGCCGCTGCAGAGCATGATGAGGCCAGAGACCCGACACCGGGGAGGGCAGGGGCACGGGGCACCCCCAGGTGCACACAGCACCAGCTGTTGCAGCTTCTATGGTTGCAAAGGAAGAATTACCATGCAAACCCACCAGCCTCAGTGGAGACTGACCTTGTCAACCCACGACCCCTCAGAGAAGGAGCCAGAAAACAAATGCCAACAACATCCCCCTTCTGCCTTGTGACCTCCTGCCAGGGTCCAAATCCCGCCACCAATATGGGACCAGCGATGGATCCAAGAGAAGAATCTCCCAGGTAACACAGAGCCTGGAATACAGCCACAGCAGGCGAGGGCCACTCCAGCACGCCTGCTTGTCCCTCCGTCAGAGAGCACAGGGAACGGTGATGGGAAGCGCTCCCACCTCCAAGAGCCCAGGAGTCTGCTTTCCAGCTGAAGGACGTGCTCTGTGGGAAAGCAGCACTACATACCACGCCTGCACACAGCCAGAGCACACGTGCCTTGCAAGGGACCCTAGGCACCCGATCTCAGGGTAGCTCCTCATGGAGGTACGTCCCTGCAGACTGACAAGCCATGGGCCATGAGAAGGAGCCCAGTTTGGCTGACCTCTGGGACACACTTCCCTTGTTACCTCTTTGGATATAAGAAATGAAACGGGAGACATGAGCACAGCCCGTGCCCCTTAGGAGACATCCAGCTTCCAGACCACGTGGCGTTTGCCAGGCTACTCAGCAGAAGCCACGGTGGCCAGCTTTCACTGCCTCCCCGCTCCACCTCTGTGAGTGCATTAAAACATTTTAGAGCTTGCTTGCAAGTTCCAACCTTAAAACCCTGATTATTTATTTATGCCCTTTTTGTCTAAGAAGTTAACTCCCCAAAGCATCTCAATTTAGATCAAAAGCAATTTACCAAACTTCACCTGGCACACCTGTGCCTTATGATTTGTTAATTACCTGCCTAGCATTTCCAGAACTGTGAGGCAGAGATGTGGCCCCATTGGCTGCAGGGAGAAACCTCTGATACTCGCCTCCCGTGGCAGAGTGTTCCAGAATGCCTGAGGTGTTCACGGGCCAAGCTGTACACAGTTACTAAGCGGCATGCATTTCTGCAAATCGCTTTTCTTTTCCACGGTGAGCAGCCCTACACTAACCAAATGAGCACATAAATGCAAGCAAAGTCACTGACATGCCCGGCTGCCTGGTCAGTCTGTAAAGTGGCGCTAATGCATCTTATCAAGAGTGCCCGCCACACGTGCGATCATCACACCCAGCGCCTACCTACTCCTCCAGAGCCTTGGGTTTTTAACTTGGCATTAGGATATTAGGAGTAATAATAATTACTTGTTTTACAATTGCTTCAAATGAAAGAGATCATTAATTTGCACACATGAAAAGATGACCTCACTTCTAAAGATGGCTCCACAAGTCGCTTTTTTTTTCTTCAAACTAAGTTAGCTGACGATGGTTTTGATCTTCCAGCAAGGAAAAAAAAGTCAGGGCACACAATGTACCTATTTTTTCTTCTCTCCCTGCCCCCCTCAATTATCTTATGGAGAAACAGAGGCACAACTTTCTTTGAGCTCTGCCCCTGGCAAGAGGGCACAGGAAAGGTTGCCACAGGGGCTGGTGGCCTGTAACAGTCAAATGATGGCAGGTTGTAGATTGTAATTTAGGAATCACTTTGGAAATTAACTTAGAGGAAGTTAGATGGTCTGTGCTTTGAAATAAAACCTAGAAAATTAAGATTACAATTTTTTTTTTATTTGAGAGTGACAGACACAGAGAGAAAGACAGATAGAGGGAGAGAGAGAGAATGGGCGCACCAAGGCTTCCAGCCTCTGCAAACGAACTCCAGACACGTGCGCCCCCTTGTGCATCTGGCTAACGTGGGACCTGGAGAACCGAGCCTCGAACTGGGGTCCTTAGGCTTCACAGGCAAGCGCTTAACCGCTAAGCCATCTCTCCAGCCCAAGATTACAAAATTTTGATCACCTCCTAAAAGTGGAAACTAAAGATGTGTATAGTTCAGTGCTCTCCTGGCCAGAGCTCTAA
Organism: Jaculus jaculus; assembly: GCF_020740685.1. Taxonomy (NCBI): domain Eukaryota; kingdom Metazoa; phylum Chordata; class Mammalia; order Rodentia; family Dipodidae; genus Jaculus; species Jaculus jaculus. The sequence goes on along the minus strand of NC_059111.1, from coordinate 112,495,271 downwards.
TTCTCCACGGAGAAGGAGCCCGACCCTTTCCCAGTCAGCCATCTCTTGCTTTGAATCCTGTCTCTTCCATGGAACTTGCAACCTTTTGACTTGCAGTATAAAGCAGCTGTGTATCAGCTCGTTGTTTGTTCCCTGGTCCTGTCAGGTCCTGTCATTAGCTGCTGTCTGCACCCCTCTCACCCAAGCTGTCACCCTTGGGTCTTGTACTCAGGACACAGATACACCAGGGGGCTGCAGCTGGGCCCTCTGGCATTGTGGCTTCTCCCTTGGCTTGCCTCTCTCTGGTACTTGCTGTATTTGGAGCATGCATTTCCGATGTTGCTTCATGCCCTCAGACTCAAAAAGAATTTCTTCTCAATGACCCCACCACATCCTAGCCGGTCTCATACCAAGATCTTGACATTTTAAGATGAAAGAAAAAAAATTTCTTAAATAACTCCAGTCCTTAATGGAATAATGAATTGATTGTCTCAAACACAAATGAGTAATGATGAAAGTCCGTGGACTTCCAGATGCTGGGAAGGAGACTCAGGTCTGTCTTCACACCTCCATCCCACGGAGGAGCGGTTCTTCATTCACAAAGCACAATGCATGTGCTAGTGATGTGACACAGTATCCCAGGACCTGGGAAGTGTGTGTTCAAGTACACACTCACCTGTGTAGTTAGGTGAGCAAACCAGAAAGGTGTGCATCTGCACTCACGCAGATCAGTGACGATGGCGGGGCCAACTCCGAAGCAATCCAAACTATGCAGCAATAGCCAAGGCCCCGTGGCAGGAAGGAGCAGGCCCAGCCCCAGACCATGCTGCCTGGTTCCTTTGTTCACATAAAGTCGTGTGGCTCAGCCATAACTGCAGACAGACATTCCACCCTTCCACAGCAGCACCCGGAGCTCACGGGTCACAGGAAACCACAGACACTGGAAGGCAGAAGCTGCTCATGTCTCTGGGTAGACAGAGGTCACCCAACGAAAGCCAGGCAGCAATTCCTTGTGGTCCATCCACATGCACACACGCATGGTGGTCCACCCAGAAAAGCTCACGGGAGGCAATTTTCCTCTCCCTACTGTCGGGAAGAGCTGTGGGGATTAGCTACTTTTCTTGTCACTGTGACAAAATACCTGACAGAAGCCACTTAGGAAAGAGAGGTTTATTTTGGCTCACACTTCAGAGGGAATAGTCTGTCTTGACCCAGAAGGCATGGTGGCAGGATCAGGAGGCAGCTGGTCACAGCACACTGGCAGTCAGGAAGCAGAGGGCATGATAACGCTCAAGGTCTGCCCCCACTAGCCCACTTTGTTAGCCAGGTACCCCCTATGAAAGGACTTACAACCTCTCAAAACAGTGCCATCAGCTGGAGACACATTCAGACACATGAGTCAAGGACATTTCACACCCAAACCATTGCAACTGCCCCTCACTGTCCCTATGGGGCGGACTTCTCAATGAGCTCAACAGTAAAGGAGACACCTGACACCCTTCAAGGCCCAGAGAACCTTGCTAAAGAGTGGGCAGAAAGAATGAGGGAGCAGGAGGAGGACTGTGAAATGCTGTCTTTTGGACACAACATGGATGTTACACTCATGAATTCACAGCAGCCATGGATTCCTGGTCAGTGGTTCACCATCAATAGGAAAAGAGATACACAAGACCCCAGACCTCCCAGAGTAGCTAATGGCAGCTGGAAGAGGAGGGTCAGGCGGACCAGTGCTACAGTCCTGGTAAGTTACCCGTTCCACAGCAAACAACCTCCCACCTATGACTGCAAACATCCGCCATTTAACTCAGTGCATAAAGAAAAAAGGCATGAAAGTAAGATAGGGATGAAGGGGGAAGAAGAAAGGTGGTAATGGGAGGGGAGGGCATAAGAGAGGGTAATTAAAGGAATAAAATCAGAATATATACATGAATAAAAAAATTAAAAATTAGACAATGAAAGCTGAGAAGCCCTTCAATCTCCAATCTCGCCAATGTCTCTTGATGAGACTAACACAATAGCAACCTCCCTTGAAGCATCCAGTCAGCTCCATTGAGGACAATGTTGCCACCCAGCATGAACCTCTTACTACTGGTGTCCCCTCACCCTAACATACTCCTGTTGCCTAGCTCCCAGAGAGAAAGAGTAATGGGGTTTAAATTGTCACGAAGTGAACTCATTTTAGGAATAAATATAGTTGAACATTAAGCTCCTTTTGCTGTGAGTAAACTTATAACAGTTCATAGTTAGACTGTTTGATTTTCCTCAAGACTCGAGGCTGTGAATTTTGATGGGGAGAATAAAAGAGGAGCTGAAGCAGAGAGGCACCGTGCTTCAGACCTTCATTCAACAAACATTACTAACACCTCCAGCATGCCTCAGCCAGTGAGAAGGAAGGAGGAAGGATGAGACCTGGCCTCTAAGTGCTCAAAGCTTAACTAGTAAAACAAAAAGTACAGGGCTACAGAGCTGAGTCAGTGGACAAAATGCTTGCTGTACAAGCATGAGGACCTGCATCTGGATGCCCAGAACCCACCTAAAATTAGGCACAACATTATATAACTGCAATCCAGCAAGAGGGAGGAGACAGGAGGATTCCCTAGGGCTTGCTGTCCAGCTAGCCTAGCTGAATTGGTAAAATCTCAGTTCACTGAAAACCCTGCCTCAAATAAAAAAGTAGAAAGATTGAAGAGGATACCAAGTTCAACCTCTGACCTACACACACACACACACACACACACACACACGTCCCAGGTACAAATGCAAAATATAAAAACAAAAGACAAAGATGCATGTCACCATGGATACTGGAGTTAAGGCAATCATGAAACTATGAGTTTAAGGGGAGAGAAAAGAGGGAAACACCCCAAAGTGGGGCCCAGGTTGCATAAGCGGCCTGTACTGGGTGGTGAGGGAAAGACACCTAGAGCAAAAGCCACAGAGGGTGAAGACCTTGGGTCCTGCAGGTGTGTGTCAGGACAGGAAGTGGAGGCGCCAGAGCTGAAAGGGTGCTCTGACACAGATTTGGAAACCGCCCGGATGCCACCAGAGGTCCCGCCTGTGGGTGTCGGTTCTCACACCGCCTCTGGCTGCGTCTTCTCTCCCCTTCTGCAATTGGACACTTACCTGCCTCTGTGGGGGTCCTTCACATCGAGGGGCACGAGGGGCGGCCTGTGTCCTGCAGAACTGCAAGGGTAGCCACTGCCACCAGACTGGCTTGTGCAGTGTTCAACAGTGCAGCCAGGTGGGGCCGGCCTGGCCTTCGCGCTCCCCCCCCCCCCATACAGCCCATCATGTGAAAGGCAGATGTCTGCAGTCAGATATTTTGGGCCTGGAAGTGAGCACCAGCCCTACATTAGGACTAATCAGAATGAAGTTGACAGACTGTCACAAGAGCTTGCTTGGAAACTCCTCCTAGCATTTCTAATGTACAAGTCAGCCATGTGTATTACAGCATACAGAAAGCGCACAATGACAGGACAAGGAACATGATAACAGGTTGGCCAACCAGGAGTGTCTATCAGGGTATTACAGAATTATCTTCGAAAAGGATGAGAAGAACAGATTTCTGCCGGAAGAGAGGTTAAACTGCACACCGGTGCATGTGGGAAGGGTCGCCTCGCTGTGCACAGGGGAGTAGCTGGGGTCCCAGGGAGCAGAAAGATATGCTCTGGACCTGGGCAGTGGACACTCCTTCTGTCATGGCCCCAGGACACACAAGCTAAAAACGGGACAATCAGAGGTCTCTCTCTAACTTACTGTTACTATTAGTACCTTCTGAGCAGGCTCCAATGCCATGTATTCATGTCAAATAGTGAGTGTCAGTGGATGAAGGGGTGAAGCGAAACTCTAAGACAGTGGGAAGGCAACCAAGGAAAAGTCCCCTCTCATGTAGGAAGTCTCCTCCTGGTTAGGATCTGGCCTCTGGGAAATCGGGATGATAATGGCAGTGGAGAGAGGAGCCCCGCAGGGGGCTTGCACTGAGCTGCGCTTCAAGCAGAGCACACAGGAGGGTGCACAGGGAGTCTGCACTCCTGGTCCTGAGGAGCAGGCTGCGCCCTGGGAGGAAGCTAGATGGCTTGGAAGAGGTTCAGAGACAAGCGGGGAGCAACAATATTAAGGGGCTGGTTTCCAAGACTGATTTAGGAAGGAAGATTAAGGATGCTGAGTGTGTACAGCCTTCCTAATCGCTGACTAAGTGAACACAAGATGAACACCATCACGTGTTTAGACGCAGGAGCAGTGAGGATAGAGAGGATTATTTAGGTAAGATTCTCAGTGGATATAACATCATGTAAACTGCTATAAAAGCTATGGGACAAGGACTTGGCTCCTTAGCTGAGCTGAGCAGTGAGGCTCTGGGCTGAGCTTCCAGGCACAGAGCAGACTTTGCAGACACAGAGATGGTGGGCCAAATGAAGCTGCTCTTTGCATATGCACTGATGGGCAGGGCTAAGGGCCATCAACCAGCATGTGTGTAGCAGTGTGCAGGCCTGAGTGGGATTAGTAGTGACACCACTTGCCCTCTCCAGGCTCTTCCCAATGTGCCTCTGTGAAGCCACAGTACAGATCCTGCCTGCCAGTGGCAAGTGGATGAGACGTTAGAGTCTGGCCTCAGGGCTGCTCTAGCCCAGCAGCTCCTGCTGTCACTAACAAGTGGGGTATGGTTCCTTCCTTACTACTACGTCAGCCACCTGTCTCAGTGGCTAGTTTTGTGGTGGAAATGATGACTGGAGTAGGTTGATGTGATGGTGGCATTAGTGGCTATGGTGATGGATGGTGGAGGAGGAGATCATGGAGGTAGAGGTGCTGCTGCTGCTGCTGCTGCTGGTGATGGCAGTTGAAGAACTGGAGATACATGTGGAGGTAGTGGGGGTGGTGGGTGAGTACGAGGGTGGGTGATGGGAGTAGAAGTACAGGTCCACATGGTAATGGAGGCAGTGCAGTTGGTGGTATGGGTAGAGGTGGATACAGTGAGAAGGTCGTGATGTTAGGAGTGGAGTTGATGGTGGTGGTGGTGAAGATGTAGGTTGTAGTTGAAGTAGAGGCACAAAAGGAGGTTGTAGAGGTGAAGGTGCAGGTGGAGGTGGAGATGGTGGCAGTGAAGGAGTGGGGGTGGAGTAGGGATAGTGACAGAGGTGGTGATGGGTCGGTAAAGGTGGTAATGGTGGAAGAGGTGACTATAGAGGTGGCAGTGTTGATGATTACAGGGGTGGTGGAGGCAGTGATGGTGATGGTGAAGGTGGTGGTGGGGGAGTTGATGAAGGCAGAGGTGGTACAGGTGGTGATGGTGGAGGTGATGGAGGTAGTCATGGTGCTGGTACAGGTGGTGATGGTGATGGTGGAGGTGATGGAGGTAGTCATGGTGCTGGTACAGGTGGTGATGGTGGAGGTGATGGAGGTAGTCATGGTGCTGGTATAGGTGGTGATGGTGATGGTGGAAGGGGTGGAGGAGGTCATAGTGCTGGTATAGGTGGTGATGGTGATGGTGGAGGTGATGGAGTTAGTCATGGTGCTGGTACATGTGGTGATGGTGGAGGTGGAGATGGCAGTAGTGGTTCTTTTTCTTCATAAGCTCAAGGACAGATAATGAGATCTCTATAGAGAAGTGTCTTTATCAACCTGAGAAAATGGGCTCTTTTTTCTCTGTATTTTACACCTTATCCTGATCTCTGCTCTCATTCTCTTCTCCACACAGAACTCCTCTTTCATGTTGCCTTAGAAGCAAACATGCACTGCACAGTGGAACAGCCGAGTTGGCATTAGCAGATCCTGGCAAACAGCCTTGCCTTGGACAAGCATCTGCAATGGACTCTGAATAAGGAAGAGTTATAGGAGGGAATTATGTCTTTCCTATTTATATTGTATTGACATTTAGAATCCTAAACATAAAATTATCAAGATGAAAATTATGCATCAATGACAGTTGGAATCTAAAAACCAAGAAACAGTCCACCAGGGGGAAAAAAAAGTTCAGAGAGAGACCTAACAGACAGTATTTGTAGTTGTGTGTGTATGTACGTGTGTGTGTGTGTGTGTGTGCACATGTGTGTGCATGTGTATTATAAATTTACCTAAGTAGTAATGAACTAGGGATTTAATTGTACTTGTTACTGTTGTGGGTACTCTTTTTTTAAATTTTGTTCATTATTTATTTATTTATTTGAGAGTGACAGACCCAGAGAGAAAGGCAGAGGGGGGGGGGGCATGCCAGGGCCTTCAGCCACTGCAAACGAACTCCAGACCCATGCACCCCCTTGTGCATCTGGCTAACATGGGTCCTGGGGAATCAAGCCTTGAACTGGGGTTCTTAGGCTTCACAGACAAGCACTTAACCACTAAGCCATCTCTCCAGCCCTGTTGTGGGTACTCTTACTGTAAGGTGTGGAGACACCTCTCCAGGTATACCTACCTCATCATTTATGCTGCCCCAAGCTCTACAGAATCCATGAGCCATGTGCGGCTTAGCAATTCCCCTTTGATTGCACTCTCAGGCAGCCCCAAGGCCTCCATCACATCTAAAGCCAGAACAAACACGACGTGGACAGGCTCACACTGGGTTCTGTCTGGGGCACACCCGAGAGTGGGGTTGCTGCGTCACGAGGTGGATGTGCACGAATGTAGTCTATGCATATTTAACTTCATTGCAGAATTGCAGCTTGCCCGCCCAACTCACCCTTCCTCCATCAGGGCACTGGGCCCTGCACTCCTCCATCCTTGCCAGTACTGGATGCTAAAAGACTGTTTGCTTGCTGGTAGCCTGCTGTGTTTGCAGCCGTGCATGGAATGCTGCTGTAAGGTGCATTTCCCTGATTACTGGTGGAACTGAGGACACCTGATGAATGATGAACTTTCTGAGTCAGAGATCATCAGAGAAACTAGAATCCTCACTAGATATTTCCAAACTAGGAGATTTAAGTTTTGGAACTTGTAACAAAGATGTAGAGATCAGTGAAGGAGTAAACAGGTTGGGAAGGAAACCCAGGGGCTAGTCAATGCAGGAAGCTGCCCCATCGCAAGCTGGAGAAACGAGAGAACTCTATAGGCATGGCTCCATGTGTCGCCAAAGGCCCTCAAAGGACTGGGAGCCCACTGCCACCCTCTGCAGCCAGTACCACAGGTGCTATTTGGGACCCCAGTTACCCCTACAACTGAACTTGCCAGAGCTGAAGGACTCAGCTATCACAGAAGGCTTCAGGGACGAACCCAAAAATTACTCACAGCAAATAATACTGTAGCCCACGTATTCAATTACAGTGACTCATGAAGAAGTGTGCCACACAGAACAAGAGACTTGCTTTGCCCACATATGATGTAATGGAGACAAAACTTCACCTGATGCCTCACAGCTACGAGCCCCTCACTTTAGCCAGCTGAGTCATGGTGGTGTGTATGGTCTCCAGCCATCAGCATTAACTCAGACCTGGTTCAAATGACTCTCCAAATCCGGATCTTCTTTTCATGAGCACATCTTTTATCTACTTCAGAAAGTTTGAATGAAGACTTGCCATTTACTCTGGAAGCTTCACTTGGGGAGTCCTCCTTCATTGGACCCCATCAGCTTGTTCACCAAAGGGCGCCAAGTCATCCAGTCTCCCAGGTCGGCATGTGGCATAAGATGCCTCAACTTTCTACACCAGCATTTCTACTTGATTAGTTCCCATTTTCATATAGTTTTCCCTCCATTTATTCTGAAGGCATTGCAGCCAGCTAGCCACTACCCATATCTCCTGCAGTTTGAATTTTTTTTCACAAAACCCTTTTTGACAATTATTGCCACAGCTATTCCTACCCTATCTCTGAAGCAAAATGTTACCACCTGGAATTTGCCCACTCTGAGCACAGCGCCACCGTGGGAGGCAGCAAACACACTTTCACAGCATCGTTATCCTGCGACGTCCATGGCTTGCCTAGGACAGACCTGCTGAGCTCCCACACACTGCCTATCTGGGGACCTCATCGGGGTGTGTCCTCTGGGCCTCTTGGCTCACAAAGCGGGGAGGAGGACCTTGTGTGCACTGAGTAGCTCCCAGCATTCCTGATAGCCCAAACCTGTGGATGGGGCTCTGTAACGTTTGTGTCCTCCCAAAAATTCACATGTTGAATTCCTTACTCTCAATGGAGCACTGTCAGGAGGTAGGGAAATGGGATGGAGTGAAGCCGTGAATGGGCCTATAGCAGTGGCCTCATTGCTGGGACAAAAGCTTGCCTGACCACAAGCAGCTTACAGAAAGAACGGGTTTATTTTGGCTTACAGTTTTGTGAGGAAGCTTTATCATGCTAGGGAAAGCCTGGCAGTGGACAGGCAGGAATCACCCTGTCACAGCAGCAGGAAGGAAGGAAGTAGTGTGAGCTAGCCAGCACTGGCAAGGGGGCTGGATTATAAAGTCCCAAGGCCCACCCCCAGTGACAAACCACACCTCCAACAGGGCTCTACCTACCAGGGATCAAGTAGGAGGCTTAATCACCAACACTTGAGGACATTTTAACTTCAAGCCACCACAGCACCTCAGTGAAAGGGTCCCAGAGAGCAGCATGGTTGTGCTTCCTCTGTGTATGGACACACCGAGTAGACAGCCACCTGCAACCCAGAGCCAGGCTGGGCACTCTGGCCTCAGACTCCAGCCCATCACTGTGCAAGCTTACTCTGTTGTTTTAATGCCCCTGACTTGTGATATCTGGAAGTATGTGTGTATGTGTTTCTGTATGTGCAGTTGTGTGTACCTTGTGTGTACGTGGAGGCTACAGGCGGATTCTAGATGTCTTCCTTAATTCTCTTAATGGAGCAGTATTAGGAAGCAGGGAAATGGGATGGAATGAAGTCAAATGGGTAGAGACTCATGAATGGCCTATAGCTGTTTACTGTTCATTTTTGTTTACAGGCCCAAGAAAATTAAGGAAAGATAAGAAAAAGAAGACTGAAGAAAAACAATAAAAGAACAAAAAGAAAATAAAATTAGGGGAAAGAACATCCTATTCCGGTTCTTGACAAATAAACATGAGACTACAACAAATGCATTCTCTGCACCTTCTGAGGTGACCGTGTGGTCCTGTTACAATGTCAAATGATAAACTCCTGAGTCACAATGTGCATTTAAGGGTGTTGTACTGGTGAGTCTATATCCCTCCAGGCCCTGCACGCATGCATAGTAGTGAGCTGAGCTTGCAGCTTCCATTTCTTGGAATTTTCCCTTCTATCTGGGACTCTCTTCCCTGGTCTTCACAGATATGGAAGACCAGGGAACAGAGCCCCAGATAGAAGGTCCTTCTGGATACGGAGGTCCCATGTCCCATATCTCATTCTCATGAGGTACTCTTGATCTCTCTCTTATCAGTCTTTTTATTTTGATATTTTAAAAATATTTTATTTATTTATTTATTTATTTATTTATTTATTTATTTATTTATGAGAGAGACAGAGACAGAGAGAAAAACAATGATGGAGAGAGAGAATGGGTGTACCAGGGCCTCTAGTCACTGGAAATAAACTCCAGACACATGCGCCACCTTGTGCATCTGGTTTACATGGGTCCTGGGGAATTGAACCTGGATCCTGAGGCTTCACGGGCAAGCTCCTTAAGCACTAAGCAATCTCTCCAGCCCTTGTTTTGATTTTTTTTTTCTTTAGGCATGTGCCACCATGCCCAGCATTGAGAGCTTTTTATAAGTTGTTTAAAGGGTTTGCATTATAATCATTACATATACAGTACACTTGCTGGGTATAACTTTTATTTATTTGTTTTTTGAGGTAGGATTTCACTCTAGTCCAGGATGACCTGGAACTTGTTCTATAGTCCCAGGCTGGCCTTTAACTCATGGAGCTCCTCCTACCTCAGTCTCACTGCTGGCATTGCCATTGAGTGCCACACTCCCTGCTATGGATCATGTTCTATTTGTTGTTGTTTTTTGCTTTTTCGAGGTATGGTCTAGCTCAGGCTGACCTGGAAATCACTCTATTATCTCAGGGTGGCCTCGAACTCATGGCAATCCTCCTACCTCTGCCTCCTGAGTGCTGGGATTAAAGGCATGCACCACCACACCTGGCTTGTTGTTGATATTTTAAGGGAACATGGAATGTGGGACTTATCTCTGTGAAAATTGATAATTTACTTGCTAATTCATTGTTACTCTCATCTAAGTGATCACACACATCCTGAGAATAGAAGCCATCATGCCTTACGGATCCCCACTCCCTGACCCACTCAGGACACATTCTGGAATATAAGAGACAGGGGGGAGCTGGAGAGATGGTTTACCAGTTATGGCACTTGCCTACAAAGCCTAAGGACCCAGGTTCGATTGCCCAGAACCCATGTAAGCCAGATGCACAAGGTAGTGTATATGTCTGGAGTTTGTTTACAGTGGCTAGAGACCCTGGCATGCCCATTCTCTGTCTGCCTCTCTCTGCCCCACCACATCTCTCAAATAAATACATAAAATATTTTTTAAAAAAGAAACAGTGGGAATGTGTTGTGCAGACATCATAGGCAATGCAAAGCACAAATTATGCCAGTGAACAAGAAACTGAAGACACTTTCAATCACCTAAAAACCTCTTACAATGACTCAGGCACACATTGTGTGTAAATAGACATGGTCACAGGTTTCCTATCTCCAGCATATGTCATTAATACATCTTGGACAGTACTTCTAAAATAAATGTTCAGTGAACACATTTAATCCTGTGTTTGTACAATACCCAAAGGTACCCCAAAGAAGACACAGGAAGCAAATCCTGATCTTTCAGAGCCATGTGAGTAGAGGAAAGATTCACACACAGTGGGTCTCTAAAAACAGCATGGGAAGGGAGTTTGGAGGGATGCCTCGGTGGTTAAAGACACTTGCTAGCTGTACCTGATGGCCCTGATTCAATTCCCCAGTACCCGCATAAAGCCAGATGCACAAGGTGATGCATGTATCTGGAGTTTGTTTGCAGTAGTAAGAGGTCATAGCCCCTCTTTCTCACTCTCTCTCTCTCTCTCTCACCTTGCAAATAAATAAGAATATTTTTTAAAACAACTATATGTATAAAAATAAAGGAGCTGGAGAGATGGCTCAGCAGTTAAGGTTCTTGCTTGCAAAGCCCAATTGTCTGGCCTCAATTCCCCAGTACCCACATAAAACCAGACGCACAAAGTGGGACATGCACCTGGAGTTCATTTGCATTTGCAGTGGCAAGAGGCCCTGGCAAACCCATACTCTTTCTCTCTGTGTGTCTCTCCGCTTGCAAATAAAGAACATTTAAAATAAATAAATAAAAATACCAAGGGACCAGCAAAAGAACCACCCAGCCACTTTTAGGAGTAGGACGGGCAGTGGCTGAGGAGCCCATGGAGCCTCCCATAGGCTAGGGAGTCAGAGGTTAAGGACTTGCCACTGGGCCAGCAGAACACACCCAGGCTGGAAGGGTGGCATCAGCAGAACTGCTCCCAGAAGTGAATGAGAACAGAGAGCTGCCTGTGAGGCCAGAGCAAGACTGGAAAGTGAGCCTACTGCTCTGATGGTCCTGTGGGCAGAGTCAGGAAAGCGCTGTCCGCTGAGCTTCCACGCTGAAAGAAGGAAAATGGCACAGGGAGGTGTGTTGGTGTTCTCCGGGGTGGCTTTTGCACAAGTCAGCAGGCGTCTTCCATGTCATCTGTTTTGATCACTGAACCATGTCATTATCTCAGCATGTGGACATGACTTTTTTTCTGGCATGTGAGTTTGCATCGCAAAATGCCAGAACACCTCCGCCCTGTACCAGCCTGGGGAAAGCCAGGCTGAAACGCTCGCAGAGTTCACCAACCACAGGGGCTTCTGTGGGTGAGAGAGTCCCAAATGGAGCAATGGGAGCCCCGAAGCAGATGCCATTTGCTCGGCTCGCCAGAGGAGCTGAAAGTCCGCTTTGCATACCCTCATTCCTGGTGAGCTCATTTGCCCGTAGACCCCTCAATAGAAAGGACAAACTGTGGCTGACTGATGCCTCTGACTGGGAGGAAGGGAAGTGTGCCCCCACCTCTCTCTGCTCACAAAGGACTCCTGGCTGGCCCAGAGACTCTCTCGTGCCTCATGACCGACCCGCTCAGCAGCGGCTGAGCTGCCCCACGCCAGCAGGAAGGTGTCTCGCCTGCCCGTAGCTCGTGTTTGCCGCAGATGCCTAGGCTGTGTTGAAATGCTGGTAGCCTTTAAGCCACACGAGCACCAGCGACTTCTTCCCTCGCCCAGCATGCTGTGGCCGTCCTTATGGCTCGGGTTGTGTTATTTGTGTGCAGAGCAACAGATGGCATCTTTTTTTTTTTAAAGGCGAGAATGAACTCAAACTCAGGCCACTGGTTTTTTTTTAGTTCTACAACTTCTTGTGATTCTAGGAAACATATCATTAATTCTCCCAGACTGAAAACGCCAGTGTCCTTGCTTACCCTACGTGTGTCCCCGGCTGAACTCGTCAAGAGTGTATAGAATCTCCTTCCTCCTCCATGCTCACAGGACGAGATGCAAAGTGACTGAGGGAATCAGGGTCAATAGCCCCTAGAGCCCTTGGTACAGGGACAACTTTCCTCTGCCTTCCACCCACTTCCTTTCCTCACAGCATTTTCTATGCCCCTCTGCTTGCCTACACCTTACATTGCTGCCAGGAGGAAAAGCCCAGGGACCCTTGGGGCCAGGCTACCTGTGAACCTCCATCTCCTCAGCCAGAGTCTACAGATAGTACCACTTAAATCTGCTCTACATGTGAAATTAAATCAAAGCCAAATAAGCTCCCCAAAACACTGCTGTCCCCCATGTCTAAGTCAACAAGAGAATTTTTTCCCCACAAGGCAGCCATGGAGAAGTTCAACAGTTCTAGGCTGTTTCACAATAGTTTCTTCGGTGCTTGAAGAAAACCTGGATATTTCTAGGCCACCCTTATGATGCGGAACTGCTCCTGGTTCATGCCAATGCTGGATGGAAGCTATGACACATGACAAGGACTCTTGGTGACTAGGTGGAAGGTGTGGAGAGGGGTTTCCCAGTGACTTTAACAGCCTGACTGACCACCAGGCTGTGTCAGCTGAAAGAAGCTCATCTTGGAACCTCTGAAAAGAGCCCACAGACCACACAGTCATCTACGTCCGGAAGCACGTGCTCAGAGGAGTGGGCTCCAGGTCACACGTAGGGAAGGGAAGATGGGGGAGATAGCCCCGTAGGTAAAGCGCACTGCGCAAGCGCGATGACCCGAGTGTGGACCCCCAGAACTCACAAAAAACCAGACGCCGTAATCGCAGTGAGCCGGTGGCGAGATGGAGAGTGGACATAGGCAAATCCCCAGAAGTCCCCAGGTCAGCTAGCATGTCACACACAGTGGCAAAAAATAAGAAAGCCTGCCTCAGACACCCTCCACCTTACACTGCTATGGAAAGCCATGACCCACTCCAAGGTAACCCTCGCACCTCCACATGCAGGCTGTGGCACACATGTGCCCACACTCACACATGTAAGTGCGCATCCAAACACACGGGCAAGGAGAGAAATGTAACCACAGTTCCCCAGCAAAGTCCCACCAATGCCTGAGGGAGCATTATGCCTGAGGGAGCAATATGCCTGAGGGCATGCTTGGCCTGGTGAGCAAGGTGGCCCCACAAGGACACAGCCCCGCGTGCTTGTTGGGCCCACACCGCCAGCCATGTTATCAGCCCCAGCACTGAACCTGCGCGAGGCAGCAGGGCCCTCGTCCTCCGTGAACCCCATCTCTCTTCTACGGCAGTACATCACATACGTCAAATGCAAATATAATGTGACTTCACCATAATCCTTTCCCAAACACCATTATATGCATTAACTTGTGAGTCCCACAAATCCTATGGGTGGGTCACAGCTATTATTTCCATTTTACAGATGAGGAAATTGAGGCTCAGCAAGGTTAAGCAACTTTCCCAAGGGCAAAGAGCAAACTAATGGCAGGTGAAAGCCAGAGTCCGACCCTTGAGCTCATAGGTCTGTGCTCCCTCCTCAGCAGGAGAGCAACACCTGCCTCGTTACGTGGGCCCGTAACACACGCATTCTCTGGTACTCCAATGCTGTTCCTGTTACCAACAGGTTGACTTAATACAGGCTGGGGAAATGTTTATGGGCTCGGAGGCTTAGCAAGTCCATCTCTCTAATGGCCCACAATTATCAAATAAACAAGAAGGAAAGACGCCTCCTGCTTTGATCTCCGATACTTTTGGTCACATTAAAGTGCAATGTAATTGAAGGAACCACATTTGGTGTTGAGAGCTTTCTTAAAGATTCAGCCAAAAATCCTAAAAAAAAATCTATTTGGAGAAGCTGAGCAGTCTAGAAGTCGCTAAATCAAGGGCAGTGAAATTGATAAAAGTAATTACAGTACGTAGAACTTGTAACCACTTCCAAAAGGCATAAAGCGGCTAAGCTGCGGTGACAGAAACTGGCATGACCTTCCTGGTCTGGAGGGTAGCTGTGACTTCCGTGGGTTCCCTGTGTCAGCTGTGTGTCCCACCTGCCACGGGGTGAGAAGGGCAGTCCCGTGTCTCGGGGCACAGGGCGGAGGGGCTGAGAAGTGGACCCCAGCGGAGCCGTCCATGTCGGGAGAGGGGAGCATGGGCAGGCGGGTGGGAAGGCTGAGCTCAGGACTCTTAGGGTGGGCTCGCTGGCCCTCTGTTGACCTGCAGCTGGACTCGGGAAGACTGCTCCGTGGTCTGGTAAAGGTCTGGGGTGGAGGCGTCCTGTGAATGACCTCAGACGGGGCTTCCCACCCAGTATGTGTGCCTAGAACATGTCCCTTCAGCAGGGACCAGGAAGGGAATGGTCCCAGGAAACCTTGTTTCTGGACACGGTTCTCACGGACCCACCTGGGGAAAGGCAGGGGTTCCACCTGGCATTTCCCAACCCAGGTGAAGTTACATGGATCTCGGCCACACTGCCTGTCTCAAAGAGGCGTACACAGCTCAGCCATAACTAGAGAAGGCCTGTGCATGCACAGCGTGTGGGGAAAATGTCACTGCAGACCAGGTAAGGGCACATCGAGTGTCCCTTCCTCACAGTCATCAGTACTTCTGTGGACTCCATCTTCCTGCTCCCGGGGCCACACCGCCCGCAGCCATCCCTGCCGTAGCCCCTAACCTTGACAGCCAGGAGACCCAAGCTCATGGCCACCACCATGAGGTGCTGGTCACATAAGTGGCCAACTGCTCTCTGTTCTGCTTCTAATGAGTGAGTATTTCCAGGTCTAAAAGCCACATCACAGATGGTGGTGAAGACTTACAAAGTGGATCACTAAAGCAATGGATAAGAGAAAGACAAACAGAGGCTGCTGATGGCAAGCCTAGATCTGGAGCCACAGCAGGCTGAGGCAGAGAGGAAGGCCCCTGAGGCTAAGACATGACTTTGAGGAGAGCACAGACCAGGCCACAGGCACTGAGCACACAGGCAGGCTAAGCTCATGAGGAAAGCGACTGAGGCGTTCTAAACAGAAACACATCAGCCTTCACCCAGGAACATGGAGCTAAGAACTATCATCTATTTTTACAGAGAAATGACAGTCTTCCCTTTAGGTAGGCCCCTGTACCTTACCAGTCAGGCCTGACTGGACAGATGCACAAAGGACTCCCAAGCTGTGGTTCCCGCTCTACAGTGCTATTTCGTGTGGGAGACTGCAATTAGTAAAGTGCTTGCCTCACAAGTATGAGGACCTGACTTTGGATCGCCAGCACCCGTGTAAGAAAGGCAGGCTTGGTGGCCCATGCCGATAATCTCAGTGCTAGGGAGGCAGAGGCAGGAGACTCCCTGAGGCTTGCAGGTCAGTTAGGTCTACCTGAATCTGTGAACTCCAGGTTCAATAAAAGACCCTGTCTTGGGGCTAGAGAATGGCTTGGCTGTTAAAGATGCCTGCTTGTAAAGCCCGCCAGCCCAGGCTCAATTCCCCAGCACCAGGTAAAGCTAGATGTGAAGTGGAACATGCAGCTGTTATCTCGACATGCCAACGACAATGGGGGGGGGGCAAGAACAAGGGGATCCAAAGCTCGGGGACCAGCTGGTCTGATGTTTGTTTGCAGTCTGACAATTGGTTTGTAGTAGGAAGAGACCCTGTCTCAACGAAAGTGGAGCACAGACACGTCGAAGTTGTCCTCTGACCTACAGATGCACGCGCGCGCACGCGCACACACACACACACACACACATTTAAAAGGAAAAAGCAGGGGCTGGGCAGATAGCACAGCAGAGAAAGAGGCTTGCTTGAGAAAAAAAGATCCTGTTTCAAAAATAAATAATATGGAGAATGAATGAGGAAGACACCCAACTTTGACCTCTGATTTCCACAAACACCCCCCAGCACATGTTCAAGCACTTGCACACACTTGTACCCACTCATACACAAAAATGCACACACAAACCCACATAAGAAGAGAACTGAGAGGCCACCCTGAGACTACATAGTGAATTCAAAGTCAGCCTGGACTAGAGTGAAACCCTACCTTGAAAAAAAAAAAAGAACTGAGGGTGGAATGGGCCATCAGGACTTCCCCTGGTCTGTGTGGAAACATGAAAATAAACAGATATGTGAGAAACAGTGCCCCCGGCCAATGCCGAAGGAGTGGTAAAGAAGGGAATGGCAGAGGCACCCTGGAGGAGAGATGACACAAACAATGCCTTGGAAGGAAGCAAAGAGCCGAAAGAAGCTGAGCTGCCATCAGAGTGAGATGGTCCTTGATGGAGGAGAGGTGCCCACAGAATAGACCACAGGACCAAGGGAGGTGAACAAAATCTCAGACAAGGTCTTGGACCCCCAGCAAGAATGAGAGGAGCTGATGGGCCACCACAGCAGCACTGAGTGTCAAAGGCCATGTCATGGACCTGGGATTGCAGGAGTCAGGGCAGACCATCATCTACCCATCAGGCTTTTGTCTGATGATGGTAGGCGAGAGGCAAGGCCCAGATAGGGCCTCTGCTGCTCAGAGATTTTAATCTGAGCACCCAGTACTTCCAAGAGCTCTTAATTACTGTGAAAGGGATTGTGGCTGAAGTCATTAGGATTGAAATTGCAATATTAAGGAATAGAAGAATCAGAAAGCTATTACTATAATGACACGGCTCTCTCACCATGCTAAATCACTGCCCCACAAAGCAGGTGACTTAACTCTTCCCTCCCACACCTATCCCAGCCTGCTCGGCACACAGCACAGCCTGGCTCGCCATGTTTCCTTGAGATCTGATGACGGCTCCTGGTGACCACTCCCTCTTGCGTGTGTGCACGTGTGGTGTATGGCGAATTCACGTGTGTGTGCAGAAGTGCTGCTTCCATGTGCATGCATGCAGAGGCCAAGGAGAACATCAGGTTCCCCCCAACACTCACACACACTGTTCACATGTTTCCTTGAGATGGAGTCTGTTAATGACTTCAGAGCTTGCTGTTTTTACAAGCCCCAGCGATTTTCCAGTCTGCTCCCCACAGGACTGGGGTTACAGATGTAAGCGGGACACAGTGAGCTGTTTATGTGGGTACTGGGGAATCAAGTTCAGGTCCCTCATGCATACCTGAGAAACACTTTACCCACTGGGCCATCTCTCCAGCACCCACTACACCCTTTTTGCACCAAAGTTCATCCAAAAGTCCCAAAATGTTGAAATCTCCTGCCAGCCCCAAGCCTTAAAATGGCCTTGAACTATCACCTTCAAAATTATCCCACCTTCCTTCCAGGTTCTGCATTCATCCTCCTACTCACACTGTCCCCAAGTGCTGGGACCATGGAACCCCATAACTCACCGCTTCCCTCTGAAGCTAGACCCAGAGGAAGGCATGCACTTACCTAATGCTTCCCAACAGGGACTGAGTCAGACACGCATGCAGCATCTTGGGGGCCTGAGACATGGTTATTCTGATGCCCAACATTCCCACCCCAGAACACAGTCCACCCCACCACAGGGCTCAGAGGAAGGGAAGAGAAGGGAGAGTCCACAAACAGACCATTGCACAAAAGAAATTTTGAGCTGGAACTTGGAGAATAGGATAGTGTTTGGACATTTGCAAAGCATTCAGAATTTTTCAGCAAGAACAGTTAGCCCATCTCATGCCATGCAGTTACTAAATCTCAGGGGGGTCTGGTCATGTCTGTGCCACAAATTTGGGGCAAGGGCACAGGTAGCAGTAGATCTACCCAACAGTGACTGCTCCCTGCTCAGGAGTGGCTGGATTGCAGCTTGCAAGAAATGACCCTGTCAATTACCCTCCCCCACAGACGACATCTCGGGTGTTTAGCTGTCCATGCCCAGGAGACAGGACCAGGCCTTGCTCAAAAATTCTTTGAGGGGCCTGAGGTGATAGCTCAGTCAGTAAAGTGCTTTCCCACAATCATGAGGGTCTGTGTTCAGATCCCCAGCACCCACTCAAACATGTGGTATCGCCTGTGATCCTACCATTGTGGAGACAGACATTGAAGCACTGAGGCTCACTGACAACCTGGTTGGGCCAGAGCAGTGAGCTCTAGGGACCCTTAGAGACCCAGTCCCCAATAAATAGGGAATGGAAGGGCTTGGGAGGCGGTTAAACACTAGGAATGCTTCCCACACAATCTGAGAGCATGATGGGCCTTAGACTGCCTGATTCTGAGTCCCAAACCCCATGGGAACAGCTGAGCGTCACTGGGGATGGCAAGCAGACTGGAGAGTCACTGGGCTCAGGAAAACTGCAGCTCCAGGGTCAGGGGGAAACTGTCCCAAGAGAACACGTGACTAAGCAACAGAGGAGAGCACTCAACATTCTCCTCCAGCACGTCTGCAGACACACATGTACCCACCACACACACACAATGGAGAGCGACAGAGGAAGACACTTGATGTCCACTTCTGGCCTCCACACATGTGTGTCACGCCCCTACACACACATTGGGCATAAACACATGCATGTATACTACATACATGCAATAAAAAAAGAAGTGTATGAAGCTGCTAACACCTTGACTTTCAAATAACAAATTCAACAAGAAAAAAATTCTAGGTAAACTGCTGCCCCATAATGCAACACCCACAATCCCCAAGGGGTTGACCTGCGTCCCCAGTGAGGAAGGCCTCTTCAGAAAAGGGGCAGTGAGGAGGGAAATGATGGCATGAACATGGGATGTTTACATGCAAAATATGTCCATGTCTAATAATAAAAATGAATAAACAAATAAATCAGGAGACTGTTCATTTTGATTTCATTCACAAGATGAGACGGCATGCATTTCTCACTTTGCAGTAGAGCTCTCAGGTGTGTGTACATAAGTCACGTGTTCAGGTCTGGCTTTGCACTTCACACAGGAAAGGAGCAGCCTGTGTACCTGTCACAAGCAAAACACACCAAACCAGAATGGCTTTCCTTCCACACGCCCTATGAAAACAGCTCCTGGGTGGACCGAAGGCCACCTCTGGAAACACACCGACTACTTACCATGCACTCACTCTTAGGAAAGTGGTTGCCAGAGCTAACAAGTTGGCACTGATTTGATTATCAGACAACAAGAGATTGAGCAGGAAAAAGAAAAACACAAAGAAGTGGGGAGGCAGGAGTCATGAAAGGTAGAGACTGATCCCTCCTCTGTGCTGGGGAAGGGAAAAGCCCAGGCCGAGGGCTGCTGTGGGCCTCCTCCACTTCTCTCCTCCTGCCTTCCTAGTCTGAAGCCCAGCCAGACTCCAAGGCACGAGAGAGGTGTGAGGACCGAGGTGCTGCCCCGGGGGCGAGGCAGGTGAGGAATGGGGCACAGTCCAGGAGGGTGAGTGACTGGCTTTCTGGAGGCTGTCTGGCAGGTATCAGGGTGCAGTTATACCAGGCATTGAAGTTCAAAGCCAGTGACACAGAGAAAACAGAGATACTGAGTTCAAAGTCAACTAGCAGCAAGAAGAAATTAATGCTACGTCTCCGAGCTGCTAATTTGGCTGCTTGGCAAAGCGCAGGCTGCATCTCCAGGAGGTGGAGCTGGCCTGTGGGTGGAGTCCCAGCTTTGAAGTTTCAGGAGACTGTGGGGAGTGTGATCTTGCAGGTAGAGCCAACGAGGGGCGGAGGGCATCAAAGGCAAGGTGGCAGCGGCCTCTGTGCTCAGGGTGGGGCCTGTCTCGGGTTACAGCTGCTCTAATCCACTGTGCACACCACTGTTTGCTGTGGTTTAACTCCAAGTAGAATTCTGGTTTTGTTTCTCACTTAAGGGGGAAAAAAATAGCTTTGTAAAGGGAGGTCACTAAACAAAACTTTGAGAACACTACTCACCCTGCAAGGATGGCTTCTGCCTTGCAACCTCTCTGCCAGGTTACTGTTCAGGTATGGAATTCTGAGGAGGCCAAAAAGAGCTTGGAAGAGATGCTTTGGGAACTGCCTTGGTAACCACTTAAGGCGTTTCTGCCTGCCTAGCTCCAGGTTGACAGGCTGGGCCGGTTCAACCTCAGAACCTTTCTTTATTCTTCAAGGAAGAGTACAGAGTGCCTATGATGAACCAGGGCTGTTGGGTGCCATGGGACATGTGTCAGTAAGCAAGGGATAAAATCACCTGCTCTGCCTCCTGCACTGAACCAGACAAAGATCTCTGCCATCATTTCTTTCTTTCTTATATAATTTATTCATTTGAGAGAGGGGGTAGATAATGGGCACACACCAGAGCCTCTAGCCACTGCAAACGAACTCCAGACACATGCACCACCTTGTGCGTCTGGCTTTACGTGGGTGCTGAGGAATCGAACCCATGTCCCTAGACTTTGCAAAGCAAGCGCCTTAACCACTGAGCCATCCCTCCATCCCATCTGCCATTATGTCTTAAAAATAAATCTTTCTAGTTTGCCATCAGATTAGATTTTTTTTAAAAAGCCAACAGCCCTGAACTAGAACTTGGAAAATGAATACAGTAAATTGGGGTCCTCCCTGTGATGGGCAGACACAGGACTCAGGGCATCTGGGAGCGCTTTGGCCCAAAGAGCTGGTTTGACTAATGCTATGTGCAACATAAAAGATAAGCTTTAGGGCTGGGGAGATGGCTTAATAAATAAAGTGCTTGCCTCATAGGCATGAGGTCTTGAGTTCGATTCCCAGTACCATGTAAGAGTGCCAAGCATGGTGGCACATGCTTATAGTCTGGTATTGGAGAGAGAGAGAGACAGGAGTATCACCAGGGCTTTTTGGTGAGCAAGCCTAGCCTGATTGGTGGCCTCTAGGCCAATGAGAGACCCTGTCTCAAAAAGGGTAGACAGGAGGCAGAGGTAGGAGGATTGCTGTGAGTTCGAGGCCACCCTGAGATTACATAGTAAATTCCAGGTCAGCCTGAGCTAGAGTGAAAAAAAAAAAGGTAGACAGCCTGAGGCTGACACCTAAGGTTGACCCTGGCCTCCACATGCACACGTGCGTGCACACACACACACACACACACACACACACACACGATCTTGGGCTGGAGAGATAGCTTAGCAGTTAATGCACTTGCCTGTGAAGCCTAAGGACCCATGTTCAACTCTCCAGATCCTACCTAAGCCAGATGCACAAAGGTGAGGCAAGTGCAAGATCACATGTGCCCATTAGGTGGTGCAAGCATCTGGAATTGGATTGCAGTGGCTGAGGCCCTGGCATGCCAATTCTCTTTCTCTTTTTATCTCACCCTCTCTCTCTCTCTCTAAAATAATTTTTTGGAAAAAGGCTAGGAAAATGGCTTAGCAGTTAAGGTGCTTGCCTGAGAAGCCTAAGGATCCTGGTTCAGTTCTCCAGGACCCATGTAAGCCAGATGCACAAGGGGGCATATGCATGTGGAGTTTGTTTGCAGTGGCTATAGGCCCTGAAGTGCTCATTCTCTCTTTCTGTCTATTTGCCCTTCTCTCTCTTTCTCTCTCTCTTTCTCTCTCTCTCTCTCTCTCACTGTCAAATAAATAAATAAACTATTTTTGAAAATAATAAAAAAATAAACAAACAAATAAATTGTAAAACAATGACCTCTAGTGAGCCATGACCATCGTCATCATCAGCGCTGTCTGCTGATGACACCATGTGTGTGCATACCCTGCAGGCATGCGGTAAGAGGTCTACCTCACTGATGTGATGTGCTGCATCCAGGGTCATCTGATATGAAGTGCAATTCACATGCTCCTACAGTCGTTTTTGTAGGAGAACAGACTGGAGGGCTAAGGTACTGGCCAATCAAACATACAGGCAAACACAAAGATGCAGCCAGTACATGAATGGCAAAAAATGAACTGGCCTCATGCCGCAAACTTTGATATGAAGACTAGGTGTTGGGCATGTGTGGGGGTCATGTCAGGGATACCACCCAGATTTACGATGTGCCATCATTCCCATGTGATGGATACCTGGAAATGGCCTAGGAGGACGGGTGTAACTGTAGACACGACAGGGGCAAGACACTTGGAGTAATCAGATCCTAAGCTTAGAGTGTGGATGATCAAATGTCATGGGCCCTGGCCTTGGGTTTGTAGGGTGGACATCACTGTGACTGGAGGCTGGATCCTGCAGAGTTCCATGAGAGGATGCCCAAGTACCCACGGGTCCCTTGGAGGAAGGGGTGGAAGACAAAAACGTGCTTAGAGGCAGGCAGTGCCACAACTTGCTCAGGAAGAGCCTCTGTGGTGTTTTGAAGGAAATGTCCCCCATTGGGCTCATGTATTTTGAATACTTGGTCCCCACCTGGCAGCCATTTAGGAAAGTTGGGAGGCCTTTGGAAAGTGGAGCCTTGTTGGAGGAGGTGTGTCCCTGAGAACTGGCTTGGGGATAATATAGCCCAGCTCCAAGCCCACTACTCAGACGACTTCCTTCCTGCTACTGTGGAGATCTGATACTCAATTGGCTCCTCTGACCATGGAACCTCTGGAGACTGCAATTTGGAAATAAACCCTTTCTTTCCATAATTTTTCTGGTCAGGTGTTTTGACCCAGCAACAAGAAGGCACCTACTGTGAACCTGCTGCTGAGCAACACGTGGCATCTGCCAGGCACTTCCTGTATGCCACTGACTTGGTTGGATATTCCCAAGGTATAAAACTGGTTTGGGGGTGCGGTTAAGCTCTTGCCTGAGAAGCCTAAGGACCCCAGTTTGAGGTTCGATTCCTCAGGACCCAGGTAAGCCAGATGCACAAGGGGGCATGCACATCTGGAGTTTGTTTGCAGTGGCTGGACACCCTTGTGTGCCCTATTCTCCCTCTTTCTCTGTCACTCTCAAATAAATAAAAAATGAACAAAAAAGCTGGTTTGGATCTTTCCATGTATTTGCAGCCTGACCCTCAGCCTCAGGTGTCTCTTGTCAAACTACCACCTGGGCCTCTAGGGTATGTCACAGCCTGCAAGGATCCAAACCCAGCCCTTCAGCTTTCTGCCCTCGCCTGCAACTCCTATGCCCATCTCAGCGAGGGAAATGCCTTCTGACTGTGGGCAAGCCAGGTGCTTTGGACTCTTCTTGTCCCTTCCCGTCTGTCCATCCCACAACAAAGCATACTGACTCGCCATTGTCATTACATTCTCATCACGGGCACAAAGCACCCAACCAAAAGCAGATGATGGGAGAAAAGGTTGATTTTGGTTGAGTCTTGAGGGGAAGACTTATGGTGGCATGGTCTGAACAGAGGCTGCACATCAACTCAGCCACAACATGTGGAAAACAGCAGCAGGAGAATGAGCTGGGCTTTGGCAGAGGAGAGCTAGCTAACATCCCTACGGCCATCCCCAAAACACATCTCCTCCAGCAAGGCTCCACCTTCCAAACTGCCAGCAATGGGGACCAATCATCAGAACACACGAGTATATAGGGGACATGAGATTCAAACCAGCACACCCACCTGAAACCACGCTTGGCCACTGTGATCACAGCATCACCCTCGTCACCAGCAGTAGGGTTACTTCCCCTGCCTGAGAAACCAGTTCCAAAAATAAGACAGATCATCAAAGCCAGAAGGTAGTTAAGTGCTGACAAGTGTGTGGGAAAATCAGAGCGTTTATGCCTTATTAGTAGGAATGTAACATGGGGCAACTGCCATGGCAATGCCAAGACACTTCCCTGAGGAATCTGGGATCACGTCAGATCCCAGAACTCCACTTCTGGGTATATCCCAAGGGAAGCAGAAGCGAGGGCTCAAGCACATGGCATGGAAACCTTCCCAGTAGTCAAATGTCTACTTGGCCACGCAGCGGTCCACCATGCCTGACTGAGTAAACCAACAATGGGCTTTTCTCCAGCCCTGGGAAGGAGAAAATTTGGACACCTGCTCCAACACTGTGCTCCGTGAAACAGCCAGCGCGCTCGTGTTTCTGCTTCCCTGCGGCTCCTAGGTGCTGAGATCGATGAGACAGAAGCGAGAAGGTTGTGTCAAGGAGTCACAGAGATGGAGTTCAGGAACATGAGAACATTTTGGATGGACGGAGGGGTAGCTGCTCACAATGCCACTGAAAAACAGTAACAACCAAGGTTTCTATGGTGCATATTTTACCATGGTAAAGACCAGGGAAGCCAGAGCGACGACTTTCAAACACAGATCAGACCCTGGGCACCCTTATCACTCAGCTGCTTCCATCCCTAACAGGTGTAAGTTCCCAGTCTCTCTCCCTGGGCTGGTCTCAGGCTGAGAACGCATTCCCGTTCACTCTCTCCACGCATCCGTCTGTCCACTGGCCTCCATGCGGCATCATGGTTTCCAGCCTCTCTCTGCAGCATACCTGGTAGCTAATCTCCTTTCAGGCATGGGCACCCTTCAGCCACTGCCCAGGGAGGCCATGCTGCGGCTTCAGTGCCGCCTGAACACTCACTGCTCTGTCTCCCACGGTGCCCATAGTACTTACGACCAACTGACTGACCACGGGGCAAGTCCGCTTGCTGACCTATTGTCAGTCTTCTCAAAGGAGAAAGCCATTCTAGTAAGGCCAGACTTGGCTTTTTATGTTTAATAGAAGCCTAGACACCAGGCGCCCTGCCTGGCGTGCTGGAGATGGCCTCTACCTCTCACATCTGCTCAGTGAGTGAGTGGTGAGTCAAGCTTACTCATGTAAAGAGAAAAGAAATACTTTTTCTAAAACTAAACTCTTGTATACCAAATTTCTTTCCTTTTGGTGGACTAAAAGGCCATCTATAGGGCTAGACAGATGGCTCAGCAGTTAAGGTACTTGCCAGCAAGGTCTAATGATCCGGTTTTAGTCCCCCAGTACCCACATGCAGCCAAACGCACAAAGGGGCACATGCATCTGGAGTTCATTTGCAGTGGCTGGAGGCGCTGGTGTGCCCATTCTCTCTGTCTCTCTCCTCTCTCTACCTCTCTCTGTGTGTTTGCAAATAAATAAAATTATTTAAAATTTTTCAAAAGGCCACCTATATTATATGCATATTGTGTGGAGCTCGGAAGACCTAATCCCCTCAGAAGAGTGAGGCGTTCATGGCAGCACAGTCTCTGCCCTGCACCACGCTGCCAGTTACCGGGTTGGGGTCATTAGGTCATAGGTTCACAAGCAACAGCAGACACGCGTGCCCGCGAGCCCCCCACAGTCATGGCACCCCAGCTGTTGGAAGCCTGTGAGGACAGCATCACGCCTGTTGCTCATAAGAGCTGTTTCTATCAAACCTCCGGGTATGGCTGCCTGAGATTCACAGGCTTGGGAAGCTGATACTCTGTACAGGTCTGAAAACCCCTCTTGGAAAAAATGCCATAATATTCAAACACATAGTTGGATGTTTGGGGAGAGAATAACATTCTTGGCTGCCAGCATTTTCTCTAACCTCATCTGTCAACACCGGCTAAGAGCCCACCTATCAGATGCCGCTCGTACCTGCCTCCCTCTCCCCCCAGCCACTTAAAATACTTCGCTTTCTTTTAATCAGAATAAGCACCGATCATCTCCCTTCAGAACAAGGTTGTTGTTTTTATAACATTAACAGTCGGAAGCAGAGCACACCCAATCATCCAGGCTGCCTCCCTTCCTCCTAGCCTTGGAAATGCTACCCTTCTTACAGACGAGGTAGAGCCCCACAGTGGACGATCCCTAAGTCATAGACAGAGCTATCACACTGCAACTGGGAAAATAACTGGTCGCACCCAGGAATCCGGTGTGCCAGGGGGTTAAAACAAGCAGAAGCCAAGATCAGATCCCTTTGGCCAGAAGTGAGTGGTCTCTGGTTGTCACAGGAAGAACGGGGTGTGGGGGGTGTGGACTCAGCTGTCTCATGCTTCCTTCTAAGAGGACAGAAAGAAAATGAACACAGAGGAGCCAACGCCTGAGAAACCGAAATAAATTTAGAAATGGAAAGCAAGCCCTAATGCTGCAAGATCAATTGGAAGGCACTAAATGGCTCCTGCACCCAACCTAGAAGAAATAGGAGAGGAGTTTGATCTAGTCTTCTGCTAAAAACATGTCTCTCAATTATTTTCAGAAAGGTGACAGCTCCTGTTACCTGAAAAATCTGATTACAGAAGAACCTAAGAACAGTCCTTCTCAGTTGGCGCCAATGGGCCAAAAGATGCCCCAGGACCAGACAGACCCATTCGAGCACAAACTACAGTAGTCACCACGGCTTTGCTGGTGGAGTGTTGGCGTCACCTGGAGGAAGACTTTTCCTCGGTCTAAAGGAGTGGACCCTTTACTTTTGTTCTACCTGAGTGGCTTCTTTGGAGAAGCCCCAAGGAGGTAAATACTAACAGCCCTGGAATTTCAAGAGCAAATCTATAAGCTGCCTTCAACACTGTGGACCTGGTAGGTCACCCCTTCGGTCCAGCTCACACACACGCGCCCTCCAGGACGCCCCTCTGGGTCCCCGTGAGGCTGGAGTGGCGGGGCTGAGGTGCTGCATGAAATGAAATCTTCAGGTAACTCATAAATATGATCCATGCCTAGCCTGATCGAACAAGACTCAAGAGAGAACTTGTCCACCAGGAAGTCGATGCCAGCCACGTGGCACATTGTCACCATGGCATCCTGGGCAGAGCAGAGAAGACTCTCAGCAGGACGGCTTGCCCTATCAGTGTCACTGAAGCAAACGCCCACGGACATAACAATGTGCTCCAAAGCCAAGTCTTTGCAGGAGATTTGGTAGTCTAAGGCTTTAACTAGCGTGCCACTGAAATGAGTGATTTTCAAGATTTTTGTCACATCATTAATACCTTCATCCAAAGCTCACACATCTTTACTTCAAACAAAGCGCTCAGCCACGCAGTCAACATCTTGTTGACCTCACTTACAAACACCCTCTGACAGTCAAGCAGACATACGAGTAATTGCTTGTCGTGTGTCTTTACTTTCAAACTACTTCGGAGATGTTGTTAATTATCTTTCCACAGCTGCACAAAGAAGGCACATAAAAAGATGCATCCTCATCTTTCACATCATTTTATAGAAACACATGTATGTAAATATGCACAGACAGGCACTGGTATATTGTTTGAAACAAAACAAAATGATTGGTTTGGTGTTATCTCACAACTTCCCTTAAATGAGAGGTCTGTGCTACTCTCCCAAGGCATGAATTTATATCTAAATATTGAATTATTTGGTTAGTTCATGTGTATCTATAAAGACAAAAAAGATACCTGGGCCTGGAGAGATTGCTCAGTGGCTAAGGTGCTTATCTGTGAAGCTGAAGGACCCTGGTTCAATTCCCCAGAAGCCCCGTAAGCCAGATGCACAAGGTGGTGCATGTGTCTGGAGTTCATTTGGCAGTGGCTGGACGCCCTAGTGTGCTAATATTCTCTCTGTGTGTGTCTTCATATATATAATGTATGTGTGTGTGTGTGTATGTATATAAGTATATATTTATGTATCTTTCTCTCTCAAATAATATAAAAAATAAAAAAGATAACTGATGACCTGACCTTACATGAGAGTCCCATGTGAACGAACTGCGCTCATCCAATTCTACAAGTTGACCTGTAAACACCAAGCAGGGAGTCATAACCAGCTTGAGCCAGCTGACAGTGTTCAGAAGAGCCCGTGAGCCTGTTGCACGGGGTGTGCAAAGCCGACCAGATGAAACGGAACTGCACAGAACTCTGACACAGCAATATAAACCTGTGAGGCGTCCTCTGATCAAGCCCAGGTGGCTTTGGACGCCCCTGGGGCCCGGCTGTGTCTTTATTCTTTCCCATATTGTGGGCTCCAAGCTTTACGCAGAGCAGAATACCTGTCTCTGAAGAACAGTGCTGGCCACACGCCTGGGCACCACCCGGGAGGCCAACCGCGTGCCGTGATTTCCTTCTGTTTGGCTAAATGCTTTTGGGGAAGACTTACTGCGGTGACTTTAAAACTCTTATCAGCACAAACATGGATTTGGCTCAGTTAGACTTTTGTTCCTAAATGTGGGTTTTCTTTGGTTCATCACTGTGTCAGCTTCGCCTTGGGGGGGGCAGAGATGGGGGTAACCTTGGAAATCAGGGTTCTCCTTCTCTCGACAGTAGTCAAACCAGAATTCTTTTAATGTCCAGAAATTATTTCAGGGTTCTGAAAAAAAACACTGGAAGTACAGAAAGCTCATCTTTATAAAAATTATTATACCTTTAGTTTGCTTCCTGTGAAGGGGTCAGAGGGCTTAGATCCAATTAATGGTAAAAATACACTTCAGTCCAAGGCGTAATTTAGTAGTGACTGCATTTTATTATCCCTCAGTGTCTGTGAGACAAAAGCTACTAAGGTGTGATGTTATCGGAGCCAGTTTATACACAGGCTCGTTATGCGGACTAAAGCCCTATATCTGAAACTAAACTAAACCCCTGTGTCTTACGAAAAGGCTACAGGTTTCCTCACAATGGGTTTGTCATGATAAATAAACTGCTAGAAACCACATTCCCCCTCTGTACGGCGGAGGAGAGCGAATGGCTAATTAGATGGCTTCTTTGTGCAGGGAGACAAGGACAGTGCCCTGCAAACGCTGGCCCTGCTCCGAGTCCAGCCCGGCTTTGGGGTCTTTGTTCTTTGTTGCTTAGACATTGAAGTAGGCTTTCCTGGCTGGAATGGTTGGAATTCTTGAGGTGGAGAAAAACTAAAGTCAGGAGCTCTGGGTGACAGGAGAGAAAAGCTGCCCGGGTCAGCAGTAGCCATCAGCTCTGAGGCTCTGGCCAGCTTTCACAGCACAGAACCGCAGAGTTCCCGGAAGAATGGGGTGTTGGCCTGGGGAGATGGCTCAGGGGGAAAAGTGCTTGCTTCACAAGAACGAGGAGCTGAGTTGGATCCACAGCAGCCATGTACAAAGGCTGGGCATGGTGACGCACACTTATGATCCCAGGGGTGGAAAGGTAGAGACGGGGATTACTGGCACCCACTGGCCAGCTGGTCTAATGAGAGACTTGTCTCAAAGAGAAGTGAATGGGGTTCCTTGGGGTAATAACCAAGGTGGGCCTCTAGACTCCACATGCATGTGCACACACATGCACCCACATACATATGCGTGCACATACAACCACGCGCACACGTGCACAGGGCACTCTGTGACCAAAGTGAGGACTATTTTGTACGAGTCCTAAGGTCACGGGCAGCACTGTGCAGCTTTCTCCAGGACACGGAAGGAGGATGGGTGAGGCAGGAATCACCGCTAAGAACGGACCTGTGGGACACCTAGGCAGCACTGCTCACCCAGACAACCACCCTTCCCTCATGGTGTGCACAAGGTGGCCTGACATGGGGGCCATTTGGATAAGAAAGCTCTCGAGGTCTGTCATGGGTGATTAGCTAATGGATGCCCCTAACTCACCGTCACTCATTGACCCATCCCCTGTGAGTCAGCACATGGAAAGGGGCTAGAAGGATCTGGGGGGACCGCCCAATCATAGGCAGGTGACAGAGAAGCCACTCCCACTTGTCCTCCCTGCACTGCTGGTGCCTTTCCCAGCACGATTACCGGTGCTTACTGCCTTTGTGATAGCTGGTCTTGTTGTGTTAACAAGGAGTTGGGGTTCTGTTGTGAAGACTCCCAACTAGCTCACTCCCGTTCTCTGTCGTTTTCAGCACAGAGTCAGGGAGTAGCAAGGCTTACAACCCCTATACCCACGTCCCACATCATTCACCCTCAGACCCAGAATCGCGTATTTCACATAAGAACGAGTTCCCAGCTCATAGTGAGCAACCGAACTTGGTGATGGGAAGTCTCATCACCAAAGCCACTGTCAACGATGACCTGCCATTCTTTGTGGGGTGGAAAAGAGGAGGCCAGGAGATGCACGGGATGTGGGGCTGGCAGGTGGTACTGCTTGGCAGGGTCCGGGGATGTAGGGAAGGCCCACCTTAGAGCACCCATAACCAGCCCTCACGGGATGATTGATTGAGTCCATAAATGCCGGTGATATAATAAAGGGTACATTTTTCTTTCCACACTGCACTGGAATAGGGCAGCAAGGGGAGCGGTCATTAATTCTTTAATGCACCGTCCTGTTAAAGACATGGCCTTGAATGTGTGTAATTAATATACAGGTGCATTCATATTATCCTCCCATTGTGGAAACCCATCACTACTGCACTGAGTTCACCCTTCTTTTTTTTTTTTTAATTTTTTTTTATTTATTCATTTGATAGAGAAAGAGGGAGAAAGAGAAATGGAGAGAGGGAGAGAGAATGGGCACGCCAGGGCCTCTAGCCACTGCAAACTAACTCCAGATGTGTGCACCCCCTTGTGCATCTGGCTTATATGGGTCCTGGGGAATCAAACCTGGGTCCTCTGGCTTTGCAGGCAAATGCCTTAACTGCTAAGCCATCCCTCCAGCCCGAGTTCGCCCTTCTTGAATAGTCATACTGGCGGTGGCCCGCAAGTTGGGAAGTTATTAACCATCCTCTTACCTGAAGCTGAGGTGTTTGGGTGCAGGCAGTGGAAAGTGTGTCCCCACTGCCATGTTCAAAGAACTGAGACGGAAAAGTTAACAGAGGGCTTAACAACGAAGCATTTGCGGAAAGACACCACTCATACACTCCCAAACCCTCTAATTCCTCAGGATCTTAAACCTTGGGAAAGGCAGAGACTCGTGGGTTCTGCCCTGCTCCCAAAATCCAGCCCACCCTGTGCCTTCATCTCCCCTAACTGGGCTACCTAACCTTCAGAAAACCGTTCAACTTCCTCGTCTCACCGACGCCTGCCCCTCCTCATGGTGCGTGCCTGGCCCCTCCTCACTGCTGGCTCTGTACTCCTCCGAGGAGAGACCCCACTACCTGAGTCACCTCCCTGCAGCAAGCAGCCTGTCCTGTGAACAGAGGGCTCAGTGGACTTATAGACATTCAACTGGAGAAACACTGTCAGAGATAAAGGATAACCCGAGGAGCGCCCGAGCCTTCAATCCCGCAATTTCAACGAAGGACCTGACCGGTGCATCCAAAACCCTGACAGCTTGCTGTTGAGCTCACTACATGAGGCAAATGCATCACTGAGAGCATTCCCAGATGATCAGATCTTTTCCTTCCCCTTTACCACACAGTTCAGAGTTCAAATCAAAGGTCCAAATCATTTTTTGTTAAGGGTAAACTTGTTATGGCCATTCTTAATTTTAACATTCTTGTGAAAACACAGAAAACCAAATTTGCTTTGATATGATAAATTCAGCCTACCAAATTTTTTATTATATATACACTTGCAAAGAATACTGGAAAGAATAGAGGTCAAAAGTAAATGAAGGACTGGAGAGATGGCTTAACAGTTCCTAAGAATACAGGTTCGATTCCCCAGGACCCATGTAAGCCAAATGCACAAGGTGGCACAGTGGCTGGAGGCCCTGGCACAGCTATCTGCCCCTCAAATAAATAAATAAATAAATAAATAACGGGGCTGGAGAGATGAGAAGCTTAATGACCCAGGTTTGATTCCCCAGAACCCAACTAAGCCAGATGCACAAGGTGGTACACGCATCTGGAGTTCGTTTGCAGTGGCTAGAGGCCCTGGTGTACCCATTCTCTCTCTCTCTCTCTTTCTTTCTCTCTCTAAAATAAATACTACATAAATAAAATATCTTTGAAAAAACATCAATAAAATATTTTTTAAGTAAATGAAAAGAAAGCGATGTTTTGCTTTTTATTTTGTTGAGACAGGGCTCTCAGTCTACAGCTCAACTTCTGGCCTCTAACTCTCAAACTCACAGTGATCCTCCTGTCTCAGTCTCCCCAACACTGGAACTATGGGCACACCACCACACCCAGCTGTAACCATAAATCTTATGTGCGTTTGCTTTACTGCTTGTTACTGAGAACTGCGGGCCTGTCAGAACCACGGGGTACGGGGTCTCCCAGCAGTCCCATCGTCTGCACCCTCTCACACTCATTCCCCCTGTGAACTAAGTCTTTAGCACTCGAATATAAGCCACTCTTAGTAAATCGCTTTTCAACAGGTTAAGGGGAAGAAAAATCTTAAAAATGGTAAGGCGGTGGGGATCAAAGGCATCCAAGCTGCCTGGGGTGGCCGCTTTTCCCCAGCAGTCTCTCGCCCTAAACGCTGATGGGAGTTGAGATGGGAGGGGAGAAAGCGTGGAGTGCGGGGCTTTGCCCCTCCTGCACCCTGAAATATGAAACAAATTCAGCGCGCCTACAATGTCAGTGGCCATAATTCTCAAATGCATTTTTAGAACGATGAGCTAATTCGTGTTTTAAGAACCTACATCTTGGCGCCCTCTAGTGCACACAGAGAGATCCAGGTCTGTCAATCTGAAGTCTTAACGCTTCTCTTTGTTAGTTGAAGCCAGGGACATTAGAAAACGCACAACTGTGGCCTTTCATCACATTTAATCCTGAAATGCCACCCAAAATAAATTCTGGCTGAGAATAAACTTGTAAATTGTTCATCATCACCATCAAGGGTCGTATTTTGAGAGTGAATATGTTACACTCTGCTGTCGACCCTCAGTACTTACAACGCAGTAACTTGTACCAACTCTCCCCTGTGCGTGCATGTTGTAAGTGATGAAAGCCCTCTCCAAGCAGAGGACCCAAATGCCATCACAGTGATGCCCTCCTACTTACAGAGCCCACAGCATGGCCTGCCTGAAGTTACATATCAAAGTTGATGTGAAAAATTGAAAGTAAAGTTTTTACAATTCAAAATAACTTAAAAATAAAAGTGCAAGTATCTCAAAATAGAATATATTTTTGCTTCCCAAAATAGTAGCATCTTGCACAGTTGCATCTGTGTACACATAAGCATGGGGAAGATGTCTGTCTCTGCAGGCATCCCAGCCAAGGAGACAGTGGCCTGAATGCCCATGACCACCTCACTGATGCCACAAAAGGAGTCAGATCGAAGCACATAAGAAAACACGGGCAATGCAGAGGGTTACCTGGCCAGTCTGATTCAGTTTCTAATTTCTCCTTGAGTGCAATCTAACATGCTAACAGCTGCCAATCTGGCTCTCTTCTCAGCTCTACGTGGATCTGGGAGGATGTCCAACCATCCTGGGGATTCATTATTTCTTTGATGTTCTGAGCCAGTTCCTCATCTGGTACAGAAGGGAGCTTCTAAATGCACCATGAATCTCTGCACCTAGTCATCTCCCTGTCTAGAATGTTCTGTGCCCTCCTCTCACCCCCTGTTGCCATCAGACCTCTTCTCAGGCCATCTCTCCATTAGCACTTTTTGCACCATCCGCCATCTCCACGCTGTGACTTCCCCACAGCCCTGTGCAGGCGGAACCATGTTCACCTTCTGCACCCATGATCTGAGAATTTCCACCAAGAGCTGACATTTACTGTTGTCTTTTTAGTGAGACACAGTTTCCCTGTGTAGTCCAGGCTGGCCTCAAATTTATGATGAGCCTTTGTTTCACCAGTGCTGGGGCTGCAGGTGTGCTCCCCTGTGTTTGAATTCCATGTCACTGTTCCATGCAGACTCCACGACTGTTTGACGTAGGAGACTAAATGGCTTAGTCTCTAAGGACAGGGGCTGATACTTATTGGCAGGTGTCACATAACCAATGGTGAGGAAAGGGACAGGCATTTCAGAAGGACACACTGTCTATGCAAAGCTGTGGAAATAGGGACAGCTATGCAGTGTCCTGCCCTGGAGTTCAGCTTTCTGGGGCCTCCAGGGACCTCAGAGGTATCCATACATAGAACAAGCTAGAACAGAGGGCTGGGCAGTAACAGAAATATGGCATGTGCTGTGTCACAGGGGTCTGTGCTGTGTTCCAAGTGGCTCACATGAAAAACCACCTTAATGATTTTAAAGATGAGGACAGGGAGGCACAGAAGGTAATGACACTGAGCCAGGACACAGCCGAGCTGGAATTCAAGCTTGGATCCATCTGCTTTACAGGCTAACCTTCAGCTCCTGGGCAACTGCAGCCAGCTACAGACAGAATGAACGGAGGCTGAAGGACTGGCATGCACTGACATGCACATGAGCCCCAGAGGCCACAGACCACACCCAGGTGCACACGGGCCCCAGAGGCCATGCACCACACAATATACCCACAGACCCCAGAGCCCTCCGGACCACACCAACATGCACATGGGTCTCAGAACCCACAGGCCACACCAACAGGCCCATTGCACATGGGCTTCAGAGTCCACAGACCACAGTCATCTGCACACACACTGCACCTAGGTGCATGTGGACCTCAGAGCCCAAAAGTACAGCCATCACCTGCATTCACACACTCCAGCTGGGTTGTGTCTCTTACACCTTCCTCCACCCATAATCCAACACAACTCACACACACCAAGGAGAACGATGTACTGTCAGGGAAGGGGTCAGAGCCTCCCTGTGACCCTGGAACCAAAGTGGAGCTGTTCGCACAGCGTGCAGGTAGCCGGAAGGCTGGAAGGAAAGCACACAGGTACGTGAAAGGAGATGCCTGGGGGCTGCAGAGATGCTCGGTGGGTGAAGGACTTGCTGCGCAAGCATGAGGACCCACACCGAAGCCCCAGCACCCATGGAAAGGCCAGGTATGTGGCCACATGCCTGCAATCCCAGTGCTGGGAAGGCGGAGATAGGCAGATCCCTGAGGCTTACTGGCCACCTAGTCTAGTCAAGTTCATGAAGGGTAGGTTTGGTGAAACCCTGTCTTAAAATAGAGGGTGGTGGGCTAGAGAGATGGCTTAGTGGTTAAGCGCTTGCCTGTGAAGCCTAAGGACCCCGGTTCGAGGCTCAATTCCCCAGGACCCACGTTAGCCAGATGCACAAGGAGGCACACGCATCTGGAATTCATCTGCAGTGGCTGGAGGCCCTGGTGCTCTCCCTCTCTCTCTCTCTCTCTCTCTCTCTCTCTCTCTGCCTCTTTCTCTGTCTGTTGCTCTCAAATAAGTAAATAAAAATAAACCAAAAAAAATTTTAAAAAAAAAAAATAGAGGGTGGTGAGCAACTAAGGAAGATATCTGACATGGGCCTCTGCCCTCCGTATGCACACATGCACACACATGTGCACTCACACATGCACCTGCACACACCTGTGCTCACAGAAACATGAATAAATGTACGCACGTGCACACATACATAAAAGAAGATAAAAATGTGAAAGGTGTGTATAACAGACATCTTTAAGGCGGCTGGTAAAGATCGGTTACCTTCAGGTCTACACAGAGACCCCGCGCCTACGCTGACACTTAGCTTAGCACTCAGCCCATGTCTGTTGCCTTCTCTCTCCTTTCAAGCATGGTACCATCTCCTGACGACCCTTCAGAGTCCCTTGGTATGCCAGGAAACCTAGCTCAGGGCACTCGGGAGGCCGCAGGCCTTTCTTGCATCTGCAGCTTGGCGCGTGGAGAAGATCCTTCAGGAGCACTGCCCCGCCCACTCTGGACAGGCGCCTCCTCACACAGAGCAGCTCCTCTGGGAGCTCCGTCTGAGGCTGCAGCAGGGCCGCCTCGCAGCTCCACTCTTCATCCTGATCCCCTCGTGAGCGTGAGCTAGCCGGGCAGGTCTTTTTCCCTAAACTGCAGGTACTCCACCACTATGTCACATAGAGAGAGGCATGGATTTGGTGTGTAGAGCCAGAAGAGCAATAAGAACTCTTTGCACAGAAGAAAAACAAAGGAAAAGGACATATGGGCTGGAGAGATGTTCACTCTATGTAGTATTTGCCTCACAAGTATGAGGACCTGAGTTCCAATCCATAGAAACCCCTCCCCCATCCAGAGAAAAACCCAGGTGAGGTAGCATGCATCCATAATCCCAGAGGAGGGAAGGCAGCCACAAGCCCTGGGGCTCACTGGCTAGCCAGCAGAGCCTCACCAGTGAGCTGCAGGCCAGTGGGAGCCCCTGTCTCAAAGAGAAGCGGACCACATTCCTGAGGATGACAGCTGAGGTTATCTTTTAGTGCACACATGTTCACCCACACATATGAACATGCATACACCCATGCTCACTCTGCACACACACGTGTTCACAACAGCTCACACACCCAGCCCAAAGGCTAACTAGATAAGAACATACGGTACATCCATACAAGGGAGTATTATTCAGCCGTTAAGAAGGCAGTGGTTTGTTGACACACACCATTCATCACAGAGTGAACAAAATCCAGATATAAACACTTACACATTATGTGCTCCATTTATATGAACTGTCCAGAATAGCTAAGTCCATAGACACATAAGCAGTTCGTGGCTAGCTGGCCTGGGGAGGAGGAGGGGGCAGTTGATGAGAGGGCATTCCTTTTGGGAGGCAGAGGAGGTTCCAG
Organism: Jaculus jaculus; assembly: GCF_020740685.1. Taxonomy (NCBI): domain Eukaryota; kingdom Metazoa; phylum Chordata; class Mammalia; order Rodentia; family Dipodidae; genus Jaculus; species Jaculus jaculus. Next base: position 112,458,754 of record NC_059111.1, on the reverse strand, counting down.
AACCAGAGTTCGTGGTTCAAACAGAATGAATGTACTAAATGCCACTGCCAGTTCATGCTCAATGTGTAATTGTTACTAATTATTAAGTGCTTAACTATTCACACGTAAAGTTCACCTCAATAAAAACGATAATGGTTATATTTCTCTGAAATCTGTTAGGGCTGAGCATAATTAGACCTTTTGCCACTTTTCCTGTGGAATTAAGGAGTATAAGCAAGTCAAGAGTACCCACACCAGGGAGCCTCGGCTGCGCTTTCCCATGGACGGCGCCCAGACTCCTGTGCACACGCCTGGCTGTTCGGGCGAGCTGTGCACCATGGGGACACACACAGCTCTTAGGTGCTCTCTGCACTTCCCAGGCCGCTGGGGGCTTGCTGTGTGGTCCCTGCTCTTCCTGTGCTGCTGCCTGGCTTTCCCCGTGATCTCAAAATGCTAATACCCCCATATCACAATGACAGAGAAGTTAAAGAGGACACACCCTTGATGCCCATTCACAGTAAGGCTGTGGCATCACAAGCGGTATGCCAGACACTAAATTAGGGTCACTTCTGCTTAGTCAAGAGTTACAAAACAGGAGGAGCTGGGGGGGGGGTGGGCTCGGTAGAAAAAGCACGTGCGGCACAAGCATGCGCAGCTGCGTTCCGACCCCCAGACCCATATAAAAGAGCTGGAACGTCAGCCATCCCAGACCACCTATGGCAAGAGGGAAGTAGATGGGAGAATGCCCCAAAGCTTGAGGGTCCCTGCTGCTGGTGCGCCCAGCAGCAGATAAGAGAGACCCTGCCTCAGGCAAGGCAGAAGGCCAGGTCCAGCACCAGATGTCCGCTGACCTCCACATGTGTGCCATGGCATGTGCATGCACACAAAATATACTTGCAAAATGAGGGGGGAAACAAAGTAGTATAAAATAAATCAATCATCAATCAATGAAATCAAATATCAATATTTAAAAGAACACTGTAACTGGATATCATGGTTTTATAATTCACCCTGTCATTTATTGATCTAAAATTGTATCATCATCACTGAAATATCAGTTAACATTTTTCTTGAACGAAAAGATTCAGTAAGACTCAGCAGCCATGACTGAAAGGGTCCAAGGCAAGTATAGGCACAGTGACTGGTCTATTTTAAAAAGAAGAAAGGGGGGCTGGAGGAACGGCTTAGCAGTGAAGCCATTTGCCTGCAAAGCCAAAGAACCCAGGTTCAATTCCCCAGGACCCATGTTAGGCAGATGCACAAGGGGGCACATGTGTCTGGAGGTTGTTTGCAGTGGCTAGAGGCCCTGGCGACCCATTCTCTCTCTCTCTCCCTCTTTCTCTGTCAAATAAATAAATAAAAATAAAATATTTTAAAAATAAAAAAGTGCATGTGGGAGGCAGAAGGATAAATAAAGGAAAGATCAGGAAAAGTGGAAAGAAGAAGGGCCTGAGACATTTGCCATGTCACTGAACAATGTGGTCAAATGCTGAGCAAGCTCAGTATCCCAATGGGTGTGGGCATGTGTGCACAAGAGTGTGAGTTACAGGGGAAGGTGAGTTTTCAGTGTTCGGGTGTGTGTATGAACTGTGTGTGTTTGGGTATGGGTGAGTGTGAGTGTGATTCTGGCTGTCAAGGTGTTATGAGGAAAGAACTGCTCACAGGGAATTGCTGAACTCAAAGCAATGGCCAACAGACCCTGTTGGATCCTGAGGGGGAGAAGGAGAGCTTGCAGGCCACCTGGTCCCCTTTCTAGCCAAGCATTCTCCTCAACCCCAGCTCAGTGAGCTCAAGGAGGACGTGGTGGGAGGTGTCAGGAGGTAGGACGTGGGGGCAGCACACTTGGGGGTGGCCCTCAGGCAGGCGCTCCTGGGCTCTGCCCCTGTGGCTGCTCTCTAGTGGCCCCACGCTGGTCTCCTTCGAATTTGCTTGGCATTTCCAAAATTTCCCCACTTAGATGCTAAGTAACAACAGGCGACTTTTAAGTACAGGGGGATTTGAGACTCTCATGGGCTCTAGTGTTCCGCCTGTGCACAGGTTGAGGGCAATGTCATGAGAAGGAGCTATGAGGACGGCCTGGGCTAGGAAGTGACGCAACCACAGAGCCCTACTATAAAGAAATGAGTGGAACAGAAAATGTCTAATAAATCCAACTAGTTCAGGAAAGAAATTGGCATGCCAGAAGATGGGGTGCCACTCACACAGTGCCCCATCCACCTCATCTGAGCCTCTAAAGACTATGGAGACACATGTGTCAACCCCAGATCACCCATCTAGCCCCTTGCTCTCCACATATCATGATAATTTTTGAGACACTACCTCTTACTCTGTAGCCCAGGCAGGCCTGGAACTTACTATGTAGCCAGGCTGACCTCAAATTTCTAGCCATCCTCCTTCCTCTGCCTTATGAGTGCTTGGATTATAGGCATGTGTTACCATGCCCAGCCATCCATGATAATTTTTAATTTATCTGTGATATCAGACCTTATTCCACAATGCAATACAAACCGCTACCCTTCCACAGCCCAGGCCACATGTCTCCTTGCAAGAAACCTTCCGGTGTCCAATCTTCAGGTCAAAAGGCCCGATGGATAGCACCCTGAACAAGAGAATGGGTACACCAGGGCCACCAGCTACTGCAAACAAACTCAAGACACATGGATCACTTTATGCATCTGGCTTTACATGCTGGAAAATCGAACTCTGGTCATTAGGTTTTGCAGGCAAGTGTCTTAACTGCTGAGCCATCTCTCCAGCCCCTAAGGGCCATTTTCATTATGTACTTTGTCTTCTACGGTGGGCTGCCTGCCATGCCCCGACAGCAGCTGTGCAGAAAGCCCCAGGAGCTTCATGAGCAAAGATAAAAGCCATCCAGGCTGGCGAGCCAGTCCAGGGTTACGCACTCGGTAACCATGAAAGTTGAGACTTGATCTGGATTGGAGCTAAGTAACCCAGAGCTAGTGATTGGGAAGCCAGTAAACCTGACATTGTCTGAATGGGTGGGTACTGCCACCACACACTTTAGTCAGGCAAGAATGTTTGCATCAACTTTTCGTGTGCCTTAGCTGGGTTAGAGTATATTGAAAAGAACATGCATACACATGTTCTCTTCTCTATGTGTATATTCGGTACAAATAAGTAAATAAATAAACTCAAAATGTATTCAAGATCTTAATGTAAGATTTGACACTCTCAAACTGCTAGAGGGAAACACCTCAAGATATCAGCAAGGATTTTTTTTTTTTTTTTTGTAAAGGACTCCAATAGCTCAGGAAATAATGCCAAGAATTGACAAGTGATAAATATTTTTAAAAGAACACACAAGGAATGGAGGAGGTAGCTCGGTGGTTAATGAGGCTTTCTTGCAAGCCTGACAGCCTGAGTTCAATTCCCCAGCACCACGTAAAGCAAGAGATAATGATGCAAGAGTCTCTAATCCTAGACGTTTGTGGGAAGGGGAGGCAGAGTCTACAGAATACACAGTGGCAGTTCAAAACAAAGAGTGAGGGGAGGGAAATAGCCTGTCTCAAGCAAAGTGAAGGAGAGGCTGTCACCAAGGTTGTCCTAGACTTCCATACATGCACTGTGGCATGTTCATGCCCTTATACATGCATATGTACATATCTACATACATGCATACATACATGCATACACACACACATAATTTCAAAAAAAGAACACTCCAGTAGTCTGTGACATAGGCATGTTAAAAAGCAGTGATGGGATATAAAATGGTGAAACTATTCATGTCTGAACTGTGGGCACAGCTTAGCACATAGATGTCCTGGGTTCTATCTCCAGAACTAAACTAACAGTTTAGATGAAAAGTTGGAGAAAGATTTGGGGAGCCAGCCATGATGGCACATGCCTTTAATGCCAGAACTTGGGAGGCAGAAGTAGGTGGATCACCATGAGTTCGAGGCCACCCTGAGATTACATAGTGAATTCCAGGTCAGCCTGAGCTAGAGTGAGACCCTACCTCGAAAAACAAAAAAGATTCGGGGAGATGGCTCAGCCAGTAAAGCCCTTGCTGTACATGTGTGAGAACCTGAATCAGGACCCCCAGCACCCACAAACATGTCAGGTGGGGGAGGGGTAGGTAGAGGCAGGATCCCCGAGGCAAGCTGGCTTCTTAGACTAGCAGGGTCAGTGAGGTCTGGGTTCAAGCAAGAGACCATGTCTCAGTAAGTAAGGTGGACAGCAAGCAAGGAAGAGATTCAACTTCAGCCCACAGCCTCCAGGTGCATGTGCATACACATACACACACACCTACACACACATGTATACCCATACACACACATACACCCACAAGAAAAATGGATGAAAGAAATTTGAAAATTTGAAGATAAGCATTTGAACTTGGTATTCTCTTTGACACAATTTCACATCTAAGAATTTATCTTCAGGAAATAATTTAGGATGTGTCGAAGATTTGTCAGTAAGGCTAATGATCTCAGCATTAAATATAGTAGAAAAAATTCAAAAACAATGGGGAACATTATTGTAGCTATAAGAAGAAATCAATACTATTTGAATGTGAAAAATCGTGTCCCAGTGGGTGAACACTGAATGATCTTTTCTTGTTAAATTTTTGGAGCTGGCTGGGAGAGGACTCAGTGGTTGGGAGTGCCTGCTGCTTACCTCTCAGTCCAGAGACCACTGCAGTCAACTCTCCAGAAAGCACATGTCAAAAGCTTGTCATAGCCAAGAAATAGGGGCATGAAAGCTGGGCATGGCCATGTATGTCTGCAACCCCAGTCCACAGTGCATGGAGTCCGAAGTCTGCAGACTGACAGGTGCTCCAGGCTGAGGGAGACCCATCTCCAAGAAATACATGCATGAGTCATAAGAGGACCCGCAACGCTCTCCTTTGGCTTCCACAGACACGTGCTGAGGATGCACATATCTGCACACACATACACACATCATACATCACACACACCATACCACATTCCTGCTCTTCACACACACCATGCCATGCCACACACATGCTGTACATACACATGTGGACACCACACACACCACACATGTGCTCTACATACACATGTGGACACCACACACACCACACACATGCTCCACATACACATGTGGACACCACACACGTGCTCTACATACACATGTGGACACTACACACACCACACATGTGCTCTATATACACATGTTGACACCACACACACCACATGCTCTACATACACATGTCAACACCACACACATGCTCTACATACACATGTGGACAACACACACACCACATACATGCTCTACATACACATGTGGACACCACACACACCACACACGTGCTCTACATACACATGTGGACACCACACACACCACATACATGCTCTACATACACATGTGGACACCATGCACATGCTCTACATACACATGTTGACACCACACACATCACACCACACACGTGCTCTACATACACATGTGGACACCACACACACCACACCACACATGTGCTCTACATACACATGTCCACACCACACACACCACACCACACACGTGCTCTACATACACATGTCCACACCACACACACCACACACATGTTCTACATACACATGTCAACACCACACACACCACACCACACACATGTTCTACATACACATGTCAACACCACACACACCACACCACACACATGTTCTACATACACATGTCAACACCACACACACCACACCACACACATGTTCTACATACACATGTCAACACCACACACACCACACCACACACATGTTCTACATACACATGTCAACACCACACACACCACACCACACACATGTTCTACATACACATGTCAACACCACACACACATGTTCTACATACACATGTGGACACCACACACACCACACCACACACATGTTCTATATACACATGTGGATACCACACACACATGTTCTACATACACATGTGGACACCACACTCACCACACCACACACATGTTCTACATACACATGTGGACACCACACACACCACACCACACACATGTTCTACATACACATGTGGACACCACACACACCACACCACACACATGCTCTACATACACATGTGGACACCACACACACCACACCACACACACACATTTTTAGCATTTATGCAGTACTTCAGGGTCTGACTCGAAGTAGCATGGAGATAACTACTTGAAGAGGAAAGACAATACGTGAGATAAGCACAGTGTGCAGTACTGTAAGATTCCACGGTCTGAGGGGACTCTGGAGGAGATGGTGCGTATCTGGGCTGTGGCATGGGTTTGGTCATATGGGAGAACAGCCATGAAGAGTGTAGCCCTGGCATGCCCTTCTCTGGAGACAAAGCTTAACCAACCCTTGTGACCCTAGGATGTGGCTGAGACTGGACATGACATTTACTAATCATCTCTCCTGCGCACTGGATGCAGATCACTCAGGACATCTGCCCTCCACAGTCAGACTTAAGAGACACCCATGTGCCACACCTGGACTCAGCCCTCATCCTCCATATTCTTACTGGGACACTCACCTTCCACAAGAGGTCCACACACACACCTGAAATAAAAATATACCCACAGCCAACATTCAGTCTAGGAAGGTATCCATGTTCAACAGTCAGACTAGAATACACCTGGGCTCCACACTAAAGCCAGGATAATACCATTCCTCCACACCACTCAGATTAGGATCACACTCAGACCATGAAAACCATAAGAAGCCAGTTTATGAAGCTGCAAGGGTGAAGCCTAAGTTGTAATGGAGACTCCAGCATGTTGGCAATGCAAGAGATGTGGACTATCCGTGGAGGAACATTGTGCTGTCACAGTCAGAATGTAAACTGTCCCACATAGGATAATGTGCTTGAATACTTGATCCCAGCTATTGGGGAAGGCTGTGGAAGCTTTAGGAGGTAGAACCTAGCTGGAGGAAGTATATCACTAGGGGTGACCTTTGAAGTGTTACATTCCAGTCCTACTTGCTACCCTCTCTCTCCAATCTCTCACGCCCTCTCTTCTTTCTCCATGCTGGTAACATGAGGGTGTGATGCAGACTTCCCATCCAGCTGCCACTTTCCCTGTCATGATGGATTCTGCCTTCTAGAATTATAAGCCAAAATAAACCATTTCCCTTGCATAGGTGCTTCTTATTGGGTATTTTGTCCTTTTGTCCCAGCACCAAGCTATTAAGTGATATAACAGGCAAGGCAGGGGCCCTGTGTGTGGTGTTACAAATGGAAGAAACACAGGGCCTGTGCGGCCCAAGCCTATTGAAGCCCACATCCTACTACCAAGAGCCGTACGCGCCAGACATAGTGTGACAACGTTTGGTACTTATCTTCATGGGTTTCGGTCTTGCTTTGGTCTGTCTTTACCTCATATCATCACATTAATCCCTTGTGACATGGAAATGCTTACTCTGTGCCATTGTATATCAGAATTATATAACTTGGTGGATGTTTATTTTTTTAATGGGGGCTCATAGCCAGGTGATGACTTTGCATCTCAGTAGAGACTTTGACTTTGGACTTTTTACCAGCTTTAGTACTGACTTTGAGGCTCTTCAGGCTGGACTAAATGAATTTTCTCTGTGTGTGTTGTTATGTCTATGCGTAGTATGTATGATGGGCATTCACATTTGCATGTCGTGCATATACATATGGAAGCCAGAAGTTGATGTTGTGTGTCTTTTCTGACTGCTCTCCATCCTGTTTTTATTGAAACAGGATCTCTCACTAGAACCAAGAGCTCACTGATCTGGCTAGTCTAGCTAGCCAGCTTGTCCCAGGAACCCCAACTCTGCTTTCTGAGGTCTCCAACTATGAGTGGACCACCATCCCTGCCAGGCATTTATGTGTGTGCCAAGGGTTGCAGCTCAGGTCGCCATAAGTACTTTTCTTATTGAGCCACCCCAGCCCCCTAAATGCATTTTTATTATGAGAAGATCAAGCATGAGCTCTGGAAACCAGAGATAGAATACTATAATGAATATAAATATTCCCTACAGGCTCAGGTTTTAAACACTTACTTCCCACTGGTGATGCTGTTATGGGAAGCTGTGGGGCATTTGGAGGCATCTCTGTCTGGTCAGTCACTAGGGGTGAGCCTTTGGATGTTTTAAGCCCCTCTATGTCTCGCCTGCTGTCTTTGATTCCTGGCCAGCTGTGATGTGAAGAGCTCTGCCACATGCTCCTGCTGCCACAGGACTGCTCCATCACATCTTCCCACCCAGACCTGTTCTTCCAGGTCTTCCCACCACAGAGCTTCTCCCCAACATCTTCTCACCACAGAGCTTCTCCCTCACATCTTCCCACCACAGAGCTGCTCTCCAGCATCTTCCCACCACAGTGAAATGTGTGCTCTGAAATTGCAAGCCAAAATAAATCTTTCCATCCTCCACAGGTTTTTATTAATATTTTGTTATAGAAATAAAACAGTAATGGATACAGCTGCCATGCAGACTCCGAATACACTCACCCTCCACTCATACTAGGAAGACCCTACACTGCCACAGAGCATTCCATCTGCCATAAAAGAAAAATGATATTTCAACGTATTTACTGGATTTGGGGCCCATTTGATTTTTTTTGCAGCAAAATCCCTCTTGTTTTCACTGCTGTCTAGTTGAATGGTGTCTAGACCCAAAAAATGTTTGAGTAAAAATGAACAATATGCCTTTAATCCTTAGAAATCAAACCAGTTGAAGTCACAAAAGTTTAATAGTTGGATAACAAGTGCTAAAATGATGTATACTTCAGGGGGCTAAATACTACTTTAATATGCACAAATTTCAGGGGTTGGTTTCCTTATCTAGTTATGTCTAGTTAATTAATATGAAGCACAACCTAGCCGTAGTCACAACTGGCTTCGTTTGTATTAGGCAGTCAGCACAGAGGATGACAGAAATCCTCCCAGCTCTTCAACAAACACCCCCTTTAATAGCAGGGTTTGGAATTCCCAACATCAGTCATTCATTTGAATGAAGACTAGGCTAAAATTCAACTGAAGTCTCAGGGGGCTTGTTGCCATATGATAGTATTATTAATTTTCAACACATGGCATTGTATAGGTGAGTTTTCATATAAAGTCTACATCCAAGTGGGATTTCAGATGGTTTACAACTGCGTAGACAGTACAAAAATCAAGCAATAGAACAAAAATTGAAAGTTAAGAAGATTGACTATGGAGGCAAATCTTACTCTATATATGTGCAACTATGTGGGAGATGGATGGATGGACAGATGGATGGATGGATGGGAAGATGAGTGGGCAAAAGGATAGATGAAAGGAAGAAAGTAATTTGTAGTATTTATTGCAAAAATTATACATAAAACATTACTGTGAATAGACTTCCTGTGAGGCACCTTAAAGATAAGTTACACTGTTCTTGTTTGAAGGAAATACACAGCTCACGTGAAGGTCATTTCCCCAGACCCTGGGTCATAAGACAGCACTAAGCAATGTGATTACTGAAGATGTGACTAAGCTGCATGTCTATTTATTTGCTAGCTCTGTGGGTACAGGGTAAGCACATGGTAATGCACAGTCATTTCTCTAAGGTCACTTTGATCTGGCTCAAGTGCAGAGCCTTCCCAGCCTTCAGAACAGCGATGGTGGCAGAGTCCTGTAAGTTACTAGCACTGCCCTTAAGCATACCTCACTGATCACCAGCTCGGCCCAGCTCTCCGGGGTGCTGCTAGGGAGCTTCACCTGGAGGGATTTCAGTCATGGAGATGCAGAGATTGCTCTCCTGGGCAAGCTGAGAAGCCTCGCTGTGCACTGGCCTCCCGGAGTGGCTCCTTTCCACAGGGCAGTGGAAAGCAAAAGGTGCCACGGCACAGCGTATCTGCAAAGGGCAGCAACTTCCTGATGACGTGACACTTACCAATGAAGCCCCACATATGTGTTTTTGTTGGGGATGGCATCCAGTTCCCAGCTACTCCACTGTTCAGCCTTAATCTCTTTCTTGTGCTATGTAGACCAATAGATTACATATCAAATGAACCCGAGGAAGTAAACTTATTGAATAGGGATATATATTACCCATCAAAGGGAAATCAGAAAAGTAGGGTTGAGACATAATCACAGGCTACATGATATTCTTTAGCCTAATTTGATAAGTCCAGACTCTATAGCTCTCCAGAAATGTGAGTATAAGCTCTGACTGCCAGCAAGTAAAAGAAGAAAGCACCCAGTGTGAACAAATGACACGACACGGGTTAGACAGAGGAGGAGCTGGGCGTCAGCACTAGTTATCCACATCATCTATAGATCTTATAAAGGAGAAGCTCATTTCTGCCCTCCTGACACCCATGATGGCCTTAGGACAAAACACCTAAAAGGTATTTAAGAGCTTAAATCAATACTAACATCATTCAAATTGCCCAATTACAACATCTGTCCATTGAGTCTAAAGTTGGTAGCAGATACAGGAATTCTACAGGATGTCTTGAAAGATTCTTGACTTTTTTTCCCTCCCTATGGCTGAGAAGCAGTTAGTACTTGACAGCACAGAAAAGAGTGCGATCTGAGAGAGAAGGTTACATGAGTATGGTTTTTTTTTTAATTTTTATTTATTTGAGAGAGACAGACAGAGAAAGAGGCAGACAGCAGGGGAGCACGCCAGGGCCTCCAGCCACTGCAAACGAACTCCAGACGCATGCTCCCCCTTGTGCATCTGGCTAATGTGGGTCCTGGGGAATCGAGCCTCGAACCACGGTCCTTAGGCTTCACAGGCAAGTGCTTAACCACTAAGCCATCTCTCCAGCCCATGAGTATGTTTCAACAAGTAACAAATGCAGGAAGCCTCCACAGTCCAGAACCCTGGGTATTCTGGGATCACTGGGCAAGGGACATTTGACATAGGCCAAGGTAATAGGAGAGCTCTCTTATATGGCTCCAAAGGTGGGGGCTCGGCCTTCCCTGTCCACTGTCACCCCTCTGCAAAGGCATCAAGTTCCCAGTTTCTGCTGGAGAGGTGGGTGAAGAATAAAGGGAAGGTTCCTAGCCTGAGCAGCTCTCCTCGCTCCATTGCAGGCTTGTCAGCACAGCATCTTGTCCCCAGAATTAGCCCAGTGGCTATCTGGAAAAACCTAACTCTGGTCACAGCTAATAAAAAGAGTACCTTGTTTGTGTTATATTTTCCTAAGCAGAATTATTTCATTTCAAAGAATACGCCACCTTGTTAAGTCTAATAAACAGTTTTTTTTTAAATTATTTATTTATTTATTTGAGAGCGACAGACACAGAGAGAAAGACAGATAGAGGGAGAGAGAGCGAATGGGCGCGCCAGGGCTTCCAGCCTCTGCAAACAAACTCCAGACGCGTGCGCCCCCTTGTGTATCTGGCTAACGTGGGACCTGGGGAACTGAGCCTTGAACCGGGGTCCTTAGGCTTCATAGGCAAGCACTTAACCGCTAAGCCATCTCTCCAGCCCTAATAAACAGTTTTTAAAATTATATTGAACAAAGATAATGAATGGAGATTACATTTTATTTTTTTAATATTTTTTTGTTCATTATTTATTTATATATTTGAGAGTGATAGACACAGTGAGAAAGACAGATAGAGGGAGAGAGAGAATGGGTGTGCTAGGGCTTCCAGCCACTGCAAACGAATTCCAGATGCGTGCACCCCCTTGTACATCTGGCTAATGTGGGTCCTGGGGAACCGAGCCTCGAACCAGGGTCCTTAGGCTTCACAGGCAAGCACTTAACCGCTAAGCCATCTCTCCAGCCCAAGATTACATTTTAAAGTAGCAGCCATTTAGATACTTGTTAAGTTTTCCCTCCAAAAACTGAGGAAGCTTTTGTTTTCCACCACCTTACACCACTGTTTCCCAATAGTTATTTGGTGCAGTTCACAATTAAGCTTGTCAATTTTAACATTACTGTTACACCTAAAATAAACTTATGTGATGTTCTAGTAAAATAAAATAAAATAATAAAATAAAAGTAGCAGCTTTCAATGTATCAGTGTTAGATGGTTTGAAGCCAAATGACCCCATAGACATGTTAAAAATACTCATTCCCTGCTGGTGGTGCTACCTGGGGACCTGGGGACCTGCAGGAGGGGTCTAGCTGGCAGAAGTGCTTCACGAGGGTGGCCTGTGAGGGCCACATCCCAGACTGTGCTCCAGTTGCTGGCTCCTTCCTGACCTGCCTTGATGTGAAGACCCTCTGCTCTGATCCTGCAACCACCGCCCCCCTCCATCATGCCCTGACAACGCCCTGAGAACACCAGCCTAAATAAGTTTCTCCTCCCTTATCAGTTGTTTCCACTTTTAGTCAAAAGTGACATGGAGGGAAGTAATATAGAAAACTGTATTAGACGTGGAGCCCCTGCTATGATAAACTTGACCTTGTCGTTCACAGGCCTTTGAACTGGTCTGTGGGATGACTCTGACAGAGTTTGGAGTTTTGGAGAGGACTCTGTGAAGTTCAATGGGACACTCTAGTGGGAGTTCAGATAACCAGAATGCCAACAGATCTCCTCTACCCCAAACATGCATATGACAAAAGCTTGTCACTCACTCCATCACCACATGCATCCTTTCAGGAACAACTCTGGTACGAGGCGAATGTACCTCCTTGTCTTTTATCTCCTAGCTATATTGAAATGTACTTGACAAATAGAACCTTTATATTTAAAGTATATAATATGATGTGTGTTATTCATATACACTGTGAAATGACTGGTAAAAATCGCAGCGAGCTCAACATTCAGCCGTAAAAGACTCACCGTGTGTCACGGTGCTCCATCAGGAGATGTAATGGCCTATTCAATTCTACTTAACTCTAGAATCTCAGAGGGAAGGATTTTTATCTTCTGGACATTCTATAGTTAGAAAAAATTCTATTAAGTATCCAGTATTAGACCATTTCCTGGGCCAGTGTTCAATTATTAATTTGAGCAGATGAGACTATATAAAATCTTAGCAGTGAGATGGAAAGAGAAAGCGGAGCTGAGCAAATACGTCCCTGCCCTTGGAAGACACCCCAGGCCAGCTGCACATCCGTCACATTACAAAATACGACTTTCATGTACTAAATATTTGAGTCCATTGAATGTCACATGCATCTGATACAGTTTAACATGGACTAGACATTATGAAACTAAAAGATACTTAAAGACAATATTCCAATCCTCAAATTATTAATGTCACTGAGAAAGCAGTTTACTTATACTTGAAATTTTTGGTCACATTAAAAGTATATTTACAGAGACAATACATGAGGAAGGAAACCATTTTCTATGTTTCCTGATTGCATATATTTACTTCACTTTCTGTTGCTTCTGGAATGTTCTTTCCCCAAAGTCTCCCTTGCTCAGTGCATTCAAAGTTCGGCTAGAATGTCCAGCACCAACAGGCCTTCTCAAACCGTGTGACCAGCAGACTTGCACGTGCAGCTCCCTTCCCCGTACCCACTCCTTCCCGGCCCCTGCAAGGCTGCTCCCCTGCCTCCACACCTAAAGCATCTGTCCTCCACCACCCCCCCCACACACACACACAGTAGAAGACAAACCCTGTGAGAGCAGGAACCCGCTTGCACATCCTTCCGTTCTCTTCCTGGAAGACTGCCGCATTCAGACATACTTAAGCTACTGTTTAGGGGATGAGTCATGCAAGGTCTCTTACATCACGGTCTGATGTCATGTGAATCAGAACCTTTTCCAGGAATGACTGTAAACTTCCTGGGAGACACAAGCCTCTCCCCTGGCACCACCTGGGTCGCATGAGTCAGGTCCCCAGGTTGTACCACAGCTCTCTGACGGACATGTCGGTCCAAAGCAAGCATCGTATTTGTATAAATGTCCTCACCTGTGGCCAGTAGGTAGACAGCCCCAGGTGGGCATATTCTAACTCTGAATTGCCATACATAGGCTGGCACTAATGTTAGGTGCGTGTGCAGTTGCAGCAGATAAACCCCATATGTATCTGAGCCGTGTTTGCCAAAACCAGACTGCTGGGCGAGGCTCATGAAGAGGAGAAACAAAAGCCACCGACAGCAGCGTGCTCTGCCAACGTCGGTCAGAGCCTGCCTTCCCTGTGCCATGCTGTGGAGTGTGTTTCTTTCCTTGTGCCTGGCATAAAGCCTTCTCAGGTCATAAGCTGAGCTACCACTTTCCCTTTGTGTGCTGGTATTGTGTAGTATGGTGTGTGTACGTGTGTTTGGCTGTGTGTGTGCACACACATGTGTCAGGTGCTTGTGCAGGTATACACACATGCATGTGGAAATCAGGGGTTGATATCAGGTATCTTCTTCAATTGCTACCCATCTTATTTTTTTAATATTTTATTTATTTATTTATTTATTTATTTGAGAGAGAGAGAAAGAGGCAGGTAGAGGGAAAAAGAGAATGGGTACACCAGAGCCTCCAGCCACTACAAACTCCAGATACATGCATCCCCTTGGGCATCTAGCTTACATGGGTCCTGGGGAATCGAACTGAGGTCCTCAGGCTTTGCAGGCAAGTGCCTTAACCATTAAGCCATTTTGCCAGCTCCTCCCCGCCATCTTACTTTTTAAGACAGAGTCTCTCACTGACTCTGGAGCTCATCTAGGCTAGCGGGCCGGTAATCCGTGTCCACGTCTCTAGTATAAGACTACAGCATGTGGGACTCCATGCCCAGCTTTGCTGTGGGTGCTAGGGTTATAAATGCACAGTGAGCACTTTACTAAGCCATCTCCCCAGCCCTGAGTTGTAATATCTTGCTATGGTCAACATGATCAAAACAATAAAAATAAAAATAAAACAGATCTGCTTTCTCAGCATCCCCTAGGGACAGAGGCATGCATTAACCATTAAGGACCCCAAAAATGGCTACAAAGGGTCAGGATACTGTCACCAGAGCAGGAGGAAGGGATTCTATCAGGCAGGAGAGGAAAGGCTTTTCTTTCCAGGGCTGGGTGTCTCCAGCCCTGCAGCCCTTCCCAGCATGTCTTTGGATCCACCACCTGCAAGACACCACGGAGCAGCTCTGTGCTGGCCTGCACCTGGCTTGGCTTGCCGCCAGGGCGGGAGCCTCACCCCACGCCTGAAGTTCAGACCCTGTGTGTCGGAGACCCAGAAGGCTAGGGCTCTCCTGAGCCACCCAAAGGCTGGTGCCCAGTGCTGGCCTGACAGCAGCTCTGCGTCGGCGCTCGGGTGGCTCCTGCCACACCCCCTTCAGCGGAGGAAGAGGCTGGAACACCTCTGTGAGCCCCTGAGGTCACACCCACAACTGAGCCTGTACGGGGCCACACCCACGCCTGCGGAAACCTCCTGGTGACAGGGCGGACTCTAGTAAACAGAATGAGTGAAATTTTTTGTCAGTCTCGCTACATATCAAAATAACTACGACAAGGTGCTCACATGAAAAGAAAATGAAGGCTGCTGTAGAAAGCCTCCTTCTCCTGGGATGCAGGGAGGGAGGCGGCGGTCCTCCCTTCAGACAGACGGAGCTGCGCTGGGGAGGAGACTGCGGCTCCCCGCTCTCTTGTCGGCTG
The DNA here is from genome assembly GCF_020740685.1 of Jaculus jaculus. Taxonomy (NCBI): domain Eukaryota; kingdom Metazoa; phylum Chordata; class Mammalia; order Rodentia; family Dipodidae; genus Jaculus; species Jaculus jaculus. Next base: position 112,443,322 of record NC_059111.1, on the reverse strand, counting down.
CTCCCCGTGGCCCACACCTCCGACTGTAACCAGATGTACAGCCGATCACATCATACCCACTGAGTGGAAAGGGGGCAACTGCCCTGTCCGCCAGGATGGACATGCGAAGACGAAGATCGCTGCTGGGTGAGGGGACCACGCTCTCTCCCCTCCATACGAGCCAGCCTCGGCGGATGCTGCCGAGGCGTGACTAATGCCTCCCTATCCAGGCTTACATGATTGCATAATTTTTTCAGATACCTCTTCAAAGCCTTAACTGGGCGTAGGAAGTACGGGAAAGGAATATTCACCCATGAAATGTTTCACATGATGTAGAATCCCCCCCCCCCATCCTTACCGCAGCCCCTCTGTACAAAGTGGGTTTTATTAACACAAGGCAAACGCCTAATTTCAGGCGGATGGTGGGCATTAGAGCACACATATTGTTTTATGTCTCTGACATGAACACTCCAGGCAGATGAACTATCAAGGCCTGAGTCGAAGTGTGATTCACGCCTAGTGCTTGGAAAGCCTCCAGACTTATTAAATCTGATGGAGTAAAACAGCATAACTTTTTCGTCTTACCTCCAAGAGATGTGATTAGCCCGGGGAACAGCGGTGAGTGGAACTGCAGGATGCGCCCGTGTGGGGGAGGGGAGAGGGCTCTGTTTACAGAGAATTAACAGGGAGAGTGAAGGAGCTGAGCAAGTACGGGCAGAGTTAACCACCTCCGCCCAGGAGAGGAGCGCGGCTGAGAGTCAGCACAGCCTTCCCGCGGGTTCTGTCTGTGTCCACACCCCAATGGCAGACCTACTAGGATGAAGAGGAAAGAAAGGAATTGGATAAAAGTCCAAAACGAGCGATCAATGCATGCATGCATCACATACACACACACACGCGCGCGCACGCACACACACACGCACACACACACTCGTGCGCACACACACCACTTCCTAGAAGCAGCAGAGGCTTGTTTGGCATCCCTTTGCCACGCAGCAGGAAGACTGTGCTGCCAGAGCCTGGTATGTTGACGGGCTGTGTGACTGGGGAGGAATGGTGTCTGCCTCACCTTCCTGGTGTGTGGTACTTTCCAAGGCACACAGTTCCCAGGAGCAATGTGACTTCCCTCTCCTTACCAGAACAGAGGGAAGCTTGAAGGAACTAAACCCAAGAGAGAAAATGATAGGCAAAGAAGGGTCACCCAGCACTGCCCTAGCTGCCATGAAGAGACCAGAGAATGGATGGTATGTCCTAAACCTGGCATATAATCTGCACTCGGCTATGACTTTAAACTCTAGAGCTCCAGACACTTGGATACCCGGATTTAGGGCTTTTCTGTAAGAAACAGGAACATAACAAAAACATTTGTACTATCAAAGCCCATCCCCGCCAGTGACAAATCCTGAGGCAAACTTGAGCATGGAGAGCAAGGACCCCCGCCCCTCCAGTCTCTGAGCTGATAAAAGAATAACAAATACAAAAAAAAAAATCTGCCAAACAACAAAGCTTCAATTTATTATACATGCTCATCAGTTTAACCCAAAACCCTGAAAAGCCTGAGGCTGATCCAGCCTTTTTAACACCGGTCCTGAGCACGCCCGGATCAAGGCCCGGCCCAGCTTGCTTTGTCTGCGGAGATGAAAGCGGGCTGAAACAGGTGAAGGCTTTTTTTTGAATCATCACCTGCAATTAAGCAAAGGAAAACGAAAAGGTGAGCTGAACTCGCTTGACAAAGACACCCCGCAGCAGGTGGACGTTTGCGCAGGTTGACATGGTGTCTGTCTGCCTCCACGCTCCCCGGAGAGCCTTCCCCAGGACCCCCAGCCTCACACAGCAGATGGCTGGGAGGGAAAGTACAGGAACACACATGCACACAGACAGACAGACACAGAGAAGCACACGCACGCACAGACCCAGGTACACAGACACATGCAGAAGTCACAGGCCCCACAGTGACGCAGACTAGAAGCACACACACAGAGAACACAGAAACAGCCCACAGTTCCGGTCTAAGCCGCGGCTCTGCCTGTGGCTTTCAAGGCGCATCTCTTCTCCCACGCTTTTGGAAACACCGTCCAGAGCACGCATTTGCGTGAGCAGTGACGTGCGAGACGCCATAGGCTCTCATTTCTGTTCTTGTCCGCTCGGTCCTCACTGTGATGATGACAGTTATGGGGTATTTTCACGAGGCGGGTGTTTCGCCCAAGTATAGTTTACATGGTGGAGCCGCTCACGCTGACAGAGCACTGAAATGTGAATGAGGCCACCCACCACATCACGCCACCATCTCCTCCCTTTCCAGTTTGTGGTAGAAAAATCCAGACGCTGGCAGGTATCTAGGATCACATCTGTGGACAGGCCATCTCCACAGTAAGCTGTCATGCACAACTCCAATCCATTCCAACTGCCTCTCCCCTGCCCAAGCTCTTCACTGTGTCCTCAGAACCAGCAGCACCAGCACCCAGGCCGGCTCGTCCATCAGCGACTTGGACAGTGGACCCCTCACCAGATGTGCTGGCTGAGGAGTTCCTGCAGAAAGGGACTTGCCATGGAAACATGCTTCAAGCCTGTGTGGGCCTCTGAGACACAATGATAGCTCCCCAGAAGCTGGGACTTGAGAAAGTACAGGAACAACGGAAAGTCAGTGTGACTTCCACACAGTGATGTCAAAGCCTGGGAAGGGGGTAGGCAATCCTGAGCCATTCAGACCTTCTAGAATGCCAAGTACACCCTTCAACTTGCAGGTTTATAACAAGGAACAAGGAGAACCTGATCTCTGTGGCAGAGAAGCTAAGGATACGGCTAACATGAGAGACTGACAGAAACACGCTGGGCGGGCGTTGATTCTTTGGGAAGAATTTTTCTCCAAGGTATAAAGTAGCAGGAGTTCTCTAACATGACTTTACTTTTAAGTTTCACAGTCATCAAGAGAGCAAAGAACTACGGTTGACATTCAACAGTAGCCTCACTGCTCTGGGGCTCCTGTCTCAACGGCCTCGTGCATCTGCTTTCTGTCTCCTGGGGGATCATCAGGCACGTGTGCTCTTCCTGCTCTCTCTATGTTCCCCACCAGGCCCCCCACGCACCTCTGGCTGCCTCATAGATGTGACCCTTTTCACTCAAGTCATACCCGTCAGGCTAAATCAAATCAAATCTCCTCCCAGAGCTACCTCTCCAGGTCACAGCCTGTGAGTCCCAACCTTCTTAAGCTGTCAAGGTCACACAGCCCAAAGAAATAGTATTCTTAAATACTTTGTTATGTTTTTCAAGGAAATGAATATAAAATAGCAACTTATCAGATGAAATATACATTTTCCCAAAACAAGTAAAATCATCTTGTCCAAAACAATATGGACTTTATTCTCAATCTTTTCCCCCTTCAACCAAATATCAGTTTATCTGCTGTGACAGTCTATATTGATAGTCACCTTGGCAGGACCTAGAACCATGTGTAAGGGATTATGTGGACTGTGTCAACCGCTGTGCAGTCTGTGAGGAATGGTCTTGACTAGGTCAAGCGATGTGGGAAGACCCTCCTTCACTGTGGGTGGTTCTGTTCTGTGCTGGGCCTTGGGCTGTGTAAGAAGGAGAGCGCTGGTTGAACAACAGTATTCCTCATCCCCTGCTTCCTCACTGTGCTGAAGGTGACCAGCTGTCACAGCTCCTGCCACCATGCCTTACCCACCATGGTAGATTGTAACCTGGAACTGTAAGCTGAAATGAGCCCTTCCTCTCTTACACTGATTTTTGTCAGGTATTTAGTCCCAGCAATGAGAAGTTGACTAATACACCCGCCATGGGTTTTATACCCCAGAAAACACTCCCGGGTTGTCCCCTCCTTGTTAACTATTACATCAATATGGGTAGAGTATTCCTGTGTGAAAATTTCTCCTTAGTGGGTTTTCAGGGGAGACTCATGAGGAGTGTGTCGGAGGTACCAGCCCGGATCTGCACAGAGGAAATGAGTGCCTTGCTCCCAGCCAACAAGAACACAGAATCGTCACCACAAACCCACGGGAGCAAGGAGGCAGCTGAGAAGGGGCCATTCCTCACTCAGGTGTGCGGGTCTCCTGCCTCCAGTTGCAAGTGAGCCGCTCTCCAATGGAGTTCAGCCACGCTTCTCCTGGTGTCTGGGAACAAAACGGCCCTACCTTCCAAAGGGCCCCTCAACCACCGTAGAGAAGCACAGAGGAAGACAGAGCACCCTCAGGCTCAGATGCAGGGCCGGAGCCAAGACCCCTCACTCAAGTCCTTGCTCACAGCGAGGTTTTATGAATCGTGTAAATCTTACAGGTTACTTTGTCAGGATTTGGGGACATGGAAAGGCCAGGGCCTAATTTATTTCTTCATATTGGATTAACTTAGGAACTTCCAAGTCGCTGACTTCATTTGCCTGCCATCACTCCTGGTGACACCAGCAGTCATCAGAACACCAAGCCAAGTCCTTGTCGCGGTGACAGCTTCGAGGGCTGCCTGACTTCTGCTTATCACTGGCTGTACCTTGGGCTTCTTCGAAGCAGTCATTTCTTTTCCTGCAAGTCCATTTACAAATGCCAGTGACAGCCTGACACTGGCTGAGATTAGATGGCACCAATCTTTCTATGTGTCACTGAGAATGGGGACGTTAGGGCATGAAGTTCACCTGACCATCTCAGCCTCAACTGCCTGTCTTCAAAGCAAGGGGATTTAATGGAGAGAGAGAGAGAGAGAGAGAGAGAGAGAGAGAGAGTGTCCTCTGAGCATCAGTGGTCTGTGGTTGATAGGAAGGGTTCAGATCACAGCTTCTCACTCCAATCTCAAGAGACCCTGTGTCCAAGCCCAGGAGTTCAGATGCTTGAGGTCTGCACATGGGAGAAATATTCCTATCAGTGAAGGAGCTGGCAGATGTGGAGCGATTGAGACCCAAGGACCACCTCTGTGTGCCCTGCCTGCCCTGGCACACCATATCCTCTTCAGCCCATGGTACCTCAAAGCCACATGATGCCGAGCATGCACACAGCCTAACTAGCTGGTCCCAGACTCTCTGAACAACTTGCTAGTAGCGAGCATTAGTGAAAAGATTAATTGAAGGTGAGGCCATCTCTGTCTCTGTGAGACCAGCCATTCCATACAAGTGTTCAAACCACATCCCTAGTTCATCTATCTAGGTTTGCAAGATTTACCAGAGAAATAAAGAAGTCAATAATGGTATTCATTAATAGCTGAGACATTCCAGGCCAACCACAAGTCATTTCATAGCATGTGATCCAAATATTTTATAACAATACTTACCTTAAGAACTTATTTGATATTGACATTCAAACTAAACAAGGCACCTTGAGTCTCCTCTTCCATCTTGGAGTATGGATGGTCTACTCTAGAGGTTCATCTGGTTGAATCTTCTCTCGTCAGTTCAGCCACGGGTATTCCCCCAGGGAACCTGGACCTCCTGGGAGCTCTGAAAAGGATAGTTCATGGCCATATTGCAAACAACATGACTGACTCTCATGACTTAAGGTAAGAAACACTTTCCGAGTGGAGTCGCCTGCCTGGGTTCTGCCACAGCTAGGTTCCTTACTCTATCCCACCATCAAGGCCATTCATCCCAGCATCTCCTAAGCCTGGCTCTGTGCTGGGCTCTGAGGGTGGGCAGCACAGGGCCAGCCTGCCGGGCTTCAGTGCACCAGCAGAGCAGGCAACAGACAGCAGCCTCTGCTTTTTACCCTACTGTCTCGTAGAGACCCTGCAGTCCAAAGTGGACTCTGAACAGAGTCTATGGTAAAACACCTGTCCCCACTGCCCCAGGAAACCTCTAGAAACACAAAGCAGCTATAACCAGAGCAGGAAGAGTCTTCATCAGGCAGTCAGGGTGGGGATGATCTCTGCTTGTCAGTTTGACAGGATGGAGAATCACCATGGAAACACGTCTCTGGAAATGTCTATGATGGATTTTATAGAAGTTAATTGAAGTAGGAGGACCCACATTAACTGTGGACGGTGCCATTTCATTGACTGGGGCCCCGGTCAGTATAAAAAGAAAGTGCGCCGCGCAGGTGCATTTCTTTCTGTGTTATCAGCTGCATGTGGCCAGCTGCGTCATGCGCCCGCTGCTGTGCCTTCTCCGCCATGATGGACTCTGTCCCCTCGGACCTTAGGCTGAGATGCACCCCTCTTCTTTTGTGTTTCTTTTGTCAGGTGTTTTGTCATAGCAACAAAATAGTAACTGATACAGTGAGCGTCTGAACATCTGCATGCAAACATGCCACAAGTGCCACACAATCACTTGTCCACCTCTAGCCATCTCAGGCCCTCTGCCTTAAAATGCTATGGCAAGATACTCTTGCCACATGGTGCCACGCCATGTTGGAAAAGGAGTGTCCCCCTCTGCTGCTCAGCAGGAATCCTGGGAGGTGGTCGGATGCTCACAGACAGGCTCTTCCCAAACCAGAAGCTCCCTTCCGTAACATCTGCTTTACCTTGCGACCCTCTGGCCTCAGGGGTAGTAACTCAGCACCTTTATAATGTACACTCCCTCCTTCACAGTGGCCTTCAGGAGCCTCCTATCTTACTTCACTGTGATCCTTTTTTTTTTAATTTTTTAATATTTATTTATTTGACAGAGAAAGAAAGTCGGAGAGTTTAAACTCTCAACATCCAGTACACCCAGACCGCTTGCTGACAGACACGACCTGGATCTTGGCATCTCTCACAACCCCAGAAAAAAGATGGCAAGTATGCCCTGTGGCTATTGCATGCAGGACCTCACAGCAGCTGTCCTTGCCTGCACAGCACTGGGCCTGTCAATATGTCGTCATGGATGATGGAGGAGGGAGAAAATTCCGGCAAAATAGGAGAGGGCTGGTTGGAAAGAAGAAAGGGCTCAGTGGAAGAGGAATGGTGGACGGAGGACAACAAAGTAACGGGAGGGAATGATGGCCACAATGCCTGGTGCACATGTAAATACGAATAACAAGGAGCTGCAGAGATGGCTTCACAGTTAAGGGGTTTGCCTGAGATGCTAAAGGACCCAAGTTCAATTCTCCAGGACCCATGTAAGCCAGATGCACAAAGGGGCACATGCATCTGGAGTTCTTTTGCAGTGGCTGGAGGCCTCTCTCTCTCTCTCTCTCCCCCTTTTCCTCTCTCTCAACTGAATAAGTAAATAAAATATGTAATAATAATATTTAAATTTTAAAAGGGTGGCTATGCGGGAAAGACATCCCAGTCTGCTTATAATTCACAGTCCCAGAACACCCCGCCGTGTTGTGCTCCACAGCAGGAGAACGTGTGTGAGAGCCCCCCAGGCAGAGGAGCTCACAGTCCTGTGTGGGGGTCACAGAGAGGAGACCTGGTGACCAACATGGCTGTGCAGACAGAGACCAAGAGAGTCTTTGAGGGGTGAAGGCAGCGTTAGACCAGAGGAGCCGGATGTTAGTGTGAGCAGGGAGGAGCATCTGGCCTGGTAGGTGGGCAGCACTGAGTACCCACAGGCAACAGAACCAGCCCAGCCTAAGACCCATCCCTGAGCCGCACAGCAGGCAGGGTGAGAACAATGGACTTGGTACAAGCTGTGCCACCACTGTGACAAAGTGTCTGACAAAAGCTACTTAAGGAAGGAAGGGCTTTCGGTGACAGCTTCAAGGCACAGTCCACCATGGGGGGGGGGGGCACGGCAGGAGGAGCGTGAGGCAGCAGGTCACACTGCATCCACCATCAGGAAGCAGAGTGATGAGCGCTGCTGCCCAGCTTACTTTCTCTTTTTAAAATATTTTACTTATTTATTTATTAGAGAGAGAAAGAAGCAGATAGAGAGAATGGATGCACCATGGTCTCCAGCCACTGAAAACAAACTCCAGACACATAAGCCACCTTGTGCATCTGGCTTTATGCAGTTCATGACCCCAGATCATGGAATGATACCACCCACATCCAGGGTGGGTCTCCCTCTTGTCTGGAAACACCCTCACATGGGCTCCCTAGGTGAATGTGAATCCAGTCAGTTAACAAATGAAGTTTCGCATCATAGCAGCTCGGAAAACAAACTGACCTTTACTTACTGAGAGCTGATCACATGCCGGATCCCAGTCCGAGAGCCCACGTCCAACAAGTCCCACACCTCTGGAGCTGGTGTTCTGGTGGGTAAGACGGCAGCTTTGTGAACTATTGAAATCCAGAGTGTGATAAATGCTGTGGAAAAGTATACAGCAAGGAAGAGGCAGCAGCAATGTCAAGGTGACAGAAACGTGGGGCTGAAGAGACGGCTCAGTGGTTAGGAGCTTGCCTGCAAAGCCTAAGGCCCTGGGCTCCATTCCCCAGGACCCATATAAAGCCAGATGCACAAGGTGGCTTATGCATCTAGAGTTCGTTTGCAGTGACTAGAGGCCTTGGAACACCCATTTCTCTCTCTCTCTCTCTTTTTTTTTTTCCCTCTCTCTCCACATCTTTCACTGTCTCTGAAACAAATAATTTTGTAAAAATGAAAAGAAAAAGAAAGGAAGGAAGGAAGGAAAGAAGGAAGACTTGGTGTGGTGGCCCACACCTTTAATCCCAATACTCTGGAGGCTAAGGTTGGAGGCTTGCAGTGAATTTGAGCTAAAGTGAGACCCTACCTCAAAAAAAAAAAAAAAATGATGGAAACATCATTTTCCTTTACATAAAATATTTGCTTTAGAACAGGCAGGTTTAGAGACAAGCTGAAAGACAGTACAAAGAGATTGTCACTCTGACTTTCCTATATTTAATATCTTACACAAATAGGAGCATTTGTACCACTGAGAGTCCAGTCCTGCTGCGGCTCCGGGCACTCTGGCCTCTGCAGTCTCCTGACCGATGTCTGTCTTCTGACCAGCCCTTCAGCACGGACTCATTGTTCCCATGGACTGTGATCGCTCCTCAGCTCTTCTGAGACTCTCATGGCCTTGACCAGATTGACCTCAGGTGTCCATCACTGGGGCTTTGTCTGCCTCTGGCAATCAAACCGTGGCTATGCCTTTTGGGGAAAACTGCCCCCAAGGGCAATGTGCCACTCTCATGGCATCCCTATGGGAGACACGATGCTCAAGGTGGGCCTTGAGAAAGGTGATCTTTAAGGAAAGACCTGAAGACATAAGGGAAGAAAGAGACATGCAGAGAGCTGGCAAAAGCTTTCTGGGCTGCAGAGAGTGGGTGCCAATGCGCTGAGACAGCAGCCGGAAGGCGTCGCTAGAACAGTGAGAGGTGTGCTGCATGGCGGGAGCAGCGGGGAAGAAGAGGTGCGGGAGACCATGGGCACATGTGCAAATCTTAGTGTGGGAATGAAGACTTCTGTTTAATGAATGCCAGCAACAGAAAAATTATTAGTACATATTGGCAAAAGCCAAGGCCACCTGCCCATCCTCCCCGATGGGCTTCTGCCCACTCTCAGGCACTGGAGGGGCAAAAGATGCTCCCACCCTCCAACACTGACTGCCTGGTGCACAGGACCCATCCCAGACCATATTGACACTTAGAAAACTGAGCTGAGGTCTCCCAAAAGAACCAGGCAGTGTGATGGGCATCAGAGCGGGAGCCCACAGACGGGGCCTCAGCTTTAACGAAAGAAGCCAGTCTGTCAAAAAAGAGGGTGTGAGGAGGATGTAACAGCCCACCGTTGCTTAAACTCCTGACCATTTGACCCTGTGTCTGGATCACAGGAGACCCCGTGGCCCTTCATTTCCTGTCTTTACCTTTCATGAGCCCATCCCCCCACCCCATTCCTTATGATGCACCCTCCTCCCCGTTTTAAATTAAGCTAGTTTGAAGGGATTTCTGGCTTCTGCTGCTGAAAGCTATAAGAAGAAAATTAACTAGTAGGAGCACAACGGACAGGAGGGAGGCAGCTGCAGGTCGCCCGCTGTGAGGCCGGCACACGGGGACAGACGTCGGCCCTAACAGGCCTCTCTCCGCCCTCCGCACGAGAGTCTCCAGGGATACAGTGTTTCCCGTGGACCCACGAGTGAACTAAGCACAGCCCCGTTGCAGAAAAGGTGTGTGACTCCTTATTGTTTCCCAGATGTATTTGGGATTTAAAGTGTGTCCAGAAACAGAAGGCTCTACCTCACCCTATGGAAGTCATTCTGAGAGCAGATTTCTGGAAATAGAGAGCACTTCTGAGTAGGGGCACCTGAGCCTGTCACTAAAGCCCACACACCCTGGGCGCCATAACCACTTGGAGACTGAGTATGCTGTGGCTGCTCCACAACGTCACCACAATAGCCTTCTTGGACAAACAAAAATAAGAAAAGAAAAAAATGAAGACATCTTGTTACCATGTCCTCTGAGGATATTAGTAATTGCATGTGTGTGACAGCTAGAGTGAGACAGTACAGGTGATGGTGTGTGAGATCTGGAGTGATGCAGTACAGGTGATGGTATGTGAGATCTGGAGTGAGGCAGTACAGGTGATGGTGTGTGAGATCTGGAGTGAGACAGTACAGGTGATGGTGTGTGAGATCTGGAGTGAGACAGTATAGGTGATGGTGTGTGAGATCTGGAGTGAGGCAGTACAGGTGATGGTGTGTGAGATCTGGAGTGAGGCAGTACAGGTGATGGTGTGTGAGATCTGGAGTGAAACAGTACAGGTGATGGTGTGTGAGATCTGGAGAGAGACAGTACAGGTGATGGTGTGTGAGATCTGGAGTGAGGCAGTACAGGTGATGGTATGTGAGATCTGGAGTGAGGCAGTTCAGGTGATGGTATGTGAGATCTGGAGTGAGGCAGTACAGGTGATGGTGTGTGAGATCTGGAGAGAGACAGTACAGGTGATGGTGTGTGAGATCTGGAGTGAGGCAGTACAGGTGATGGTGTGTGAGATCTGGAGTGAGGCAGTACAGGTGATGGTGTGTGAGATCTGGAGTGAGGCAGTACAGGTGATGGTGTGTGAGATCTGGAGTGAGGCAGTACAGGTGATGGTGTGTGAGATCTGGAGTGAGGCAGTACAGGTGATGGTGTGTGAGATCTGGAGTGAGGCAGTACAGGTGATGGTGTGTGAGATCTGGAGAGAGACAGTACAGGTGATGGTGTGTGAGAACTGGAGTGAGGCAGTACAGGTGATGGTGTGTGAGATCTGGAGTGAGGCAGTACAGGTGATGGTGTGTGAGATCTGGAGTGAGGCAGTACAGGTGATGGTGTGTGAGATCTGGAGTGAGGCAGTACAGGTGATGGTGTGTGAGATCTGGAGTGAGACAGTACAGGTGATGGTGTGTGAGATCTGGAGTGAGGCAGTACAGGTGATGGTGTGTGAGATCTGGAGTGAGGCAGTACAGGTGATGGTGTGTGAGATCTGGAGTGAGGCAGTACAGGTGATGGTGTGTGAGATCTGGAGTGAGACAGTTCAGGTGATGGTGTGTGAGATCTGGAGTGAGACAGTACAGGTGATGGTGTGTGAGATCTGGAGTGAGACAGTACAGGTGATGGTGTGTGTGATCTGGAGTGAGGCAGTACAGGTGATGGTGTGTGAGATCTGGAGTGAGGCAGTACAGGTGATGGTGTGTGAGATCTGGAGTGAGGCAGTTCAGGTGATGGTGTGTGAGATCTGGAGTGAGGCAGTTCAGGTGATGATGTGTGAGATCTGGAGTGAGGCAGTACAGGTGATGGTGTGTGAGATCTGGAGAGAGACAGTACAGGTGATGGTGTGTGAGATCTGGAGTGAGGCAGTACAGGTGATGGTGTGTGTGATCTGGAGTGAGGCAGTACAGGTGATGGTGTGTGAGATCTGGAGTGAGGCAGTACAGGTGATGGTGTGTGAGATCTGGAGTGAGGCAGTTCAGGTGATGGTGTGTGAGATCTGGAGTGAGGCAGTACAGGTGATGGTGTGTGAGATCTGGAGAGAGACAGTACAGGTGATGGTGTGTGAGATCTGGAGTGAGGCAGTACAGGTGATGGTGTGTGAGATCTGGAGTGAGACAGTACAGGTGATGGTATGTGAGATCTGGAGTGAGGCAGTACAGGTGATGGTGTGTGAGATCTGGAGTGAGGCAGTACAGGTGATGGTGTGTGAGATCTGGAGTGAGGCAGTACAGGTGATGGTGTGTGAGATCTGGAGTGAGGCAGTACAGGTGATGGTGTGTGAGATCTGGAGTGAGACAGTTCAGGTGATGGTGTGTGAGATCTGGAGTGAGACAGTACAGGTGATGGTGTGTGAGATCTGGAGTGAGACAGTACAGGTGATGGTGTGTGTGATCTGGAGTGAGGCAGTACAGGTGATGGTGTGTGAGATCTGGAGTGAGGCAGTACAGGTGATGGTGTGTGAGATCTGGAGTGAGGCAGTTCAGGTGATGGTGTGTGAGATCTGGAGTGAGGCAGTTCAGGTGATGGTGTGTGAGATCTGGAGTGAGGCAGTACAGGTGATGGTGTGTGAGATCTGGAGAGAGACAGTACAGGTGATGGTGTGTGAGATCTGGAGTGAGGCAGTACAGGTGATGGTGTGTGTGATCTGGAGTGAGGCAGTACAGGTGATGGTGTGTGAGATCTGGAGTGAGGCAGTACAGGTGATGGTGTGTGAGATCTGGAGTGAGGCAGTTCAGGTGATGGTGTGTGAGATCTGGAGTGAGGCAGTACAGGTGATGGTGTGTGAGATCTGGAGAGAGACAGTACAGGTGATGGTGTGTGAGATCTGGAGTGAGGCAGTACAGGTGATGGTGTGTGAGATCTGGAGTGAGACAGTACAGGTGATGGTGTGTGAGATCTGGAGTGAGGCAGTACAGGTGATGGTGTGTGAGATCTGGAGTGAGGCAGTACAGGTGATGGTGTGTGAGATCTGGAGTGAGGCAGTACAGGTGATGGTGTGTGAGATCTGGAGTGAGGCAGTACAGGTGATGGTGTGTGAGATCTGGAGTGAGGCAGTACAGGTGATGGTGTGTGAGATCTGGAGTGAGGCAGTACAGGTGATGGTGTGTGAGATCTGGAGTGAGGCAGTACAGGTGATGGTGTGTGAGATCTGGAGTGAGACAGTACAGGTGATGGTGTGTGAGATCTGGAGTGAGGCAGTACAGGTGATGGTGTGTGAGATCTGGAGTGAGACAGTTCAGGTGATGGTGTGTGAGATCTGGAGTGAGGCAGTACAGGTGATGGTGTGTGAGATCTGGAGTGAGACAGTACAGGTGATGGTGTGTGAGATCTGGAGTGAGGCAGTACAGGTGATGGTGTGTGAGATCTGGAGTGAGGCAGTTCAGGTGATGGTGTGTGAGATCTGGAGTGAGACAGTTCAGGTGATGGTGTGTGAGATCTGGAGTGAGGCAGTACAAGTGATGGTGTGTGAGTTCTGGAGTGAGACAGTACAGGTGATGGTGTGTGAGATCTGGAATGAGACAGTACAGGTGATGGTGTGTGAGATCTGGAGTGAGACAGTACAGGTGATGGTGTGTGAGATCTGGAGTGAGACAGTACAGGTGATGGTGTGTGAGTTCTGGAGTGAGACAGTACAGGTGATGGTGTGTGAGATCTGGAGTGAGACAGTACAGGTGATGGTGTGTGAGATCTGGAGTGAGACAGTACTGGTGATGGTGTGTGAGATCTGGAGTGAGGCAGTACAGGTGATGGTGTGTGAGATCTGGAGTGAGGCAATACAGGTGATGGTGTGTGAGATCTGGAGTGAGGCAGTTCAGGTGATGGTGTGTGAGATCTGGAGTGAGGCAGTACAGGTGATGGTGTGTGAGATCTGGAGAGAGACAGTACAGGTGATGGTGTGTGAGATCTGGAGTGAGGCAGTACAGGTGATGGTGTGTGAGATCTGGAGTGAGGCAGTACAGGTGATGGTGTGTGAGATCTGGAGTGAGGCAGTACAGGTGATGGTGTGTGAGATCTGGAGTGAGACAGTACAGGTGATGGTGTGTGAGATCTGGAGTGAGACAGTACAGGTGATGGTGTGTGAGATCTGTAGTGAGACAGTACAGGTGATGGTATGTGAGATCTGGAGTGAGACAATTCAGGTGATGGTGTGTGAGATCTGGAGTGAGGCAGTACAGGTGATGGTGTGTGAGATCTGGAGTGAGGCAGTACAGGTGATGGTGTGTGAGATCTGGAGTGAGGCAGTACAGGTGATGGTGTGTGAGATCTGGAGTGAGGCAGTACAGGTGATGTGTGTGACAGCTGGCTTTAGGTGGTCGGTGGTTGTATGTGAGAGCTTCCGTGAGGTGGTACAGAAGATGGTTCGTGTGAAAGCTGGCATGAGGAAAGACACATGTCTCACTGATGGCTGTAAAACCCAATGCCTGTAAAACCCAGATTTCTCCCCCCAGCTCTGTCATTTCTGGTACAATCACTTCCTGTGTCTGTTGAGCAGTTTCTTCTCTTTCCACAGGTATTAAGGTCTTTGCCTCTAAAGGCTAACATGGAATAGGCTTCATAGTGAGATGGGTTTTCACTGAGGAATGTGTACTTTTGCCGCAAAATTCTCAGATCAGCCATTTCACTGGTGGGTGAATAATTAATAATAAATCTTAATAAACTGGAGAATTTGTCTTAAAACAGAACATTTTCTTTCATTTATCCATACAATTTATAATAACAGATATTGAAGAATAAAATAAAAATATAACCCAGACTCAGAAAATTGAAAAACAATCAATACAAAGTGACTAGAGTGGGGCAATAAATTAAATTTTGTAAATATTCTTCAAACTATTAAAACTATGTTCAAAAATTCAAATGAACATAGGTTAAAAACACTATAGAAAAATGTGCTTAGCTTCAAAGAATAGACAGGAGAGAGCCAAAGTCAGAAGCTATTAAAAGAACCAAACAGAAATGCTAGAGTTAAAAAATCCAGTAACTAGAACAAATTAAAATGTTACTAGATGGACTTGCCAGCGGACATTAAATGGCAGAAGAAGCTAAATCAATGAACTTGAAGAAATATCGATCGAGAATAGCCAACCCCCCAAAGAGTAGAGAGAAAGCATGCCGAGGGAAAGAGCCAGCGCTGGACTCAGGAACCGTGTTGGCACACCGCGCCGGGCAGCCCAATCCCACAAGCAGAGAGCCGGATGCAGAAACTCCTTGAAGAAGTAGTATGTGAAAACTTTCCAAATTTGGTGGAAGACACAAATTCAGCCATTCTGTCTCCAGTAAAGGTAACAGTGCATCACAGTAACGGTATTAAACTTGTTCTAAGTGTAGAGAAGCCAACAGAGTGCTGAGGTTACGACTTCACCATAAGTAATGGCAACGCCCTTGTTCTGGGATGAAGGAGATTTAAGACCCACAGCAAAGAGCAAACACACTAGAAATGGTGAACATGTGAACAAACGCATGTGAACATATGCTTTCTTACCTTCTTCATTTCTTTTCTCGTGTGTGTGCGTGTGTGTGTGGTATATTGTGTGGGCATGCTCACATTTGAGCCCTTGTGGCATCCCACCTACAGAAGGGGGCACTTGCCTGAGGTAGCCAGGTTGGACCACTGGGCGCATCTGTTCTAATTTAGCCAGTCTTACTAATCCCAGAGATTGCCACTTTACCATTCTTTCATGACCTTCAGGGATCGTTGGGTTATCAGTTCCCTTCATGACTGCAATTGCACGTGTGTGGGTCCTGGGGTCTCACTTGAGAGGTCTGTCGGGTCTCCTCACACTTGCACAGGAAGTGCTGTTAGCCACCAAGCCATCTCTCCAGCCCTTCTCAATTCCTGTGTTTAAAGCAAAAGTTACCAACAGTGCTACTAGATTTTTAACAAATATTAGGTGTGTGTGAGCACGTGTGTGTGCGTGTGTGGGTGTTTATCCACATTTCAGATTTAATTCTAGTGTCATACATGTAAATGTTAGACGTACACATGTGTCTGTGCCTTTGTATGTGCATGGTAACCCAGAGGAAGGGGATAGAATGAAGCTATTCCAGCTCAAAGTGCCTTTTTTATCAGAAGAAAGTCAATATTAGTTTGAAGTAGATTGTGATACTTTTAAAAAAAAATCTAAGCCCTGTAGCACCCATGACATAATGTAGAAATAACAGTACACAAATACTGCCCAGAAATCAATGGTAAAATTCTCTACTTAAATATTTAACACAAATGAAGGGGAAGAGCAGAGCAAAATGGCAGACCTGAATTCAACCATATTAATAAGTATATTAAATATAGATTTACTAGCCACTCCAGCCACAAGGAGGAGGCTGTCAGACTGATTATAAAAGCGAGATCTCGCTGCATGCTGTCTGCACAAGACACACTATACATCCAACAGCACGAAGACGGATGGTAAGGTGGACGGATCTGCAAGCCAAGCACCAGAAAGCACTTGAAGGGCCGTGTTAACATTGAGCAGGTAGTGTTAAGCTAAACAGCTCTACTCACAAGCAAGGAGTGCACCTCCCCATGACAAAATGCTCCAGAGAGCACTCTGAACAAATGTAGCAGCACAGTCCTGTCCACATACATAATACATCATGCATGTAACAGCAGAGCTCCAAATACACGCTGGAGAAACTGAAAGTCAAAAGAAAAAAAGACAGTTTTAGGTAACATATATAATACATCATGCATGTAACAGCAGAGCTCCAAATACACATTGGAGAAACTGAAAGTCAAAAGAAAAAAAGACAGTTTTAGGTATACATTTCACTACTCCTTTCTCTGTTATTCATAGGCCAAGTGTTCATAGGCTAAGTGGACAGAAACCAATACAGGTACGTTCCAAACAGCACTATTGGGCCGCCGTGTGGCTCCACAGAAGGCTTGCTTAGCATGGGTGAGGCCCTAGGTTCCATGCTCAGCACCACAAGAAAAGAAAAACATATCAGTTGATATCTTTTTTTATTTGTTTTGTTTTGTTTTTAGAGGTAGGGTTTCACTCAAGCTCAGGCTGACCTGGAATTCACTACGTAGTCTCAGGGTGGCCTTGAACTCGTGGCAATCCTCCTACCGCTGCCTCCCGAGTGCTGGGATTAAAGGCTTGCGCCACCACGCTCAGCTTAGTTGACATGTTAAAGACCCTGCCCAACAACAGAGAATCCACTTTCTTTTTGAACACACGTGGAATTTTTACCAGGAAAAGCTACACACCAGGCCATAAGCCAGGATCAGTATGTTTTAAAAGACTGAAGTTGTTAAGTATATTTGCTAACCACATTAGGATCAAATTTCAAATTGAAACAGAAAAGTACCTGAAAATTCTACAATATAAATAACCAATAGCTCAAGGGACAAATCTTAAGGAAAATATATCTTGATCAAAATGAAAACGAAAAAGGCATTGTGAGATGCAGCCAAGGTGGTGTGTAGAGGGAAATTCATCACATAAAGCTTATGTTAGAAAAGAGGACCCTCGGCGAGAGGTGAAATAGCACTCCACTTCAAGAGGCTGGGAAAGGAAGGACAAATTAAACCCAAAGTAAGAAGGAATGATCATTAAGATAGGACGGAAATCAATGAAATGGACAATAGGCAAGCAATAGATAAAAATCAATGAAGCCACAAAATGGTTCTTTGAAAGATCAATAAAATTTATAAACCTTAAGCTAACCTAAGGAAATGATGCATTACTGCTAGAAGTAGAAAATGGACACCATTTTGGCAATTTCATATTAAGTTAAACATACACTTACCAACAGGCCCATCAATCCCACTTCCAGGCATCTACCCAAGAAAAATGAAGAAATATGTCCACATGAAAACTTTTATGTGAATGCTCATAATAGCATTTTTCATAATAGCCCCGAACTGGAAAGATCCCAAACGTCCATCAACTGATGAATAAACAAATGCCGTCCATCTCTGCAATGAAATACTATTCAGCAGTAAAAACAAGTGAACTATTAATACATCAGCAATGCGGCTGGAGCTCACCATCACCTCGGGCTCCCGGAAGAAGCAAGATGCGGAGCTCATGCTTTATGCTTCGGTCCGCAGGCTGTTTCGGGAAGGAGAAAGCAGACGTGGGGCTGCCAGAGCCCAGGGCGGAGACAGGACCCGACCGTGGAGGAGCGCAGAGGCCTGGGGCCAAGGTGGAAGCGTCCTGCACCTGTGGTGGGGGACGTGGCTTCACACTTACCAAACTCGGTGAACAGAGATGTGTTTCATGTGGACTACCCTCCTCAAGGCCTCCGTGTGTTCACGTGTGTATGAGTCCCCACACTGCTTCCTAGAAGACATGCCTGAAGGGGGGACAGGTGACTTAAACTCAAGCATCTTTCCCGCATTCATTCTTTCCTGGTGTGCAGATGAAAATGGCAGGTGCTAAGGTGCTGCACACGCACATGCACACACACACACACACAAATGTGTGTGCCAATAAACAAGCAATTGTTTTAAAATATTTTATTTATTTATTTGAGAGAGAGAGAGAGAATGGAAAAGGCAGATAGAGAGCAAGAGAGAATGGTCACACCAGGTCCTCTAGCCACTGTAAATGAAATCCAGACACATATTCCCTCTGTAAGTATCTGGCTTATGTGAGTCCTGAGGAATCAAACCAGGGTCCTGAGGCTTCACACACAAACACCTTAACCACTAAGCCATTTCCCCAGCCCCTGAACATTTTCTAAGTGGAATTGAGTCTTCTCCACAATGCACGAGGAGGGTCCCTACAGAGTGGGGAGGACAGGGAGGAGGCTAACAATGGTACCAACATGGCTGTATACACACTGTGTACATAACTAATAAAAAAAATAAATAAAAATAAAAGGACCAGGAAGATGGGCTTACAATACAGGAAAGAAGCCAAATTGAATTTCCATGACACTGAATGATATCAAATAATACACCTGATAAAAATGAAAGCCTGACTTAGGCCTCATCAAGACTCATGCTCTCTCCTCGGGCTGGGCAGCTTTTATGACTGACCGCTTGACCAGCAAGGAACAGATAAAAGGACAGTGCCCGTGTCTGGCACGAGCATCGGGACAACAGCAGTGTCCACTTCAGCTGGTGAACTGCATAACATGCCGGACCAGCCATGTGGGAGAAGCGCAAGCAGCTGAGGTGGAGCTGCCTTACGGGCAAGCGCTTGGCCATCCCCAGGCAAGACGAGAGAGAGAAGTGTCTGGATGTCCAGGCCTGCAGAGTCAACGCATAAAAACCATGACACTCAGCCAACCCCAAGCAGGGCCCCAGGGATGACACAGCCAAGCTAAAGGCCCCCTTCTAGCAGCTCTGCTCGGTTGCGCTGACACTTGTTTCAGCCTTGGCCTTCGTGAGCCTGTGGCTTTCCAGCAATGATAGAGAGGGGTGTTTTCAGTCAGCTACTACTGAGTAGCTACAGTTAAGCCAGTGGTCTGTACTCCACATTTTGTCACTTTATGTTCAAAACCAAAGGCTTCACTGCATTTACCATTTAAAATAATAAGAACAACAGGGCTGGAAGGATGGTTTAGGGGTTAAGGTACTTGCCTGCAAAGACTAAGGACCCAGGTTCGATTCCCCAGTTCCCTCATAAAGCCAGATGCACAAGGTGGTGCATGTGCCTGGAGTTCATTTGCAGTGGCTCTAGGCCCTAGAGTGCCCATATATTCCCTCCCTCTCTCTCTAATAAGTGAATAAATAAATAAAATACATGTTTAAAATCATAGCAGAGTGTTCTTTGGTTACTGGCCAAGTGAAAATCTGATGCCAGACACAATCAAATAAATATCATGTAGACGACACAGATGTAAAGTTAAATGTAAAGTTAAACACAAAAATGTCACAATCTATACAATCTAGTAACAGAAGCATAATGCTTACTGCCCGCCTGATGATAGAGTCATAAGCAGGTGCCCCTGGATTCCTGTGAAGCACGTTGGCAACGGGACCCCTCGGCTGGGCAGACAGGTTTCAGTCTCTGGGCTCTTAACCCTCTACTGTGGAAGACCACACACCAATGGAACGGTCGTGTACACTGAAACGCTGCCTGCCGAGCTCTTCACGACGAGCCGCCGCTGGACAGCATCCAACAATATTCCTTTCCCTTTGTCTGACTGCCCCATCCTCCAAGAAAGCAATGGATATTGACCTTTTAAAAAATATTTTTTTTAATTTGCCAGAAGAGAGAGAGAGAGAGAATGAATGTGGGTATGCCAAGGCCTCCAGCCACTGCAAACAAACTTCAGATGGGTGCACCACTTTCTGCATCTGGCTTTTCATGGGGACTGGGGAATTTAACCTGGGTCGTTAGGTTTTGCAGGCAAATGCCTTAATGGCTGAGTCATCTCTCCAGCCTGAGGCTTTTTAAAGTGTTGTGCTGTTGTCTAATCTGTAGAAATAAAGGCAGGGAGAATTCCGTAAGCAGTTCCATTCCGTTAGGAAACACATTAAAATAAAAACCTCTTCCAGGAGGAATAAGTACTGCAAAAGCCAGAGAATTATCCTAAAGTACTGATTATGAGACTGAAAATTGCATCAAATCTGTCAAGGATCTACTAGTCCCACACAGAGGTTAAGTAAGGGTGGCTGCCCACGTCTCACAGTAACGTTCGGAGACACTTGGTGCTTCTGGTAAGGGCTGTCCTTGCAGCACTTGGCTTTCCTGCTTCACTGGGGGGGACCCACACTCATGCTAGGCAAGTGCTCTTCCACTGAGCCACACCATCCCCCAGCTGGCCATTCCATCTCGGTGCTTCCTCAGAGGGCATGGTCATAGTATTATTAAGCCTTAAATGACTGTCAGTGGTGTCTAGAAGCCTTGGGACGGTCATATAGCACAATGCCAAGTCTTTCAATGGCATGCGGCACGACGCAGGAGCCGCAGCGGTGCTACAGTGGACATCATGCTGGGCGGAAGGAGCGGGTGCTATAGTGGACATCATGCTGGGCGGAAGGAGCGGGAGGCGCTTGAGAACAGCAGAAACGGCCGCGGGAGTCTGGGGCCGGCAGGAGCAGGCGGGGCCAGCCCTCCGCGGTACTTCCTGACATCTGGACTCACATTTGTGAGTTAGGCGGACGTTGAGCTATACCTGTGCAGCCACCTCACCGGAGGACACAGCCTCGATGGGATCCTGACAGACATCCGGATTTTTCCGTTTCCCCACCCCCATCAGGATACCAAATGTCAAATTAGAGCTTCCACCTCCCCTCCAAGTCCAAAGAGCAGTGTCAAAAACGAGTGACGCTGGATCTCAGTGCCTGTCTCCTATTGCCAGAAGTTCTTGCCACCCGTCCCCTGCCAGGTTTTAGTGCAGAGAAAGCTCTGTGAGCTGAAGGCCTTGATTACATAGAGCTGAGCACTTTCCATTAATGAGTTCATTTATATTTGTCCTGCTCAGGCTTGATCATCAATAGTCATGAGTCTTATAAGATCCTTGGCTGGCACCTGGCACTACACTCAGCATATACTCAGGGCTTAATTAATTGGAGCAAATTAGAAGGAAGAGCAGAGAAAAAGGAGACGGATGCAAATATGATGGGCGAGAAGACAGGAAGCCTGAGCTTCCCCCTGAAAATGAAGGGACAAGAAAAGCCACCCAAGGATAAATGGGAGCCAAAAGTCAACAATCGAGCAGAAGGCATAAAAAAGTCAGAAGTTGTGATATTTCTTTAATCAGTGAGACTTCTGTAAAACTAAGCATGGGATCCCACTGACAGCTTCCTTATAAAAATAACAAGTGACCTATTTTCTGGGCTGAACTGTGGTAAGTAAAGGAGACAATAGCCACATGACCAATGATCTAGATGAGAGGAAACTTGCGGAGTCGATCGTGGCACTGTTAGAACAGGCGGGGGAGGCTCCACCTGGAGCACAAAGCCACTTCTCTCGGGCTCCCAACCAGCCAGGCGGGCCCAGCACCTCCGCCTGACTCGCCGTCCCTCATCTGTACAGGCAAAACATGCGGGGGAATGACAGACAGAATGCCCACTGCCCAGGCCACCCTGACGTGAGTGCAAAGTAAGAAGTGGGCAATGCTGGGGAGCATTGCAGACTCGGTCTCCTCACAGCACCCAAGTCCCCGAGGAGGCTGCTGGCTTGCCACTGCCTGCACACGCAATAGAAAACACTCCGCTCACACAACAGGTGGAGGAAGGGATACGTGTTTTCTCAGAAAAATAGCACCCCTTTGTTTCTGTCATTGGGGTGTTCCTCTACGACACCCAGCCTTCATTCTGCATTCCAATAACCATCTGAGCAAGGTGGGAAACGGCCATGGTCAGCTTGGTGAGTGGTGACCGTACGCTGCATGTCACCGGAGATCAGGGAGCGGGGTGAGTCCACACGTTGAAGGCACCACATTCACAGAGACTGCAAAGCAGATGAGCAGGTTGAGAGGTAGACAGACAGACGGATGGACGATCTGCACCAATGTAGTGGCTTTTAAACCAAGACTTAAGAATGAGTAGAACTTAAAAAACAAAATGAGCAGAACTTGTATTGCTGGAAAAAAAAAAGGCTTAGGAAGTCCTATGGGGATAAAAAAAATCCATAGGGGTAAAAATGACTTGCTAAAGTACAGGAAAAAATAAGGAATATGATCCCGGCTAGGAATCCCTGACAGCTGAAACTAATACTTAAGGAAGAAATTAAAAATACTTAGTAAATGTGTGTTTCCTAAGGCGGTTGGTAGCAAGTTCCACACACCTGTGAGTCAAACAATTGTACCCTCCCTCAGTTCTGCAACCCAAGTCCAATACACCCAAGGTCTCCCTCCTTGCCTGCCAGTGACTGTCCCCCATCTTCACAGCATCCTCCCCAAGATCCAATATAAGGGTCCAAACCCCCCTTTCTGTGTAGACATCAGGTTTAGGGTTAAGGTAGTATCCTCAAGGTCTCATGGGGCTTTTTTCACCAATCATTCCTTGCTTCATATTTGTTTGGCTAAAATATATTGTTCCTTTCTACTCAGCATTATTAAGGCTGAGTGTGTCAGTCACTATCTTGATACTGGGACAAAATGCCCAACCAGAAGCAGCTCAGGGGAGGACAAGGTTTAATTTTCTTGCAGTTCCAGAGGGTAGCATCCATCATGGCAAGGAAAGCATGCAGAAGTAGGAAGCCTGTGTCACATCGTCACATCAGCAGAGAAGCAGAGAGGGAAAAGAGCAAGCAAGGCTGGACTGTAAAACCTCAAGGCCTGTCCCCACTACCCCACTTCCTCCAGCACGGCTCCGTCTTCTAAAGGTTCCACAGCTGGGCTGGAGAGATGGCTTAGTGGTTAAGCGCTTGCCTGTGAAGCCTAAGGGCCCTGGTTCGAGGCTCGATTCCCCAGGACCCACGCTAGCCAGATGCACAAGGGGGCGCATGCGTCTGGAGTTTGTTTGCAGTGGCTGGAGGCCCTGGCGCGCCCATTCTTTCTCACTCTCTCTCTCTCTCTCTGCCTCTTTCTCTGTCTGTCACTTTCAAATAAATAAATAAACATAAAACAAAAAAAATTAAAGTTTCCACAGCCTTCCCAAACAGCACCATCAGCTCCAGATGGGATACTCAAACATGCGAGTATGCGGGGCATTTCCGTTCAAACCAACACACTAAGATACCCTGATTTCTCCTTATGGAGAATCATAGGATTCAAATAACCAAATATCTTGAATAAACATGATTCTGAGAGGCTCCTGTTTTCACTGGGAAGAGGAATTTCTATTTGCCAGTCAAGTATCACCTGCACTTGCATTCTTTGGACATCGGAGTTCACAGTGAAGACTTCTTCGCACACTGATTGCCCCACACGGAGATGGGGAATTGCAGCACTGCTGGGGAGCAACACTGACTTGGTGCCTCTCTTCAGGCCAGCGGGGCTCTGGGCATGCGCTCATCTTCATGCTGCCCACTGGGGTTCTGTCCCCACCCGCCAAGCTGCCCCAACTGTCCTCAGGCCAGCCTCCATGGTAACTGCACAGACAAAATAAAATTTGCTCTCAGAATCCTGACCCAGACAAACTGTAAAATCCTAGCCACACAAGGAAGGTAAGTTTTGCTCACTGGCATTTGTCTCCTGACACAGAAGTAACGGCAGAGTTGACATACTCTCACAAACACAGGAGAAACAAAGAGGATGAGAGCTGCAGGGAACCAGCGGAGGGGGTAAACTGGAACCTTCCCTGTGCCATAGTGAACAAGATTACTGACATGAGCCCTCTTTGCTGGGCTCCAAGGTAAAACTTCTCACAGTTTTAGCTTCTCCTTTGCTGCATTTTGTGAAAATTACAATAATTTTAATCTGAAACAAGCTCTGGCTATCCATGACTCTTTAAAGATAAATAAGTTTAGTAGGGCTGGAGAGATGGATTGGCAGTTAGGGCACTTGCCCGTGAAGCCTAAGGACCCAATTAGACCAGAACCCATGTAAGCCAGATGCACATGGTGGCACATGCACCTGGAGTCCATTTGCAATGGTACACCCATTCTCTCTCTCTCTCTCTCTCTCTCTCTCTCTCTCCCACTCTTAAATAAATAAATAAATAAATTTCTTTTTAAAAAGATAAATATTTTTTACTAGTAGACTTGGGGCTAAAAACTGTGTCTCCGGCACAGGAAGATAATAAAAACTAATTTCATTGTTTCTGCTTCCCCACCCCCACCCTTAAAGCTCTGGCTGCTAGAAACAAAGTGTCACTGTAATTCTTATACATTGTTGCTCCAAACTGCCATGCCTCGGGCCTTATAAGTAGGTTCTCAATTCCAAAGCTAAATTTACTGATACTAATTTTGTGGTCTTTCCTTCACGGAATATTAATAAGTCCATCGATTATCAGGCTAGTGATGTAATTCTATTTTATTATGTAAAGTTGACTTTCGAAGGCCCAGCTCACCCATACTGTTACACTCTGCAGATTGAATAGTACTGTGCAGCTTAGCCTGAGGCCATGGAAAAGAAGTGGAGTCTAGGAAGGTTCAGTGTAGGAGAAAAGTCAGAAACAGAACTACTAGGAAGATAAGGGAGAGGCTGTTATAGTTAAAAATAGCCTTTCAAAGAACTTGAAGAACACTCTGGTCCAACAGTTTCTGGAGTGTGTTTACAAGACAAAAGTCACAGGATGTAAGAGGCCACCACACCCTGGGGAGAGCTGGGACCAATACCCATGCCACCCTGGGAAGTTCTGAGCTTGACCACATAACAGAGGTTTGAAAAGACCCTGAGTCTCCAACGGGGAGAGAAAATGTCCAGTGTTTTCTAGGTGTACTTGGCCATGAACCTCCTTTATGGACTCTCTGTAGGTATGGTAGAAAGATTCAGCTCCTGGGCTGGAGCAACAGCTCTGCAGTGAAGGTGCTTGTCTGCAAAGCCTAAGGACCCAGGTTCAGTTCCCCGGTACCCACACAAAGCCAGATGCACAAAGTGGTGCATGCACATGAAGTTTGTTTGTGGGGACTAGAGGCCCTGCAACACCCATTCTCTATCTGCCTCTTTCTCTCACTATCTCTCTCTCTCTGTCTCTGTCTCTCTCTCTCTCTCTCTCTCTCTCTCTCTGTGTGTGTGTGTGTGTGTGTGTGTGTCTGTGTGTGTGCGTCAAATAAATAAATAAGGTATTTTTAAAAATTTCAAGTTCTCAGTACTGCATAACCTGATTATGGTGGTATACATGCTTGTTTTCCCAGGACTGAGGAGGTGGAGGTAAGCGGACCAGAGTGTAAGCCTATTCTCCACTACATAGTGATTATGAGGCCAGCCTGGACTACATGAGATCCAGTCTTGAAAGAAAGGAAGGGAGAAAAGGAGGGCGGGAGGCAAATGTTAAGGCGTTCTAACTCTAAATTTGGAACCACTCATCAGATTGCTCCATTTCCACTACCGTGAAGGAGCCAAGTGTTACTGTGGCCCGAAACTCACCCCTGCCCCCTCGAGTGTCCCCCTTACCACCACCACGTAGTCCACTGAGGTCATGACTGGTAAGACTCGCTGTGCATGGCTGTGCAAGGTCAGTGGGAGTGCCGAGTGTTAACGCAGACCACTCATGTGCCAGCAACAAAACAGCTGCCTGTCAGGCATTGACCACAGGCGGCTGGGCTGCGTGCAACGCTGAGCACTGGACCTCAGGCCCCTCAACCACATCCCCAAGGTGTGAAGAAGGACTTTGGTCACGCCCACTTTTCAGACAAGGAAAAGGAGTCTTGAGGTTGCAAGTGGCAGCTCAAGATTCAAACCCTGTCCAAACACAAAAATGCCATGCACACGTGAGAGACTGTCCCTTGTGCTCAGAACTCAGGAAGGGCCACAGTGCAAATGGTGGGGTGTGAGATTTGAAAACCAGGAAGATGCACCAGGAACAAGCCGGAGTGTTGCTCAGGACGAGCTAAGCTCTGTTGGCACGGGGCGTGGGGCATGTGCCATAGGACTGTCTTTTGGGGTCTTCAATTGCTCCCTGGCCAAGACTTCTCTTCCTCTGACGTCAAGCCAGGTGGCCCACAGAGACTTCTGTCCTTTTTTTATGCCTTCACTTTTTGAACTCAAGGAAGTTGAAGTGGCAAAATATTTCCTAGAATGGGGACAAGAGAACTCAAGTGCCTCATGCTACAAATTTTACCATGTATGTTTTTCTTATAAGAGAAAAATTAAGATGGGCTGATTGGTGCTCCTTCCATTCTCCCCTCACTATTCAGAAATGAGGAGCAAGATTTCCAGCTGCTAAGCAAACCTATGAGGTAGAAGAAGCATGTGTTCACCTAATCATGTCAGCTCTCATGACCCCTGCCTGCCTCTGGAGACTAACCATTTACTGCAGCCCTGACTCCCTCCCGAGCTCCCTAAAGAGACTGAGTGTGAAGTGTGCCAGATGCCAGGAGGCAGGTTGTAGGGCCCATTGCAGGTCCTTCTGTGATCTCACTTGGTCCCTTAAAAATATTAACACTGAAGTTATGCTTCCCTTAGTGCTCACCACATAGTCCAATGTAACATGCAGAGTGCCAATATTCATATATTCATAACATCATAGGTATTTAATGAAGATTAAATGAGAACGCTTGAGCATGCACACATACACACACACACACACACACACACACACACACACACACACACACAGGGTTTCTAGGTCCGGGTCTGAGTCCAGGTCCATACAGCACACACTCCTGTCAGGCAGTTCCTGCTGGACAGTGTGTTTCTCTTCTGAGGCTGCCATAACAAGTACCGCAGCTGGGTGGCTTCAATGATAGAAATCTATCATCTCATTTATCACAGCCTGGGGCTGAAGGGCAAGATGCAGAGGCAGCAGGCTGGTTCTTCCTGAGGCCTCTCCCCTTAGCTGGCATGACAGTTGATCTTGATTGCCAACCTAAGGGGCTTGAGGAGATATTTACATTGGTGAGATGCACCTCTAAGAGTGTCTGTGGAGAAGAGTCATTTCCACAGAGTAGTGACACGCAAGAGGCTCAGGGAGACAGACCTGCCTGGAGCGTCGGTGCCTCCATCCAAGGGGCTGGCCGAGAGGAAGCCAGCGCACGGAGCGAGCGTGTCGACTGCGGCCGCCCTCGCCTGCTGATGTCACACTTCTTCTTCTTCAGCCTTCCCGTGTGAGCACACCAGCCTTTCCCCAGGAAGCTCCAGGCCATTAGCACTGCACTGGGGCCCAGAGGATCCAGCCTCACAGCTACTGGGTTCTCTGCCTCTCCTGTGTGCAGACAGCCATGGTTGCACTACACAGTCTTAGGGGTACAAGCCAGCCCAATATTGTATATTTAAATGTTTTGTTGGTTATGTTCCTCTAGATCTGGTCAGCAGGTGGCGTCTTCTTGTGTTCTCACAGTTTTCCTTCTTGGTGTGCTGGTGCCTTCATCTCTTCATATGAGGACACCAGTCAAAGTGGATTAGGGACCTCATTTTTTGCTTAATTACCTGGGTTAAGACAGAGTTGTGTATGGGCTGGGAGAGCTCTGTGGGCTACAGCGGGTGGGTGCGGCCTTTCTCCTGCAGGAGCTGGAAGTCCTTGAAAGGTTAACTGACGCCAGCGTGCTGAGGGTCTCTGTCGTCACCAGAACCAGAAGAGCCCTTGTTGAGGATGACATCACCATTGTCCAGGAAGCCTGGGTTTGCTTCTTGGCTTTTGTTTTTGTGACCTCCCAGCACTGGGGCCATTTTCTGGGCTGCCTGTCCTGAGAGTTCCCCACTGGTGGTCTCTCTTAACACACATCATCTCCATGGAGTGAAGACATGGGGAAATAACCTCCACAGCAGACACTCCCTTGGGGCAGAGCAGCGTATTCAATCTTTAAAGGGGACCCTAGGGCTGGACAGATGGCTTAGTGGTTAAGGTGCTTGCCTGTGAAGCCTAAGGACCATGTTAGACCATGTTAGACTCTCCAGATCCCACATAAGCCAGACACACAAAGGTGAGGCAAGTGCAAGGTTGCACATGCCCACCAGGTGACTCAAGTGTCTGGAGTTTGATTGCAGTAGTTGAGGCCCTGGCATGCCTATTCTCTCTCTCTCTCGTAAAAGAATATAAAAGGGAAACCTGGTCTGCTGTTCAAATTACAGTCTCATTAAAGTCTGAGAACTTTAAAGCCTCACTGCTATCGTCACCACATACCAAGTAAAAGAAAAAGTGAACAAAACTTAGGCCCAGGTTCTGGAGGAATGCCATGATCTATCAGACTGAGGGCAAGTGGGCTACTGGGAGGTCATTCTCAGCTGTGTGTGGAGCGGTGATCGCTTTGTGTTTACACCAGAAAATGTGCTTATGGGAAGGGTAAAGTGTCCCAATATCAACACCATGCCTAGTTTACTTCTAGATGCTTCAGCAAATATTATGGTAGCACATTAATAACTGTGGAGAGTAATTATCTAATTTCTTTCTTTTATTTTTGAGGTAGGGTCTCGCTCTAGTCCAGGCTGACCTGGAACGCACTATGTAGGCTCAGACTAGCCTTGAACTCACAGTGATCCTCCCACCTCTGCCTCCCAAGTGCTGAGATTAAAGGCATGCACCGTCACGCCCAGCTAATTTCTTTTTTATTCAAGAATGTTTTCATATAAAAAATGAAGTCATCCATCTGTGTTTGGCACACATCCTGCTGATTCCTTGTGTATTAAGTACAGGAGCAGTGGATCTGGATTAATTGTGTTTGCTAGAATGACAAGGGAGATGTACACACCTTGGTTTCCTGTACCTGTAATGCACTGTACAGGAAGGAAGACCAATGATGCCAAGCCCCAATGTGCAGCATTGCCCCATGAACCTCTAGATGGTACCAGCCCCTGTTTTTAGGAAGCACCAACTGGAAGCCAGATAAAGCATGCCCTTGAAAAGTGACATTTCAGGAACACTTCATAGGGTACACCAAGGTAAATCGCGCATCCAGGAGAGTGGCCACTACCATCGAAGAGTGGCCACTACCATCGAAGAGTGGCCACTACCAGCCCTGCCCTTTGCCTAAGCTGTGTCCTCTTGTTTGATAGTTTTATTTTAAACCTGGTCCCTGTGCACAGTGTCACTTGACATTGCCACCAGACCTTCCCCCTTGACCTAGGAATGGCTTGGGCATTTCACAGTGAGCTTGGCCCCATGATGTCATCTCTTTGCAGGCCACATCTCCAGAATGTGGAGGGCACGATTGAGTAGGTAGATATGGGCAAGCCACACTTGTGTTCCTTTAGAAAGGTAAACTAAGGCCCAAGAGCCCTGGGTGCTTGTGATAAAGGTTTGGGCTGCCAGGAGCAGTTCACAGAAGGGGTGAAAAGAAAGCAAGCAGAAGGGTTCAGTCATGAATACAGTGGGAGAGGGCGTACGTGCCCGAGTCTGCAAATGCCCAGAATTCGCCACCCTGCCCTCCCATCCCAGACAGCACTCAAAGGGGTAGACATGGCCTGTGTGAAACTGTGAAGCTCTGGGGTCACTTACGCACTGTGCCTTAAGCATGTCCTCACTTCCATGGGGAGCTGATGACCACACCCTCCCCAGTGGGCAGAAAGCTCTTGTCTTTCACCTCTGGTACAGCTGCTCTCACTCTGCAAACATCTCAGTCTGCTGGCGGCCACAACAAAGGAACCTGGGCTAGGCGGGGTACATGACAGACATTTATTTTCCCATGCATGCCAGTGGGGGGGTGGGCAGAGAGCCCAAGATCAAGGTGCTGGTGAGGCTTCTTGTTGCGTACTCCTCCTCATGAGTCCTATATGGCAGTGAACTCTGGCGTCTCCTTCCCATTCAAGACCCAGGTCCACCAGGTGGATGGCCCAAGCTGTGACCTCATTCAACCTGTGACATCACAGGCCCCATCTCCAAATAGAGTCACTGTGGGAGGGAGAGCTGCAATAGTAGGAAGCGGGGCTCACATAACCAGGCACACACATCTCAGTAACACAGGATCCTCAGTCACTTTTTCCAGAGAGCACATGAGAACTCAGGCTGAGCTGCCCCGGCCCAGTGAGTGCTCCCCAAGGGCTTTCGACAGCTGTGCAGGGCTGAGAGCAGCAGCTGAAAGGTGAACCAACTGAGGCACCAGACACTTTGGAAAAGTCATTCATGTGACTCTATCCACAGATGTCTTTTTAATGTGTTCAAGTATCAGACTGGATTTGCTGTAGTTAGAAACAATTCTAAAAGTCTTCTAGTTAATTATTCATGTTTATGAAACGTCTGAAAATCTGTCCATACTTCCAAAATACACTGGACCTAAATAAAGTAAGGGGCATGACATTTCTACATATGCATATGGTATACTTTGATCATATTCACCCGCTCTATTAGCTTTTCTTGACTGTCTTCCCTTTTTCCCCTTCCATATCTCTAACAGCCCCCTTTAGTTTCATTCTCTGACTCAGTTCCATAGATGAGACAGAACATGCCATACTTGTCTTTTTGAATCTTATTTCACTTAACATAACATGATCTCCAGTTCCATCCATTTTCCTGCAAACAACATGATTCCACTCTGCCTTGTGGTTAGACAAAATACCACTGTGTGCATATACCTTCATTATTTTATATTTATTTATTTATTTATTTATTTATTTATTTGACAGAGAGAGAGAATGGGCACACCAGGGCCTCCAGCCACTGCAAATGAACTCCAGACACATGCACCCCTTGTGCATCTGGCTAACATGGGCCCTGGGAAATTGGACTTGGGTCCTTTGACTTTATTGGCAAATGCGTTAACCACTAAGCAATCCCTCCAGCCCCTATACCTTCATTCTGGTTCTCTCTGTATGATGATCACCTCAACTGGCTCCATATCTTAGATGTTGTAAACAGTGCTGCAATAAACATTGCTATGCGAACTATCTCTCTAGTAATCTCACTTTGAGTTTGGGGGCATATACCCAGAAAGAGTATAATTGGATCATACAGAAGTTCTGTTTGTTAGAGGTTTTTGGGAAATCTTCATATTGGAATCATCTCCATCCTGGAATCTCAGTGGACTTGTGGACAGCATTTCTGCAATGGCTAGAGTTGTTGAAAATTTTTAAAAGTATTTACTGGTCGTGTGTATTTCTTCATTTGAAAAGTGGTGTCTGTTCCGTTCATTTGCTCGCTTACTGATTGGCTTGCTTACTTGTTGTTCAAGTTACTAAGCTCCTTATGTGACATGGATATTAACCCCTGTCAGATGAACAGTTGTCCAAGATTGTCTCCCATTCTGCAAGCTGACTCTCCACTTTCCTGTCTCTTGTGCTGTGTAAAAGCCTTTCTTAATTTCATGCAGTCATATTTGTGGATATCTGCTTTTATTTCATGAACTGTTAGACTCCTGTATAGAAATTCCGTACCTATATTTGTATTTTAGAGCATCTTCCCTAGTAGCGTCAAGATTTCAGATCAGAGATTAAGGTGTTTGATCCACGTTGGTTCTGTAGCAGGGAGAGAGAGAGAGATCATGTCTCAGTCCTCCATGTGTGGAGAGCCAGGTTTCCTGCCACCACTTGTTGAAGATGTGTTTTTCCAGTGTATATTCTGGACACCTGGTCAAGAATCAGATGGCTGTAGCGGTGTGGGCGTTTTCCTGGGTCATCTGTTTCATTTCATTGCCCTGTGTTTAGTTTTGTGTCAGTGCCATGCTATTTTTGCCACTATGGCTCTGTGGTATAATTTGAAATCAGGTCTTGTGTTGCCTCTGGCATTATTCTTTCCACATGGGATTATTTTACCTATTCTGGGTCTTTTGCACTTCCATATGAATTTTAGGGTTTTTTTTATGTTTCTATGAAAAATTCCATTGGAATTTTAATGGAGATTGCATTGAAACTTTACATTTCTTTTGGTAATATGGCCATTTAAGAAGAATCATTCCGTCAATCCAGGAACATGGGAGGTCCTGCCATTTGTTAGTGTCTTCCTCTGTTTCTTTCTTCGGTGCTCGGTGGTTTTCATTGTTCAGCCCTTATAGCAAAAAGAGAGTTAATTTTCTGATAATCTCAGCACGGCAGTCCTCCCTCGTCACTATCCACACGGTGCTCCGCTCCTTATCTCCCTGGTGGTCCTCCTCCTCCAGTCCTCCGCTGTCCTGGTCATTTCAGGAGGTGCTGGGAGAGTAGATCAGGCCCAATAAGAATTGTCATCATTTGATTCTTACATAAATGTAACACCCCATAAACATCATAGGCTTGAGAATAAAAAGCCAAGGGCTCTGCTTCTCCACTCAGAGTGAGCAGCTGATGCAGGAGACAAAGGCACAGAAATTGTGCACACACTGCTGAGATGCACTCTGCATGGCCTCGACATCCCTGCCAGCCCTATGACACTCTGCCCCTCTTTTTCACAGCTTTATGCCAAGACCAACCCCGGATGAGCCTCGTCACCCACAGCCCTGTGACTTCTGGATTTTGGTCCAGTCCCTGGGCAGACATGGGTAACACGCAACTGTGTGGGCAGATCTCCGTGTGACCCAGTCCCTGAAGAGCCTCCCTGGCTGCCTCTCCTACTTCTCCAAGCCCTACCGGTCCTGTGTGAAAGCTTCTTCCATTCTGTGCTCTAGATATCTTAGCATCCTGGGCTTGTCTCCTGTACCACAGCCACACACACACACGGTGCTCCCTGCCCAAACACCTCTTCGGCAGCATTCTGTTCCTGCCAAAACCCTAATTGCACCATGGTGAGAAAGGGAAATAAGGATGGGGTTCATCAAACTGAGGTCCAATCTCTAGACCACATGGCTGTTTCCTCATCACAAACAAGCCAGGGTTTCTACATTCTGAAGAGCTGGCAAGCCGCCCCAAGTCCACATTCTCATGCAACAGTAAGAGAATGAAAAGGCTGGCCCTGGCCACACTGACTTCCCTGGCCTGACTCAGACATTCACAGTCTCCAACCTGGTGGTCCCGTTTCATAGTCACCATCTTGAGTTCGTGCTGGCTCTGCCACACAGTGCCCGGGGACACACAAGTCAGGATGGCAAGTCCTTCAGAAGGACCTGCCTGCAGCCATGGCCTATACCTGGGATAGCAGCATAATGGCCACTCAAATGGTGGCTCCTCAGCTCTCCTAAGTCCATAGGATCCCACCACTAGAAGGACATCATTTCCTAGGGAATGGTCAATGGAATACAAGAGATTGGCAGAGAGAGAGAAAGAGAGTGAACCATGCAGCCAGCACCTATAAATTCAGTCTTCTGCTGGTGACTTACAAAACCTCTCTGTGCAGATCAGGGACAATCAGGAGTCAGTACTGACTTGACAAGGGAAACAGCACATTGTTTTACATCAAATGACAATGATAACATGAGGGATAAAGGAGCCACTGCCTCCAGGCTACATGTACTCTCTTGGTTTCTTCTGTAGGAAAAGAGATTTTGTCTAACACACAGTATAGTTCCTGCTTCTCTGAGCTCTGCACAAATCTTTCCAGACCTGCCAAGTCCCTGATGCTGCAAAAGGGTTGAGCAATGGTGGGAATGGGGCACGATTTACCCCTGGCCCGTGGCTGAGGACTTTCCAAGCACCTCTGCTATGTTCCCATCGACCATCAAAGTGTTGGGAGCCGGCTAGCTTCATTAGAGCTGGCAGGA
The DNA here is from genome assembly GCF_020740685.1 of Jaculus jaculus. Taxonomy (NCBI): domain Eukaryota; kingdom Metazoa; phylum Chordata; class Mammalia; order Rodentia; family Dipodidae; genus Jaculus; species Jaculus jaculus. Next base: position 112,409,567 of record NC_059111.1, on the reverse strand, counting down.
CACTAGAAAACACTCTGGCAGCTGCTCAAGCCTTCACACGAGACCAAACAAAAACGCAGGTTGTGAAAGCTGCTCCCGGGCAGGTGGAGTTCCCCTCGTTAGCTGGAGCATTAGCAGGAACACCATTTCCCTAGCCAAGCTCCACGCAGAGCACCACGGCCCAGCCCGCTCTGCTCTCCCGCTCACCTGGGCCTGGGGAGGAGGCTCTGGGCTTTGGGCAGCTGACAAGACAGCATCACCTAGTGGAGGAGTGACAGGAGGATTCAGTGTCACTGAACTCTAAGCTACAAAAGAGAGGTAACACACCACCATAACTCCACTTTTCAAAGTTCGAAGGCTGAGCTCACCTCATCTAGGAAGACATTCTAACTTCTCAGAGGAAAGATAAATGTGGAGTGTGACAAGCCTCCATTTTAGAAGTTCTCACATTGACATTTGTGTTCCATAGAGGTGGCCCAAAGCTCGCTGTGTGACTGAAGCTTCCGACGGGACAGAGGTTGGGGAGCACATACCACCTCCCTGTACACCCCAGTGCTGTCCCTGCCCCGAGCGCAGACATTAGGGCTATTTGCAGATTTTTTTGATTTCTACGGGAATGTATGTGTGTCTAATGCTCAGTGCTAAGTACCACTTCCAAGATCTATGGGAGTCTCACAGAACATTCCTCAGGGGATACTCCAATGTGCTTGCCACCTTCCTCCCCAGTCAACACTTTCTGAAGACAGTGTTCTGGCCTTGCCCACAAAAATTAAGACTCCAGGGCTGGAAAAATGGCTTAGTGGTTAAGGCATTTGCCTGCAAAGCCAAAGGACCCATGTTTGAATCCCCAGGACCCATGTGAGCCAGATGCACAAGGGGCACACACATATGGAGTTCATTTGCAGTGGCTGGAGGCCCTGGTGTAGCCATTCTCTCTCTTTCCCTCTCCCTACCTGTATGTGTGTGTATATATATATATATATATATATATATATATATATATATATCTCAAATAAATAAATAAAAATAAAACATAACAATTTAAAACTCCAGAATCTAGACAAATCAGAGATGAGCGCTTGCAACTGGCTGTAGAAGACACCCCACATTTCTGGTTGAGGCGGCCTGCGACTCCTCTGGCTGCGACTTGGCTCTGACTCTGTGCAGGAGCCAGAGCCTCCGCGTGGGGCCCAGGCCCCACCTCAGTAAGGTGCCGCTGCTGTCCCTGCTCCAGTGAGACTCCTGCTACTGCAGAGAAAAGGGCTTCTGCTGCCTGTGTCTTGTCAAATAAAATGTACTTTGCTGGAACCCGTGAAAAATACCTTCCTATTATTTTCGAAGAAATTCTTCCATTTCAGAGCATCTCCATGATCCAAAGTGACCTTCTGATGTCAACCTTTCCAGCTAGGTGAGTTAAAAGTGTGGGCTGGGAAGGATGCAGGCTGCAGTCTGAGAGTCTCCACCAGCAGCAGAAACTGGGTACAGAGGAGGCCTACAGGCTACTGTCATATGTGGGACAGATTCTGCAAGCCCAGAAGACTGTTCTGGGAACGCCTGGGAAGCATGGCCTCTGCTCCAATCAGGCAGCTGTCCCAGTGCACCATGGGAAAAAGGAGTCAGGGAGCACCGTTGCACAGTTGTCCCGTACCCCAGGCTGCACAAACCTGCCTCTCCATACTGCTCCAGAGGAGAGACACCATGGGGAAGAGTCACGTCAGGAGCCTCAAGAAGCCTCTGGTAGCCAGCCTCTTCCTCCTGCATAGTCCACACTGAGTCCTGTACTCCACTGTCACTCCAGCAGGTCACGGTGCCTTGTAGAGGTACCCCCAGACCTTGTCCTTTCTTGAGTCACACCAAACCAAAGGAAGACCCCTTGGAAGGGTCCCAAGGAACCACTTAAGTGCCCCCTTGGGGTGCTATAGTCCCCTCCCCCTGCCCCACACCCCCCACACTGTCTGCAATCTCTGGACTAGAATCTGGGTCGCCAGACAGCTGTTGGTTTGTGACTCAAGGAGACCCTTGCTGTGACCCCTGAAAGCTTCTGTAAAGCCCAGTGTGGGAAAGACACAGGTCACCATGAAGAGGATCTATGGGGTTCCTCTTTCCCCAGCCCTCGCCTGGCTCCTGGAAGGGACACTGTGCACAGAGAGAGGACTATGGGCAGGGGACACAAGCCACACCCTTGCAGAGCCCAGCCAGGTGCAGTGATGCTCCAGGTGAGCCTGGGATCTCCCACCACCTGCACGGTGGTTCTGAGACTGCACAAGGCCCAACTTACCTGAGGCTACCAGAGGCTGGGGGAGAGAAAGAGAGGTGCTGCTCCGAGGTACAAAGTCTTGGAGGAGTCAGTCTGGCGACGTCGTGCGCCACGTGGGCCACAGTTGGTGAAGATGCAGTGGAGACTTCAGAATTGCCAAAGGAACAGATGCCCGTGTTCCCTCCACAGGAAAGCTAAGCTGGCAAAGGGATGGACATATTGATCAGTTTAAGCCTTCCTGTAATCCAAACACAGATCAAACACCACAGGCACAATTCTCATTTGTAATTAAAGATTCATTGTTATTTGAATATTCCATTTATTATTGATTTGCAAGCAGAAAGAGAATGGGCACATGAGGGGCACACTGCAAACCAACTCCAGATGCATGCAGCACCCTGTGCATCTGGATTTATGTGGGTATTTGGGGATCGAACCCAGGCCTTCAGGTACAGTACGAGATTGTGCCTCAGGGAAATAAGTCAGAAGGTGCTAGAAGAGGACACCTGACCTCCTCTAGCCTTTACCCACATGTACACAGGGCACATGTGTGTGCACACACACACACATTTATAGTTATTTACTTCGTTTTCTTTCTGGTGTATATAATATGTGGTGTGTGTGTGTATGTGTGTTACTAGGAATTAAACCCAGGGCCTTATGCATGCTAGGCAGGTACTCTGCCCCTGAGACATCCCCAGCCCATAAGGATTTTTATTGGTAATCAAGGGTGAACAACTGTACAAGCTTCCAAAGCAAGGAGAGGGCAGGAGCATGAGCAAGATGTTTGGGACCAGAGATGTCAACGTGTGGTATTCTGGGGCTTACTGATCATGCACATGCTTCAGGAATTAGGAGAGACTTAACAAGCGAATGGCATCTGACACAGGAAAACACCATTCAGAAATACTAACTGCAGGTAGGGGAGGCGTGCGGCCAGTGGCCAGCTGCATCCACATGGTCCTGTAACCGCGTCGCAGCTCAAAGTGCAGACTGACCACCCCCAGCATCAGGGCAGGTGGGCTGACCTGCCGTGTTAACTCGCCCAGAGCACAAGCTTGTGGGCCACTGTCGGATTTATGATATCTATTACTGAGCTGTAGATCACCCGAGATACTGCATGTCAGTGTAAACACCTTTTCACACTCTTCACCATATAACTTGTCATTTTTAATCTCCCACATTGATGTTCAACATCTCCTTACCATCAAACTGTAAATACAGCATGGACCATATTTTCTACGTGACTAAAAAGAGTGATTGAAGAGCTGATGGGGAGGAAATTCTTTGATTTATTTCATCTGAGGTTCTGCGGGAATATGCTATAATTTATGACCCCATAGGACTGTCTGATTAGTTCAGTGTGGGCTAAAGAGGCAAACCATTAAAGGCATTACAATGTCACCAGGAATGTTACCCCAGCAAGCACAACAGTGACATCTCGTGCCTCGGAACGTGTGCGTTAGCAGAGACCTGTGTTTGTCAGTTAACGCTGGGCTGGTTGGATCAGACATGACCAACAGTGCAACCTGCCCACTGAAACTGTTATAAAATACTGGCCATGTCTCCACAGAGGGACCAATTCCAGACAAGGACATTGTTCTAACATAGCACGTAACATTCATGACACATAAATATGTTGCTACATCAAGGGGAAAAAGCAGTCTCTCCTTTTTTTCTTTTCTTTAATCCCAGGCATGCTTGATTATGAAGACTTAAGACTCACAGAGTCAGTAAACCAAAAAGGAAGCCCAGGCCACAGGAGGGACTTCCCAGAAAGCTGCTGAGAAGCCCAGGACTGGAGGTCAGCGGCTGCTTAGAGAGAGGCTATAGGGTGAAACCTTCAGGAGGAGGGGGATGTAGAGCCTTGTCCTAACCAAGTCCACTGGCCCAGCCATCAGAGGCTGCACAGACCCCTATGGGTGGCTGTACAGTCATTCACACCCATGTCCAGCACTTGGGGGAAATACCATGCATGTGAGGAGACAGGACCATTTGAACAAAAAACCAGATAAGCCGACAGAAATAAACCGCTCTTTAATGTGCCCACTAAAATGATCAGATAAGGAATTTGGACAGTTATAAGCAAGGAAGTGATGAGGAAAGGGAGAATGGGGCAATCTCACCCCAAAAAATCAAGTGTACTTGGAAGAACCAAATAAGCACTCTGGAACAGAAAGATACAACTGGAGCTGAAGAACCCGACACATGAGTTTCGCAGCAGAAGGAAGGTCGTGAACTGGAACTGAGGTCAGCAGAAGGTTCAGACAAGTGAAGAGGCAGGGACTGTGCAACATGAAAGAGCCACCGGGTATCCTACACCCCATGCGCCAGATGGTAGGACGGCAGCACAGGAGGCCCCTGCGCAGAGGTAAAGAGAATCTTCACACCTCAGCCAGGTGCAGTGGAGTGCGCCCGGGGCTACAGGGCAGTCTGGACCAGGTGGATCATCAGTCCAGGAGTCTGAGACCAGCCTGGGCAACATAACGAGATCCTACTCAGAATATAAACAAACCCTACAAAATTAATAATGGCCAGCCATGAATTTATGAACTTGTACAAATCCCAAGCAAGATAGGAGAAATAACACCCTTTGTAATCACCTCACTCATAGTGAAAATGCTTAAAACACACCAAAAGACTGCATAAGCCAGTAAATCATAGACAGAAGGGCTGAAGAGATGGTTTAGAGGTTAAGGCACTTGCCTACAAAGCCAAAAGACTCAGGTTCGAGTCCCCAGTACCCACGTAAGCCAGATGTATAAGGTGGCACATATGTCTGGAGTTTGGAGCATCTGAAGGTCCTGGTGTGCCCATTCCCCCCCCCTCTCTCTCTCTCTAATAAAGTAAATAAACTTAAAAAACAACAAAAGAATAAAACTCACATGATAGTTTTAATATCAAAAGCCCATTTTTAGCTGGGCATGGTGGCACACACCTTTAATCCCAGCACTCGGGAGGCAGAGGTAGGAGCATCACTGTGAGTTCGAGGCCACCCTGAGACTATATAGAGAATTCCAGATCAGCCTGAGCTAAAGTGAAACCCTACCTCAAAAAACTAAAAAAAAAAAAAAAAAAAAAGCCCATGTTTAGAAGGTAAGCAAGCTATGTACTTTTCCAAGTCCAGGAGGGAAGACGCAGAGTGCCCCTCAGCCCATCTACAGAACCACGCTCACCAGCCAGGCCTCTCCTGAGCTTTGCCATTCTGATGTCTAGCCAGAAGGAGAAAGAAAGCACTGGGGATTGTGGAAACTGCTCCTCGCTTTGAAACCGCACTCCCAGAGCTCTGGGCTGCAGAGCCCCCAGTTGGCTTCCAGGTCCCCATGATGGTGGAAATAACTATGCCAGCTGCCCTCTGATAGCCTACAAGGCTGCTGTCTTCATAGTCCACATTCCGTCTCTTTGACTTCCCTTGGGAGCTCACGGTTGATGCATATAGCTCAGAATTTGGTTTCAGCAGTTTCAACATGTAGGTGCAAACTTTTGGTTACGGACTGAACCCAACTATAGTGGTGATAAATAAGATAGAAATGTATTCTACCTCCAGGTCACAGCCCATAGATATCCAACAGATAGGGAACATTGGCATGGGGCCGCTCAAGGGACCCAGTGGTCCAGGTCAGAGGCTGCGGCTATCTGTACACTCTGGCCAGCTGAAGGCATGAGATGTGCCAAGGAGAGGACTTCCACACTCACTCAGATGAAAACTGGGCTACAGTCAGCTACGTGGGATCCTCAGACATGCAAAAAAGACAAGTGGAAGAAAAGAGAGGTTGGGGGGCTGGAGAGATGGCTTAGCAGTTAAGGCACTTACCTGCAAAGCCTAATGACCCATGTTCGTCTCTTCAGATCCTATGGCTGGAGGCCCTGATGTGCCCTCTCTCTCTCTCTCTCTCTCTCATCTCACTCTTTCACATGAAAAGGCCAGTCTGTTGGGCTTGCCTCAGAGAAAGAGAGAGAGACTTCCTCCTTTCCATCCACCCTACCAGCCTGGGCAATTCCTTCATCCTACAGTTACTAACCCTTCCCAAGGAGGCAGGTTTGCCCTCTAGAGGCTGGGCCGGGCAGAGTCAATTTTTACTGCTTCACAGACTCATCACCAGGCCTCCTTTCCCGTCGCCCCAGCCCACCTACAATTCTTGTCACTGCCACCAGGGGCCTAGTCTGCCTGGCCGTGCTTCAGCCGCAGCCTACACAGCCCATAGGTCACGCTCTAGGTACAGGGTAGAGCTTGAGGTATTAGTCCCCCCACCAGAAGACCCTAGATACCTTCGATACTATAGTCTACCCATTCCAAAATCCACAATCCAAGAAGTAAACTTGACCCATCCTACTAAAGCCATGAAAACCAAATTAGCCATCACAGAAGTATAACTATGAGACATCAGTTTACAAAGGAAAAAGGATTCTCCCATGGAGATCATCCACACCTATCCATAAAGAAGAGCAACTAACGATTTCTTTGCAAGAAGTGCGTGTGTGTGCGCATATATATAAACGCTGACATTTGCCACACACACACATACACAATGGGGCATTCCATTATATAGGATGAGACATCCAGAGACATAAAAGAACTTAAGAAAAGAGACATTTTGGGAAAAAAAGTCAAAACTGTAAAATGTTTCTCCTAACCAAGTAAAATATAATTTCCATCAAAATCTTAATGAGTGCAGGCATGGTGGCTCACGCCTTTAATTCCAGCACTCAGGAGGCAGAGGTAGGAGGATGGCTGTGAGTTCAAGGCCACCCTGAGACTACATAGTGAATTCCAGGTCAGCCTATGCTAGAGCAAGACCCTACCTTGAAAAACCAAAAAATAAAAATGAGGTTATTTTAGGAACTTGAAAACAAGGGATTTTACCATTAACCAGGAGCCTTTTATGTGCACAAAAGGAAATGAGACAGATTGGGGCCACCAGAAAACAAAGCAAACAGAAGAGGGGAGAAAGTGCTACGCACCAGTGGAACGGGATGTAATACCGAAATAGAGGCTGGCACATATGGGGATTTCATCTACAATAAAGAGGGACTTGAGACTGCCATAGTGGACTCTTCTTCCAGAAACAGTACTTAAGGGCCGGAGAATGCAGCTCGATGGTGAAATGCTTGCTCAGCATGCATGAGGCCCTGGGTTCCATCCTGAGAACAAAATCAAAAGAAGAAAAAAGAAAGCAACTAGTTACGCAGGACAACCACATTCTCATCTGGAAAAACATGCCTGATCTGTATCTCACATATTACCTTAAGATAAATTATAGGTAGAATAAAGTTGAAGGAGAGGTGATAAGACCATAAAGATAATAGAAATAATTATATGACCATTGCTATAATCTGTGCGTGGAAAGGGCTCTGTAAAGATTGACATTAGAGCAGAAACCAGAAACAGCGCCTGACCATGCCAAAAAGAAAATTCTATTTATTGATTAAAATGAAAATTGTAATATTACCATATTAAAAGGAAGTCACCGGTGACATAAAAGAGGTGAAATTTTCATCAGTCACACCAGGGAATTGGCAAACACTGGATTACCAACATCCAGGTACTGCAGGTACCACCACAGCAAGAATTGAAGAGAAAGTGCATTCAGCTGCTGGTAGAAACTGCTTGTTGTGATGTGTCTCAATAAATCTAGTGATGCACAGAAAATTATGTTTCTATCTACTCCTATCACAGTGAACCAGCAAAACTCCAGCATGCGCAGGCAGGCAAAGCATGGCACAGACCACTAAAGCCATTAAGAGGAAGGAGACATGGGCTGGAGAGATGGCTTAGCGGTTAAGCGCTTGCCTGTGAAGCCTAAGGACCCCAGTTCAAGGCTTGATTCCCCAGGACCCACATGAGCCAGATGCACAAGGGGGCGCACGCGTCTGGAGTTCGTTTTCAGTGGCTGGAGGCCCTGGCGCGCCCATTCTCCCTCTCTCTGCCTCTTTCTCTCTCTGTCTGTCACTCTCAAATAAATAAAAATAAATATTTTTACAAAAAGAAGAATGAGACAGGAGCACACCAATGACCTTGGAGGGATTCGGTGGCTGCTTATTGGTTGTTTACCATGAGAAACAAGCACATGAGTGTAGTAAAGAGGTGGGGACATTCGTGCGACATGAAGAGCACGATTGCATGTACACAGAACGATCAGCTCCGAAATGCATGTTAGCGTACAGGCAAGCTCTCGTGCTTGCAGGGTGAGCAGTGTGAAAGCTCACACACACAGTTCTGGTGTGAAGTGGGAAAGAATTGAGAGATACTGAGATGCAAAAGGAACAGGGAGAAGAGACAGAAATTAATACTGCCCGTGACACGCGAGTCAGTCTGCACTGAACCGCGTGTGCCTGGCCACCTCCAAGTGCAGGTGCGTGTTCATGCTTAGGTAAACTTCCCCTCCGGTACGTGGTACTGAGGAGTGGGATTTCTACTAGACTGTGTGGCTTTGGCCTTTTAGAGCTGATTTTCAAGAGGAATGTGGAAGCGTTTGAAACCTTGGCCTAAGAGACGCCTTGCAGTGCTGTAAGTACAGCTTGATGGACTATTCTGGTCAGAGTTGAAAGGCCTGAATGCAGTAAGAACTATGGACTGTGAGGTTTGGCTTATGAGGGTGGAAAAGAGCTTTGCTTGGACTGGGCTAGCAGCATGTGTGAAGCTTGCTGTTATGCCCGTGTCCTGAGAAGCTGTACAGGGTTGCACTGTGTAGAAATGGACTGGTGTGAGCAGAGGGATGTGATAGAGGAAAAATGAAATCCTTGAGCCTAAACTGCTGCCCATTCACCTGCAAATTGTTTGAGAGATGACAACCTTTCAGATTGGGCCAGCTGACCTGCACTGGGGCAATCGGAAAAATGCAGACTCTTTGGAAAGGGCCAAGTGTTCAAGGAGTGTCCTGTTCTTCAAAGTTTGCTTTATTCCCCCCTGGATTAACAAATTGGCACCCTACCTGGTATTATGGAGTATAAATGTGTAGGAAAGAGAGGGTCATTGAGTTTGCTGGATGCCTGCATGGAGCCCCGTGGGGCAATGAGGATGAACCATGGATTGCAGTGGAGATGCAGTGGAGATGCCGGGACCACGAGATGGCTGCTAAGGAAAGCTGCCAGCCCCAGTGAAGTTTTCCAGGACTGTGAGTAGCCTAGCTGGAGGGGCGGAATTGGAATACCAGAGACTTGTTGCTGGTTAGAATTATCGGACTTGGAGATTTGTCATTGACTAGAGTTGTTGGACTTGAAGCTACAGAGTTTGATGTTTGCCCTGGTTGTTTTAAATCTTGTATTGGTTAACTATTTCTTTGCTATGCCCAATGCCATCTTTTGCAGTATGAGTGTTTATTCTGTGCCATTATGGGTTTGGGGGTAATTTCTTGGTATTATGGCTCAGTTAAAACATCTTGGACTACAGGGATGTCTGAACATCGTTGGGATTGATAAAAACCATGGGGACTTTTTTTTTTTTTTTCTCTTTTCAAGGTAAGGTCTCACTCTAGCCCAGGCTGACCTGGAATTCACTATGTAGTCCCAGAGTGGCCTTGAACTCATAGCGATCCTCCTACCTCTGCCTCCCGAGTGCTGGGATTAAAGGCATGCGCCACCACACCTAGTTAGCTATGGGGACTTTTAAGTTGGACTGAATGCATTGTATTTTACATCATGTATGATTATCAGTTTATGGGGGCCAGGGACGGAATGTGATGGTTTGATGCAGGTGTCCCCCATAAACTTAGGTGTTCTGAAAGCTAGGTTCCCAGCTGATAGGGATTGGGAATCAGTGCCTCCTGGAGGGAGTGTATTGTTGGGGGCGGGCTTATGGGTGTTATAGCCAGTTTCCCCTTGCCAGTGTTTGGCACCATCTCCCATTGCTATTGTCCTCCTTATGTTGGCCAGGGAGTGATATCCACCCTCTGCTCATGCTATCATTTTTCCTGCTATGTGGAGCTTCCCCTCAAGCCTGTAAGCCAAAATAAACCTCTTTTTTCCCACAAACTGCTCTTGGTTGGGTGATTTCTACCAGCAATGCAAACCTGACTGCAATAACATGTTATGGTGAAGTACAATGATTGGGTAGCATTGCCTGCAAATTTGTACCCAGTTGAACACACACTAAATGAAAAGAAGGAAATAATAAATAAAGAGCTGAAGTTAAATCAAAAATAGAAAAAAAAATTTTGTAAGATGGAGTAATTTTAGATAGGAAGACAAAAAATTTAATTGACAATAAAAGATGATATTCTGGGGTAGAGAGATGGCATAGCAGTTAAGGCACTTGCCTGTGGAGCCTGGAACCCATGTTCTACTCTCTAGGTCCCACATAATCCAGACACACACCTGACATAAGCACACAAGGCGGCGCACGCGTCTGCATTTCAGCTGCAGCAGCTGGAGGCCCTGGCAGGCCAATGCTTTCTCTCTCTCTCTCTCTCGCTCTCTCACAAAATAAAAAAAGATGAGATTTCACAATAAATATTTCAGACATAAAAAATTATTATAATATTATTATTATATATAATATATAATAAAATACATAATAATATTATTATAATATTATTCCCTCCCTTGCTACAATGGATCAACAATGTAAGCAAGAATGATGGATTCTATTATTCACTTAGTTTGGAAAGAAATATCCTATGGGGGGGTATAATGCTATGTCCAAAAGCCATAGATTGTTATAAGAAAATTTCAGTGCCATGAGTGGGATACTTGCAGTAAGTTGTTGCTCATGGAGGCCCATGATGCCCCCAAAACACTAGTGGTACTGCCAAGGCTCTTGGTTTTTCACCAGATTTAGATAATAAGACCTTATTGCTGAAGACACCACATGCTTGGGCTGCATGACACTGGGAAATCAAGCTGGAGCTAAGATGGAAGCCTCCTCCCTGTTGACTAGCTGTCAGGATGCTGGAAAGAGCTGTGCAGCCTTTGGAGAAGAAGCATCATCAATAGCGTTAACCAGAAGTAGACCCTGCAAGCTTTACAGCTGACCATGCAGGCCAAACGTGCCAAGTGGTACAATAGGCATGTCTGATGTGGGGGAAACCAGCAGCTCTCTGATTGTATTTGAGGCTCAATCCCAGGAGGTAATTCATGCCTTGGTACTAAAAACCTAGTCAAAAGCCTATGGCTGGGGAGGTCATAACCCCTGGGCAGGAGGTGGGGTGGGGGGAACTACTACTGCTGTTTGGCAAAATGGATATAGTATGCCCACCAAACTGACCTCTAAATACTTGTGTTTATACCCACATACTAATGTACATTCACATTTAGTGACCACTGGGGTGACTCAAAACTCATCAAAGCGCTGAGAAGAAGAGATAATGGAATGATCCACAGAGTGATACATCCCTACCACACCCTCAAGGGCCATTGCAGAAGGTGTGGTGGGAAGAGTGTAGGAGCCAGAGGAAGAGCGGGAGTGCTTGGCAATGCTGTCTTCCAGACACAAAGTGGCCGTGGCATTGATGATCTCATAGTGTCTCGCACTACCCTACACAAGACCTGAATAATAGGACGGGGGGGAAATGATGACATCAAACAGAAGAGAGATGAGGTGGGAAGAACAAGGGATTCAGTTGAGGGGCTATAAAAGGGAGAGGAGAGAAAAGAGGGTGCTGAGAGGGGTTATAATAATGGCATATTATGCATGTGTATGGAGGTTGTCAATGAAAAGTTTAAACAAACAAAATAAACTGAGCCAGTGATTTTAAACCTTCTTACAACAGCTGTCTACAAAAGCCTAATGGCCCTGGTTCAATTCTCCAGTACCCATGTAAAGCCAGGCACAAAGAAATTGGAGAGGATTTTCAAAATTCACAATGTATATGTGTGAAAGTTGTCAACAAAAAGTTAAAAAATAACAATAGTGTCACTTAAATGTTCTAAAACATGACTGAGAAAAATTAAGGAAGAGTCAGGCATGGTAGTGCACACCTTTAATCCCAGTATTCAGAGGGCTGAGGCAGGAGGATTGCTGTGAGTTCAAGGCCAGACTGGCATTACAGAGTGAGTTTCAGGTCAGCCTGGGCTAGATTGAGATCCTACCTCAAAACAAAACAAAAAAAAAGGACTTTCAAGAAAAAATTAAGAAACAGCATGATTCTTGAAGCACTTTACCATGTTCATGAATGGGAAAGCTGATACTGAGATAGCAATTGAACCCAATTTAATAACAACATAATCCCAAATAAAACGCCAACATTTTAATTACAAAGTTGATTCTAAAACTTATAAGGAAATTCAAAGGACCTATTTTATAATAAAATAACATACTGTGCTATTTAAAGATTTAGGCTAAAGGTTTAATGATCAGGACACAAGGGGAATAATGTAAGAGAAGACAAGTCAAGAAAACATAAGGAAGACTGTAAAAGACTACATTTACCTGGTCATGTGATTTTCAACCAAGGTGGAAAAGTAATTTAGAAATGTGAGAGGCCTCCATGGGTGTAGTGCTTACTGCATGCGCATGAGGCTCTTGTTTGAAGGCCTCAGAACCCACATAAAATACTGGGTGTTGTAACACACACCTGCGATCCGAGCACTGGGAAGGCAGAGACAGAGAATCCCTTGGACTTCATGGCTAGCTGATCTAACAAAATTAGTGAACCCTAAATTCCAATGAAAAACCCTGCCTCAAAGAACGAAAGTAGTGGGTGGTCAGAGAGACAGTTAACGTCACCTCTGGTCTCCAAAGGCACTTATATACATATGAACATGCATCCACATATTCACACACACATGTGCATACACACACATGAATGAACGTTTTAAGAAATGATTCTGCATATCTGTTCTTACCTCACCTCATAAAAATTCATTCAGAATGAATAATAGGCCTGCGCCAAAGTGTACCACCATAACTCCTGGCTCTGGGCTCCTGCTGGCTCCCCACAAGCTTCCCGGAAATTCTCCTGCCGTCACCTCCACTTCCCGTCAGCATGAGCACGCCGGGAGCGCAGCACCCACCGTGGCTTCCAGTTGTGCTGCACGTGGGTGCTGGGGATCAAACTTGGGTGTTCCAGCAAGAATGGCAAGTGCTTTATCCACTAAGCCATCTCCCTACCCCCAAGGCTTTTATTGGTTTTTATTGTCTGAATTGTCCCTCATGATCCTCTATGAATGTGTAATCTGCATTTTTGGTCACAAATTTAAGAATAACCAGAAGCATTCCTGAGCCCTTGCCTTTCTGACCCCCCCGACAAAAGTCAACACTGTGAAACAATTGTCACTGAGCAGAAGTCCCATCTCTGCCTTGAGACACTTCTGTGCCACACAAGGAAAGCACCTTGGCGATTTGGACTCCAGAGTGCTGGCAGCATGCACGCTCTGATCTCACCGTCTGGCTTGCTGCCTGATGGATGAGGCGTGACATCATAGTGTGTGAGAGTGCATGCTTAAGCAGGGAGAAGCCACTGGACAAGGCTGAAGAGAAGCAAGAAGAAACAAATATATGAAGCCAGAAGGGAAAATGTCAAGTTAGGTGTCATCATTGTTTTCCACAAAGCATTCGAGAAGCCACTGGACAAGGCTGAAGAGAAGCAAGAAGAAACAAATATATGAAGCCAGAAGGGAAAATGTCAAGTTAGGTGTCATCATTGTTTTCCACAAAGCATTCGAGAATTCCTCAGTACATAGGACAACAACCTCGTCTGTGGTCGGAAAGCTCCGCATGCCATCAGATAATCTCAGAAGGAAACTTGAGCGGAACTAGGCAGCATGCTAGAACACTTCCCACCAGATCTGACTTTTGCCCCTGGAGGAGCAGCAGCCAAAGTAAAGCACTCGTGTTTCAGAGTCACCTGAGCACGTGAAGACAAAGGGGTAGAGACTGTAAGCCCTGGTCAGAAGAGCTTCCGAATTTTACCTTTTCTTTTCTTTTTCTTTCTTTTTTTTTTTTTTTAGGCAAGCTCAACTGACTAGCCTTTTCATGACAGAGCAAAAGAGAGAGACAGAGGGAAAGAAAGAACACAAGAAAGAAAGAAAAGAAAGAAAGAAAGAAAGAAATAGCGAAAGAAAGAAAGAAAGAAAGAAAGAAAGAAAGAAAGAAAGAAAGAAAGAAAGAAAGAAAGAAAGGAAGAAGGAGGGAGGGAGGGAGGGAGGGAGGGAGGGAGGGAGGGAGGGAGGGAGGGAGGAGGGAGGGAAGGAGGGAAGGAAGGAAGGGCACTCTAGGGTCTCCAGCCACTGTAATCAAACTCCAGAGACATGTGCTACCTTGTACACATGTGTGACCTTGCCCATGCATCACCTTGTGCATTTGACTTACGTGGGATCTGAGGAATTGAACATGGGTCGTTAGGCTTTACAGGCAAACACCTTAACCACTAGGCCATCTCTCCAGCACAATTTTATCATTTTAAACTTGAGTCCTCAAGAGAGATAAAGTAGTTATAAAACAGACCCCCATTCTCTGGTGCTTCTAGTGAGGAGCTGAGGGCCAGTGAATGGTCATAGCTGGCAGCTTCTAATATCACAAAAGGGGCAGAATGTGGGGAGAATGTGTGTCCTGTAGAAAGGCAGAGACCCCACCAGGGCCTTGGTCCACTCCACAGGAAGCACCTACCTCTAGCCCAACCAGACTCTAGGACATTTCCCTTGTGGGAACTACACAGCTGCATTGAAGCCTAGCCCTAGGGGGCTGTTTGGGTGGGGGCGAGCTCATAGCTGTAGGTTTCATGAAGGCTGTCTGCCCTCTGGGATGACAAGTAATTGAGACAACTCCCACCCCTCCTATCCTGCCCACGTGGCGGCTTTCTCATGCGGATCACAGACAGAGTTGCCCAAGAGAGTGAAGGCACCCCAAGCTGCCCAGGCTATTACTTCACAGGATGGGACCGCATGAGGAGTCCTTTCAGCCTGACTTTTGGCTTTCAGGTGGAACGGCCTGAATGTCCTCTCCCGATGCCCATGCCATGCCTTCGTCGTCCCCCGCTCCAGAACCCAGAGCCCAGTAAACATCTCATTTGCATGTGGCCCACCTGTGATGTTCTGTGATCTCCACAGGAAACACACCAAGACAGAGGTGTGGATGCATCCACAGGAAGAATTTGGGAATCTGTAAGCCTGGTTAACCTTGATACCCACGGGGAAGAAAAAGCTGATATAAATTTTAACCCTAACAATCCTGCACTGTCCCATAGAAGAAAAACACCTCAACACGAGTCATAAACGCTGACTTCCAGTATTGTCCTTGCAGCAGGTTGACCAGTCCTCTTAAATGCACCTGGAGTCTTGCTCACTGCCCTGGCTCTGGCTCAGGAAGCATGCCTCCAGGAAGCACACACACTTCCCAGGCATGCCCTGCCAGTATCGGACCGTCCCCTGCGGTTTTGCACTATTAACTTAAACAGCTGCATTCCAGTTTAATACTTATGTCTTACAAGTTTACTTGGAATAAATGTAACCCTGAAATGCATAAAGCTTAAAGCTGGAGCATGCATTCTAGGGTGTCAGCATATCACCCCACAAGGCCTCTTGAGCAACAACTAACTCAGCTTTCTTTGGCAATACCATATCCTACCACCTGCCCATGAACATTTATTTACTTACTTTACTTACTTACTTACTAAGAGAGCGAGACATGCAGATGAGGAGAGAATGGGCATGCCAGGGCCTCCAGCCACTGCACATGAACTCCAGACACATGCACCACCAGGAGCATCTATCTGGCTTGCTGGGTACTGGGGAATCAAACCTGTGTCCTTAGGCTTCACAAGCAAGTGCCTTAACTGTTAAGCCATCTCTTCAGACCCCAAACCATGTACATTTTTAATTCTGTCCTCAGGATAAAAGTCTATGCTCCTTAGTGTGGCATGAAGTGTCTTTGTATCTGGCTCAGCCTCAGGCACCATTTTCACTGCTCTGTACTTCCAGAAATTCTCAGCTGGGAACCTGCCTGCCCACCACCCCATGCACACACACACACACACACACACACACACACACACACACACAGGCACACAGAGTCGCGTTGGCAGGCGTGTCCCTGTGCCTTTGGCTTCCTGAAACACCTATGCCCATCCGCCCCCCTCAAGGCCCCTCAGCTTGCAGTTCAGGTTACGCTCCTCATTGCGACACCTGAGCCTGCTCTCCTGGCCACAGTATCCATTGCTTGGCTCTGTGCACTCTCCAGTGATTATTAAATTTGACCCTTCATTCACCTGCCTTCCCTAGATTGTAAACCCTTCAGGATGAGCCATGCTGTTACTCGACATTTAGCCCTAGGACTACAGCCTGCTGGGTGTTCACCTTGTAGGTTTCATCAAATATTAAAGAATGAGCTAGAATAAGAGTCAGAGGAGAAGCAAAGGCAGGGCGCTCTCCACACTGCTTCACTGAACAAGGGATGAACTTGGAAAGGAGGTGAAATGTGACCCAGAAGGTGGCACCCTGGGGTCCTGCTTGCCCTCTTGTGTCCCACCAGTCCTGGCCTCCCACTTCAGAGCCTCTCATAGAGCCAATGTATGAGGACATGTGTGAAAGTGGAGTGGGAACCAGCCACTGGTGTCTCACTGGTAGAGTGAGGAAGGACACCATGAGGGTGAAACTGGTCATTTATGACACCAGTCCCAGCACTACGCAATTGTGAGAAGACCCAAGTCTGAAAACATTTGTGAAGTCAGACATATTTTCTCCTGATAGTTTTTCTAATTTGGGTAAAGAGAGATATTAAATCCAATTTCTAATTAAATTTCCAAACTTGAAAGACTACTTTCCACCGCACAGGGAGGACCCAAGCTGAAGGAAGCTTACAGTAACACTTGTGGACTCCTAAAGGTTGCTTTCTGACTGTGAAGATCTTGTTTTATAGTCTCATCTTTCTAAGTGATATCCTGAACTAGGGAATAACTTGGATAATAAATCCATTTCAATTACTGTCCATTAGAAGGAAGAAAACATTAAACCTAACCAGAGCTTGTGGGAATTACGAGTTGGCATTTCAGGAGAGGATTAACTTAAGGCTTCCAAGGCAATTCGGCCTTGTTGCTTATGAAAGGAGCACTCTGCACTCAAACAACAGTTCCCCACGATGCGTGTGAAGGAGAAGCCACCCTTCCTTCCAGGATGTTCTTAGCACAGGGAGACAACAAGCGCCACAGGTTTTCTGGCCCGGAAGCCTCCCCGCGTCCTGCTTGTTTGCCTGCCTCGCAGCAGCTTGGAGGTTCCTGAGATCTTCCTACCAACCAGACAAAAGCAGACAGCAGTCAACATTGGAAGGCCTGAGGTCCATTGCTTCAAGAGTCTAACCGGCTCAGCCCTGCTCAGTACCAGTATCCAGCTGTGGCCACGGGGTAATCAGGCCACATAGTCAAGTCTATTACCCAAGCCACTTGGACAGGTCAGATCTCAGAGAAAGCAGCTGGTTCAAGGGTTAAGTAAATGCTCCAATGTGTATCTATTTCAGTAATTTTCCCTAAAGCATTCCGGAAAAAGTACACTAATGGTTTATGCTAATGTCCATTGCGACATGGAGAAATGTACTTTTCTTGTTTCTTGTGCTTGTGAACAAAATCTAAACTGTCCTTTTTCAACACAGCAGACAGGAGCAAGAGCCCTTCCTCACCATCTTCCATGAAATCCCTGTGATTGCTCATATTCAATAGAACTCATTCATGCTCATCATAGCCATGAAAGAATCATTATGAAGTTAGTGATTCCAAAGAGCCCCAGATCACTGGAATTTGGAGGAAGGAATGGGTAAGGGTGACCAAAATATCCTTGTTTGCTTTTAAAACCTCATCACACACATCCTAGGTGTCTGAGAGGACAGGGAAAGTCACCATAGTCTTCACATCAGTGCTGTCCTTTCTTCCTCTTCCACAGTTTCTAATCCTCCCTGGCCCATATCAGCTGCTGTCAATGAGTGTCAACACCTCAGAGGCAATCCATTGATTAAACTTGGTCCCTCAGGGGTCATAGAAACAAGAAGAGGTATAGATTTGAGACTGGATAAAATGACAAGATCCCAACATAAGTGGCTGTCAAAAGAAACTAGGATGCACTAACTTTTAAAGATGCTGATTTGGGAAACACTTCTGCAGCCCATGTGCCCAGACAAGGCTTAAGTAGGAAATGTGAAGAAAAAGAAAAAGAAAAAAATATGTATGTATATATAGTTCCTAAGACAGAAAACAGAGGACCAGCTTCTAGTGGATGGAGATGAGATGTTATGCTTAGGGAGAACAAAACTTGCTATGTGAAAAAATAATGACTTTCCTCCTGGTGCAGGAGAATCCCACAGTGGTACACCCTATATAACCACGAACCTACTGGGGCCACCCTGCATCTCAGCACCGTCCCAGCACTTAATGCATGGCCTGGATTGTTTTCTTTTGTTTGGGGCAAAGAGCCTGTTTTCCACTAGAGTATAAGCTACAGAAAAATTTGATTTGGGGATGGAGAGATGGCTTAGCAGTTAAAGCACTTGTCTTCTCCAGGTCCCACATAAGCCAGATGCACATGGTGGCACTTGTGTCTGGAGTTCATTTGCAGTGGCTAGAGGCCCTGGTGTGTCATTACACTCTCTCTCTCTCTCTCTCTCTCTCTCGCACACACACACACACACACACACACACACACACACACACACAAATAAATAAATAAAAGTAAGAAAAATTTGATTTGTTTTGTTGGGTTTTATTGCTGTTGTTTCAGACAGGGTCTTATGTAATCCAGGCTGGCCTTGAATTCACTGTGTAGCTGGCTGTAAGCTCCTGATCTTCCTGCTTCCAAATGCTGGGGTGACGAGTGTGCAACACCACACCCAGTTTATGTGGTGCTGCGGATCAAACTCAGGGCTTCATACATGCTGGAAAGGTGGGCACTCTGCTCACTGAGCCATTTCTCCAGCCCTACAGAAGAGTTTAGGTAGTGTCATCTGTCATGGAATAGGCAGTGTGTGTTCATGGAGGGGAGAGGGATGTGGAAGGAGGAAGGAAGGGGAAGAGGGAGGGAGTAAGGGACAGAGGGAATTTAGGGGCTGAGGAAGGAGAGGAGAGAGGATGCAGGACTTGCTATATTGTGTGTGGTTTTCTGGGCATCTAGCTTGATTGCTTTTGAGTGGCATTTTAATGCATTGTTAATAAAACTCAAAATCCTGACACCTTCTCCTTTCGCTTATTCTTCCAATCAATCATCTAAGCCAGTACCTCACTGAATCCAATTTATTTCTTAATTTTCAACCCTATATTAATATCCTGGATTCCATGCCATGGAACCATTTTTAAGCAGCCTTCCACCCTTTATACACAGAGAGAGCCAGGTAACCCTCTGGCCCTCCAGGTTTCTCCATGTCCCTGGCTGACAGTAACCATTCCTCTCTATGCCAACTACCTGGGCACCCTTCCACCTGTGCCTGAGGCCTAACACCTGTTTTTAACATCTTCCCCAAGCATTCTGTAAGCTCCAGGGGCACAAAGTGATATCCTGGATTTGACTTCCTGAGGCTCCCAAGTACCTAGAATCAAATTTTGCATAAAGCCGGTGTTCAGTGACTAGAATATTGGCTTCTTTGAGGAGCTACTCAGGAAATAGTCTGCCATGTTTCATCACATCTCAGTGAACAAAGCTCAAACAAGTAACATCCTAATTTCACATTAGGGCTGGAGAGATGGCTTAGCGGTTAAGCGCTTGCCTATGAAGCCTAAGGACCCCGGTTTGAGGCTTGGTTCCCCAGGTCCCACGTTAGCCAGATGCACAAGGGGCGCACGAGTCTGGAGTTCGTTTGCAGAGGCTGGAAGCCCTGGCGTGCCCATTCTCTCTCTCTCCCTCTATCTGTCTTTCTCTCTGTGTCTGTCGCTCTCAAATAAATAAATAAAAAATGGACAAAAAAAAATTCTAATTTCACATAAGTCTTTTAGTGTGCATTGCTTTTTATCAGAAATAAATACTCTCACTGAGGGCAGAAACCTAAAGATGCTGATCTGCTACCTTGCTGGCAGAGGGCTCTGCCCCACACCCCACACCTTTAATCTGGAGCAAACTGTCTGGAAATCACCACTCATGAAAAGATCCACCTCCACCTACAGATTTGGACTCTTGGAGTGTGGGAACTTTTTATCTTTATTGTCCCAATTCCAGCACAGAGATATTCACTAATTAATTCAACATCAGTCCTCATTGAAGGATTCAATTATTTTTATTACCTCATACCAAAGCTTTCTCTAACTTCAGGTCATTAAATAATAATGGCTACCATTTTTTTGCACATCTCCTCTGTTAAGACACCTTTTACTTAATTTAATCCTTACAAGACCCTTTGAGGCAGAGATTAGAGTGATGAATGAAAGCGATTTAGTAATTTGCCTGAGTTCAAAAAGCTGGTAAGTGATGGAACTGGTTTCCAAATCCAGATCTTTCTGATTTCAGATAAAAATTAAAGTGATATAAATTTTAAAAGGATGATCTTTACTGGTTAATTCTCCATTAATCAGAGCACCTATTTAATACAACTCCCCAGGCTCAAAACCGTGACCTCAAGTAAACCAACATGTTTTGCAGAGCTGAAAACATGGAACATACTGTAAACCTTGAGTGGGGATTATGTGCAGGGACTGATCTCTCCAGTCTGAGGTCAATACTTTGTCCTCAGAGCAAGGAAATCTGCATTCTTCATCTTGGCCAATGGATAAAATAATATCAGATTCATATTTACGTACACATTCCTCTGCAATGCCACCCTTCTCACCCACGTGGCTCTGTGGAAGGTATAGATGACAGTCAGAAAGAGTGCTTAGGCACACACGCTGAACATCTAGTATGGAGCTGTTGGTTGTTCAATCATATCACTCAAAACACCTGCACTCCAAGGCTGTAATTAGTACCTACGCAGAAGATCCTGCAGCAGCTTCAAGCCTGTCCATGGGTTCTGTCTCACCGGGTGACCCTTTAGTCCCATCCATTCACATCAGCCTCCTCCCTAACTTCCCTGCCAAAGGTGGTGACCAAGGCCACTGCTATTCGGACTGCATTAAGTCAGCACATATTGAATACTGCAGATGGGTAGGCTCAGTGCTAATCACTGACAGGAACTTAAGGTTTGGCCCCACTCCCAAAATATCCAGAAACTGATGCAAGAGCCCTTTGCTCTGAAAGTGCTGCACAGCTTCCAGTGCCTGCTGTGAGGCCAAGGACTCAGCACAGGGTGGCAGTGACAGAAACTTGGGAGCCCCGTTGCTCCCCACCTTCCACCAGAACTCTACTCATTAAAAGTATATCAATCTTAAATCAAAAGCTTTGAAGATATAATCACTTCAATACTATTTCCCCCAAGATCCTCCCTAAAACCAAAGGGCAACCTCCTCAGAGCCTCCTGTACCAGAAATTCTACCAAGCTCCATACTACCTGGGACATTTACAAAGATGTCAAGATTCCACACATGTTATAGTTTCATGCTAGAGCTTGGATTTTAAATGTCCCCAAAAAAGTCATATGCCAAACAAAGGCTCAGTTCCCAGCCAATGGCCCAATCAGGAGATGGTGGAGCCTCTAGAAGGTGGGGCTAGTGGACACAAATCAGGTTGTGACCTTGAAGACGACATTGGGCCCCTTCTTTCTCCTGGCTTCTCCTCCCCAGGAGGTGAGCACAGTAGCTCTCTCCTCCCCAGCAGGAATGCTGCCTCACCACACAGCAAGCAGCAACATGGCCCAGTGATCATGGGTTGAAACCACTACAACCATGAGCCAAAATAAGCTTTTCCTCCTGTCAGCTAATTGTCATGGTGACAGGAAGCTGACTACTGCACTATGAGCTTAGAAAGCAGTCACGTGGGCCCAACGGTGGGATTTAGCAATACAAGGTGCTCATAAGCCTGATAAAACCAGTTTCTTATAATACAAAAGCTCTTTCACCAAAATGATAGGTACATATTTTTCAATTTACATAAGCAAGGAAAATAAACTTTATCTTAAAATATAAATAAAAATTCCTTTTTACCCTTAAGAATAAAACACAATTTTGTAGATGAGGGGCTAGTTTTAAAGAAGAAGTTCAGTGGAGGGGAGGTAGGGAAGGGGTGCATAGAAGAATGACAGGAGAGGATTATGATCAGGCTGCACTGTGCATATAAATGAAGATTGTCAATTAAATCTTTTAATATTTTTATTTATTTGTAGGCAGAAATTGAGAAGGGGGAGAGAATGCACACACTAGGTCTTTAGTCACTGCAAACTAACTCCAAATACATGTACCACTTTGTACATCTGGATTTACAGGGGTACTGGGGAATCAAATTCAGACCATCAGGCTTTGCAAGCAAGTGCCTTTAACCATTGAGCCATCTCTCCAAAGGTAAAAAAAAAAAAAAACTTTTGGTCATATTTTACTGGCATATCTTAAAATAAATTCAACTTAGAACTGCACATTGTTGATAAACAGATGAAAATAGCGTCAGAAAAGTCATCACTACACTAACAGTGCTCACTTAAAAAATCTTGCCATTAGAGTGGAAGCTATGACCGAGCTGGCTGCAGCAGAGCTGAGACTTTCCTCTGGAATTAATACAACAGAGACCCATAAAAGATTAATCAGGACAAGGAATCAATAACTTCTCAAGTGCTAATAAGCGCTGCCGTGTTCTGTGATGTGTTGGGCAGTTTATCATGGTTAGCCACATGGAGATTTATGGGAAATCCATAGTTAATCTGGAGGATGAGGTAATGCACACTTAGTAAATGAAGCCCAGTTATGTCTGAGCTTGAGCCCTGTGCTCCAGGGCTGTGAGAATCATCCCTGGTTCTACCCGCTTCTTTAAGGGAAAAAAAAGGCATGTCACGTAAGCAATGCTGCTGGGGAAAACTGAGAAATATGCAATGCTATGCAGAGGAATGTCTAATTGGGGCTGGAAAGTAATGACATATACTAAAAATCAAATATTTTTCCTAGCTTCTTTTTCATCCAAACATCAACTTTTCCTGGAATATTTTTGAAAATTATATAAAACACCTTTAGGATCGTTTAGGTCTCTCCTCTCAATCAAGATGATGGGTTTCCAGGTCATGTGAGTGCGTGAGTTAATGGGTAATTAATAACTTGTAAATTGCACGTCTTGACCGTTAGGTTACGTCACTAAGCTTCGGTGTGCCATGTTAGTAATTAAAAGCATCAAATTATATGTTTGGTAAATTAATCTTTGAAGCAATATTATAATCACAAGAATATGCCTAATCAAATAGATGGGCTACAGTAAGTGTTTCCATAAATCTAGAAACATAGACTCGGTGAGTAATTACAAACAAGTAAATTCTGGTGGGCAGTCAAGTTTCCTTCCATGTCAAATGATTAGAAAAACTAGAGGATATACCTAAAGATAAATCACTAGTTGAATCAAGGTTTAAAATGGGGATGAATAAAACGTGAAAAAGTCCAAATTTTCTTGATAAACTTTTACTCCATAACAAATTTGGCAAGCATACTTCTTGTTAATAGAAATAGGATAGGTCCTTGATGATAAATGAGAGATTCCTGGGGAAATTCTTGATATTTTTTTCTTTCTGGTCCAGTTACCTGGAGTTTTTTTTATGAGTGAGAAAAGTGAATAATGAGATGAACTTTATTTAACAATGGCTACTAACACACCTAAGTCCACAAGCATATCTACACATGTCCCTGCACATGTAATCTACTTTGTGCCAAGTGTTAAAATTGTCTGACAATATCATTTTTGCTGACAGTTTTCATACATGTGCACAATGTGTCATGATTATAATCCCGTCACTCTTGTCCCTTCTGCTCCATGCCCTTGACACTAAACCCCTTCCTCCCTCTAATTCATTCCCCTTCCATTTTGATGTTTGTCTGTCTTTCTTTCTTCTTGCTTTTCACCTTCCTTCATTATCTGTGATGACATGTTGGCAATATTGTGCAGGTAACAAGAGCTGCTGTGACCTTGTATCTGGAAGGTAACGTTCCAAAGCACTCCTCCCCATCCTCTGCCTCTAACATTCTCGCTGTTCCTCTTCCCCAGTGTTTCCAGAGTCTCGGGGGGAGGGGGGGGCGTGATAAAGACGTTTCATTTAATACTGAGTGTTTAACTGTCACCTCCTCATACCACTTTGATGAGGTCTGAGTCTCCCCAGGAGTTGCTGTCATCTGCAAAACGAGCTTCTCTGGACACAAGTGGGAGCAGCGCTACCCCATGAGCACAAGCCTCAGTATCTAGAGGGCAATTTGACAGGCACTGCGGTGGTTTGCTTTAGGTGTCCACCACAAACTCATGTTCGTAATGCTTGGTCCTCAGCTGGGGGAATTTGGGAGGTAGAATCTTTTGGGAGGAGGTGTATTCCTGGAGATGAACTTTCGGGTGTTATAGCCTAGCTTCCCCCTTGCCAAAGCTCAGCTCACTTTCTCTTGCTGTTAGTTTTCTACCTGTGATGGCAAGGAGTCTTGTCCAGCCTCTGTTCATGCCATGCTTTCCCCTGCCATCACGAAGCTTTCCCTAGAGATGATAAGCCTTTCTTCCAATCACCTGCTTTCGGTTGGGTTCTTTGTCCCAGCAACATGAAAGTAACTACAATAGGCATAAAGCAATGTCTGCTTTGAAGCGTCTTTGTAGTTTGAAAGTTTGACTGGTAGCATCAACCATCAATGCTGCTTCCCATGCTGTCACATTCTGACCAAAGTCTGGGCAGGAACACTACAGAGGCCAGTGGAGCAAACATGAAGGCTTCAGCCAAGGGTATGTTCCACCCACCGAGAGCTGACAAGACAAAGCTGAATTCTCACTCTCCTCATCAGCCAGGCCACCTTGGCCTTGAGGAGCAGGACTCAGATGGCAGTGACTCGGGGACAAGGTGGTGTCACAAGTCAGGGTGTCTGTGCCTCTACTGTCAATCCAACAGACCCATATCACAGGAGTTCTCTCCTCTCCAGCTGTGACCTCAGCACTGACATCACCCTGAGACTATTCTTGGGGCTCAGATTGTGGTCACGTGCTTTCATGATGAGAAAGAGTTTGACCTGGCTTCTTTCAACCTGGGGAAGAGCTTCCTCCTACATCTCCTTGGGCAGGGCTTGATCCTAACCCATTCTTAAGTCTCTCATCAGTAAGGCCTATGGAATTGTCTTGAAGGAGTAAAACCTACCTCAAGGGCTGGTCCTCAGTAGACTAGGACTCCACAGGCTCACACAGTTGAGGGACAGAGCACATATGGAGGCCACACAAACAAAAGGCAGGGCTGTGCCATCACCGTGTTCTCGGGATGGTGATAGAAACAGTATCTTACCAGTGAGATCATCCATGACTCTTTATTGAAACTCCTGTGGACTGATGTTCTCATTTGCATGTAGTTAGTTCTGTACTCACCCAGCAAGATCTGCCTCAACAATTTAATTACCTCAGAAACTGTAACTAATTATTAAGGTATAGTTCAAGGTCACAGCCCCGTAATCATAGGATAATTATCTTTGCTATATAAATCGCATCATTTTGATGAAATATAAGTTACATTGCAAATAAACATCTAATTACATGGCAGGTTTGATGTAATTATTATTAAGTAATCTATCAGAATACAAAATCACTGCTCAATGTGGTTATAATGATCAGCCTTGTTCTTGCCAGAGGTTTTGCATGAAGACATGTGTCTTGTAAAATAACACAGTGCTAAGAAAATGGAGAATTTTTAATATTTTATTTGGTTATTTAAGAGAGAGAGAAAGACAGAGAGAGAGGAAGAGGTAGATAGAAAGGGGAAATGGGCACACTAGAGCCTCTAGCCACTGCAAACAAACTCCAGATGCATGCCAGTTTGTTCAGAATTTCAGGCTAGCAGTAAGAGCAATATTCATCTTGCTATTTCATCTGCAATTTCTCCTGGGCCCTGGCACAGTGATAGAGTTGGCACATCTTGTGGTGGGAAGTTGGCTATCTTCTTGTCTTATTGATGGATCTTGGTTCTCCTCCATTTTCTCTGTCATCTATTAAATAAAGCAAGTTCTCCAACCAATAATGAGAGCATCTTGGATTAAAGGAAGTAAGCAAAAGTTATTTTAGAGATTTTTTTTTATATGCAAGCCCACTCTTCTCCAGAGAGTAGAGAGGGCTTCTCCCTGAAGTCTGAGTTTTCTGACCATGGGAATCTGACTTGGCTTTCAGTCCAAGATATGAGTCCTCTCCCATTGAGTGGGCTTCATGTCCAGTCAGAGAACAGCTGGTCATCCACAGAGGACACATGCCACTATTGCACAAGTGTGTCCAGCTTCTCTGGCTGGTTGATTTCATGGTACGCAGGGTCCCCTGCTTATTCATGCCATTGGTGACCATTGTCCTACAGCGGCTTCCACAGGGCCTTCCAGCACTGAGGGGTAGTCAGGGGAGAGCTAGTTTTGTTTCAGCTCCAGCATGATATTTTGAAGTTCCGTGACTACAGCCTGTGTTGTCTTCAACAATAGGCTCCTGCCTTTATTTCTGACATGAAATCAAATGCTTTGGCTATAATTTACATTGCTTGGGGAACCTGATGGGTCTCCATGACCAACTCACTGTGGTGGGGAGGCAACCCAATTCTGGGCCTGGGATTTCATTGCCAAAGTCCGTGGTTTTAAGATTAAGCACTTTTCCCCTGTACTGTCTTCCTTCCCTCTTTATTGGTGCTTAAATTATGTAGAATGCTAACCAGGATGAGGGATGTTATGGAATGTTAACATTTTTAAAAGTATTTATTTAGTTATTTGTTTGTTTGTTTGTTTGTTTGTTTATGAGATAGAGAGAGGAGAGATAAAGAGGAAGAGGCAGATAGAGAGAGAATGCCATGTTAGGGCCTCCAGCCACTGCAAACTCCAGACACATGCATCACCTTGTGCATCTGGCTTACATGGGTACTGAGGAATCAAACTTGGGTTTTTAGGCTTTGCAGGCAAGTGACTTAACCACTAAGCATCTCTCCAGCCCCTATCTTAACTTTCATGTAATTTCTTCCCCACCATCCCTGTCTCCTACCCTCCAAGTCCCATCCACACCTGATAATCTGGCCTCCTGACTTGTCAGATAACACCTCCTCTCCTCTCTCCCCATTTCTTCTCTCTCATGGTCGCATTCTAGTTTTGTACCCATGTTCCTGGTGCTGACCACCATTTACATTCATTGGAACCACACATGAGAAAGTACATGCGTCATTTGTACTTCTGTGCCTGTGTGACCTTGCTTAAAATGATTTTTTTCCAATGCCCCCCCCCATTTTCCTATAAATTTCTTTTATATTTTCCTTACCTTTGAGTAGAATCCCATTGTGCATATGTACCACATTTCCATTATCCACTTATCAGTTGATGGGCATCTAGGCTGATTGCAGTTCCTAGCTAAGAGCAGCAAGAAACACAGCTGAGCAAGCATCTCTATAGTAAAGAGTGGAGTCGTTAGGATATATAACCAGGAGTGGTGTAGCTGGATCAAATGGTAGATCTATGTTCATCTTTTTCAGAAGTCTCCATACTGATTTCCATAGTGTTTGTGCAAATCTGCATTCCCATCAACAGTGGGTAAGGTTTTCTCTTTCCTCACACCCTTCCTGACATTTGTTGGTATTCTATTTTTTGACGAATGCCATCCTGACTGGGTTGAGATGAAATCCCAGAGTTGTTTTGATTAGCATTTCTCTGATGACTAAAGATTTTGAACATCCCCTTAAGTATGTAATGGCCATTTATATTTCTTCCTTTGAGAATTCTCTATTCAATTCCCTATACCATTTTTTGATTGGGTTGTTTGACTTTTTATTGTTTAATTTTTTAGTTCTTTGTAAATTCTAGATATTGCACCCTTTTCAGAGGTAAAGCTGGTGAAGATTTTCTCCCAGTGTGTGGGATGTCTATCAACTCAGTTGATAGTTTCCTAACCTGTACAGTAGCTTTCTAGCTTCAGAAGGTCCCAATGGTTGAGTGTTGATTTAATTTCCTGTTCTACTGGGGTTTTATTCAGGAAATCTTGCCCTACCCTTATATCATGGAGTATTCTCCCTACTTTTGCTTCTAGTTATTTTAGAATTTCAGTCTTATATTGGGATCCTTAATCCATTTAGAGTTCATTTGTTGTGTAGGGTGAGAGAAGTAGGTCTAATTTCATTCTTCTACATGTGACTATCCAATTTCTCCAGTGCCATTTGTTAAAGAACCCGTCTTTTCTTCAGTGTGCATTTTTGCCCCTTTGGAGATCAAGTCGTTCAGCTGCTTGAGTTTGGAGACGGGTCTTTGAGTCTGTGCCATTGACTGGTGCGTCTGTTTTGTGCCAGAGCCATGTTGTGTTAGTTACTATGGCTGTGTAGTATATCTTGAAATCAGGTATAGTGATACTCCAGATATATTTCTGGATGTATTGTTGAGGATATTTTTTGGCTATCTGAGGCCTTCTGTTCTTCCATATGAATTGTGAGACAATTTTTTTCTATCTCTGTGAATAATGTTTCTGGAATTTTTATTGGAATTGCATTGAATCTGTATAATGCTTTTGGTAGGATGGCTTTTCACAACATTAATTTTACCAATCCATGAGCATGGGCGATCTTTCCATCTTCTCATCTCTTCCTCTATTTCTTTTTTCACTGTTTTTGTTTTCTTTGCATAGATCTTCCACTTCCTTGGTTAATGATATTCCAAGATATTTAAATTTTTGTAGCTATCAAAAATGGGATAGCATCACTTATCTATTTCTCCATATGGTTATTTTGACATATAGGAAAGCTACTGATTTTTGTGTATTGATTTTTTATCCTGCCACTTTAGTGAAAGAATTTATCAAATTCAGAAGTTTTTTGGTTGAATCTTTGCAGTCACATTTATAAAATCATGTCATCTCCAACTAAGGCTAGTTTGAGCTCTTTCTTACCAAATTGTATCACTTTTATTTGTTTCTCTTGTCTTATTGCTTGAGCTAAGACTTCAAGTACTATGTTGAAAAGCAACGGTAAAAGTGGGCACCCTATCTTGTTTCAGACCTTAATGGGAATACTTTGAGGTTTTTCCCCATTTAGTGTGATCTGGGTTTTTTGTACATTATAAGTAGCCTTTATTATGTTGAGAGATGGTTCTTCTATCCTTAGTCTCTCCAGTGTTTGAATCAGGAAGGGTGCTGTATTTTGTCAAAGGCCTTTTCTGCATCTATTGAAATAATCATATGATCCTTATATTTAAGTTTATTTATGTGGTGAATTACATTTATGGATTTCTGCATGTTGAGCCATCCCTGGGATAAAACCTATTTGATCAGGTGGATGATGCTTTTGATATGTTCTTGAATTTGGTTTGTGAGGATTTTTTAACATTTTTATTTTTATTTATTTGAGAGAGGAAGAAAGAGGCAGAGAGAGAGAGAGAATGGACATGCCAGGGCCTCCAGCCACTGCAAACAAACTCCAGACATATGCATGACCTCGTGCATCTGGTTTACATGGGAACTGGGGAATCGAACTTGGGTCCTTTGGCTTTGTAATCAAGCACCTTAAACACTAAGCCATCTCTCCAGGCCTGTTTGTGAGGAATTTATTGAGAACTTTTGCATCTAAGTTCATTAGAAATATAAGTCTAGGGCTGGAGAGATGGCTTAGTGGTTAAGCGCTTGCCTGTGAAGCCTAAGGACCCCGGTTCGAGGCTCGGTTCCCCAGGTCCCACGTTAGCCAGATGCACAAGGGGGCGCACGTGTCTGGAGTTCGTTTGCAGAGGCTGGAAGCCCTGGCACGCCTATTCTCTCTCTCTCCCTCTACCTGTCTTTCTCTCTGTGTCTGTCGCTCTCAAATAAATAAATAAATAAATTTAGAAATATAAGTCTATAATTTGCTATTTTTGTTGTGCCTCAGTCTGGTTTAGGTATTAGAATCATGCTGGCTTCATAGAAGGAATTTAGGAGAATTCTGGCTTTTTCAATTGTGTGAAATAGTTTCAGAAGAAGTGGTCTTAGTTCTTTTTTTTTTTTTTCTTTGAGGTAGGGTCTTGCACTAGCCCAGGTGGTTTTGGCTCTTAAAGGTTTGATAGAGCTCGGCAGTGACTCTACATGTAGACTTTTTTTGTTGGGAGATTTTTGATTACTTCCTCAATTTTGTTAGAAGTAACAGGCTTGTTTAAGAAGCCTATCTGTTCTGGATTTAGTTTTAGAAATGTGATATGAGTCAAGGAATTCATCCATCACTTCAGATTTTCCAATGAAAAGGCTAACCCCTGGAGGCAAAGGACTATACATTGGTTTATTATCATTGTTCCTTTCATAGCATACATATCAGACATTAATAGTTATTAAGCTATTCTTCCACGCATGTACCATTACTACACTGCTGGCATTTTGTTGGATACTGAGGGATAATGGTGCCCTAAAGAGACATGATTCTTGCCACTAAAATGCTTCAACCCACTGAGTAAGTAATAAAAATATAAAAATATAAGTAATCACAGGAAAAAGCCTATGTCAAATGCTAAGAGACACTCAAGCACCTCAGAGACAGAGAAGGGAAACCTTAGATAAACTGAGTTGTCTCGCAAGCTGAAGGAGTGCCCGTCTCTGCCTCCAAGTCAGCGTCAGCGAGCCATCTGCCACCTTTGGACTCCTTCCCCACGCTTTCTTCTCTCGAGCTTTGTCACCAGGAACTGTTGCTATGCATCAAAGTTTTCTACTATACACAAAGCAGAACATGGGACCACCAAGTCTTTATTTCCATGTACCCTTTCTTCCTAAAGGAAATAGCAAATGCATACTGTGTTCTCACTGCAAGGGAATTAGCTTTTGATAGTTAATTGTCTGTGAACTGCAAATACCGTGAGCACGTTGACTTACCATCTCATTCTGCACCTTTGCCTCAAGGTCTCCCAAGTTGCCTTGTCTCCTTGTTCACTCAGTAATGATCTAGTAATATCTCTCCAAATAGCCCCGGGGACACTTCTCTACCAAGTGCAGCTTAGCCTTCAGTGAAGCAGGAACATCCTCTAGTCTCCTTTGTTGGAAAGTTCTAGAAGGTCCCCAGATAATGCCTAAATCTACCTTCTCCCACACTTCACTTTCAGCTCTCAACAGATGCTGTTGCCTGTTGATTACCTCCCTGTCTCCTCTGGTTCTGTTTTTCTTTGTTTAGCAGCAGAAGGGTACCTTATGCCAGTATGGCTAAAATGTGAGATAATTATGGGTCAAAATGGAGAGAGAGATCAATAATTTTTTTGGAATTGTGCTAAATGCTTCTAAAAACCTATGTCTATGTGACAAGCAGACAGATGGATACACACTCCTAGAATCTTGGAGAGAAATCTGGAGTACAAATAATAATTTGGTGATTAGAAACATGGATAATACAGGTGCACATAGAAATAATAGTCACCTGGAAGAGACAGCAGGAGCTGAGACCTCAGGATCAAGCCCTGAGGAGCACAGACTGGAGGCACAGTGGAGGGGGACCCTCCAAGGAAATCAGGGAGGAATGACCAGATGGAAAGGAAGTCCAAGAGGCTGTAGCTTCCTAGTGGCCAAGAGGACAGTGACTTGAGAGTGAAGGAAAGGCAGACCTGATTTGGACATGAGGTGGGGATTTTAATTTACATTTACCTGGTCTTTTTTATTGCTTTTAGAGAGAGAGAGAGAGGGAAAGAGGAAGAGAGAGTTGGTACACCAGGGCCTCAGTCACCGCATTTGAACTCCAGAAGTTTGCGCTCCCTAGAGGGCATGTGTGACCTTGCGCTTGCTTCACCTCTGTGCATCTGGCTAAGGAGGATCTGGAGAGTAGAACATGGGTTCTTGAGCTTTGCAGGCAAGTGCCTTAACTGCTAAGCTGTCTCTCCAGTGCCTGGTCTCGTTTTAACAGTGTCAATGAGAGACTTCCTTCATGGCTTACATCGGCTGTCAACAGAAGATAACATCCAGAGAGACAGGCAAGGTCTGAGAGGGTATGGGGTTGTAGCAGTAAAAAATCAAATGAATCTCAGTGCCTGGGACCCTGGGATGGAGCAGATGGAAGATGATGACAAAAGACCTTGAGAGCAGCTCAGTGTGATGAAGCTGTGGTCACAGGAAGGCTGACCTGTATTTATAAACGTGGGTAAAGGCAGGATGGAGGACAGGTGGCATGAGTAAGAGGAGGCAGTCCTGAGGGACTGTCAGCAGACATCAGCACAAGACCCTTGACAGACCCTCCACAGAACCAGGAAGCACGGCCTTTCATGGTCAGTCTTTACCCATCGAAGATCCTGGATCCGACACATGAAAGGGACACACCAAGGCCTAGGAGAGTGTAGAGCCCCAGGGTAAGTCACCCGCTGATTCTAAGGATCTGGCTTCCCCCCAACAAGTGAAATCAAGTTAGGAAACCAAAAGGTCAAGCTGGAGAGACTGTTCAGTGGTTAAGGCACTTTCCTGTGAAGCCTAAGGACCCAGGTTCGACTGCCCAGAATCCACGTAAGCCAAATGCACATGATGACGCATGTGTCTGGAGTTCGTTTGCAGTAGCTTCAAGGCCCTAGTGTGCCCAATCTCTCTCTCTCTCTCTCTCTCTCTCTCTCTCCTTCTTTCTCTTTAACTCTCATATATATATTTTAAATGTCCTTTAGGCAGCATCATGGGTAGTAGTCAAAAGTAACCCAAATGCTCCTTAACTGAAAAGATAAGCACAGTGTGCTCCTCAGCCATAAGAGGAAGAAAGCACGGGCACATGTTACAACGTGAAGATGAGAACACGATACTCAGTGAAGGATGCCAGACACAGAAGGTCACACGCTGTATGGTTCCACCTAGATGAAGCCCACTGAATGGGCAGATCCCCAGAGATGATGGCAACTGGTACCTTACAGGACCTGGGGAGAAGGAAGCTTGGGGTACCTGTTCAATGGGCACATTGCTTTCTGGTGGGTGTATGGGGGTGGTGAGGGAACAGATCCTAAGCACTCTCGGGTGTTCGCACAGTTGGTTACGTAAACTTCTTCATCATTTATTGTTTAATTGTTAGAAATTTCCCTTTAGGATTAAAAAGTCACAAACTACATCAAGAAGGAAAAATCAAAAGTAAGGAGTAGATTCATGACTTTCCATTAATGTCAATAACATTTGGTTGGGGAGAAGACCTGATCAAACTGCTTTCCAAGTTGGTGAGATAGCTCAGTAAGTAAAGTGCTTACCATGCACACAGGAGGACCTGAGTTTGATCCCCAGAACCCATGTAAAATGCCAGGCACTGTGGCATATACATGTAAGCCCAGCACTGTGGAGGCAGACACAAGAGGACCCCCAGGCTCACGGGCTAGCCAGTCTCTCCTAATTAGTGAGCTCCAGGCCAGTGAGAGTTCTTATCTCAAAAAAGGTTGATGGTGGGCTGGAGAGATGGCGTAGCGGTTAAGCGCTTGCCTGTGAAGCCTAAGGACCCCAGTTCAAGGCTCGGTTCCCCAGGTCCCACGTTAGCCAGATGCACAAGGGGGCGCACGCGTCTGGAGTTCGTTTGCAGAGGCTGGAAGCCCTGGCGCGCCCATTCTCTCTCTCTCCCTCTACCTGTCGTTCTCTCTGTGTCTGTCGCTCTCAAATAAATAAATAAATAATTTGAAAAAAAAGTTTTAAAAAAAAAAAGGTTGATGGTGCTCCTGAGGACAATCCCCAAGGTTTTCCTCTGGCCTCGTATGCATGTGTACACACACACACACACACACACACACTAAAAATAATTAAATAAATAAACTACTTTCATAGAAATGGACCTGGGTCTTTTCTGCACCTATAGAGGCCATGCCCATCTCCTTGCCAAGGCCCTGTAAAACAAAGAACTTCTGCACAGCATCCTTGTGCAGAACAAGGAGGGTCCTAGAAATTTGTCTTAAAATACGTTCATCATCTAAAAGAATTCCCCAAACCATGTACATTTATGCTTCCCCAAAGCCCAGTAAACACTTCCTGCCAAGTCCCTTCCAGCTGACAAAAACAAAACAAAACACCTTGTGTTCCCCAAAACCATGATTTTTTTCTGCTTTAATTTCTTGCCTAGCTAAGCGTAGGTGAGATTGACACAAAGCACTGTACAGGGCTGTCCCAGTCCTAAGGGGATGACACCAACCGTGCAACCCCTTAGTTATTAACAAATGACTCTGAGGAAAAAAAGAACGTTTGGTGCATCCATGTAAGGCAGGAAGGCTGCCCTGGGATTCCACCTTGAGATTCTCTCCCTCTCTCTTTCTCCCTCACTCCTTTTCTCTCTCCCTCTCTCTCTCTCTGTTTCTCTCTTTCTCCCTTACTCCTTCCCTCCCTCTCTCTCTCTTTCTCCATCACTCTTTTCCTCCCTCTCTCTCTTTCTCTTTCTTCCTTACTCCTTCCTTCCCTTTCTCTCTCTCCCTCTTTCTCTCTTTTTCTCCCTCACTCCTTTCCTCCCTCTCTCCCTTACTCCTTCTCTCTCTCTTTCTCCCTTACTCCTCTCCCTCTCTGTCTCTCTTTCTCCCTCACTCCTTCTGTCTCCCTCCCTCTCTCCCTCTCTCTCTCCCTCTCTCTCTCCCTCTCTCTCTCTCCTCCTGACCAGGCCACACTGCACACATTGCTCTTGAACTCACGAGGTGTGCTCTTGCCTGAAACTCACACTTGGGACCCCTCTACCTTTCACTCTCCAAAATATCTGCATAATTGATGCCCGTGCCCTGTCACTTGCCATTTCCCTCCCATCTTGCCCTCCTGTCATATTTTCCAGCCAGTATATGCCATGCTTAGCCTACTAACGTGCTCTTGCTGGTGGCTGTCTGCCCACTAGGCAGCAAGTCCTATGGGAGCAGGAACTGGACGCTCTGCTCCCTGTTGCCTCTCCTAGGTGCAGAACAGAGCCCACCATGTGGAGAACTTGGTGGATATCTGTGGGTGAATGAGTGATCAGATCAATTAATTGCTAAATTAAAGAAAATCTAGAGTTCAGGTCAGCAATAGAATGGGTGTGGCATATACAAGACGCTAGGTTCAAACCTTAGCACCCCAAAAACTATTCAAACAATAGCTAGGGGGAATGGAATCAAGGGTCCACCTATAAGTATTATAACAAGGGATGTCATCATGAAGCCTTCAGGCCTGATAGGCACATGCTACAACAAGAAACGCCTCAGTGTAAGGGGAAAAGTAAGTCAAAACCAACTCAGTATATTCATATAAAAAGGAACCAGTACTGGAGAGATTGCTTAGTGGTTAAGCACTTGCCTGTGAAGCCTAAGGTCCCTGTTTCAAGGCTCATTTCCCCAGGACCCACGTTAGCCAGATGCACAAGGGGGTGCACGCATCTGGAGTTCGTTTGCAGTGGCTGGAGGCCCTGGTGAGCCCATCTTCTCTTTCTATCTCCCTTTCTCTCTCTGTTGTCACTTTCAAATAAATAAATTAATAAAAATAAGCAACAATGAGGATGACTTCAGTACACCAAGCTGAGTGTCAGAAGTCAGACCCAGCAAAGTCCAAACTGCACAGTCCTGAGTGTGAGCCTCACAGTGACACTCAGTGACATAAGTTATCCACATGCATAACAGGGCTTGTTAGTCTCAACGCCTCCCCTTCAGCAGTCAGAGATGCTGACTGAGGACAACTGGACAGAAGAAAGGGAGAACCGCAGAAGGCCCAGTTGCTAGCGGGGGACAGCTCATTCCCTGTGACTTAGGACAAATGACTTAGCTTCTCTGCCTCACTGTTTCACAGAATCCAAGAGCGCATAAAATGCCACCTGCTGCTGTGAGCAGTGCTCCACCACTGTCCACCCTCTCCGTTAAGCAGACCGCCATTTCGAAGCCTCATAGCAAGGGAGCCAAGCCCCTGGGGCAGAGCCCGGGGCCAACACGCCCTTGCTGGCTGCTCCCCTTGCTTACTACTTACTTACCTACATGGCACTGCTCAGCTGGAAATAAGTCAGATTGTCAGAGAAGCTATCTGCAGTACCCACTTAACAAAGATGAAATGCCAAAAAAGAAGGAATTAGAGGCAAAAAATAAAACCCTTTATATCTCCAAATGGCAATAAAAGTGAAAACTATATTTTGTAAATCTCCAGTGTTTCCCCCATGATGTCAGCACCTCACGATCAGGAACAAACAGTCCTGGCTCCCTCTGGGAACCACTGCCTAGACATTCGTCAGAGAATCTAAGCAAAAGGAGAGCAAACATCGATCCTGAGCATTTTCTCCTCCTGTCATGATACTCTGACCCTTTGTCTTATGTCTGATTTGACACCTGTGGAAATAGAACAGGATGGGACAGCTGACTTTGCCACAGCTCACCCCAGTACCAACTTTGTACCTTCTCTGCGGCCGCAGGCACAGCTGAGGGCTAATTCAGGCTATAACCCCTGAGGATCCACTAGCCAGCTCTGAGTTCCTGGAGTCACTCAACCTCTCTATACCTCAATTTCTCCACCTGCAGGGTGAGCGTAATGGTAAGATACATCTCCCTGGTGCTGACCAAATGGCTCCATCCCATCAAGTGCTACCCTGATAGAACCTTGTCCTCTTCCAAAGGGCCCAGTTGTGGTGGGCCATAAGCACCTATGTGGCTTTCTCAGAGCAGTGGACACGCTCATAGATGGTGGCCTCAGCAAGGACTTCACAGCTAGTTTCCAGTGAGTCCAAACACTAAGGTCACTTAGGGAGTGTGTGCAGACATATATCTTCTCCTGGAAGTGGTTGTACTGATAACACTTATAAATGGTCCTTAACACCAGAAGAGACTTAATCCTACAAATGTTCTGAGTTCCTTTTTTGTGTGTGGGGGGATGTTCGAGGTAGGGTCTCACTCTGGCTCAGGCTCACCTGAAATTAACTATGTAGTCTCCGGGTGGCCTCGAACTCACAGTGATCCTCCTACCTCTGCCTCCCAAGTGCTGGGATTAAAGGCATGCACAACCATGCCCAGCAAAATGTTCTGAGTTCCAAAGTGCTGGACATCATGCCATGCTGAGCCCCAGGCAGATATAGTGGCTCCCAGGAGGCAGAGCAATGGTGACCTGCCACTGTCCTAGAAGCAGGGGAGGGAAAGCAGCAGGGCAGAGAATAGAGGTGAGGCTGAGCCAACTGGGATGAGCTTGGAACGCAGGGCTTCACACTTCATGCTGCAGACATGGAGGAAAGATGGTTCTGGTAGCAATGGAGAGGATTAGTTAGCCTGAGATCAGGCTAAGATTTTGCTTTTGGTCATACAAGGAACTCCCATGTGTGGTAGCTTAAATGGATGTCCCCCAGTAGATCAGGAATTGTACTTTTGATCTCCAGCCACCTGGCCAGAGGAGGTGTCACTGTGGGCAGATCCTGGGGTCCAGCCCTAAACTGTTACAAGAGGCAGATCTGAATTCTAGCCTAAGGTATGCAGAGAGCAGTCTGTGTTCTGCTGGGTTCCTGGAGTGTGCTTGCTTAGGGTGCTGGTGGTGATACTGCTCTCTGTGTGGACCTGTGAAGGAGAGATAGTTTCTTCTGCCATTATGGAGCTACCCCTGGATCCGTAAGCCTGGCAGAAATTCCATTCCTCCTATAAACTGTGTCTGCTTTGGAGGTTAATCCCAGCAACATGAATCTGACTATGACAAAATTGGTTCCAGAGAATGGGTTGCTGCTGCATGATGAATCTGACCATGTAGATTTTGGTCTTTTGGAACTTTTCTTTGGAGGAATGGGCATGGACTTAGTACTTGCAGCTGAAGATGCCTTCCAGAGTGCTAAGCCAAGTTTTATGGACTATTCTGGTAAAAGTTGGAAAATACTAAGTGCACAGAGAATTATACTTGGAGGCTTTGCTTATGAACTTTCCAAGGGGAAGGAAAGACTGCAGAGAACATTATTGGAACTGGGCTACTGACATAAGGGCTGGCTGCGTTCTGCTGCCGATCCCCAGAGAGTTTGATTAAGGTTGAATTTGTAATGAACGCATGTGCTTGGCTAAAGATATGAAACTAAGAGCTTTTAAGATTTAAAATTGGAGAAATTCAAAAGAGTTTAAGGGTTGGAAAGATGGTTTAGTGGTTAAGCACTTGCCAAGTATAAGGACTTATGTTTGACTCTCCAGGTCCCATGTAAGCCTCACGCACAAGGTGATGCAAGCGCTCAAGGTCACACATGTACATTAGGTGGCGCATGCATCTGGAGTTTGACTACAGTGGCTGAAGGCCCTAGTGTGCCAATATATTCTCTCTCTCTCTCTCTATCTCTCTCTCTCTCTCTCTCTCTCTCATTAAAAAAAAAAAAAGCCAGTCTGTTGGGCTTGCTTTAAAAAAAGTTTAAAATTTACAAGCACAGAGACTGGTTTTTAGGTTACTGAAGCTGCTTTTGGAAGGAAGATGTTCCAAGTATGTTACACTGAAACAATGGAAAGGATGCCTTAGGAGAGACTAAATGATAGAAACCCAAAATCTTTAGAAAGGAAGAAACCTGCCCTTCAAGGTCACGATTTATTTCATCCCTGAACTAAGAATACGGCTGTGTCTTGCACACCTGGTATTGGTTCTGAAAGCATGAAAAATATGTCGAATGGGGGCTGGAGAGATGGCTTAGCGGTTAAGCGCTTGCCTGTGAAGCCTAAGGACCCCAGTTTGAGGCTCAATTCCCCAGGACCCACGTTAGCCAGATGCACAAGAGGGCACACGTGTCTGGAGTTCGTTTGCAGTGGCTGGAAGCCCTGGTGCGCCCATTGCCCCTCCCTCTCTCTCTCTCTCTCTCTCTCTCTCCTTCTATCTGTCTGTCACTCTCAAATAAACAGATAAAAATTAAAAAGAAATGTTGAATGGATCATGAAGTCTTTCCAGGAATCTGCTGAGATGTGGCATGAGAAACAGGATATTCCCATCTTAAAAACTAGGAAGGGGGCTGGAAAGATGGCTTAGCGGTTAAGCGCTTGCCTGTGAAGCCTAAGGACCCCGGTTCGAGGCTCGGTTCCCCAGGTCCCACGTTAGCCAGATGCACAAGGGGGTGCACGCGTCTGGAGTTCGTTTGCAGAGGCTGGAAGCCCTGGCGCGCCCATTCTCTCTCTCTCCCTCTATCTGTCTTTCTCTCTGTGTCTGTCGCTCTCAAATAAATAATAAAAAAAAATTAAAAAAAAAACTGAGAAGGCCTGTGTATGGAGTTGAAATGGACCATACTTTGCATGGAGACCCAAAGCTGTTTCAGATATGCCAGGACTATGAAAGAGCTACCATGGAGAGGCATTGGTTTGGGGTAGAAGTTTTCTCTGGCTACTCAGCCCAGTTGAAAGGGTGGAACTTGAGTATCCAGAGACTCATCACTGGTCACTGATTACAGGTATCAGAATTGAACTGCAGATGTTTGATGTTTACTTGATTGTTATTGAGTTTGCATTGGTCCAGTATCTTCTTATGTCTCAGAGTTGTTGGAAATGTTTACTCTTTGCCATTATATGTGAAAAGTCTGTAACTTGTTTTGATTTTCAGGACTCAACAATTAAGAGACAGTCTTAAATCTCAGATGAGAATTGGGACTTTGGAGCAATTGTAAGTTGGTAAAGACTATGGAATCTTTGAAGTTGAACTAAATACAAGTTACAGTGTGAGATGGTTATGAATCTATTGGGGACCAGGGGTGGAATGTGGCAGTTTGAATGGATACCGCCTAACAGATTCAGGAGTTTATTAAAGCTGATACTTTAGATCTCCAGACACCTGCATGGAGGAGGTATCACTGCAAGCAGATGTTGGGGTACAGCCCTAAGATGTTACTGGGGATGGATCTGAATTCCAGCCTAAGGTATGCAGAGAGAAGTCTGAGTTCTGCTGGGTTCCTGGAGTGTGCTTGCTTATGGTGTTGGTGGTGATATTGCTCTCTGTGTGGACCTGTGAAAGGAGACAGCTTCTTCTGCATTATGGAACTGCCCTGGATCTGTAAGCCTGAAATAAATTCCATTCCTCTTATAAGAAGTATCTGGCTTGGAGGTTCATCCCAGCAATGTTAAGCTGGCTACAATACCATGTATACCTGAACAAGTGACCATCAAATGTTTTGGCCAGGTATAGTTAACATGACTAGCAGTCTTGCATGGTGAAGGAAAGTGGGTAAGAAAAAACAAGGAAGCTTCATGAGTGTTGCATAGAGACATTCCTAATTGCCATATGTTTGCTTTGTGTCCTGAAATGTTATTGTTCTAACAATGTTTTCAGGGATTCTTTTGGGATTTTTGCATTCATGATCAGAAATAATTTTGTATCTTCCTTTATAGTGTGAATACATTTCTTTTCTTTTTCTTGCTTAATTGCTATGACTTGGACTTTTATTTCACACACACACACAACATGTAGCAGATACATACTCACTGCTGAGACAAAACATCTGACCAGAAGCAATTTATAGAAGGAAAGGTTTTATTTCTGGACTACAGTTTTGAGGGAAGTTTCATCATGGCAGGCAAAGCGTGGCAGGAGAAAACACCCAGACATCACTGCTCCACGGCAGCAAGGAGGAAGTAGCAAGAATGAATTAAGTGTGGCAAGTGGGGCTGACCTATAACAGTCCAAGGACCACCCCAAATTACAGCCTCCTCCAACAGACTCCACCAACTAGGGAATAAACATGAGATTTAATCACAAACACATGAGGCTATGGGGGAGGTTTACAGTCAAACTACCACACACCGCATACATGTGCAACCTACACAGTGCCTATACAACA
Organism: Jaculus jaculus; assembly: GCF_020740685.1. NCBI lineage: Eukaryota > Metazoa > Chordata > Mammalia > Rodentia > Dipodidae > Jaculus > Jaculus jaculus. The sequence goes on along the minus strand of NC_059111.1, from coordinate 112,368,795 downwards.
CACATGTACAACACTCACCACATACACACATTCCACTCACACACTCACAGAGTTCTTCAACTCTTAACATTTAGGTTAAATACCCAATTTCCTAAGTATTTCCTGTGGAAATTTTCTGCAGAGCCTTTTTTAATCCTTGGAGTACATCTATAATAAACACCAAAACCTCCCTAACTGCCTTACAGAATTGGCATTAAGTAATTGCATTTACAGAATTTCATAAAATTTACAGTGCTGAGGGTTGCTAGTTTTAAAAGTTGAGGGCTAGAAAGGGTTCTGCAAGCTAGTTATAAGTTGGAGGCAAAAGCAAATACTCCAACCTGTGCCTGCAGGATAAGTTGATGTGCATGTGAAGGACTAAAGCTGAATATCCCATTTCAAGCTTCACTTATCAGTCATTAGTTTAACAAACCTAAAAGCATGAGTAGCCAAGGTGTACCATGCACAAATTAATTTTTATACATTAATGCACAATTTTGAAAATCAGAAAGACATGCAGGCAAATGTCATTTTTCTTTTGTCTGTTCACAAACAGCAGATCCACAGCACATCATTCAAGAGTGTTTCCAGCCAGGCGTGGTGGCGCACGCCTTTTATCCCAGCACTCGGGAGGCAGAGGTAGGAGAATCGGCATGAGTTCAAGGCCACCCTGATACGACAGAGTGAATTCCAGGTCAGCCTGGACTAGTGTGAGACCCTACCTCGAAAAACGAAAAATAAATAAATAAAAATAAAAAAGTGTTTCCAGCAGACAGAAATAATAGCAAATCTACAGCATCATGACCACAATCGATAAACCAGGTTCCCAGTGTTCTGCTTGGAGGGAGTCATGCACGCGGAGGCAAACCTCTGACACGGAATCAGCCACACAGCTCTGAAAAACGCTCACCGAAGCCACCTCGCACTGGCAGCACACAGCTGCCACCTGCCACGAGATCAAGCTTTGTGGTGAGACATCTGGGGCACTGTGCACTGGTCCACCACCACCAACAAAAAGTCCAGCTAAAGGAGGAAAGTTTGTTTATGAACAATGTCACCTGAAATATTGGTGACAAGGTGAGTGAGCTGAGATGAATTTAAAGATCGGGCCTTCAGGATGAGTCATCAAATCTGTGGACCGATTTTGCAGAATCACTCTGGCTGTTAAATGTCACAGGCAGTATTTTCCAGAGTTTGCCTGAGTTGGAAAGACACCCTGAATGTGGGGGTGCACTCCATGGGATGTGGCACCAGGCTGCACATAAAGACAAAGTGAGCCGAGCAGCAGCATTCACCTCTCTCTGCTTCCTGACCACCGACACAGGGTAACCGGTGCCTCGCGCTCCTGCCCCCGCTCCTTCCCCGTCATGTTAGCTTCTCACGGGGACACAAAACACACCTTCCCTACCTCCTAAGTTGCTTTTGTCACATATTTTGTCCCAGCAATGAGAAACTGGCCAGTACAGATGTGAGTGTGAGGAACTGCCGGGAGCCATGTGTGGAAACTCCTACAGCTTTAGCAGAGCCACCCTTCCTTGAGTCTGCCTCCAGAAGATCAACCAAGTTCCCAAGGAAAGAGCCAAGAACCTCCCTCCCTCCCTTTGTCTTGGACATGGACACCCAGAGTGTCCATCATGGAGGCAGCCCGCAGGTGAGCAAGGGCTCGGCAGTTCCTATCTGGAAAACTACGCATCTCTAGCCCCGCCAGCCTCCCTCCCTCACCTAAGGAAAATGTTGTTTGTGAAGATTTCTGCTTGTCCTTTACACTTTTGGTGCTAATTTGTGAAGATGGTTAATAAAATCCAGGTAAATTTGAATTTCTGTCATTTTAGGACTCTTTTGAGCCACTTGGGAATTTTTTGCTTCTGCCACTTGTCTGACAGGAACATTTGAATTCATTAATAACTAGCATGAAAGAATATCAGAAAATAATCAGATTTGATTTTTTTGGGGGGGTGGTTCTGATATCCACTGTAGGCAAGGCAGGGGTGCTCACCCAACCCCCCAATAAAAGGAGATCTTCTAGGTTGTCCAAGCCCTGAGGGAGTTCTCTTCTGGGAAGCTGGCAAACAACTGTTGTAAGTACCTCTAACCCCTGAAGGCTCACTTCTAGCAGCTGGTGAGAAAGGGTGACTTGGGATCCAGCGGTCCTATAGGACCTTCCCAGAACTTTCCTGGCATTGGCATCTGGGCTTAATAATGTGTGGTCTGGTTCAAGTCTGTCTACATAGCCAGTCGACACTTCAGTACTCTTTTCTTTAAAAACGTGTGCTTCTGTTATTCCCTTGCCTGCCTGTCTGATGGTCAGTTCTCACATCCTAGAGCTCTTTAATTCCTTTTTGATGGAATAAAGGTCAGGCAGGCGCCTTCCCTAGGTATCTGTGGCAAAAGCCATAATAGATGCTGGGGCTGAAGAACTTCCTTGTGTGTCACATGACTGGAGGCTCCTTCATTCCAGATGGGCTCTGGTTCTGTGGGATAACTGCTCTGGCTCAGATGTGATGAAACAGGAAGGGAAGCCTCAGAACACTCAAGAGAGGCTTTCTCAGGCTGGGTGGGCATGGAAAGTGGGCTGCATCTTACTAGAAAACAAGGTAGAGGAAAAGGATTTGCTGTGCTCTCTGAAATACCACTTTCTGACATTTTGGCTAACAAAATTCAAAACTCACTGCAAAATAAACTTGCATTTCTTTGGGAGTCTCCTCTCTACTGATTAGCTCTTAAAACAGGGAAAGGAATTATGTCTGTCTAACAAACTGCACTTTCGACTTTCCTGCTTTCTCTTAATCCTTCAGGGTTTCCTGTTACAACTCCCCTTTCCTACCCATTCCTCATCTTGAAGGATTTTGGGTTTTGTGTTATCTATTGCTAAATTAGTATGAGAATTTCTGAAATAGTCCTATTCCTGAAGGAAATACCATAGATATGAATTTTTTTAAAGTAGGAGCCAAAGTCAGATAACGTCCATTAGTGTCCGTGGCGCTGCACAGGAACCCTTTCCTTACGACCGCCCAGCTTTGCTTTTGGAAGAGTTGGTACAAGTGTCTCCATCTTGCGTGTTGGTTTCGTAGCCAGGGTCTTACTATATAGTTCAGGAAGGCCTTGAACTCATGGTTCTCTGTGTTTGTGTGGCATCTGTGTGCATCTGATTCTGACAACATCCCCCTTTGTTTCTGTACAAGTTTTCCGTAAACATCACTGCTTAACCATCCTGTAGCTTGGTCTTAATTGTGCCTCATTGCCAGGATGGTATATGTGCCAGTTGGTTGACCTGATCTCATGTCAGGGAGGAAGTGATATGCAGTTAGGAAGGCCATGCCAAAAGATCCCGTTGGCCAAAGTGAAGCAACTGAGAGGTTTAGAAAGACGAGCTTTTTATTTCATAGCCATCGTGTTTCTTTCAGGAATAGGACTGTTTCAGAAATTCTCATACCAATCAAGCCATAGATAACACAAACCCCAAAATCCTTCAAGATGAGGAGTGGACAGGAAAGGGGGAACAGGAAGCCCTAAAGAATTAAATTTTCTAAGAAATCTCAGGCTGGGAGTGAGAACAGGCTGAAGCCCTGTGGTGGGGGAACCTATCCCAGAAACAGTTAATCTGAGAACTACTCAGGGCTGTATCTGCATACGTTTACTCCCTGACTTTTGGTTTCTCTCTGTAGCACTGCTTCTGGAAAAGTAGAGAAGCTAAGAATTTTCCTCTCTCCAATCTTGCCCAAATAGTAAATAAGCCCATTCCCTTCACTAATTACTGCCTCCAGTATTGGGAAGGGGGGTATTTTTTTGGTAAGCAGTAGACTTGAGATTCCGCTTATAGTAGCAGAGCTTTTTTAGAAGAAAATAAAAATGTGCATGGAACCTCACTATTCAAAACTGCTAACATATTAGAAGCAGATAATTCATGAATGAATAATGTCCCACCATAAAGAAAATCCATTAGGGCTGGAGAGATGGCTTAGCAGTTAAGTGCTTGCCTGTGAAGCCTAAAGACACCAGTTCGAGGCTCAATTCCCCAGTACCCATGTAAGCCAGATACTCAAGGTGGCGCATGCATCTGGAATTCATTTGCAGTGGCTGGAGGTCCTGGTGTGCTCGCTCTCTCTCTCGCTCTCTCTCGCTCTCTCTCTCTCTCTTCCTCCTTCCCTCCCTCCCTCCCTCTTTCTCTGACTGTTGCTCTCAAATAAATAAATAAAATAAATCTTTTCTCAAAAAGAAAAACTGGGCGTGGTGGTGCACACCTTTAATCCCAGCACTCAGGAGGCAGAGTTAGGAGGATCACCATGAGTTCGAGGCCACCCTGAGACTCCATAGTGAATTCCAGGTCAGCCTGGGCTAGAATGAGACCCTACCTCGAAAAACCAAAAGAAAAAAAAAGAAAAGAAAATCCATTAAAATACTAAAATCTGCTGAACAATTCCAATAAGGAGGTAATGGTTCCATCTGCAATCACCTTGGCTTTTTCAACCAAGTGCCAGATGGTTGCTTTGGTTGTATAGTCAGGCACTGTGTGCAGGGAAAACAGGAGTGGGTTTTTAACCTCTTACCTGTAGTCTCAGAAAACTGTTCAACTGAAGTGATCCAGAAGCTTGAAAGGAAAAGAGTGGGAAGCTATGAAATTAGAAAAGAAGTGTCAGAGGTACAACATACCAGGACATGTATAAAAACATTTTGGAAGGATGTTATTTGCCCTTGGTGATCTGAGACTGCCAGCTGTCACTAGGGCTCATGCTGAGTTGACATTCCCGAGTCTGCATTGCCTTTGATGGAGCAGAAGGCCAAAGACAGACATAAATGTGTGCTCATGCATTCACACACACAGACAGGATCTTTCATTGAATTTGATGTAAGTGGAAATCCTAAGCCCAGTTCCAAAAAGTCATTATGGATCTACAACTTTTTAAATTACTTATAAAGTTATAGAATTATAATCAGCTAAAACTAATGCCCCTTCTCCATGGTAGGGTCATCTTTAATTGGGAAGCCAAAATTAATGCCTTCATGGTTTAGTATTTCACAGTGTTTTAAACTATAAAATACATGACAATTCCCCCACGTTACTGTTTCACAAATAGTCTCAGTTACTAGATGGCTATTTCTGGTGGTGTATGTACAGAAGATCAAATATAGAATGTTGGCCGGGCATGGTGGCACACGCCTTTAATCCCTGCACTCGGGAGGTAAAGGCAGGAGGAGCTCTGTGAGCTTGAGGCCAGCCTGGAACTACAGAGTGAATTCCAGGTCAGCCTGAGCTACCGTGAGACCCTACCTCAAAAACCAACAACAAATCTACCAGGAGTAAAATCCCACAATAACTATGATGTTTCAAAAGATATTTATAAAAATCTGTCTGAACTAGCCGAGTGTGGTGGCGCACGCCTTTATTCCCAGCACTCGGGAGGCAGAGGCAGGAGGATCACCATGAGTTCAAGGCCACTCTGAGATTACATAGTGAATTCCAGGTCAGCCTAGACTAGAGTGAAACCCTACCTCAGAAAAAAAAAATACAGAATGACCACAGGACTCCAAGTCAGCAAATCACAGATACACATTCATCTTTATTGCAGCATTAAGTCACAAGAGCTAGGGTATGGAATCAGCCTAGGTGTCCAGCAACAGCAATAGATCAGGAAAATCTGGTCTCTACACACAACAGAATGCTTTTCAGCCAGGAGACAAATGAAATGATTTTCATTTTCAGCAAAATGAATGCAACTGGAAATAATAATATTAAGTAAATTAAACAAAGTTCAGAAAAATAAATGTCTTCTCTCTATGTGGTTCCTGGGTTTTATATAGATACATAAAACCATGTATGTATACATTGAGTGAAAATGAAAATAAAATTGTCTGGGGGGATAATAGGGACTAATGGGAGGGAGCTAAGAAAAAAGAAGGCAGGGGAAGAAGGCAGAGGGGAACATGTTCAAGCTACAACCTATATCTATAAGGAAATTATTCTTACAGGCCTACCTGGACTGTTAGTGTCAATTCCGTTCCTCAGTTGAAGCCAACAACCTTATGTGGTGCTGTCCTCCTTTACTGGAGAGAAACCCTAGCACTTTTGGCCAGAGCATTTCTGAGTGCTCCTATTTGGGGTGCTCTCCAAAGTGAATCTCTGTGGGCTAGGGTATCTTGCCAAGAATGGAGAGCAAAACAGCAGACTGATTGTTTTCGAGAATTTTCCTAAATAATGTATTGTTTTGGTGCTGAGTAATTTATTAACAAAACTATTAATGCCTAAAATGTTTTCGCCAAGTTTTGCAAAAATAGCATAAATATTTAAGATGCCATCCACACAGGCTCAGTGCCAGGGGAAAGCAAATCCATTTCATAGGGTAGGGCTTCATGGAATATTTATAAGATACAATTTAACACAGACTCGAGCAGTTGGCCAAAGTGCAAGATCGTTGCTTCTTTTTTTTTAATTTTTATTTATTTATTTGAAAGTGACAGACACGGAGAAAAAGAGGCAGATAGAGAGAGAATGGGCTCGCCAGGGCCTCCGGCCACTGTAAACGAACTCCAGATGTATACGCCCCCTTGTGCATCTGGCTAACTTGGGTCCTGGAGAATCAAGCCTCGAACTGGGATCCTTAGGCTTCACAGGCAAGAGCTTAACCACTAAGCCATCTCTCCAGCCCCCGGTGTTTCTTTTTTATCACTTAAACTTTTCAATGAAATCCAACAAAACAAAAAGAGAAGAAAATTCAAATAATTTTTGGTGTCCCAGTAACATTTTTCTTGAGATTCTTCAATGTACCCACAGATCTATTTTTATAGTTATACATTTTCCAAAGAATTTCTGAGATGCCTTCAAAGTCCAGTTATGTCACCCAAAAGTTATAATCCTTAGTGGATTTTCAGCTTAATCAGTGTATTAAACTAAGTAGAGGGACATAGAAAAAATTCACAGCCTTAAAACAGTCCTTGGAAATGGGGATATGAATTGCCAGAGTACTTGACAAATCGCCGACAGCTGCAGCGGGAGAAACCCGTGCACAGCGGCGGAGGGCTCACGGCCTCACCGTGGAGGGCGGGGAGCCGCCGCACAGACCGCAGCCCTCCCTGTGTGGCAGAGCCGTGCTGGCTACCCTGCTGCAGCTCCGCATCACACTGTACGTACGCACTCTACAAACGGGGTTGAATCACATGCCTGAGTGAGTTGCATGGATTGACTTTTTTTTTAAGTCCAGACTTTCTCCAAGCCACTTGAAGGAGTCATTTACCTAATAAAACTACAGTTATGCTTGAACACATGCCCCCGTGAGGCTAGAGGTTACACCCTGGGTCCAGGAATAATCAGATACAATCAATGCCTTTCCAACTATCATGACAGAAAAACTAGTCTAAAATCTCATGTTAAAAAAATGCATGGGATGCACAAGAATTAAGTCCAAATGGATTAAAGACCTTAACATCAGACCAGAAACTTTGAAACTGCTAGAGGAAAAAGTAGGGGAAACCCTTCAACATATTGGTCTTGGCAAAGACTTTCTGAATACAACCCCAATTGCTCAGGCAATAAAACCACAGATTAACCACTGGGACCTAATGAAATTACAAAGATTTTGCAACGCAAAGGACACAGTGAAAAAAGCAAAGAGGCAACCTACAGAATGGGAAAAAATCTTCGCCAGCTATATATCTGATACAGGATTAATATCTAGGATATACAAAGAACTCAAAAAGTTAAATAATAAGGAATCAAACAAGCCAATCAAAAAATGGGCTATGGAGCTAAATAGAGAGTTCTCAAAGGAAGAAATACGAATGGCATATAAGCATCTAAAAAAATGTTCTACGTCACTAGTCATCAGGGAAATGCAGATTAAAACTACATTGAGATTCCATCTCACTCCTGTCAGATTGGCCACCATCATGAAAACAAATGATCATAAATGTTGGCGGGGATGTGGAAAAAAAGGAACCCTTCTGCACTGCTGGTGGGAATGTAATCTGGTCCAGCCATTGTGGAAAACAGTGTGGAGGTTCCTTAAACCAGCTAGAGATTGATCTACCATATGACCCAGCTATAGCACTCCTAGGCATATATCCAAAGGACTCATCTCATTTCCTTAGAAGTACATGCTCAACCATGTTTATTGCTGCTCAATTTATAATAGCTGGGAAATGGAACCAGCCTAGATGTCCCTCAACAGATGAGTTGATAATGAAGTGATAATGAAGATGTGGTACATTTATACAATGGAGTTCTACTCAGCGGTAAAGAAAAATGAAGTTATGAAATTTGCAGAAAAATGGATGGACCTGGAAAGTATTATACTAAGTCAGGTAACCCAGGCCCAGAAAGCCAAGTGCCACATGTTCTCTCTCATATGTGGATCCTAGCTACAGATGACTGGGCTTCTGTGTGAGAATGAAAATACTTAGTAGCAGAGGCCAGTAAGTTGAAAAGGAGACATAAAGGGTGGAGAAAGGAAGGGAGGAGGATACTTAATAGGTTGATATTGTATATATGTAATTACATTGATTGTAATGGGGAGGTAATATGATGGAGAATGAAATTTCAAATGGGAAAGTGTGGGGGTGGGGAGGGAGGGAATTACCATGGGATATATTTTATAATCATGGAAAATGTTAATAAAAATTAAAAAAAAATGCATGGGAGCTGGAGAGATGGCTTGGTGGTTAAGCGCTTGCCTGTGAAGCCTAGGGACCCCGGTTCGAGGCTCAGTTCCCCAGGTCCCACATTAGCCAGATGCACAAGGGGGCGCACGCGTCTGGAGTTCGTTTGCAGAGGCTGGAAGCCCTGGCGCGCCCATTCTCTCTCTCTCCCTCTATCTGTCTTTCTCTCAGTGTATGTCACTCTCAAATAAATAAATAAATAAATAAAATTTTTTTTTAAATGCGTGGGCTAGGCCTGGTGGCGCACACCTTTAATCCCGGCACTTGGGAGGTAGAGGTAGGAGGATTGCTTTGAGTTTGAGGCACCCTGAAACTCCATAGTGAATTCCAGGTCAGCCTGGGCTAGAGTGAGACCCTATGTCGAAAAAAAAAAAAAAAGAATGGGCTGAGCCAGGCATGGTGGTGTGGTGGTGCACACATTTAATCCCAGCACTCAGGAGGCAGAGGTAGGAGGATCACCATGAGTTCGAGGCCACCCTGAGACTACATAGTGAACTCCAGGTCAGCCAGGCTAGAGTGAGTCCCTACCTCAAAAACCCAAAAACAACAACAGAAAAAAACTAATAATAATAAATACCTGGGCTGGAGAGATGGCTTAGTGGTTAAGGTGTTTGCCAGCAACACCTAAGAACTCATGCTCAAATCTCCAGATCTCACATAAACCAGACACACAGTGATGCAAACACACAATGTTGCTCATGTGCACGGTGGGGCGGGGGGAAGGCAGGCAAGCATCTGGAGTTCCTTTGCAGCAGCTGAAGGCTCTGGCATACCCATTATCTCTCTCTCTCTCTCTCTCTCTCTCTCTCTCTCTCTCTCTCTCTCTTCTCTCCCTTCCTTCTTTCCTCCCTCCTTCCCTCTGCTTCTTTCTCTCTGTCCGTTTCTCTCTCCATCCCTCTCTCACTCTCTCTGTCTCTTTCTCTTTTTCTCTCTGTCCCTCTCTCTCAAAAAAGTAAATTTTAAAAATACAAAGTTGACCTCATCAAAAAGGAAAAAAAAAAAAGCTGAGAGGCCAATACAAGCTCGAAGTTAACAGTGGAAGAAGATACTTTGGCAGCCCAACTCCCTGGAGCCAGGACTCTCAGTACCCATGCAAGCTCCTCTGACTGCAGCAGACAGCCAGTACCAAGCCCTGTAAGTAAACACAGAACCATGAGCACTGCCCATGAATAGGTAGACAAGGTCTGGAAAGATGGCTTAACTGTTAAGGCACTTGTTTGCAAAGCCACATGACTCAGGTTCGATTCCCCAGGACCCACATAAGCAAGATGTACAAGTTGGTGCATGCATTTGGAATTGGCAGCAACTGGAGGCCCTGGTGCACCCATTCGCTTTTCCTCTCTATCTGCCTCTCTTCTCTCTCTCTCTTTCTTCCTCTCTCTCTCTCAAATAAATAAATAAATAATAAAAATAATTTTAGAAAACTGAAAATAATTTTTAAAAACCAGGTAGGCAAGCTAAAGATGCTAGCTGCTGTTCTGGGGTTTGGGAAGACACAGGCACTGTGACACAAGAGAAGTTGCCTGCATGAGCACTGCCTGAAGTACAGGATCCTCAAGCAAAGGAACATTCAAGAAAATCAGACCAACCAAAGCCTGCATGAACCTAACAGAATAAAACAAGAGCATTCTGGATGGAGAGTCCAAGGCCAGGGCAGTTGGAAATGCCATACATCTGTGTACATGCATGCAGGCACACATGCCTTTCCCTGCACACACGCCTTTCCCTGCACACACCATTCCAACATTATGTTTTTCCATTTTGGAGCTGATGAAACTATTACATCACAGAGAAAATATGTGAGCTACCACTGTCAGAGGGCTAGGAAGACGTTAGCTGGTCTCTGGCCCAGGTAGTGTAGCCATGGAGTCCAGTTTCTAAAGCACAATGCTCAGACCCAATGTTCACTCAGCTGCACACACACAGCCACATGAGATATAATGAGAAAAGGCCTTGCTGACTGCTTCACTTTCCAAGGAAATTACAATCTTAAAAACCAAAGGATAATAAAACACACACACACATCACAAACTGGGAGAAAGGCTTTCACAGTAACTAAGTATAAAATATTTAGCCTGGCCAGCCATGGTGGTACATGCCTTTAATCCCAGCATAGGAGGCAGATGTAGGAAGATAGCTGTGAATTCAGGGACAGCCTGGGATTATTGAGTGGAGTTCCAGGTCAACTGGGGCTAGAGACACTAGCAAAAAAAAAAAAAAAAGAAAGAAAAGAGGCAGGGAAAATATTTAGCCTTAAGTGCACCTATGAGAAAAACATTCAAAGTTAGTGAGCTTTAAGAAGGGAGAACTGATTTGGCTGTGTCTGGTTGACCCCTGACTTGTATGTTGACTACCCATCCGCAGGGTGGCTAGATTTGGAGACACGGTCTCTAATGAATAATTAAGGTAAAGGATAAGGGTGGAGTCCTTATCTGATAGGATTAATATTCTTATAAAAAGAGACCTCAGAGAGTTCACTACTTCCCTCAAGCACCACAGGAGGTCACACATGGGCAGGCCGGGAGGGAGCCCTCACCAGAGCCTGAGCATGTGTGTAGTCAGCTCTTTGTTGCTGGGATTAACATCCAACCAGACCCAGTTCATGGGAGGAGGGGTTTATTTCAGCTTACAGCATCCAGGGAAAATGCCACCAACGGCCAAATAGGCTGCTTACTTCCATCCATCTGAGCAGAAAGAAACAACCCCACAGCCAGCACCACCAGCAAGCCCCAGCTGCTCTCTCCACACACATTTGGGCTGAAATGAAGCAGGACTCTAGGATCCACCCCATAGAAGGGAGCCACCTACTAAGGGCTTGAGCAGGAAGTTTAATCAAAACTATCAGAGTCAATGGGGCCATACACTCAAACTACCACACCATGTTAGCACTTCGACCCTGGATGTCAGAACACTGAGAAAATAAGCTTCATATCAAGACCACTGGGTCTGCAGTGTTGTGGCAGCAGCCAGAGATGACAAACACAGATGGAAATTAAAGGAACAGAATGATAAAGCCAGGTGACTTGTTTCACAACATGTGACCTTCCTAGCACCTTGGGCCATTTCAATCAATGGCAACTTTGAATGATAAAAAGAAGAATTATCCTCCAACTATTTTTTTTGAAAAATTTTCATCTCATTTTCATGTAAGCTTTAGAATGTCTATCAATTTCCATAAAATACTGTCAGGCATATTTTGATTGGAATTCTATTAAGCCTTCAGATGTATTTGATGATAATGCACCTTTCAGTAACATGTCTTCCAGTTCATGAAGATAGCTAATCCATCCAGATATAAGATAGTAACTTTTCTTTTATTTCTATGACATTCTACAATTTTCAGTACAGAGCTGTCATCATTTATTCCTATGTGGTAATAATAGTAACAATAATAATTATTCCTATGCAAGGCTAGAGAGATAGCTCTGTGATTAAGGAACTTGCCTGTAGAGCCTAAAAACTTGGGTTCCGTTCCCCAGTACCCACATAAAGCCAGATGCAGAAAGTGGCACATGAATCTGGAGTTAGTTTGCAGCAGAATGGCGCACCCATTCTCTCTCTCTCTCTTCTCTCTCTCCCCCCTTGAAAATAAATGATAAATAAATAATAATAATTATGCCTATGCTAATAATATTATTAAAATTATATTTTGAATCATTTAATCACAATCACCAGAAATGAAGTTACTCTTAACTTTGTGTTCTGAAACTTTAAAAGCTTCTAATAGTTTACATGTAGGTTCTTTGGGATTTTGGGGTACAAGTCTCTGAACTATTTTGCATTTGCCAATTTTCTCAGAGTTTGTACTCCAAACTGTCTTTATAAAGAAATGTGTAGAAATTATGCCTCCAGTAGGCTTGTTAGGGTGCAGCACATCAGCATGTCTGAGCTCCACCCCCCTCCAAGCTCAGACCACACACTGGGCCAGCACCCACCTTCCTGCAGTGTGCTCTGCATGGCGTCTTCTTGACACTGTCTTCTCCATGAAGGCCAGGCCTGCCTTCACTTTTCTGGTCCAGTGGCTCTGCATGGCAGGAAACCCAAAGTGAGTATCTACAGAACTAAAGTTAAACCAAGGTGTTAGAGCCCAGTAATGACCACAGGACTCCTATGTGCTCTGATCACTTTCATGAAAGCCTGTGCAGTAACAAAGGCAAACATGACTCATAACCTGGTTATAGAAAGCACGGGTCAAGACAACAAGGGTGTGGACACTAGGCAGTCATCTCCAGGCTTGGGAACCATGGTCTGGGGCTGGCCGAGGGTCAAAAGGTCAGAGGTCCTCCTCTCCATGGTCTCCTGATGGGCAGGGATGCCGGATGTGCTCAGGTTCAGGTTTTGCAGTCTGTGCACAGAGGAAGAATGCGCTTCGGTGAGGCCATGTTTTGTGGGTGTTCATTACTTTTCTCATTGCTCTGGCAGAATACTTGATAGAAATGCCTTACAAAAGGAAGGACTTATCCTGGCTCATTGGTTCAGGGGATTGGGTCCATCCTGGCAGGGAAAGCATGTGGCCAGAGCGGGAAGGTCAGTCATTCCACCTAGACAGTCCGCAAACAGAGACTTCCCGCCAGAACTGGAGCCAGGCTATGACCCCTAAGCCTACCACAGGGCCCTATGTCTTCCAACTACACAACGTCCAAAAGGTTCCACAGCCTCCCAAAGCATGTGTGTATGTGCATGTGTGGAGACAGACAGACGTCAATGCCACGCATATTCCTCAAATGCTCGCCACGTTTTTTTTGGTTTTTTTTTTTTTTTTTTTTTTGAGGTAAGTCCAACAGACTGGTGGTGGAGAGGAAAAGTGAGAGAAAGAGAGAGAGACAGAGAATTGGTGCGCCAGGGCCTCCATCCACTGTAATTGAGCTCCAGATGCGTGAGCAACCTTGTGCACATGTGCAACCTGTGTGCTTGCATCATGTTGTGCGTCTGTTTTTCGTGGGACCTGGAGAGTAGAACATGGGTTCTCAGGCTTCACAAGTAAGTGCCTTAACTGCTAAGCCATCTCATCCAGCCCTCTACTTTATTTATCTTAATGTGATTATTATTTGTATATATTATTTATTTATTTGAGAGAGAGAAAGAGGCACAGCGAAAGAAGGTGGGGACAGAATGGGTGCGCCAGGCTTCCAGACACTGCAAACAAACTCCAGATGCACGTGCCCCCTTGTGCATCTGGCTTATGTGGGTCCTGGGGAATTGAACCTGTGTCCTTTGGCTTTGCAGGCAAGTGCCTTAATGGCTAAGCAACCTCTCCAAGCCCCTCCACTTTATTTTTAAGACAGGGTCTCTCACAGCCATAGAGCTCACTGATTCAGCTAGACTAGCTAGCTAGTAACCCCAAGGCTTCCATCACTACCTCCCCAGCACTGGGATTACAGGTGCACAACACCACACCTATCTTTTTACATGACTGCTGGGTATCTGAACTCATGTTCTCATACTTAAGTGGCAAGCACTTAACCAACTGAGCCATCCCCCCAAGCCTCTGGTTCTTAAATATCTTTAAAATCATATCCAGAATTCTCCTTCCTCAGTTTCTTCTCTTGATGTTGTGCAGCTACTGAAGTGACTTCCCTCCTGGAGAAAGGTTAATGATAACTCAGGAAGTGAATAAAATTTACAAGGCCAGATATAAATACAAGGAGACACAGGAAGATCCGGCAATTGACAAGATTCATAAAGCTTTCCAAGCTTCCATAAGCAGTAACCACTGCCCTGCAAGGAGACTAGCCAGCCAAGCTGCTTACAGGTAGTGGTGGGAGCTCCTGGGATGTAGCTTTCATGAGTCATCACCCATGCTAGGCAGAGCAGGGGAGTCAGAGATGATACGGCCTACAAGTGGTCTATGGTCCTATAACTACCCCACAGCCAGACTCCTGTAAGGACATACAGCATCAAACTGTAGAGGTGATCCATGCTCCATGTGATGGTTGGTGGTGTATCTCCTTGTGTAGAGGTGATTCGTGCTCCATGTGATGGGTGGTGTTGTGTCTCCTTGTGTAGAGGTGATTCGTGCTCCATGTGATGTGTGGTGGTGTGTCTCCTTGTGTAGAGGTGATTCATGCTCCATGTGATGTGTGGTGGTGTGTCTCCTTGTGTAGAGGTGATTCATGCTCCATGTGATGGGTGGTGGTGTGTCTCCTTGTGTAGTGATGATTCGTGCTCCATGTGATGGGTCAAGATGTGTCTCCTTCCTGTAGTGATGGTTGCATGCTCCCTTGGATGGGTGATGACAGACAACCAAAGACAAACCAGGTGACCGTGCAGCGTCTTTGGGAGAAATTCTAGTGTAGCCGTCTTTCTCCACCTAGCTGGGGCATGGTGATAAACCTCTTGAGAACATGGGTACGATATGAGTATGGGGATGTTTCATGTACCACAGACAGACTACAGAATATGTGACATGTAAGGAGGGGTCAGAAGCAGTCTGTGCTGTCAGCTGCATGGCCACTTTTGAGGATATTGTTGAGGCTGAGGCGCAGCTACCTCCCAGAAAACACTTGCTCTCATAAGGAAAGAATTACAGTAGAAATAGGATTTGAGGTGCTACTTGTGGAATTAGCCTCTGATTTGGCCGAAACCGTGGGAGGAAAGGGAATGAGATGATGCTGTTGGCTTGCTGTTTCTTAGAGCTGGCAAGATGTAAAGGAAGGAAAGCACAAGTCAGCGCTGTGTAAAGAGCCCTTCCTGGAATCCAGAACTGGGCGTCCACAGGAAGAATGGATGGTAAGGAGGAAAGCAGCATGGTAGAAATGACAGAAGGGCGCCCTCGTGCTGACCTTGGGTGGAGGAGAAGGTAAAATGCACGACACAGCATGCTGATGGGGTCTCAACAGTGGCCCATGCAGGGGACTGATAAGCAGGGACTGCTCAGCACCTGAGCTTCGTGAACTGAGAAAGGTTTTTTAACACGCCATGAAAGAGCTTATCATCGCCTGTCTCATGAGGGACATGGGGGCAGATAGAATCAGTCCTAGTGCTATGGAAATAAAGAAACTGAGTAGCAGCCAGGTATGCATGCCTTTAATCTCAGCACTTGGGAGGCAGAGGTAGGAGGATGATCACCATGAGTTCAAGGCCACCCTGAGACTACATACTGAATTCCAGGTCAGCTTGGACTAGAGTGAGACCCTACCTCAAAAAAAAGAAAAGAAAAGAAAACTGCATAGTATAACCACATATCCCCCCTTGAGATGAAGGCTGCACAGCCTGACACAGTACAAAGGAATTCAGCCCCTGACACTAGCTCATAAAACACCATTAGAAACACTCGGCTAGTGTCTGCTGAGATCCATGAATACCAGGGAATGGAAGTGGACAGAGGACGGACAAGCATTACTGAGAGAACTGAGTGTGAGAGAGGCAGCGTGTGGTGGCAAGTTCGTTGAGCCTGGTAGGACTGTGCTCGCAAAAGTGTTAATACAGAGGAGGTTCTGCAGCGGCCTCGGGGCTGGTGGGAGGTTTTAGTAGCTTCGATGAGCCCATGGCAGGATGAGAGCTTCATGAGGCAGGACAGGCTTTGACATATCTGAATGACTTAGGCCAACCTGTCAATCAGGTTTGTAAAGTGATACAGCAGTCAAGAGGGAGCAAGGAAAGGGAAAAGCAGAGAAAAGGGTTTGTCCAGGCCACTTAAAGGTAAATGTGGCAAAATTTGTGTGAAGCCAGTTTGTAGGGGGAAAATGCGCCTAAAATCAAATGCTACACTAGTGACTTCCTGGAAAGCCTTAAAGCCTCAGCAACAGCTCATGGAAGACATACATGACAAACCAGTATGGGTGAAAAAGACTAAGTTTATTGTGGGGGTACAGTTATCCCTCCAGAGTCTGCTGTGTGCGTTTCTCCTCAAGAAAGTATACTGGGTGCAAAACCTGAGGCTCCAGCTTCAAAAGACCCTACTGTAACTAACTATCTCTATCTATCTCTCTCTCTCTCTCTCTCTCTCTCTCTCTCTCTCTCTCTCTCTCTCTCTCTCCTTGCAAATAAATAATACTTTTTTTCTTTTGAAAACAAAGTGTACTGGAGTGGGTGGAAAACTTGTTCATCCAGCCTTTTAGACAAGGGCCACAATGCTGGCCCAGAACCACTGGCAGGAGCAGCAAGCTGGAGAGCAACCTGGGTCCTGAAATGAGCCAGAAAGCACAAAGCAGCCCCTCTGAGTCCCTCAGAGGAGGGGAGGTGCACTGGGCTCACGGCAGCAGCCAAAGCTCTGGAGCAGGCCAGTTGGCTCTTGGAAAATGTCGATAGATGATGGCGGACCTGAGGGGGTAGTGTCTCTCATCCATGCTTCCACATGCCACGTCGCACTTTGGATGAAACAATTGATAGCAGTGATGAGATCTTTTCGTGCTGCACTGGCTCTTGCTAGCCTTTCCTTTGTAGTGGCCCTTAGCCAACAGCTGGCATCTACTTGGAATAGATGGCAATTAGACATCAGAGATCCTGTCCACCTTCCGTAAAAAGTTTTCATTACACAGTTCTAATCCTAGAGTGTCTTGTAGATTTACGAAAGCCTCTTGGGGAGCAGTAAAGACAGGAAGTAAGCAGTTCAAATGAAGCTATCCTGTGTGAGTGGGGAAAGACATTTCTAGAAGCCTTAAGCTTATTGAGTAAAAAAATCCCAGTGCTGGAGATAGATTACTTCTCTAAGAGTTGTTGGTCGGGGCAGCCCCCAAGGCCAGCTAGAGCACAAGTCACAATGTTGCTGCTAGTGCTGTTGGTTACCTTCCAGAACTATATGGTAAGACCTACTGCTTAAGACACCACATGCTTTAGCCATTAGACATGGGGAAATCAGGCTGGACTGAAGCTGATCTTTTGCCTCTGCTGTTTGACTTTCATAGTCCTGGAAGGCACTACGTGGGCAGCTTGGGGACAGTCCCACTCAGCTATAGACCCTGGTGCTACAGTAACAACATGCCAGTACATTTGTGTCCACTGGTACAAGAATGGAACAACTATTAAGGATATAACCAACTGTTTCCAGTTGTATTTAAAGACTGTTCTACATGAGAAAACTCACATCTGGTACTGTAAGCCAGGGCAAAAGCCCATGGCTAAGAAGTCAGAGGTCCCAGTAAGGAAGCAACTACTATTGTTAAATGAATGTGATATGTCTGTCAAATTGCTTTCTAAATATTTGTATTTACCAACATGGATTACTATTTCTGTAAGCCTCAGTTGTGGAGGGGAAGGTTTTTGTCTGTTGTTGTCTGGGGTGTTTGTTTGTTTTGGTTTTGGTAATGTGAGGTGCACTACAGAGACTCCTAATGTGTCAAGTTCCTGAGACTGAGCGCTGCTGTGGCATAGTGGCCCGTCACTCAGCCATGGATGAAGGCAAGTAGTGAAACATCCACATCACCTCCTCCAAGGCTCAGAAAACAATGCAGAAAAGGGCTGGGAAGGATGTAAGAGGCAGAGAAACGGGTGGTGTGGTGTAGGTATTTCCTCTGAACAGAAACATTCCCTCTAGAGGAAAGCTCATTAAGACTCAAGAAGTAAACAAAACTCATGAATCTCAGCAAGCTCCCAATATTTGTGATTCACAAGGCCCCTCCCCAAGGTTGTATAACCAGTAACAACTTCTATGGAAAGGATGCTCTTCGACCAGCTGAGCTGCCTGCAAGTTGTATTAAAAAGCTCCAGGGATACAACTTTTATGAGTTGGCACCCATACCAAGGTGGGCTTTTCAGTGATACAGCTTTGTGCCATCCATGTTCCCTTGCGTAGCCAGCCGCCTATGCCCCTGTACAGAATCCCAATAAACTCGCTGCTTCACTAAGCCATGCCTGGCTGGAATTCCTTCTGTGCACTGTAGTCAGTGCCCTATCTGGGGTGAATGAACCTCTGGCCACAACACTTTACATCTCTGAATACCTAAGCTATACTGGGAATAGGAAAGCTAATAGGTTAGTGGTAAACTAATGAAATTTGTAGGATTATTTGTCTATATGCTAGTGTTTTCTAAACTAGAGGGTTTATTATCAGATCTGGAAGTATCTGCATCTCCCAGCCCCCACCCAGAAAAGAGACAATAACTTTTTAATATTTTATTTATTTATTGGAGAGAGGGAGAGAAAGAAAAAGGCAGGTAGAGAGAATCGGCATGCCAGGGCCTCCAGCCACTGCAAATGAACTCCAGACACATGTACTACTTTGTGCATCTGGTTTATGTGGCTCCTGGAGAACTGAACCTGGGTCCCTTAGGCTTCACAGGCAAGCACCTTACCACTAAGCCATGTCTCCAACCCACAGATAATAATTTTAATGGTTGACATCTAGACTAACTGAAAGCCTGCCATGAAATAAAACTTTTGCTTTGAGATAATTTTAGATTCAAGGGTTGCAAAATATTAGAGTTTTCATGCCCAATTTCCTCAGATGTTAAGAACTTACATAAATAATCAAACCTAGGGCTGAGTGTGGTGGTGCATGCCATTAATCCCAGCACTTAAGAGGAAGAAATAGAATGACTGCTATGAATTTGAGGTCACCCTGAGACCAAATAGTGAATTCTAGGTCAGCCTGTACTATAGTGAGAGCCTACCTTGAAAAACCAAAAGAAAAGAAAAAAGAAAACCAAATCTAAGAGAAAACTGAGGGGTTGACATTGGCACAGGGTTGTCAATTAAGCCACAGGCTTTGCTGCTGTTTATAGTTCCCAAGCCTGGAGAAATGTACAGGGATGAACTGGAGGCTCCTATATGGACGGGATTACAGATGCACAGGATGGTCTTCATACAGCTAACGATGGCCTGCTGCTCCTGCTTTTGTCGCTCAAGAAAACCACCTCTCACTGACATGGAAACAGGAACAGCAGGCCTGTGAGCCTCAGATTTGACCTCAGAAGTAAGGAACGCCTTGAGGGTGTCTCAAATGAGGTGCCAAGGTGGTGTGTCTTGGGGACATCAAGTGTTGTGACTTTTCCTGGGAAATTTATTTCTAAGTAGAGAGAGAAGTCAGAGGTGAGAAAGAGAGAATGGGCACACCAGGGCCTCTAGCCACTGCAAACAAACTCCAGATGCACGCACCACCTTGTGCACCTGGCTTTACATGGGTACCAAGGAATCAAACCCTAGTCGTTAGGATTTATAGGCAAGCACCTTAACCGCTGAGCCCCTTCTCCAGCCCAGTCTCACATTTTAAATTGAGAACTGCTGGGATGGAGAAATGGCTTAGTGGTTAAGCACCTGCCTGTGAAGCCTAAGGACCCCAGGTTGAGGCTCGATTCCCCAGGACCCACGTAAGCCAGATGCACAAGGTGGCACATGTACCTGGAGTTCATTTACAGTGGCTGGAGGCCCTGGTGCACCTGTTCTCATTCTCTCTCTTTCTCCCTCTCCCTCTCCTTCACCCTCTTTTTTTCTCTGTCTGTTTATATCTCTCAAATAAATAAATAAAAATAAATAATTTTTCAAATGAGAACTACTAAAAAATGTTTTCTCCTCTTGGGTCTCTGTGGCATTTCTCCTTCAAAATTCCCTCAGACTTTGCACTCCCTTCCCAAGACCAAGACATTGTCAGCAAAGCACCCTAAACCCATCACTCTTTTTTTTCCTTCCTGTTTTGCAATGAGCATCAGCCTCATAGGAAGTCAGGCTCCAGGAAGGCCTGTCATAGCCTAGGACATACATGCTGAACAAGTTCTATTGGCAGAGCAGATGGACATAGTTAACTCTCCACCCCAACCCATCAAGACGCACTCTGCACGCAGAGGTCCAACGTCCTTGAAAAGAATGTGTTGTCCTCAGTAGCAGTATTTGTTTCTATGCAAACTTGAGAGTAGAAAAGAAGCAAGTTTCCCTCCCAAGGAAGACAAGTGAGAAAAAGAAGAGCAAGCTTTAGCCAAAATACATGGAAGGAAGCCTTGAAGTCAATGTGACTCACTGCAGAGACCCTTTGCAGTTTAACCTCTTTCCATCAGGAGCCAGACAGGCTCGGTTCTGCCCACATTTGTTTGGATGACTTACAACAAAGCACTCTCTTTGTCCGCGCCATCAGCTGCTAGCGTAGGGCATGTTGACTAACAGCCTAGTCCATTTAGTGCACATACACTCTGGCATTCTTTTCCCCATCACAAAAAAAAAGAAAGAAGAAAAGAAGGAGGGGGTGAAGAAACCCAGACACATTCACATAGAAACTTCCAAGGTCCTAAGTCCAGTTCAGCCAAGAAGTAGCCGTGAGGAGGAGGGGTGTGAGTGTGTGTGTGTGTGTGTGTGTGTGTGTGTGTGTGTGTGTGTCAGAAGCACAAGCATACAGGGGCAGCTGTCAGCATGTTAAACTTCTCCTCTTGAAATGTTGGGACCAGAAGCTGACATTTTTAGTAGCTAGTCTCAATTTTTACAACTCCATCATGCTCAGATAATAAAATAATAATAGAAGTTTGCTTTAACCAAAGAAACCCCTTCCTCTGAGAATAGCTAAAATGAAGTCAGCTTTAAAAGGCTACAATAAAATCAGCAATGCATGTGGTTGAAGGTGTGTACATGTATGTAAACATGCACACACACACACGGAGCAGGGAGCAGTGTTGGGGATGGAACCCCTTGTCCTCATGCATGCTGGCCAAGGGCTCTATCCCTGAACTACTCCATCAGCCCACAGATGTGATAGAGTTAATAAACTAACAATGGCTCGTGACTTCACAGCCTGAGCCAGGTTCACCTTGCTTTAGTTATTCTGTCATTATATCAAGAAATATTTCTTTCCAAAAAACTATCAGTTGGAAAGGAAGTTTTAACATCAGACTTGCAAAAGAATAATGTAGCTTTAATACTTTGCTTGCTTACATTTTATTTTAAACACAGTAAGATTTTAAATTGAATTTATCTATAAAACTTCCATAAAATAAAAATACATGATCTCATAAAATCAAATCAGTCTTTAATTGTAATAATAAAAATTACATTTAAGGAATGTTGTCTCTGAGTTAATAGCTCCATAAAACAGAAGCCGCACAGTCAGTCAGCTACCTGAGTGACTCTTTCCCCAGCATTTCTGCAACTAATGAGGTTCTCGGAAGCACACCTGGGCCTGGCTTGTGACATAAAAGCTGAGAGGGACTTTCTGATCTAGCCAGCTCACCAGGCAGCAGCCAGCGGGGTCTCAGGAAAGGCTACATGGGGCTGGGAACATGGCTCAGTGGATAAGTGCTTGCCATGGAAGCATAAGGACCTGAGTTCAGATCCTCAGCACCCATGTAAAAGCTGGACATGGCGGTGCCCCACATATAAACCCAGTGCTAGGAAGGTAGAGACAGAAGACCCTTAGGGCTTGCCGGCTAGCCTGTCTAGCTAAACCCGTGAGTTGCAGGATCAGTGAGAGATCCTGTCTCCAAAAATTAAGGTAGGGAGCAACTGAGGAAGACACTCACTGACATCAGCCCTTGGTCTTTATATGTATGCACACTCACAAGCACATGGAAACATGCATGCACAGATGCAAAAAAAAAAAAAAAAGAATAAAGAAAACAGAGAAAGGGCTTCACGTTGTCCTGTATACCGTTAAAAACTGGAACCTAGTAGAAAATTGTGCCCACGTTGCAGCTAAAGCTGAGGTGACTCATCTAGAGACACGGCAATTTCTCTTCTTTTCTGTGTACTGGAAATACTTTACCAGAATAATATAGTTACTACTGATGTGTGGACCAAGGGCATATGAATGGTATGTATGTAGTTATTTATTTATTTTAGGAGAGAAAAAGAATAGGCAAACCAGGGCCTCCAGCCACTGCAAATGAACTCCAGACTCATGTGCCACTTTGTGCATCGGGCTTACATGAGTACTGGGGAACAGAACCTGGGTCCTTAGGCTTCACAGGCAAGTGCCTTAACCACTAAGCCATTTCTCCAGCCCATAAATGGTTGTTTTTTTTTTTTTTTAATGTGTCCTGAAAGTCACCTATGAGGAGATCTACTTCATAAGTGCTGTTTCATTTCTAGAAGAGACTTGTGTTCACTGAAATCTTCATGGTCATGGATCAAAGAAACCCCATTTCTTCACTATCCACCCAGCACATAACCATAGTGTTTGTGGGTTCATACATATTTCACATGTCAACCTCCTTCCTGATGAGGTGACATCTCCCTCTTCCTGAACACAGAGATGTGTGTCCTTCTATGTCTGACCAGGCTGAACACCCAACTTGGCCAGGCAGGAAGAGGCACGGACACCTCAGGCAAAGCCAGGCTCACTGTTATCTTCTCCATCAGCTCCAGATCCCTTCTTCTCTCCACTTCTTTGCTCCTCCACATTCCCCACCCCAGGGTCCTGTCACTCCTACAGCACACGCCTACCACAAAACTGCGACTGTATGGGCCGGGCCAGTGGGTTAGGCCACAGCTCTGTGGTAGCTGTAGAGGACTGCAGGTCAGACGAGCCTCTCTAAGAAGACTCTGTCTGTCTGAGTACTAATACTGTCATCTTTCTAAAATGGGGTGCTCCCTCAAGCTGGGCACCGCCTAACCTTCTGAGGCCATCCCCTCCCCCTTCTCCCTTTGCTCGGCCAGGACCTCAGGAAGGGCTGCACTGCCTCTTCCACTACTCTTTGGCCCTTGGACCCCTGAGACGTGGCACACCCTCCTCTTCTTCACTGTAGTCATTCCACATTGAGCTTCCTGTGAGGATTCTCAAAGACCATTTACCTTCCCTAATTCCTCAAGCATTTAACTGCATCCAAGCATCTTATTTTTCTAGCATATACATTAGCTCATTGGTGGTAACCGTTTTAATGGCTCTCTCTCTCTCTCTCTCTCCCTCCCTCCCTCCCTCCCAAGCAAGGGTTTAACCTATTTCTCCTCTTGGCCTTGGCACATGGTCAGTAATCAGACAGATGACAAATGACCAAACACATCCCAGAGAACTTCTCCACCTACTGGGCTAAGATTACATTTGCCTAAATCTCCACTAGTCTTCAGGAAATAAAATACATCACAGTTAATAAATTGGAAATGACAAACAAAAATTGGTTGTGTTCTATCTAACAATAAACAATGCAAATGAGATGGTATTCAAATAATTCCAAAAACAAAAGCATTAAAAATAAAATTATGTGCTTAATCCTTGGCATGGTGGTGTGTACCTATAAGCTCAGCACTCAGGAGACAAAGGCAAGAGGCTTATAAGTTCAAGGCCAGCTTGGCTACATGTGAGACTCTAAATAAATAAGAACTTTATTTATTTCACAGGAATAAACTTAACCAATAAGGTTTTAGGTGATACACTGAAAACTGCAAAACACTGCTATAAAGGACAGAAATGAAGACAAATGTAGCCTGCTTTGTGGATAGGAAGGGCTAATGTTCAGACTCTGGTGCTACTCAAAGGGATCTACAGATTTGGGGCCAATTGGAAAGTCACATATACTCTCAAACAATCTTGGAAAAGAACAAAGTTGGAGGACTGGCATTTCTTGGTTTCAGAACTTCCAAAGACAGCTGGAAAAATGGCTTAGTGGTTAAGGCACTAGCCTGAAAAGCCAAAGGACCCAGGTTCAATTCCCTAGGGCCTACATAAGCCAGATGCACAAGGTGGTGCATGTGTCTGGAGGTCACTTGCAGTGGCTGGAGGCCTTAGTGCATTCATATTCTCTTTCTTTCTCTTTTTCTCCCAACTAAATAAACAAAACTATTTTTTAAAAAACAAGGAAATCAGGGATGGTGGTGCATGCCTTTAATCCCAGCACTCGGGGGCAGAGGTAGGAGGATCACCATGAGTTCAAGGCCACCCTGAGACTAAATAGTAAATTCCAGGTCAACCTGGGCTATAGTGAGACCCTACCTCGAAAATCAAAAAAAAAAAAAAAAAAGCACTACTTACAAGGGCTGGAGAGATTTCTCAGTGGTTAAAGGCACTTACTTACAAAGCTTAAAGGCCTGTGTTTGAGTCCTCAGTACCCAGTAAAGCCAAATGAACAAAGTGGCACATACATCTGAAGTTCACGTACAGTGGCAGGAGGCCCTGGCAAGCCCATACTCACTCTGTCTGTTTCTGTGTATGTGTCTCTCTCTCAAATAAATGAATAAATTAATATTTTAAAAAAACTTATAACAAAGCCAGGTATGGTGGTTCACATCTTTAATCCCAGCACTTGGGAGGTAGAGGTAGGAGGACCACCATGATTTGGAGGGTACCCTGCGACTACATAGTGAATTTCAGGTCAGCCTGGACTATACACTTTTCTCAGCAGCCCATGGAACATTCTCTAAAATAGACCATATACTGGGTCACAAAGACTGCCTCCACATATTTAGGAAGATTGACATAATTCCCTACATGATATAAGATCACAATGCTATACTGCTAGAAATTAACAACAAAAGACCTACCAAGAATCCCAATGGCACCTGGAAACTGAACAAGACACTTTTAAACAATAAATGGATAGTGGATGAAATTTCAAAATTTCTAGAATTGAATGACAAAGAGAACACATTGTACCAAAACTTATGAGACACAATAAAGGCGGTCCTCAGGGGAAAATTCATAGCACACAATGCCTTCATAAAAAAGACAGAGAGATCCCAAATCAATAACCTAACCATCCACCTAAAGGCACTGGAAAAGCAAGAAAAATCCAACCCAAATAGCTCCAGAAGGAAAGAAATAATTAAAATTAGAGCAGAAATTAATTAATTGGAAACTAAGAAAACAATTAAGACAACTGACAAAACAAAGAGCTGGTTCTTTGAAAAAATAAACAAGATTGACAAACCCCTGGCCAATTTGATCAAGCAAAAAAAAGAGATGCTTCAAATTAACAAAATTCAAAATTTCAAAGGACAGACATAAGTGAAATTGGGAGACTCATAGGACTTATTTCAAAAACCTCTACTCCACAAAACTGGATAATGTGGAGGAAATGGATAAATTCCTGGGCACATACCATCTATTAAAGCTAAACTCAGAGCAGGTTAATCTCTTCAATGAACCTATCACACTCATGGAGATTGAAAATGTAATAAAAAAAAAAAAAAAACTCCTCAAAACGAAGAGTCCAGGACCAGATGGCTTCTCAGCTGAATTCTATCAAACCTTTATGGAAGAGCTCAAACCAATCTTCCTCAGACTCTGCCACACAATTGGAGAACAGGGAATGCTACCCAACTCCTTTTAATGAAGCTAGTATCACCCTAATTCCAAAACCAGGCAGAAATGCCACAAGAAAAGAAAACTACTGGCCTATTTCCCTGATGAACTTAGATGCAAAGATCCTGAACAAAATCCTTGCAAACCAAATCCAACAAAACATCAAAAGCATTATCCACCTTGACCAAGTGGGATTCATCCCAGGAACACAGGGGTGGTTCAACATATGGAAATCTGCCAATGTAATATACCACATAAACAAGGTTAAACACAAAAAAAACACATGATCATTTCAATAGATACAGAAAAGACCTTTGACAAGATACAACATCACTTCATGATCAAAACATTGGAGAGAATTGGCATGGTTGGTTCATATCTTAACATAATAAAGGCAATATACAAAGCTCTTAAGGCCCAAATAATCCTTAATGGAGAGAGACTGGAGGAATTCCCATTAAGATCAGGAACAAGAAAGGGTTGTCCAGTCTCACCTTTGCTTTTCAATATAGTACTGGAAGTCCTAGCTCAAGAAATAAGACAGGAGAAGGAAATAAAAGGGATGCAATTTGAAAAGGAAGAAGTTAAGTTGGCTCTATTCGCTGATAACATGATTGTACATGTAAGAGACCTGAGAGACTCTATCCCAAAACTCCTGAAGGTGATTAACTCCTATAGCAAAGTAGCAGGATACAAAATCAATGCACAAAATCAGTAGCCTTTCTATATGCAAATGACAAAGATACAGAGAAAGAAATAAGGGACATGGTCCCATTTTTAATAGCAACAAAATTAAAAAAGCCTTGTAATAACGTTAACCAAGGAAATGAAAGATCTATACAATGAAAACATAAAAACACTCAAAAAAGAAATTGAGGAAGACTTGAGAAAATGGAAAGACCTCCCATGCTCCTGGATAGGCAGAATTAACATCGTGAAGATGGCAATCCTACCAAAGGCAATAAACAGATTTAATGTAATTCCAATTAAAATCCCTACAGTGTTCTTCACAGAGACAGAAAAAATGATCTCAAATTTCATATGGAAAGGCAGAAGGCCTCGCATATCCAAACATAACCTCAGCAAAAGAAATACCTCTGGAGGCATCACCATACCTGATCTAAAGCTATATTACAAAGCCACAGTAATAAAAACAGCATGGTACTGGCATAAAAACAGAAGTATAGGGCTGGAGAGATGGCTTAGCGGTTAAGTGCTTGCCTGTGAAGCCTAAGGACCCCAGTTTGAGGCTCGGTTCCCCAGGTCCCACGTTAGTCAGATGCACAAGGGGGCGCACGCGTCTGGAGTTTGTTTGCAGAGGCTGGAAGCCCTGGCGCGCCCATTCTCTCTCTCTCCCTCTATCTGTCTTTCTCTCTGTGTCTGTCGCTCTCAAATAAATAAATAAATAATTAAAAAAAAAACAGAAGTATAGACCAATGGAATAGACTTGAGGACCCAGACTTTGGGTCAAGCAACTATAGCTACTTAATATTCAACAAAGGCCCTAACAATATAGGCTGGAAAAAAGACAGCATCTTCAACAAATGGTGCTAGACAAACTGGATAACCATATGCAGGAAATTGAAACTTGATCCACACATTTTGCCATGTACTACACTCAAGTCCAAATGGATCAAAGACCTCAATATAAGACCAGAAACTTGACTACCACTGGAAGAAAATATAGGAACTACTTTCCATGATATATGAATGCAAAAAGACTTCCTTAACAAAACCCCAGTAGCTCACGATGTTAAACAGTCACTCAACCAATGGGATCACATGAAGCTGAAGAGTTTCTTTACAGACAAGCACACAATAAGCAAAGCCAATAGATTACCCACAGAATGGAAGAAATATTTGCTGGTTATCCAACTGATGGAGGCCTAATCTCTAGAATCTACAAAGAACTCAAAAATCTAAACAGGAAGAAGTCAAACACCCCACTCACAAAATGAGGCAAAGAGATGAACAGGCAGTTCAAAGAGGAAGAAATACAAATGGCAAACACACACTAAAGAAAATGTTCATCATCCCTAATCAACAGAGAAATGCAAATTAAAACAACTATGAGATTCCACCTTACCCCAATAAGGATAGAAAACATCAAAAAATCAAATGAAAATAAATGCTGGCGAGGATGTGGAGAAGTAGGAACACTCATCCACTGTTGGTGGGAATGTAGGATGGTACAACCACTTTGTAAAGCAATATGAAGACTCCTGAAAAAGCCGACTTTAGAGATACCAACTGACCCAGTATTCCCTTACTGGGCATCTACCCTAAAACCTTAAAACCACAGGCCAGAGAAACTTGCTCAACCATGTTTGTAGTGGCTCAATTCGTAATAGCTAAGAGCTGGAATCAACCCAGATGTCCATCACTAGAAGAATGGATAACTAAGATGTGGTATATCTACACAATGGAATTCTATACAGCAGTAAGAAAAAATGACACAATGAAATTTGAGGAAAAATGGTTGAACCTGGAACAGATCATTCTCAGTGAACTTACCCAATCACAGAAAAAAAAATTGCCACATAGTCTCACTCATCTACAGCACCTAACCTGAATCTACCCAAGATGCCTTACATACCCAGCAAGCATCTCATGGACTAGACAATAGGATGGGTGGGGAGGGAAGAAAGGGCAACGGAGGGGGTGGGAAACACAAATCTAGACCCAACAGCAATAGTACCATAAAATTCTACATCCTAAAAGGCAGATCAAATGGCTGAACCTTCACCAGGCCCTTAGAGGGAACACCTGAACCACAAGACACTGGAGAGGGTATGATGAAGACTGACCTTAATCTTCTACAGCTTCCCTCCCTCCCTCCTTCCTTCTCTCCCTCCCTCCCTCCCTCCCTCCCTCCCTCCCTCCCTCTCTCTCTCTTTCTCTCTCTCTCTCTCTCCTAACTCTTTTATATTAGTTATCTTTTTTTTTTTCCTTTTCTTAGGGGGCACTGACCTGTAACTCCCAGTACCAGCATGTGGCTATCATCCACAATGAGCTTTAGATCAGAGAGACCTACAAGGTTTCCTAAAAAATAGATTTCTGTCTGAGTACTTGATGACCACCAAAGGTTAGTGGTAAGACCCTACTGCTGAAGACACCTTATGTGGTTGACACATAAAATGGAATGGCATGGCTGGAAGTTGGAAGAGAGTCAGTCCCCAGACAGTCAGCACATCTAGCGCCAGAAGGTGCTACATGGGCGACTGGGGTAAAATGACCAATATCTGTCCAAGCAACTCATGGTCTAACCTGCTTAGCAGCAAATAACCTGCCGTGATGCCCACACAAGAGCAATAGTGGCACACAGCCATGGTGGGGAACCAATTGCTCTTGATTCAGCAAACTGATCCCCTCAGTGGTATGGGACCCATAGCTGGAGCTGGGAAACAAGTCAGAACCATATCCAAACATAAGCCTGCTCTCCATTATCAAGCTACCATCAATCATGGGATACAAGAGGGCCTACACCTATTAAATTCTCTATAAAAAAAAAAGTAAGGGTTATCTCATTTGTCCTGGTGCTAACGTACTCTCTGTTGGAGAATCTGCTTCTCTTTTTCAGATAGATGTAGACCCTAAGGAGAGAGCTACCCTATCATACCTCAAAAAGGCCCCAGCTGAAACTAAGAAAAATTGGCAAAACAAGCAAGGGTTCTGTTTTCTTGGTTAACCTGGTACCAGCACAAGGGTGAAGGAGGTCAACACAGAGAAAAATCAACTCCTACAAAACCGATATCCAGAGCCCCAGAGGCCCCCAACACCTTATCACTGAAGCAGACCAAAAATGAACCCAACATGGCCCAGGGAAATTTTGCAGAAGAGGGAGCAGAAAGAATGTCAGAGCCACATGTTGGGTCATGATATGCAGAGACATTTATCCTACCCATAACTGTGGGCTAACTCCACAGTGGATGACCCGTATACCTCAACAAGGAGGGGCCAAAGGGAGGGGGTAGATCATGAATGAGCCTAATAATGGTACCAAACTGCTGTATTTGCTGAATACAAAACTAGTTAATAAAAAATTTTTTTAAATTAAAAAAAACTTATAACAAAGTCAGGTATGGTGGTTCACATGTTTAATTCCAGCACTTGGGAGGTACATGTAGGAGAACCACAATGATTTGGAGGCCACCCTGAGACTACATAGTGAATTCCAGGTCAGCCTGGCCTACAATGAGATTCTACCTTGAACACCCTTCAAAAGAAAAACCTTATTACAAAGCTGCAGCAATCCACCAGGAGCCCTAACGCACCACAGGAGCTCAGAGAAGGGGGAATAACCCGGCCATGGCCCAGCTCCACTCCTCAGGCTGTGTTCTGGCAAACTGACCTGGGCATGTGTCCACCTGATGTTAGGGAATTTAAAAAAGCAGTATTCAACTCTTATACTTTGAAGAGTAGCTGTTAGTAGGCCCCTTGCTTCTGAGTGGCTGTCTGAGAGACAGAACCAAACCCACAGCAGAATCAGTATGACTGCTGACCTTGTCCCCACTGTGAGGTTTACGCGGCTTAATAAGCTCACTCTTCTGAGCTGAGAGTGTGCCAGAAGGGCCTGCAGCACCCTGGAGCTGAGCGAGGCAGGTATGAGCTTTCAGCCAGCAGTGGTCTACCCTGCCGATGCTCCTGAGAACATTTACAGCGGCACATGACAAATGGCACAGCAGGCTGGTTGACGTTTCCACAGTTCCAGCCGTGTCACTGTCCACAGCATGGGGGAGCACTTACACCCGACCATTGCGTCTCCAGCTAATTAAAGCCTGGCTTAGTGGGTGAGGCCCTTGCCTGCAAAGCCGAAGGATCCAGGATGGATCCCACAGGACCCATGTAAGCCAGATGCATAAGGTGGTGCATGCATCTAGAGTTCGTTTGCAGGGCTAAAGGTCCTGGTGTGCCCATTCATTCATTCTCATTCTCTCTTTCTCCCCCCCCCCCCGGCCTCTAATAAATTAAATAAAATATTTTTAAAACATTTTTTAAAAACTGTAAATAATTTCCCCTTAATTTCTGCCAACATAATTGCTTACAAATAGCATTTACCCTTCACAGACTTTCTGCCACATTACTCCTAAGCCATCTGATTTTTGCCCCTTTCCTTCTTTTTAGCCATCCAGTCATGACTTAATTTACCAAAATCCTTTTTTTTTTTAAATTGGACTCAGGGAGAGAGAGAGAAAAAGAGAATGGGCAGGGGCAGGGCCTCTCGCCACCACAATCTCTAGATATATGCGCCACCTTGTGCAGCTGGCTTACATGGGACCTGGAGAATTGAACCTGTGTCCTTAGGCCTTACAAACAAGTGCTTTAACTGCTAAGCTATCTCTCCAGCCCACCAAAATCCGTTCTTAAACTTTCTTTTTCTCTTGACCTTCAAAAAGATGTTCTCATGCTTGTAACCTCCTTTGAATCTCTCTTTCTCCCACTTATTGGTTTCTTTGTACCTTGATTTCATTCCTTAAGATTTGAAACAGATTTTACAAAATTATTTCTCTTCCAACAAAATACTTATGCTTCTTCAATTCCTTTATTGAAGCACAGATTTATTTTCCTTTCTCTAGATTTTACATTTATATTTACACTGCAATTAAGAGTCTTCAGTCCCTCTGACAGATGTACTTACACTGTGTTCTGAGAAGCCCCAAACATTTAGTTTTAACTCCTGCCAGAAACAGATAGAATTGTGATCTACCAGCACTCAGGCAAAAATGTACACTAACAATTCTGATGGCCTTTCTAGTTTAGCTTACCAAGAAGTTCAGGTTAGTTCTTCTGCTAAAGATTTACCTAAATCACAAGAACCATAAAGCACCCCCACAAGCTGCTCTTGGTTGGGTGATTTCTACCAGCAATGCAAACCTGACCACAACATAGGGTCTCTTAGTCTGGGTCCTTATATTTCATAAAAGCCCAAGAATAGGGAATTTCTCCCCCTTTTACAAAATAATTCTAACTAGTGAATCGTGACGTGTTTCTTTGGCCTATGCTCTTGGTCTCCTGGTTCATACTGAAAGCAGACATTACCAGGGAAAGTTGATCTCTTTATCTTATGTGTCTCAGACTTATACTGATCCTAGTTCAGTAGCAGAATACAAGTACTAAACCTTTCAGGACACCAAAAGTGTTACCCACATCTGCGTTTTCAATGCAGAAAATGTCTCAGGAAACCAAAATACATAGAAATGGGCAGTAATGCTGGTGCCTTCTTGGGGTACTACTGACTTTATAAGCCAAGTGTGATGTGTACCTTTAATCCCAGAACTTGAGAGGTAGAAGTAGAAAGATCAGGAGTTCAAGATCATCCTTGGCTACATAGGCTATGTAGTGACTTAGAGAGAAGCCAGCCTAGGCTCCATTTTGAGAGCCTGGCTCTAGAAAAGGATAAATAAGATCCAAACCTAATGCTTACTCCAGATGGCAGGCTGTACTGTGACAAGTAGCAACTCGATGTTCCTGAGCCTACTGCCACCTCAGAAGTGAAGACTAAAACGATCACTGCAACAATCAATCTCAAATAGAGGTGATAACGGATTAATCCTTACAAAACCAAAGTTTCTGGACAAGAAAGAAAATCCAGAGCTCATGAAACCAGCCCTCTGTCCAAATGAAGTGATTAAACCAGGGCTACTGGAAGCTACAAATCAATGAGCACAACCAAATGACCACAACAAGTGCCACTCCAAAACAGAGAGACAGACAGAGAGGTCAACCTGGCAGGCTCCACGGGATTGAGAATCACCATGGAAACAAGCCTCTGTAAAGGATATTCTAGGTGAGGTTATTTGAGATAGGAAGACCCCATCTACAGTGGGTGACGCCATTCCATGGGCTGGCTGTCTAGGACTGCATGAAAAGGAGACAGGGAGCTGAGCACAGGCCTTCATTGCTCCCTGCTTCCTGACTGTGGGCTCCATGCGACCTGCTGCTTCATGCTCCTGCCTCCAAGCCTTCCTGCCACAGTGCAGTTACCTCAGTTAGCTGAATTAAGCCCTTCCTTCCTTAAATTGCTTCTGGTCAAGAATTAGGTCACAGCAGTGAGAAAGCAAATATGGCTGAGATCTCTAGAGCATGGGCAATGACACAGGCAGAGGAGGTCGGGCCAAAAGG
Source organism: Jaculus jaculus (assembly GCF_020740685.1). Taxonomy (NCBI): domain Eukaryota; kingdom Metazoa; phylum Chordata; class Mammalia; order Rodentia; family Dipodidae; genus Jaculus; species Jaculus jaculus. Next base: position 112,335,956 of record NC_059111.1, on the reverse strand, counting down.
GTCATCAGTGATTGTCACCACTGCCCACACTCTTGTCTCGGCCCCAAAATGGGTCCGTTTGCCTCACATGAATCGAAATGTAGCTAAGCAAGGAGATGACCTTCAAGCGTCGATTTTTGTGCCCTCGGCGTCTGCCGTCCGTGAGTGGGGTCCTCTCTCCACCCAGCTCTCAAGCAGGCCTTGGTACTGGGGCCCTCGGCATCTGATGTCCGTGAGTGGGGTCCTCTCTCCACCCAGCTCTCAAGCAGGCCTTGGTATTGGGGCCCTTAGCCCTGCGAGCGCTGCTGGAGCCCCCGTGCGGGCCTGTGAACCAGGACTCCTCAGCCCTTGGCAACAGCTGGCATTGTCACTCCCGAGCCTCAGGTGTCTATGGCCATGGGCCCCGAAGACTTCTCAGCTCCCTGGAGCCCTTCCATGGCACAAGGCCTCAGTTTCTCTTCTCCGGCTCTTTAAGCCATCTCTCCTTCTTCAGCCTCAGTTTTCACCTTCTCTCTGCTCCCACCAACCCTCATGTTCCTGTCCTGGCTACCCCCTCAAACTGCTCCGCTGCTGCCATTTGGGAGGCAGCCACTGCTGCTACTTCTGCTGCTGTTGGCCACAGGCTTTGTAGTTCCAACCATTCCGCCACTTTTGCAGCTCAGCCTGCCGAATGGTTGATGTCGCTGCCACCGCCCCGCATGGCTCTTGCTCCACTGCCTCTGCGGCTTCTTGGCTTCTTCCTTCCCACTCCCACGGCAGCTCCACTGAAAGCAGGCGGGGAAAGACCACTAGAACGAAATCTCTCTTCAGCCTTACTGTTGCAACGACAGGGGAACAGCCCAGCAGTGTCTCCCGGCAGCTCACAATGTGCTGAACAGCCTGCTTGCAGCCAGAGAGGAGGTTTGCATCACTCACAGCAAACCTTCCAAGCCAACAGAAGCCTGTTTACTAGAAGGCAGAGAGAAGGACTCCCCACCTGGCCTGGGAAGAAATGGCTACAGTACCTAGAATTCACCGATGCTGTGAGAGCAAAAGAACCAGTACAAACCGAAGCAGTCCTGGAGCTTCAGTAGCCAGAGCTCTGAGCTGCAGTCTACAGCTTCCTGGAGATGTGTGTGGAGTGCACACAGGCTCCGGCTAGATAAGGGTAATCTAACTGGCCATTTGACTGGCAGTCCTTTTGTTCAGGGTAGTCAGAGCAGCAAGGGACAGTGGAGCAGCTTCCAAATGGGAAGTCAAAGGTTCCCATCCCCCAGCTTCTTTGCTTATTTACAAGAAAATGAACATTGGAAAGAGTGATTACAGGAAGAACATGTCTTTGATACAAATAGTGATTTAACAGACTTCAGCAGCTCTTAGCACCTGACCAATGCCCTAGAGAGGCATGAACCCCACCCCCCCACCTCCCCCAAACTGCTCATCCTGAAGCCAACCTACAAATTTAATTCAATTCAACCAAAATCCCTGAGGAATGTGTGTGTACACACTCAAGCTGATCCCAAACTGATACAGAAAGAAAGGAGCTGTGACTGTCAAACAACCAGGGAAAGCAGAGCGAAGGTGGGATGCTCCCACCACATGGGGCAGCCTGCGGAGAAGTGCAGGGAGCTGGGCAGATGGCAGCAAGGGGGCACACGAGACGCTGGCCACGGGGGCAGGACTGAGGCAAACTCGGGCCCACGTGAACATGGCCGGTGACAAAGACACAGGGCAGGCTGAGGGAAAGGTGGCTTCCACTCATGCTGCTAGAATAACTGGACAGCTACATGCACGCAGAGAAATGAACTCCCTTTGAAACACCAACCTGGTGTGAAATTAACTCAGAATGCATCAGAGCTCTACAGGCACTATGCTACTCTGTAAAACTTCTAGAACTCAGGAGAAATCCAGAAACCAAAAGCAGAATTCAGGAGAACAAAACTTGGTTGGATTTTATCAAGCATACAAACACTTGCTGATCAAAGGGCACTGCTAAGAAAACAAAAAGGAATTCCATAGAGTGGAGAAGGCATTACAAGTCATTTTTCCAACAAAGGACTTGTATCCAGAAAACATAACAAGTTGCAACAACCTCGTTTAAAAAGATGGGCAAAAAACTGAACAAACACATCACCCAAGAGAATGGGAGACTGACAGGAAGCCTCCACATCATTCTGCACAAGGGAAATCAAAGCCCTGCATAACCACGCCCTGTCCATGGTTAGCACAGTTATGGGTAAGGTAAGGGTGGAGAAAACCTGAATGCCATGTTCTCTGAGGATGCAAAGTGTCTTGGATCATCCACTAAGCTCTGGGTAGGGGCAGCAGCAGTGCAAAGACTTGGTGAACTTGAACACGCATACCCTAGGACTCAGCTGACCCACTGGTAAACAAAGATGCAAACGTGTGTTCATGCAGAAACCAATACTCGAATGTTTGTCCCAGAGCAGCCATAGTTGCTAAAAACTGGAAAAGCCCAAACATCCATCACCCAGCAAAGGAATCAAGAAGTGTGTGTGTGTGTGTGTGTGTGTGTGTGTGTGTGTATGCATACATAAAAAAAACATGCGCTGACCCATTATGCTGGGGGAGAAGAGCGAGAGACAAAGGTTACTCGTGTGGTAACAAGCATGTTTCTCTAATACATTATGTCAAGGGAGGAGAGCTAGGTCAAAGGTTATATATGTGTAGTAACATGCATGGCTCCCTGATGCATTATGTCGCGGGACGAGAGCCAGGTCAAAGGTTACCTATGTACAGTAACATGCATGGCTCTCTAGCATACTAGAAGAGGGAAGAGAGGCAAGGTCAAAGCTCCATGCTGCATGATCCCATAAACACGGCTCTGAGGAGAGGAGACATATTCACAGCTGCACACTGAAACTTCTCTGTGGTAAAGCTTGAGTCTGGGGTTGGTCACATCACATCATGTGTCAAAATCGTAGAAGACAAATGTAAGAAGCATTTGTATTTCTGCCTGAATATATTTGACATAAAATACAGCAAACATATACATATAAATTAACAGAGAAGTTGTTAATTGTAAAGTACAAACAAAAGGAGCAGTAATAAATAAGGGAATGCTTGAACAAATCATGTTGTACATATTATACTGTGCTATTAATATAATCTACAAGCATACGGCCCTGCCTGCAATGAACTCTGCAAATGCAGGTTGAGCCCCATGGCTGCATTTGGGAAGCAGAATCCCAAAGATGTGCACTTGTAGACTATCCTTGGCCTCCTCCTTAGATCTGGATTTTCTTTTTTTGAATGTATTTATTTATTTGTGTGAGAAAGAGGCAGATAAAGATAAAGAGAGAGAGAATGGGCACAACAGGGCCTCCAGCACTGCAAACAAACTCCAAACCCGTGCACCACCTTGTGCATCTGGCTTACGTGTTAATGGGGAATCGAACCTAGGTCTTTTGGCTTTGCCAGCAAGCACCTTAAGAGCTACACCATCTCTCCAGCCCAGATCTGGACTTTCAAACCTACAGAGTCTTCATCTGAAAGCTCAGACTTGTTATTGATTTGAGTCATTGTTTGTTTTTTTTAAAAAAAATGGAGGTTGAAGAGCCTCCCTGGGAAATGACTTATCTCACAAAATCATCAAACCTAGTCAGCCAGAAGAATCTGAGAACACATGCTCAGATTGAGATTATGTGCCTTTGTTTTTTGTCCAGTTTGTATGGTGTTTAAACAAGGATTTTTTTTTAAGCCTTGACTTTTAAAAGGTCACATTGTGCAACATTTTTCTAAATCTTTGTCTGGTCTCCCAACAAGACTAGTTTCCTTAATGCTGCCGCAAGCCAGGTAAAAGGCACGCCGAGGTGAAAGCTAAATAAAAAGCTATCTCAAACAACGTTTTTAAAAGGCAAACACCAACCTTGTAAGTATTAAAAGCACGTTCTAAAATCCACTCTGATGACAGTTTAAGAAAGCCGCTTTTATATGCTGGGAGCCGGGCTCTGCAAGGTCTTTTAAATGCAAGTGTTTACCTAAAACTGCAGGCGAGGACCAGGATCTGGCCTTGAAGAGGCGCCTTTTGATTGCACACAGTGAACCCAATCCTTACCTAATAAATTGTTCCACACCTTTGTCTCTGTGCTCACAAGCACGCACAAGCCTTGGAAAGTCAGGTGGCCTTCTCCGCTGTGCCCCGGCACTGTTGGTTTAGAGTCTCTGAGGGACAATGCACATGGCCGGGGGTTCTGGTGTTTGAGCGCTGTCATCTCTGCTACTGCTGTACTCTGACTGAGATCAAAGTGGAAGCGTCTGTAAAGACACAAGACCACAATGTGACAAATAGCATGCCGTGTTTGACACAGCAAACAAGAGATCACTTTCATCAGCTTGGTTAAGAATCCTGTGTTTTCAATGCTAACTCTGATGTCTGAAATGATAGAACTTTCCACATTCTCAAACAAGGAACTTCAAATACTGAGGAAAAGACACAAGTAAGACTCACATGTCACAGGTTCTGAAATGCCTGCTGCTGAGAGAACTGTGGCTCCCCCCGCTGCAGTGAGCAGCTCACTGGCTTTGGGTTGAACAGTATCCCTCCAAAGGAACCAAAGGTGTAAACTATTTCCTGTTTACGGACCAGCATTGCTCAACAAAGCTGTGACATGGAGGGCTTCCCTGGGGAGCCTGGACCATGGGTGCCTTCTGTGAGGAACAGGATCAGACTTGGCTCAGCCCTAACTTCCCCTCATCGTCTGTCCCAGTGTCTGCAATGCCACCGCCAGCAACCACTGTCGCTTCCTCAGCACTTGCTTTCCTGAAGCTCTGGCCGAGTGCTTTACGTGCATTGCTCACTCCCTACAAAAATCCTGCAAGCCACATTACTTCTCCCGTTACTCAAATGAGGAAACTGAGGCATGAAAGCCAAATAACTTCCAAGACCTTACACATCTAGTATGTGACAGAGCCTGGGCTGCAGTTGAATCCCACTCATTCTCTCTCTATTCCCCTTCCCTCCTCTCCTCTCCCTTCTTTTCCCCTCCTCTCCTTTCTCCCTCCCTTCCCTTCCCTTCCCCCTCTCCCTCCCTCCCTCCCTGCCCCCCCTCTTTCTCTCTCTCTCTAGCTCTCTTTCTCTCTGTGTTTATTGTGGTCCTGAGGATGGAAACCAGGGCCTTGAACATGCTAGATAAGCATGCTACCACTGAGCTACAACCCCAGCCCTGCTCTTTTGACTTCTAAGACACAAACTTGATTAAAGTATAATGACATTTTATTCTAAATAAGCATATGAATTACCATAATAGTTCAAAAACTGGTGGAGTAATCGCTCATTTCTTTCAGACTCTCTCCTGAATCAGAGGGAATACTCCTCCTGTTTTCTCCCTTACAAGGCCATTTACTTTGGAACTGTGCATGCCTGCTATGAACTGGTTTCAGTGGTACAGTCCACTCTATGAATGGCACACCTGAGCCAGCGAGAAGAGTTTTGAGTGGCCAGTGTGCTCCACCATCCGCAGCGAAGGCCGGCTTACATTAGTCAACAGCCCACTGGTGTCGCCTGAGTATTACTAGCTCGTCTTGGTTTCTTTTTCAGATGATCAGCACAACCTCCCACTCCACCTGACTAGGACCACCAACCAACAGCGTGACTCACTGGACAAGGGAGTGTTGCTGCGAAGCCACTGAGTTGGCAGTAAGGTAGTAGTGAGGCGGCCTGAACATAACAGCAGAGACGGACGCACACATGCAAACACCGAGGTTCATGCAAGCAGACAATGGCCAGGCCATCACAGGGATGGGATGCTGACCCACAGCCCACAGCAACCAGCCCAAGACAATCGAGACATCGGGGTGCAGCTGGCGATGGGAAGCTCCTGTGATCCCTGCCACGCTTCAACTAGGCCTGATCACAGGAAGCCAGCGTGGTCTTCAGCTGACGCGCTCAAGGACACAGTTCATCAAGGAAGTCTCAAAGACACTGGGTGGGTGGGCTGGGGCTAAAGCCAGGGCCTAGAAGACATTGAAGCCCAACTGCAGCATCCATTGACAAGTCTAGGTCCCAGGTACAGTGGCATCAGACCTTATGCTAACTGTCTGTTGGCCTCAGTTCCTATCGCCCGACACCATATCTAGCTTTCAACAGGAAATGTTAGCACATGCACCGAGTAGAAAGAAAGTAACCACAGAAAGAAGTAGAGCAAAGAATCTGAAACTATCTAAACGGATTTTTCACTGTGATTCATAAGATCACGGCTGACATAGTTTATATGTAGTTTGTCCTCCAAGGGTTCCTGTGTTGGAGGCTTGGTCTCACTGGGGCAGAGGTAACATGGTGGAAGGACCTTGGATCACTGAGGTGTGGCCTTGGTCCTCACTGGGGCAGGGATGACATGATGGGAGATCCTTGGGTACCCACATAAAGCCAGATGTGCCAAGTGGTATATGTGTCTGAAGGAAACTTACAGTGGTAAGAGGCCCTGACACACTCATACTCTTTATCTCTGCTTGCTGATAAATTAGATATAAATACTTTGAAAGTCATAGAAGGCAGAAAAGAAGAAACAAGGTAAATAAAATATACAAAGCAGTTACAAATGTGATAGATATTAATCCAGATTTCTCATGATCATTTTAAATGTAATGTAAATATAACATTAAAACACGAGACTGAGATTAAAGGCAATTGCCACTATGCCAGGCTTAGTTGGTAGGTTTCTAAAAGAAACCCACATTTTTGTTTTTGAAAGTATCTCTTGTAACCCAGGCTGGCCTTGAACTTGAGATTCTCCTGCTTCAGCCTCCAGAGTGCTAGGATTGCTGCACCTGGCTCTGGCACACTTTTAATAGTTGGTTAAGAAAAGGGTTGATCTGGGTGTGGTGGTGAACACCTTTAATCCCAACACTTGGGAGGCAGAGGTAGGAGGATTGCCATGAGTTTGAGGCCAGCCTAAAACTACACAGTGAATTCCAGGTCAGCCGGGGCTAGTGAGAGACACTACCTTGGATAAATAAAAAGATTTAAAAAAAAGAAAAAGATGAGAAAAGATGCCATATTTGCACTCACCACAAGAAAGCTATAGCTCTTGTAAGTTCACACACGGGAAGTCCAGAAGAAGGAATGCTGACAGGGATGGAGAGACAGTTGCAGGAGAGCCTAAGGGATAGTTACCCAAAGGAGTGTGGTCAACTTTACTGTGCATGCACTTAGCAACACACTGGATGGAGCTGCAATGAAAGCAGCTGGGCCCACTGCTGCATTGGATTGGGACACCTCGTCAGGACCGGCCAGAGCCACTGGCAGGACAACAGGAAGGGCACAGCTGCAAGAGGACACCTTGTCAGGAACTTCCAGAGCCGCTGACAGAACAGTGGAAATGGTGAGCTGATAGATAGAAAACATGCTGTTCAACCACAGAATATACTTTCTTTTCAAGCTCAGAGCACTTGCCAAGATGGACCACATTCTGGGCCATAAACACAGCTTAACAACACATATCTAAATAGGATGAGTAAAATATTTCAAAAGTAAAATTTGAAAATATTTTGAATAAAACTGGAAACACTAGTTTTCAAAATGTGTGAGGAGGGCTAGAGAGATGGCTCAGCAGCTAAAGGCACTTGCTTTCAAAATGTGTGAGATACAGCAAAAGCAATGCTTAAAGAAAAATGTAAGCCAAGCACACTGGCTCATACATGTAGTCCCAGCTACTCATGAGGCTGAGGCAAGAGGATGGCTGGAGTCCAGGTGTTCAAAGCCAGCCAGAGCAACATAAGAGACTCCGTCTGAGAGTGTGGGGAAGAAAATTTATTGTAAAGCAAAAATGGTATGGTTAAAATTTCAAGAAAAATCCTACAGATAAAAAAAAATACTCTGCAGCTAAATAAAATAACAGCCAGTAAAACTTGGATAGAAAACATGGAGAAAGAAAACTTAAAACACTTGAGCTAAGCAGTGGCACATGTCTTTAATCCCAGCACTTGGGAGGCAGAGGTAGGAGGATTTCATGAGTGCGAGGACACCCTGAGACTACATAGTGAATTCCAGGTCAGCCTGAACAACTTAAAAAACTTGGATGGAGGGATTTTTAAATGGATTTCATTTTTTAAAATATTTTATTTTTATTTATTTGAGAGAGGAAAAGAGGGAGAGAGAATGGGCACCAGGGCTTCCAGCCACTGCAAACGAACTCCAGATGCATACACCACCTTTGCATCTGGATTATGTGGGTACTGGGGAATCGAACCAAGGTCCATTGGTTTTTCAGACAAGCACCTTAACTGCTAAGCCATCTCTCCAGCCCCTTAAGTAGAGTTTTTGAAGCTTATGTAAACACATGGTGATCAATAGAGGCTGCCCAGCGCAGTTCATACACAGTATCATGCTTTCATGTCACCTGAGGTGGCAATGGTACCCCTATTTTTCAAATTCTTCCTATTGCAAGTTAACAGAAAACTAGAGCCACACTGAGGCAGGTAACAAACAGAAAAGGTGAAGAGCTGTGTTAGCTCCAGGGCTCAGGCTACATCACTGGCTCAGACTCTGTCCAGTCCCAACTCTGCCCTTCCCCACGCTATCCTCCTCCTCAGCTTCACCTGATAGCCCCACACCTCCAGGTTGGCACCTAGTGATGCTGAGGGAGCCATGACACGCAAGTTTCATGTCTTTCCTTGTTTATACATTTAGTAGAACTGGAGGTTTCTTTCAAAGCCTCCACTGAAAGAAAGTCGCTGTGATTGGCCCAGCGAGGTCAGGTGCCCACCTTGATGATGTTCCCAGGACCCTAGTGCCAGAGTTCCTTAGTAGCTCAGGCTGCCCATGTTCCCTCAGAATGGAAGCATCCCGAGGGCTACTGCTGATGGTTTTAATGGTGATATCAAGGGGACAAGTAACAAAGCTATATAAGACAATCAAGTATGCCAGGTATGGTGCCTCACACCCTTAATCCCAACACTTGAGAGGCTGAGGTAGGAAAATCACCATGAGTTCAATCTGTGCTAGAGTGAAATTATGCCTCAAAATAGGTAGGAGGGGGGCTGGAGAGACGGTTTAGCAGTTGAGGCATTTGCCTGATGACCCTGGCTCAATTCCCCAGTACCCACGTAAAGCCAGATGCAGGGGCGCAGGAAGTTTATTTGCAACAGCTGGAGGCCCTGGTGCATCCATTCTCTCTCTCTCTCCTTATAAATAAAAATATTTTTAAACAATAGGAAGGAGGGAAGAGGGTCTGTGTTTGACCTCAGGGGTATCTTTACCCACTTAGCACTTCAGTATACGTAGGACCAGCGCAGGAAGACCTGCTCTGCTACATCTATCAACACTGAAGCATAAACTACTACCACTGCTTGAAGACATTTGAAGGGTCATGTGAAATCAAACAAATTTAAATTATGAAATTGAGGTCTTTAAAAGTTGGACTACTTTTCATGTTCTTATAAGCTTTAAACAGCAGTGGCCAAGTCAGAAAATTCTCTTCCACTAAGAGAAGTTAGAACTTTAAGAGTAGTTTAAGATATCTTGTTCCAAAGATAAATCTACTCCAGATTAACGCTGATTCTTCGCTCCTCCGTGATTGGTGACAACTTCCAGGCTCACTTGGTAACTTTGATGGACTTTGTTTTGTGGGGGACAGAAAAGAGAATGTCAGCCGGGCGTGGTAGCGAATGCCTTGAATACCAGCACTCGGGAGGCAGAGGTAGGAGGATCGCCGTGAGTTCGAGGCCACCCTGAGACGCCATAGTGACGTCCAGGTCAGCCTGGACTAGAGTGAGACCCTACGTCGAAAAACCAAACAAACAAAAAGTCAATGTCATTTAACGGTAGGAGACGAACACCTCCTGATTTGTTTGGGAACATAATGACATCAGATTTAAATAACCCCGAATGAAGACAAAAGAATCTGAGCACCAGTGGGGTGCAATCGGGCCAGGGCCGTGAAAGGCAGCTGGGCTGAGGGAGACCGAGGACTGCAGGCCAGGTACCGGAGAGCGAGGGCAGAGATGCGGGGTGATCTCCACCCTCACCCAGGCACCCGCCGGCGGTGACGCGGGAGTCCCCAAGGGGCCGGCGCGAGCGCGGGAACCCTGCGGAGCTCGGCGGCCCGAGGCACGCAAACCTGGGAAGGGGTACCAAGGCTCACGACCGCTAAAGGCCGTGGGAAGGCCTCGGCCCCGCAGGTCTGCCCTCCAACCGCAGGGCAGCAGGGCAAAGCCCGCGGGGCACCGACAGGAAGCGCCGGAAGCTCGGTGGCCGTGGCGCGTGCGCGCGAGGCGGGAGCCCCGGAGAACGACAAGGGAGACGCTTCAGAGGACTACACAGAAAAACCACCCCGAGAGAAAGGAGGCAAAAATAATAGCAGCCCGCGACTACAAGAAGCAGCAGGGGGCACAGCTGGCTGCGGGGCGGACGGACACAAGCCGACGACCCCGCTCGCCTCTCGGGGACGCACCTGCGTCAAGACGCCGGCGACGCGCGAGGGGCGGGACTGGCGAGTGCCGCGGCGTCGGGCCCAGCCAATGGGGACGCAGGAATTCAGCGAGCATGCGTCCTGATGGAGCGACGGCCGCCGGCGTGTGGCCTGACCGCGCGGGTCGGGCCAGGGCGCATGCGTGCTGGGAAGCGCACGCATTTCCCCCCCCCCCCCCCACACACACACACACCTGGCCGGGGCCAGGGAGCATGCGCCCCTCCCGTGCGCGCGAGGCGGAGGGTTGCCACGGCAACGAGGAGCGGCCGCCGGGGCTGTGGCGGGCCTGCGGTGGCGGTCGCGGACTTGGGAGGAGCGGAGCGCCGAGGCGGAACGCACGGGGCCCGGGGTCGGGCTGTGGAAGCCCGCCGTTGGCCCCCGACGCCCGGCTGCGGCTGGAGAACGCCGGGGCCGTGGGGCTCCGGAGGGGGACGTGAGACGTTGGTGCCGCGCCGCGCGTCGCGTGGGTGGCCGTCTGCGTGTCCGTGCCTTCGCGTCCCGTCACCTCCCCAGGTTGCGCCCTGCCGGGCCTCGACATCCCCAAGCTGCGAGCCGGGACGAGGGTTCGCGTCTCACCCTCCCTGTGTGCTCGGCAGCCGCCTGCCCTCCCCAGTGTTCCCTCGTGCATACCATTGGAAACAGTCTTTGAAGTTCGCAATATTTAAAGTTCCAAATTTTAAATTCTAAAAGCTGATGATGATGTAGGACTTCAGAGAAGCAGGAGATACTTGTATTCACATACTTTGTAGTACAACACCCAGTCCCCATTTCCCTGCGGGCCCTCAGCAGGGTTACTGCTGTTCACTGTGGGGTAATTAGGGCTTCTGTAAGAGGCAGTTTTTTTTTTTTAATTTTTATTTATTTGAGAGCAACAGACAGAGAGAGAAAGACAGATAGAGGGAGAGAGAGGGAATGGGCGCGCCAGGGCTTCCAGCCTCTGCAAACGAACTCCAGACGCGTGCGCCCCCTTGTGCATCTGGCTAACGTGGGTCCTGAGGAACTGAGTCTCGAACTGGGTCCTTAGGCTTCACAGGCAAGCGCTTAACCGCTAAGCCATCTCTCCAGCCCAAGAGGCAGTTTTTTAAGGTTCCTGTTAATAGTCACAGTGGTATTCTTAAAAACTAGGTAAAATTTAAGACTGTTAATAGCTACCTATAGCTAATAGTAGTTATGAATATTATGGAAAATCAAAGGTTTTTTAAATGTTAATGCATACTTTATTTACCAGGCTATAGATATTTTTAACTTAGAAAATACAGGTAGTAGCCGGGCGTGATGGTGCACGCCTTTAATCCCAGCACTCGGGAGGCAGAGGTAGGAGGATCGCTGTGAGTTTAAGGCCACCCTGAGACTACATAGTGAATTCCAGGTCAGCCTGGACTAGACTAGAGTAAAACCCTACCTTGAAAAAAAAAAGAAGAAGAAGAAGAAGAAGAAAGAAAATAAATACTGGTAGTGATCTTATGATATTTTCAAGTATCTGTACCATTTCTCCAGCCTAGGCTGTAGAGCTGGAATATTGATTAGAAACTTCTGCGTACTTCTTGATGCCTGAGTTGAAAGGAAGCAAGGAAAGAGTCACAATAAAAACTATTCTCTAGGGCTGGAGAGATGGCTTAGCGGTTAAGCCCTTGCCTGTGAAGCCTAAGGACCCCGATTTGAGGCTCGGTTCCCCAGGTCCCACGTTAGCCAGATGCACAAGGGGGCCCACTTGTCTAGAGTTCTGGAAGCCCTGGCCCACCCATTCTCTCTCTCTCCCTCTATCTGTTTTTCTCTCTGTGTCTGTCGCTCTCAAATAAATAAATAAATAATTTTAAAAAATATTCTCTAGCTTCTACAGGATTTGAGGAGCTTATCCTTTATTATTCCTAAATCAAGTATGTTGTACGTTAGTTCCTACTGTCCCTAGGTAACTGACCCTACATCACTTCTGTTAATACTAATATACTACAGATGTTGGTCCTTAGAAATATATTTAGGGGTGTGTGAGTGTGCATGTGTGCACTGCTAAGGATAGAACCCAGTGCCTCTTGCATGGTAGACAAGTACTCTACCATTGAACTATCCCCTCAATTCTCTGCCCCTTTCTATTCTCAGAGTTTCTCAATACTATTTCCTAGCTTGCAATATTTTGTTTCTCTCAATTCTAACATATTTTGGACCTTTCAAAACTTGAAAGGGCCAATTCTAAATTCTACAAGCTTTTAGAGAATTAGAACAAGAATAGCCAGCTATAGGGTGTCTTCTTTATGAAAAGGTCCCTTGTGATCCTTTAAAGAATTTTTCTTTCTTGTACAATAATCTGGCAATATCAGTACTTTGGGGCCCACTTTATAGATGTAGAAACTGAGGCACACATATGTGAAGATTCTTATTTAGAAACATGCAAGGCAGATTGGAACTCACTGTGTCTCTTCCCCAGATTGTGTATGTTTGTGAGTTAAACAGGTTGAAGTTAGCCAGCATGCTCCTCCGGTTCCATTTCTTCATTGTCTCTTTCCCTCCTAAATAATAAACACACAACGCTGATTTCCTAAGTGCCTCTGCTTCTTGTTACTTGTGGTGTATGTAACATGTTCATTTCTCTCTTTCAAGACTCAGAGTTTAAATGCTGTTTTTAGGTATTATTCATCTAGTGAGTCTGCATTTGCTCTGAAATTTGGTTGTGCTTATGTTTTGTGTCATATTTACTGATAGATTATTCTTTCTTAAATTGAGCTGTTTGAGGACAGGACTGAATTAGGTTACAGCTGGTTCAAGTTATTCCTACAGAATCAGTGTGAAGCTTTGAGCTGCCCTTCAGTCTACAGTCCCATTACCATATCCATAAATCCAATGAATTAGGACATTCATGTGCACTGAATTTCTGTGTTTTTACAGAAAAAGAAGGCAAGGAATGTGACATGACCATAGAATTTGTCACAGCCAAGCCACAGCTCTTCCTGATTCAGCATGTTAAGAAATAAGGTAGTCTGTTCTTCTTAAAACACACTTCTAGTTTCTTACATGAGATTTTTTTTTCATTTTTAAAAATTTATTTGTGACAGAGAGAATTGAGCACCAAAGCCTCTAGCCACTGCAAGCAAACTCCAGACATGTGCACCACCTTGTTCACATGTGTTACCTTGTGCATCTTGCTTATGTGGGTTCTGGGAAGTCGAACCTGAGTCCTTAGGTTTCTCATGTAAGCTCCCTAATCGCTAAGCCATCTCTTTAATCCTCATGAGGTATATTTTTGTTAAACAATCACAGGATATAAAAATAGCTTATAGGGCTGGAGAGATGGCTTAGTGGTTAAGGCGTTTGCCTGCAAAGCCTAAGGACTCATGTTCAACTCTCCAGGTCCCATGTAAGTCAGACACACAGTGATGCAAGGTTGCACATGTGCACAAGGGGGCACACTTGTCTGGAGTTCACTTGTAGTGACTGGGGGCCCTGGTGTGCCAATTCCCCCCCCCCACACACACACACATTAAAAAAGCAGTCTGTTGGGCTTGCCTCAAGAAAAGCTTTGAATCCTAACTGTGCTTCCATGTGGAATCATGAGCAGGCATGAGAGGACAGGCATGGTGTGGGTAGTCGACTGGCAGGTGAGAAAGCCACTGGGTGCTGGCTGGAAGCTGCTCCTCACTGTGGGTATTTTCTGCAGAGGAAATACACTGAGCTGTCACACAAAACCTCATGCTTCATTCCAAGGCTCTCCTTATTATTTGCCTGGAGTCTAATCTAATTATAGTGAACAGCATAGGTTTGTTTAGACATGCGCTTGTTTATAAGTCATAATGGATTTATTTATAATTAAGGCTTCAGTAGTTAAATGAAAAGATATTCCTGTGTTGTGAACGCACATGATGAGCCTGAGGTTGCTGTGCTTACTCTCAGTGGCTCAACACCTTGACTCTTCTGTGTCGTTCTGTGCCATCAGTTGAGCACTAAAGCCTTAATTTTCTTCCAAATGTTACATTCACATTATTTCAGTAAATAAGACTTTCCTCCTTTTTAGGATCATTCATCTAAAAAAGATAACCTAGCAGTCACTGCAGTTGCCTTACAAGATCACATTTTACATGATCTTCAACTGGGACATCTGTCAGTAGCAGATTACTCTAAGACAAAAATACAGAAGAAGGAGAAAAGATCAAAGGCCCTCAAAAGAGATGCAAAAGCAGTAGTAGATACTGGGCTTAAGAAATCCTCACAGAGCCCCAAAGTGGAAGATCCAGAAAAAGAATATGTTCTTGATCCCACACCACCACCCTTAACTTTAGGTAAGCTAATCTGCTCGTTTATATGTTGGGATTTTTTGCACTAATGAATCCAGTGAGTTTAGTAGTAGAATATTCATGGTCTAGAAATAACTTGCTGGCACAGAGGAAGATTAACATCAATAACTAATAATAGGAAATTATAACATTCTGTTATAATAAGATCTATGTGAGTGTGGACTTCTCACTATCAGTGTATCTTACAGTTCTGCTCTCTTTCACTTTCTGGTGATGATGATAGTGTGTCTGTGAGATGTGATGAACTAAGGTGACTGATGTGATGGGACATGGCTAGGCTGCTTTTGATTTTCTGATGGTGCAACAGAAGGAGGGGCATCTTTGGATCATTAAGCCATGATGCAGGGGTTGGGTGTCAGGATACCACAGTGCAGATGACTGGGAGCCTTGAGAGTTGCCTAAACCTTCTGGAAGTTGTCATCTCTAACTCACTAAAGTATTGCTGCTGAAGTTTTAATCCTTTGGTGATGATGTGGGTGATTTTAATGCCATGTTTCATGTAAGTGTCATATTCCACAATTTTGTCTTTCAATGTCTGTAATTTGAAATGCAAAGAGAAATTTTCATAATACTGGTTTCATATCAGTTATCATCTTCTTGTTCTCTGGAGATGATGCAACAAGTTCCTCCAACACCTGATTTGTTAATAGTTCTCAATGGCCTTTAGTATTTTCTTTCATGGCTCCACTGAGCACTACAAATCCCTTCCACATCCATCCTGTTCCTTGACCTCCCAGTGGTTCCCCAGGCAGCCTGCATCCCTATCAGCATCACTCCAGTCGCCCTCCTGGAGCTTCTGTTTTCAACTCACCCGCTGCAGCTTTGGCTTATGTTACTCTGCCCACGGTGATGATTCACAGCACCACGCTTGTGCTGATTAGGGCTTGTGCCAATGGTGATAACGCCTTATCAGTGTGTGTGTGTGTGTGTGTGTGGCCCTGATCAAGAGCTGAAATAGTGAGGTGTATTTAGGGTAAAGTACAACCTCACTGTCTTCAAGCAAACAGTTTCTGACGGTAGGTGCTTTGTCTGTTATTAAGGCTTTAGATGCCAACTCTTCCTCTTGCTTCTGAGAGGAAGTACTAGTAGAACCATCCCATTAAAAAGAGCATCAGCAGCACTCTGACTAGGTTGCAGGTGACTAGCTTTTGTGAGTGTGTGAGCTCTTTGCCGTGTGTGCTGCAGCACGTGGTGTCAGAGTTCATCTGTGGTTTGAGCCCTGCTGTCATCTGTGCACAGTTTCTTTCTTTCTTGGAGAGACCGCTTCCCTGCGTAGCATAGTTGTCCTGTGTCAGCCTCCCAGGTGCTGTGATTACAGGCGTATGCCACATGCTTGGCTCTTCTGGGTATTTACATATAGTTTCCACAGGACATCTTGTAGAAGATGCTGTTCACGTTGCAGTTGAAGGTTTGCTTTGACTGGTGCCCTCCTTCCCTAATCAACCTCTTCACCTCTGCTGGTGATGCGGCCACAGCGTCTCCATGGCAGGACCACCTTGCCAGTAATGTTTCCCTTCTCCAGTGCAAAGTTGCCCCTGAATCTGTGCTCCTCTCACCCACCTGCTCCTTGTTTCAGGGGACCCCTTGCTGAAGTCTTCGTCAGTTCATTGCTTTCTGCAGCAGCACATTTCCATCAATTTGAGCACATTTCCTGTCCATGTCTTCCACCCACAACTTTCGTGCCTTTCCATGGTCACTAAGAGCTTACCATGCACTTCTATTGTTTGAGACAGAGTACCACTGTTAAACTGAATCTTCCTGCCTCGGCTTCCCAACTGGCGGGATCACAGGCATGTGCCACTAGGCCCCAGCAGTGCCTTTCGCATGATAACAAAACACACAAATCTGTTTTTCTTTCCTCCCAATTTTGTGAATAGAAAATGTGTTCATACTGTAGATCTTTGAAACCTCAGCATATAAATAACTTTTTGTGTAAAACTGAGAATGCCTATTTTCTCACTTCACATACGTTTCTCTGTACCTCATGTCTTCTCCTGGGCACATCTGAGTGACCAGCATTGCTGCTGTGGTCCTTCGGAGCCATGACTGGCACTGGTCTTGCAGTATAGCCGCAGCTGATCTGCTCACCCAGACAGCTACAGGGGACTAATGGGCGGGTAACATAGACAGCATGGTTGTTCTCGACAGAAGGATGGACCACATCCCAGGTGCAGTGGAACCACACACTGAGACTTCATCACACTACTCAGGGCACACAATTGAAGATATATAAATTTCTGAAGTTTTCCATAGAATATTTTCAGATGGTCATTGACAGTGTGTAACAGAAACCTCAGAAATTAAATCCAGATAAGGGAGTCTTATTGTAATTGAGAAGTTGTATCAGCATTAATCTCCTAGTTTTGACCACTGAACCAGGGTTATATAAAATCTTAGCACTTGAAGTAATGATCATATGACAATTCTTTTAAAAATATTTTATTTTTGCTGGGTGTGGTGGCGCACGCCTTTAATCCCAGCACTCGGGAGGCAGAGGTAGGAGGATTGCCAAGAGTTCGAGGCCACCCTGAGACTACATAGTGAATTCCAGGTCAGCCTGAGCCAGAGTGAGACCTTACCTCGAAAAAAAATATATATATTTTTAAAACATTTTTTGACAATTTTCTTACATAGTTAATGTATTTTGATTATAATTCTCTCCTCTTTGTTACCTCATGCACCCTCCCACTGAATGTCCTCTTTTTCTAACTAATCCCTCTTTTTTTTTTTTTTGATGTCTTTATTTGCCTTCCCTAACCATCCATAATGGAATATTGATGGGCTCAGTATTGTGCAAGTAACAACATCAGTTCATGAATGAAACAGTCACTTCATGTACAGAAAAGAGCATTACAAAGCACTCTACTCCTTCCTCTGGCTTGTACGTTCTTTCCTCTCCCTCTTCTACAATATGCCATGAGCCTTGTTAGGGATGGGAGAGAAGTCTCATTTAGCACTGAGCACTCAGGCACGGATCCCCAACTGTGACCACTCTCCAGTCTCCCCTGTAGTCACCACTATCAGCACTCAAGCTTCTTGCTGAAGGTGAGAGCAGCACTGATCGGAGGTGTAAACATAAATATTTAGAGGGGAAGGTGATGAGCACAAAGGATCAGTTTAGCTTCCCTCCTAGGGCCCTATGATCTTCCTTTCCATAGGCCTTTGACTGGGCATGAGTTCCTGTCCATGGACCAGACCTTAAATTCAAGTAGAGGGCAGGTGCTTACCCATATAACAGTCATGCCACCATTATACCAGTGGATACATTGTGCCTGGCTGGTCAGTGTAGTTTACAGGGTCCACTGCTGGGTAAGACTATTGATGCGTCTTCTCCCCTAGTACCTTACATAGCACTTTGTAGCACTATGCCAGCTAGCTAGCCAAAAGGAGGGTTCCATCTTAGTTCCAGCTTGATTTCTCAGTTCCTGCAACTGGAGTATGGTGCCATGACAGTTCTTTACTCTGTTTTACTACTTTTTGTAAACCTAAAATCAATTTAAGCTGAGATGGTAGAAATGAAAGAGATTTGAGCCAGGCGTGGTGGCACACACCTTTAATCCCAGCACTTGGGAGGCAGAGGAGGAGGATCACTGTGAGTTCAAGGCCACCGTGAGACCTCATAGTGAATTCCAGATCAGCCTGGGCTAGAGTAAGACCCTACCTTGAAAAAAAAAAAAGATCCTATAATGATGATGGGCATGGAAAACAGGTTTCGCTGGGTAGGGCTGCTGTGTCCTGGTGTGAATGACAAAGACAGAAGGCCTGGGCATGGTGGAGAGGCTCCTGCTATGGCCCATGGTTTCTTTACTGTGTCCCTCTAAACGCGTGCCGGCAATGCTGATCGTCTCCTAGAAGGTGACTCACAAACACGCTGAAGAGTGGATGCTGTCACAAGGTTAGTCTGTGTCTTGTGTTGGACACATATCATTCGTGTAGACAACTCAGTAGCTGCATCATAGTCCCCCTTTAAGATCTTTCCAGAAAACACTTAAACATCAGGACTATTGTCCTGATTTGAGAAATAAATTAGGTTACAAAAGACTAAACTGGTCTTTTTGTTTCAGGCTCTATGAAAAAAAACAGCATAGTGCATATCAGGCGCTAATGAGCTTGAACTGCACGTTCTGAAGTGTTACCTGTAGTCATCATTCATCTAGGTTTGCCATGTCTGGGCAAACACACGGAGTTCCTATGTGTTCTGCATGTTGAGCTCTGATTTAGCCACTGAAAATATGTTCTTCCTGTCACACCTTTTGTTCTTTCTCTGCTTTTTCATACTGAATATGATTTTCATTCTTGTTCATGTGAAATTCATTGCCTTTTCACTTCACCATTTGTACAGTTTGGAGAGATTTGAGAATCCTTCTCCATTCTGAAATTGCAAAGATGTTCCTACATTTTCTTATTTTTCGTAAGTTGCATCTTTCACATTTAGGTCTTAGATGTCAGTTTTCTTTGCTCATTGGAAAAATTATTGACTTAAGAATTTGTTAGATTCTCCCCTTTGTGGCTTATTTCTGTATCATTTTTTCTTTTTTAACACTAGTATAGATTAAAATATGCCTTAAGAGCTGGTAAGAAAGGATTCGGTCTTTTATTTCCTCTCAAATTGCCATCTTTTCTTCATGTAAATTTGCTAGAGGTTTCTTTTGAAATTGTGTCCATTAATCAGAAGGGAAGTAGCCTGTTTGCAGTGCTATGGTCTTCTCAATTCTGTGGACTTACTCCAGTGGCATCATTTGCCTCCAGCTGGGCTTTGTAAGTAAATCACTGGGCCTCCACAGTGACCCTTCGTGTCCCTCCTTTTGCCCGCCCATCTCCCCCAGCACCTGCGCTGTGCTGATGCCAGCAGAGCTCCTGGCACTCGCCCTTATCCCTGACTGCAGTGCTCACTCCCCTCTTACATGCTGTTTGTTCTTCATTTATCACTCTGACCAGTTTATCCCTGATTGCAGTGCTCACTCCCCTCTTACATGCTGTTTGTTCTTCATTTATCACTCTGACCAGTTTATCCCTGACTGCAGTGCTCACTCCCCTCTTACATGCTGTTTGTTCTTCATTTATCACTCTGACCAGTTTATCCCTGATTGCAGTGCTCACTCCCCTCTTACATGCTGTTTGTTCTTCATTTATCACTCTGACCAGTTTATCCCTGATTGCAGTGCTCACTCCCCTCTTACATGCTGTTTGTTCTTCATTTATCACTCTGACCAGTTTATCCCTGATTGCAGTGCTCACTCCCCTCTTACATGCTGTTTGTTTCATTTATCACTCTGACCAGTTTATCCCTGATTGCAGTGCTCACTCCCCTCTTACATGCTGTTTGTTCTTCATTTATCACTCTGACCAGTTTATCCCTGATTGCAGTGCTCACTCCCCTCTTACATGCTGTTTGTTCTTCATTTATCACTCTGACCAGTTTATCCCTGACTGCAGTGCTCACTCCCCTCTTACATGCTGTTTGTTCTTCATTTATCACTCTGACCAGTTTATCCCTGATTGCAGTGCTCACTCCCCTCTTACATGCTGTTTGTTCTTCATTTATCACTCTGACCAGTTTATCCCTGACTGCAGTGCTCACTTCCCCCTTACATGCTGTTTGTTCTTCATTTATCACTCTGACCAGTTTATCCCTGATTGCAGTGCTCACTCCCCTCTTACATGCTGTTTGTTCTTCATTTATCACTCTGACCAGTTAATCCCTGATTGCAGTGCTCACTCCCCTCTTACATGCTGTTTGTTCTTCATTTATCACTCTGACCAGTTTATCCCTGACTGCAGTGCTCACTCCCCTCTTACATGCTGTTTGTCCTTCATTTATCACTCTGACCAGTTTATCCCTGATTGCAGTGCTCACTCCCCTCTTACATGCTGTTTGTTCATTTATCACTCTGACCAGTTTATCCCTGATTGCAGTGCTCACTCCCCTCTTACATGCTGTTTGTTCTTCATTCATCACTCTGACCAGTTTATCCCTGATTGCAGTGCTCACTCCCCTCTTACATGCTGTTTGTTCTTCATTTATCACTCTGACCAGTTTATCCCTGATTGCAGTGCTCACTCCCCTCTTACATGCTGTTTGTTCTTCATTTATCACTCTGACCAGTTAATCCCTGACTGCAGTGCTCACTCCCCTCTTACATGCTGTTTGTTCTTCATTTATCACTCTGACCAGTTTATCCCTGATTGCAGTGCTCACTCCCCTCTTACATGCTGTTTGTTCTTCATTTATCACTCTGACCAGTTTATCCCTGATTGCAGTGCTCACTTCCCTCTTACATGCTGTTTGTTCTTCATTTATCACTCTGACCAGTTTATCCCTGATTGCAGTGCTCACTCCCCTCTTACATGCTGTTTGTTCTTCATTTATCACTCTGACCAGTTTATCCCTGATTGCAGTGCTCACTTCCCTCTTACATGCTGTTTGTTCTTCATTTATCACTCTGATCAGTTTATCCCTGACTGCAGTGCTCACTCCCCTCTTACATGCTGTTTGTTCTTCATTTATCACTCTGACCAGTTTATCCCTGATTGCAGTGCTCACTTCCCCTCTTACATGCTGTTTGTTCTTCATTTATCACTCTGACCAGTTTATCCCTGATTGCAGTGCTCACTCCCCTCTTACATGCTGTTTGTTCTTCATTTATCACTCTGACCAGTTTATCCCTGACTGCAGTGCTCACTCCCCTCTTACATGCTGTTTGTTCTTCATTTATCACTCTGACCAGTTTATCCCTGACTGCAGTGCTCACTTCCCCTCTTACATGCTGTTTGTTCTTCATTTATCACTCTGACCAGTTTATCCCTGACTGCAGTGCTCACTCCCCTCTTACATGCTGTTTGTTCTTCATTTATCACTCTCATCAGTTTATCCCTGACTGCAGTGCTCACTCCCCTCTTACATGCTGTTTGTTCTTCATTTATCACTCTGACCAGTTTATCCCTGACTGCAGTGCTCACTCCCCTCTTACATGCTGTTTGTTCTTCATTTATCACTCTGACCAGTTTATCCCTGATTGCAGTGCTCACTTCCCCCTTACATGCTGTTTGTTCTTCATTTATCACTCTCATCAGTTTATCCCTGATTGCAGTGCTCACTTCCCTCTTACATGCTGTTTGTTCTTCATTCATCACTCTGACCAGTTTATCCCTGATTGCAGTGCTCACTCCCCCTTACATGCTGTTTGTTCTTCATTTATCACTCTGACCAGTTTATCCCTGACTGCAGTGCTCACTCCCCTCTTACATGCTGTTTGTTCTTCATTTATCACTCTGACCAGTTTATCCCTGATTGCAGTGCTCACTCCCCTCTTACATGCTGTTTGTTCTTCATTCATCACTCTGACCAGTTTATCCCTGATTGCAGTGCTCACTCCCCTCTTACATGCTGTTTGTTCTTCATTTATCACTCTGATCAGTTTATCCCTGATTGCAGTGCTCACTCCCCTCTTACATGCTGTTTGTTCTTCATTCATCACTCTGACCAGTTTATCCCTGACTGCAGTGTTCACTCCCCTCTTACATGCTGTTTGTTCTTCATTTATCACTCTGACCAGTTTATCCCTGATTGCAGTGCTCACTCCCCTCTTACATGCTGTTTGTTCTTCATTTATCACTCTGACCAGTTTATCCCTGACTGCAGTGCTCACTTCCCCCTTACATGCTGTTTGTTCTTCATTTATCACTCTGACCAGTTTATCCCTGATTGCAGTGCTCACTCCCCTCTTACATGCTGTTTGTTCTTCATTTATCACTCTGACCAGTTTATCCCTGATTGCAGTGCTCACTCCCCTCTTACATGCTGTTTGTTCTTCATTCATCACTCTGACCAGTTTATCCCTGACTGCAGTGCTCACTCCCCTCTTACATGCTGTTTGTTCTTCATTTATCACTCTGACCAGTTTATCCCTGATTGCAGTGCTCACTCCCCTCTTACATGCTGTTTGTTCTTCATTTATCACTCTGACCAGTTTATCCCTGATTGCAGTGTTCACTCCCCTCTTACATGCTGTTTGTTCTTCATTTATCACTCTGACCAGTTTATCCCTGATTGCAGTGCTCACTCCCCTCTTACATGCTGTTTGTTCATTTATCACTCTGACCAGTTTATCCCTGATTGCAGTGCTCACTCCCCTCTTACATGCTGTTTGTTCTTCATTTATCACTCTGACCAGTTTATCCCTGACTGCAGTGTTCACTTCCCTCTTACATGCTGTTTGTTCTTCATTTATCACTCTGATCAGTTTATCCCTGATTGCAGTGCTCACTCCCCTCTTACATGCTGTTTGTTCTTCATTTATCACTCTGACCAGTTTATCCCTGATTGCAGTGCTCACTCCCCTCTTACATGCTGTTTGTTCTTCATTCATCACTCTGACCAGTTTATCCCTGATTGCAGTGCTCACTTCCCCCTTACATGCTGTTTGTTCTTCATTTATCACTCTGACCAGTTTATCCCTGATTGCAGTGCTCACTCCCCTCTTACATGCTGTTTGTTCTTCATTCATCACTCTGACCAGTTTATCCCTGATTGCAGTGCTCACTCCCCTCTTACATGCTGTTTGTTCTTCATTCATCACTCTGACCAGTTTATCCCTGATTGCAGTGTTCACTTCCCTCTTACATGCTGTTTGTTCTTCATTTATCACTCTGACCAGTTTATCCCTGACTGCAGTGCTCACTCCCCTCTTACATGCTGTTTGTTCTTCATTTATCACTCTGACCAGTTTATCCCTGATTGCAGTGCTCACTTCCCTCTTACATGCTGTTTGTTCTTCATTTATCACTCTGACCAGTTTATCCCTGATTGCAGTGCTCACTCCCCTCTTACATGCTGTTTGTTCTTCATTTATCACTCTGATCAGTTTATCCCTGATTGCAGTGCTCACTCCCCTCTTACATGCTGTTTGTTCTTCATTTATCACTCTGACCAGTTTATCCCTGATTGCAGTGCTCACTCCCCTCTTACATGCTGTTTGTTCTTCATTTATCACTCTGACCAGTTTATCCCTGACTGCAGTGCTCACTCCCCTCTTACATGCTGTTTGTTCTTCATTTATCACTCTGACCAGTTTATCCCTGACTGCAGTGCTCACTCCCCTCTTACATGCTGTTTGTTCTTCATTTATCACTCTGACCAGTTTATCCCTGACTGCAGTGCTCACTCCCCTCTTACATGCTGTTTGTTCTTCATTTATCACTCTGACCAGTTTATCCCTGATTGCAGTGCTCACTCCCCTCTTACATGCTGTTTGTTCTTCATTTATCACTCTGACCAGTTTATCCCTGATTGCAGTGCTCACTCCCCTCTTACATGCTGTTTGTTCTTCATTTATCACTCTGACCAGTTTATCTCTGACTGCAGTGCTCACTTCCCTCTTACATGCTGTTTGTTCTTCATTTATCACTCTGACCAGTTTATCCCTGATTGCAGTGCTCACTCCCCTCTTACATGCTGTTTGTTCTTCATTTATCACTCTGACCAGTTTATCCCTGATTGCAGTGCTCACTCCCCTCTTACATGCTGTTTGTTCTTCATTTACCACTCTGACCAGTTTATCCCTGATTGCAGTGCTCACTCCCCTCTTACATGCTGTTTGTTCTTCATTTATCACTCTGACCAGTTTATCCCTGATTGCAGTGCTCACTCCCCTCTTACATGCTGTTTGTTCTTCATTTATCACTCTGACCAGTTTATCCCTGATTGCAGTGCTCACTCCCCTCTTACATGCTGTTTGTTCTTCATTTATCACTCTGACCAGTTTATCCCTGATTGCAGTGCTCACTTCCCTCTTACATGCTGTTTGTTCTTCATTTATCACTCTGACCAGTTTATCCCTGATTGCAGTGCTCACTCCCCTCTTACATGCTGTTTGTTCTTCATTTATCACTCTGACCAGTTTATCCCTGATTGCAGTGCTCACTCCCCTCTTACATGCTGTTTGTTCTTCATTTATCACTCTGACCAGTTTATCCCTGACTGCAGTGTTCACTCCCCTCTTACATGCTGTTTGTTCTTCATTTATCACTCTGACCAGTTTATCCCTGACTGCAGTGTTCACTTCCCTCTTACATGCTGTTTGTTCTTCATTTATCACTCTGACCAGTTTATCCCTGATTGCAGTGCTCACTCCCCTCTTACATGCTGTTTGTTCTTCATTTATCACTCTGACCAGTTTATCCCTGACTGCAGTGTTCACTCCCCTCTTACATGCTGTTTGTTCTTCATTTATCACTCTGACCAGTTTATCCCTGATTGCAGTGCTCACTCCCCCTTACATGCTGTTTGTTCTTCATTTATCACTCTGACCAGTTTATCCCTGATTGCAGTGCTCACTCCCCTCTTACATGCTGTTTGTTCTTCATTTATCACTCTGACCAGTTTATCCCTGATTGCAGTGCTCACTTCCCTCTTACATGCTGTTTGTTCTTCATTTATCACTCTGACCAGTTTATCCCTGATTGCAGTGCTCACTCCCCTCTTACATGCTGTTTGTTCTTCATTTATCACTCTGACCAGTTTATCCCTGATTGCAGTGCTCACTCCCCTCTTACATGCTGTTTGTTCTTCATTCATCACTCTGACCAGTTTATCCCTGACTGCAGTGCTCACTCCCCTCTTACATGCTGTTTGTTCTTCATTCATCACTCTGACCAGTTTATCCCTGACTGCAGTGCTCACTCCCCTCTTACATGCTGTTTGTTCTTCATTCATCACTCTGACCAGTTTATCCCTGACTGCAGTGTTCACTTCCCTCTTACATGCTGTTTGTTCTTCATTCATCACTCTGACCAGTTTATCCCTGATTGCAGTGCTCACTCCCCTCTTACATGCTGTTTGTTCTTCATTCATCACTCTGACCAGTTTATCCCTGATTGCAGTGCTCACTTCCCTCTTACATGCTGTTTGTTCTTCATTTATCACTCTGACCAGTTTATCCCTGACTGCAGTGCTCACTCCCCTCTTACATGCTGTTTGTTCTTCATTTATCACTCTGACCAGTTTTGCCTGCTCTCTCTTCCTTCATTATAGAATTGTCATTTGAACAGGTTTCTAGGGTTTTTAGTTCTGCGTGGGTGTTCTACATTAAACGCTCTATTCTTGTAGCCATTGAGATGGTGGGTTTTGGAGATCTATTCTTTGGCTTATCTGTGTAGTGAATGGCCCTGAGCTGGAGCCTTCCCATGCACAAGAGTTAACAGCACCACCTGATCACGGTTTATTAGTGTGCTATTGGAGTCTCTCAATTGATGCTTATCCCAGTGTTGACACTGTGACTGGCGATATATTTGCCTGATGTGGGTTGATTGGCCAGGCTGTGTTAACTGCTTGAGATAACTAGGTAGCCTTCCCATTTCTTCAGGGTTTTGCAGTAGTGTGTACTAGGTACATGTCTCTTGAAAGTCTGGGGTCACTCACTCACTGGCACAGTGACCTGGATTGTGCTTCTTGTTCCTTTAACTTGTGGGCTGGGGAACAGTCAAGAGTGACAGGTACCTTGAGAGAAAGCTTCCTTACCAGTGTTAGCCAGGACACCCTTTTCCCAGCTCCCCTGTCTTGGGGTGCTGGCATTAGTAGCCCTCAAAGACAGAGGCTCACACAGTTTAGGGTCTGGCAGCAGGGGTTATTTTATCCAGTGAGCTACATGCCTGTCAGTAGTCCAAGAACAGACAAAAGACAACTAGGTTATCACAACTCATGCATGGGCCAGGACAGAAGGCCCAGAGCTGGCTTGCACTGACATCAACTTCAGTTTTCTGTTCTTGTGATAGGTTTAATATTTGTATACTTTCCCAGAAGTATGTCAGTATCAGCTATATGCTCAGGTGCATTTGGATTATAGTTGTTTTTTACACTAATTTTATGATTTATTTTGTTTGCATTTTCCTTTTTATCTTGACCAATTTTGTCAGAAATGTCTTTGTTTTTGTTATTTTAACTTTTTATTAACACTTTCCATAAGTATAGACAATAAACCATGATCATAATTCCCCTCCCACCACTCCCAAAAACGTCTTTTTTGAAAAAAACATTTTGGATTCATGCCTAATGTTGTGTTTGATTTCACTTGTGGCTCTTGTTTTCTTGGCATTTCTACCTCATTCTTTTTATTTTTTGCTTTGTTGAAGCATCTGGACACCTCATCTGTTTGTTTCCTGGCTCTTGCATGCAGCTAAAGACTTCCTCATGAAGTGCTACGCAGTTCTGTCTCCCACAATGACACATCATGCTCCAATAGCCACTCAGCTCTTAGAGTCTGATTCTCTTGGGGGGGGGGGGTTCTGTAGCCCAAGTTATGTCACATATATTGAGCACCCTTAATCCAAGAATCCAAAACTTCAGGGGTGCTATCATGATGTGATTTAAGGTTTGAGATTTCAGGATTAAGGAGGCTTAGTCAGAAAAGTCTGCAAACATACCAATACCCAAAAAACTAAAAGTCTGAACCCTTCTGACCCCCACCCCCAGCATTTCAGATCAATAATAGTGGTATTTATTTTAATTTCAGGCTTGCTTACTGTTCAGGGCCTGCTTTTATAATGCTATGTTAATTTTTACTTCAGATTAATTTTCAATTTACAAAAAAGATATGTAAGGAGTCAAGACTTTGGGTGTATCCAGAATCTTCTGATGCTGACATTTTACACTGTCAAATGCATTTTAAACTAGAAACTTGCATTGGCACCTCCCTGCTAGCTGAGTCTAGGCTTTGGTCTTGCCCCTTCCCCCCCTGATGCCTGTCCCTGCTCCAGATGCAAGCACTGATAGCCATCTGAAGCAGTTCCTCTGTCTTTTCCTTGTTGTCTGTGATTTGGGAAGAGCACCAGCCCACTAGCTCATAGAATGACCCTCCACTTGGCTCAGTCTCAGGCTCTTACACATTTGGACTTAGGTTTTGGGTTTTTAGGGAAACACCGCAGAAGAACCTTTCTTGGTATGTGTGATACCTGGAAACTGCTGGTGCTGACTGATCTTGATTAAGTAAAGGGGCCACTGTTGTCCATACCCAGACCCCCTGTAGATGAAGTTTAAGTCCAGCCCACAAGAGTCGGGACAGAAGTGGGTTAGGGCCCACTTGGACAAAGGAGTGCCTGCACATATCATCTGGTATTCCTGCATGAGGAAGATTTGTCTCCACTTACCCATCTGTGGGGAGTTGTACGTGTTACATCCTGTAGCTCAGTGCTGTTGCTTGGCTCCTTTTGTTACTCTGGCCACTAGCTCTTTCACTGGACCTTAGGCATAAGTTTCTTCTTATGTACGTTCTGTTCCCTGCCTATGACATCCATCCTCTGCGTCCCCTCTGCACCACGTTTTCTGGGAGCCCTGGTCCTTGTACATGCATGCCTTTAGGAAACCAAGGGAGGAAAGTATTGGGAGTGCTCCTGGTTTTAAATGTGACAGCACAAGGCTGGAGGACACATGGCCATGTTGAGAATGTCCCTCTTATCTTCATGTCCTGGTTGCATGATGAATGAATGCAGGACTAGATTTGTGTGCAAAGGACATGCAGGTGTTAGAGGTTGAAACAGGTGCCACCAACCCCAACAGCAAATTGAACAGCAGATGCTCAGGGAAAGCCAGGCTCTCATAGCGATGCCAGCTGTCTCATTCGCAGCCAGCTCCTGATCTGTGCCCTTCCCCGTGAAGGTTGTCTTCACCTCTTTCCTCCACCTGAGACACACTCCTTGCCACCTTGGTGTGCCCTCTTAGCCCTCAGGTGTTTATTCTAGGAACTTAGATGAAGCTCCTTTGGGTTGTTTTGCCTAGTCTTTATGCACCACCTTTTTTCTGGTGTGTGCCTGCATGCGTGATGTCCAAGTGCCTGGACTGATCCCTTTATGGTCTCCTTTTTCTCATGTGTCTCAGCTGACCTCTGTGACTCACCTTAGCTTTTCCTTCTAGTCCTTCAGGGTACTTATATTCCTTCCATGAACTTTTATGTGGCCTAGAGCTTTCTGTACTCTAATCTTCCTATTACTGCTATTCTTGTTGCAGGTGGGACATTTGTGGTCTGTCTCAGAAGATCCCTTTGTAGGTTGATTTTTCTTTTTTTAGGGTTTACCAGGTTTTCAGGTTATAGGAGTTAGCACATTCCCATCAGCTTTCATGCCCAAGAATGTTCGAAGTAAGTCTTCCAGTGAGACATAGCTCCATGTGATGAGTCCTGAAGTCTAGCAGAGGGGCACATAATGGACACGCATGCTGCAAAGGTCATGGCAATAGAAACAAGAGGAAGGAGGCAGTGCTGCAGGCTGACAGTTACATTACGTGAGAAACCATAAGGAAAATTGTGAAAATTACTATTCTTTAATCTCTCTTCCATAAGATTGGATATCAACATGGTTGCCTAAGAATTATTATGAATATTCAATAATAAAGGGAAATTCTGTAGAAATAATATAAATCATTACTAGAAATGTAAGGCATTCTTACCACTGACTTCCATGCCTCCACAGAAAAGTAGCTTTATATATGTGTGAACATGTGAGCTATGAATGTCCCTTGCATATTTGTCTGCAGGTAGTCTCATTAAATTATACATGAATGCATATTCTAAAATACATCCAACTCACACTCTGTTTTGTCCTACCTGTAGCCCAGAAGCTGGGTCTCTTGGCGCCTCCCCCATTACCACTGTCTTCAGATGAATGGGAGAAAGTGAAGCAGAGATCCATCTTGCACGGGGACTCCCTGCAGCCATGTCCAATATGCAAAGAGGAATTCGAGCTCCGGCCCCAGGTGCTTAGAAGCAGAGCTTTCGATCAGCAAGGCACCACTTTCCGGTGACAGCCATTGAGCTGTGTAGAGCTAAGGGTGCCAGGCCTGTTCCCCCCATCTGTCCTTATGATCTTCAAATATTTAACTCTTCCTTTACCACATCAACGTGTGTTTGTGTGTAAGAGCAGAATACCATCATTGTCTATTTACCCGGATAATAATCAATCCAAGTATGAAGGTTACAGGAAACTATAGGCTGAAGATGGTTTGGAGCAGCTGGCAAGGATACAAAGAAGTGTCTGAGGGCCAGGACAAGACAGGTGACTTAGGGTTTCTACGCTGTTTTGCAAGTGAATCATAAAAAGAAGACAGAGTATCTTCAGAGGACTTAGGAGAATCCTGATGTACACTGAAGCCTTTATTCAGGGAATTGTGGTGATAAGATGGATGGCACCTCTGGTTGGGAGGTGGCCATGGCCTGCAGCGTGGGTCCATTGCTGTGTGTGCTCTGCCTGACAGGTCAGCCAGCTCTGGGGAGTCAGGATTCTTGGAGGATCACCTCATGGAAGCTTGAGTAAGAGAAAACAACACAGGCTGGGAACTCCCAGTCAAGCACCCCAGGCTTCAAGGCTACTCTGGCACAAAAACTCAGACTTAAAAAGGCTTCGATATCAGCAAGCTCACCATAATTACACTTTCATTCTTCACTGAGTTCACAAGTTGTTTGAAGTACACTTATTAAATAAGTGAAATTTTCAATCAGGACCTGTGAACCACAGAAATGCCATATAGAGTGATTTAGAATTGGATTCTGGAGTGTAGCAAGGAAGTTTAAAACGCTGCAGGGAATCTTCCAGCCCTGGTCACCTCTTTCTTAATCTCTTTTAAGCACTTATGCTGCTTGTATGTACAAAGAATGAAAACTGAATACCTCAGAGATCCATCTATCTGTTGTCTCACTAAATTCTATTATGTTTGATTAAAGATGCAGTAATATTGTGTTTATCTTGCACTTACTATTCTCCTTATAAATTTGTTTCCTTAAATAGTTGGTATTTTTCCAACATGGCATAACTTCAGAAGGCCTCCCAATAATCTCATACCTCCAATGTCACTGACTTGACAGATGAGGTCATTTGGATAATCCACAAGAGGCCAACTCAGGAGTTAGAGTAAGATGCAATGATGCTCCAGTTCTCTCTCACCATCATCCTCTCGTTGTCATACTGGGAAATGTTTGCCAATGATGAATATGTACAGGCATTGCCAAGTGTAATATTTTCAATATGCAGGAGGATAACAGTATCCCATGTAGATCACTAGTATCTGTTAATAAAGGACTTTGAAAAATTGTTCTATAAAAATAAACAATTAAAAGCCGGGCATGGTGCCTTTAATCCCAGCACTTGGGAGGCAGAGGTAGGAGGATTGCTGTCAGTTCAAGGCCACCTGAGACTACATAGTGAATCCTAGGTCAGCCTGGGCCAGAGTAAGACCCTACCTCGAAAAACCAAAATAATAAACAATTAAGTCCACATATAATTTTCAACACAAATTTATTTCAAGAAAAGGTTTTACTGGGGGGGGGGTGGAGCGAGGGAATTGCCATGGGATATTTTTTTATAATCATGGAAAGTACTAATAAAAATTTTAAAAATAAAATAAAAATGAAAAATAAAAGGAAGAAGAAAAGGTTTTAGGACTTTGTGGGTTCTAATAATTCCAATATGCCATCCTTTATTTTCATTTAGGAAAGAAAATTACAGCCATGTGGGGTGGTCACTTTGAAAATTAGAGAGCTCCCCTGCATGGCCAGAGTCCTGACCAAGAGAGATGTGCCTCTGTCCACTCGGTGTCTCACTGCCATTAATGGTGGCCTCTCCTTTTCCCCATTTCCTTCCACTAGGGGCCAGCCACCCACTTTCCACCTGATTTGGTCTAGTCTTGGTTTGGGGGGGTTTTGTTGAAGCCCAGAACATAACTAGTAGGTAGAAATTTGAGTCACAGAAGGATAAAGTTTTCTTATGAGCATGCTTTCCTACATTAGCAAGAAAAAAACCAGTGTCTCCATGATTTCTTGCTATTTAAATGTCAGACTCTCAGAATTATAACAAAGCTGTGATTTTAAAGTTTAGGAGTGCGATTCAGTTGAATAAAGTCCTTTAAAGGTGTT
This sequence comes from Jaculus jaculus, assembly GCF_020740685.1. Classification (NCBI taxonomy): domain Eukaryota; kingdom Metazoa; phylum Chordata; class Mammalia; order Rodentia; family Dipodidae; genus Jaculus; species Jaculus jaculus. The sequence goes on along the minus strand of NC_059111.1, from coordinate 112,304,390 downwards.
TACTTAGCATGGCTCTGCTCCTCTTCCCACCAGCCTCCACTGCGTGTGAACCATCAGCTCCACCCCCTCCCATCTGCCTGGAAACAGTCCTGGTCCGGCAGTGCTGTGCGTTTGAGCCGGCGCTCGTCTTACGAGCTTAGCGTGTGGTGGGAGGGTGCTGGCACTGCCGGCCTTGCTTGGATGCTGTTCTCGTGTATGTGGAAGCGCTCTGCTTCATGAGCACGCTCTTCCAGAGGACGCTTACTGACCTGGGACTTTTTGTCTCCTGGCTGACAGGTGCTGCTTTCCTGCTCACACGTATTCCACAGGGTGAGTCGCCCCCACCCAGCCTCCTCTCCAGTCAGCTCACTTAGTTATAGTCTCTACAAAGAGCCGTTTATTTCATAATCACCATTTGCAGCTGGAAACATGGCTGTAGGCTAGAGTGCAGGTCTTCCTGTTCTGAAAATCATGGATCTTTGTGACAGAAGATCCATAGAAGTTTGTGTAACAGATCCCCTGTTAGTGCTGCACATCAGAGGCTCTGATAGCATAATTTCTGCCATCTATTTGCACAGCATTCTCACACAGCCACCCTCACCTTTAGGTCAGTTGGTTTTCAGAAATTTTTGATGTCTCTACATGTATGTTCTTGTAAGAAATTATGCCTAGAACAGGTTTTGTGAGGAAGGTGTTAGCATTTGAGGAAACTGCTTCCCTTCACGATCTAAACTGGACCACAACCTGGTTATGAGAGAAAAGAGCACAGTGATCACATAAGAAGTAGAGTTCACATAAGAAGTAGAGTGTTGTTCATAGGCCATTATGAACATTTTTAAATGAAATATTTCTCTTCAGGCATGCCTTCAGGCTTTTGAAAAGTTCACAAATAAAAAAACCTGTCCTCTCTGTAGAAAGAACCAGTATCAAACCAGAGTGATACATGATGGGGCTCGCCTTTTCAGAGTAAAATGTGCCACGAGGTAAGAGGGCACTGGTCTCTGCTGGAACCTCCCCTCTTAGGCTGTGAAATGCTCTGAAGTAAGGCTATTGTAAGGATTCATTCCCACATCTCTGTTTTAGAATTCAAGCATACTGGAGAGGCCACATTGTTAGAAAATGGTACAGAAACCTGAGGAAGACAGTGCCTCCCAAGGACGCCAAGCTGAGGAGAAAATTCTTTGAAGAGAAGGTAGGTGTAGACCACTGTTCTGTATAGGGTCTCTGTAGGTAATGATTCAAGATCAGTAAATCCAACACAGGCAGTGTACAACTTTGTAACTTATGTTATGTTAAAGGCTTTTAAAATTTGAGAGGCTGGACTGGCAAGGTGGCTTAGCGGTTAAGGCACTTACCTGCAAAGCCTATGGACGCACATTCCACTCTCCTGATCCCACATAGCCTACTGGGTGTCTCAAGCATCTAGAGTTTGATTGCAGTGGCTGAGGCCCTGGCACGCCAATTCTCTCTCCTTCCCTCCCCCCTCCATCTCCTGTGCTGGCCTCCTTTCTAGGTCTCAGCTCTAGCCTTGCTCATCAGTCAGGATTAAAGTTTCAAACATACCTCCAGAATATACAATTTGGGCCAACTTAGTGTTTTCTAGACATCTTTCAACTTTTTTAAAGGCTGGGCTGTAGTATTATGGTTCATTCTCCATTCAGGACTAACTTCCACAATTCTTATCTTTCTGCATTATTTCTCTGCATTTTTATATTCAGTCGTCTTGATAGGAAGTCTTGTTCTATGAGTCATTCTTAGTAATTTGGTGTGTTATTTTTTGAGATGGTGCCTCAGGTCTCTTGTTCCAGCTGGCCTTGAATTCCTAAGCTCAAGTGATCCTCCTACCTCAGCCTCCTAGTAAGCTGAGACTAAAGACACACACCACTGCACCCCAAAACTCCTGCTAATTTCTGATATGTAATAATGTGTTGGCCTGTATTGCAAGTCATTGTTTTCTCTTGTAAAATTTTAATTTCAGAATTGATAAGTTATTTCCTTCTATTTGTAAATATTTTATGCAAATGGATAATTTTGTAGAAATTTTGAAAATGACTGTCCATATGACAGTCATGATAATAGAGTGATGGTCCAAGCTGTGCTAATGATGTGATCTTGTGACGCCAACCTCACCCATTGGTCCTTTTCCACTCTGTGAGACGCGACAGGCCCAGCGCTGGTGGGGAGACGCATGGTAGTGTGAAGAGTAAATGCCTGTCCTCCACAGACTTGGGCATTTTTGATTAAGCGTCCTACTTAGTCTTCAGCAGGCAGAGCCCTGCTGGAGGAGGTGTGTCACTGGGGCAGATCCAGAGTCCAGCCCTACTACGCGTATGAGAGCCACTTTGAGGTCTGCATGTTTGTGCTTGCTGGTGCTGGTTTTTCTCCCTGTGCTGTGCATGGATGCTGAAGTGAGCCAGCTCCTTCCACCATGATGGAGCCTCCCTGGAATGTCTAAGCCTGAAAGAAACCTTTCCTCCCATAAGCTGCTTCTGGTCAGGTGTTTGTGCAATGCAAAGGTACTACAGCACTGTGACCCAGAAGTTCCCAAGTGTAGAGTCTGAGGCAGAGTGAGTGCCGTGCTGTCTGAGACCAAGCATGACAGTTCTAACGGTGAAATGTTTTCCCAACACTGAAACACTCTCTTTACTTACTGCAAATTAATCCCACAGTTATTCTTCTTAGAACCTTTGTAACTTGAAAAATAGTCCCACCCATCTAAGGAAACAGTTTTAGTTTCTCTAAGAATAAGGAAAAACACGTATATAAAAATCTTCTTAAAATCATAAGACACTAGAGTATGCAGCTTTGTGCCATTAAAGCTAAAAATGTAACTAAAATTAGTTCTCACAAAAATAGCAAACATGGGGGCTGGAGAGATGGCTTAGCAGTTAAGTGCTTGCCTGTGAAGCCTAAGAACCCCGGTTCGAGGCTTGGTTCCCCAGGTCCCACGTTAGCCAGATGCACAAGGGGGAGCACGTGTCTGGAGTTCGTTTGCAGAGGCTGGAAGCCCTGGCGTGCCCATTCTCTCTCTCCCTCTATCTGTCTTTCTCTCTATGTCTGTCACTCTCAAATAAATAAATAAATAATTTTTTAAAAATAGCAAACATGGAAAAAACTTTAAAATATAAACCCATTCCTAATCATAGCCAGAACTAGAACTAGGATGGAGATTGTCACAGTAAAAGCTGAAGAGATGGCTCAGCAGTTAAAGACACTTGCTTATAAAACCTGACAGCTCAGATTCCATCACCTGGTACCCACGTGAAGCCAGATGCATAAAGCACAAGCATATGGAGTTTGTTTGCAGTGGCAAGAGCCCCTAGCATGTCCATGCCTTCCCCTTGAAAATAAATACTTTAAAAAAGTTGTATGTCAGGGGCTCGAGACAAGATTCAGTGGATAGAATGCTTGCCTAGCATGCATGAAGCCATGATTTGATCCGTAGCAACACAGGAGAGTCAGCTGTGCTTGGCTACATAACAAGTTCAAGGCCAGCCTGGGATACACAAGACTCTGTGAGAAGGGAGAGAAACAGAAGAGAGGGAGGGAGGAAGGAAGGGAAGAAGAGAAAAGCAATGTATGAAAATTCCTGAAGATGCAGCACACTGTGTTTGCCTTCGCTAGGGCAGCAGCACAGGACAGCTACATGTGGATGTCATGCTGTACAATTATAAATGCACAAAGCCATTCACAAATTGCCCAGTCTAGACCATGAGAAGATATTTAAGATAAGGATGCAATAATTATTTGTTGTAGAGCAGCAATCATCAGATCAAAATGCAGTGAGAAATTAATTACCCATTCTATAATAGTTAACACCTTAAACTGTTTAGCAAGGAATATTCAAAATGCTAAGAAAAACATTTCTTTAGATAAAGCAAAAGATTTTAATAAAATGATTGTCATTAATGATAGATGTAAATAAAAACATCTACTCTCCCCATAAAAGATCAATTTAATTTCAAAGTTCCAAAGGAGTAGGCTTGACCAAGAATTTGGAATTTTACAGATTAACTCTGAAGTTGAGCTAGTGGAGTAAATTATGATCAGACAGACAACTTTCTGGGTGCCATGCTGTGTTATGCAAAACGCAGTAACTAACAAGTAGGGTACAAGCTACTTCCAAATCAGACAGACTTTGTGGCACAGGCCTTTGGCTGCCTCCTGAGGCTGGTGGGAAGGAGGTCTACAGGTCTACAGCTCATCCTGGACAAGACCAATTGGTATCTTCATCTCTAGTAAAACCAGATGAAATAATTTTAGTGAAAGACTATTTACTTGCATCTGTATTAACTGATGTTTGGGAGTTTCAGCATTCTCCCGTGCCTTTTTGAAGGTGCAGTCATGCAAAGTAGAATCACTACTTCAGAGTGAAATAGGAGCAGCTGAGTGAGGAGTGCTACAGCTGCAAGGTGACTCCCCCCCCCCACGGTAAATCAGGCGCTGTCACCCTATGTGTGTGAGACGGACCACCTGGTTACTGCAAGCTGGCTTATGAGTTACAATTAAATATGGTCTTATAATAATAGAAAGTCTTTGATTGTCTTCATAAGAAATGTGTTTCAGTGAAAAGAATTTGATTGTTTTCCACTAAAAAGAAACCTATGAAATGTTTTAAGATAGGGTATAAATAAAATGATGCTTTAAAACCTAAACACCTCAGGCTATGATATCTTACACAGTGTGTAGCTGCCGGCCCCGGGCTCCTTGCAGAGCTCACCTTACTATGTGCTTGTGAAAAACTGCGTACGGAGGTCAGCGTCACAAGTCTACACATTCCCTAGTAGTAACTCCATCAAAAATAAATTCCACGGCTGGAGACATGGCTTAGCAGTTAAGGCACTTGCCTGTGAAGCCTAAGAGCCCGTGTTCAACTCTCCAGGTCACATGTAAACCAAACACACAATGTGACACAAATGTTCAAAGCCGCACATGGCGCACAAGGCACGTGTGTCTGAAGTTACAGTGGTTGAAGCACCTGGAGCACCAATCCCCTTCCCCGACTCTCTTGCTCTCTCACATTAAAAAATAATAATAATAAATTCCAAAACTAGAATGAATAATGGCTCTATCAAGCCTCCTTTGGGCCATAGACTAGCTTTGGGAGATAAAGTGTCATTCCAGAAATACCAGCTTCCTGTAGGAAGTATAGGAGGCCATAATTGTTCTCTCGTGTCCTCTTACCCAGCTGGCTGCCCCCAGCCTAACTGTGAACAAGACTTAGATAGGTGAACTGTGAGATCTAAGGTTTGAATTAGAAACGGCATTTACACATAAGGCTACAGTGACTGGTAACGGGAGTAACTCACTGGTCACTGGAAGACCGGGATGTGAAGTCACATGCACAGTTGAAAGCTGCACCTGCATCTTTATCATGAGTATTTGTATACTTAACCATAACAATAAAATCACATGTTATTAGGAGAACTAATTCCTATATCCCAGTCCAGAGTTCAAGATAAATAGTGGACACACGGCCTCCACAAGCCAGTAACACCAGAAGAAGCGGCAGCAGACTCCCCATCCTCCAGAACAGCCTGTTGCAGCTCTGCGTCCCACTGGTGTCTGAACCTTAGAGGCTCCAGAACTGTAAGAGAATCATGGGTCTTCAACAAAGCCAACTTCAATTACTTTTCATTTTTCCAAAATAAGACTTTTTAAAAACAATAGAACACCATGTACTCTTAGTATGATATAGAAAAAGAAAGACTTTCAGCACCAGAAAACAGTGCCTGAGCACCCATAAAGAGTTCATTTCACTGCAGACTTTGCTTTGCAAAACTCTTTCCACCAAAGGTAACTGCTCCTTTTGCTAGCATATGAGTGAAACTTTTCCAACTGTACTTGGGAACTGTCTTAGGTCAAGTATAAACTTCCCAGAGACAAGAAAGTATAATCAGTAGAAAAGGAAGGGATAAAAATCCACTTGACATCTTTAAACTCACTAACTGGTGGTGTTGGCTTCCTGATCCACTTCATATGCTAAGAGGGATTTAAAAAAAATTTTTTTTTATGGGCTGGAGAGATGGCTTAGCAGTTAAGTGCTTGCCTGTGAAGCCTAAGGACCCTGGTTCGAGGCTCGGTTCCCCAGGTCCCACGTTAGCCAGATGCACAAGGGGGCGCACGCGTCTGGAGTTCGTTTGCAGAGGCTAGAAGCCCTGGCGCGCCCATTCTCTCTCTCTCCCCCTATCTGTCTTTCTCTCTCTGTCTGTAATAAATAAATAAAAAATTAAAAATATATATAAAAAAAATAATAATTTTTTTTTTATTTGAGACAGAGAATATGGACGCCGCCCCAGGGCTTCCTGCCACTGCAGATGAACTCAACACGCATGCACTACTTTGTACATCTGTTTGGGTCACTATCCATACCATCGAGTTTTGCAAGCAAGTGCCTTTAACCACTGAGCCATCTCTCCAGCCCAAGAGGGATGTTTTTAATACTCTAGAATTAGCTCATATCGTTCTGGTTTTGTAATTAATCTATTTTGCTTATACACAAACATTCTCACTTTTCTCTTCAGGGGGGAGAAGAAGAAGCATTTTCATCCATTAGATGTTAACTAATAGAACACAAGGATTGTCTTTCAAAGTGAAATGCTCACATATGCTGAGAATTTCTTTTCTCAGAGTGGCCTTGCTTTAAAATCTCATTGACACATCCCCTAGCAAAATAGAACCCTAGCAAAGTAGTATAATGGTGCTACAAGGTAGAATCGTTGAGATACACTGACGTGGTGTAAGTACTGGAGGTGGCAAGAATTAAAATTCCCTCAGAAAGGCCTTTGTGAGAGAGGCACTTGGGTTGTCTGGGGGAGATACAGTAGTCTTGGTACACTTGCCCAGGTTTGAGAACTCAGATCAAAGGGCCTGGAAAGGTCACTAAAGCTACTATGCTAATTCCCCAGCAGTGTGTACAGAAAGCCCAGTGTGGCCCAGAGTGTAGTGAGGTCCTTGAATGCCTTTGATCCTTATCTGGAAATTCTGCTAGCATCTGTCATATAATTGAGGTATGGCCTTTTATTGCTGCAATTAAAACTTTTCAAATGCATTATGTTATCTCTCTCCCAGCTAAAGTCCAGACCGTTGTTTAAAAGGCGAGGCTAACAATCTGTCAGATGCGGCTGACTTCAGGCCCAGCTCCCACACCCCCTAGCCTGGGACTTCTCTAGCTTTTTCATTTCCATCTCACCAAACAGCATAATGGTCCTTAAGTTTGTTCATTCCTTTGACTTCCTTTATCACATAGAGATGGCAAACATTGTGTTGCTAACTTGAAGTGGCTCCAAGCTGTGAGACTGGAAGGATATTAAACCAGTAAAAGCTTATCAACCGATGCATTGATGGCTGTACATTCCAGGCTTTTCATTTCGCTTTTGAGGGTGGTCCTGAGTCAACACATTAGTAAGCAATTTGCTGACACGAGATGGATCACTTAAGACTCTCCTGGGCAGACAGAGTTCACCTAGTGCTTTTGTTAGTATATTTTTGTAATGTTTAGCCAGTGTGTTACTTGCAAATGACCAGTAATTGCTTTACATATCAATGACTCAAACTGCTGGTTATTAAACTTACCAAAAAAAAAAAACCTTAAAAAGAAATATATCCTAGGACATTTTCTTTTCTATATTGACAAATTTATGTATTTTATCTATTTATGTAGAATGCATAAGATTAACCATTAGCATAAAAACTTGAGGTGTCATTTTTTTCTTGGTGTTCTTGTCCTTACACTAAGGCCATTAACCCATGATGTTAAGAATAAGAAATAAGTATCCCTGAACATAGAAGAATTTGACATATCAGAAATACTTAAAAGTTGTTGCATCTAGGAAATTTCTTTAAATTAATTACAATAAGCAGTCAATAAAAATGTATGCTGATTTGACATTTTAAAGTCTTGAAACTACAGCCTCACACATGCCAAGCAAATACTCTGCTACTGAGCAAAACATGACCATTGCTAACTGGAATACTCGGGAGTTACAAGAGTAAGAAAAGTCCTGTGCGCTCACTGAGAAACACCCTGAGAGGCCCGCATGTTAACAGGCTAGCACCAGTGTTAAGCCTGTGTATACACTGTGTCTTATTGAATTTTGACACCAGAAGAGACTTCAAACATCCAGACGGACATTGTTCTTTGGCAGCTCTCTCCTCCACCAAGAAGGAATTTGTGCATTCAAGCTGTTTGTTCTCATTTCTAATCTAATACTACGGACCTTGCAAAGGAATCAGATGTTTCCCTAAATCTAAGGTACTCATCAGAGGAGTTAAGAAATACACACAGAACAGATCACACTGGCCATAAAGAGGCCAAGTGTACTGGGAGAGCATCCAGCCCAGGTGCACTAGGATACATAGACAGGATTTCTCAAAGTCATTCACATGAATGAAGTGAAGGAAACAGAAAAGCATAACAGTTATTTACAGGATGGAACGAACATACTGGACAGACCACAAGATTCCTATGAAACTATTGGTATAGACAGCACAGACTGGGTAAAGCTGGCACAGCCCCAGCTCTGGCCTCTGGCAACCAGGGTTCTAAACCATGGGGTGCTTGATGCTGTCCTCTCCTCTACTTCCCCAGCCCCTCATGAGCCCCTCTCCCAAGAGTGCAGGTCCCAGCCCCTCCACCCCAGCACTGTCACATTGGATTAGCAGCAGTGTTTGCCCTGCTGCATTAGAAGCTCTTCCTCAGAGGAGCAGTGCCTGAGGTCTTTGACCCTTGAGGCTAGAACACTGCCTGGTAAATACTATCTCAGTTCCCAAACTATTCTCACAATCAGTCCCACAGAAATGGCTTAATAGGCCTTTTCGTCCTTCCCCATCCAGTGCCTGGAAGTGATCAAGTGATAATTATTTAGATGGATTAAAATATATTTAGTAGGGCTGGAGAGATGGCTTAGCGGTTAAGCGCTTGCCTGTGAAGCCTAAGGACCCCGGTTCGAGGCTCAGTTCCCCAGGTCCCACGTTAGCCAGATGCACAAGGGGGCGCACGTGTCTGGAGTTCGTTTGCAGAGGCTGGAAGCCCTGGCGTGCCCATTCTCTCTCTCTCCCTCTATCTGTCTTTCTCTCTGTGTCTGTCGCTCTCAAATAAATAAATAAATAAAATTGTAAAAAAAAAAAAAAAATATATATATATATATAGTAGCCTTTAGCCACCATTACACATTAAGAGAATTATTTTTATCTAACTTAAAAAAATTCTGGGGGCTGGAGAGATGGCTTAGTGGTTAAGCGCTTGCCTGTGAAGCCTAAGAACCCTGGTTCGAGGCTCGGTTTCCTAGGACCCACGTTAGCCAGATGCACAAGAGGGCACAAGCATCTGGAATTCGTTTGCAGTGGCTGGAGGCCCTGGCGCGCCCATTCGCTCTTTCTCTCTCTATTTGCCTCTTTCTCTCTCTGTCTGTCGCTCTCAAATAAATAAATAAAAATTGAAAGAAATTAAAAAAAAAATTCTGGGCTGGAGAGATGGCTTAGCAGTTAAGGTGTTTGCCTGCAAAGGTTTGACTCTCCAGGACCCATGTAAGCCAGATGCACCCATTCATTCATTTTCTCCCTCCTTCCCTCTCGCTTTTCTCTTTCTGACTCCCTTTCTCTCAAATAAATAAATATTTTTAAAAAACATTTCTTTGAAATTAAGAAGTATGAGTTTTTAATAAGTATGAAGGCATTATAATTCTCAGGTAGGCTCAGTAATAATAAAATTCAAGTTAAATTAGCCATGGGTCATAGCACTAAAGTAGATCCCAGGTGATTTCAGGGGCTGATAACTTGGCATTTCTGCACTTTGAAAAACTGAAGCAAGGACAGGTGAACTTGGCCTCTGAGCACAATCTCTTTTCATGTACTCAGGAAGGGTGTGCAGCCTCATTCATTCATTCACTCATTCATTCTATGGACACATGGATCGACGTAAGCCAGATGTACACGGTGGCACATGCGTCTGGAATTCATTGGCAGCAAGTGGAGGCCCTGGCATGCCTACATTCATTCTCTCTCTCTTCTTCCTTCCCTCCCTCTTTCTTTCAAATAAATAAAGTAAAATATAATAAAATAAAAAATTAAAGCCAGACATAAGGCACACACCTTTAATCCCAGCACTCAGGAGGCAGAGGTAGGAGAATCGTCCTGAGTTTGAGACCACCCTGAGAGTACATAGTGAATTCCAGGTCAGCCTGGGCTAGAGTGAAGCCCTACTGCTGAAAAAAATAAAAATATATATTAAATTGCACACAGCAGTCAGCGGCAAGAAGACAGTCACAAAGAGAGGGAGGAAGTGGAGAGCAGGTGCTCTTGACAGAGGGTGGTAAGGCACAGAAGCAAAGCCGAAGGCCTGTCTCTGTGGCATTTCAAGTTGCCTTTGCCACTTAACATTCTAAGTAAAGTTCTAGATTATTAGCATAACTCACCACTCAGCTTGACACTGTGTAGTGTCACTTTAAGTACATGTGTACAGACTGAATTCATGTGTGCAATCAACTCCCCAGCCCAGCCTGTACTCCCAGCACACTTGGGAGGATGAGGCAGAAAGATGGTAAGTTCAAGGCCAGCCTGGACTACAAAACAAAATCCTGTCTCAGAAAAAAAAAAAAAAAACAAACAAGTAAACAAAAGTGAGTGCTGTTTTCGCTCACTTGAAATGCGCCACTCCACCATCACACTGCATGGGGCCACGGTGCATGAACTGCCAGGGAAGAGGCGCCAGCTGCCATGGCCTCCCTTGCCTTTGGCCGCTGCTTTCAGCCAGAGTGTTCCAGACAAGTTACCTGTTAGGAAAAGAGTGTGGTGGACTCCATCCCATCAAGAGGAGAGCAAACATGGGTAGAAGGGGGTGGATGGCTTGCAGCAGCAGAGAGACAAAGGATGTTGAGAGCTCAGGAACAAGCAGGCCAGACTTAACACACACAAGGAGCCTAAATATGATTTTCCAACACGATGCGGGGTTCTGCTTACTGACATGCAAAACGACCAATACCGCATGACTTCAGACACAGACACCATGGGATGCTCAGCAAAAGCCTGGAGACTGAAAGGGGTGCCGTCAATGTGACAGGGAAAAATGAAAACTGCCCAGACAACTTTGTGTCAGAGCAGTCACACAAGAGGAGCCCACATTGACAACACAGTGTGCCTCTAAATGCCTACTTTAAGAGAAATTCTGAAGGCTGCGTTTCAGAGGGGAAGTCAGAGGTGTGAATGGCTTCCTGAGCACTGACTGGAGTCTACCAAACAAGAATAACCATGTGTCCCGCACAAAGGAAAAATGGACAGCTTTCACACCTGACAAAACTTGAGAAAGGAAAGTACCCAGAGATCCTTGTACTGTGTCAGATGGAGAAGATTCTGACTAATAATCTGAGTAATACAGGTTTGTAGGGTGACCGCCGGAAGAACAGGAAGAGTTTTAGCCTTCAAAGTAATAAAGAGCAAAATTGGAAATAAACTTTCAATTGGAAAACATTTAAAAAGCATCAGGACAAACAGAAAACAGAGAAGAGGATGGACACAACTGACCAGGTTCAGCAATGCGTAAACAGGACTAAACATGGCAAAGAGCAAACGTAATTGTGTGTGTGAGTGCATGCACACCCTTGTGCAGTCACCCCTGTGTCTCTCTCAGGTACAGCAGCAGCTCTGGCTGCAGGTGGCTGGCCTGTGTGCCTGGGCCCTGCGTCTTCCAGAGTCCAAGAGGCTTGGAAGTGAAGCAGAGCATTTCCAAGAGGCCAGTTCTAGGTGAGACATCAACTTTTGCAGGCAGCTGTGTGCAGGGGGAGAGGAGCAAGGGAGCAAGGCCTCAAAGCATGTTAGACATGACAGACAAATAATATAGCACTCCTAAGTCTGCCCTTTTAAGATGGGGTGACAAGGCTGGGAAGACGGCTCACTGGTTAAAGGCACTTGCTTGCAAAGCCTGCTGGACTGGGGTCAATTCCCAAGCCACCCATGTAAACTGAACATAAGTGGTCCAAGCATCTGGCATCGGTTTATAGTGGCGAGAGGACCTGATGAGCCCATAAACACAACACATGTAAAAAATAAATTTAAGCCGGGCGTGGTGGCGCACACCTTTAATCCCAGCACTCAGGAGGCAGAGGTAGGAGGATCGCCATGAGTTCAAGGCCACCCTGAGACTACAGAGTTAATTCCAGGTCAGCCTGGACCAGAGTGAGACCCTACCTCAAAAAACCAAAAAAAAAAAAAAAATTTAAATAATAAAATGGATCTTGAGGGAAGGGCAGGCACAGATGGTTGAGCCTTTGTAATTGGAGGGTACAACTCGGATACCAAGGGCATCATTGCAGGTAACCAGGTGAAGTCAGGAAGCAGGAGGCTGAGGTGTCTGACGGCACTGAGTGAAGCAGGCAGGGAGCTCACCCAAAGTCCTGTGTGCGCACAGTGCCATGCCACTGCCCCACCTTGCGGGTCACGCCTCAGTGCCCTGGACAGTCACGTGGATCTGGACTCATCCTGGCAGCTCCTGGTCATGCCATTAAGAGATGACCACATGCCCCTGTCACAGCCAGCTGTCTTCTGCCTGTTATTTGTCTTAAGACCACTCTACTTTTCTAAGTGTACTTATATAAAATTTGCATGACTTTGTAAAAGAACAAGGTTTGGAGGAACACTAGACATTTATCATCCAGTATTTGAAATACTGTGTGACACGCTGCCTCTATTTCTAACATGGAAAACAGACATTTAACAAAGTCTTAAGGGCATGTGGCTGTCTGTATGTTGAATGCATCTGCTAACAGTTTTTTTTTTTTTTTAAGTTCTTTAGACAAGGGACACTTTAAATTATGGCTTAGAGCTTGGTGAAAAAAGTATAATGTAAAAAATACCAAAAACAAAACAAACCCAACACAGTGATAGAAATCCTGCCTCGAATGAGGACGAGGAGCAAGGACAGACCTGAAAGTTATCCTCTGACCTCCACACGCGAACGCATTTACACACACATTCGTGAAAGTGCTGGTATGTGCGCTGTATGCGCCTGTGTGGGAGAGCCCGTCCTCTAACCACCACCCATGTTTCCTTGAGACGGATTCTCTCGCTGCTTTTAGAGCTTGGTGTCTTCAGAAGCAATACTCCTTCCTCCACTCCCTGAACACTGGGATTATAGATGTGCACTGCCCACCCCAATCTGTTTGCCTGGGTGGTGGGTGGTGGGGAATTCAACAAAGGCAGTTTCCGTGCCCTCAGGCTTTTACAGGAGGCACTCTTACTTCTTGAGCCATCTTCCCAACTCAGATTCCATTTTTCCATTTGCACTAACATAATCTACAATCTGGATCGACAGCTGGAGGGTGGCTGAAAAGCAGAGAGGTTAGAACCAGCTCAAGTTCCCACTTGACTGGCAGCAGTGCCACGAAAATGTGGCATTGTGTAAAGGCAGTCCTCCTTAAGATTAAACCCTGCCCAGAGCAAGGTGATAACATTATTCTGTAAATGTCTAATTCCAAAGGTGTCCCTTGCTAACAGCCAGGGTTTACCAAGTAAACTGTAGCAAAGGCAAATTATATATATGGCTTTTTCTCCTCAATTCTTCAGCCAGAGCCAACATAAGACAGATTAGCATGAGAGAAGGGTGAATGCTTATTTAAGAGGAGTCTCGTATGAATGGGCTCCTGCCTAAGGAAATCACAGGTGCCTACCTCAGCGTCTGTGAACTAGTGCTCATGTTGGTGTGGGAAGTCAGGAGACAGGACCGCATGTGGGTGCTGAGTGCCAGGCTTGCCCTAGATCCCTTCACAAGGACCTCACAGGAGAGCCTCATGCTGGCTTCCAGGGAAGAGGAAAGGCCAAGTGGACCCTTAAGGAAGAATGTCCCATCCTTCAGGAATCCACTGGGTCTAGCCTCTGCCTCTCTCAGTTCACAGAAATCAGTCACCGTATCCTGTGCTCATATGACACCAACATAGAGGAGCTCTTCTCAGAAATCGATCACTGCCTGGCCGTGAACCGCAGCATTCTTCAGCAGCTGAACGAAAAATGTGGCCATGAGCTCACAGATGAGGACTGGGAGAGGATCCAAGTGCAGGTGGGCTTCCCACGGGCCCCAGCCACCAACAGTGAACCACAGCCACAGTCCGGATGGGATGGGGAGTGAGTGTGGGAGCTTGATAGTGTCTGCCTTGATGGGAGCCCTAGGCCTTTCCTATGAGCTCATTAAGAACTGCCAGGTCCCCTTGTTTTGAAGTAGTCAGAGTCCCAGTGTTTGAGCAATGAAAGTCCAAAAGGAAAAGCCGGAGCCTCCTGCTTCTGAGAGCTAGAGTTCTCACTTAGGTTGAGTCACCCATGTCAGACTGGTGTCTGTCCCTGCTGCAGGCTGCCCGCCGGGAGATCTACGAGTGCTCCATCTGTCTGACCCCGCTCTCGCTGCACGGGGACTGCCGGCGAACAGCGGGGGGCACCAGCAGCCAGCGTCCCCGTGAGACAGTCCTCTTGTCCTGTGCACACCTGTTCCATCACACCTGCCTCCTGGCCTTGGAAGAGTTCTCCTTGGGAGATAGCTCTCCTTTCCATGCCTGTCCTCTCTGCCGCTCCTGCTACCAAAAGAAAATTCTTGAGTGCTGAATTTATGCTCTGGAAAAGGTGTGGAATCGAGATGGGAGGAGGGGGAGGGCACTTAGTGTAGTCTTGGATGAGCTGTGCACGATTTCAGGTTAGTACCGCACTAGGCTGTTCTCCAGGGCAGGGCCCTGTGATTATATGTAGGAAATTCTAACAAACCTAGCTAGTTTTAGTGTCTATTCTGTAGAAAAATTTATAGATTTGTGAGTGTTAACACTTAAGGCAAATGAGGAATCTAGATAGTGCCTGACCAACAGCTAAGAGACTACGAATACTGTATATTCCAGATGTTTGCACTAACACACATCTAATGGCCTCTTCTAAGCCTTATACTGGTTGTGTAAGAATTATTTATTTTTAAATAATAGATTATTGTTGAAGTTAAGCACCTTTCACATGTAAAGCAAAAAAAAAAAATTCAATGGTATTCAACATAAGACTATTGCAAATAAAATCTTAATGGTACAATGGAACAGACTGTTGTAGCCTATATATAAGAAAATTTGTAGATACTATTCCTGGGCTAGACAGAGGACTCACCAAATCCCCAGTTCAAATCCCCAGTACCCATGAAAGCCAGATGCACAAACTGGTGCATGGGTCTAATTCACTGACAGTGGCAAGATATCTTGGCATGCCCATTATCTCCCCTTCCATACTTGAAAATAAATAGACTTTTTCGAAAAAGACTGGTCCAGGGCTGGAGCAATGGTTTAGCCGTTAAGGGACTTGCCTGCAAAGCCTAAGGACGTAGGTTCGATTCACCAGTACTCACACAAGCCAGATGTACAAGCTGGCACATGCATCTGGAGTTCATTTGCAATTTGCAATGGCTGAAAGAGGCCCAGGTATACCCATTCTCTTTTGGCCTCTACCTCCCCCCCCTTTTTGTGCTGGGCGTGGTAGCAAATGCCTTTATGAGAGAGAAAGGAGAGAAAGATTGGCACACCAGGGCCTCCAGGCAGTGTACTGAAACTCCAGATGTGTGCTACCTCGTGCATAAGTACAACCTTGTGCACTTGAGTCATCTGTGCCTGGCTTATGTGAGATCTGGAAAGTTGAACATGGGTCCTTGGGCTTCACAGGGACGCGCCTTACCCACTAAACCATCTCTATAGCCCTTCCCTGTCTCACTCAAATGAGATATCAGTTGCCTGCCATATTATTTAGGAAATAAGGGTAGGAAATGGTGTCTACATGGTCAGTGGACACAGTGGTTTTCTGAACAGCTTAGGTACCAGTTGGGATGCAGAGTGCCAGCCGTGCTTACAGTAGCCAATGAGCTGCACTGGTCAGCGTGCTCCTGGCTGGAGGGGCACACCGAGACCCATCCAACACTGGTCAGCAGTGGGCTGAGCAAAGCGGAGAGTGTGGATCTTGATCACTTCCAGCTGCCTGGTTCTAAGTCTCTGCTGCCACAACCTCCACCCTCCCCTCCTCCCCCCAAGAATCTGCTCTCGGCTTGGAGAAGTGTTGTGTGAGGATTGTGCCAGGAAAGCAGTGTCCAGGCAAGGTAGTAGTCAGGCTGGGCACAAGAGCAGCAAAAGCAGCTGCCAAGCAGGAACACATGTCAGGGACAGACGGCCACCGCACATTGCAGGAGGTGTTAAAATCCCTGTTTCTCTTTATTTTTATCATATCCTTTGAACGTGTAACTTGGGCATAAATATACATGTCAGGGTGTCCTCATACAACAGCAAAGGACGGGTCTGGAGACACTTTAAGCTGCAGGAGGAGCTGCACTCAGAGCTCAACTTCTCACCTCTCAAGGCCAAGCAGCCACATCCGGCCAGGCGGCGCTGCGCACTCTGACCTCAGAGGGAGGCCCCAAGGTGCATGGAAGGTGCCAAGATGGCGAGCCCAGCAGAGGCCATGGCCATGCCCGCGGCTGTCCCTGAGCATGGTTCTCTCCCATCACACCCTTACTGGTGAAGCCACTGGTGCCGTTTGTTGGCAACAGGTCTTGAGATGGAAATCAGCATTAGCACTGGGCATGGGACTTCACTGGGGACAACAGCAGTAAAAATCCCACGAGACTGAGGATGGGCCTCAGGCAGCTTGTGACAGCCAATGTCAAACTGATGGATTTTCTCAGAGAAAAGTGGCCTTCTAGAAGGTGTGCCACCAAAGGCGTGGAGGGTACAAAACGTAGCACAGATGGCCACAACAGGCGTGCAGTGGAAAGCTGCTCCTCCAGATGCTGAGGCCGAGTCTTGGCGAACCTGTAGAACACCCTCACAGAGCCTGTGGTCTGCTGTGTGGAGATGTGAGCATTGACTGGGAACCCCAGATTTGGCAGGATGGTTCAAGCCATAGGGCGCCACATCCCTAGCTCGCACTGTGGCTTCCTCCTCAGAGCAGTCCCTATGGCAATGATGTCTCCCTTATCTGAGCAGGCTGCAGCCACCTGTCTTGGCATCACCTTATATGGGTCCTTGGCAATTGAGCCTCAGACCAGGATCCTTAGGCTTCACAGGCAAGCGCTTAACCACTAAGCCACCTCAGCCCTCACACATCCCTTTTTGACTTTCATCCTCATACTTGGGATCCTGGCATGTTGTGGGTTGGAGACAATTATAAAACCACTATCAAGTCCAAGAAGAAGGTACCATGGAGCTGGAGACTCTAGTTACAATGTGTGCTGCAATCAACAAGGAAAATGGAGTGCATTAATCTGCATGGGGCTGCTATGAGGAATTTGTCCAACCATAAACATCTCAAGAAAACAAATTTCTGAGTTATATTTCACTGGTGGACATTTAGGTTGCTTATAAGTTTGGGCTATTGTGAATGAAGCTACATAAAAACCCAATAGCCCTGAATACTCCTAAGACCCAGAGAACATTTTAAAAAGTGGACCATATAATGAACCAGACCAGTCTTGAAAGGGCAAGGTTAAAGGGCATGACCACTGTGTCAGAGGACACCACTTTCCTTCCTTCCTTGCAGCACTCACCTTCTTTGTCCCCAGATTTTGGCCCTGCCTTAGCCCTCGGAGCTGCTCAGACCAAGGGGGATGCTGGCCGACACGGTACCTGGACAGACTCGTCACCCTCCGCCCCCCTTGCTGTGACAAGGTCTCCAGGAGCACCTAAACTGAGGAGTGGCCGGGGAGCAGAGCTGGTTCCCACAGCAGCCAGTTGGGACAAAGAGCAAAGTTAGGACAAAGGTTTCAATAAGTTACATTTGAGATTTGAAATGCCCTCTGGGTGTCCAGGGCCCTATTAAGGAGTATCCACAGAGAACCACACTCAGGATGGCACATTGCCCACGTGAGACACGCTCATCCGGCCTCTCTGAGAGCAGTTTGGAGCTGCACATCTTGTGGTGGAGGGCTTGCACTCTTAGGAGCTGATTCTAAGGGGCTGACAAACAGGTGCCGTGAGGCAGGCAGAAGGCTGTGGGTCAGCTGGACAGTACCTACGCTGCCCCACTGTGCACGTCCCTGAGCACCTGGCTAACACACGGTGCCAGGCCACAGGCTACACAGCCATTTAGCAAGGAGAAAGACACACCTCGAATGGAACAGCTGGGAGCAGAGCAGGCCACACCAGCAAACAGCCCTGTGGTGACACTGGCTTACAGCTAGAATGGCAAAACACTGTTAAAATGAGGGTAATGTTTTGATGATCCAGTATTATTACCTTTAGTAAAGGAGGGCTTAACTGGGGTCTAGGACAAAGCCATACAAGAAAATGGGTGTCTGACACATCTAGGTATCAGCTTAACCAAGCGAGTCGTGGAAAAGATGTAAAACTGAGACTCACATATGTTTCCAGGCTTTTGACCTACCTCACACCAATCCCAAACCCTTACAGTGTAAGAAAATGTGACTTTTCATGTGTGACAATAGGCATATGCAGGTTAGGGGATGTGTGTGGAGGTCAACGGACAACTTCAGGGGTTGGTCCTCTCACCTTATTGGAGGCACCATCTCACTGCTTGCCAGTGAATTGGCCAGGCTAGCTGGGCTGCCAGCTTCCAGGAAATCCCCTCTGCCTCCTGTCTCACCATCAGAATGCTGGGATTCCAGGTGCCTGGCTTGACATGGGTTCTAGGGGTCCAAACTCAGGTCATCACACTTGCATAGCAGGCACTTTACCCCCTGAGCTATCTCCCCAGCCCCTGAAACCATGATTGTAAGGCAACGACAGGAATGAAGGTTCCACAAGGATAGCTGAAAAGCCTGTATGACTCCTAAGGAACCAGTGCAGTGGCTTCTGTACAGCCCGCCATTAACTTTGAACTCACTTTTGTCCTTGAGGATCCACCACAACTCACCATAACACCTACAGTCATCACTAGAGGAGGAGGTTTCCATAAATTACTAACAGTAATAACTGATACAAGTGCCCATGCCTCAGGCTCTGGCAGGGGTCACAGGCTAGTCCGTGCACAGCAGCTGTGGCCCAGTGGGTGGGATGTTCATGCAGACAGGGACTCTGCCTGCCTCCCCACGTGGTGGGCAGACCTGAGTTCTTGAGTTTGTATGGCTGCTGTTTCCTCGGCACTGACAATTCCAGGCATTCTCCTCACTCCACCACCAACCTTGAGGCACCACCATAGACGACTGTGTCCAGGACGCACTGGCCAGAGGTAGCCCAGGAGAACAAAGGCCACACTGTGCCCTGCCCCATGAGCAGACATGGCCTGAGGCTTCTTCTAGGATCTTTCCAGAGCAGCGTAAGGCCTCTAGAAGCTGGCTACAGTAGAGTGGAGCCTTAACTCAGCAACCTTTGTGAAAGGCTTCTGGTCCTTTCAGCGCATATGAACCACTCTTAAAACTAGAGGGTGAGCTGGAGGTGCATTGGCCTGGACTGACCTCCTCATCTCTGGTTCACCAGCAGGGTGGCCCAGACAAACCTTTAGCTTCCTGGGCTCTGGCCGTCAGCCATGAAATGGAGGGGTGGATTTCCTACGTGGCAGAGCCGAGGGCCACCCATGTCAGGACGGAGCACTCAGCTCCCTCCCTGCCCTGCACCCTTCAGTCTATGATGAGAAAAGTCCGCAGTAAGGACTGAGAGCAAGCATGATACAGCGAGGCTCTGACAGCCTGCACTAGCCCTGGGCTATGAAGGGAAAGGCCAGGCTGTAGGGTGATGAGAGTGGATCTCAACAACACTGCACATGCCCTTTAATCTTCAAGCCCATCATTAGGACCCCATAGAACCATGGATGGTCCCAACACCATGAAAGAACAAGTGGAGCATCAGAGTAAATAGCTACACCACTGTGTGCCCTTGGCACTCAGGTGTCCCCTAGAAGCAACACTGCTTACGTCGTAACAGCCTTTCAGAGGAAAGACAGAAGCACGTGCCCTCAGCAGAGCTGGCACAGAACCTGCAGCTCCCCACTGTCAGGCTCACAGCTCGCCACAGTTCATGTTCAGGGACTGGACTTCTCAGGACCTGACAAGCGAGGCCACAACGCCAGAGTTGTACTCGAGTCAGTGGGTGACATCTGGATTTCCTATGTGATTACATTTGCCACTGGCAAACACCGCTTTTCCGCTGGATAAGAGAATTGGGAGGAAAGCATTTCTGTTGCAAAGACCATCGGAGAGAAACCAGCTGCCTAAGCTCTGAACCGTGACAGCCCGTATTGGGCAGGTTCCACGACTTCAGCTGGTTTAAACACATTCTCTAACCCACAACAAATAATTCTATAGCAATGCCCGGGCCAAGAAGGGCACCCAAACAACCAAAAAAATCCCACTGCTTTGCTCAATTCTCATTTCTGTGTGTCTTAGTGCATGTGTGCACTGCTACCAGATGAGGTGGATTTCTTATCATGGGCTCATGTGCAAGACTCTGGTGCTTGCAGGCCGTGTGCCCCTGATGTGAAGGGCACTTGGGCATTTTGCAGAACTGTGGATGGAGCTCAGTCCTACAGAAAAAAACCAGAAGACCTAAACAAATGGAAATAGCTTGAATAATTAATTTAAAACATCTGCTTTCAACTATTGATGCTACATTTAGAGTTGCAAAGAAATTTATCTACCAACCAATCTACAACAGAAAGCAATTTCTTTCTTTATTTCGTCTCCTGTTCAACATTTCATCAGGGTAATTATTGCCCTTTATAAGTTGAAATAAAAGTAGTTTATCAATACCCTTAAGCTTTAGTCACGCTGGCATTTAACTGACTATATGTGTATAATGTGTATGTAGATATTTAGTCTAATATGCATGTGTATGTGTGCTTGCAAACCCAGTATGAAATTGCTCTCTATATAACTTTAATTTCTAAGACATTTTAAAGGTCACAGTTAAAGTATCTCAGAAACACACAAGACTAACAAAAAAAAAAATTGTGGACAGTCTATAAACAAAAATTCACCAGTGTATGTCCTCATTTTTAAAGTAACATAGCAGGTTCCAAAGCTCAAACATACAGTAGTGCATTCTTCTTCACTTTTATTAATCTTGTAATAATTCTGCCTGTCTACATTAAGCCCTGTGCTAATCACGAGTAAGTTCAAGGGCTCGTGTGCAGCAGGCACTTGTGCCACCCTGCAGAAGGCTGGCAGAGCAGACAACTGTCCACAGAATGTGCACAAACCTACATAGAGATTAGAGCTATGAACTTTCTGTGAAAATAGTAAAAGTCAGTACAAATGTTATAATCTATAAAATGTGCCACTGTAAAATAATTTGCAGAACCAGTTAATGATAAAAATCTGCTAAACCACTCAATAAACTCTCTGAGCAACATGTCTGATGCCCTTTGAAAGCAGCAACTCAAGGTGTGAAAACAGACCACTTGGTTTAATGCATTCACTAGCGCACCCATCCAGTCGGAAGTAAATGGTAGGCATGAGCACAGGAGCTGGCGCAAGGGCCTACCTACCTTCTCTCAGAAGCCCCACCGCACAGAGGAGAGCTCTCACCAGCACTCAGCATGGGTGGCCCGACAGTATGCCATCCTCTCGTCCATCTCTATGGTCCTCAGGGCAGCTAGCCTCCAGCACACCCAATGTAGCACCTGCCCTTAGACTTAACCCCTTACTCCAGGTACAGCTCCAAGGTGGTGGTGACGGGGCAGCAGACACAGACCAACCATAGTGAGAAGAGACCCATGGTGAAATGATGCACTTGATGCCCACCAGCCACCTCAGCAGCAAGTGCCTTGGAATTCATTATTCATGTTGGCAAGCCTAGTGAGCCAAGTCTAGCTCACATCCTTGCACAGAAAGGAACTTCCAGAACAGAAAGGAACAGAAAGTTGAGACAGACATTGAAAAGTTTAATATTTTATGAAAATTGTTTCAGATACCTTATCTTACAAATTCCCAGGAGCTCTGTTATTAGGATGTGTCCTGGAAGTGGTGTAAGTTAAAAGTAATTTCAGCACACTCCTGACTTTCTTTCTGTTCTCTCTCAGCTTGGTGTAGCACTCCAAGTATGGATTTCAGGTTTCAGTAAGAAGCAGGGCTTGCAATTAGCGCTAACGTGACCATAATGAACATGAAATTGGAAAGCAGTTTTTACTGTAAGATGGAAGATAGAGCTTATGCAGAAAATCCATCAGTCCTGGACTAGTGTGCACTGAGTCCCGAAGAACAGCAGCTTGGTTTCTCTGAAAACTCAGCGATTTTAAAGACAGGAGGGAGGATGGCAAGTACATCCTCAGCACACACAGAGGAGAGACGTGCTCAGTGGGGACACATGGCTCACCTCCCTGTGGTGCTTGCTCAACTTAGCGGTGTACACAATTGTCTTACTGTTTGCTTCTAAATGAAAACTCTTGTTTTTTATTTTGTTTTTGTTTTTCGAGGTAGGATCTCGCTCTAGTTCAGACTGACCTGGAACCCACTATGGAGTCTCATTTCTAAACTCACGGTGATTCTCCCACCTCTGCCTCCCAAGTGCTGGGATTAAAGGCAGGCGCCACCACCCCCAGCAATGAAATTTCTGATCAAATAGATATGGCCTGTTTTTCCTAGATTTCTCCAGCAGAAACTTCTAATTCAACAGTCTGAGGAAATGCTGTGTCTGAACGCAGTGTGTCGCACACACACGAAGTGCAGCACTGTAGCTGTGAGAAGGGCGGGTCTGGTGCGGACCCTGGCTTGGGGCCAGCCACAGAGCGTGTGCTCACGTTCTGATTCAGCAGACTGAGTCGGGAAACCATCCAACAACTCCTTGTAACTTAGCAAATACAAGGTTGCTAGAGCGTGTTCTTCCACGGAGAAGCTGGCCTTGTGAGTTCTGGGTGTTGTACTGGAAGCATCTGTAAGTCAACGGTGTGTCGTGGTGTATGCAAATGTGACCAAAGCCCGAGGAACACGAGGAGGAGGAAGAGCTTCGCCACTCGGCACTTGTTCCCACGGCACAGCACCACGGAGCACAGGGAATCCAGAGAGGCTCGAAGACCGCGGTTTAAAGCAGTGAGTGTGCAGACGGCCCGTAAGGCAAAGTCCAAGTGACAAGTGTGCTCACTGGCAACTGTGCCATGGGAGGTAATCCAGGTACACGCACACGCACACACACACTGCCCACCACAGCTTGCCACACTGTGCAGGCTCAGGGTGCCTCCCTTGGCTCAGAGTCTAATGGCAGTTCTATAACATGAATTAAAACTATGCTTTTGGTTTTTTTAAGGAAATTTTAAAAATGTAACTTGCAATCAGCATGGCAGTTTCTACGAATGAAAACGGCCCTTTCTAAAGAGGCTTCATGAGATACAAGGGTGACCTTCAGTCAGGTTTCCACTTGCACAACCAAACTCCTCCTGCTTCAAGCAAAGCATTAGGCAGGCTCCTGGTCCACCTCTTCTCACACTGCCACCTCAGGGAGACCATCTCATGTGGATGGTTGTCTGCTGACAAGCAACACGTCTGCAGAAAAGTGTGCTTTTCTTCATCTCTATGAATCTTCATTTAACAGGATCTGAGAAAATTAAAACTAAAAAACACGATCAGCATAACCAGTCCTCATGGGCTATGAAAAGTGACCCCAATAGATAGGTAGATAGGCGCAGACTCTAACCACCAGGCGCTCAGTTGGTCAGTCGGTGTGAAAATGCTCTGTCTGTCAGGAATGTCAAGAGTTTGGAGTCCTGAGGCTCTTCTGCAGAACAGTGCTGAACCAGGAGAGTCTCACAGTGCTTTCTGGTGCCCATTTGCAGAAGGTTTTGTAGTTTCTGAATCTCTTGGAGTATCTGATAAGTGAAGTTTATGGAGCCCTGCAGGAAAACCAGGACAGTGGTAGAAATGAGCATTGCTATGCAGCTAGGCAAGGGGCTGGATGGTAACATGAATGTTTTTCCCAGATAAGCTCATCTTCCCAAGTGTCAGGGCAGCAGAGGATTGATGATATGAGAAATGTTATTGCTGCTTGTATAGTGTGAGTTATTTAAAAATTGGGCCTTAGCCAGGCGTGATGGCGCACGCCTTTAATCCCAGCACTCGGGAGGCAGAGGTAGGAGGATCGCCAAGAGTTCAAGGCCATCCTGAGACTACATAGTGAATTCCAGGTCAGCCTGAGCCAGAGTGAGACCCTACCTCAAAAAAAAAAAAAAAATTGGGCCTTAATGAATCAACCCATAGTTGGCTTTTTGAAATAGCTGAAGTCACAGTTTATAAGGTGCATAAGCATCCAAATGATGTTAGCTCAGCTAAACGAGCTCTTAGAATTTTCTACACTTTTCTACAATAAATCTCTGCCATTCCCTTCTTCTGTCATCAAATACTCCAAGTCCAAGACAGCTTACAGCATCCTGGTAATATGAAAGTATTAAGCGTGAACTACATGTAGCATTAGTGTGGAAGTGAGCATGAAAATCACTCATAATTCACAGCAGTTAGCACCATCATAATGCATGTAACTCAGAGCCCATGACGTTGAATGACCCTTTATCCTACCACTGACAAGAATGCACCCTTGTTATCCTGAATTATTCAAGGCTAAAAAAGCAAGCTTTAAACACAAATAGAAAAAGGCATTATAACCAAAAAACAAGCCTTCGATCTTGCAGTCCCATTACCAGCATCATAAGAACAAGGATGGTCCCTGAGGTCTTAGGGACACCCCAGCACTGTGCTGAGGTCTCACAGTAAGCAGTCCAGTTTCAATCCACACAGTCCACAGAGCAGAAGGATCACCACCGCCTTCCAGATAGAGCAGGGCTCGGTGACGTGATTCTGCGTGGCTCACAGTTGGTAAGTAGTGGACAAAGACTACAGCTGCTGGTCACACACTGAGAGGTTGAACACAGACAGACAAATGGTTAACTACGTCAAGATTACCTAGAGCCTTGAAAAGTTCTTCTCGTACAGCAGAGGTGAATTTTCTGACCAAACACAGTGTTGTCACAATGGCAAAGAGCAGGTTGTAGGATAACACAATGTAGAAATTCCCCAGCCAATTAAACCTTCCAAAATCTCCAAGTAGATCGAATCTAGTGATTCCTGTTAAAAATAAACAAATGAGCCCCTGATAAAGTGAGACAAGATGTGTTCCCATCTGCACAGAATACAGTACTGGTTAGATCAGGGTCCACGTACCCTCCTAGCACGGTCGGTGGGGTGCTGTCGTGTAATGAACAGGACTGTTATCGAGAGAAGCAGCCCAGGCCAACTCTGACCTTCTTCCCATCTGTGCCAGTCACTTGACCACAATGAGCAATGAGTGCCCGCCACCTGCTCCAGGTTCATGCCTACATTCACGTTCCTGCTCCAGGGCCACTCACATGAGGAGTGCAGGTGAATGGTGCAGGACTGCGGTATCAGGTGACAAGGAGGAGGAGTCATGACGTCCCAATGCGGAGTGAAAGTCACATCCTGTCTTAAACAGGAGGATGGCTTGTGGACCTCGATCCCAACTACTTCACACCACACATCAATTTTTTGTCTTTCTTGATCTTTTTCTAAATATATTTTATTTATTTATTTGAGAGAAAGAGGTAGAGAAAGAGAGAATGGGCACTCCAGGGCCTCCAGCCACTACAAACGAACACCAGATGCATGTGCCACCTTGTGCATCTGGCTTATGTGGGTCCTGGAGAGTCAAACCAGGATCCTTTGGCTTTGCAGGCAAAAGGCATAGCCTTAACTGCTAAGCCATCTCCCCAGCCCTTCCTTGCTCTTTTTAAAATGTGCTTTCCGGGCTGGGGAGATGGCTTAGCGGCGAAGCACTTGCCTGTCAAGCCTAAGGACCCCGGTTTGAGGCTCGGTTCCCCAGGTCCCAAGTTAGCCAGATGCACAAGGGAGCACACACGTCTGGAGTTCGTTTGCAGAGGCTGGAAGCCCTGGCGTGCCCATTCTCTCGCTCTCCCTCTGTCTTTCTCTCTGTGTCTGTCGCTCTCAAATAAATAAAAATTTTTTAAAAGAATCCTCTAGATCTCTTCAAAAATAAAATAAAATGTGCTTTCCCATAAGTTCTAAGTGGGGAAAAAAATGACTCCTACAACTCAAGTGCATGGAGCAACCTCACACACTGCTAATAATTATTGCATGAGTCAACAGGATCATCGCAACCTGCTAAGCACATATCTAGAGTACAGGGAAGCCAGAAATGCGGTGGCGAAGTACTATATAGGCATTTTTTACTTAAATGCATCCACACGTGTTTTATTTTTTAATTTGAAGAAATTTAAGGTAAAGAACAATTTAAATCACTATTCTAGTCTGTATGTGTCCCAGGTTCAATACTTACTGGAAAGACGGTGCAAGAAGAAAAGATTTTCTGACCATGTGTAGGCAAGTAAATCCCCCCGCCGGGTGCGGAGCGGAGCGGGAGAGCACGGTGCTGCGTGTGCTGAGACACTGGGAGCGACGCAAGAAAAACAATTCTGCCCAACACACGACCAGCAATTTAAGGACTGTAGGGGTGATTTCAAGAATGCCTTGAGCTCAATCTCACATCATCAACTCACTTTTGAACTTGGCTTCCAGCCCCACCCCAGCACACATGCATCAGTACCAGAGAGCCTCACAGCAGCTTCAGCTAACAGGAGATCTCTTCAGGAAAAAAAGCAGCGAGAATAAGGCATCTCAACTTCAGGAGCCACTCCTACCTGCAACCAATGTCAATTTGAAAGGCAATACTGATTTTTTAAAAATACTTATTTATTTGAGAGAAAGAGAGGCAGAGAGAAAGAGAGAATGGGTGGGCCAGGGTCTTTAGCCACTGCAAACGAACTCCAGACACATGCGCCCCCTTGTGCATCTGGCTTACGTGGGTCCTGGGGAATGGAACTGGGGTCATTAGACTTCACAGGCAAACACTTTTAATACTAAACCATTTCCCCAGCCCAATACTAAAATATTTTTAAAGATAGATGAAGATTAATAAAGACATGGAGTAAGTACCTTTCAAAAATCCTTAAAGATCGGATCCCGTTGAAGCCTGTGTACCTGTGCTGAAATCACAAGATCGGATCCCACTGAAAGCCTGTGTGCCTGTCCTGAATCACTGTAAAGATCGGATCCTGTTGAAGCCTATGTGCCTGCCAGTCCTGAAATCACTGTAAAGATCAGATCCCACTGCACAGCCTGTGTGCCTGTCCTGAAATCACTGTAAAGATCAGATCCCACTGCAAAGCCTGTGTGCCTGTCCTGAATCACTGTAAGGTGATGATGATAACCTTGGCTGCAATCTCTCAGCTGTGAGCCTAAAAATCATGTCTAATTAGATGGCTTGCTTTTCAAACACTGAAGCATTTCACTGAGCTTAGGAAGTCATTGTAAAACAGCATGGTCTTCCCAACAGAAGCATCAAGGTTTCAGCTGGAAGCCTCAGACAAATGCCCAAATTTTGCATCCCCTGAGTCTCCCTAGGAGGAGCTAAGTGAGCCCTGGATTATGCTAGAAAATTTGGTCATGTCCTAACCTAAGGTGAAAATGAAAAGCGAGCACATATGCATAACAAGACATATACTAGGTATTTAATTATGTATATCTGATTATTCAAAAGCCATAGGTACTATTTACTGACACTAAGTGCGGGAAGGCACTTGAATATACTTAGGAGCCTGTGTGGGGTGCAGACCCTGCTTAGATCTAGTGATGTCAATTATTTCTTTATTAAGAATAAAGTCAACACAAAACTAAACACGTTCCACTTTGGGGGTGGAATGGAGGACAACAGCATGAAGCAAAGACTACCTTCTCATAAATAAATCTTATTGCCAAAGTATACTGCTTTTAAATTATATCAATTAGAAACATTTTTGGCTTCAAGGGCCAGCCATGATTTTAAAAAAGAAAGATAATCAGTTTGTTTGTTTGTTTTTCAAGGTACAGTTTTGCTGTACCCCAGGCTGACCTGGAATTCACTATGCAGTCTCAGGCTAGCCTCCAACTCACAGCAATCCTCCTACCTCTGCCCCTAGTGGTGTGATTAAAGGTGTGTGCCACCGCACCTGGCTGAAAAGATGAAAGTTTCTGCTGACCCGAATAAGCTAAAAACTGGATGAAGCACACAGCAGTCATTTCCGGGACTCCAGCCATCAAGAAGTGAAGGGCGGTGAGTGCGGAGGCAGACGAGGCGGGCTCCGAGCCGGGTGGGCCTTGGGCGTGGCACTTCTTACACTGCCAGCAGAGGCCTCCAGGCCTTGGGTAGAAAAGAGCCCGAGCAGCACAGCTGAGCGGACGCCAGAGGAAGAGAGGCGGCGTCCAGCCCAGGGGAGGCTTGTGGCTGGAGAGCGGCTCAGAGCACAGGGCTGGCCAGTAACTCGAAAATGACATCCTCAGTAACCTAACATTCCTTGTGGTTCAAAAGCTAAAGGAAAAGTTTGTCAAGTAGAGACATGGAAAAGCTTTTTTTGTTTTTTTGGGTTTTCCTTCTTTTTTTCAGTTAGAGTCTCACTGTAGCCCAGGCTGACCTGGTTTCACTATGGAGGCTCGGGCTGGTCTTGAACTCATAGCAATCCTTCTACCTTGGCCTTCCAAGTGCTGGGATTAAAGGTGTACACAACTATGCCCGGCTGTGGAAGAGTTTTAAAAGCCTAAAAATTACCTATAAAGGGAATTTAAACTTAAACCGTGAGAAGAGGACTACGCAGGATTAATGAGATTGAATATTACAGAACGTATCAAAGTCAATGAGGCAGCAATAAGGCACCAAACCGGACGACTAAGCCGCGCCAGCGCCTCCTGAGCCCGGACCTCCTTCCCGGCGGCGCGCCTCCATTAGGAGGGCCTGGAGGGGCGAGAAGAGGAGGAACTCCGTGAAGCAATACCTGCCGAGGACATTCCAAACTTAGTGAAACGTACGTGCCTACAGATCAAACAGGCATGATGAACTAGGAAAACTGCAGAATTGAAGAAAACTGTGCTGAAATCCCCAGAAATCAAACTGCTTAAAGGGAAAACATTTTAAACCTGCCAAAAGAAAACCACCTAATAAAAAATAAAAAAGAACAAAAATAATGATCAGTGAAGATTTCTTGTCAGAAACAGTATAAAGAGGTGGGAGTGGGGAGTTGGCTCAGTGGAGAGAGTACCACAAGCCCAACACCCTGAACTCAGGTCCCCACAGGCCATGTGGCTTCTGTAAGCGCAGCACGCGGAGGCGGGGTGGAAGCAAACGCAGACCTCCCAGAGGCTCACAGAGCAGCTCGCCCAGCAAGCAACAGAAGCCATGGACGCTGCCTCGAGCAGGTGAGCTGAGGACACCGCCTCAGAGGCGTCCTCTGACCTCCACACCATGCTGCGGCACATATACGCGTGCCCGCGCGCGCACACACACAATGCAAAGGTGAAGACAATGCAAGTGCTAAGAGAAAGTACCCCAAATTTTCATATCCATCAAAAATATCTTTCAAAATAAAGACATTTCACATATGCAAAAATATGTAAATGGTTATGAGTGGACGGCCCTGCAAGGAATGCTAAGCCGTCCAGGCAGAGGGAAGGGATGTCAAGGGAGTGCTGCGTCTGCAGCAGCAGTGCCAGGGCAAAGGCACACCATGGGTTTCAGAGGTGATGGGAGACACAGAAGGGCAGAAGCCATCAGTACCGGTGGGTGACTTGCAGACGCAGTCCCTTAAGGAAACCAGTGGGAAGCGTACCCACCTCAGAGCTGCAGTTTTTGGCATCAAAGGTCCTTCAACTTCTGACACAACTGCCTAAGCCAAGCCGCCCCACCCCACACTGCACCCCTCATGCCCAGACCTGCTGCGAGCCTCAGAGCTGCAGGAAGACCCAGCCCTGTGTGGCGGTTTGACTCAGGGGTCTCCCATACACTTAGGTGGGCTGAATGCTGTGTCCCCAGCTGATGGCAATTTAGGAATTGGAGCCGCTCTTTGTCAGGGGCGGGCTTATGGAGATTACAGCCAGCTTCCCCTTGCCAGTGTTTGGCACACTTGCCTGTTGCTATTGTCCACCTGATGTTAACCAGGAGGTGATGTCCAGCCTCTGCTCATGCCAGTTTCCCCTGCCATTATGGAGCTTCCCCTCGAGTCTGTAACCCAAAACAAGCCCTTTTCTCCCATCAGCTGCTTTGGGTCAGGTGCTTTCTGCTAGCAGTGAAGGCGACCACAACACACTGGCTCCTAGCCCGGCCCCCACGCTGTGAACCAGGAGCTGAGCACAGCCCCAGAGCTGCCCTGGCCCTGCTTGTGCACAGACCTGCGGCTGGAGCCAGTTCCTACTAACCCAGCCAGGGACCCAGAGGACCCCACAGCTCACGCAGCCATAGCAGACACCTCTCTACCCACAGCCCATACAGCCACAGCAGATGCTTGTCACAACATGATGCCACAGATGCTGGAGCCACCAGACCGCTGACCCTACCCGTCTAACCCAGAGTCCCCACAGACCCTTCATGTGACACTCCACTCTGTGCATCTGTTTTCCTGGGCACCAGGGAATCGACCCAGTACTGTCGCGCTTTCAAGCACGTACCTTTAACCACTGAACTCTCTCTCCAGCCCTTTATTTTCATTCCTAGTTACCTTTGTGTAGTTTTTACCTTTGTTTGTAATCATTTGTTTTCTCCTGCTCTTTTCCTCTAACAATAATCTTTTTAAAAAAATATTTTTATTTCGATTTTTTTGAGAGAGAGAACTGGCATGCCAGGGCCTCAGCCTTTGTAATCAAACTGCAGATGCTTGCGCTACCTAGTGGGTATGTGCAACATTGCACTTGACTCACCTTTGTGTGTCTGGCTTACATGGGATCTGGGGAGTCAAACATGGGTGCACAGGCTTTGCAGGCAAGCACCTTAAACGCTAAGCCATCTCTCCAGCCCTGAAGATATCTTTATTTACTTATTTGCAAGCAGAGAGAATGAGGTGGGCACACCAGGACCTAGAGCCACTGCAAATGAACTTCAGGCACAGGCACCACCTTGTGCATCTGGCTTTACATGAAACCAGAAAGCACCTCAAATGAACTGAAGATTGAAGTGATCGCTCTGGAAACACTGAGGATACAGCCACAAACGTGCCAAGAACATGTGCAGTGTGAAGCCCGGACCTGACGAGGAGAGATGACAAAACAATGCGTCATCTCTAATCACAAGAAGCAAGGAAATAAACTCCAAAGCCAGCAGGGAAAATAAATAAATAAATAGCAGGGCCGGGGAACTGGCTCAACAGTTAAAGGTGCTTGCTTGCAAACCCTGACAACCTGAGTTCAATACCCCAGTACCCAAGTAAAGTCAAATGCATGAAGTGACACATGTGTCTGGAGTTTGCAGCAGCAGAAGGCCCTGACACATCGTCCATATTGTTTCTATTTCTGTCTGTCTGTCTCCATCTCTCTCTCAAACAAATAAATAAAATATTTTTTAACTCCAGTAAATTGGGGAAGGGGCATTTATCCAGACTGGTAGCAGGCAACTAAAATGAATATACAACAAGCAAGGAACTCACAAGCCTAAGTGTGAACTGGGCGATGCCAAGAAGAGGCTTGCCCTGAGGAAGTGAGATTTGTCAGATGGGGACTGCATCACCAAAGCCACTCTCAGTGTCCTTCCCACCTGCCACCTCCAGCCCCATCAGGACTCATGAGCGCTGTCATGGCTACATGGCCTTAGCACTAGCAAGAGCACCATGCAGGGACAAGACGTACTGTGTGTCTACTGCATAAAAATCCACATCAAATGCAAGGGCACTAAATACTCAGTGTTGAATAACTGCCACCTCTGCCCAGTTTTAATGCACGTGTACCACTCCAAAGTGAAACCCACTCTCTGCGGGCCACCGCTAACCCACTTTCTGCCCTGTGAGTTCTCCCATTCAGACGCTTCATGCCGGCGGAATCAGGCCTTTTGTGGTTGGCCTGTGTCATGGGACACAAGGCTTCCAAGGTCCGTTCACACTGTGCCCTGCATTAGCAACTCACTCCCTTTTTCTTTGCTTTTAATTGTGGTAAAAGAAGTGATCAAACCCACCCATTTTACCATTCAAATGTACGCTTCAGTTCTATTATATTCATGCAGTTTTATAATCATAACCACCATCTGTCACCAGGCCTGTTTTCATATTGCAAATCAGGAACCCTACCCCAAAACAGCCATTCTTCTTTCTCCGTTCTTCCTCTCTGGGCCCATGGAAACTATTATGCCCCCATAACTGGCTTGTCTCACTTAAAAGTCACTCCTCTGCATAATTTGTTTATTCAACTGGTAATGGGCTGTTTCCACTTTATGGCTACTGCTGTAGAGGTTTTTACAAATATTAAGACCAGGATACTTGGTTGAAGCAGCTGAGAATATGGGGGCAAAGATATGAGGGACAGAAGCAGGAAAGAGGAGAGCACACCTCATCCGCTCTGAGAAGAACCCATGTGTGGTGCTTTGAATGTTATGTCCCTCAATAGACTTGGATTTCCAGCTGCCTGGCTGGCAGAGGTGTCACTGGGGGCAGATCCTAGGGTCCAGGCCAAACAAAGGTGTTACTGGGGGCAGATCTGTTCCCAGCCTAAGGTAAGCAGAGTGAGCTCTTCTGGGTACCCTGTTATTTGGCTGCCACTTTTTGCTCTTGCTTGTGGAACTGGTGGTGTCTTTTTTTTCCTCTCTGTTTGGATCTGTGAAAGGAAACCAGCTTCTTCTGCCATTATGGAACTTCCCCTGGATCTTGTTCCTCACATAAACTGTGTCTGTTTGGAAGTTCATCCCAGCAACACAAAGCTGACTATAACACCATTTCAAGCACCAGCTGTATGACTAAGGCTTAACTAAGACTCTGGGGTGTGATGGGAAAAAAAAAAAACCTTCAGGGATGGAGAGATGGCTCAGCAGTTAAAGGTGCTTGCTTTCAAAGCCTGACAGGCCCAGGGTTTGATTCCTCAGTAAAACTGAGATGGAAGCTGCCTCACTGCTGTCTAGCTGCCATAGTGCCAGAAAGTGTTATGCAGCCTACTGGAGGAGAAAAGACATCCATAATCCTAACAAGCAGTGGTGTGTAACAGTGACACATAAGTTATGGGAATAACCAATAGCTCTCTGGTGGGATTTGAGGCCCCCTTGTGGAAGGAAATCCATTTCTGGTACTGAAAACCAAGCCAGAAGCTGATGGTTTGAGTGGACATAGATCCTACAGGAAAGCTACCACTGTTCCTTGGCCACATGGACATGTAAATCCCATCAAGTTGCCTTCTAAATGTATCCACTGATTACCACTATCCTCACTTTTGGCTAGAAAAACGTTTTACAGACGACAGTGAATAGTGGGGAGATCCAACACTCATCAAGGTGACAAGAAGGGACAGCCTAGTACTTATCACTGGATGGGTCATCTGTGTCACATCCCCCAGGGTTTAGGGAGTGTTGCAGAGGTGACAGAAAGAATATGAGTGCTGCTCTCACTGCCAGTCAGAGAAGCTTCTCTATGGAGATGGCTGTAGACACTGAGGAGACTCAAAACTCATCAAACCTGCTGGGCTGGTGGCATGCACCTTTAATCCCAGTACTCAAGGGGCAGAGGTAGGAGAATTGCCCTGAGTTCAAGGCCACCCTGAGACTACCTAGTGAATTCCAGCTTAGCCTGGGCTAGAACAAGCCACTACTTCAGGAAAAAAAAAAATCAAAACTGAAAAGAAGAGGGTGTTGAGAGCCCAACGCTAATCACCACATCTCTGTCACGCCCTCAAGGCTCAGGGGACATTACAGAAGGGGTGGTGGATAATTTGAACTAATTTAAGATCTACAGGGTAGGAAGGAGTACTTGGGGCACTGTGCTCCAGACATGTACTGAGGGGCACATTCATAGTCTCACAATGGGTGTGGTTACCTGCACAACGCTGAGCCCATCAACTTTTTGAATAGAGAAGAGAGGAGAAATAGAAATAAGACATCAAGATAGAAGGAGTACTTGGAAAAAGAACTCAAGACAATAGAGGTGAGGGAAAGGGGACAAAAGAGAGTAATAGAATGGAAATACAATCAAATTGGAGTATATTCATGTATTAAAATTCTCAATAATAGGCTAGAGAGATGGCTCAGCAATTACAGAGCTTGCAGGCAAAGCCAAAAGACCCATGTTCAATCCCCTAGAACCCACATAAAGCCAGATGCACAAGGTGGTGCATGCGTCTGGAGTTCATTTGTAGTGGCTAGAGGCCCCGGCGTGCCCATTCTGTCTATTGCTTGCTTCCTCTCTCCCTCCCTCTCTCTCTCTCTCTCTCTCTCTCTCACACACACACACACACACACACACATATACATACACTATACATATACATATACATATACATATACATATACATATACATATACATATACATATACATACACATACTTTTAAAATTTTCAATAAAAATGATTCTTTAAGAAAATAAAAATGGGATAAGAGATTGGTAAGATAGGGGTGGCTGCAAGATAGCAAAGGCACCTAAATCACCTATTACTACTCTCAAGTTTCTAGTTTGTCCTCCTGAACAGAAATGACCCAAAGACTAAGAAGACAGACAACAGGCTTTGCTTCTTGTGGGATGGTGAGATCACCCCCCCACCCGTGAGCCCTGAGCCAAACAGCACAGGGGCAGGCAGCAGTTAGAAACTTAGATTTTGGAACAAGTAAACCATTGTGTTTATGGAGCAGTGAAGAGACAGCTAAGAAAGGGCTACAGGATAGAACTATTGGAAAGGAATACGGAGAAATGAAGCAAGAACAGTCTTGTGGGTAGGATCACAAACTGCAAGTGTCACAGAGAAACTAAGAAAACAACAGCCACAGGATGGAACCTTAGAGGGTCACCAATGGCCTATGCGGAAAGAGACAGTATTTTGTTTGGAAATTCATTTTCAAATGACTGAGTCATTGGACAGAAGGAATGATTTCAATACATTTTCTTTTAACTCCCACTGGAAGGCACAGAAAGCAGTTATCAGAAGGAATGGAGAAGCCCACTAAAGAATTTCAAACAGCAATATCCCAGTGACAGCTGCCATTTCCTATAGAGCACACTCTTCCAGAAAAAGCTTTGGGAAGCTAC
Organism: Jaculus jaculus; assembly: GCF_020740685.1. NCBI lineage: Eukaryota > Metazoa > Chordata > Mammalia > Rodentia > Dipodidae > Jaculus > Jaculus jaculus. The sequence continues at coordinate 112,269,445 of NC_059111.1, read as the reverse complement.
AAACCAAAGTGGCTCCTGGAAGCTGAAAAGTGAGTTGAGATTAAAGATAGCAGTCTTGGCTACTTATTCATGTGCTTGTTACATAATTAAATGTTTTTAATTTCCTATGACTGAGTCTTTTCCCCTGTCAAAGAACTGGGTGCACCAGCATTCCAGGGGGAATACTCAGCTGAGTTGGGCTCATTATTCTCAGTGCAAATTGGACTCTTACTATAGCTGTCTAGCTTTGATGGTGACATTTTATTGTATATTTTTATTCACAACATATTTTGAATGGGAATATCATGTGTACATTTTTAATTGTATATTTTTAAGATGGACTCCTACGGTTCCTTCTGCCCAAGTGATCCTAACTGGAATTAGTTCCATATGAAGACTGATGATAAAGTTAAGTTATTTGTATGTAAACAGAGGTTACATTTTTATTCATGTGACCTGTGTCACATTTTCCCAGATGACTTTTGTCTCCCTGAGCCAAGGACAGCATCAGAGCCGGGACAGGGATGCAGAGAAGCACATTTCAGGGACAATCACCAGCTGCCGTCCTAACCCTGAGGGTGACACGGCAGGGTCTTAACAACCCCAAGCACAGCTGTAAGCTTAGTGTCCAGGCAGAAGTCCACACAAGTGCAGACACCACTCGTTTCTCAGCCTCCTTACTATATCTGAAGACAAGGAAGTCACACAATTTTTCCTAGGAAATTTTCAATATGGAGTTGGAAATGACTTTTACATCAGTACGTAATTTGGAATACATGAATTATATTCCTGCCCGCACCTGCCACTGCTGACATCTGTGACACTATCATTCACTTGGATCCCCAGTAAGGAGCCCAGGGTAGAGATTACTAGTTTTATATAAGAAACCCTAAAGAAAGGCCTCTTCACGAAAGGCTGATTTGTAACAAGGTCCCTTCACACCAAGTAACAAAAGGCAAAAACCCACCACGTCCCACGATAACGGGCTGCAGGGGCCAGACAAAGACTAGACCAAAACGCCGAAAACAAATTTAAGCTCATTTGAAAGGGTATTTTTGTTTTAATACCATAAACACATAAACCCCTTTCAAAAAGTCAGCATTTGGGCCTTGCATACTTTACAAGTTGTAGAAAAGATTTCAATGACAAGGAAAAAAAACTAAGATGAATGTTAAAACAGAAATTAGCAAGGATATTTAAAGCTGTTATCTGCACTTGAGAAGATTTTAAACGCAGAGTAACGGATACCGTCCGCCCGCGGCAGTTTTCCTGCCTGAGCACCTTGAGGCGCGCACTACAGCATGAACCGTCCTTACCCAACACACGCAGCACTCAAAAACCTTACTGAAAGAAACACTCGCGACTGGCGAGTTCAACCCGAACTGCCAGGTTTTACAAGCAAGCGCCTTTAACCACTGAGCCGCCGCCACCTCATCCCTGGAAGAGATTTTTTTCAAATCCCCAGTCTTGGCCAAGGCTTCAAAAAGCTGCTCATTAAAAAAAAAAAAAAAAAAAATCCTGGGGACTGGAGAGATGGCTTAGTGGTTAAGGCACATGCCTGCGAAGCCTAAGGATCCAGGTTCAATTCCCCAGTACCCAAGGGGGCCAGATGCACAAGGGACGTATGCATCTGGAGTTTATTTGCAGTGGCCGGAAGCCCTGGTGTGCCCATTCTCTCTCTCTTTTCTCTCTCAAATAAACAAATACAATAAAAATTTAAAAATATTTTATTTAAAAAAAAAAAGAAAGAAACAGTCGGGACTGGCTGGCTGCATTGTTCTAATTTCCCCTTGTTTGCAACCATCTCCACTGGTCACACTGGGATCCAGCCAACTAAACAGTAAACTGTTCACTAAAAATTAGGACCTCAAATCCTCAGGAAATTTGGGTTCTTCGAAACTGAAGTGTAACTGCGGCAAATCCACGGGGCAGCACAGGAGGTGCAGCCTGGCTCTGCAAGGGAAGGGCTCCCCGGGCGCTAGCCCACACTCAGTACAATGAACGTCCATCCACGCGCATGACTACCGGCTAAAAATATGTGCTTAAAATATGCCTCCTAGGTTAGTATTTTGTACCAAGTAAAAGGCTTATTAAATTTACTTGGTGAGTACAAATTTTCCACACTCACAGTAGCAAGCAATATTATGTCTCACTTAAGCCTCAATCTCAAGCTTGTGCTGCCTCTGATACATGAACAATGGCAGCTGGAAATTTTTTTTTAAAGAAAAAAAAGGGGACACTTCCCTGCTTGAAGAAGTCTTGTCAAATTATCCTATTCTGGATTCAATGCATTTTCAGTTTATGATTAAACTTATAATCCTATCTAAAGCCTTGCTGAAGTAGAAAAATGTGAGTGTTTACTTATGCATTTCTCATTTCCCCGAGGGGTGGGCGGTGCTGGCTGATCTCAAGGGAGCAGGAAGACTCCACTGAGGTCAGATTTCTGTGCGAGAGAGGCGAGGAGAAAGAGCGCATTGCGCAGCTAGGAACTGGTTGTTAAGCATACCTCTATTCTAGTTGTATAAGCTTTTCAGCTAGGACATCAAAATCCTGCTACACACGAGGATCATATTCATGACATTTCTCTGTATTTTACCTTCTTAAAATCAAAGCCTCAATTCTAAAGGGTTAATAGAGGAATTACAAAGTAACTTTCTAGTTTGCATTTCCCATAATACTAAAATAAGGCTTTATCTTTGAATCTAGAAATTTGCTTTTTGAACACTGTGAAAAGCCTCTCTGAATCTGTTTAACGTATTTATTTCTTTTCATCTATTTGGTGCCACCAGGCACAACATGCAGCGCAGTGCGTGCTGATATTTTGCAAAGCACCCCATGATTCACTGTACCCAGATGCACTCCATTAATCCTGTTTGGACAGCTGGGTCCATGCAATTGTTAGCTGCATTTTAATTGTCCCATCGTTTTTGTTTTCTTTTTATTTATCTCTATGGCAAACTACTCAGGAATTTAATTGTCAGTCTTAAAAAAGTAAATTTTGCCATTACCTTGTTTTCTTTGTATTAATTCTATACTCGGTATCTAATTTCCTCCCATAAAATCAATATATATTAATGACTATCAATTAACCTTAAATAACAAGCACAATAAATAAGCTTTGTAAATGTTTAAAATGGTAAGGTGGATAAAGATGGCTGTCCTATCACCAGACCCTATCGGATGAACTGTCCTAACATATGCAACATTAAATCAAGTTACCAGTGTGTGTATTCTTGGCATTTTCAAGTAGCATGCCATAAGTAGATGTCAAAACAAGTTCTATAAATCAAATACAAAAGAAACCTGATGACTAAATAAATGAGGTTTGTATCTGCCTGTGAAATGAAGATCTCTTCTAGACTTACCTTTGATTCCATTTTCCATTAAAACATGAAATTCTTTATAAAAATTATGAAGAAAACCACAAAACCTCCACTTCCTGACACAGTCTGCTACGCTGATGGCATGAGCCTTGAATCAATAGTAGAGGAAGTATGAGACCCCAAAACAGGCCTGTAGCCTCTGTGTTGAGCAAGGGGCTGCAGTTCACTGGTGGGGCTTTTATTATCATTTTCTAATCAATTCTGAAATTAAAACCCAGCTAGAGGGTTAGATAGAACTGCCAAATAGAAACAATACTTAGCCAAGAACTGAACATATAGTCTAACAGCACTACATGAATGAAGACTTACTAAACTTCTTCAGTGGCAGAGTGGAACTCTGGTTTTAAATGATAATAAAATCCTCTGTACACTGACAAATTAAGGAAACGCTATGACTGACAGGCAAGTGGAGACCAAAGGCCTGAAGGGTGCTCTGCATTGGCATGTGCTCCCAGAAAGCATCCAGCAGCATGTCCAACTCTACTTTTACAGAAGCAAAGCAGCTTAAAAACAAACTTCTATGTGCTTAAACCTCATACCAAACTATACATGTGGATAGACATTTCATGTATAAAAAAGCAGTCTAATATTTTCTAGACATTAACCTTATTTCCTCACTAGAAATGCAAAAGCTCAACTTGTGCATGTGAAGGAGCAAAGCTCATTGTTTGGGAGAGGAATGCATTAAGTGCTTAAAAACTAAATGGCCTTTGTTTAATAGAAGTACTTGTCTTGGTATGGCCCTATATGTCAATGGAGGATAAAATTAAAGGCATAGAATAATGTAGAAATAAAGAATCTTTGTATTTTAAGGGTGATCTTTATGAAAGAGTTTAGATACAGAAGTTAAGGAGATCAAACTTACCCAGCGTTCTGGACATCACAGGCAGAGCAGAGCTCAGGACCAAGATCGACACACAATTCCCAATGATCTGAAGAGGAGCAGAAAGAACGGTGGCCATGAAAGACGGTGGCAATGAGCCCGCCCTCCTGGGCAGTCCTCGAGCAGCGCAGCTACTGACTGAGACTCGCCACCTTCTTCGTGAAGCTTGGTAGTTAATGTAAGTCCACAGACACAAACACCTTGCAACACTCACACTGCATGCATTTCTATCACTGACGTGGCTGATAATGTCAGAAGCATTGCTTATGAAGAACACAGTTCTCCCAATTGTGTCTCAAAGCCAGAATGCTATCCATATTTTAACTGTCAAAATACTTGAGCTCTAGTAATTGATTTTCAACGTATCTTAGAGTTTATTCTTTCATGTTAAATAGGAGGAGCTAAAAACACTAATACTTACAATGACTTAAACTAGACACTGGGAACCTCAACTACTCACTGACTTTGAAGAAGTCATAGTATTAATATGTGGGTGTAAAATATGTGTACACCTTCCCTTCAAGTAGGCTAAAAATATGACTATATAATAAAAGGAAAATCAGCTAGCAGCTCTTATCAGCTATTCTCTTTAGTCAGCCTGTGGGAATATTTTATGAAGATTCAGTGACTATATAGGATAGCAACCTTTATTATCCCAGAGCCAATGACATATTGTAGAAAGTCAAATTAGCTTCAGACTACACACTGGTTCTGAATAGACCTCTTCCGTCTTACTTTAATTATTCAGATTTGAAATACTTTGTCTCTAGTACTTATAGCTACTAAGTTCTTCAGATTTCAAACAAGCTCCCTGAAGTACAGTTAGCACAATCCAAGTTACTCATTAGCAATACATTTTCTTTAGAGGAACAAGAGTCCTTTCAGGAGCCTTCCTTAGCGAGTCTCCAGGCTCGGCAGCTCTGTGCATTTACAAGTGAATGGACGCTGTCCAAATCAAACACAGCACATCCTTTCCCACTCACTCAGCGTTCTGAGACTCTTCCTTTGTGCTCACTGTAGAGAAGCCATCCAGGGCGATTACTAAGTAAAACATTCGGTTGTCTTGGAAGGAAGGAAGGCCTCAGTGACCTAAGACCACCTTACCTTTGTCATCGTTGTGTCATCCTTCTTGGGCATAAAGTTTCCAAAAAATCTGAGGCTATAGAAACCAACAACAGAAGATACCATGAGATAGCTGTGAGAATCAAGGAAAACCTCTCCAAAACAATGCGTGTCTCCCAAGTTCTCAGCAGCTGCCCCAAAGTGTTAAGGCCACAGGGAAAACAAAACAAAACAAAAAGCCTCACAGAGGGCTGGCTTTGGTGTCTGTTCTCTGTAAGTGTCTTAGTAAATGACCAGTGTCCCAGAACTAGACAGAAAACTTGTTAACACACAACATCTAGCTAAAGAAAGGATACAAAATCAAAATGATTTCAAGGGCAGCTCCCACAAAACCAAATGTGGACAGAGAGGCATTTCCTATTCCAGGCCCCTGCAAGGAAAGACACATCTCAGAACTCAGTGTGAACATTTACTTGGTTTTCCCAAAATTGTTGCTTCATAAGTACAAGATAGTTGAAATAAGTAGTATTTAACAGCTTAAATTAACATGTAGTTTTTCAAAGATAAAGAACACATTAAAACCCAATTTCATCACAAACTCAGTACCATGTTAACAATTTGAACAAACTCAAAAAAAAAAAAAACACTAATTTGCAACAAATGTCATTTAAGTTACTTGTCAAAGTGATCCCATTATGCCTCCTGACATAAAACCTGCTCTTTGAGGGAAATATCTCAAATGCTCCGGGGAGACATTCTTCTGAATACAATAGTAATAGGAACAGAGTACAGGCCCATCTCAAGGCTGGGACAACATATAAAACTTACTCTTTTAAAGCCTGTCAGATTTAAGCTATGCTTATAAAGTTTAAGTAATAAATATCCAATTTGCTTTCTCCAAATAGTCCTTGGGAATTGAGAGTGTTGTACAACATATGATGATGTCTAACACAGATTTCTTTTAAAAAGTAATGCATATGCTTACCCTAACTATTGTATGAATCCCAAAGCCTCTCTTAACCAATAACAACAAAAAAAAAAAAAAAAAAAAAAAAAAAAAAAAAAAAAAACTCAAAGCAATGCAGGTGTGTTGGACGCATGCCTTTAAGCTCAGGATACCGGAGGCTAACATAGGAGGATCGCCATGAGTTTGAGGCTAGCCTGATGCTACCAAGTGAGTTTCAGATCAGCCTGGGCTAGAATAAGACCCTACCTTAAAAAAAACCAAATACAGAAAAATTTCAAACCAGAAAAGATAATATTCCTCTAATGATATAATGATAACCTACCAAATATCACTCTGTGCTAAAGAAAGAGTAATATTTTCAGAGCTCACTATTAAAAATTAAAGGAGCTGAGGAGATGGCTCAATGGCTAAAGACTGTTGTTTGCAAAACCTGCTGACCCAGATTTGATTCCTTAGTACCCATGTAAGGCCAGATGTACCAAGTGGCACATGCATCTGGAGTTTATTTGCAGTGCACCCATTTTTTTAATCTCTCCTTTTTCCCTCTCTTCTTCCCTGTCTCTTCCTTTCTTTCTCCTTCCCTACCCTCACAAATACATAAAAATGTTTTTTAAAAAAAATTAAAGGAACTATTTGAATACAAATTACTATTCTACTGGTCATCTTAAATTATAACAAACAAGGTGTATGGTGCACACCTTTAATCCCAGCACTCGGGAGGCAAAGATAGGAGGATCCCCATGAGTTCAAGGCCACCTTGAGACTACACAGTGAATTCCAGGAGAGCCTGGGCGAGGATGAGACGCCCCCCACCTTGAAAAACCAAAAAGATATATATATATCAATAGAGATAAGCCAGAGTATGGAGTATGGAGGCAGAGTAGGAAAAGTTAGTAGAGTATATCACACACAGCATATATAAGGTATATAACTTTGGCATAAAGAAGTGAGAATAACCATGGAAATTCCCTATATGAACAAAGTAAAGGCATGGAATTCATCCATCTTTTGAAGAGGGCATGAATAAGCCTAGCAGAAACTGATCAAGTTCAGTGTGTGCTACTCCCAAATCTGTCACCTTAGTATTTTAAAAAGGCTAGAAAGGTCGCTCTGACCTGCCAAACTTTCCTGAAGCAGCCATAAGACCCAACTCTTACAAAAGTCTACAAAGAACCCTGATACTTGAGAAAGGGCCCTGAAAACCAAGGTAAAGAAAAAAGTCTAAGTGAAAGTTCTTTCTACAGAAGTTCACAGAACTTCAGTGTCTCTGTGTAGAAGGGAATGTTCACAGTGACTTATTTGAATTATTCAGGCATATATCTATAGAGGGAGACGTTTGAAAGCATTAACTTTACCCTTGTTCCCTTGGGCATTGCTGTCTCATCAACCAGCAGACACAGAATATTACACGCCACCAAGAGTACCGAGATGGACTGCAACAGAGAGAGGGTGTCAGATCTCCGGTCCCAAGAGTGCTCTGCCCGTCCACCACCAAGTAGCCAAGATAAAACTCAGTACTCTATACACAAAGCCTCCAGAATAAATTTTAAAACATTGTGCAAACTCTAAATTATAATTTCAGAGCTTGTGACAACAGCAACAAGTATCCCTCCCTGAGCACTCTCACCAACCAGAAGCCCACAGCTCCCCAGAGACTCTGAACAGGGCAAAGCATCACATGAAGCCGTGCCCTTCAGAGGCAGGGTGCCTGGCACACCTTGTGTTTCCTTAGTTGTCAGGACAACAGCCTGGATTCCTTGCCTCGTGAGGAAATGGAGACGGAGACGTGAGGACATTTGCTAATTGCCATGAATTTCCCTTTTCGCTCTGTTAAGAGTTTACAAATAGAGATACGAGTAGATTTTAATCCTGTTGCTAGAAAAGCAGCTCACTGGAAACGCCTGACTAAGTGAGATGCCACATGCACATGCTAAGTGGGCAGAAGTCAGCTCTTACCGTCTCAATAAGAAGTAGAACCATTACAGCAGGATACACCAAGTTTCTTTCCCATGCCGAAGCCTTTTTTCGCCTCTCTATTAGAAGGGAAAACAAAATAAATATTTCAACAATTTCCAAAAGTTCCCTCCAGATTCACACTGTCATCCCATTAGGTTATAACCAGTATGAGTTTTTTTTTTTAGTAGAAAACATTTTTTTAATAAATATTTATTTATTTATTTATTTATTTATTTATTTATTTATTTAAGAGCGACAGACACAGAGAGAAGGACAGATAGAGGAAGAGAGAGAGAATGGGTGCACCAGGGCTTCCAGCCTCTGCAAACGAACTCCAGACGCGTGCGCCCCTGTGCATCTGGCTAATGTGGGACCTGGGGAACCGAGCCTCGAACCGGGGTCCTTAGGCTTCACAGGCAAGCGCTTAACCACTAAGCCATCTCTCCAGCCCAGAAAACATTTTTATTTTTAACATCAATTATATTAATTTTTTATTTATAAACTAAAAATTCATTTTAAACTCAGTTTACAGGCTGGAGAGGTAGGGGCTTAGTGGTCAAAGTGTTTGCCTGCTAAGCCTAAGGACCAAGGTTCTAAAAGGGATGGATATGATGTGGAAAAATTAGACAGAAAATAAAATCATATAGCTATTTTAAAGATCTCCATAGAAACCCTCACTAACAGAGTAGATCATGTGGAGGACAGAATCTCAAAATTTGAAGCTAAGACAGAAGAAACTGACCAGAAACCCAAAAACTATGGTAAGCTCAAAAAATTGTATGAAAAGAATATGAGGAAACTATAGGAGATCCTAAAAAGACCAAATATCCAGATAGAGCATAAAGAACATCTTCAACAAAACTACTGGAGAAAATTTTCCTACTCTCACAACAAGAGAAAAACAGTGTATTACATACAGAAGTAAGACCATCATGATTATCTCTGATTTTTCAATGGAAACTCTAAAACCTAGAAGGGTTTGGAATGGAGAACTCCAAAGTCTAAAAAGCTATGGCTTCCAACTCAAACTACTGTACCCAGTGAAAAAATTCCTCATAACAGAAGATGAAAAGAAAACTGTCCATGATAAAAGCCATATGAATATATATGAGCACAAAGCCAACCTTACAGACAATACTTCAGGAAATAGCCCACACAGAAAAGCCTACAACCAGCCTCAAGAGGGATAAAACAATAACCAAGACTAGAAAATGTACAAAGCTCAAAGAACACCAAATCCCACAAAACCATCAGCATGCCAGATTAAACCAAACCTCATAGTTAAACATCAATGGTCTCAACTCCCCAATCAAAAGACACAGGTTTACTGGATGGGTCACAAAAATGAATCCATCCATCTGCCATCTTCAAGAAAACCACCTCAATATTAAGGATAGACACCTTCTCAGGGTAAAATGATAGAAAATGATTTCCCAAGCAAATGGAAACAAGAAGCAAGCAGGTGTGGCTATACTAATATCTGACAAAATACAATTTAAACCAAAAAATAATCAAAAAAGAGAAAGATGATCACTTCTTACTCATCAAGGGAATGATCCAACAAAAATAATATCACAGTCAGGGCTAGAGAGATGGCTTAGCCATTAAGACACTTGCCTGCAAAGCCTAAGGACCCAGGTTCGATTCTCTAGGTCCCAGGTTAGCCAGATGCACATTGTGGTGCATGCATCTGAAGTTTGTTTGTAGATGCTAGATGCCCTGGTATACCCATTCTCTCTCTTTCTCCCTCTGTTCCTCTGAATCTAACAAGTAAATAAATAAATAAAATTATAAAAAATTAAAGAATATCACAATCATAAATTTATATGCACCAAATACAGGTGTACCACATTTATAAAATAAAACCTACTTGACAACAAACCATAAATAAATCCCAACACAGCAGTGTAGGGAACTTCAATACCCCATATCATCATAGACAGATCATACAAGCAGAAAATTAACCAGGAAATAATGGAGCTTTACACCGTAGATTAATGACACCTAAAAGACACCTACAGAACATGCCACCCTAATTCCACAGAATACACATTCTTCTCAGCAGCTCATGGAACCTTCTCCAAAACAGGCCATATATTAGGACATACAGCATGCCTCCACAAATTCAGGAAAATTGACATAACTCTCTACATTATATCTGAACACAACACATTAAAGCTAGAAATTAACAAAAAAAAAGGCAACAGAAAACACACCAGCTCATGGAGACTGAATAACATGCCATTAAATAATGAATGGGTTGTGGAAGAAATTAAAAAAGAAACTGTAAAATTTCTAGAATGGAATGACAATGAAAACACAACATACCAGAACTTATGGAAACCAGTAAAGGCAGTCCTAAAGAAAAAAAATACCACTAAGCACCTTCATAATAAAGACAGACAGATCTCAAATTAATGACACAGCCATCAACCTAAAGGCACTGGAAAAACAGTAACAATCCAACCCGAAGAGTTCCAAATGGAAAGAAATAATTAAGGTCAGAGCAGAAATTAATGGATTGGAAATTAAGAAAATAATCTTTAAAAATGATGAAACAAAAACCTGATTCTTTGAAAAAAAATAAGCAAGATTGATAAATCCCTGGTCAATTTCATCAAAAGAAAAAAACAAAGAGAAGTCTCAAATTAAGAAGATTAGAAATCTCTCTTCTCCCTCCCTCTCTCAAATAAATAAATAAATAAAATATATTTTTTAAAAAAGATTAGAAATGAAAATAGAGACACCATAACTGACACCAATGAAATTGGAAGAATCATCAGAACATATTTCCAAAACCTCTCTTCCACAAAATTGGATAAATTGGAAGAAATAGATGAATTCCTAGACATATACGACCTACCAAAACTAAACCCAAAACAGATAAATTTCCTAAACGAACTATTACACCCAACAAGATTGAAAGTGCAATTAAAAACTTCTCAGTCAAATTCTATCAAATGTTCATCAAAAACCAAAAACCTCTTTTTGTCAAGTTATTTCACACAACTGGGAAAGAAAGAGCTACCAAACTCCTTCTATGAAGCCAGCATTACTCTAATACCAAAATCAGACAGAGACACAAGAAAAGAAAATTATAGACCAATATCCATGATGAGCCAAAGACACAAAAATCTCAATAAAATCCTCACAAACTGAATTCAACAATACATCACATCAAAAGCATTATCCACCTCAATCAAGCAGGCTTCATCCCAGGGATGTGGGAATGGTTCAACATATGAAAATCAATAGCCATAATACACCACCTAAACTTAAATACAAAAAACACATGATCATTTCAATAGATGCAAAAAAGGCCTTTGACAGAACAGAGCATCACTTCATGATCAAAACACTGGAAAGACTAGGGATAGAAGGTCCATATTTTTTTCTCTAAGATATGTATGTATGTATGTATGTATGTATGTATGTAGATAGATAGATAGATAGATAGATAGATAGAGGAGGGAGAAAGAGAGAGAGAGAGGGAGGGAGGGAGGGAGAGAGAGAGAGAGAGAGAGAGAGAGAGAGAGAGAGAGAGAGAGGGAGGGAGGGAGAGAAGGGGAGGAAAGGAGAGAGGGAGGAAAGGAGGGAGGGAGGAAGGGAGAGAGGGGAGGGAGGGAACTTCCATAATTGTAAACAATATCCCATGGTAATTCCCTCCCTCCCCGTACTTTCCCCTTTGAAACTCTACTTGAAAATGTCCATATCTTAAAATAATAAAGGTTATTTATGAAGGACTGTGGTGGTTTGATTCAGGTGTCTCCCATAAACTTAAGTGTTCTGAATGCTAGGTTCCCAGCTCCTGGAGGCAATGTTATGTTGGGGGTGGAATTATGGGTGTTATAGCCAGTGTCCCCTTTCCAGTGTTTGGCACGCTCCCCTGTTGCTATTGTCCACCTGATGTTGGCCAGGGGGTGATGTCTATCCTCTGCTCATGCCATCATTTTTGTTGCCATCACGGAGCTTCCTACTCAAGCCTGTAAGCCAAAATAAACCTCTTTTTTTCCCCACAAGCTGCTTTGGGTTGGGTAATTTCTACCAGCAATGAGAACTTGACTGCAACAAGTATCTAAGGCCCAGATCACACTAAGTGGGGAAACTGAAACATTCCCATTAAGATCAGGAACAACATAGAGGTGCACATTCTCACCACTTCTTTTCAACACAGCACTAGAAGTCCGAGCCCAAGCAGTATGGTAAGAGAAAGAAACAAAAGGGATACAAACTGGAAAGGAAGAAGACAAACTGCCTTCTTCACAGATGGCATGATCCCATACATAAATGACCCAAAGGCTCTGCCAAAAAACTTCTTAAAGTGATAAATTCTTTCAGCAAAGCAGCAGGATACAAAATCAACACACAAAAATCAGTAGTGTTCGTATACACCAAAGACAAACACATGAAGAAACAGATCAGCAAGGCTCTCCCATTTTCAATATCCACACAAAAAATTAAATATCTTACAATATCACTCACCAAGAAAGTGAAAGACCTATAAAACAAAAACATAAAAACACTGTAGACCTATAAAACAAAAACATAAAAACTATGTAGTCTCAGGGTAGCCTCTGGCCTCAAACTCATGGCAATCTTCCTATCTCTGCCTCCCATGTGCTAGAAAACATAAAAACACTGAAGAAAGAAATTGAGGGTCTGGAGAGATGGCTTAGCGGTTAAGGCATTTGCCTGCAAAACCAAAGCACAAAAGTTTGATTCCCCAGAACCCATGTAAGCCAGATGCACAAGGTGGTACATACATCTGGCGTTCATTTGCAGTGACTGAAGGCCCTGGTACACACATCCTATCTGCCTCTTTCTCTCTCTTTCCCCTCTCTCTCTCTCTCTCTCTTTCTCTCTCCCTCTCTCTCACCCTCAAATGTAATTAAAATTAAGATTTAAAGAAATTGAGGAAGACATAAGAAGATGGAAAGGCCTTCCATGCTCATGGATTGGTAGAATTAATATTGTAAAAACAGCCATTCTACCAAAGCAACATACAGATTCAATGCAATCTCAATAAAAATTCCAGCATTATTCTTCAGAGATACAAAAACTAGTCTCAAAACTTTTATGGAACTAGAGAAGGCCTCAGATATCCAAAACTATCCTCAGCGAAAAAAAACACTGCTGGAGGTATCACCATACCCAACTTCAAGTTATACTACAAAGCCATAGTAATAAGAACAACATGGTACTGGCATAAAAGCAGACATACATATCAATGGGACAGAAGAGACAATCCAGGGCTTAGTTCAAGCAACTACAGCTATCTAATCTTTGACAAAGGAGTCAACAATGGACAATGAAGAAATGACAGCACTTTCAACAAATGGTGCTGGATAATACATATAGAAAAATATATTTAGATCCACTTCACACACCCTGCACAAAAATCAACTCCAAATGGCTTAAGGACCTCAATCAATATAAGACCTGAAACTCTAAAATGACTGTAAGAAAAAATATGGAGAACACTCCAATATATAGGAGAGGGGAAAGACTTCCTGAATAAGAAGACCCTAGTAGTCCAGAAAATTAAATAACCATTCAACCAGTGGGAACTTCTAAATCTAAAAAGTTTTTGTATAGGCAGACATACCATAAACAGAGCCAACAGACAACTCACAGAATGGCAGAAAATCTTCACCAGATATACCTCCAACAGAGACCTAGAATCTGCAAAGAATTCAAAAAGCTCAGCAATAGAAAAAAAAAAAAATCAAACAATCTACTCAAAACACGGGACAGAGAACTTACCAGAGAATTCTTAGAAGAAGAAACACAAATGGCCACCATTCACTTAAAGGCAATGTTCAACATCCTTAGTCATTAGGAAAATGCAAATTAAAACAACCATGGGAATCTACTTTACTCCAGGCAGAATGGCAATCATCAAAAACTCAGATGACAACAAATGTTGATGAGGATGTGGGGAAGAGGAGCCCTCATTCCCTACTGGTGGGAGTGAAAACTTGCACAACCACTATGGAGATCAGTATGGAGACTCATAAATAGAAGGTAAAAGCAGATCTACCACCTGACCCAGCTATTCCACTCTTGGGCATTTACCTAAAGAGTCTACTCTCTACTTTTTTTTTCCTTAGGTATGGTCTCACTCTAGCCCAGGCTGTCCTGGAATTCACTATGTAGTCTCAGGATGGCCCCTGGCCTCAAACTCATGGCAATCCTCCTACCTCTGCCTCCCATGTGCTAGGATAAAAGGTGTGAGCCACCGTGCTCAGTTTTGTGCTTTTGAGATATTTGCTCAACCATGTTTATCACCACTCTATTCACAATAGTTAGGAATTAGAATCAGCCCAGGTGCCCACCAACTGATGGCTAATGAAGATGTGGTACAGACACACAGTGGAATTCTACTCAGTAGTAAGGAAACATGAAATAATGAAATTTCAGGAAAATGGATGAACTCAGAAAATCTCATCCTCAGTGAGATCACACAGTCTAAGAAAGTCAACCACCACACGTTTTCACTTAGATGTGGCACCTAAAATGGACCAGCTGATGAGGAGGGCAAAGGGCAGCAAGCAAGCCTCCAGGTGCTCTTCAGGTAGAAGCTAAATGAGCCCAGGAGACACAGCAGGGATGGACGCTGGTCAGTAGCACAGGGGTGACACCCAGGAAGCACCACTTCACACCCACAGACTGACTGAGGATGTGGAGAACAAGGGACCCCCCCCCCCAACACCCGCAGGAAGGAAAACTGCAGAGGTAGTAGGGAAAGAGCGGCACCATCTACAGAGGAATGCACACACACGTGTATCCGTGGTCCTGTGATTCCACTTACATAAGCACCCTGAAAAATTGCCTGCACTGAGAGATAGATACCAGGATGTATAATAGTACTCAAGACAGCAAAAGACTGGAAGCACGTCTCAAATCTACCAGGTGCACTACTTACAGAACCGAAAATGAACAAGCATCTATGATTGTCAAAATCAGTTCTGGACCTGGGCTTCTGAAAATGAAATGGTGGTAAGCAGCAGACTGAGCTTCTCGCCTGAAACAATCAAAAAGACAAACACAGAAAGACAGTCCTTCTGGTGCTCTTTGTGGTATGGTCAATAAGCTTGAAGAAAAGAAAATATATATTTTATAAAATGTTCTGGAGCCAGGCGTAGTGGCACACACCTTTAATCCCAGCACTCGGGAGGCAGAGGTTAGGAGGATCACAGAGAGTTCAAGGCCACCTGAGACTATAAAGTGAATTCCAGGTCAGCCCAGACTACAGTGAAGCCCTACCTTGGAAAACCAAAAAAATTAATAAATAAATAAATAAACATAAAATTCTGGAATCTGGATTTCTGGTCATAACCCTGAAAGACAGAAACAACCCCAACCATCTCAACAGTCCCCAGGACACAGTAGGAGGAGCAACCAAGCAGAGGCCAGCTTGGTCTCATCCTAAGGATGTGAAATTGTAGTCTGAGGAGCCAAAGGAACAGAAGTTCTTAGAGCACAATGCCAGAGGCAGGCAGAATCATGGAGAAGGGACCCAAGGAACCGCAGGTTAGCTCTGGGTACTCAGTGGCAGACAGCTCAGGCCTGAAGGAAGCAGCCCCTGGCATGGGCTAGCAGTACTTACTTGACCATTACCAAGAGCCACCAGCAGGGTCTGCTCACCAAAGCAAACTCCAGCCCAGCCTAACCAGGCATCAAAGCAAGACACAAGACCCCAAGTGCTTACATTCACAGCTATGCTCAAAACACAGTTCCCTTCTTACAGCAATACAATAAAACATTAGCACTCAAAATTGACCATTTTCCAACAAAAATTGCTCAGCACGCAAAGAAGAACAAAATAAAACCAATAATGAAGAAGAAAGCTCTGTTGGAACTTACAAAGGCCTTATAAAAATATGAGACTGCTCTCCTACCTGCACTCCATGTTTCTAAAGATGGTGGGAACAGACTGAATGAGCTGACCAGCAGCGGAGAAGTTAAGAGAACAGAAACTACAGTGTCTGAGTGCGTTCCAGATGACGGGGTGAGACCAATCTGACACGCAGAAGGAATGTTAAATAAAGCCCAGCACAGGAAGATATCCAGAACAAAACACACAGCGGACTAAACACAAGAGACATCCTTGAACTATGGCTGACATGGAAGGAACTGGGAGTCTCTGAAATGAAAACACAGAAGAGAGAATAAAAAATATTCATAGAGGAAAACTGTAAGTTACAAATCCAAGAAACTCAATGAGCCCAGACTAAGACGTGTTAAGAAAATTAAAACACTAAGGAACATCATAACCAAATTACTTCAAATCAGTGGCAAGAAGCCCATCTTTAGAATTCAGAAATAAGTCACATTCAAAGAGTTTACTCACAGACTGTCAAAAACAATGCAAACTCAGCCTTGGTGGATAACCAATAGCTTTCAGTTTGGCTAAGAGATCCACTCAGTGTAAAGGAACCCATATCTGGAATTAGGAACCAGATCAGAATCCTATGGAAACAAAGATTATGCTTTCCAGTATCAACCTCTCACTAGCCTTTGGTTAAAAGAGGGGCTACATACATCAAATTCTCCCTAAATTAATAATGCTTACCCCATTTAAACTATGCTGACTTCACTCTCCATTGGAGAAGCTGTTTTTATTTGTCAGAAGGTAGTGAGACCTGAGGTGATAAACCACCCCTTGCACTTCAGCCCAGCCCCAGCTGAAACCACAGAGGAATTGGGGAGATGAGCAAGAGCGCTGCTTCCATGGTGAACCTGACACTCAGTGCCAGGGTGAAGGAGACAGACCCTGAGGGTACTCAACACCTACCTAAGCAGAGATCCAGAGGCTCCTAAGAGCTCATCACTGAAGTGGACTTAAAACATACCCACCACAGCTCAGGGAATTTTGAGGAAGTGAGACTGAAAGATTGTAAGAGCCACAGGTTGAGACATCATGCCCAGAGGCAATCCCTGCCCCTAAAAACTGCCATGTAATCCACAATCCCATGGGGAATACCTGCAACGCACTCAGGAGGTCCCCAGCGGAATGGGGCCAGGGAAGAGGGAAAAGTGGGTACCAACATATGATGTATCCATATAAAATATGTTGTTAGTAATAAAAAAACATGCAAGAGTCAAAAAACCAACACATTTAGCTATTAATATCTATGAAAAGTCATTGTATATTTATTGAAGATAAAAATGATTACATCTTACCCTCTTCACAAAAGATATTTTACCAATGATTCTGAACACATAGAAATTTTTCAAATATCAACTAGCCCGTCACAATTTTTCTAGTATTTTAGACTTGTAGTCTAACAACAGCCAAGTCAAGAAAGAAAGCATAATACCTAATTTTGTCTTAAGAGTCTTCACACTCTCAAGTTCTTGTTCCAATTCCATTACGTTGTGTTCCACGGATGAAGACAGTCCTATTCAAAGAAAAAATATTTACTAACGAAACAACAGCCCAACAACAAACCCGTAACTAAAATATGAAGCCCCTTGTTGCACATTCCTTTTTGTGTTTTGTTTGTTTAAGGGAGCATCTCACTCTAGCCCAACCGACCAAGGACTCACTCTGTAGTCCCAGGTTCACCTCGAACTCACAACGATCCGCCTACCTCGGCCTCCCAAGTGCTGGGATTAAAGCCATGTGCCACTATGCTCAGATTCTTGTTGCACATTCTAAAAGCAGGGTGCGAGCAAATGCTCCAGCGAGCACAGGGGAGCATAACCTCCATCTCAGCTATTCACTGACACAGAAGCATGCCCCACCTCTGCTATTCACACAGCCCAGGACCAAGTGATTTTATGTACTAGAATAATTCAAATTATTGTGAATATATGTTGTGTGTGTGTGTGTGTGTCCTAAATAGCTTTTGAAAAGATCTATCTTACATATATATATATACCAATGATATCATCCCTCGCATTGTAAGTCAAAGGACACACGTCCCGCATGAGCAGGGCTCCCCCAGCAGAGCTCCATGAACGTCTACGGGGCTGACTCAGAGGACACACGTCCCGCATGAGCAGTTTCCCCAGCAGAACTCTTGTCAAGAAAAAGTCCTTTAGATATATTTACAGTTTTTCATCCTGGAGATTATGATTGATTGGCAGGGTCTGACCCATTCCTGAGATGACCTCAAGGCATCTTCCTCATATATGGGTGCTAAGTGCTTAATTTCTTTTTGTGTGTGCCATTTTTTATGAGGAAGAGAGGGAGGAAGAGAGAGGGAGAGAAAACTGGCGTGAGGCCTTGCACGCTTGCGTCACCTTGCTCATCTGGCTTACGTAGGATCTGCAGAGTCAAACAGGGGTCCTTAGGCTTTGTAGGCAAGCGCCTTAACCACTAAGCCATCTCTCCAGCCCTTGATTTCTTTTTAATGGTATTTTTAACAGCCATACCCTCCTCTCCACAACTTTCAAAGACTAACCTAGCTGTTTGATTTTCAAACCCTTCACTGTTTTCGCTTCCAGTTTTCACCATAAATTCAGCTAACGCAATAGCTGTGTCACGACCTGAATACCCAGCTGTCTGAAAACCTACCCTTCCCACTCACTCTGTCACCTCTAAGCTCAATCTCCTACAGCCTGGGGACACAGACAAACTGGGGAAGTTCCACACCACAGTGCAGCGCCCGTGGCCTCTAGTGCACTTCCACAGCATCGGGAAGTTCCACACCACAGTGCAGCGCCCGTGGCCTCTAATGAACTTTCACAGCATCAGGAAGTTCTACACCACAGTGCAGCGCCCGTGGCCTCTAATGCACTTCCACAGCATCGGGAAGTTCCACACCACAGTGCAGCGCCCGTGGCCTCTAGTGCACTTCCACGGCATCGGGAAGTTCCACACCACAGTGCAGCATCCGTGGCCTCTAATGAACTTTCACAGCATCGGGAAGTTCTACACCACAGTGCAGCACCCGTGGCCTCTAGTGCACTTCCACAGCATCGGGAAGTTCCACACCACAGTGCAGCACCCGTGGCCTCTAATGAACTTTCACAGCATCGGGAAGTTCTACACCACAGTGCAGCGCCCGTGGCCTCTAATGCACTTCCACAGCATCGGGAAGTTCCACACCACAGTGCAGCGCCCGTGGCCTCAAGTGCACTTCCACAGCATCGGGAAGTTCCACACCACAGTGCAGCATCCGTGGCCTCTAATGAACTTTCACAGCATCGGGAAGTTCTACACCACAGTGCAGCACCCGTGGCCTCTAGTGCACTTCCACAGCATCGGGAAGTTCCACACCACAGTGCAGCACCCGTGGCCTCTAATGAACTTTCACAGCATCGGGAAGTTCTACACCACAGTGCAGCGCCCGTGGCCTCTAGTGCACTTCCACAGCATCGGGAAGTTCCACACCACAGTGCAGCATCCGTGGCCTCTAATGCACTTCCACAGCATCGGGAAGTTCTACACCACAGTGCAGCGCCCGTGGCCTCTAGTGCACTTCCACAGCATCGGGAAGTTCCACACCACAGTGCAGCGCCCGTGGCCTCTAATGCACTTCCACAGCATCGGGAAGTTCCACACCACAGTGCAGCGCCCGCGGCCTCTAGTGCACTTCCACAGCATCGGGAAGTTCCACACCACAGTGCAGCGCCCGCGGCCTCTAATGCACTTCCACAGCATCGGGAAGTTCCACACCACAGTGCAGCGCCCGCGGCCTCTAATGCACTTCCACAGCATCGGGAAGTTCCACACCACAGTGCAGCGCCCGCGGCCTCTAATGCACTTCCACAGCATCGGGAAGTTCCACACCACAGTGCAGCGCCCGTGGCCTCTAATGCACTTCCACAGCATCGGGAAGTTCCACACCACAGCGCAGCGCCCGTGGCCTCTAATGCACTTCCACAGCATCGGGAAGTTCCACACCACAGTGCAGCGCCCGTGGCCTCTAGTGCACTTCCACAGCATTGGGAAGTTCCACACCAGTGTAGCACCCATGGCCTCTATGCACTTCCACAGCATCGGGAAGTTCCACACCACAGTTCAGCGCCCGTGGCCGCTAATGCACTTCCATAGCATCGGGAAGTTCCACACCACAGTGCAGCGCCCGCGGCCTCTAATGCACTTCCACAGCATCGGGAAGTTCCACACCACAGTGCAGCGCCCGCGGCCTCTAATGCACTTCCACAGCATCGGGAAGTTCCACACCACAGTTCAGCGCCCGTGGCCGCTAATGCACTTCCACAGCATCGGGAAGTTCCACACCACAGTGCAGCGCCCGCGGCCTCTAATGCACTTCCACAGCATCGGGAAGTTCCACACCACAGTGCAGCGCCCGCGGCCTCTAATGCACTTCCACAGCATCGGGAAGTTCCACACCACAGTGCAGCGCCCGCGGCCTCTAATGCACTTCCACAGCATCGGGAAGTTCCACACCACAGTGCAGCGCCCGTGGCCGCTAATGCACTTCCACAGCATCGGGAAGTTCCACACCACAGTGTAGCACACGTGGCCTCTAATGCACTTCCACAGCATCGGGAAGTTCTACACCACAGTTCAGCGCCCGTGGCCGCTAATGCACTTCCACAGCATCGGGAAGTTCCACACCACAGTTCAGCGCCCATGGCCGCTAATGCACTTCCACAGCATCGGGAAGTTCCACACCACAGTGCAGCGCCCGTGGCCTCTAATGCACTTCCACAGCATCAGGAAGTTCCACACCACAGTGTAGCACCCGTGGCCTCTAATGCACTTCCACAGCATCGGGAAGTTCTACACCACAGTGTAGCACACGTGGCCTCTAATGCACTTCCACAGCATCGGGAAGTTCTACACCACAGTTCAGCGCCCATGGCCGCTAATGCACTTCCACAGCATCGGGAAGTTCCACACCACAGTGCAGCGCCCGCGGCCTCTAATGCACTTCCACAGCATCGGGAAGTTCCACACCACAGTGCAGCGCCCGCGGCCTCTAATGCACTTCCACAGCATCGGGAAGTTCCACACCACAGTGCAGCGCCCGTGGCCGCTAATGCACTTCCACAGCATCGGGAAGTTCCACACCACAGTGTAGCACACGTGGCCTCTAATGCACTTCCACAGCATCGGGAAGTTCTACACCACAGTTCAGCGCCCGTGGCCGCTAATGCACTTCCACAGCATCGGGAAGTTCCACACCACAGTTCAGCGCCCATGGCCGCTAATGCACTTCCACAGCATCGGGAAGTTCCACACCACAGTGCAGCGCCCGTGGCCTCTAATGCAC
This sequence comes from Jaculus jaculus, assembly GCF_020740685.1. Lineage (NCBI taxonomy): Eukaryota > Metazoa > Chordata > Mammalia > Rodentia > Dipodidae > Jaculus > Jaculus jaculus. Next base: position 112,248,019 of record NC_059111.1, on the reverse strand, counting down.
TTCCACAGCATCGGGAAGTTCCACACCACAGTGCAGCACCTGTGGCCTCTAGTGCACTTCCACAGCATCCTCACCCCATCAGAAAACGCACAGGCACAGTTCTTCCTGCCAACACTCCCATCTGCATTCACTCACTAAGTTCTGCTTACACTTATCTGAGGGTTATCTAGCTCATATACCTAAATTCTTCCAAATTTCTTCCACAAACCAGTTCCAAAGGCTTCTGAACCATATCGTCTGGTAGTCAGAGCAACAACCATACTTCTCTGGTACCAATTTTCTGTGCTACTTCTTGGTACTGTGATAAATGCTTGAGAGAATCCACTTAAAAGATGTATTTGGCATCAGGCATGGTGGCGCACACCTTTAATCCCAGCACTCGGGGGGCAGAGGAAGGAGGATCACCATGAGTTTGAGGCCATCCTGAAACTACATAGTGAATTCCTGGTCAGCTTGGGCTACAGAGTGAGACCCTACCTCAAAACCAACCCCCCAAAAAATGTTGATTTGGGCTGTTTCAGAGATTTCAACCCAAGGCCAGCTGCATCCCTTTTTTCTCTTAACCTTGGGGAAGACAAAATATGTGAGCATCTAACACAGTGCAGAGGCTGCCCACGCGGTAGTCAGAAAGCAGAGAGACAGACAGACAGACAGGAAAGGGCCATATACAAGACACTCCTCAAGGCCACGCTTCTAGTGACTTACTCCCTACGGCTAGGGTCCACCTTCTCATGTCCGCCATTGTGCACAACAGCGCCTGGAGATCAAGGACATCTTCAACACATGAGCCTGTGGGGTATTTCATGTTCAAATCGTGTCGCTGTCCACTGCCTTCAGCCTCTAGCTGAGAAGTCTGTAGCAACTCCTTCCTGTCCCACAAGTATGTTGTCACTGCCACTGTGACCTACGCAGGGTCTGTCTCTGGTGTCTTCCTATGTAAGTACTTTTAATTTCTAAATTCACATCCATCAGATCAGAGAAATTTCTTGATTCTGTTATTTTTTTCTGCCCTATTTTTTGTTATCCCTACTTAGAATTTCCTATTAGCTATGTTTGGTCTCCTCAAGGGGTTCTCTAACATTTTTAATCTCTTCTCTCCTAGCTTCACTATTTTTGTCATTTTGCCCTATTTTCTTATTTCTAAATTTCAAGAATCCCTTTCTGCTCACCAGATGTCCCATTATGAAACCTTACCCTTTCTCATGAATGCCCATGACATATTGTCTATCTCAGAATATGAAGGACGTTGATCCTGAAATACCCTTTTCCCATGTATCCTCTACCTCCACAGGTTCTTTTTAAGTTTCTATGTATTTATTTAAAAGAGGCAGACAGTGGGAAGAGAGAATGTGCACGTCAGGGCCTCCAGCTCCTGGAAACACACTCCAGGTGCATACCCCTTGTGCATCTGGCTTACATGGGTCGTGGGGAATTGAACCAAGGTCCTTTGACTTTGCAGGCAAGTCTGTAAACCGCTAAGTCATCTCAATAGCCCCCTCCTCCACAGGCTCTTGTCTACTTGTTCACACAGGAGGCTTTCTGCAATCATTTAGAGTGCTTGGTTGTCTGCTCCTGTTTAAAAATGAAGCAATCAAAATGTAGATCTGTGCCAAGCGTTGTGGTACACACCTATAATCCCAGAACTCTGGAGACTAAAGGAGGAGGACTGCCATGAGTTTGAGGCTGGCTTTGGCTACAGACTGAGTTCCAGGTTAGCCTGAGCTAGGGTGAGACTCTACCTTAAATAAACCAAACCAACCAAACAACAACAACAACAACAAAAATGTTAGCCAGGCATGGTGGTACACGCCTTTAATCCCAGCACTCAGGAGGCAGAGGTAGGAGGATCACCATGAGTTTGAGGCCACCCTGAGAATACATAGTGAATTCCAGGTGCCTGGGCTACAGCGAGACCCTGACTCAGGAAAAAAAAAGTTGATCTGAGTCTCAGCCCTGCTGGAGCTTGACAAGAACGAATTTTCCTATAGAATCCAGCCAACACCCTATTGCTATAGCTACAAAGCCCTTCCTTATCCTAGACTGAAATTATTCAGCTAAAACCCTGCTTCTTGCCGAGTTAAAGCCCAAGTAAGGGAAGATGAAGCCTTCCCTAATTAAGCCAGACAGGAGCCCCTCTTCACAGGAACTGAGACCCCTCTTTTTTGGTGTGGGAAAAGCAGGTGCCTGGAAGGGTGTGAGGCCTAGCTAAGTCACCTCAGGCCTTCAACCGTCCCTTCCAAGCTTGTGCCATGTCATCTGGAGGTCCTGCTTTGGGATCTGGGGATTCTATAGCATAAATCAGGCCCACAAGGCACAGGAATCAGCTTCTTGGGGTCTGCCAAATTAACTACTTACAAATTTTTCTCACATCTGCTGCTAAATTCCAAATGTTTATTGTCGTTCTCGGATCTTTTCATCCCCTGAATCACAATGTTCTCATCTATGGAACAGGGCCTATCTGTTAGGATGTTTTCCACTTAGTCAGAAAACTCAAAGTAACTTGAACAATTTTCATGTAATTATAAATGGGGACACAGACCAAGCTTCCAACTGGGTGTTCCAGCAGCTCAACAGTGACATCAAGGGTTGACACTGCGCTACCACACACTTGTTTAATGTGAAGACAAGTGCTCCTCTGGTGGGGGAGGGGGCAGGATTTGTGATTTCTATTTTTTTATAGCTTGCTGTTTATTTTGTTTCTCTTTCCCCATGTCAATCAGGCATTCCGACAGCCACATTCTCATTTGTAATACTCATACTGAGGTATGGATTCTTTTCATTATACTGTTAATATAACACAGTCCTTTCTCAAAGCAGACAGATGCAGTCCTAGCTCACAGGCTGCTTTTCTGAGTAACCGACCTGTGCCAAGGTAAAACTTTCACAGCCATTTCATCACCATCCCCTGCTGCCTCCCACCTGCCCTCCAGAGCCTTGTCTTGCTGAGGCAGCTTGGCTTATTTGTAAAGTCAGAACAGTGCCTGGCAGAGGTTCTACACACACAGACCTGGAGTGGATAAAGGAACATCCGGGAAATGTGTGTCCCGCACTCACAGAGGCACACAGTGCTGAATGACCCTTAGCATGTACAATAGGACGGTGGATATCAATCTCTCCTTTTACTTTAACAGCTTTAGTTTTTCTACATCATTTTTGGAATTCAGAGTTTTTATAGGGTAAATTCCAGTCTTTTAAATTTCCCATGTAAGTCTGGGAGTATAGATTGTACATCGCTGTGTGCAAGACCCTGAGTTTGAACCCCTCACTAAATAATTACATTTTCTGTGTAATATTCTCACCTAGGACTCTGGTCTTTTATAATCTATATTCAAATCTCCAGCTCAGCTCTGTCTTCTATTACTTTCTTTTCTACCTGTTTCTGCCTGCTGGTTTTCCCTCCTTCCAGACACTTCTCATTCATGTAGGTGCCTCCTCTCTGAAGTCCATGTTTACTATTTAACTAATGATGTCCTTCTGATACCTTTGGCCTGTAACACACAACAGTTCTTCTACTTGAATCTGCCAGGTGACCAGTTCCATCTTCAGAAGGACTATATTCCTTTCCCCTCAGTGCTGGCACAAGTTTAAGTTAAATTAGCACCAGCTTATTGCCTTGCAATTCTTGACATCAAAATTCCTACAATCGAGCTGGGGAAATGGCTTAGCGGTTAAGGCACTTGCCTGCAAAGCCAAAGGTCCCAGGTTCGATCCCCCAGAACCCACGTTAGCCAGATGCACAAGGTGGTACATGCATATGGAGTTTATCTGCAGCAGCTGGAGTGTCAGCAGGACTATGCCCCGCTGGACATTCTAGGAAAGTCGCTGGTCTCTTCCAGCTTCTGGAAGCCACCTGCATTCCTTTCCTCAAATCCCCGCCACCTCAGGCTCCATTGTCTTGGCTTTCATTTTGCATCTCTCTCCACTGAGCCTGCCAAATGTGCAGGATAGCTGAGACCCTTACCTTCACCATGTCTGCAAAGTACAGTAACAGTCACTGGTTCTGGGGATTAGGGCTAGACATCTCTGAGGGGACATTATTCTATCTTCCTCAAAGAATGTTATCTTTCTGTTGTCCACCGAGCTTTTAATTGTTCTTACGTTTGGGGCAATCTTTCTCCGACACCTTATTACTTGAGGAGGTTCAGTACGCAGCCTTGCCTCTCCTAGCTGTTACGTGAGACGCTCACTCGCAGGTAAACTCCATCTTCACACAGCACAAACAAATGCTTCTCTCTCTCCACACTGCTGCTTCCTTCATGAGCACATCGAGAAACTCCTGCTCCTGAGAACCAAGAACCAAGTGGCCAGAAGAACTGATTGAGAATGGAGACAGTTGACCGAGTGTCAGCTCAAACAGTGACATTTCTCAAAGCTGCAGTGACACAGGTCGGCAGGAGCAGGCACAGCAGCCTAGGGGTAAATGTGTCTCCATCTCTAAGCCCATAGGCAATCATGTGATTCAGTCCTAGGCTTCTAGGAAAAGTTCTGTCCCCTCTGCCTCTTCCTCATTTCTGCTGCATTGTTTCCAGCACTTCTCGGCTTAATGACTTTATTCACGAATGTCCAACTAATGTTTCTACAGAAATCACAGGAAAAACACTGCAGATACTCAGGTACTATGGCTCAAAGCTACCAATGCTTGGCTACAAATTTAGTTTGAGTTTCTGGCAGCAGAAGCAAGAGAAAAGCGATTCAGTTACGAAGTTAAAAGGGCAGGACAGGACGGGAGGCTTGCGAAAGAAAGTGCCACATGTGAGATTTCTAAGTGTCTGAATCAAAGTTTCAACAATATAATGGTGATAAGTATCCTCTCCTTTTTATCCCAATTCTCTATAAATTATATGGTACGTATATTTAATTAACACTCATTTAACTTCTATATCCCATTAATTAGAAATACAATTTCAAGCTAAGTTTCATTCTCTACACTTATAAAGCAGTTATTAGTCCAGTAACAAGTCTGAGGAAAAATGATACGATGGGTGTTCAGAATTCTGAAAGGGAATGGATATCAGAACAGACAGTGCCCCGGTGCCAATGTGAGATTAAGGGAGAAGACATACATTCCTACCTTGAGGTGTGTCTGCAAAGCTCCACATAAATGTCTAGACCATTCAATGTATGTCTTTTCAAAGAAAAATAGCTGAGGTGACAGGCCAACTCAAGTCACTCAAGAGGTAACTGGTAAATTCTGCTTTGCACATAAAAACTAAGAACATGTTGCCACTGTCCTCCAAGAAGCCATGCTTTTCTTAAACATCTAGAATCATCTGGACTATCGTGGTGTCTGGGAACGTTGTGACCCTCCATTACATGCTAATATGTCAAATACCCGGAGGGCCGCCACGTCTCGCTAGGAATGGCTGGAAGGCGATGGCGACCTCTGTAAGGATTCTGAGCACTGCAAACAGACACCTGAATATTGTGTGAACTTAAGTTGCACAAGAAAACTGAAAGCATCCTAAAAACTCCATCATTGTTTTACTTGCAGATGAATCTAAAATGTTCAATGTCAGTATTGTCTAGTCAATAAGTTAAATTGGTAGACAAAACCTGTTTGGACAAGTCGTGAAAAATAAAAAGGGATTCTCCAAGAAAACCACAAAGCAGCTCATTTAAGGTCAATTTAACGGTATTATTCTGTTTTTCTTCCAGCCCCGACATAGGATTTCACTACCTCAAAGGAAATTGTAAGAGTATCTATTTGCATTCCCCCCAGGTGATTGGCAGTTCAACACCAATTAGTTCAAAATTACACTGTTACTAGCATGCAATAAAAACAACACCTTTCATCTTTCTTACACAGGTAAGAATACCTTCAGAGCCAATAACTTTGATCAAATAAGTATTTTTTGATCCTGCCCCACCCGTCTCTTTGGATTCAGGAAAACTAACAGCTGAAGGCAACTTTTCCCAGCTTTATTCTTAAGCTGAAAGACTGTTGTGGTATTGAAAATATTTTGCTCCCAAGATAACAGAACTTCCCAAAGTACAACATTTCTTCAGTAACTAAGTTATCCTTTTTTTTAATGCATAAGACAGACTTAGTACAAAGACAGCTTAGTATGTTAATGAACAGATACTAATCATTTAGTCTAAAAGATACAATGTACTTTTAAAATAAATATACATCTCTAATTGGGCATGTAAACAATTCATGTAGCCAGATGCAGTAAGATTATATCCATAACCAACTCCACACCTTACACATACTTTGTCTTACAGTGAATGGCACGGGGAAGCAAGGACTTGTCCAGTACATTTTCCTTTTTTATTTAGCATGTAGTCAAAAAATAAATTTGGTAGTAAAATCTGATCCAAGTAACGATATGTTTTTTGTTATTATTACAATTTTAAGGCTGACCAGCATAAGCTCTATCTCCAAGAAGTGACCCAAGTACGGCTATTTCCAAGTGCTTAGACAAACAGCTCCTAACGGTTCATACAGCAATGAGCTCTGTCCCCCAGCAGACATGACCCCCCCCCCATGCAACAAGCCAGAGCAGAGCACGTGGAAACGGGAGCCTCACGTTCCGACCTCTGGCGTGCCTACTATGGTGCACTAATGCTGTCTGCAGAGAGAACAGCCCGCCCAAGCACAAGCTGCCTCTGTGTCTACATCACCTTCAGTGCTATCATTTATTAACGCTATAGTTCCCTGTGGGGACCAGGGGCAGAATGTGGCGGTTTTAATCAGGTGTCCCCCATAAACCCATGTGCTCATGGTCCCCAGCTGGTGGCAATTCGGGAAGTGAAGCCTTGCTGAAAGAGGTGTGTTTCTGGAGCAGCCTCTGGGGTATGACAGCCAGCCCCTCATCAGAGTTCAGCTTATTTGCCTGCTGCTTTTCCCACCTGCTGTGGCAAAGGTGTGCAGCTGCTACCTGCCATCTTTTCCCTGCCACCATGGAGCTTCCCCTTAGAATAGAAAAAAAAGTTAAGAAGCTTACTTCTGACACAATTATGGATCTGGTACAGTGAGATTCTGATAGCTAACACAACTGTACATATGCAGGCATACTTCATTATTAATGGCAGCAAGTAAGACAGGAAATGTTGACACTCACCTTTAGTGATTATGTAATGCTATGTACAAGTGAACAAGTTGTTTGCTTTTGTTTACTTCAGAGGTGGGCTTGGCAGATCTTAAACCAGCTGGGACGTTAAGCTCCCCTACCTTCCTATGGGGTACTCTCATGAGGAAGGACGAACCGCCACTCACAGACCGCAGCTCAGAAAACAGCTCGTGCACAGGAGACTCACCTCCACTGAACGAAGCTGAGTCATTTCTGAAGTCTAATTTATTTTCTAAATTGCATTAAATATGATGCTTGATTCATATTATTCTAATTTTTAGGCCAAAAAAATTCATTTCTTCTGATAGGATACTTGCTAGCTCTTTCAGTCACCTCATTTCACCTGGTAACAAATAATTTATTTGGGCCACATGGGGGGGGGGCATTTTATTGTCATGAAAGTGACTCAAGGTTGCTGGGTATGGTGGCTCACACCTATAATCCCAGCACTTAGGAGGCAGAGGTAGAAGAATTGCTGTGAGTTCAAGGCCAGCCTGGGATACAGAGTAATGTTCATGTCAACCTGGGCTAGCATGAGACCCTGCCTCAGAAGAAGTAACTATAGGGCTAGAAAGATGGCTTTGTGGTTAAGTGCTTGCCTGTGAAGCCTAAGGACCCCAGTTCAAGGCTTGATTCCTCAGGACCCACATAAGCCAGATGCACAAGGTGGCACATGCATCTGGAGTTCATTTGTAGTGGCTGGAGGCCCTGGTTGCACCCATTCTCTCACACTCTCTCTCTCTCTCTCTCAAATAAATAAATAACAATATTTTTAAAGTAACTATACAGCCCAAGAAACAAAATAAATTATAACTGTCTTAGCCTCTTGAAACAAATGCACTTTGCACAAACCTGATCAGCTGCAGGCTACTTAGTTAGCTATGCCAGACTTTTCCCACAGTGTGTGTGTGTGTGTATGTGGTGTTATCCGTAGTCTATTACAGAATTCCATATTTAGTGTATGTATGTCACTGTCCCACAAAGGTATTCTTTCGTCAGTGATTAAATACGATATTCTATATGTATATTATATATAAGTACTATATTCATATACTATGCTCTGTGTACTCTAGTGTACATATACAGTACGTGCTTAGCGTTCTCAGTGTAAATATATTGAGCATATATGTATAATATTCTTAGAATAACCACTGCGAGAACCCAAAGAAAGCCTACACGAAAGGAATGTAGAGGCCATGCAGTAAAATTTGATGAAATCTTTCCTGTAGGTCTGTGGCATGACAAGCCAGCTGTGCACGCCCTGCCGGAGGAGGTGAGAGGTGCTGGCGGGCGCCCTCCACTGAGGCAGCCGCCGACTCCGCACAGGCGACGCCACCGAGCTCTGGGAAAAGGCTGTACAAGACAATCTTGCTCTTTATTCGCCCTTTATTTTTCAGGATATATTGTCATTTATTTGCAGGGATATAAAGGTAGAAAACCCGGAATTCAGCAAAAATGAATCAGCAACCTCTTCTTGCTCTTTAAGAATAATGAATTACTATAAGTTTCATTGAAAAGGACAGTTTTAAGAGATTAGGATCAAGGGCTGGAGTCATGGCTCGGTGGCAGAGAGCTTGCTTAGCAAACTCAGGCCCTTGATTCAATTCCCAGGAACATGAAAGAACAAAAGAAGTAAGGAGGAGAAAGAAAAGAAGAGGGAAGTAGGGAGGGAGGGAGAGAGGGAGGAAAGAAGAAAAAGAAGAGGAGGAAGAAAGGTGAGAGGGGGAGAATAGGGAAGGAGGAAGAGAGGGAAGGAGGGAAGAAGAAAGAACCAGACTCAAGCAGAAAAGTAATTGCTACAAAAAATTATACACAAATTTTTATCATAACGATAGAAATAGTATGTATCAAAATTGAATTACTAAGTTCAAAGACTATATTTTTAAATAAATTACATTAAAAGAACTGTGGAGGTTTTGAACTTAACAACAAAAAATAATTTCTATTCATTATGATACTTCTAAGTTACCCAGTACACCCATGGGCTATATACACACACCAGAGCTAATTATTTCAATTAATGCTGTTGCATTCCTTAAACATTCAAACAAGTTAATGATATTATGTATTCTCTTAACACTGGGAATGAATTACAAAAGATTCTCTTCCACATTACTGTAATGGACCTTCTGTTGAGCTCTTGGGCAGGGGTCTTGGAGTAGAAACGCTTCTTTTTTTTATTTTTTTTATTATTTTTATTTTTATTTATTTGACAGCAACAGACAGAGAAAGAGGCAGATAGAGAGAGAGAGAGAAAATGAGTGTGCCAGGACCTCCAGCACTGCAAACAAGTTCCAGACATGTGCACCCCCTTGTGCATCTGGCTAACGAGGGTCCTGGGGAATCCAGCCTCCAACCAGGCTCCTTAGGCTTCACAGGCGAGCGCTTAGCCGCTAAGCCATCTCTCCAGCCCTAGAAACGCTCCTTTAATGGCTCATACTGTGGCCACAATAGCAGGGCAACACCAACGTGGGCTTGTCTGTGGCTCTCCCACTACCAGCCTTCCCAAACACTCTCACTGCATCTCACTGCCACTTCCTTCTGTGTTTTCCACCCGCTAACTTGGCCTGGGAAACCCGCAGAACCTACTTACTACACGCCGAGTACGTGCCTCGCAGTGCAAGGTCCTGGGCGGCGCAGGAAGGGCACAGGCCAAGCGCCCCGCTATGGCGCACAGCTCGGGGGGTGGAGGCAGGGCTCACTGCAGACAGGAGCACTCTGGGAAACAGGGCGGGCAGGGCAGCAGGTACAGGTGGGCTGGGTAACGTCTGGATGTCTGCTAGGCTCAGCCCAAAGCGTGGAAAGTCCTGTATAAGGGGCTTTGAGGTCAAGACTTGGGAGAGAAGAGGAGAGTTGGAAGAGGAGATGCCAGGAGGCAGCAGAGGATGGAGTCGCAGAGGAGAAGATCCGAGTCTCGTGTTCAAAGACTGCCATGTAAAGCAGAGACAGATTCCTGAGAGCCAGTCAGGAAGCTGACGCAGAGCCTCACCCAAAGGTCTGGCAGAGCAGAGGCATGAGTGGTGAGCCATGGTCAGATCCTGAGGCAAAACTGACAGCTTTGAGCCGGGCATGGTGGTGCACACCTTCAATCCCAGCAGTTGGGAGGCAGAGGCAAGAGGACCACCGTGAGTTCGAGGCCAGCCTGAGAATACAGAGTGAATTCCAGGTCAGCCTGGGCTAGAGCGAGACCCTACCTCAAAAAACAAACAAACAAACAAAAAAAAGCCAACAGCTTTGCTGAAGGAATCCACATGGAACTAAGAAAGACTGAAGATGAGCTGTCACCTACAGACGTCAGCTGTGACAGAAGCAGAGTCAGGAAGCTGAGATGAGCATGAAGCTGACATGATTTGGGAAGTGTCCACTCGACACCCAGGTGGAGACAGCTTCTTAAGGTCAGAGCAGAGTAGGCAGCTTGCCAGTGACAGAAATAACAAGGCAGCGAGTGTAAACAGAAGTTGAGAGAGGGAGGCTCAACACGCTCAGTGACAGCGCCCCAGTAGTTTGGGGAAGCCGTCCATGAAGCCGTGAGGAAGAGCGCCCACGACAGCTGCATGCTATGGCTCCAGGAGGAATGAGGCGCAGGGCTGCTGACCTGTCATCCCAGCTGGCCGGGAGGCCTCAGCAGGAGGATCAAGGCAGGGTTCAAGGCCTGCCTGGGCTGGAGAACTCTTCTCAAGATAAAAATCAGTAAGTACAACTGAAAAGTATGAACTAAAACCCAAGTGGAATCTTTCAGAACAAAAGAGAGTAAGGAGAGGCCCATGAAGGCCCAGGTGAGCGGCTACAGCACCGTGCAGAGCAAGAAGTGGATGAGTCAAGGCGAGCTGACCCCGCCCTCCCCGACCTTCGGCCTCCATGGAGAGGAGTGAGGGAGCAAGGAAGGGGTGTAAGCCAGAGAGCGCATGACATTGAGGGGTTTTGCCCTCCCATCCCCCCTTTCCCTTCTTCCTATTCCCCCTTTCTTTTGCAAAAGCAGTGCTAGGGATATAGCCCAATGGAGGAGTGCACTCTCAGTATGCAGGAGCCCTTGGTTCGATTCCCCAATGCTGCAAAAACAGAAAGAAAACAAACTAAGTGCAGCATGCCTCCATGCAGATGGATGAACGGTCGCGGCGGCAGCTCGTGAGGCAGGGGGCAGAAGGCTGCCGCCGAGCCCCGAGCCAGCGCCAGGGGCACAGCCACGCCGGCCACAAGGCCAGGGGGAGAGGCAACAGGGGGGAGAGGCTCACAGGCACGGGGTGGTGGGAAGAGAACTGGTGAGATTCTTTCACAGTGGCCTCCACTTCCTTAAGGAAAACGAGGTAACAACTGTGGCTGGCAGCTGAGGGAGGCATGGCAAACAAGGTCACCCACGAGACGCGAAAGCAGACTTCAGACACCGTTCACTCGGCGGGAGGGGCAGGCGGCACGGGAGGCGGGAGCGTGGAGGACGAGCGGGCGGAGCAGGGAGCGAGGCCAGACCAGGGCAAGGGCCTGAGACAGCAGCAGCCAGCGGGCACCAATTCCAGCAGGGAAGCATGAAGTGAGAAAGATGGGAGGAAAAACAGAGAGAGGGGCGCCGTGGGCTCCCTCCTGAAGAGAGACGGGAAGAGGGGGCGAGAGGGAGCGAGCTGGAGGGAGGAGAGCACGCATTGGGGGGCCGCGGGAGGCAGGAGCCAGGCTGTGGATCAGGCAGAACTCCAGAACTCAGCGCCAAGGAGCATCCACAAGCCACGAGGGAGGACAGCAAAACCACCGCAGATGTGACAGGCACAGATCAGAGAGCCCCGGGGACGGTGACCAGCAAGGAGGCGCCCCATGTCTAGACGAGCAGGGCTGGCCTGGCACAGTCACGGGACCTCAGGACACCCAGCAAACGCCGGGAGGACAGGCGGCAGGGAGAGACACGAGGACAGCACCATGGAAGAGGCACCAGGCCCCTCCAGAGTGAAGAGAGGCTGTGGGAAGGACGGCCACCATGCAGAGCTGATGGGGACACAGCAGTGACAGGAAGAGCCAGCATCCTTGAACAGAAATATGGCGCTGAAAATCTAAGAGTCAGTTGTGGACCAATTCTCAGCTCCAAGCAGCACATGCAAACAGTTCAGCAGTCAGGAGACATGGAAGTTCAGTCAGAAATGGAACACTGGAGCCAGGCATGGTGGTGCATACCACTAATCCCCGCACTCGGAGGCCCAGGTAGGAGGATCACTGTGAGTTCAAGGCTACCTTGGACCACATAGTGAATGACAGGTCTGCCTGAGCCAGAACAAGACCCTACATTGAAGGAAAAACAACCACGAGAGGGGCTGGAGAGATGGCTTGGCAGTTAAGACACTAGCCTGCGAACTTTAGGGGCCCTGGTTCGATTCCCCAGTACCCACATAAGCCAGATGTACAAGGCGGTGTATGCATCTGGAGTTTGTTTGCAGTGGCTGGAGGCCCTGATGTGCTCACTTGTGCGCGCATGCTGGCGCGCGCTCTCTCTCCCCACCCCCCTCTCTCTGTAAATATTTTTTTAAATACTGAGAAATGGGACGCTGGGGACACTGGAGACTCCAGGACAGGAGCCTGGAGCTCTAGGCTTGCTCTGCTGCCTCCCTGTCACAGGGGTGAAGGACGAGTCTCAAGGCAAAGCGCAGGGTGCTGAGTGCCGAGAGCAGGAGTGGAGTGGGCTTTGCCAGGATCACAGGAGTCCGGTGGCCGTCCCTCCACTCTCACCCAGCCTGGGGAGGGCAGGCTGCGCCACACAAGTGGGGCTCCGCAGCCAACTCAAGAGTGTCCAGATATTCCCTCTGTCTCTTCCAAGTGCCAAGCAGTCTCTACAGTTCTCACCCTCTAATTCCCTCATTTCCAGTCAACCAAGTTGTCATCTAGAGACAGGCTACCCTCATCTCCGCCCGTCTGATGTGTAGTTGTATACTGATCAATACAGGGAGGAGAGAAGAGCAGGTGGGGACGGGGGCTCCCCCAGGGTGCGAACACAGTAACGGCGGGGCTCATGAATAAGAACATAACCACGGGGAGACCACTCCACGGCTTTAACCCTGCAGCACCACCAAATCTCAACTCGGAACACCGAGGCAGGCAGGCAGGCGGGCATTTCCTCTTACACTGGTAGTTCCTTTCAGCAGGCATTAAAACTCACTAAATAACTAACACGACACCTTGTACTGCCATCAAGAAAAATGTTAGCCCCACAATAAAGCCACCGGCCAGTGGCATGTCTTTCCAGTAAAAGTAAGGCTCAGCTGGTGTGAACACACAGTGTCTGGTCTATGACGTGTGCACCCGACAACGGCACTCACTCACCTGATACACATCAGCACAGCTCACCCGAGCTCTGTGACAAGTCAGCATTGTATCTGGATGTTGAAAAAGTCTCCCACTCTCATTATTCTGCAATTGTTTTAATAACAAGAGCTAAAAAATATTTTTGTTCTACAATGTAAAATATAATTACTCCTAAAAATGCATTTGACATACTAGATTAGATCGTACGAAATTTCCAAAGGTGGTTTATCTGACTCTATGATGATTTATATGCCCACACTTCCTTAAAAACAGTAAATCAGGGGCTAGGGAGACAGCTCAGGGGATGAAGTGCTTGCCACAAAGCATGAGGACCTGAGTTCAGATCCCCGGCACCCACCCAACTGCCTGGGGGGCGCAGCTGCTGCACTTGGGAGACAGACCGGGAATTCCCCAGAGCAAGCGGGTGAGCTAGACCAGCCAAATCAGGAATCTCTGGGTTCTGTGAGAGATCCGTCTCGAAAAACATAAGCCAGCTCAATGAAGGAAGACGCCTGGTGTCAGCCTCTGGCCTCCACACACAGGTGCCCATATGAACATGCATACCCATACACACATGCATGTGAAAAACATGAACATTCGCACCATGCACACAAATACACATGGAGAAAAACAGCTAGTCATGACATGTTGTTTTCTTCTTGCTTTTTGTCCTCTGTATACATGGATCGGTAAACTTAAGCTTACAATTTTTAATAATATGAGTCGAAATGTCACTTTGGCACTAAAAATCACTTCTATAAAAAAAAAAAAAAAACAATTCAGCCCAATAAGTTCCACCTGAAATAGCCCACAATGGCTACCCAGCCAACAGCAGCGTCATGATAATTACCCCGACACTTCAGTACAGAGTCCCCCACAGCCATGTTAGAGACAACTCTCCAAGCAGAGCAGCTGCAGTGGTGCGAAGCCCACCCACACAGACAGACACACAGACACACAGACACAGGGGCCTAAACCCCAGGCCTCCGAGAGCAGCTGTCGGTGCTGAGCCACACAGCCCGCGCTCTCTTCAGCACTATTTCTATGCTCTGTGCAGTGCTCGGTCTCGCAGCCTTCCCTTGGCTTCCGTATGTTTGGCCTTCTAGCAAGCAATGTCCTTCCCCCTCCTTGAACCCACTGAGGGAGGCTCTGAGGAGCTGTTTCCTTCTGTGACGTGGGACAGTGATAACAGGCTTCATTTTTGGCTTGGTTTGGTCTTGATTACACTTCACTCAATTTTCTTAATTCCCGGTACACTCTATAATTCCTGATCTGTAAATGCACCTCAGCCTGGATCAGTCCCACACTACAGAAGGTCACCTGCCATCTCTCCACAACTCAGGCATGATATTACACAGAGGCATGATTATCTAAACAACACAACTTGATTGCAATATTTACTACTTTAAAATTTTTTAGGGCTGGAGAGATGGCTTAGTGGTTAAGCGCTTGCCTGTGAAGCCTAAGGACGCCGGTTTGAGGCTCAGTTCCCCAGAACCCACGTTAGCCAGATGCACAAGGGGGCACATGCATCTGGAGTTTGTTTGCAATGGCTAGAAGCCCTGGCATGCCCATTCTCTCTCCCCCCCTTCTCTCTCTGTCACTCTCAAATGAATGAATCAATAAATATTTTATAAACCTACATTGCTGACTGAAATTTGTAATTCTGAAATCAAGTGTTTAAATGCTCAAGTAGGCTTGATAAAACTAAGAAAACAAAAGATGTGTGTAGTTTCCGTTTAAATGTCTACCTGTATCCAAATGCATAACATTACCAATAGAATTCTCTAGGCCAGATACAAACTCATTTTTTAATCTACTGACAAAGTTGTAAGTAAGGACAATTTTGAATTAAAGATTTAAATGATCTTCTTGTAAGTCACCGAAGTATATACATTTCTTTCTGTATCTCAATAGTTCATATTTAAAGCAACTTTCCCTTCTATACCTACTCTTGAATTATGATTCATAAATATAATTATCAATAATCTTATCTGAGTGGGAAGGTTAGGCTTCAACACTTTTTGCAAAAACTATGTAAGAAAGCCAGGCATGGTGGCACACACCTTGAATCCCAGCACTCGGGTGGCAGAAGTAGGAGGATTGCCATCATGAGTTTGAGGCCATCCTGAGACTGCATAGTGAATTCCAGGTCTGCCTGGGTTACAGTGAAACCCTACCTCAAAAAAAAACAAACAAACAAACAAAAAACCTATATAAAAGAATACATAAAGTTAGAAAGTATGTCTAAATTGTAGCATTATCCTTTCTTTAACTGGAGTTTCACTGGAGGCCATCATCAGTAGTTTACAGTTAATCTTCCAGATGTGAGGTGCCTACACGGCCCACAATCCTCCGTGAAACAACAGCATTCTTAAGTGAAACGTGGAGGCCCCATGTGGCACCCTATGCTCCGGAGCCACCGCTCTTTACCTCACAGGTCTCAGCAGTAGGGCCACAAAGGCAGCATACAAACCTGGACCTCTCTGCACCGTAGGCACCCAAGGAACTGTGGTAGAGGTCTGCTGGCCCCCAGTGGTCACCGTGTTCACAGGCACTGTCCACATGGGCCTGGCCATCTCCCTCCATCTCCGCACAAACCCCTGTGTCTGGAGCCCCTTGCGCTCAGGTCTCTGCGGGGTGTGTGTCACTGGCCCTTCAAGCACGTCTGTGCTAAGTCAGATCGTCTTTACCCTGGTCTCAAGATGCGCTGCACACATACCATTCAGCCGTCTCTGGAGGGCTTCTTCTTCCAGGGTGATTACATAAATTTGTTCATCCAGGTCTTCAAGAATCTAAATTTAAAGAAAAACTACTCAATGTAACATTATAAAATGTGTGCTTCTGAGAGTGTTTAGGCTCTTCAGTCTGTCATATGTTAAGCCATGTACACTGTACTGCATTTACTCAATAACTATGAACCCAAATTTAAAAAATGCTCACATTATTTTATTGATAACTTAACTGTATTTTCCATACTTTCTTTTTATTATATTTTAGACTAACCAAACACCTAAAATTTGACCATAGAAAAATCTACATATATTTAACCTACAATTGTTTAAGGTTTAATGAATTAAACTAAAGAACTTGGCTTCCTCAAGGGCAAGTAAATGTGTGAATTTTAAACAGCCAGAGAACTGGATATGACAAATCCATCTTTATCTTTAAGCCAGGCATTATTCTAGAGCTGAAAGGAACAAATCATCTATATGTTGTTCTCCCATTCATTTTTACCCAGCATCTACAAACCATGCCAAGGGCATGAGAACATCCTGTTTATGTCATCTTGGCATAGTACACTCACTCCATGCATACTGGACACTGCTACAATAAAAGTCATCTCATAAACAGAACCCTGTGTTGACATACAAATCACTCAACACCACGCTACCCAACAGTAGGGGACTCACTAATCAGCCACCAACTGTCTGAGATGACGTCTGCACTGTCTTCAAGAAAGCTGATCAAACCTAAACTGCATTCAGTTCTAGCTTTGGCAAGACGGCTGCCCTCCTCTGGAAATGCCCTGTCTTCCCAACTGTGCAGAGAATGTGAAAGAGGAAGAGCTGAAGCTTGCTTTCTTAGTATTTGAACCCAGAATGCTGATTCCAGCCAAGTGCAACTGAGCATCTGGGAGTAAGGCACGGCGGGCGCGCTGCATCCTGCACCCGCAGCCTGAGGTGTGCTTGCACCACGCGGTCCCTGTACAGGCTCGTGTGAAGCCAGCCAGTCCCTTCTGACCCTTCCACTAACACCTACGTCCTGGGGCGTCACACGGAACTAGTCACTGTCCACATATGCCAGCACATGGGAAGCCCGCACTTGGGTAGAGAGGACAGTAACTAAGAAATAATAAACAACATCGCAGAATAACCATCCTGGAAGGACAAGGGAGGGGAGGAAGGGCAATGGGAGAGCTCTCCAGGGGAGTCCAAGTAGACTGAGAAGCAACACATGCTAGAAAATGTGCAGTCCTGAATGAGGGGGACAGTGACCCCCCCCCACCAGGGCCAGCTGGACAACAAATGGGGGCATAATTAAGGCAAGTGCTGTGTGAGCTGGAAGGGACAACAGAAGTGTGGGCCATGACAGGAGACGGGTTACTTGGTAAGGGGCAAGGGGTCTGTGGGTTTTCCTTCCTGTCATGGTCTCATTTAGATCTGACTGTGTTTACTCGTCTTGAGGTCTAACAATAATGACAGGGTTTTTATCTTTAAGGTCCTGGATAATTACCTTTTTATCATTAAAGTTACTGAGAATTACTGCAGACACAGTAAGGGAGTGGCAAGAAAAGAAGGGCCTGGTCTGTGGGTCACCTGCCTCTGAGCAGCTTCCCCAGTTTCCACAGCTCTGTAAAACAGCCCAGCACCTGCGCCTCCTACTCCAAGGAACGAAGGCTTCGCGAGGAAACACCGCTTCTTTCCTACGTGGAGGAGCGGGAGCTTAGACGCGGCACACACGGGGACCAGGATTGACTTCGAATGGGGGCAGGAGACAGAAGCTGAGCTCAGAAAGTAACTACGGGACCACTATAAAACTGAGGCTTAAATGAAATGCTATCACAGAGCAGAGGAAGACAGTTCTTCCAGCTGAAGAGAAAAGCGCCTTCGGCAGCATTCCTGGTGTCACAGTGCTGACCTGACTCAAAGCGTGAGTCACCAGGACCCTGGAGCCATCTGCAGACAGAGGTGCAAGGTGCTCACAGGAACAAAGTGGCCCTGCTGCTCCGGAGCTCTTGGAGCTAGACTAGAACAGCCGTCTGGGGCCTGGGTTCTGGGGACAAACCTGTCCTGCAGCTGTGTGACCAGCTACTCAGTCTCCCCAAACTGAGGTCAATTCAGCCATAAAATGAGATCAAGCACACCACGCCATGGGCCTGTCACCAGCATGGAAAGACCCGTGTCATACAGGGCTTACAGCAGCCTGGGCGCAGGGCAGCCAAGGCTTCGGGGGTGCTGAGGAGTGGTCACTTGAGGGGGACAGACGCAGCGCTGAGGCACTGCGCGAGCGAGCGGGGGGGGGGGGGGGCAGTGAGCAGCACTTGGGGCTGCACGGCTTCTCCCTGAGTCTGGAGGTGACACGCGGGGCAGCCAGGGCCCGGAGCAGAGGGAAGCACTGGCGGAACTCTAGACAAGAAGGGGGAGCTGGGTACTTGCCATGGACGTGCAAATGAAAACCACAGAAGTAGGGAGAAACTACGTGAATGTAGTGACTCAAGAATTCTTTTAAGGGAAGTTAGTTAAAGCCTGCAACTTTGAAAATCAGACAGGCACTTACTAAGGTCATCTACAGTAATATTTGTGCAGAGTTCTCCCTTAATGCCCTGCCCCTCCACTATGACAGGCAGGACAGAACAGAGCTACAGCCCTTTCAGACACAAGCCAGAGACACTAGGGAAATGTGGAGAAGGTCGTGCAGACAGCTCTGCATGGAGACTTTCAGGGACCACAGTGCTGGCTGATCTGGGCTCGGGAGGCTGTGAAGCAAGTGAGGGGCACTGGCGGACAGAGGCAGGCCTGGGGGGGGCAGCACATGCTGCGGGGTACAGCAAGGAATCCGTGTAGGGACAGGAGGAGAGGCATCCCAAGACAGCTGTGAGAGCCCTGCTGCATGCGGGCGGCAGACTCCAGTGTATAGGCAACGAACAGCCACAAAAACCACTTAAGTGGGGCTGGAGAGATGGCTTAGTGGTTAAGGCACTTGCCTGCAAATAAAGCCAAAGGACCCAGGTTCTATTCCCCAGGACCCAGGTAAGCCAGATGCACAAAGCAGCACATTTGTCTGGAGTTCATTTGCAGTAGCTAGAGGCCCTAGCATGCCTATTCACTCTCTTGCTCGATCTACCTATCTGCCTCTTTCTCTCTCTCTCTCTCTGAAATAAATATTTTTTTAAATCACTTAAGTAGAAAATTTCCTAGGTGTGGTTGAGGAATTTTTGCATCTTATTAAAAATCTGGGGCTGGAAGGATGGCTTAGCGGTTAAGGCACTTGCCTGCAAAACCTAAGAACTCATGTTTAATCTCCAGGTTCCACAAAGCCAGATGCACAGTGATGCAAGCGTGCAATGTCACAAATGCATTTGCAGCAGCTGAAGGCCCTAGCATACCCATTCTCTGCCCCCCCCCAAAAATAAATAATTTTAAAACCCTGCGAAATAAAAACCAAAGAAATCTAGGAATAGATCATTAGAATTACCAGCAATTGAAAAATTACTTTAAACAAATGTAGCATTCCTGAGATGAAATGCTAAGCATGCTTCAATGAATCAAGTATAATATGCAGATGTTCAGAAATCTATATAAACCAAAGCATAAACAGGATTATTTTTGGATCTTATTTTTGTCTCTTTGTTGTTGTTTTGGGTTCTTTTGTTTTTGTTTGGGGTTGATTTGCTTTATTTCACTTGCAGGTGTGTGCCAGGTTGGCCTCAAATGCATAATCCTCCTGCCTCATCCTTCCACAAACTAGAATTGGTGCTATACATGGAATTCTGTGGTCAATTTTGATACAATTACTGTTTGGCACAAGGCAATGAACATCTAAAATATCTGTAAATACCCACAGAGTTTCTTAAATTTTGCTATATACACTTTTATGTGTCTATAGTTAATACTTTAAATGCAAAAACAAATTTGAATCCAAAAGACAAAAAAAAATTTTTTTAATAAAAATTTGTGTCAGGCATGGTGGCACATGCCTTTAATCCCAGCACTTGGGGTGACAGAGGTAGGAGGACTGCCGTGAGTTCAAGGCCACCCTGAAACTACGTAGTTAATTCCAGGTCAACTTGGACCACAGTGAGACCCTACCTCAAAAAACAAAACAAAAAAATAAATAATAAAAATAAAAATTTGTGTGATCAACTACAAAAGTATTTTCCTTATTTTGTAACTCTCAGGTCACAATCTACAAGTTGTTCAAATGTAAATACATGTCCATAATAAACTAAATAAAATGAAATACTTACTGTTGGCTTCACCAGCAACTGACCCATCACTGTGAACATCCGGGAGAGGCCGACTGGGGTGCACACTGCAGAAGTGAGATCACCGAGAGAGAGAGCAGCCCTTCAGTGCCGAGAGACAAGCTCTAGAGCACAGAAGAGCAAAGCAGCTAAGGGCATCGCGTTAGTCCTCTCTCCTGTTTGGGCTCCCACTGCCTTGTCCGAGGCTGCTTCGACCCACTGGTAAGGGAGCCGTGATGAGGCAGTGCAGAGGCTGAGCAGCACCGCACCAGTGGTCATGAAGACCGAAAGGGCTTTTGTAATAGTCAAGAGTAAGGAGGGCTGGGGAGAGGGCTTAGCAGTTACAGCACTTGCCTACAAAGCCAAAGAACCCAGGTTCAATAACCAGGACCCACATAGCCAGATGCACAAGCGGTGCATGTGTCTGGAGGCTGCAGTGGCTAGAGGCCCTGGCATGTCTATTTCTCTCTCTGCCTCTCTCTCTCTCAAATAAATAAATATTTGGGGGCTGCAGAGATGGCTTAGTGGTTAAGGTGCTTGCCCGCAAAGCCAAAGGACCTCGGTTTAATTCCCCGGGACCCATGTAACCCAGATGCAGAAGGTGGGCGCATGTGTCTGGAGCTCGTTCGTAGTGTCTGGGGGCCTTGGCATGCCCATTCATTCTCTCTCTCAAATATTTAAAAAAAAAAACAGAATATATATATGAATGTATTGTGGGTCTTGTGTGTATATGTGAACATGAGTATGCATGTCACTTTCCAACCCAGTGGAGAAGGCTTTTTTTTTTAAATCCATTTTGAGAGAGCAAGTGAGAGACAGAGACAGAGAGAGAGAGAGAGAGAGAGAGAGAGAGAGAGAGAGAATAGGCATGCCAGGGCCTTCAGCCACTGCAAACAAACTCCAGATGTGTGTACCCCCTTGTGCATGTGGCTTACGTGGGTCTTGGAGAATCGAACCAGGATCCTTTGGTCTTGCAGGCAAATGCCTTAATTGCTAAGTCATCTCTCCAGCCCTGGAGAAGGCTTTTTAAAAAAAAAAAAAATTACATTTATTATTTGGGGGGGGATAGAATGGATGCACATGGGTCTCTTGCCACTGTGAACTCCAGAATATGTGCCACCTTGCACATCTGGCTTTTTGTGGGCTTTGGGGAATTGAACCCAGGCTGGCAGGCTTTGCAAGCAAGTTCCTTTAACCACTGAGCAGGCTACTTTCCCAGCCCAAGAAAGCTTTCTTGAGAGAACAAAAATGTCCAATTTTATTTCAAGGTTCTGCTTATCAAAATCTATCTTGAACAGTAAAAATGCTAGGGTCAACTAAAAAAAAAAAAAAGCGTCCCGTCCCATCATTAAAGGACCTCGTCGGGAAAGTCCCCGGCTGCCCTGGATGCAGAACAGCTCCGTGCCTGTCATTGTCAAGTCACCAGAACACTTACAGAGAAGCAGCAAGCAGCCCAGCAGGGAGATGCAGGAGTACAGGTAGGGGAGGTAGAACTCCCAGAGGTCTACGGAAAATAACAAACGCATCTGAAAAACTCAAAATGCTGCACATCTGCGTAGTCAGCCTTTACTCGACATTAATAAACCCTATCTAAACGTGTGGTAAACACGAATTGTTTTATTTGAGTGTATTTAACTAATCTCCAAATTATAGAATAAGACTCTAAAATTAGAGACCACCTTTAGACAAATATGGAAGAAAAAAAGAGCTCCATGGAATTTTAAGAACAGAAACCAATTATTATTTTTTAAAAAGTGAAACTGTTCACTCTTTCCATAGATCAAAACAAATGAACACTCATTTCTTCTATTAAATATATCTGAGGACTTGTTGATTCTGTAAATTAATACTGAGGACTAGCTACTCAAAGAATTACGAAACTGTCTTTAAAGCCATTCGTCATTGTGTCCCAAGCCAGGAGCCATTCAGCAAGTGAAGGGTACCGTATAAAGACTCCATGCTGGCGGCGTCGTTGCCGATCAGGGCTGAGGCCACCCACACGATACCGAGGATCAGCAGTGCAAGGAGCAGAAGCATGACCAGAGTTTCTAACACTCGGGCCCGGATTCCCTGAAAATGCAACAAAACGTGATTTCAGTATCTTACCTCATGAACAACTAGGCTTCTATCTGAAAGCATAAAATAATCCTTTGGGAAGGGACGAAAACTACATTAATACTAACTTTACATTGTAAGTATTTGCTACATGTCAAATGATATTAGACAAAGTACTAAAACATTAGTTTATCATAGTTAGACAGATTTTCCAAAATCATACAAAATACTATTAAGTCAGAATACACTACAAAAATATTCTTCATACATTTTATAGAATCACTCTAACAACTAACTGCTTTCCTAACACTTTTCACAAAGATGGAGACTCGTGGATTTCTCTCTGTGATTCTCATCAAGGAATACTGGTCTATGTGGCCTACCCAGGACTCTGAAATGGGGAGAGCACGCCTACCACCTGACTTCAGGGAACTGTCAGAGGGATGCCACGGTGCCTCTCAGCCTCTGGAGCCCTCTAGTGGGAAGCTGAAGAACTGCTCCCTGGAATCCAGCATTTTAAATTCTAAGGATAGTACATGTAATTCGTTTGTTTATATTAAACGGGATTTTCATTTGTTCACTAGGCTGGAATGTAAGAATGAAACAATATGCACATTCTACATGTAAAATAAATTCTGACCTTGGGACCATAAAACTTATCATACTTTTATACTTAAAAGCTATGAAGCAAAGTTAAAACAGTTCCTTGTACACCTGAAAAGTTACCAAATAATTCCTTTTGAAATTAAATTTAGGGGCTGGGCATGGTGGTGCACATCTTTAATTCCAGCACTCAAGAAGCAAAGGTATGAGAATCACTGTGAGTTCGAGGCCACCTTGATACTACATAGTGAATTCTAGGTCAGCCTGGGCTTAAGCAAAACTCTACTTTGAAAAAAAAAATTAAAAAGTTTAGGGGCTGCAGAAATAGCTCAGCAGCCAGGCGTGGTGGTGCACGCCTTTAATCCCAGCACTCCGGAGGCAGAGGTAGAGGAGGATTGCCATGAGTTCGAGGCCACCCAGAGACTACATAGTGAATTCCAGGTCACCCTGGGTTATAGTCAGACCCTACCTCGAAAAACCAAAAAAAGGATAGGAAAGGATAGGAAAGGACAGGACAGGACAGGACAGGACAGGGGAAGGGGAAGGGGAAGGGGAAGGGGAAGGGGAAGGGGAAGGGGAAGGGGAAGGGGAAGGGGAAGGGGAAGGGGAAGGGGAAGGGGAAGGGGAAGGGGAAGGGGAAGGGGAAGGGGAAGGGGAAGGGGAAGGGGAAGGGGAAGGGGAAGGGAAGGAAAGGAAAGGAAAGGAAAGGAAAGGAAAGGAAAGGAAAGGAAAGGAAAGGAAAGGAAAGGAAAGAAAGAAGGAAGGAAGGAAGGAAAGAAGGAAGGATAAATGGCTCAGCAGTTAAGGCACTTGCTTAAAAAAGTGTAATGACCCGGGGTTCAATTCCCCACTTCCCATGTAAAGCCAGAGGCACAAAGTGGAGCATGCACCTGGAGTACATTTGCAGAACATCTAGCATGCCCTCTCCTACCTCCCCAAGCCTCCCTCTCTCTAAATAAATAGATAGATAGATAGATAGATAGATAGATAAAATATTAAAATAAAAAAATAAGTTGAATATAAGTTTAAATATTTACAATACTAGCCTGGCATGGTGGCACACGCCTTTAATCCCAGCACTACAGCAACTGAGATAGGAAGATGGCTGAGTTCAAGGCCAGCCTGGACTACAAACTGAGCTCCAGATCAGCTTGGACTAAAGTGAGACTTTGCTTCAGAAAGAAGAAAACATATTTCTATCTTATGCATCACCCGTAACAACAAGCTTGTAAGTGTGCCTGTGTGTGTCAGTCAGCCCTACACTTCCATTCACACTAAGGACAGATTAGAACGTTACAAAGACGGATCTGAAGGCAGGGACGGTGCACTGAGACCCTGGCACCTCAGTCTTCTAGGCGTGCCTGTGTTTGTCAGCGAGTCCTACACTCCTCCAGTCACACTGAGAACAGGTGCGAATGTTACAAAGACGGACCTGAGCAGCAGGACGGGTACGCGGAGATCCCAGCACCACAGTCTTTCATGTCTGGCATGGGGAGAACAGATGCCCAAACCACAGACAGGTACCGCCAGCCACACACAATGGCAGCAGAAGCGAAAGAGCTTTTCCCACCCATCCTTCAGTGGGGTCACCGTCTGGCCACCCTTGACAGGCTTAAAATACTGCTAAGGTATGTCCGCTCAGGTCAGACAAGTGAGCCACAAGGAACCAGGCCCAAATCTTGACACACTAAGCAGTCATAAAACACTAGCCAGAGCTCAGTAGCACAAGCCTGTCATCCCAGCACTTAGGAGGTTAAAGCAAGAGGATTTTCATGAGTTCAAGGACAACTTTAGTTATATTGTTACATACCAAGATTCTGGCTCAAGAGAAAAAAAATTTCCACTTTGGGTGCTTAGAATTGAAACAAAGGCCTCACACGCCCTAGGCAGGCACTCTCCTCCAAAATGATCGCCTGCAAACTTCCCATGTTACCTTTATTTCAAAATGATAAATTATGAAGAGCTTCAAGAACAATACTTCAGATCTTAACAAAGACAAACGTGTGTGTACATACAGAGAAACAAACTGTAAGACTGACTGAATTACATTTCCATAGAGCAAGATGCTACATCTTAAATCATGGGAATACTAAATAAGATTACCATATGCACAGTACAACCTCCTTTTTAAGTAGTACATTTAGGGCTGGAAAGATGGCCTAGCAGTTAAGGCACTTACTTGCAGAGCCTAAAGACCTAGGTTCGATTCCTTAGTACCCACAAAGTGATGCATGTATCTGGAGTTCATTGGGAGTTGCTAGAGGCTCTGGTATACCTATTTATATCCTCCCTCCCTCCCTCCCTCCCTCCCTCCCTCCCTCCCTCCCTCCCTCTCTCTCTCTCTCTCTCTCTCTCTCCTTGCAAATAAATAACTTAAAAAAGAAGAAAATAAAAAATCTGTGTCATTGATGTTGGCAGTTTTACCTCTAGGGTTAAAATTGTGGGAGATTATTTTTCTTTTATACTTTATGTCTTCAGTTTTTTCAAAATTTTTATGCTGTATCTATATGACTTAAGCAACATGAAAACTATGGGGTGTTTGTTTGTTTGTTTGTTTGTTTGTTTTTGTGAGGTAGGGTCTCACTCTAGCCCCAGCTGACCTGGGATTCACTATGTAGTCTCTCAGGGTAGTCTCAAACTCGTGGTGATCCTACTCTGCCTCCAAAATTGTTTCTCTTTTAAATTAATTTTGGGCTAAAGAGATGGTTTAGCAGTTAAAGAAACTGGCTTATAAAGCCTTATGGCCTGACAGCCTGCGTGTGATTCCCCAGTTCCCACATAAAGCCAGATACACAAAGTGGTACATGCATCTGGAGTTCATCTGCAGTGGCAGGAGATCCTGGCATGCCAATTCTCATTCTCTCTTTCTCTCTAGCTCAAAAATATTCAAAAAAATCATTTCAATGAAAGTCACAAGAAAAATTCAATTTGAAGAAAGCTGGGCTGGAGAGATGGCTTAGCAAGTAAGTGCTTGTCTATGAAGCCTAAGGACCCCAGTTCAAGGCTCAATTCCCCAGGACCCATGTAATCCAGATGCAAAAAGGGCACATGCATCTGGAGTTTGTTTGTGGTGGCTAGAGGCCCTGGCACACCCATTCTCCCCCCCTCCTCCCCCCCTCTTCCCCTCTCTTTCTCTCTCTCTGACTTTTTCTCTGTCTGTCCACTGCTCTCAAATAAATAAATAAAAATAAACAAAAAAAGAAAATGGCCAAGTTTAGCTTATGAGCTAACCATACAAATGTGAGCAAATTACTAACCCTCACTTTATCTGTTTCCACCTGTGTAAAATAGAATGTTAGAATGCCCTTACCTCATAGGGCTGTTTCTAAATCAAATTTAAACCGTCCTTAATAATATCTCATCGTTCTCTCCCCACCTTTGTTGCCTACCACCCAGAGACCATCTTTCTTGACGATGTGAGCCCCGGGCTCCAAGACAGGACTTGCCATAGTCTTTGTTTGCCTGTGGTGCTCACGAGCTCAGAACCCCAGTTCCAGTGAGCTTAAGCTCCATGCTGGGAAGAACCGCCCACACACACACTAGTCCCCAATCCTTCAAACCTGCCAACTGCCCTCAGTTGACAACCTGAGTCCTTGGCCCATGTCCTGATGTTTATTACCTCTACACCCTTGTGCCCTCCAACCTCTCAAGATGCTTTTCTTTTTTTTTTTTTTTTAATTTATTTATTTGAGAGCGACAGACACAGAGAGAAAGACAGATAGAGGGAGAGAGAGAGGATGGGCGCGCCAGGGCTTCCAGCCTCTGCAAACGAACTCCAGACGCGTGTGCCCCCTTGTGCATCTGGCTAACGTGGGTCCTGGGGAATCGAGCCTCGAACCGGGGTCCTTAGGCTTCACAGGCAAGCGCTTAACCGCTAAACCATCTCTCCAGCCCTCAAGATGCTTTTCTCGCCAGGCTGAGGAGACGGCCCATAAGCTAGCAGGGCTGCCTAATACTCCCTGGCCCTGACTCCACCACGCCACAGCCCTCCCTCCCAGCAGCCTCGGTGCTCGCCCTGCTAAGCGTGTGGAAGCGTGAGAGATGTCCGAGCGGGCCTGCGGCGTGCTGTGACCATCTCCACTGGCCTCTGGCTACCTGGTTGGTTGAATGCTTTCCTCACTGACCCATGAGCTGAGCCTCTTCTCTCTTACCAGGTGGCTCCCTCTCCACCTAAGGAAGACCTTGCTGAGTGGCCTGTGACTCCGTTTCCCCCTGCATCTCAGTTTCTGTCTCTAACTTTTATTTCATCAATCTTGTTAAAGAAAATAGCTTGGGTGGGATTTCCATATGGCTCAATCTCACACAGTCATCTTTCCACATCTCTAATGTGCCAGCAAGCATCAAGAAATCACAAGCTTCCAGGCCCCGACCCCAAAGTGGCAGCTTGGCTGAACCTGGAGACAGCCGCTCCCTCCACTCTCCCCCTAGCCTGCTGGACCTCCTCATTAGCCAGAGCTCTGCTGTTGCTACTTTAGACCAGATCTGCCAGCTGGGAGCGAGATCTGTACACCCTTGAACTTCACCGTCAACCAGACTCGTCCTTCCTTCCCTCTGTCCGCAGCCTTCAGTGACAGGGCCTCTGTAAATGGCATAAGCTTCTACTCCATAGTTTATGACAACACTCTGGACACATCCTTTCCTATCAACTACATCCCAACACATGCTCTGAGCCCTGGCCTGGTCAGACGCCGTGTCCCTCTGTGCCTACTATTAATACAGCCCTCTCCCAGCCCTCCTGGTCCCTTGTCCATGTCTCCACCCATGAGAAAAGCTTCTATGCCTATCTAAGAGGATGCATGGGGTTGTTTTTTATCAATTACAGAACCTTCAGGTACCATCACAAAGAAATGTCTAAAACAGAACCATGTGAGTACACAGTCAAGCCAGGAATACTTAGAAACAAAAACTAACTTCCATAACCAAAACACATAAAGGGCTCATGGTTATTTTTTTATTTTCTTTAATAAAACAATCAATTTATCCGGGCATGGTGGTACATGCCCTTAACCCTAGCCCTTGGGAGGTAGGAGGATCCTATAAGCTCGAGGTCAGCCTGACAGTACATTGTGAATTCCAGGCCAGCCTGAGCTAGGGTGACACCCTACATTGAAAAACAAATTGAGGTAACACAGGCCCAGAAATCCAAGCGTCGTATGTTCTCCCTCATATGTGGATCCTAGCTACAGATGATTGGGCTTCTGTGTGAGAAGGAAAAAACTCAGTAGCAGAGGCCAATAAATTAAAAAGGAGATATAAAGGGAAAAGAAAGGAAGGGAGGAGGGTACTTAATAGGTTGGTATTGTATATATGTAAGTACAATGATTGATAGGGAGGTAATATGATGGAGAGTGGAAGGAGAAAGTGGCGGGGGGAGGGAAGGTATTACCATGAGATATTTTTTATAATCATGGAAAATGTTAACAAAAATTGAGGAAAAAAAAGAAAAACAAATAAAAAAATTCCCGAGATGATTAATGCCTGCACTAGCAAAGACAAATGGCAGCTGACCAAGGACAACGTGACTGCCATCTAGTTGGACCTACTGGGAGCTGGGCTGGCAGAGTTTTCTTTACTTTCTTTGCAGGATTAAATGAGAAAAAAAAAAATCAGCTCAACCTGAACTCAATTAAATGCCATATTCATGGCTTTGAGATAAACTGATGGGCTGAGGAGTCAGCTCAGAGGGTAAGCACACTTGCTGCTCAAATATGGGGGCCTGCCTAGCTCCATATAGAAAGTCAGGCACAGCGCCTAACACCTGCGACCCTAGCACTGAGGGAGGCAGAGGCAGGAGGGCTGCTGGCAGCCAGTCCAGCCAAAGCACAGTGGGTGCCGGTTCACTGAGAGACCCTAGCTCAAGGGAAGCGGGAGAAGAGCAACACAGGACAAGTGGATCCTCCTCCGGCCTCCACACAGTGCACAGGGGATACACATCTGTACCCACACGTGCTTGCCCACACATACTGCCCAAGGACTTTGGGGAGTGAGACGGGACCATAAAACATCAAAGATCTTGAGCTGGAGCGATGGCTTAGCAGTTCCGGCACTTGTCGGCAGGGCCCGAGGACCCATTCAGTTCCCCAGGGCCCAGGGAAAGCTGGATGCACAAAGGGACACGTGCTTCCAGAGTGGGCAGCGGCTTGAGGCCCCCGCATGCCCATTCTCATTCATTCTCTCTCCCCTTCTCCGTCTCAAATAAATAAGTAAAATTTTTAAATCAAAGACTTTATTGGTTAATTCAACAGCAACTGGAATCAAAACCTACAAACTCTTGTCGCCAGCTTCCTTGAGATCATGAAAATTCCACAGGGCAGCTGGAGGATGGCTTAGCAGTTAAGGGACTTGCCTGCAAAGCCAAGAAACCCAGGTTCTATTCCCCAGGACCTATGTAAGCCAGATGCACAAGATGGCACATGCATCTGGAGTTCCTTTACAGCAGCCAAAGGCCTGGGCACACTCGTTCTCTCCCACCCTCTTCTCTCTCTTTGCTTCTCTCTCTCCCTCTCCTTATCTCTTGAATGAATAAATAAAAATAAAAATAAAAATTCTACAGTGCCTGAAAAACCCACTGCAAAACCCCATCAACAGAAAGGTCTCCAATATTCATCTTAAGTAGTCTCTTGAGTACAAGATCTCAGGACTGTCAGA
The DNA here is from genome assembly GCF_020740685.1 of Jaculus jaculus. Taxonomy (NCBI): domain Eukaryota; kingdom Metazoa; phylum Chordata; class Mammalia; order Rodentia; family Dipodidae; genus Jaculus; species Jaculus jaculus. The sequence goes on along the minus strand of NC_059111.1, from coordinate 112,218,397 downwards.
ACAGGCAATCATAGGCCGGGCATGGTGGCGCACACCTTTAATCCCTGCACATGGGAGGCAGAGGTAGGAGGATCACTGTTAGTTCAAGGCCACCCTGAGACCAGGTCAATTCCAGGTCAGCCTGAGCTAGAGTGAGACCCTACCTTGAAATAAAAAAAAAAAGGGCCAGGCATGGTAGTGCATGCCTTTAATCCTAGCACTGGGGAGGCAGAGGTAGGAGGATTGCAGTGAGTTCGAGGCTACCCTGAAACTACATAGTGAATTCCAGGTCAGCCTGAGCTAGAGTGAGACCCTACCTTGGAAAAAAAAAAGAAAAGAGCTGGCAATCATAGCCAACAGGTGTAGTTTCTTCACAAAAGGGAGGAGGCTTGGACTGTGTCACACATTATTATGTCACACAAACTTCACAATGGTTTTATTCTCAACGCCCCCAAAAATAGAACTTAAAACTCTAAGTTACTTTAACAAAACTCCCTCCTTCTTATTAAAACCTATGTATTAGTTTAAAACACCATTGAGGGCTGAAAGGATGGCTTAGCAATTAAGGCATTTGCCTATAAAGTCAAAGGTCCCAGGTTCGATTCCCCAGGACCCACGTTAGCCAGATGCACAAGGGGCTCAGGTGTCTGAGGTTCATTTGCAGTGACTGAAGGCCCTGAAGCACCCATTCTCTTTCTCCCTTTCTCTGTCAAATAAAATATTTTTTTAAAAAAAACACCATTCAAGTATGTGCTTTTTCTGCCAGTAAAACATGTTTTTACTTATGTGTGTATATGTATCATGCATGTGTCTCAGCATGCACCATTCGCCTCCAGCTTTACATGGGTCCTGGGGAAATGAACCCTGGCCAACAAGCTTTGCAAGCAAGCTTCCTTTAACCACTGAGCAATCTTCCCAGCCCCACATGATATTGGTTTTTAAGAAAAGTAAGCTTGTAAGTATTTATACTAAAATTATACCTGAAATTACAAAGTCATAAAAGTCCTACTTTGTTAGATGAAATAGGCCAGGAAAGACTGAACACATGTAGATGCATGGATTTATTTTAGATTTAAGTAAGTACTAAGCTGCTAATCTAAAACACAGAAACGTTATCATTGCTTCTTGGTATTGTTATGCTGGTCAATAACACACTGAATTACTAGACATCAATGAAGTGAAACTGTCATTATACTTACAAAAGCTCTATGCCAATGTTGCTACATTGCCTTGCCCCCTCTCATCCCCATAAAGGATGTAAACACCACTTTATATGCTGTTTTCCATAATAACATCCATTAGGAAAGGCTAAGGAAACCTCTACATTCACAAAACATAAAATAAACACCAAGTCTGTGTTTGCATTAAGAAGAAAGGGTTCCTTCGTGACACTACAGTTTGTTTAGCATGGCGTCAAGACTGCACGGTACCCGTATACATGGTATCATTAAGTGAAGCAAAGTCCCTCTGCTCCTATTGGCTTTCCAGCCATGAATATTGTTTTACTGACTGTGCTTTCTTTCCCTCCTTTTAAGGAGTTTCATAGCTCAAAATTTAAATTTTATTTCATCTTTAAATTATGGCAAAAAAATTACAAGATCATTCAAATCATCTTCAAGACTCAGTAGTGATCATTAGAGTCACATTGTTCTGCAGCAGAGCCTCGGAACGAGTTTTCACCTCATTCTGGTGCTCCAATTTACTTATTTGAGAGAGAGAGAGAGCAAGAGACAGGGAGAATGGGCATGCCACAGCCTGTAGCCTCTGCAAACAAACTCTAGACATATGCGCCCACCACCTTGTCCATTTGGCTTTACATGGGTACTGGGGATTAGAGCCCAGGCCCTTAGGCTTTGCAGGCAAGTGCCTTAACTGCTAAGCATCTCTCTAGCCCTAGGAAGCTGTTTTGAACATAACACACAGAGAGGTGCAGTTAAGCATTCCTTTCTAGTTCCGCTTACAGATGCACAGTCTTGGGAGAACAGCTGAGGCAGTGCATGGAAACTCACCTTTACTGCCCTCTCCACGCCTGCTCTTTCCCTAAACAAGGAGAATAAAGCCTGGTAACTATCGGCAACAGTCAGGCCCTATCAGAGCCCATCAGTTTCATCATTGAAACAGTATATTTTTTAAGTCAAAGCTCAGAGCTGGAAAGATGGCTCAGCAGTCAAAGACACTTGCTTGCAAAGCCTACCTGACCAGATTCAATCCCCCAGTACCTATGTAAAGCCAGGAAGATGCACAAGGTGGCATGCCCATTCTCTCATCCTCACATTCATTCTCATTCTCTCTCTCTCTCTCTCTCTCTCTCTGTCTCTTTTTCTCTCTCCTTGCAAATAAATAAATTAAAATAACTTTATAAAAAGTCAAAGCCCTACACTGTGGCATGGCTTTACTTCTAAAAGTGGCCCCTCAGATCTGGATGACGGCTCAGGACCCAGGGCACTTTGATCGACAGAACACTGAGGAGCTTTTGTCACAAAACATCTCAAAAGCTGCTGAAGTGATAAAAGCTCCCGAGATCTCCGAGCCCCCCCGTACCCCGATCTCCGCCCCCCCCCCCGTGTATCCCGCTCTGTCTCCCACTCGCGAGCTCTGGCCCTACTTACTCCTTGTCCTCCTACCTGCCGAGGCGTTCCCAGCACACCGCCACCCGAAAGGGCCACGTCCTTGGACCATACCCTCCCTTTTCTCCCCGACGCTTTCCCAGGCCCTTTCCTGTTCCCCAATACTCTCACTTCTTTCATTTATGTGCATATAAATGCTTTACATACATGACAGAAATCATGTGATATATGTCTGAGTCTGCCCTATTTCAATTAATGAGACAATTCTGCAAACAGCATGACCTCATTCCTCTTTACAGCTAAGCAACACTCCACTATGCACGCAGGTCATCTGCTGAGGGGACAAGGAGGCTATTGCAGAAATAGACCACTATGAATAGGGTTGCAGTGAGCATGGGTAGGTGGGCATCTCTGTGGTATGCTTCCTGTATTAGTGACTTTTCTCATTGTTGTGGCCAAATCCCTGGCAAGAAGCAACTCAAGGGTAAAAGGGCTTATTCTGACTTTCAGCTCAAGGAGATAGAACCTACTATGGTGGAGAAGGCAAGCTGTCAGCAGGGTAAAGCAGTTGGTCACATTCTGTCCATAGTCGGGAAGCAGAGAGCGGAATGCTGGCGCTCAGCACACGTTCTCCTCTGTTCAGCCCGGGAGTCCAACCCATGGGATGGTGTCTCCCACATTCACTGTGACTCTTCCTTCTTTAGTCACACCTTCCTGAAAATACCCTCAGAAGACACACCAGATGTTTCCATGTAATTCTAAACCAGCCAAGCTGACAATTGAGATTACCCATCACACTAAATTAGATTACTTCGGGTATATACCAGGAATGACATGGTTGGATCAGATGAACGTTTGGTAGATCTATTTGTAGTTTTTTGAGGAAACCCCATACTGACTTCCACAGTGGCTGGACTAATCTACATTCCCACCAGGAGCATATAAGGGATCCCTTTACCCCACACCCTCACCAGCATTTGTTATGGGCTTCCTTAAAGTCCACCATCTGGCTGGGTAAGGTTGGATCTCAGGTTATCTATTGTTCTCCATGTCTGAATGGTGAGCCCGGCAGGCGGGATCTGCTTATCTGGTCAGACACCTTGCATACTGTGGATCCTACAACGCTAGCCTAACTCTCACCCCACCAGGGCCTGTGTGTCCTCTATACCCATTGGAGAGTTTGCTGATGTCCCTCCCACTGAGTTCCCCACTGAGTCCTTCTGTCCCTCACACCTTTATTTGCACAGCCATCCGAGTTTACCTTTAACAAAGCCAGATGACAGGAGGACAGAATATCAGAACTCTAAGGGACACACTAAGGAAACGTTCAGGGTTATCCATGACACAGAGCAGACATCAACTGTCTCCACCACACAAACCCATGCGTATTACACTCAGTTAACTCTCCCTGCCCATCTCCAAGTCTTGAACACTTTTTTCTCATGCCAGAAAATTTATGTATACAAATAAATTACTAAAGTAAGGAAGACAAGCAGTGTATGAATACACTAATCACAAATGTATAACGACACAAGTAAAAATGTTGACAGGTGCTTTGAATGATATAAAATACAACTTAGGCTCAGCTGGCTTTCTGCTAGATTAAAATTAAAGTATTGTCAACTGTGCTGGTTCAGCCTGTAATTCCAGCACTTGTGGGGCCGACACAGGAGGAATGTTAGTTTGAGAATAAAACACTGGGCTGGGGATATGGCTCAGTGATGAAAGGTACTCACTTGCAAACCCTGCGGGCCTGGGCTCAATGCCCTAGTACCCACATAAAGCCAGACAAATACAAAAAATGAAGCATGCATCTGGAGTTCATGTGCAGCACTGAGAGGCCCTGACATATACACACACAAACAGAAATATTTTCAGCCTGGGCTAGAATGAAACTCTACCTCAAAAAACCAAAAGAAAAAAAAAATTTAAGAGCTGGAGAGATGGCTTAGAGGTTAAGGCACTTGCCAGTGAAGCCTAAGGAGCCATGTTTGATTCCCCAGATCCCACAAAGCCAGATGCACAATGTGATATGCACAAGGTCACACACGTGCATAAGGTGGCACATGTGTCTGGAGTTCAATTACAGTGACCTTGGCATGCCCACTCTCTCTCTCTCTCTCTCTCTCTCACTCTCACTGTCTCTCATAAAAAACAATTTAAAAAAATAAAAATCAGGAATGGACAGATGGTTTGGTGGTTAAGGCATTTTGCTGCAAAGCCTAAGGACCCAGGTTCAATTTCCTAGTACCCATGTAAGCCAGATATACAAGGTCGCACATGTGTCTGGAGTTTGTTTTCCAGTGGCTAGAGACCCTGGTGTGCCCATTCTCTTCCCCTTCCCCTCCTGCTGCCTCTTTTTTTCCTCTCTCAAATAAATAAAAAATATTTAAAAAGTGAAAAGCAAATACTAATGAAAAACTGACAGTAGCCACAAAATATACAAGAGAGTTTGCCAAAACCATCAGCCTCTTGAAGGTGCTCAGGACAAATGCAACAGAAAAGTAAAGTCTAAACTGTGGAGATGTTCAGGAAGGACTTGGAGATGAAGATACCCTGGAATCGGAGCAGTTTTCAAACAAATTGGAAAAGTTCTTCCTTAAACACAATTGTGGGGTCATGAGAGGTCAAAATAGCCAAGAAAGGCAAAGAAAGAGAAAAGGCTACAAGAAAGACAGGGCCAGCCTTCTAGGAAAAAAGGAAGCGCATGACTGTTTCCAGCACCAGAAACAAAGACAGAGAAAGCCAAAGGTGACAGACTACATTATTGCCCTGACCCAGAATAAGGCCCCAAAGAGCTTCAGGTAAGAGAAAGGAGACAGGGAGACAGTCAGACAGACAGACACACGCACACACACACACACACACACACACTATATGCATATATAACCAATGGGTCTGCATTGCTTGCAGTCCTGAGAGCAGGGCCCACACACAGTAAGCAGCACTGGTGGGAACTGCATGTCCTCATTATGCTGCACAAACCTGGCAGCCCTGAAAACCCCTGAGAAAGAGAAGGTAGATGGGATCAAATCTGGAAAAACAGCCAGCAAGGAACAGACCACAATCCAAACAGAAGATAAAAATAGGGCTAGTAAATATTCCTAACGCTCTAATCTTAAGTCAAAAGGGCCTCCAAGATATATTTAATTATGGATAAGAATTTAATACTAAGAAAAAATAGGTAAAGTGGTACCATTGTGTAACTTGTTCTAGGATAACTGAATAGCAATACAGTTGAAAAAGTAATTTAAATTTACTCTTTTTGTTTTGTTTTGTTTTTCCAAGGCAGGGTCTCACTCTAGCCCAGACTGACCTGGAATTCACTTTGTACTCTCAGGCTGGCCTCAAACTCACAAGGATCCTCCTATCTTGGCCTAGGTAGATTAACTCTTTTTAAACATCTTACAAAATTTGCTACAGATAGACTAAAATATTAGATTCCTGCAAAAACTCAGTGAAAAAGTAGCTAGAACAGAAGAGACTGTATTCTCATGCTTACTTAGACCGGTGGCTTGTTTTGCAGTCCTGGAGAGTAAACCCAGGGCCTCGTTCCTGCTGGCAAGCGCTCTACCACTGAGCTGCATCCCCACTTCCTCATGCCTACTTTGAATGGACAACACTTTAAACGCTAAACCAATTATCAAATTACTGAGAAAGAGGTTGAGCATAAAAAGATACAAAAGTCAGAAGGAGGTTGGGGAGAAAGCTCGGTGGATAAAATGCTTGATGTACAAGCATGAGGGTCTAACTTCAGGCCCCAAGCACCCACACAAAATGCTGGCCATGGCAGTCAGCACCTGTGACCCCAGTGCTGAGGAGGTGAAAGCTGGAGGATCTCCAAGGCTTGATGACCAGCTATTCCAAGCCAATCAAGTGAGCTTTGGGTTCAAGTGAGAGACCATGTCAAAAAAGAAAAATAGAGAGCCAGATGTGGTGGAGCACACCTTTAATCCTTGCACTTGGGAAGCAGAGGTAGGAGAATCACCATGAGTTCAAGGCCACCCTGAGATTGCACAGCGAATTCCAGGTCAGCCTGGGCTACCATAAGACCCTACCTTAAAAAAAAAAAAAGAAAGAAAATTCAGTCTATTAGGGGACATACATTCAAACCACCACAGCCACTTTTACATGGCACATATGGTCCTGAACTGCCAATGCCCAGTTCTGATCCAGAAGATGGGGCACCTTGGCAATGCTGTACATGCTCCTGAACTGACAATGCCCAGTTCTGATCCAGAAGATGGGCACCTTGGCAATGCTGTACTCAATCCTGGACTGCCATTGCATAGCTCTGATCTAGAAGATGGGCACCTTGGTAATGCTGTACTCAATCCTGGACTGCCACTGCATAGCTCTGATCCAGAAGACCAACAGAGTTAGTCTGCAGAGCCATCATTTGTCACTACTGGCAGTACATTCTTCTCTGCCTCATAATAACCTTGTGTCTATTATAGTCAACCAATCCTCAGTGCTGGTATTAAGTAGCACTAGCTGTGATTATAATAAACTTCAAGACCATGGCTGTACATTCTGGGATTTGGCTTAGTGGTGGAGAACCTTGGTCATAGGCTGCTCCCTAGCCTCTAACAACAGCTGCATGCGCACCAAAGCATACCCTCAGGTTCATAACAGGCTTTCATTTAAAGGGCTATATTCAGATGATATTTATAAATACATGTACTATGTAATGATTTTTTTTCAAAAATTAGAAATATCTTTATAATGTGGTATGACATGAGTAGTATATCACACATAAATATTGTTCAAATCAAGTTTTCAATCAATCTTACAAATGTTGATGTGTGTGTGAATATACAACTTCCACTCTGGTACCCAGATGAACTACATAAGCAGGCTGTAAATCAAGCAAGTCCCTTCAACCACTGAGGCTTCTCCCCAGCCCACAAGCTATAAAGCAATATACTGAACCAGGTTTCAGCCACATACGTTCAGGGATGTGTGTGTGTGTGTGTGTGTGTGTGTGTGTGTGTGTATGCAGCTGTATGTTGACAAACATTGCCAGATTTTTCGCTAGTGTAGGGTGCTCAAAAAGTGAACTTACAGACAAATGAATATGTGCATAAATGGCAAATAAACACAGGATTTTAACAACCTGTACCCTAGCCCGTATAGACAGCGCCTGTCTGGCAGACACGCGGTATAAGTTAAGAACTCATCTAATTTGAGTCCATCCCCAGACAGCCAGCGCGTCTAGTGCCAGAGGGTGCTACATGGGCAACTGGGGGAAATGACCCATATCTATCCAAGCAACTCATGGTCTAACCTACTTAGCAGCCAATAACCTGGTGTGATGCCCACACAAGAGCAATAGTGGCACACAGCCATGGTGGGGAACCAACTGCTCTTGATTTGGCTGACTGATCCCCTCAGTGGTACCGGACCCATAGCTGGAGCTGGGAAACAGGTCAGAACCATATCCAAACATACGCCCACTCTCCATTATCAAGCTACCATCAATCATGGGCTACAAGAGGGCCTACGCCTATTAAATTCTCTATTGAAAAAAGCAAGGGTTATCTCATTTGTCCTGGTGCTAATTACTCTCTGTTGGAGAATCTGCTTCTCTTTTCCAGATAAATTTCCAGATAAATCCTAAGGAGAGAGCCACCCCATCATACCTCAAAAAGGGCCCCAGCTGAAACTAAGAAATATTGGCGAAACAAGCAAGGGTGCTGCTTTCCTGAAGAACCAGATACCAGCATAAGGGGGAAGGAGATCAACACAGAAAGAGACCCAGAGGCCCCCAACACCTCATCACTGAAGCAGACCAAAAATGAACCCAACATGGCTCGGGGAAATTTTATGGAAGAGGGGGTGGAAAGAATGTCAGAGCCACATGTTGGGTCATGATACGCAGAGACATTTATCCTACCCATAACTGTGGGCTAACTCCACAATGCATGACCCATATACCTCAACAAGGAGGGGCCAAGGGGAGGGGGTAGGTCACAGATGAGCCTAATAATGGTACCAAACTGACTATATTAGCTGAATACAAAACTAATTTAATAAAAAAATAAAAATAGGGCTGGAGAAATGGCTTAGTGGTTAAGCACTTGCCTGTCAAGCCTAAGGACCCTAAGGACTGGTTCAAGGCTCGATTCCCCAGGACCCATGTTAGCCAGATGTACTAGGGGGCGCATGCACTGGAGTTTGTTTGCAGTGGCTGGAGGCCCTGGCGTGCCCATTCTCTATCTATCTATCGGCCTCTTTCTCTCTCTGTCTGTTACTCTCAAATAAATAAATTAATTAAAAACTTAAAAAAATAAAAATAAAAAAAAGAAGTCATCTAATTTCACTCTCAAATAAAATTTATTCTAACCCAAGGGTGGGTAGTTTGAGTTCCCCTAGAAAGTTTTGGGAAAATTTCTCATTAGCAAGGATTATTCCTACAAAACTGTTTCACAAACAGTATACGTAGTGGGGCTACTGAAATTAAAAGCATGATTACTTAAATTCTGAAGCTGGTAGCTTTTATTGCATCCCTACCAGAACCTTTCCTTATTTAACACATGCCTGTTCTATGCAACATTTTGAGAAATTAGTTGGTAATTCAATCATCATATAAAATAAAGTTGAATCTGGGAGTAGTTATGCATGCCTTTAATTCAAACATTCAGGAAACTGAAGTAGGAGAATTGCCGTGAGTTCAAGGCCAGCATGGGGCTACAGAATGAATTCCAGGTCAACCTGGGGCTACAGTGACACCCTGCTCGAAGTGGGGAGGGAATACTTGAGATTTAGTTCCTTATGAAACACAGGCCCATCTTTTACAACCTACACAAAGCCAATGGACCCAGGTTCGATTCCCCAGGACCCACATAAGCAAGGAGGTTCTATGTCTGGAGTTCGTTTGCAGTGGCTGGATGCCCTGGCACTCCCATTCTTTCTCTCTCCCCCCTGCCTTTGTCTCACTCTCAAATAAATAAATAAATAAAAATATTTTTTAAAGATACATAAATAAAAGCTCTCCGTGTCAACACAAAGTGGGGTTTTTGCTGCTGAAACATGGTCTCACCTTATGTGACCCGGGTTAGCTTACCACTCCTGCTTTTTAGCCTCCTAAGTGTCAGAAGTGCAGATATGCACCCCCGCCCCATCTCGACATCATGTCAGCATTCCTGTCACTGTGCTGTAATGTGAACTGTAATTACAAAGTGCCTGATGTTTCACTGACGACACTCATTCACCTGCACACCTGACCTAAGTGCTGCTGGGACGTATCCTGCGCACTCCGCAGCACACTGAGAGCAGCAAGCTTTACAGGGAGGCCAGAGTCACAGTGTAAGGATAGCCAGGACTTGAGTCCAGCGGTCTGTACAACGAAAGGCAGTCTCTGACGTTATGCTACTATATAAACACAGTCTAGCCTTAAAGGCAGAAATCCTCACTTTAGAGAGATGGAGAGAAAAATGAAAATAATATACAATGGTACATTTCAAAGCATCCGACCATCAAAAATCACTTGAGAAGTGTTTAAAGAGGGGAAGGGCCCTGTGGCTAAAGGTGCTTGCCTGCCGGCCCAAGTTCCAAGTTCAATTCTCAGCACGTACATCAAGTGGGACACAACATCACACCCAGTGCCTCTGGCAGTGGGATGGGGAGCACAGAGGGCCTAGAAGCCCATGGCCAGCTAGACTGGCACGCAGGCAACAACCAAATCAACAAGGGAAGAGCCTGTCTCAAAGAGGAGAAGGAAGGAGAGGGAAGACACTCGGAGCTTGTCCTCAGACCTCTTGTGCACACACACACACACACACACACACACACACACACAATCACACACATATACACACACTAAATTTTGAAAGCTGCTACTCAACAATACTAGACACTGTAACAGAAGACGCAGTCAATTCCCTTCCACGGGTAATGGTGTTGGGAAGAGTGGCAAAATGGATGTTAGCGAGTGAGTTCAATTCAAAGTCCTGACAGACTGAAAGATCCACTAGATGACATGAGTGTGTGGTCACTTCTGCTGAGCTCCGTGAGCCACACCGCCAGGTCTAGCAGGCTCATTCTGCACAGTGGAATAGAGCTCCCATGTTGGGAAAAGTAACCTTTCTTCTTCATATTATTTCCTCCTAACTGGGGCAAGGTTGAGGATTCCCATTAATACATTTTTTTGCAGGTGTTGGGAGAATCAAATTAACACATAGCAACAGTTAGTGAGATATGACTTCATTTTCTGTAATAAATGCAAAGATCAAAACATGCCCGAGTTAAACTTCCTTGCCAGGGTCCCAGCAGGAGCCTTCCTCCTGTCTGTGATTTCCTCTCACCCGGCAGAAGCGGCCGAATATGCGCATGTGCCACTAACACTAAGCAGCACTTCCGCAGCCGCTCATTTCCAACAATTTATGGATCATCAGTGGCAAAAACGAGCAAAAATAATGAAAGAACGCAATGAAAGCTCACGGAGACCGAGGCTGGACTTCCTTCTCAATTCTCTTTAAGATGGAGGCCTGAGACAAATTAGCCACCGACGGGTAAAGTCATCTGGCCATAAAATACAGTACAAGGTCACTTTTATGTAAGTTTGCCAAAAGGGACATAAACCAGGGCAATCTCAAACTGTGACACAGGATAGAGACATATTAAAGCAATCTTTGTTCCTCCTCCACGGCGCTGTCATGGTGCTCGGCTTTATGGACATTCCGAGCGCCAGCACACAACGCCTCGCTTCCACCTGGCCAGTTGAACTAATTAAGAAAGGAAGTTACCTCAAATTTTGTACTTTTTGCTTTTATTATGAAGCACTTTGTTTGAAGTTAGAGGAGTTAACCTCTTAATCCTACAGATCATGTGCGAGGTTCTGGACATTCTGGGATGGCTGGATGGCTTGGGTAATTGGTCAGGATGTTGCTGTCGCTATGTTAAGTTTTATGCCAGGACTTCAAATCAAAGATAGGCATTAAAGTGAAGTACATATAAATTTGTTCCCAGAAAAATCCTGGGCTTATGAATTTATTTGTCATTAAACTTATATAACAATTATATGGTGAGATGTCCCCACACATACACTTTAAGTTAATTGTGTCCTTATAACATGTTTGTTTGTTTGTTTGTTTGTTTGTTTGTTTGTTTGTTTGTGGCATAGTCTTACTCTAGGCCAGGCTGACCTCAAACTCCTGGCAATTCTCCCACCTCAGCCTCCCAAATTCTGGGATTAAAAGCATGAGCCACCATACTCTGCTTCCTTATAACTTTTGAATTCAAAATAAGACAGTAAGATGCAACATAAAGCAGGTATATTCTTAACTCTGATTTGAATAGAGATTGCACCTCTAGAATCATTATAAAATCAGGCATCACCTGATGTTAATGCAGCTAATCCAGAGGTCTTTTCTAAGGCCGAGGAGGGAGAGGAAGCGACCACTGCCCTGACCTGTAACAGCCACAAGTGTTGCTGTCCCGAAATGGCTCCAGACCCACAGACTCCATTCCATCAGTGAGGGGCCAAGGTCAAGACTGGAGGCTCAACATGGACGATGCAGGCACAAGGCCAGGTTCAAGTGTACCCAACACACACACACACACACACACACACACACACACACACACACACACTCACACACTTACTACAGTACCCAAAACAACGACAGCCCAGAAGCCTCACTGCAGGAAGGAGCTCACACAGGTAGACAAACCTAGCTTCTTACTAAATAAATCATTTCATCAAACCCATTCATATTCTCTTAGGCTTGAGAATTCATAAAGGGTACAGCAAAGAGAAGGTCCTAATGAAACAGAAACACACACCAGAGTCAGAAGAGAGAAGGCAGACCCGTAAAAGACATGGGCAGCCCCCCAGGCCTGAAATGTCTGTTCGAGTTAACACAGCGGCTTAATTACAAACTAAGTTGAGAACTCTGCGTTGTCTGATTTCCACTCACACTGTGCATCCGCCACGGCCACTGGCAGATTTCCGCATCAGCATGACCTGCAAGGAGCAGTTTTAAAGTTGACAGCCCCGGGGAATCCATGTGCCACCGAGGGAGTGCCCCAGGCTTAGGCACCGTGGAACCACGCCAGGACCGTGCCCACGGCGACAGGAAACCTTACCTTAGCATGACTCGCGCCCTGGGCTGCATGCACCACTAGAAAAGCTTCTATTGCCTTTCATATCGGTCAAATGCAGCCAATGAGCATGCAGCCTCACAGGACCGCGCTCGCGCAGCGCTTGCCGGGCACTGACAGCTAGGCTGCCAGCAGCACAGCGAAGCCACTCTTGTCAGGCCTGAGGACCCCGTGGCCACGTCAGACACGCTCGCTGTGCACACTCCACACAGACTGCGCTCCACATCCCGCCCAGCGCTCTCAACCCTGGCAGCTTTCCCGAGACTGCTTTCAAAACTGCAACAATAAGGGCTCTAAAATTACTTGCCTTCACCACTTAACCTGGAAAGTTTCCAAAACATTTCTCCTGGGGCCTGTATGGCACCTTACCTTCAAGGATTTTCTTTAAGAAAAAAAGGGGGTGTGGGTTTTTTGTGGGGGGTGCACTGGGGCCTCTTGCCAATGCAAACGAATGCTACTTCTGTAGTTCGTTTGCACAGGCGGCTTGGGACTTGAACTGCCGGCCAGCAGGGTTTGCGAGCAAGCGCCTTTAGCCACAGAGCCATCTTTGCAGCCCCTCAAGACTTTTTTTCAAAGGATTATATACTCAAGGCTAAGACCGGCATATTCTACTTCTGTATACCCCTTCCAGAATACAGCAAGCAGTTCGGAATTTAAAGACCACCTGACAATAATTTGTGAATTAAAGCTGACCAATATGTTCAGTTGCTTTGGAATCCCATAACCCTACCATAACTCACACTGATAATGAGCACTTATTAGTTGACTGCCTTTACAGACTGCGTGCTTTTTAATCCCTGCTGGGGGCCTAGCCACGTCCTTGAAGGGCCTGAAGCAGCCTTCTCTCTGACTGTGATGTGTGCTGCTGTTTCATTAGGACCATCTCCCCACTATTCCCTTAATGAATTCCCAAGTCAAAGTGACCACAAATAGTTTTGAAACTGTAAAAATTTTTGTAAATCCTAGGCTGCTAGTTGCTTTACATGAATAATCTAGTCTCATTTAATCATAAAAAACAGAACCTGAATGAGGCTGGGAAGACTGATCAGCAGTTAAAGACACTTGCTGCATAATCATGAGGGCTTGACACAGCCCGAGTTCAATTCCCCAGCACCAACATAAACAGCTAGGCAAGGTCCCACACAACTGTAACACCAGTCCTTGGGGAACAGAGACAGGAGACTTGCTGGTGCTCACTTAGAGAAAAGAGTGAAAACGGCACCTCAGTGTTGAGAGAGACTGTCTCAAGGAAACAGGCAGGTGGTAGAAAGGAGGAGAACACTCAAGCCCTCCTCTGGCCTGTGCACATGTGCCCCCGGGCTACAGACATTCACACATGCGTGGATGCACTCCACACATCACGCCAATGCCACAGCACAAAGGTAAATACCATTATTAAGTCAACTATACACAAAGAAAAGCCTAGGCAATCAGACATAAAAACCGACTTTCCTTACCTTTGTACCTGCAAATCTCCCTTCCCTGTCCCTTCTCCTCCAAGTACCAATGCAGCCTGGCCTCCTGTTGTAATTATTTTCCCCCTCACCTCTAAGCACACTTCACCTGTCTCCATCCTTTTTATTTTAAATATATTTTATTTATTTGAGAGGGGAGAGAGAGAGAGAATAGGCACGCCAGGGCCTCCAGCCACTGCAAATAAACTCCAGATGCATGTGCCCCCTTGTGCATCTGGCTTATGTGGGTTCTAGGGAATCAAACTGGGATCCTTTGGCTTTGCAGGCAAACGCCTTAACTACTTAGGCATCTCTCCAGGCCCCGTCTCCCTCCTTAACACCGAAACACAAATTCCTTGAATTGGTCTCTACAGCAGGTATCCATGCCTAATTTCCCAAGTACAATCAGTGGTTGCCCCCTTGCTACCACCTCTTAAAATCCTTGGTGAGGGGCTGGGGAGCTGGTTCAGTGGTTAAAGACACGTTTGCAAAGCCTGCTGGCCCAGGTTCACTTCCACAGTGCCCATGTAAAACACAAAAAGTGGTGCTAGCCAGGCATGGTAGTGCACGCCTTTAATCCTAGCACTCAGGAGGAAGAGGTAGGAGGATCGCTGTGAATTTGAAGCAACCTGAGACTATATAGTGAATTCCAGGTCAGCCTGGGCTGGAGATGGACCCTACCTTGAAAAACAAAAACAAAACAAAAAAGGGGGGCCCATGCATCTGGTGGTCATTTGTAGCAGCAAGGGACCCCAACATGCATGCACAGGAGTGCGTGCACACAAACACATGCATGCAAGGTAAAGAAGTAAATAAATCGCCCATTGTGTTGGACTTAATCAACTTGTTATCAACTGCCTCATGCAACCATCAGCATGTCAGTCCTGCCTGAGGTTCTGCAGTGCACAGTGGCCCTTGGAGGGTTGAAGAGACTAATGTGGTCAAAGACGTGCTTAGAAAAGTCTTCTCTGGACTGGGGCAATGGAAGCTGTTACTGCACCAGAGTGACTAGCTGAGTTCAGATCTCCAGAACCCTCATAGTCAGGCACAGCAGTCCGCCCTGTGCCCTAGAACTCCTACGGGGCGTGGTGGTGGAGACAGGAGAAGCCCGCAGGCCAGCCAGCCTGGCGCACGCAGCAGCAAACAACAAGAGGCCCTACTTCACGTAAGGCGGAAGGTGAGGCCCAACACCCGAGAGGATGCCCCGACCTCGTACACACCTCGGCGTGTGCATTCCCATATGTGCATGCACACTCATGTACACACCATACGCACAGAGATGAAAATAATAGCAATAATAAGAGAAAAAATATTACTTCAGTCATGTATAGTTCACTAAGAAGGGAAACTGTTTGTAAGAGATAACTCAGTGGCTAAAGGCACTTGCTTGCAAAGCCTGCCGGTATGGATTCAACTCCCCAGTACCCACGTAAAGCTAGACACACACAGTGGCATGTCTGGAGTTGGTTTGCAGTAGCAAGAGACCCTGGCATGCCCATGTTTTTTCTTTCTTTCTCCTTCCTTCCTTCCCTCTCAAATAAAGAGAAATAATTTTTTTTAAATTTCGAGGGAAGAATTGTGCAAGTCTACATGTAAAATGTCTGCAATGGCCTCTTGGGTCCCTGCTTGGCTGTTCTTGTAACAGAGTCTGTAACAAGAAGCATGAGAAGTGAGGTAACAATGGGTCTCTGTCCGTTTTGTTCTGCTGTTGTTAGAGGTTGTTTCTGTTTCACCAGGTGGGATGCAGCCCCTTTCCCAGCCACCATTCACAAGCAGGGCGGAAGCAAGCGTTGTCCACATCACACGCGGCTTTACGGAGCCATCTAACAATGAGATCTTCATTGTGTGAATAGTTAATTTTCCTGGAAAACAGACAGAAGCACATATCTAATAGGCCCAGCCGGTGTCTGGGGTTGGTTATCACGGGTACCGCATGGGGCGGCGTTAAGAAGAACTCTGAGGACTTAACAGCCTGAGCACGGCCGGGAAGTCTGATAACACAGTCTGTGGAATGATGCACGGGGCACCACTGTCTCTGCACAGTGGCCTCTTCCCCCTGTGCTTGGCACTAGGTGACGCATGTTCTCCATGGCCCTGGGTTTGGGTCTAGCTCCACTAGCTTACACATGTGGTGCTCAGACAATTTACTACCAGGTAAGACCTTTGGGGATGGCTGGAGGATGAACCAAAACTAGACATGTGCATAAGGTGTATGGAAACCTGCTGCTTGGTAAACCAATTAAAGTATATTTTTAAGTTGTCAAATGAAGGTCCCCATGTGGGCACATAAAGCTGCTCCCAGAGCCACAGGCTATGGATTGTAAATTCCAGGGCCAGGGCTGAGATGCCTCCCAAGGAGCTGCTGGTAAGGGAAACCACAGAGACTCCTAAAACACTATAGGCTACTGCCAGTGCTCTTCGTTGTCTTCCAAAGCTATAGGAAAGTCCGTACCGCGAAAAACAGCACATTTCCACCACAGGACACAGAAACGAAGCTGCAACTTAGCTGGAAGCTTCCTCCCTGCCAGCGGGCCTTCTTTATGCAAAATGAGGAGCTTTGCAAGCTGCTGGAGGAGAAAAGCTGTCAGCAGTCCTGCCCAGCTGCGGGCCCTGTGTATCCACAACCAACCTGCAGGCAAGATATGCCCACTGGCACAACAGTGGCATGAAAGTTATGGGAGTGACCAACTGCCTTCTGATTAGATTTGAGGCCCGCTCTACAAGAGGGATTTCGTGTCTGGTACTGTAAACCTGGCCAAAAGCCTATGGCCAGGGACATGGACCCTAGGAGGAAACTACTACTCTGGTTTTGCAAAATGGACAGTGTGTCTAAATGCTTTCTAGTTATTTGTATTTGTTCTCATAGACTAATCCTGCTTGAAGCCTCCGTCACAGAAGCTTCTCACTATGATGGGCAGTGGTTAATGCAGACGTGTATAGCTGGAAAACTGCCAAGAATAAGTGACTACTGTGGCTCAGCTTCAAGCAGGGCATCTAAACCACCTGCCCTTCCAACGCTGAGGGAAGCACAGATTGGGACAGGAAGAAGAGTAAGTGAGAGCTGGGCCACAGTGAGAGCCTACCTCCAAAACAAGAGCACGAGAAAGGGGGGAGGGCTGCCTCTTAGTGATGTCTTTTGGCGAGGACTTGGCTGACACAATCTTGAACTCACAGCAGCTGTGGGGGCAGGACACATGAGACCCCAGACCTCCCAGAGTGGCTAGTGGAAGCTAGTGGTTGCTGGGAGAGTAAAGTGAGGTTCAGCAGCAGCCTCGCCACTGGTAGGTAAGTCGCCCACTGCACAGTAAATAACCTTCCACACGTGACCATGCAAGAAAGTCTAATTTAACTCAATGGGTTTTTTTAATATTTATTTATTTATTTATTTATTTATTTATTTATTTATTTATTTATTTGAGAGAGACAGAGGAAGAGGCAGAGAGAGAGAAGGGGCATGCCAGGGCCTACAGCCACTGCAAATGAACGCCAGTCGCATGCGCCCCCTTGTGGTATCTGGCTTACGTGGGTCCTGGGGAATCAAACCAGAGTTCTTAAGGCTTTGCAGGTAAATGCCTTGACCACTAAGCCATTTCTCCAGCCCTCAATGGGTTTTTTTAAAGGCATGAAAGTAAGATAAAGGTTAATGGGGAAAAAGAAGGGTCTTAGCAGGAGGGGGAATGGTATAATTCAGGGTCATTGAGGGAGGTACTATCAAAAGGGGTAAAGATCAAAATATAAACCAGACAGGGTGGTACAGGGGCCTTCAGTCCTAGCACTCAGGAAGCTAAGGTAGGAGGATCACCATGAGTTTGAGGCTAGCTTGGGGCTACAAAGTGAGTTCCAGGTCAGCTTGGGCTAGAGTGAGACCCTGCCGAAAGGAAGGGAGGGAGGGAGGGAAGAAGAAAGAGAAAAACAAGGGAGCAAGGCATGGTGGCACACACCTTTAATCCCAGTACACTTAGGAGGCAGAGGAAGGATGATCACTGAGTTCAAGGCCACCCTAAGATGACATAGTGAATTCCAGGTCAGCCTGAGCTACACTGAAACCCTACCTCAAAAAAAACAAAAGAAAAAATACCAAGGGACTGGACAGATGGTTCAGCAGTTAAGGTATTTGCCTGTAAAGCCTAACAGTCTGGGTTCAATTCCCCAGTACCCATGTAAAATCAGATGCACAAAATAGTGCATGCATCTGGAGTTCATTTGCACTGGCTAGAAGCCCTGGCATGTTCATTCTCTCAGTCTATGTCTCTCTTTTACAATAGAAGAGGGACTTGAGAGATGGCTTAGTGGTTAAGCACTTGCCTGTGAAGCCTAAGGACCCTGGCTCAAGGCCCAATTCCCAGGACCCACTTAAGCTAGATGCATAAGGTGGTGCATTAATCTGGAGTTCATTTTCAGTAGCTGGAGGCCCTGGCATGCCCATTCTCTCCCTCTCCCCCCTCCCCCCGCCTCTTTCTCTCTCTGTCTGGTACTCTCAAATAAATAAATAAAAATAAACAAAAGAAAATTTTAAAAAACAATAAAAGATCAAAATACATTATATACATGTATGAAAGTGTTGACAGAAAAATAAATTTAAAAGTAAAAAATAAATAAATAAATAAGTAATTCTTATTGCCTCATAGTCCTATTATGAGGGTCAAGTTAGAGAATGCCTGTAACCAGGTGTAGTGGTGCACACCTTTAATTCCAGCACTTGAGAGGCTGAGGTAGGAGGATTGCCATGAGTTTGAGGCTACCCTGAGACTACATAGTGAATTCCAGGTCAGCCTGGGCTAGAGTGAGACCCTACCTCAAAAAAAAAAAAAAAAATCCGGGCATGGCGGTGTATGCCTTTAATCCCAGCACTCAGGAGGCAGAGGTAGAAGGATCACTGTGAGTTCAAGGCCACCCTGAGACTACGTAGTGAATGCCGGGTCAGCCTGAGCCAGACTGAGACCCTACCTCAAAAAAAAAAAAAACAAAAAAAAAAAAAGAGAGAGAGAGAGAATGCCTGTAAAGGTACTTCATGATATTTAAAGAATTCAATAAATACTGTTTAGGGTTTTAAAAAAATACCTTTGGGTCTTAGTTTTCTCCTTAGACAAGGAGTGTCTGAACTAAATCCTTTCAGCAATAACAGTGTAATTTCCTTAAGAAGCTTGAAACAGCAAGTAGTCTTCTAAATTGAAACTACATTATTCTTTTGTGTTACATGATTTTGCCAACTTTAAAAATACTTAAGGATGAGGCTAGAGAGATGGTTCAGCAGTTAAGGTGCTTGCCTACAAAGCCTAAGGACCCGGGTTCGATTTCCTAGTACCCACTTTATATAAAGCCAGATTCACCAGGTGGCTGGCACGTGTGTCTGGAGTTCATTTGCAGTGGCTAGAGACCCCTGGCATATCCATAAGCGCTTGCTCACTCGCTCTCTCCCCCCCTCCTCCCTCCCTCCCTGAATAAATTTTTTTTATAAATGCTCAGTGATGAAAACAATTCCAGAGCCTTGACTGCCAACAATAGCCCATCCTGACCTCAGTGCACTTAATGAGTGCGATGTCAGCTGCTTGCTTTTAGCTGCACTGCTCACCCCTGAAAGCAGCAGCCAGGGAGCTCACAGACACAAACAACTATCACCTCTCAGCAGCTCAGCCACTGCACCCTCCAATGCACAGGTGTGACCCTCAAGGTAAGGCAGGAGAGCCACTTCACCCCAGGATCCCGCGTGCGCAGCCATGCCTCGGCAGTACCGGCGCTAGTGGGAACGAGACAGCAAAGACCAGGACAGCCCCAGGCGAGAATGACACGCCAACGTGTGAGGACTCCATATCTGACTTTTTAAGTTACATGAAATAAAACTAATTCACATAGTTTACAACTTCCCATGCCAAATTTAATTGGTATTATACTATTATTCAATGATAAAATATGTAAACACATCTCACTCCAATGTTACAACATGAGTACAAGTAAAAAAATCAAAAAGTCATCATGTTCCTAAACTGTAAATCGACACCCCTCTGTCAAATTTAAAGTTCACGCAAAATGCCTTAACTACTTAAATCTTTGGATCATATTCCAGAAATGTATGGGGAAGGGCGGCATAGACTATAGGCAGAACTAGTTTCTTTTGCCTTAGACTCAATTCAGAACAGATGAGGTTTCTCCTCTTGTCAAGTCGAGATGTGTTTGTTCCAACGCTCTTGCAAAGTTCCCACCTGCTCAATCCCCGGTCTTCCACGCTCACGTGACCCTGGCTGCGCTCAGGGCCGTGTGAGTCTACCTAATGGTGAGTACTTGGCTTCATAATGTGCTGCCGTCCTGAGAACAAGATGTGTTAAATAAGACGTGTTTGAAAGCTTTTAAAATGTTGTCTCGCTCTAAAATAAATGAGCGCCGTGGAAAGGCCTAACAGCTATTATGTCAGGTTACCCACTCCGCGGAAGAGCCCCTCACCAGGTGGATACATGCCATAAAAATACTCATGACACTGATGGGGGCGTCCCCTGAGCATACCAGATAATTCACTATGCAGCATGATTATTATTGTCAACAAGGTTGTTAACATGTCAACTCACACTCCACATAAGGCTGCTTGAACCTACTTCTAGTTCAACACAAATATATTCATTTCTTCACTTGACAAATTTAATTCCAAACACAACTTACTTACCTTTTTCAGGCCAGCGAAACCTTCTGATTCCAGAAAGAAAAAAGCAAAAGGCATCAACACAAATAAACAAAGGTTGGTAAAAAGAGAAGCGAGATTCCACAGGCCTGTAAAGAGGATAAAAAGGAGGGCCAGGTTAGAGTTCACTAAGCTGTGATGTTCATTAAGACCTATGCTTTTTTAATAACACAGGTCAGTGTCTACTTGAAATGACAACCTAAATTTAGAGATCAGAAGGTAACTACATGTTTACTTAAAACGTTTTAGTTTTGTAACTTGTACCTACTGGGGAAAACAAATCTAGGAAAAAGCTACTTTTTATCATGATCTAAATAAATTGACTAAAGATATCACATATGCAGAGATCCAAAGGCACAGCTGCTTAAACTATAGGCAACGAATCCAGCATCTGTTGAGCACTCAGTAAATGCCAGGTACTCACTAAACCTTTTACACACAGCACCCCATTTAATTTAAGCCTCATAAAACTGCCTACAAACACTAACTAGCATTGACTGAGCCCCCTGTGCCCAGCACTGCTCTAAGTAACTCGCAGGACTGCTGTGGACTCACTCAGTCGGCACAGGAGCCCCAGAAGCAGGAGGTGGGCAGTGCCGCTGACCCTGGGCACTGCAGCAGAGTCTGGCTGTCACTTGCCAATGTTGCAGGTGGCACCGCCGACTCCTTGCCCGGGACCTTGGAGACCACAGTATCGCACATGATCTAATCAGCAGTTCCACATAGGAAAGAAAGAGCGGCTGAGGCAGCCAAGCTCACTCTCTGCAGCCATTCCCCTCTGGAGCAAGTTCGGTGCTCCTTTACCAAGGCAGAACAGGTAGCAACGAAAATAAGACGAGGTACATTACTAGCAGGGCATTTGCCTCAACATCTACTTTTTACAGCAAAATGGTAAAATTCAAAATTGTTTTGCTAAATGATGGCTATAATCTTTACAAAAGCTTATAAAATGAAGAGTCAAAAATAAAAGTTGTCACTGGGGATGCAGCTCAGTGGTACAGCACTAGCCTACCATGCATGAGGCCCTGGGTTCAACCCCTGGTTCTGCCAAGAAAAGACAGAGAGGGAAAAGTTGTGCTGAGTATAAATTTAGTGGACTACGTGTGATTATATGTTACTGGTTTGTTTTTTTTTTAAGTCACTGTTTGAGTCTGAGCTGATTCAACCAGCATGGAGCCCACCACTGAGAGGTAAAACTCACAGCATAAAGAAAACCAAGCATGTGCTCACACACTATTCAGCTTCTCAGGCTCAACAAATTCATGATTAATTTGCATGAAATACACAGGAGCACAGATTCTTGGCGTCTCTCCACACCTGTATTGATAAAAAGATACAGCTCAGGGCTGGAGAGATGGCTTAGCAAATTAAGGTGCTTGCCTGCAAAGCGGAAAGACCCAGGTTTGATTCCCCAGGACCCACATAAGCTGAATGCACAAGGGGGCACATGTGTGTGGAGTTCGTGTGCAGGGGCTGGAGGCCCTGGTGCACCCATTCTCTCTCTACCTGCCCCTCTCTGTAATATAAATAAAATTTTTAAAATATTTTTAAAAGGAAATAACTGACCATACACCTTATGGAGAAACATACGAGCTAAGAGAACTCAGAGTAATGAGGCTTCAGTTGACTACAGCTAATCTGCAGGGGACATTAGTTCTCCTGATGCTTTACTGTGATGAAAGTATGTGTTGCTAAAAGACTGTAAGAGAATTGTTCTTATGTTAACCACTAGGCCACATTTGTATTTCTGATGTTTTTAATGTACTTTTAAAATAAAAATTGAGGGCTGGAGAAATGGCTTAGCAGTTAAGGCACTTGCCTGCAAAGCCAAAGGACCCAGGTTCAATTTCCCAGTACCCATCTAAAGGCAGATGCACAAGATGGCACAAGTGTCTAGAATTTGTATGTAGTGGTTAGAGGCCCTGGAGTACCCATATTCATTCTCTCCCTCTCCCTCTCCCCCTCCCTCCTTCCCTCCCTCTCAAATAATAAGTAAAATAAAATGTGACTTAAAATAAAGGTTGGAAAATTAAAAAAGGAAAAACAGGTCACGTGTTTTTTCCACACCTCAATCTACAGGTCATGCTCAGGGCACTGGAGACATGCCCACACCCCCTATGCTCCAAGCTTAGATGTTATGGGCATTCAGGACCAACACCTAAGTTCTCAGTGAACCAAGGGAGCTCAGCAAACTCCTTCCACTGGGGCAGCGTGGCACATGTCAACACACACCCCTCACAATGGCCCTGCTATGAACAGCATGGAGCATATGCAAGGAGACGCGTGTGCCTCTTAAAGACATCCACTTCTTCTAGTAGATAGTGAATTAATAACATCAATTTACAGGGTGGTTTTATGTTGGGCTTTTGAAAATAGGGTCTCACAGGCTATTCCTCAAACTCACAGCGATCCTCCTACCTTTATCTCCCAAGTACTGGGATTAAATGCATGCACCAGCATGTCTAGCAATTTACAGTTTCTTTTCCAAAAGTCTAGGTAATTAATGAATTTGCAATGCACATTTTTCCTTGTGAGAAACAAGAAGTTTTAGAAAACATTTTAGAAAACAATTTCTTAGTATCATAACATTCTTTAGTGGAAAAAGTAATTTGAACTTTTCAAAGTAAAAATTGTTCTGCCTATGTTCTGTCCCCTCCCACACACACTCAAAGGGAAATAAAACAAGGTAAAGCGAGGCACAGCTTTAGTCCCAGCTACTAGGAAAGCTGAGGCACGAGGGCCACTGAAGATCATGAGTTCAAGGCCTAGACAGCGTACTGAAAAAGCTAAACTTTTCCTTTCTTCCTTATTCACGAGCTGTAAGTGATCAGAATAGCCAGGGAGGGGTGCAGGAGAACCAAATGCACCAAGGGCATGCACGCACTTGCCCACCCGGTCTGCACTTCAATGCGACAGCCTTGCTAGGTTCGGGTCCCTCGTGAACGAAAGGCGGCTTCCTGGCCTTCGTGGCAATGCCTGGACAGCACTGAGCAGTTCTTGACACACTGGGAGTACTGGGGGATTTTCTGCTTTTGTAACAGTCACTTGCCAGAGGCCACTGCTTTGCAAGACGGTCCACTCCCTTCCACAGGGCTGTCCTCCCAAGTCCCCAGGCTCACTTTCTGCCGTTCCTTTCATCTCTGTCTATGCCAGGTGTATCAGCTCCTGGGTTTCATTAGCAGCAATCTGCATGCGTCTGGCCCGTCTTCGATCCCTGACAGGCTGAGGGAAAGGTCCACAGACGCAGCTTGTCAGGAACTGTGTCTGAAGAGCAGACGGGCCTGGGTGAAAGCTGCGTCGTCAGGCCTGGCCCGAGTCGGCCTGCCTGGCAGCCCTGGCTTCTTAGCAACTCTCTGATCCACGAGGTCGGACGCGAACACGAACGAACGGCGCAATAATTACATTCTGAGAAGTACGACTGTGGATGCTACTTTGTCTACACATGGTGGAAAAAGAGAAACGTGTTTTCAATCCCTCTTGCTAGAAAAGTTAAAGGTCAGCACATAGAGGAGCAAACTCGGTTTGCAAGAGATTGTCAGAAGCCACTAGCTGTCACATAGTCCTTTCAGAAAACCGTTTAGGAAAACTGCCCTGGCCTTCGCTAACTGCAAGCAGCAGCCTCGTGCTGGCGTGTGTGGGCAGCCCCCACCCTCTACGGACAGCTTCACATGCAAAAGCATGCCCTGCCCACAGCTAGGAAACGACTGTGTCCTACGTTCTAATCTTCTCAGAAACTGTTAGGCAAAATTAAGCCCATTTCCTAAAACTTTCCGTTTTCTCTACAGATCTATGTTTGATTGGTTGGTTTCTCAAGGTAGGGTCTTGCCCTAGCCCAGGTTGACCTAGAATTCAATGTAGTCTCAGGCTAGCCTCGAACTCACAGCAATCCTCCTGCCTCTGCCTCCCGAGTAAAGGCATGCGCCACCATGCCCGGGTCCAGATCTCTGTAATCATATAATTGAAGATCTCTACTTAAGTTCTGAGAGACGCGTCTCACGTTTCCTGTCATCGCCTGACCCTCCACTGTCAGCTTCCGTGGTAAAGAACCAAAGACAGGAAGTGGACCAGTGAACAATACTGCGTTCTATGTCGCTCACTGATGACACGGGAACTCTATGGAAAAGCTCACAGGGCAAGCTAAGGGACGTCTTGAAATTAAATCTTGATTCTCAGTATGAAACGAGGAAAATCACAATATATGCAAAAATAAAATGAGTCAATCTTAGTCCCACTGAGCTGTAGCCAACATGAACGGCACCGAGAGCCACGAGCGTCACGGTGCCGGCGCCTCCCCAGGGACTCAGCCCGAAGCTTGGTCTCTGGGGCAGCCACACTGAAGCAGTGCGACCTGGAAGGGGTGGTGTCCTGCAGGAGGCGACGGGATGCAGCGGGAACACTGGCCCTGCCAGTGACCGGTGCTTTTCCCGGGGCGTGCGCCCTCTCTCTCGCAGGAAGTTGTTACAAGGAGGCCACCCCATGCGCCTGGTCCCTTCAGCACGAGGCTGATTCTTCCCGCCCCTCTGCTGTGCTGTGACCCAGGGGCCGAGGCTGCAGTTAGGACACTTGCAAGGAAAGCCATGCTTTGGAGCCCCAGAACTACACACGAGGCACTTCTTTCCTTTCTTTCTGAAGTGCTAGCCTCAGGGGTTTGTCACAACAATAGGAAGTGGGCAAACACAAAAAGTGCCCAACTTGGCAAGTGTTGATACCATCCCCATGAATGGGCTAGTGAACCTGTCACTCCTGGTTTGTACATGCTCCACAGAATGTCTGCCTCTGCCAGCCTCTTGCCCCACCCAGCAGACACTGATTCTATACTTCAGAAAATCCGTTTCTAGAGTTTTCTTTTTTAATTTATTTATGGGGGGGGGCAGAGAGAGAGAATTGATGCACCAGGGCCACTAGCCACTGCAAGCAAACTCCAGATGCATGTGCCACCTCATGTATCTGGCTTACATGGGTCCTAAGAAATTAAAGCTGGGTCCTACAGCTTCACAGGCAAGTGCTGTAACTACTAAGCCATCTCTCCAGCCCATTCTAGAGTTTTCTACAAATGGATCATGTAGTCTATAGTGTTAGTTTTGTCTGGGTTCTGTCATTATGACTTTGGGGTCAGTAGCATGGGTCAGAGAGAATCCTTACAGAATTGCTCCACACCTGTAAATGTCAACGGAGCAGTTCTGTGGCTATTGCAAATAGCGCTGTTGAAACCACACCTGCCCGGGTCTCTGAGTGGACACAGTCTTTCATTTCTCCCAGGGAAAGGTGTGGCATGGACAGCCGGTCACAGGAAAGGTGCGTCATCTACCACATGCTTCCCAAAGGCTGCGCTGCACATTCCTGCTGGCACTCAGTACACGTCCTGAATGCAGGCTCCTGTTCAGATGGCAGACCTACAGGTGTCTTCTTCCAGCCCATGGGCTATTTTTCTTATAAAACAAAGGGCAATATTTATTAAGTTTTTGCATGTGCACACGTGTATGGTATTCATGCATGCAGATACATGACTGTATGTGTGTGGCCCACATGGGTGCACATGCAAATGATGATTAGAAGTCGACATGAGGGGTCTTCCTCAGTTGCTCTCCACCTTACTTTTTCAGCCAACATCTCTGGCTGAGCCTATCGCTGCCTCCTTAAGTACTGGGATCCCAGGCCCAGGCCCAGGCCCAGGCCCAGCACTTTGCGTTGCTGCTGAGGATGCAAGCTCAGGTCTGCGTACTTAGATGTCAGTGAGCTCTCTCTCCAGCCCCAAAATTTATTAAATTTGACAGTCAAATTTATCCACATTTCCTTTAATGGATTGAGATCCTGATCTTACCCAAGAATCAATGGCTTAGCCTAATGTTAGGAAGCCTTTTGCCCATGTTTATATCTACAAGTTTTATAAATTTTTCTGTGAGCTACTTTTGTATATGATGCCAGGTATGGATTAAGGCTCAATTTTGATTATGATCTAATTGTTCCATCTCTCTTTGTTAAAAATATCTTTTTGCCCACTAAGTTATATTTTTATTTATGTTTTATTTGCCCAAAATATGGGCTGGAGAGATGGCTTAGTGGCTAATGTGTTTGCCTGCAAAGTCTAATGACCTGGGTTCACTTCTCCAGGACCCATGTAAAGCCAGATGCACAAAGTGGCACATGCATCTAAACTTTGTATGCAGTAGCTGAAGGCTCTGGCACATCCATTCTCTTTCTGTTTGTCTCTCTTCTATCATTCTCTGCTTGCAAATAAATAATCAAACTAACTAAGTTTAAAAAAAAAGTCAGGGCTGGAGAAATGGCTTAGCGGTTAATTAAGGCCCATGCCTGCGAAACCTAAGGACCCAGGTTTGATTTTTCAGGTGCACATGGTGGTACATACATCTGGAGTTCATTTGCAGTGGCTAGAGGCCCTGGTGTGCCCATTCTCACCTTCTCCCTCTATCTCCCTCTGTCTGTCTCTAATAAATAAATAAGTAAAAATAAAAATTAAATTAAAAAAAAAATCAGCCTGGCATGGTAGTGCATGCCTTTAATCCCAGCACTCAGGAGGCAGAGGTAGGAGGATCCCAGAGTTTGAGGCCACCCTGAGACAATATAATAAATTCCAGATTGTCCAGGGCTAGAGCAAGACCCTACCTGGAAAAAAAAATCAAAAAATCAATTGCCAATGTATGCACATGTGTTCTTGGACTCTGTGTCCTGCAGAGCTGGCCCATCGGCCTGTCTTCATGTTGCTTCCGCCCAGGACCGGTCACTACATGCACATGTGCTCTTGGACTCCGTGTCCTGCAGAGCTGGCCCATCAGCCTGTCTTCATGTTGCTTCTGCCTAGAACTGATTGTTACAGACTGAAAATACTTTTTCTATTAGGAAGAAAGTTCTCCAAACTTATTCTCTCTCAAAGCTGCTAAGGCCACTGTAAGTTTACTGTCTTCCAATCTGAAGTTGAGGTCACCTTGACCCTTTCCACCAAAAAGGCCTCTTTGGGATTTTCCCTAGCACTGTGTTGCCTCCATGGACCATCAGGGAGAAATGGTATCCCAACACTATCATGGACAAGAGGAAATGCCCAGACTCACAACCAGGAACCCCAGTCCTCACTGCAAAAACAACTGGAAGCAGAGCTCTGAAAGATGTGGTCCTCAAGAGAGGACAGGTGTGCTGTAATAGTTTAAACACAATGATAAAATAAACCACACCTGCTACATTCAATCCTCTCTGTGGAAAACAAGAGCATCACTTCAAATACAGTTTCCATCTTCTCTAGACAAAAAAAATTGATGTGGATTAGAAAGACAGCTTTTCCTTTTTTTTTTTTTTTTTTGGTTTCTTGAGGTAGGGTTTCACTCTAGCCCAGGCTGACCTGGAATTCACTCTGTAGTCTCAGGGTGGCCTTGAACTCATGGTGATCCTCCTGCCTCTGCCTCCTGAGTGCTGGGATTAAAGGTGTGTGCCACCACGCCCGGCACTTTTCCTTTTTTTTTTTTTTTTTTTCCTTGAGGTACAGTCTTTCTCTAGCACAGGCTATCCTGGAATTCACTACGTAGTCTCAGGGTGGCCTTGAACTCACAGCGATCCTCCTACCTCTACCTGCCAAGTTCTGGGATTAAAGGCATACACCACTATGCCCAGCAGCTTTTCCTATTGCTTTTTAATTTTTTTTATTTATTTATAAGTGACAGAGAGAGAAAGAGGCAGAGAGAGAGAGAAAGAATGGGCACACCAGGGCCTCCAGCTACTGCAAATGAACTCCAGATGCGTGCGCCCCCTTATGCATCTGACTAATGTGGGTTCTGGGGAACTGAGCCTCAAACCGGGGTTCTTGGGCTTCACAGGCAAGTGCTTAACCACTAAGCCATCTCTCCAGCCCAGCTTTTCCTATTTCTAATGACCTAAAGGAGATCTGTGCTTCAATAAAATACTTAGAATTGTAAGCACCTGAAACTAAGATCTGTTCAAAACAAACACAATGAAATAACATAGAAACATAGAAATCTAGGATAGGAAAAACATCCTTGCTTTAACTCCATCATTAGCCAAACCTACTTCTTAATTTATTTATTTATTTACTTATTTGAGAGCGACAGACACAGAGAGAAAGACAGATAGAGGGAGAGAGAGAGAATGGGCGCGCCAGGGCTTCCAGCCTCTGCAAACGAACTCCAGACGCGTGCACCCCCTCGTGCATCTGGCTAACATGGGACCTGGGGAACCGAGCCTTGAACTGGGGTCCTTAGGCTTCACAGGCAAGCGCTTAACCGCTAAGCCATCTCTCCAGCCCCAAACCTACTTCTTAAAAAAGACTCAATAAAATCCCTCTCTTAAAAATGACAGACCTGGAATTAGACAGTGGTTTCTCTCTGCAATACTGTATGGTATATCATACTTAATATTTTGGGTGACAAAGGTGTAATAATTATAAATTATTATTCTTATCTGTCAAAAATATCACATTAGGCTGGAAAGATGGCTTAGCAATTAAGGCGTTTGCCTGCACAGCCAAAGGACCTTGGTTTGTCTCCCCAGGACCCACATAAGCCAGATGCACAAGGGTGTACATGCATCTGGAGTTTGTTTGCAGTGGCTAGAGGCTCTGATGCACCCATTCTCTTTCTCTCTCTCTCTCTCTCTCTCTCTCTTTCTCTCTCTGCCTCTTTCCCTCTCTTGCTCTGTCAAATAAATAAATAAATTTTTAAATACCACATTAGTTTAATAAGATTTTACTACATGAGAATTAGATCGTTATCCAACTAATTCTATCCATTGATGTAAAATAAAATGTGCTATAAGGGGATGGAGAGATGGGTTCACAGTTAAGGTGCTCGCCTATAAAGCCAAAGGACCCAGGTTCAATTCCCCAGTACCCATGTAAAGCCAGATGCACAAGGTGGTGCATGCATGAGGTGTTTGTTTCAATGACTAGAGGCCCTGGTATGCCCATTCTCTCTCCTCCTCCTCCTTCTTCTTCCTTCTCTCTCTCTCTTTTTCTCTCTCCCTCCCTCCTTTCTTCCATCCCTTCCTCTCAAATAAATACAATGAAATATTTTGTGGCAGATTATAATAAAACAGAACAAAACAACACTACACTTAGTTTCTCAATTGCTTACCTGAGTGCATACACAGACACCAACCACAAACACCTTCTTGAAACACCTTCACTACAGAAGAGTTTTTAAACTTGCAATGGCACACTGAATCTGCTCTGTGTAGCTAAGGCACTATACTGTCTCACCCAAAAGTAAGTTCACCCTATTTGTGACTTAGAAGCACTCACCCGTCCTAAGGCAGGTATCTAAGTGAGGAGTACGGTCACCTGAAGCCAGAGTTTGGGCCAGCCAGCCAGCTACACAGGACCTCGAGAAGGGGCTACAACTCTGTCACTGGTTTCCCTTTGTGTAGAATGAGTTAGAGCTCACATGGCTCTTACAAAGGACAGAAGTGAAACAATACCCAAAGCACTAACAAATGTCAGTGCCTCTCCTATGGCGTCCTGACATGACATATATGGTCCAAGAAATTGATAATTCTAACACACCAGCTCTTAGGCCAAGCAAAGAAAAGAAAATGACATGAATTATAGCTAAATTAGCTCACCTTTTTCCTTACGGAATTTTCTCATTAATTTCACCCAAAATAACCTTACACAACAAAAAGTTAAACATATATGACATTAAAATATATGTGTGTGGGGCTGGAGAGATGGCTTAGCAGTTAAGGCACTTGCCTGCAAAGCCATAGGACCCTGGTTCAATTCCCGAGTACCTACATAAAGCCAAATACACAAGGTGGCACATACATCGGAGTTTGCAGTGGCTGGAGGCCCAGGTGCACCCATTCGCTCTCTCTCAAATAAATAAATTATTTAAAAAATTAAAATGTGTGTGTGTGTATGGGTCAGAGAGATTGCTAAGTAGTTAAAGTCATTTCCTTGCAAAGTCTGCTGACCCAGGGTCAATTCTCCAGCACCCACATAAGCTGCTCCGGGCCAGACACATTGGTAGGGACACAAGACCATCCCAAAGAAAGCGGACTACAGACAATCCGAGCTTCGCATGTGTGTTGTGGTATGCATGCTTCCACATATACATACAAACACACATTTATACATACAAACAAACAAAAAAGTAAAGAAAACTTTAATATATTTATATAAATGACAGTGACAAAACTAAGCATAAAAGACAAATTCTGAACACATATGCAACTTCTTAACAACACAAACACAGAATTGTGGATGACTTTTTCTCTTCTACATATTCTGTTTTCTGTAAGAGGCAGAGAAGCATTCTAACAATCACGAGCCGTGCAACTGCACACGTTTGTGAAACACCCGAGTCTCCATAGCCCCGTGTCACAACTTTCCCCAGAAGACACAAAACAAGGCAGAGAGGACTGGGCTCTGGCGTCCCTCCCTGCACCATTCAGTAGAGGTACATGGAATGACTGCCACAGAGCACAGACTTCAAAGTTCTCACCTGGCTAAACCACTAAGAAAACTCTGAATGCTAAGGATCTATGATGCTCTTATAATCATAAAAAATTATCATTTATGGCACAAAAGGGGACTTTGTTCTTATTACTGATCTATAAGCATACATACTTCCAGAATTTATATACTTTTCATATAGTGAAAACTAGAAATTCAAACTGTTCTCTGAAGTCAAAAGTTAAATTATTTTTTGCCTTGGGCAAAAACTCACAAATCAGTAAAAAGTATTTACTCTGACCAACACACTCATTTAAAACTAAGGTCGCAGCCAGATGTGCTGGTGCAAGCCTTTCATCCCAGCACTGCGAGAGCCAAGGTAGCATTTGTGTAAGTTTGAGGCCAGCCTGGGGCTACTGAGGTCCAGGTCAACCTGGGCTGAAATGAGACCTTGCCTGGAAAAAAAAAAAAAACTAAATAAATAAATGTAATATAGCTATCAAAAACTAAATTTAGAAATCTTAGTCAATGGTTCATTTAATAAAAGGTCCGACCTGGTGGATATTGTCTCAAATGCCAGCACCTGGGGTTGGGGATTTAGCTCAGTGGATGAGCGCTTGCCTAGCAAGCGCAAGGCCCTGGGTTCGGTCCTCAGCACCGAAAAAAAAAAAAAAAGACAAAATCAAATGCCAGCACCTGAGAGGCTGGAGGATCACCGCAAGTACAAGGCCAGTCTACCCTGGGAACTCCAGCCAGCCAGGCCTACATAATGAGACCTTGTCTCAAAGAAAAAAAAGTTCATGAAGACCAGCAGTATCTGCTCAAACACTGCAAGACATAACTCGAGATTATCAGAGTTCTACTGTACTAATTCTGTTTGCAGTATAATCAGAGATGCCTTTGCCATATATTGATCTAATAGCCTTCTCAATCTAAATAATTAAAATTTTAAAATTTAAGACCCTGGGAAAATAGCTCAACAGTCAAAGGTGCTTGCTTGCAAAACCTACTTGGCCTAGATTGGCCAAGGTTCAATTCCCCAATATCCATGTAAAGCCAGATGTATAAAGTGGTTCATGCATCTGGAGTTAGTTTGCAGCAGCAAGATGCCCTGGCATGCCAGTTCATATTCTCTCTCTCTCTCTCTTTTTTTTTTTCTCTCTCTCTGCTTGCAAATAAATAAAAATATATTTTTTAAAAAATTAAGTTCAGGGCTGGAGAGATGGCTTAGCGGTTAAGCACTTGCCTGTGAAGCCTAAGGACCCTGGTTCAAGGCTCAATTCCCCAGGACCCACGTTAGCCAGATGCACAAGGGGGCGCACACGTCTGGAGCTCGTTTGCAGTGGCTGGAGGCCCTGGTGCGCCCATTCTCTCTATATATATATCTGCCTCTTTCTCTGTCACTTTCAAATAAATAAAAATAAACAAAAAAATTTTAAAAAAAAAAATAAATAAATAAAAATAAAAAATTAAGTTCATTAACCAGAATAAATAAATGTATAATATCAAACTGAGATAATCAAATTAAAAATGTACAACATATAACAATGTTACTATAACAACATGAACTAACACAGAGATGTAACAGTGTATCTAAAGCCCGGTGTGGTGGTACAAACCATCAATCCCAGTACTTGGGAGATGGAGACAGAAGGATCAGGAATTCAAAGCCAGCCTGTGCTACATGAGACCTTTCTCAAAAAACAAAGTAGAGGGCTGGAGATATGGCTTAGCGGTTAAGCGCTTGTCTGTGAAGCCTAAGAACCCTGGTTCGAGGCTCGGCTCCCCAGGTCCTACGTTAGCCAGATGCACAAGGGGGCACACGCGTCTGGAGTTCGTTTGCAGTGGCTGGAAGCCCTGGCGCGCCCGTTCTCTCTCTTTCTCTCTCTCACTCTTTCTCTCTCTGTCACTCTCAAATAAATAAACAACAAAAAAAATTTAAAAAAAAAAAACAAAGTAGATATTATATTCTTACTAACTTTACTAAGCTTAACAAATGTCTAGCCTTTCATTGACATGCATCATAAGTACATAAAAATATTCTTTAACAATTTATTATAATTTTGATATAACTAAAATTGATATTCACCAGGCATGGAAACACATGCCTTTAATCCCAGCACTCAGGAGGCTGAGGTAGGAGGATCTCCATTCATGAGTTTGAGGCCAGCCTTAGATACAGTGAGACTCAACTTCCAAAATAAATAAAATTACAATTAAAATGAGTATGCATATTTCATTATATATCACTTAATACCAATTTATTAAATTCTCAAGGAGCTAAGGATATTACTCCATGCATAACGTGCTTACTATTCAAGGGTGAAGACCTCAGTTCAGATCCCCAGCACCCATGTAAATATTAGGCAAGCATGGTGGCACATACCTATAATTCCAACAGCCAGGGAGTGGAGACAGGACCCCTAGGGCAAGCTAGACTAGCTGAACCAGTGAGCTCTGGGCTCAAAAGAGAGACCCTGCCTCAGTGAGGAAAGAAAAAAGCAATCACGGAAGACCTGGCACCAAGTTCAGACCTCTACAGGCCACACACATTCACATGCACAAAAAAAGAAACAGCCAAATATCTCTACTTCAGAGTCTAAAATTATATGCTTCAGTATAGAACTCTAAAACTTCAGAATTGTAATTTGAATCAGTGTCATAGCAACATATTTGAAAAGTAACCAGTTCTCATTTCAAAGTCTGCTCAGTCACCCCAGAATACTCACTTTAAAGCAAAACCCAAGACCAAACTGGCAGGTCGCCAAAGGACTCATTGACTTCTAGCTCCACCTGCTGGAGTCACAAAATGGTACAAAGCATATTCATCTCTATAAAGTCCAGAATTTGTTATTTATCCTCGGGTACACAGAAGACTTCATGAATTTAAGTTTAAAAGTAACCGAAGGTGGGCTGAAAAGACTGCTTAGTGGTTAAGGTGCTTACTAAAAAGCCAAAGGACCCAGGTTCAATTTCGCAGGACTCACATAAGCCAGATGCACAAAATGGCA
Source organism: Jaculus jaculus (assembly GCF_020740685.1). Lineage (NCBI taxonomy): Eukaryota > Metazoa > Chordata > Mammalia > Rodentia > Dipodidae > Jaculus > Jaculus jaculus. Next base: position 112,184,198 of record NC_059111.1, on the reverse strand, counting down.
CATGCATCTGGAGTTCATTTGCAGTGGCTAGAAGCCCTGGCACATCCATATTCATTCTCTCTCTCTCTCTCTCTCTCTCTCTCTGTGTGTGTGTGTGTGTGTGTGTGTGTGTGTGTGTGTGTGTGTGTGTGTGTATCTGCCTCTTTCTCTCTTTCAAGTAAATCAATAAAAATAAAATATTGTCAAAAAATTTTTAAGTTTCAAAAAAAATTGAAGACTATCAAATAAATAAGCCAGGGGGCTGTAGAGATGGCTTAGCAGTTAAGATACTTGCCTGCAAAGCCTAAGGACCCATGTACAACTCCCCAGATCCCATGTAAGCCAGACACACAAGGTGAGGCATACATAAGGAGGTTGCACATGTGCACAAGGTGGTGCACATGTCTGGAGTTCAATTGCAGTGGCTGGAGGCCTAGCACACCAATTCATATTCCCCCCACCCCTCCCCCATCATAAAAAAATGAGTCAACCATGATGGCACACACCTTTAATCCCAACACTCAGGAGGCAGAGGTACAAGGATCACCATGAGTTTAAGGCCACCCTGAGACTACATAGTGAATTCCAGGTTAGCTATCGCGAGACCCTACCTCAAAAAACTAAAAAATAAAAATGCTCCCAAGAAAACGTAAGCATAAGAAAAACAAAGTTATTTCAAAAAAAAGCCAAATATGGCACACACCTTTAACCCCAGCACTCGGGAGGCAATGCAAGATCCGACCTTGAAAAAAAATTATTTCAAATAGTGTTAAGGGAATGGAGTCTCTGCTTACTTACTTAACAAACTGACCAATAATTTCACAATAACTTATGACACTACCTTATTACAAGTTTTATCTATATAACAAAAGTGTACTTTCCATAGCAAAATTAGAAAATGCATATAAGAGTCATCACACAACCCTACCAGTCCAAAAAAAAAATTGCCAAACTCTGTTTTGCCTCCATGACATTTTTCTGTGCACTAGGTAAATGCAGGCATTTTTATTTTCAACAGGGGCATCAGCAGTACTTGGAAGAGGATCACAAGTTTGAGAGCAGCCTGAGCTGTATGGCACAGCCCTGTGTCAAAGAGAACAACCTGGAGCTGGTAGGGGTGGAAGCCCTGCCCAACGCGAGCAAGGCCCTGGGTTTGACACTCAGCGTGCAAAATACAAGGGCGGGGCATAGCTGCTTGTAAATAGGCTTTCTCCCAGCACTTTCACATGCACACAAACAGCTGCTGACACCAGCATCTATAGTGGACAAAAACACTCCACTGTTAGCCTACTCTCCCAGTTCAAATGCCTAACTTGTTTGTAGTTTTAATATTATGAACAATACATCAATGACTATGCATTTACAAATGCATATAATGATAAAGGACTGGACTATTGATACCAATTACTAGTAACATGTGAGTAACATTTAATAATGGTAGGAGAAAACTTAATTTTTTTTTCAAGGTAGGATCTCACTCTGACCTGAAACTCACTCTGTAGTCCCAGGCTGGCCTCAAATCACAGTGATTCTCCTACCTCTGCCTCCACAGTGCTGGGATTAAAGGCATGTGCTACTATGCCCAGCAAAATCTATTTTTAATAACATTCATAAGTAAATATTTCTTCTTTTTAAATTTGATTGTTTATAAGCTAAAAACATATTTAGACCTCTCTGGAACTTGAAAAATATTTTCTTTTGCTTGTGATGGGGAGTGCATGTGCACATGTATGTGCCCTTATGCACCCCTTTTGCTCACCTACTGGCAGAGGAGAGTGTCACATGTCCCACGCCATCATTCTTCTGCCTATTCTTATGTGACTCAGAATCTTACTGATTCAGATTTTGCCATTTTTTCTCAAACTCCAGCAATTTTGGAGTCTCTTCTTCCCCACAGGACTGGGGTTATGGTATGTATGATGAGCCCAGTTGCGTATGTAGTCCTGGATTGTAACTGAGAGGTCTCTCAGGCTACCTCACGATTGCACAGAAAGTGCTCGTAACTGCTGAGTCATCTTTCCAGCCCATTATCCACTTCTTAGCATCAACTAGACGCCCAAGTCCAATGACCTACACCACAAATTTAACAGAACAAGGTACCACAGATACATTTTTAAGTCAAATTCAAGTTGGATAAGCTGCTTTAAAAGGATACACTCACTCCAAATAAGATCAAGATTAAAAAGCCGGGCATGGTGGCACACATCTTTAATCCCAGCACTCAGGAGGCAGAGGTAGGAGGATCGCCATGAGTTTGAGGCCACCCTGAGACTACAGAGTCAGCCTGGGCTAGAGTAAAATCCTACCTCGAAAAACCAAAACACACACACACACTAGGGCCAGAGAGATGGTTTAGTGCTAAGGCACTTGCCTGCAAATCCAAAGGACCTAGGTTCAAATCTCCAGGACCCACATAAGCCAGATGTACAAGGTGGCGCATGTGTCTGGGGTCCCTTTGCAGCAGCTTATGGCCCTGGCACACCCATTCCCTCCCTCCCTCTCTCCTCCCTTCTCCCCCCCCCAAATAAATAAAATATTTTTTTACTTTTTTTAAATAAAATATTTTTAAACATAAGAAAAAGAGAAAGCATTACCAGAAATATTCAATTTAAAAAGTAGCAAATACTTGTCCCTGACTACTGTTCTTCAAGATACTGTCTCATAGACAGTCTCGCTAATTATAAAATGTCTCCAGCAGCACAGGGGAAAGAGGACTGGAGAGATGGCTCAGTGGTTAAAGGGACTTGCACGTAAAGCCTGACAGCCTGGGTTTCATTCCCCAATGTCCACATAAAGCCAGATGGACAAAGTGGTGCATGCATCTGCGGGTTTATTTGCAGGGGCAGGAGGCCCTGATGTGCACTCCCTCCCTCCCTCTCTCTCTCCTTGCATATAAATAAAATTTAAAAAGTAAAAAGATCTGGGTGTGGTAGCGCACACCTTTAATACCAGCACTTGGGAGGCAGAGGTAGAAGGATCACCATGAGTTTGAGCTCACCCTAAGACTACACAGTGAATTCCAGGTCTGAGCTAAAGTGAGACCCTACCTCGGAAAAAAAAAAAAAAAAAAGATAAGGGCAAAAGGGCTCTAGACAGAACAGTACCTACTGCCCAACTTCCTGCTCTCTTCAGTGCTCTCAATTAACTATGCTTCCTATTCTGGAGGAGGGAGAGAAGAGGAGAATGATGTGGGTCTATATAAAAATACCTGATAGTAAGATATCCTGGTTTTGTCAGCTGCCTTTGGTGTTCAAAAGGGAAGTATCAACCTTGCATATAACTCACAATAAATAACTTCTGACTGACACCAATATTACGAATACCACGAATAACCTAACTAGTTAACCAGTGACAAAAATTAACACTAACAAAATGGGAAAGGTATGGAGTATGGTGTCACCTGCCTTTAATTCCAGTACCTGGGAGGCTGAGGTAGGATGATCACTATGAGTTCTAAGCATGCCTGGGGCTACAGGTCAACCTGGGCTGGAGCCCTTCCACAAAAAAAAATAATGCTAATACTTATAATTAATAAATAACTAAGATTGAAATAGGAAAGGAGCGAGCAGGAAGAAAAAGGTACCGATTCTAACAGATCATAGTGCATTGGTGCCAGCATGCTCTGGAAGGCAAGAGTGTGGAGTGCACACTAAGTCAGCTCAAGGGCTACCAGGCTTCAAGTGGCTGTAAAGACACGGGTATTTGCACAGGCACATTCCTGAAGGCAAGCCTGCAAGACGGGTTTTACTCACCATTCTAAGTGACCTGCTCAAAAGTCGCCAGAGCATGGCTGAACTCCGGGTGCCGTGCAGTGCGGAGCTACCTCTCTTCTAAGTATGTTTTTGTCTATGTTGGCACGCCTTACTTTTTTTTGTAAGGCAAGTCCAATGGACTGCCTTTTTTATGCAAGAGAAACAGAGAGAAGTGGCACACCAGGCCTCCAGCCACTACGATCCAACTCCAGCCACACGCGCGCTCGCATGCCTGGCAGCCGTGGGCTTGTGTCACTGTGCACCCGGCTTACACGGGACCCGGAGTGTCAAACCTGAGTCCACAGGCCTCACGGGCAAGCACTTTAACCATGAAGCCATCTACTCAGCCTGCCTTACTTTTAAAAATCTTAGTAAGTTGGGAGCTGGAGAGGTGGCTCAGCAGTTAAGGCATTTTCCTGCAAAGCCAAAGGATCCCGGTTCAATTCCCTAGGACCCACGTTAGCCAGACGCACAAGAGGGCACATGCATCTCGAGTTCATTTGCAGTGGCTGGAGGCCCTGGCATGCCTTCTCTCTCTCCTGCCTCTTTTTCTCTCTCAAGTAAATAATTAATAATAATAATCAAAAATTGTTTTGGTTTTTCGAGGTAGGGTCTCACTCTAGCTCAGGCTGACCTGGAATTCACTATGTAGTCTCAGGGTAGCCTTGAACTCTTGGCAATCCTCCTACCTCTGCCTCCCAAGTACTGGGATTAAAGGCGTACACCACCACACCTGGCAATAAAATATATTTTTAAGAATAACAGTAAATTTTCAGCTGGAGAAATGGCTTAGCAGTTAAGGCATTGGCCTGCGAAGCCTAAGGACCCCAGTTTGATTCCCCAGGACCCACACAAGCCAGATGCACATGCGTCTGGAGTTTGTTTGCAGTGGTTAAGAGTCCCTGGCATGCCCATTCTCTGTATCTGCCTCTTTCTCTCTCTCTCTCAAATAAACAAAGTATATTTTAAAATAATAATAATAATAGTAAATGTTAAAAATAAATAAATAAAATCATAATAAATTTAACTCAACAGTACTTTCATTCTACCTTGATCTTGGGTCTTAAAATGACTAAGAAAACTACCAGGAGGCTGAGGCTGCAGCTCAGCTGATAAAGCACGTGCCTAGCATGCACAAAGCCCTGGGTTTGATTGCCAGGCCCACATAAACCAGTTGTAATGACACACAACTGTAATCCCAGAGCCTGGAAGGTGCAGGCAGGAAAATCAGAAGTTCAAGGTCATCCTCAATGACACAGTGAGTTCAAGAACAGCCTAGAACTCATGAGACCCTCTCTATCAAAAAATAAAAATAGACAGTAGCCTCTAAATTTTAAGTTCTTCTAATGGACACTGTGGTCTTCTGACATAACCAGATAGACTAAAATTCTCTTCCCAAATATTTAAATCAAAATACCTTATCAAAATCATAGTAAAGCCAGGTGTGGTGGCACATGCCTTTAATCCCAGCACTTGAAAGACAGAGGTAGTTGGATTGCTGTGAGTCTGAGGCCAGCCTGGGCTAGAATAAGACCCTACCTCAAAAAATGAAAAAAAAACAAAAAGAGCGAGCCGGGCGTGGTGGCTCATTCATTTAATCCCAGCACTCTGGAGGCAGAGGTGGGAGGATTGCCGTGAGTTCGAGGCCACCCTGACACTCCATAGTGAATTCCAGGTCAGCCTGAGCTACAGTGAGACCCTACCTTGAAAAACAAAAAAAAAAAAGAAAGAAAGGACAAGGCTGGAGAGATGGCTTAGCAGTTAAGGCCCATGCTTGTGAAGCCTAAGGACCCTGGTTCAATTCTCCAGGTCCCACATAAGCCAGATGTACATGGTGGTGCATGCATCTGGAGTTCGTTTGCAGTTGCTAGAGGCCCCGGAACACCCATTCTCTCTCTCTTTCTCCCCCTCTCTGTCTCAAATAAATAAATAAAAATAAAATTCTTTTAAAAAATGGAAAAAAAATCACAGTAAGTGGTTGGGCTGGTGGCTCATGCTTGTGATCCCAGCACTTTAGAATTAACTATGGGCTCAAGGAAAGCCTGGACTAACAGTGAGTTCTAGGCCAATCTGGGCTAATGTATAAGACTCCATCTCAAAAAAAAAAGGGGGGGGGCTGGAGAGATGGCTTAGTGGTTAAGCACTTGCCTGTGAAGCCTAAGGAATCTGGTTCGAGGCTCGATTCCCCAGGACCCAAGTTAGCCAGATGCACAAGGGGGTGAACACATCTGGAGTTCGTTTGCAGTGGCTGGAAGCCCTAGAGTGTGCCCATTCTCTCTCTCTCTCTCTCCCTCCTTCTCTCTGTCACTTTCAAAGAAATAAATAAAAATAAACAAAAATATTTTTTTAAAAAAATAGTAAGTATAGAGAGTTCTTGATTAAGTAAAACAAAAGAGCATTCTGAACTAAGACTAAGAATGGTAGGTAAAACCCAGATTTCTGAGCTTGTTGAGAGGTACAAGGATTAACTGGAAGAAGTTACAAATTATGAATTACTAAGAAAATTCTAAAAATACAGTGTAGTAAGATCTTAAAAGTATTAGTAACAATTGTATTAAGCAATATATACTAACCATGAATCAGGGAGCCATTCAGCCACTGAATATAGTAGTTTTGAGGGAAAGCAAGCAGGATTTCATTGCTGATGATTGAGAAGGGTAAAAGCAAAACAGCCCCAGCTGAAACTGCTAGAGTGAAGGTGCTCAGAAACAACCTGGAAGAGAGGAGAGGCATCGTCACTGGTGGGGAAGCGGTGAGCGCACATTGCCTAAGGGTCCAGGAGACCCCGGTGAGCTTAGCTGGGGGACACCCGGACATGTGAACTAGATGAGCGTGCTGTGCGGCGAACACTTTGCAGGGCTTCCTCCCCTTCGGCGAGCGCACGACTGCATTTCATTACCAACAGTGACAACACGCACTACCAGCAATGGGGGCTCTGCCTCAGGTGAAAGATCCACTTGCGAGCGCAGAATGAAAAGCAAGCTAACTTGAAATGGTTATCCCATAAGGAGAAATGCTAGATGCCCTGACTTCAGCAGTGCACACTGTATGCACAAGCTGAAATATCACACTAAACCCCAATAACATACACAATTACATGCATTAATAACCAAGAAGTAAAACTGATTGAAAACATGAAAATAAGCCAGGTGTGGTGGCTCACTTCTATAATATCAGTACTTGGGAGGCTAAATCAAGGAGGATTACCAAGAGTTCAAGGCCAGCCTAGGTTACAGAGACTTTGTCTCCAAACACCAAAAAGGAACAAATTTTTTAAAAAATCATTAATAGCCAGGTGTGGTGGAGCACATCTTTAATCCCAGCACTTGGGAGGCAAAGGTAGGAGGATCGCCATGAGTTTGAGGCCACCCCGAGACTACATAGTGAATTCCAGGTCAGTCTGGGCTAGAGTGAGACCCTACCTCAAAAAACACAACAAAAAAAAATCATTAACTATTAGTCTATCATCTGAACTTCAATGATATTCTATGTTAATACATATTTAGTTACATTTTATTCACAAGACGTTTTAATGTAAATAAATAAAACGGGTATTTCCGAAAGCCTTTGCCTAATATTTTTTTCAAATAAGTGAAAAAGGGATCTAGGGAGATGGCTCAGTGTTTAAAGTGCTTGCCACACAGGCCTGAGTTCTACCCCCAGACCCCACACAGAAAGCCGTAAGTGGAGGCAGACCTCCGTAATCCCAGCATGCTGGCAGTGAGATGGGAGATGGGAACAGAACTTCCTCGAAGCTCCCAAAGCAGCTAGCCTGGCAGACAGTGGTGTCGACAACAGCAAGAAGAGGACAGGAAGACCCTGCCTCAGATGAGGTGAAAGACAGCACACACACAGCCGTCCTCTGACCTGCACACACACACACACACACACACACACACACACACACACACACACACACACACAGAGCCATCCTCTGACCTACACACACACACACACACACACACACACACACACCGCTGTCCTCTGACCTCCACACACACACACACCGCTGTCCTCTGACCTCCACACACACACACACACACACACACACACACACACACACACACACACAGCCGTCCTCTGACCTACACACACACACACACACACACCACTGTCCTCTGACCTCCACACACACACACACACACACACACACACACAGCCGTCCTCTGACCTACACACACACACACACACATACACACACACACACAGCTGTCCTCTGACCTACACACACACACACACACATACACACACACACACAGCTGTCCTCTGACCTACACACACACACACACAATACACATAAAGTTGTCCTCCAACCTCCACACACACGTGTGCACACACACACTCACACAGCAAGCTGAAGGAAAATATGGACAATGATACAAAACACGCTCTCTGTCCTCCTAGAAATGCTTATGTGTCATAGACGGAGACTTATCTACAAAATCCAGCATTATGTGTAACAATCCATAGAAGACTATGATTATAGGGACTTTCACTTCTCAGTTATACATTTCTGAAAAGTTTTTTTCTTAAATATTTTATTTTTATTCCTCAATTTTTATTAACATTTTTCATGATTATAAAAAAAATCCCATGGTAATACCTTCCCTCCCCCTTCTAAAAAGTTTTAACATTTTTGTAACAAACATCTATCTTTTTTAAAAGATTGTTAGAAAAGTAAATGCCAAAGGAAAGGGAAATTTCATTAACATTAAAAATAGAACTTAAATATCCATACCGTTGAAGTTAATTTTGAAAGAATGCAAAAAATATATAGTTACACCTGGGCTGGCAAGATGGCTTAGCATTTAAGGCACATGGCTCCAAGGCCTAAGGACCCAGGTTCAATTCTCCAGGTCCCATGTAAGCCAGATGCATATGGTGGCACATGCGTCTGAAGTTCGTTTACAGTGGCTAGAAGCCCTGGCATGCCCATTCTCACTCTCTTTCTCCTTCTCTCTCTGACTGTAATAAATAAATAAAATCAAAATTATATATATATATTTTTTAATTTATTTATTTGAGAGAGACAGACACAGAGAGAAAGACAGGTAGAGAGAGACAGAATGGGCACGCCAGGGCTTCCAGCCTCTGCAAACGAACTCCAGACGCATGCACCCCCTTGTACATCTGGCTAACGTGGGACCTGGGGAACCGAGCCTCGAACCGGGGTCCTTAGGCTTCACAGGCAAGCGCTTAACCGCTAAGCCATCTCTCCAGCCCTATATATATTTTTTTTAATTTTTTTATTTTTATTTATTTATTTGAGAGTGACAGACACAGAGAGAAAGACAGATAGAGGGAGAGGGAGAGATAGAGAATGGGCGCGCCAGGGCTTCCAGCCTCTGCAAACGAACTCCAGACGCGTGCGCCCCCTTGTGCATCTGGCTAACGTGGGACCTGGGGAACCGAGCCTCGAACCGGGGTCCTTAGGCTTCACAGGCAAGCGCTTAACCGCTAAGCCATCTCTCCAGCCCTATATATATATTTTTTTTAACACCTGCCACCAAAACAGATGTAATCCAGTAACCTGGCGGCCACTGCCATCTTGTGGCAGCCAGCTGAAGTGCATGCCTACTTAGTCACGACTCTGGAGACTCCCAGGTTCAGTTCATCAAGTGCTGATTTCTTACTATAGAGTGCACTGCACATATAAAACCTAACTCCAGTCAGACACAGCAGAAGCCAAGCTGAATCCCCAAGCCCACTGCCCCAGGCCCACACAGCCTCCCCACACTCACTGTGCCAGGTCCAGAGTCTGACTACCCTCTAGGCTCCTCTCATCAGAACACATTTCAGCTGGCTCTGAACTCCCACAACCTGTTTCCTAAAGATCAAGTGACAGTTGGGGATCCAGGTCTCCCTGCACAAGCTGCTGTCTCCCTAGGATGCCCTCCACACACTCCACCAAGACAAGTTCATGCCCAAAAGGCAAAACAGACCTCAAAAATCACTTGTCCTAAGAAGTAGCCCTCATTTTTACCTTCTTGCTTCTCTTTCCTCTTGGCCTCCAATATACTTGGGCAACACACGGGGTCAACATAACTTCCAGGTCAAATACTGGAACCAGTAATCTGACGAAAGGAGTTTATTTATAGGACAAACAGACAACGCAGTGGAAGTTACAAGTGACCTAGAAAATCCTGAGTAAATGGTCACCAGACCTGAAATGTCATTCAACAGGCAGCTGATGGAGTCTATCACACCTGTCTCTGTGATTGGCCTCCAGCTACAGAAGAAGAGAGGAACATCCTTGAGCCGCTCACACAAGGTTCATGTGGCAGGGCCAAGATCCTCAAACTGAGGCCTGAGCTGAAAAGGGTAGAGTCACCCACAAAAATGCCCTTTCAGAACTGAAGGACATTGCCCTCTATAAGGGAGTAATATAAAAATATTACATCTCCAGAATTCTGTCTCTTTTACAATGATGACAAAAACCAGACTATTTTCTGGAGAATCTAACATTTGTGACTATCTCCTTAGTTCGAGCAGCAAGGCAGAACCTCTCATCTCCAAGGCACTTGAGACTTCACTCCAATGCTTGACTGTAACCGGGGCAAAGAATGCCATCACCTGCATAAAATAGCCCACAAGGGCTGGAGAGATGGCTTAGCGGTTAAGTGCTTGCCCGTGAAGCCTAAAGACCCCAGTTCGAGGCTCGATTCCCCAGGACCCTCGTTAGCCAGATGCACAAGGGGCGCACGCATCTGGAGTTCATTTGCAGTGGCCAGAAGTCCTGGCACGCCCATTCTCTATCTGCCTCTTTCTCTCCCTCTCTCTCTGTCACTCTCAAATAAATAAATTAAAATGAACAAAACATATTTTTAAAAAATAGCCCCACAAAGTGATGACAATATGGTAAGACCACCTTCATTTTCATACTTTCAGGCAGCACACAGGAGCCAGGAACTGGGGTTTGGACTTGCACTCCCCTGGTCTTGATATAATATGAAAGAGACGTGCTGTATTTTCTGCCAATGGATTATAGAGATAAAGAAACTCAGTTCTGGAAGGGTGCTATTCTGTCATCCAGGATCTTCCTGGAGCAGCTATCCTTGAACCAAAAGAATTAACAACCCTGGAGACCAAAGCTTTTTGTCTGCGTTTGGTCAAAGGTCCCTAAATCCTCCATCCCCTTAGCTTTCCCCTAGAAACTGCATCATTTTTATATTTTAGCCAGTTGTGTAAGAATGTGAGATACAACTCTGCCTGTGAGACGCAGGACCCTCAAGTCAGGGAATAAAACCCCAGACCCCCTGATGGTGTTCCTTGCTTGCCTGAACTCTGCAAAAGCCGTGACCCCTGCTGCAGAAGGCAACCGTGGCCTTGCCCATACACTTTGGTTTTTCGAGGCAGGGTCTCACTCTAGTCCAGGCTGACCTGGGATTCACTGGGGAGTCTCAGGGTGGCCTCAAACTCACGGCGATCCTCCTCCCTCTGCCTCCCGAGTGCTGGGATCAAAGGCTGCGGCACCGCGCCCAGCCCCTACACTTTGGACCGTGTGACTGTGGCCCTGTGCAGACCTGACCCATTTCTAACACGGATCATCACCAGGCAACTCTCAAGCCTCCGACCATGTTCCTCCTGCCCCTCCTTCCCCGGAAATCGCTGTCCCCTCCTTCAGAGTGTAAGCCCTCTGCACACTGAGAGCTTGGTAGAGCTGACCGTGGACACAGCTTATCCCCGGCCCCGGGCCCTGCCGGTCTAGTTACCGCACACTTCACCTGCCCCGTCGGGGCCTCAGCTTCTCGAGCGGGACTTGCACGTCACACCTGCTTCTCCCACTGCCTCTGTCCTAGCCCTCTGCTGAGCTCTGTTCCTCGCCACAGTGACGGAGGGCTTTCATCCTGGCCCCATCGGACAGACAGTCGTACCAGCAGGACTCCCAATAAACAGCTTACGAAAAGGGAGTCAACAGATACAGCTCGTGCATGGGAGAATATCTGGCTAGAAGCAGAGGAACACGGTGGCTTTGAAGTTAGATTTGTATGGGAAATAGTTATTGTCATCTGCGATTGACGTCACTGAGGGGATGGCCCTGATTTGACTATGTCTAAGTGTATGTTTGTCATTAAAACTACCGCATGCTTTATTGTTCTTGAAAACAGTGTACCTGGGACATGGTGTGGTGGTGTTTTTGTTTTGAGGTTCTTTCTATGTTCATCTTTTGTGATTAATATAAAACAAAATCATTAATAAACCCAGAGCACTGGAATTGTTTGGAAAAAGAAAAAGAAAAAAGCAAAGGGAGTCAAGGGCAGGAGTAGGGCCGGGGCTGAAGTGGAGAGGAAGTTGATGGCCCAGAAAACGCACGGCGAGCCGCGGGGATGAGGGGCTCAGCCAGTCAGGTGTCGTCTGGCACGGCCACCAGACAGGGCTTCACAGTGAGCGCCCCGTTTCCTCTGCGTGGCTCGGCACCGCTGCCTGCTCGCCTGCTGCCCTGATCTCTCGGCCGCAAGTCACGGTGTCTGCAGCGCACTCGACTCTAAGAGACTCTCCCTCGTTCGTAGGAGTTTGTGGGAAGGAAAGTGAGAAACTACACGGCTTCCCTGTCCTCGTCCTTCCCTGCTGCCTCAGGATGCGCTCGGGGCTGTCAGCAGGTGAGCTTCCAGCGCAGCTTTCATTCGTTGTTGCTAGGTGAGGTCCCATGCTAGCCCAGGCTGATCTGGAACTCACTCTGTGGTTCCAGGCTGGCCTCAAACTCACAGTGATCTCCCACCTCTGCCTCCCAAGTGTCGTTTCCTTTTATACTCAAATTGTCCCCAGTTTGGTGTGAGTCCCTTGAAAGACTCTGTTTCTGTCAGGATGGCCCCGTCATTCCTCACTCACTCTATACAGGACAGCTTGGCCTGGGCCTCTCCCTCTCCCAACCCTGCACCCGGCCTTTAAGGAGCTCTGGTTCTGTGTAGAAGGAAATTCTATCTAAACTAGATCCAGGGCTTCAAACAGTCACTACTGCTGGGTGCTGCGCTTTGAGGCACTCAGGAGACAAACGGGCAGGGAGAGCAGTATGCACTCTGCATACATTCACACAGACAGACCCTTGTTTGCCTCTACATGCAGTTCTAGAATTCTCTGTGTCGACAAATATTCACAATGACGCCCCCAATTCTTTTTCTTTCGTTTTTTCATTTAGTAGAAACTATGTATGGATACATCATGTGTCGGCACCATCATTTCCTTCCCTCCTGCCCCCACTCCACTGAGGGCCCTTCTTAGTGGGATTGCTGGTATTCACATGGAGCTGTGGGTAATGAGTTGTGAAAGCAGCTGTCAGTCATTATGGGGGGACACCCTCAATTCTATTCCAACTCAGTATTCAGTTTTTATTTCTCCATCTCCTCTCAGTACCTGGTTCCTGTTATCTTTACTGAACCATGTCCCGTACCATGACAAGTACTCAATTTCCCATCACACTGACCCCAACACTATACAGACACGTACCTTCTTGTTCAGGTAACTCCCCTCTCTGAACTGTCTGAACACAGACAGCCTCATCCCTCCACTAAGCTCCAACACCTCATGAGGCTTCCTTGCTTCTGACACCCTCGTGAAGCCTGGCCACGCTGAAGGCCAGCCTTGGGGGTGCCTTCCTTGCTGTCTTGAGCTCAGATACTCCATATACCAGGCCTCCAGGAAAGATACCCTTACCTGTTCAGGCTCATGGCCAGCTTAAAAGTGACTGCACCAAGTAGGCACAACATTTTTATACAACTCAGCCAGAATTAATTCAATACCTAGCTGAGACTGACTCTCCAAGAAAGTACATTTTGGTTGTGAAAATCACAGGGTTAGGGCTGGAGAGATGGCTTAGCGGTTAAGCGCTTGCCTGTGAAGCCTAAGAATCCCACCCAGTTCGAGGCTCAATTCCCCAGGACCCACGTTAGCCAGAAGGGGTGCACGCGTCTGGAGTTCGTTTGTAGTGGCTGGAGGCCCTGGCGTGCCCATTCTCTCTCTCTCTCTCTCTCTCTCTCTCTCTCTCTCTCTCTCTCTCTTCCTCTTTCTCTGTCTGTCACTTTCAAATAAATAAATAAACAAAAAAATTTTTTTAATGTTTAAAAAAAAAACAGGGTTATTTGGAGCCATGAATAGGTAAAAACAGGGTAGGGGTATTAAGGAGCAGAAAGGAAAACAAAGACGGCATCTAAATGGTTCAAATGGGCCAAAGCTGGACTGGAGGGATGGCTTAGTGGTTACAGCATTTGCCTGCAAAGCCAAAGGACCAAGGTTTGATTCCCCAGGATCCACATTAGCCAGATACACAAGGGGGCACACACAGCTGGGGTTCATTTGCAGTGGCTAGAGTCCCTGGCGTGCCCATTCTCTCCCCCCACCCCACCCCGCCAATTAAATAAATATATTTTTTAAATGGGCCAGGAAGAGATTGAGTAAAGGAAAGGTGGAGGGAGGGCTAATCAAAATCTAAGAGGATATAAATAAATCATATGGAATCCTCCAGTTTGGGACAATGGAACACTCAGGAGCCATAGATCGTTGCTAGAAAATTTTCAGTGGCAGGGATGGGATGCCTTCCAGTGAGTTGTTGGTCAGGAAGGTCCCTGATGCCCCCAAAACATTAGAGGCCATTGTCAAGGCCCTTGGTTTCCCACCAGGAATAGATGGTAAGACCCTATTGCTGAAGACTACACATACTTGGGCTGCAAGGCCACTGAGAAATCCTGCTGAACTGAGCTGATAACCTCCTCCATGTAGACCAGCTGACAGAAAGCTGGAAGAAGCCATTCTGCATGCAGTTCAATGGGAGGAATAGTGCAGGGTGCAGGGTTGGGAGAGGGAGAGGCCCAGGCCAAGCTGTGTCCTGTATAGAGTGATTGAGGAATGACAGGGCCATCCTGACAGAAACATAGTGGTGGAAAGAATGTAAGAGCCAAAGGAAGGGAAGGACTCCTTACAACGTGCTCCCTCCAGACACAAAATGGCCTGGATATCCATGACCTCACAGCGCCTGACACTACCTACACAAGACCATCATAAGAGGAGGAAAAGATCATGACATCAAAATAAAAGAGAGACTGATTGAGATGGGGAGGGGATATGATAAAAATGGAATTTCAAAGGGGAAAGTGGGGGGAGGGAGGGTATTACCATGGGATATTTTTTATAATCATGGAAGATGTTAATAAAAATTGGGGGGAAAAAGTGGGCCAAAGCCACCATGATGCACACATGTAGTCTCAGCACTGAGGCTGTGGCAAGAGGAGTAAGGGTTCAAGGCCAGGCTGGGCCACACAGCAAAACTCTATCTTAGAACAAGCAAAAAGGGCCAAGAGTGTAGGTCAGCTCAGGCTCACTCCCTCGAATGGCCCTACTCTAGCCCTCTGCTAACGCAACCCTGCAAAGCCACCTGTATTCAGAAACAAGAAGCCTGCACAGACAACAGCAACCCTGCAGCTGTATGGAGCAGCTGCAACATCAGAAGTGGTGCCCACCCTGAGCACCACACAAGGAGCAGGACTCAACCATGCTCTTGCTAGACGCCCCGTCCGCTGAAATGACTGAGTCAGACTCCACACATAATCTCTCATGCGCTGATGCTTGGTCCCCAGCTGATGGCAATTTGGAAGGTGGAGCCTTGCTGGAAGAGGTGTGTTACTGGGGGTGGGCTTAGGGGTGTTCCAGCCAGCTCCCCTTTGCCAGTAGAGTTCAGCTCACTCTCTGCTGCTGCTTTCCATCCACTGGGCAGAGGTGATGTCCAGCCTCTGCTCATGCCATGCTTTCCCCTGCCATCATGGAGTTTCCCCTCGGGGCTACAATGCAAAATAAATACTTTCTTCTTCCTGTGAGCTGCTTTTGATTGATTGCTTTGTCCCAGCACTGAGAGGGAAACTACAACACCTGGGAAAAGACCAAGGGGTCTGTTCACAGACGACCGGCCCACATGTGCGTTAGGGAGACTCACCACGCACTGTGAGACAGGACTTCATGAGGAGGGACAGCTTTCCCCTCACACCTCTGGGGTGCCCTTCACACGGTCTGTGGCTCACAGGAGCCATGATTCAGACCCCAGTCCTGGACTTTAAAGCACCAAGCTTTGGGCTTAACTTTAAACCTACAGGACAGGAATGTCCAGCGTAGAACTGCTTAGCTCATCCAACTTGCCAAGGCTACTTAAAACAATTTCAATTATCAAATATGGTTAAGAGGGACCCGTTTATATTAATCCTTTAGTTATGAATCAAAGCAGGCCTAGTTAAGTCATCTGTTAGTCAGAAACCCCCGCCCCCGAGGCTGAGTCTCACTGTAGCCCAGGCTGACCTACTCAGCCTGCAGTCCTAGGCTGGCCTTGAACTCAGTGATCCTTCTACCTCTGCCTCTCAAGTGCTGGGATTAAAAGTGGGTGCACTACCAGCACCTAGCTAAGTCATTTGTTAATAGAAACTATTCTTATACTGAAATGAAATTCATATAACCTAGAACATCATGTAGAGGTGAACAATGCCAAGGCATTGAGGCTGCTCTCAATGGTGTGCAGCTCACTATGCTTTCCTGGCCCAAGGCAACTTCTTCACAAATAAAATACATCCATGAAGCAGTCACCCTCTGCCCTCCCCTTAGCCCATGCAGCCATCAGTTTGCTTGGGAAGGGGTTGGCATTGAGTTTTTCTGCATAAACATAAGCTTAACTCTGCAATCCAGCTAGACCTGGAGGGGAGGGAACACGGAAACTATGAAACCCAGAGACGTCCAGTGAGAGCGCAGAGAGCAGGACGTGGGGAGCGGCGGGTGGGGAGTGCTCTCCCAAGCTGCGGAAGGCACGGGAGTGGTTTAGATGCACTTGGGCCTAAGGGGCAGAGCTGTCCACAGTCCACAGTGGAGGTCTTCTTGCTGCTCTGCCGTTCCTGTACCCAGAGCTCTCCATAACTTTGGCTTCCACAGTGCTCAAGCCATCTTTCACCTTCCCCAAGACTGCATGCTTGGCATCCAACTGCTCAGTCTTGGCAGTGCAGGTGAAAACCCAGGAACCACTTGTGTCTGGTTCAGCATGTGCCAGGGACAAGACGCCAGAGCTGTGTGCTTCAGGAGGAAGTTCAAATCCTTTCTTTACATGGTCTTGCCTCCAGTGCCGTCATGGTGTATGCAGTCACCACTGTGACACATGTGTCCTGGAATAACTCCATGAGAGCAGGAATCCTTATAGCCACACCTTTCTCTCCAGTGCTCAGTGCACAATAGTTTTCTGTGTCTGCAAACAGCTCAAAGGTGACTCAGCCCAAGGACTCACCAGTGAGTGATCAAGAACACGGAGTTGAGTGTGGCTGCAAGCAAGCAGCCATGGGGAGCCACAGCCTCTGCAAAGCCCAATCTGCTTCCAAAGGACTTCCCAACCCATGTACTCTCCATGGTGCAACAGAGTACAGCATGATCTTTCCTGTCAGCTTCTTTGCCTTGACAGTGTTTCCAACGTCTATCCACACTGCAGTACATGTTGGGACTTCATTTCCTTTATGACTAAAACCTATTCCTGTGTGTGGATATAATACATCTGTGTGCATAGTGTATGTACACACCTTTTCCTCTCTCCTCTCCTTTTCTCACCTTCTCTGCTACCCTCCTACCTGCTAGCCTGATCGTACTCCTGTAGAAACGTCAAGAAATCACGGGGCTGGGGAGCAGCACTGTGGTACAGTGGGTGCTTAGCATAAGCAAGGCCCTGGGCTTCATCCTGGCACCTCAACATGAACATAAACAGCCTGTCATCTCCACAGGGTTGGGGCAGAAAGGCAAGGGCTTGCCACAGAAGTATGTCCATCCCAGGAAGAACTAACGCATGCAGGACGTTTGGTGGTCATGCATGATGTGAAGGGGACCCTTTTTCTACAGGGCACATTGCTGTGACATCTGGTCAGTCTGGATGGGGGCTGAGTGGCACTGTACCAATGTGTGGCAGATACACAGGACAGAGCACAGCTCACAAGGACCAGAAGAAATTTATATTTTTTTCTTTATTAGTTATGACCATACTCAGCGTGTAAACAGCCATGTTGGTACCATCGTTAGCCTCCTCCCTGTCCTCCCTCCCTCTGAAGGGACCATTTAGAGAAAAAAAATTTTGCACTCTGCTTCCTGTAAGTTTGTGATTTATTTTAAATTTTATAGAGTTCGAAAGTCCTGGAACATGAATACCATCTAACCAAGGTATATCTGGGATTTCACAATTTAAGTGAGTAAAATCTAACTAAAAGGAATTTACTGCTTTCCATTCAGTTTAGTACCTCAAAGAAAAAAAAAATAAGGGTCATTTCTGTCTTCCCAAAACACATAAGGAACCTACAAGACAATCTGGACTGTTCCTTGCTCTTTTCAGGCAAACATGCCACTGACCATAAAGACACCTGCGTCTTGCTTGCTTCCCCACCCCCACCCCTGCCGCTGTTCTAGAGAGGGCCTTGTCACGCAGCCCAAACTGGCGTCAAACCCTAAATCCTCCTGCCTCAGCCTCCAGAAGGCTGAAGGTGCAAGCATCTGCCACTATGACAGGCGAGATTTTTCTTAAACAAATTTCTCAAACTTAAGCCCATTTCCTCATTAAATCTTCTGAAGACAAAACCTGTCATTTCTTTAAGTAAGCACTCTTTTTTGAGACAAGGTCTTCCATAGCCGAGGCTAGCCTCAAACTCTCTGTTATAGCCAAGCTGGCCTTGAACTCGGATGTTCCTGCCTTTGCCTCTGACGCACTGGCATTACAGGTATGTGCACCTCACACACCTTACATTAGCACATGTTGAAGAGAAGGCTAGTGCATGATCACCCCGTGTACACCCTGCATGAGCTCTTTCAAGCTAGGGTTAATGTTGGTACTTTAAGAACTGCTCCCCTATTTCTATCCAAAAATTGCAACTTCATTTTCAGAATCTTACTTCAAAATTAGAAACAGGAAGCTATAGAGATGTCTCATTGGTTAAGGTGCTTGCTTGCAAAGCCTAACAACCTGGGTTCAGTTCTCCAGATGCACAGCGTGGCACATGGATCTGGAGTTTGTTTGCAGTGGCTACAGGCTGTGGCGTACCCACTCCTTCCCTTTCTGCTTCCCTTCTTCCCTACTTTCCCCTCCCTCCTTCTCTCCTTCAATATCCTTCTCTCTCTCTCTCTGCTTGCAAAAAATAAAATAGTTTTTAAAAGAAATTAGAGACAGAAAAACTGAACGTTTAAAATACATACGAAATCCTGTTGACTATGGCGTCTTCATCTTCTTGTTCATCTGCAAAAGTTTAAGGTATTAAAATTATTTTACCTTCCAACAAAATTTATCAATAATTTAAAATATACCAAAAATATAAACATTAAGAAATCAATTGGTAGATGGAAAAGACTTTCAAAAAGCATTGTGTTTACTCCAACAAAGATCCAAATTTAGGGCTGAGAGATGGCGTAGAGGTTAAGGTGTTTGCCTGCAAAGCCAAAAGACCTCGGTTCGATACCCCAGGACCCACGTAAACCAGATGCAAAAGGTGACACAATGCATTTGGAGTTTGTTTGCAGTAGCTGGAGGCCCTGGAGTATCCATTCTCTCCCTCTCTCTTTCTCTCTCTCTCTCTCTCTCTCTCTCTGTGTGTGTGTGTGTGTGTGTGTGTGTGTCTGCCTCTTTCCCTTTCTCACTCTCTCAAACTAATTAATTAATTAAAATAAAAAGATCCAAATTAAACCTCCTATATCAGGTAAGATGGTATATGATTAGAGAATGGAGTATTTTGATTTTGTGAAAATCTCTGATTAACTAACACATGTAAAATAAAATTCCCAAAATACTTAGACTTCAAGAAAAAAAGGGGGGCTGGGGAGATGGCTCAGTGGTTAAAGGCCGGCCTGCCTGCCTGCCTGCTCAGTTTTAATTCCCCAGTAGTCACATAAAACCAGATGTCAACATGGCTCTCAAGCATCTGGAGTTCCTTTGCAGCAGCAAGAGGCCCTGGCAGGTCCATAATCACTCTCAAAGTCCTTCCTTCCCTCCCTCTCTCTCTCTCTCCTTACAAATAAATAATTTTTTTAAAAAAAAAAAAGGAATTAGGAAACCTACTTTTTGGTCAATGGCACATCCAGAAGCCACAGATTGTTACCAGGTTATTTTTAGTCTCTTAGTCCAGGGATGGGACATCTTCCAGCAAGTTGTTGGCCAGGGTGGTCCCTGATGCCCCCAAAACATTACAGGTCATTGTCAAGGCTCTTGATTTCCCACCAGGAATAGATGGTAAGACCCTATTGCTAAAGACTCTACACACTTGGACAGCAAGGTCACTAAGAATCCTGCTGGAGCTGAGCTGAAAACCTCCCCTGTATAAACCAGCTGAGAGAAATCACCAGTGGAGATTAACAAAAGTGGGCACTGCAAGCCTTAAATTTGGCCAGCCAGTACAAATGAGCCAACGGGTGCAACAGCGGCACGTCTGTTATGGGGGAAACCAGCTGCACTCTCGCTGGACTGGAAGTCTGCTCCACAGGAGGGAATACATGCCTGACACGGAAAACCTATGCTGGGGGAGTCAAGAGTCCCAGTAGTGCAGCGTCTGCTGGCGTCTGCCTAAATGCACACACTGCGCTCACCACGCTTCTCCTAATGTTCATACTCAGGTATTTATGCTACTCTCACTTTTGGGTAGAGAAGCTTCTCTTGTCAGATGAAGGTGACCTTGGGATGACTCTAAAGGTAACATAGTGCTCAGAAGAAGTGTCAGAGGAGTGCTAAGCACTGAAACATTTCTATCACACCTTTCAAGGCTCAGGGTCTATTGCAGAAGAGGTGGTAGAAAGAATGTAAGTACCAAAGGAAGGGTAGGACTCCTTACAATGTGCTCTTCCAGACTCAAAATGGCCTGAACATCCATGACCTCACAGTGCCTGACACTACCTACACAAGACCATCATAACAGGAGGAAAAGATGATGACATCTAAATAAAAGAGACTGAGAGGGTGAATGGTTCTGATGAAGAGTGGAGTTGCAAAGGGGAAAGTGGGGGGAAGGGATTACCATGGTTTATTGTCTTACTGTCTATAATTATGGACACTGCCAATAAAAAAATTTTTAAGAATTTTAAAAAAGATTCTCTTAGATAATCCTAAACTACCCTGGCTACCTTCACTTCAATAATTCACAAGTATTGTCCACCTTACAGTCAAAAACATTTCATAGGGCCAGAGAGATTGCTTAGTGGTTAATGCACTTGTCTGCAAAGCCTAAGGACCCAAGTTCAAGTCTCCAGATCCTTGTAAGCCAGATGCACACGTGATGCATACACAAGTTGGTGCATGTGTACACACCTAGAGTTAACTGGTGGCTGGAGGCCCTGGTGCACCAATTCTCCCCCTCCCCACCATAAAAAAAGAAATAAAAATAAAACATTTTGCATATATTTTTTAAGTAGCAGGCAGCATCCATTCTGATACCTCCTCTCTCCTGCTATCTCATCTTTCCCTGCCCCTCTTTGGTCTGTTAGCAGCCATTTCTTTTGTCTGCCCACATAAGTTTACGAGCCAGAGAGACTGATTCTGTGCAACCCTCCCGGCCCCTCCTGCTCTTCATCTACTAAAGTCCTCAAAGTTCTCCTCAGGCTGCTGGACTTCGGGGTCCCCACCGGTCTCAGTGTCAGTATGTTTTGTGTTTAAGCTATTGTACCCGGTGTCCATCCTGAATTACATCTGCCCCAAACAGTTTACAGCCAAAGGGACCACAGAGTACCAGTGTTAACTTTCATATTAACATCCACATCCAATGTCCACATCCAGTCAGCCACCAAGGGGCTGCATATCCACCACCAAGGGGCTCCGCCACCTCCCCTCAACTCCTGGATTGCCTTGAAAATCATCTAGGCTCCCCAGTTTTCCTGCCATCACCCCAGTTTCCCCCAAAAAACAACGCGTTTATGCTCTTTCACTCATGCCCTCTCTTGCCTGTGCCCATATATATGAAACCTGCCAACATATCTTTAAAATAGCTAAGACACAGCCTTCTATCAGCAGATTCTCAAACTGCACATGGGTTATGGCTCCCAAGCAGCACTTCATGCAATCACAGCCAGTGACAGACAGCACTCAAGTAACACCAGAGCAAGGGCTGTGTCCTTACATCCTATCAGAGAACCCTTAATACAAGGAGCCCTAAAGTACCACATGGCACCTACTGTCAGCCTCAGAGCACAAGGAGGAAATACTGTGATTTCAAGAAAATAGCTGATATGCAGCAGAAGGCAGTGAGGCAATTGCTAGAATGCACATAATGCTCTGACCTAAAAATCTGAGACTCAATCAACCTAGAGTTCATTAAAGAAAGAATAAAGCTACGGCAGCTCTCTGGCTAGGTAAGGGCAATAGGAAGTAATACAAGGGTACTGTGTAATTCAATACCCGTACAATGAATGGACACTCTAAATTCTGCATTGCTTTAGAGAAAGAAAAGGAACATCTAACAGGGAGAAGAGGTAAGGTGGAGGTGAGTGGAATATTTAGTCCGAGCCAACCTTAGGAACCAAATAGTCTCAGAAACTCTGGAACTTCCCAGGTACTAGACGGCCAGTACTATTCTTAGGGGGACATAAGAATTGTGATAAACAAGGACTCTGGTCTACGAGGGTGACCCTGAGATAGTCAGATTCCCTGCAGGTTATTTTTAGTTCCTCAGCCCCAGGCAACGGCTGGCTTCACTTAGCAGAGCATTCAACCCTAGGCGCGTCGATGCTCCTAGACCCAGAGCAGCACCCACACACGCGTCGATGCTCCTAGACCCAGAGCAGCACCCCACACGCGTCCCCACTGGGGCACTCCCACTTGCCTGACTTCCTCTTGTATCTTGTGATGATGAAGCAGGAGGCAACGTAGAGGACCGCGAAAAGAAGAAAGCATATCTGTAACGAAACAGATTAAACGCGTCATCTGCATGTTTGCCTATCGTTGCTGAAGCCAATAAAAGACACATCTTTGGTGTCTAGAGGAAATAAAGGATCTAAAGTATTAAAAAGTCTACTTTGGGATATTTCACTAATATAACATTGTGATAAAAATATTAAGTCATGTAAATTAGTCAGTTAGCTGCACTTAATACTATTAGACACAGGGGAGAGTCCATGGAGATTTTTTTCTTCTCATACCTTGATCAAGATCATGTGGGAGTATAAAGGGCCAGACTATCACCAACCTCTCTGGAAGATGGAGTCCCCGAGAAAACATTATCCCTGCTAAGTAATAACCCTTACTAAAAGCTTGAGTAACACCTCAAGAATGTGCTGGTACCATAAATAAGTAGATGAATAATACAGATCTTATTATACAAAACTATACTACAAAACTATACAAAACATCTTTTCATATACATAAAGAAACATCACAGATCAATGTGGAGAAAGCAGTCCAATAAATACATCTCAGTTGAATGATTTATTTTTATTTTTTACTTTTATAAGTGTGTGTGTGGATGCCTCTACCTCCCAAGTGCTGGGATTCCAGGTGTGTGCCACAACGCATGACCTAACTGAAATTCTGCATTCAGTGACCAGCACACCTCCTCAATCCTGTGGCCACCATCCTAGCCCTGAATAAACTACTATTCCAATCTCGACTTCCATGAGCCCACTGTTTCAGATTACACACACAAATGCGACTGTGCGCTACTTAGTCCTTCTGCAGCTGTCTTATGTCACTGACCGTGATATCCCAGTCTGATTCATACTGTCACAAACAATAAGGTTTCATCCTTAAGGCTGTGCAGTATCCCATCATATCCCACATTTCCTCACTCATCCGTCCACTGACAGACAAAGATTATCACGAACAGTGCAGCAATAAACCTGTGAGCTGACATACTAATTTGTTTCCTTTAGCTGTACACCCAGAAGTGGTGAACATTTGGTAGATCTGTTCATGATTTTTCAAGAAACCTCCACAGTTTTCCATAGTGGCCAAGCTAACATACATTCCTACCAACAGTAAGTAAGTATTCCCTTTCCTCCTCATCCTCACCAGCACTTTTCTCTCATCTTTGTGGGTAGAGACATTCTACTAGGCGTGAAGTGACAGCTCACTGGAGTCTTCATCTGCGTTTCTCTCAGCGAAGCACGCTGAGCACCTTCTCATACACTTGCTGTCCATTTTTATGTCTTCCTTTGAGAGTGTCTATCTGCCCATCTTTAACTGGTTATGTGTTTAAGTTTCACCTCCTTTCTATAAGAGATGAGAAACGACAGACCAGCAAAGAAGAGAGGCAGAGGAACAACAGGCCTCCTCAAAGACCAGATGCTAAAACCAGCCTGTGGACCATGTGGGGAAAGAGCCAAAGAATCTCAAAGACCCTCAAATCCAGCCCAGGTGACAGTAAGTTCCAGCAAACAACCTAGGCATGGATTCTGAAGATGAGCTGGCGGACAGTGAACTGAGAAAGCCCATGGACTCAGGTGGTGAACAATCCCTACAAGCAACACCATGTACCGAAGGACCCATTGAGAAGGGAAAGGAGGACCACCAGCACAGT
The DNA here is from genome assembly GCF_020740685.1 of Jaculus jaculus. Taxonomy (NCBI): domain Eukaryota; kingdom Metazoa; phylum Chordata; class Mammalia; order Rodentia; family Dipodidae; genus Jaculus; species Jaculus jaculus. Next base: position 112,159,993 of record NC_059111.1, on the reverse strand, counting down.
GCCAAATTCTCCTGCAGTGAGCAGAGGAAGCCTGAGGGCCTGTCAAGAACAACTAGAGAGAGGGAGTGGGGCTACCGCCACCTCCCAAGTCCTCTGGAGCACAGAAGGGGGAGTGGGGAGGAGGCAAGAGACAATGGAGGCAACAGAGTCTGAGTGGGGCTCCACGAGCAAGGGAGGAAAAGAGAGCCCCTGGGCAGTGAGGCAGGAACTGTAAGTTTAACATCAGAGATCAGATGACAGCTAGAATTCATATTTATGACGGGCTGACAGAAACTCATTCAATAGTTATTTACTGCGGGGCTTACTACATCTAGGCACGCTTCTAAGACTGAGGGACACCCATGAGCAAAGGTGCCGCCCCAGTAGATCTCACTTCAGCAAGGAACAAACAATAAAGAATAAGTAACCGGACATTAAAGAACTAAACTGCCTTATGTCCAATGACGACGAATGCCACCAGCTTAGGGAACAGAAGGGCCAGCAGCTGTGGGGACACACCGCAGCAAGGTGTCATCTGAGGAAGGGCTGTGGGGCAAGAAGGATGAGGCACAAAGAGCTGCAGGAAGAGCAGGAGGTGTGGTCACAGACTGGCGAGAGTGCCCGGCTCGGTCCCAGGCGTACAGCTGACACACGGGGCTAACGTGACGGCTGGGTCCCAGTGAGACGAGCATCGCTGGGGCAAAACATCTGGCCAAACGCAGCTGATGGGAGGAAAGGGTTTACTGTGGCTTGTAGTCTTGAGGGCACGCTTCATGATGGCAGGAAAGCATGGCATGGGCAAGGGCCGGACGTCACTTCCCTGCCACAGCGGGCAGACAACAGTAGGGGCTAATAGCCCTCAAGGTCCATGACACGCCTCCTCTGGCAAGACTCCACTTCCCACGCTGGCACCAGCTGAGGACCAAAGGCCCCACATACATGAGTTTTCGGGGGCCATCTGACTGAAAGCACCGCAGGCAACCGTTACAGGCTGCTACCCAGGGGATTATGACTGTGACCCAGTATCGTCTAAGAACTCACCCAAGCTGCAACACCAAACAAAAACTGGAGGGCACAAGAGCAGAAGCGGAGACTGGAAAGAATCCTATCTGGAGAGTGGGGTGTGAAGACATGATCGACCCAGATGTGGGTTTTGAAAGCAGAGCCGCTATAACTTGTAAAAATAAACACGAAGTTCTTGATCTGAGAAACTAAAAAAAGAAAAAAGAGCCAGGCATGGTGGTGGCACAAGCCATTACTTCCAGCATGTGGAAGGCAGAGGCAGGAGGATCACTGTGAGTTCGAGGACAGCCTGGGACTACAGAGTGAATTCCAGGCAGCCTGAGCTAGAGTGAGAACCTATCTCAAAATAAACAAACAACAACAACAAAAACTGAGTTACCATTTCCTTAGTCAAGAAAGATTATACAAGGAATGGTTTGGAGGAGAAGTGAAGCACTGGTCGACTTGAAATACATAGTACGCACTCAGGAGGAAGGGCTAAGTGCACGGTGCTATCCTTAGGGGAAAGGACGAGGCTACAAGTTGAAGAATAAAGACAGTGAGACCTAGGAGCCAATTCACTGGTTAAGGGTGCTTGCAAAGCCGGGCGTGGTGGCACATGCCTTTAATCCCAGCACTCGGGAGGCAGAGGCAGGAGAATCGCTATGAGTTTGAAGCCACCCTGAGACTACATAATGAGTTCCAGGTCAACTTGAGCTGGAGTGAGACCCTACCTCAGAAAAAAAAAAAAGAGAGAGAGAGAGAGAGAGAGAGAGAGAGAGAGAGAAAAGAAAAGGTGCTTCCAAAGCCAACCAGCCCAGGTTCAATGCCCCAGCTACCATGTGAACCCAGATGGGCATTCATTTGTAACAACAGGAGTCCATGGCAAGTTCATACACACACACACACACACACACACAGACATGCAAAAAAATAAATACTTTTAAAAAGAATAAAGAGGGCTGGAGAGATAGCTCAGAGGCTTAGGCACTTTCTTACAAAGCCTAAAGGCCCAACTTGGATTCTCTAGTACCCACATAAGCCAGATTTACAAGGTGGCACATGTATCTGTAGTTTTTATTTTATTTTATTTTTTGCAATAGCAGGAAGCCCCAGTGCATGCACATGCTCTTTCTCACTCTTTCTCTTTCATTCTTTCTCTCCTTGCAAATAAATTTTAATTTTTTTTGGAAAAGCAGCAGGGTGTGGGGGCACATGCCTTTAATCCCAGCACTCGGGAGGCAGAGGTAGGAGGATCCCTGTGAGTTTGAGGCCACCCTGAGACTCCATAGTGAATTCCAGGTCAGCCTGGGCTAGAAATGAGACCCTACTTCGAAAAACCAAAAACAAAAACAAAAAAAACAGAGTAAGGACTTTGAAAAACCAAAAATAAATAACTAGATAAATAATTGCCAGCAGATGTCACACAAGGTCTGAGACCAGGGGTGAGAAGAGCCAAACCAAAGGTCTGTGGGCAGAGCCGGGGCTCACAGAGGCCACCCAAGAGGGAGCAGTGAGCAAAGGCGCAGACCCCAGGAGCCTGGGCAGCTCCAGAGCCACGTGAAGGAAAAGGGAATTATCAACAGTGCCACATACGACTGACAGGCCAAGCAAGATGAGAACAGCGTGTTGACAACTGGGTTTGGCACCACAGGAGTCACAGCAACCTTGACAAACTTTTTCTCAAGTGAAGACAAAAGCCTGACAGAAGTGCGCTCAGGAAGAATTGGAGAAAGAAAGGCAAGCAGAGTTCTTTCCGCGGGTTGTCAGAGGGGCAAGAAAAGGAGAATGCGAGGCAAGAAGTCTTTTTAAAAGACGAGAACGTTCACAGAGGTAGGATGAATAATCCAACAGACAAAACTGGCAGAGAGAATGGAGTACTGCTGAGGAACTGGAAAGCTGGGGGAGTGACGGAAAATTCATCCGGCAGGTGGGAGAGGACGGTGGGCTCCACTCATCTGCACCTCCAATTCTTGCTCCCCCATTCCTGCCTCGGTCTCATCCTGCACCCGGATGCCTGCATGTCCTGTCTCCTCTCGTCTCACAGCTCCCCAGCGGCCAGCGCTGCCCGCCGCCCTTGTCATCGCTGCGGTTCAGCCAATGTCCACTCCTCACGGCGGTGTCCCCAATCTTGGGGAGGGTGCGGAACGCTGAGCTCAGTGGCAGGTGGCTGTGTGGTAGACACGTACTGATTGGGGCCTTTTCTCCTCTTTCCTAAGAGCAACAGGAGCAATTTACCAAATCAGAATTCTATCTGGAGAGTGGGTTAAGTAAGTGGAGAATAACAGAAGTAGAGAAGTATAACAGGAACAAAGGAGCAAATGGCCTTCAAGGTTCCAGATAAGCCCAGCTACAGCTCTCAGCAACATCTGCAGCCCAACAAAACCATAAAACCCACCACGTGACCCTGAGACGCACGGTCCCAGGACACTCCTGCCTGATGACACTAACCCACAGCCCAGTCACTTTCAGTCCCACCACGACCCCTTTCTCCCACAAAGTGCTTCAAAATAACAGCCTGTCTTTCAGCACGCTGCTTCCTTGTCATCATTCGCTCATTCTTCCAACCACTAATCTGACTTCACACCAGGCAACTCAAAGGACCCTGGTAATGGAACCGATGACCTCACAGCCAAATTATACTTCCCAGCTCACCTTGACCTCTGCACACAGCCTCTGTCAGTGATGCTCCGCCCTCCACGAGGGTTCCGCCTTGCCTTTCCCTGGTTTCCCTGTTCCTGTAACCACCTCTCTCCTGACTCAGGCGAAGCATCAGCTGCATCATCAAACCCCGCCTGAATCTCTGATGACAGTCGAGAAGCACTGTCTTAGGATAACAAAAAATAAAGTGACTGTCATGAAACCTAAGATGGGGGAAAGTGAAGCCAAGGGCAGGGCAAAAGGAGAGGGCTGTCAGTCAAATGAGCTTAAGACAGAAAAGCAGCTGCTGCAAAAGCACCTGACCAAGGAAGACAAGAGAAGTTCTAACCAAGGATGACTGGAGGACAGAAGTTCTGACCAGGGGTGACTGGAGGACAGAAGTTCTGACCAGGGGTGACGGGAGGACAGAAGTTCTGACCAGGGAATGTGGGGAGCATGCATCTGTAACCCCAGCACTGGTGAGAGGAGACCAGTGGACCCCGTGGCTTGCTTTCTGGCTATCTTGTCTAGCCCTACTGGGTGAGCTCTGGGCTCAGTGAGGAACCCTGGAAGCAACCCCTCACCCTGTTCTATAAAGTAATCTCAGTGAACTCACTGGTTCACCAACACTGGTATCAGTGTAATCATGCTCTGGTCTGCCATCTGTACCCTAGCTGGGGTGAACAGATGTGTGTTCACATCTCCTCAGGGAAAAAGTTTCACGTGACATTTAGCTATACCACTCCTGGGTATACACTCAAAGGAAATGAAGTTGGCATATAAGACACCTGCAAATCCATGTTTACTACAGTATCATTCTTGATAGCCAGGATATGGGATATGCCCAGCAGTAAATCAATGAATTTTTTAAATATGGCAAAATTCCAGCAAGTTATTTTAGAGACACCAGCAAATCAGTTCTGAAGTCTGTATGGAAAGACGAAACACTCACAATAGTCAGCACAGTGCTGAAGAAAAGAGCAGAGGTCTGACACCACCCAGACTCCAGACAGCTCATAAGCTGAAGTAACGAGGCGGGTGGTAGTAGTGAGGTGACAGACAAATACTGATTAGTGAAACACAACAAAACAAGAAAGCCAGAAATATGCCCACATAAATACAGCTTAGGTGATCTTTCACAAGTACAAAGGCAATACAATGGGGAGAAAACTGTTGTTGTTGTTGTTTTTGTTTTTCAAGGTAGGGCCTTGTTCTAGCCTAGGCTGACCTTAAATTAGTCTCAGGCTGACCTTGCACTCACAGCAATCCTCCTACCTTGGCCTCTCAAGTGCTGGGATTCAAGTTGTATGCCACCATGCCCTGCAAAATCCCTTTTCTTAGAAGTTGTGGTGGTTTGATTCAGGTGGCCCCATAAATTTAGGTGTTCTGAATGCTAGGTTCCCAGATGATGGAGATTTGGTAATTAACACCTCCTGGAGGCAGTGTATTGTTGGGGGCAGGCTTATGGGTGTTATAGCCAGTGTCCCCTTGCCAGTGTTTGGTACATTCTCCTGTTGCTATCGTCTACCTTATATTGGCCAGGGGGTGATGTTCACCCTCTGCTCATGCCATTGTTTTCCCTTGCCATTATGGAGCTTCCCCTCAAGCCTGTAAGCCAAAATAAACCACTTTTTCCCACAAGCTGCTCTTGGTTGGGTGATTTATGGCAGCAATGTGGACCTGACCACAACAGAAGTGATGTTGGAACAACTGGACATCCATGCACATGCTTCCCAAAAATTAACTCAATGTAACTGCTCTTGTACACTGACAGAACCCTAACCCAAACCAGGCACGCTGTGGCATACTCACCTGGCTCACTGTGGAGGCCCTAAGAAATCAATGGGGGGCTGGAGAAATGGCTTAGCGGTTAAGCGCTTGCCTGTGAAGCCTAAGGACTCCAGTTTGAGGCTCGATTCCCCAGGACCCACATTAGCCAGACACACAAGGGGGCGCACGCATCTGGAGTTTGTTTGCAGTGGCTGGAGGCCCTGGCACGCCCATTCTGTCTCTCTCTATCTGCCTCTTTCTCTCTCTGTCACTCTCAAATAAATAAATAAAAATATTAAAAAAATATTTAAAAACCTACTCTTTATAAAAAAAAAAAAGAAAGAAAGAAATCGATGGGCACCCCACCTTGGCTAATGAAACAGTCATAGCTCACATTCACTGGTCAGAGCAGTCCTACCCCCATACAAGTTGTAGGAACTGACAGGCGCCTCATAGCCACCACCAGGTACACAGGGCCCAGAGTAGCTAGTGAGCCTGCCCCATATAAGAAAGCCATGTTCCAGAGATGGGACAATAGCTCACTGGTAGATCGTTAGTCTAGCACAAGTGAGCACATGCATCAGGAGTTCGTTTGCAGTGGCTGGAGGCCCTGACACGCCCATTCTCTCTTTCTTTTTCTTTCTTTCTTTCTCCCTCCCTCTCTCTCTCTCTCTCTCTCTCAATCTCTGCCTCTTTCTCTCTGTGTCTGTTGCTCTCAAATAAATAAATAAATAAAAATAAACATTTAAAACACACACACAAACTGAAAGAGAAACCAAAAGCAACCTTATACTCAAATCAGACAAACTAAGTCAAAACTCTATCAAGAGCTGGATATATGGTTCAGCAGTTAAAGGCACTTGCTTGCAAAGCTTGACAGCCTAGGTTCAATTCTCCAGTACCCACATAAAGCCAGGTACACAAAATGGCACATGTGTCTGGAGTTCATTTGTAGGGTCAAGAGGCCTTGGCATGCCCATTCTCATTTTCTCTCAAATAAATACATTTATATCAAGACAAATAAGGTCACCATATATTGATAACGGGATCAATTCAACAAGATAAAATAACAAAGAATATATATAAACTCAATGCCTTATTACCCAATTGTATAAAACAAACAATATTAGGTCTAAATGAAAGATAAAGTCTAATACAACCTCAAAACTCTACTTTCATCAATAGAAAGGTCATCCAAACCAAAAAAATAAATAAATCAACAAAGAAAAAGCAGGGCATGGGGCTGGAGGGATGGGTCAGTGGTTAAAGGCAGTTACTTGCAAAGCATACTGGCCCAGGTTCGATTCCCCAGTACCCACATAAAGCCAGATGCATAAAGTGGTGCATGTGTCTGGAGTTCAAGGCCTCAGTGTGACCATTTATTTTTTCTCTCTCTCTTTCTTTTTTTGGTTTTTGGAGGTTGGGTTTCACTCTAGCCCAGGCTGACCTGGAATTCACTACATAGATTCAAGATGGCCTTGAACTCATAGTCACAGTAATCCTCCTACCTCTGTTTCCCAAGTGCTGGGATTAAAGGCATGCACCACCATACCCAGCTATTTTCTCATTTTCTCTCTCCACCCGCTTCCCCTCCTTCTCTATCATCTCCATCTCTCTTGCAAATAAATATATTTTAAAAACATAGGGCTAAACTATTCTGTAGACTAAAAATATACTTTAAAACTTACATATTTATAGACCATTTCATTCAAGAACTGCAAAAAACACATTCTTCTCATAAGTACATGGAACATTCTCTGGTACCAACCATAGAGCAATTGTCAATAAATGCAAAAAAAAAAAATATCAAAGTTGCAGCATGTATATTCTCTAACCACAATGGAATAAATCATAAATTTATCAAGTGAAACTCCAGAAATTGTATAACTACATGGAAACCAAAGTGACCTCTTGAATACTTCTGGTTAAAGAAGAAATTAAGGGCTGGAGAGATGGCTTAGCAGTTAAGCACTCGCCTGTGAAGCCTAAGGACCCCGGTTCGAGGCTCGGTTCCCCAGGTCCCATGTTAGCCAGATGCACAAGGGGGCGCACGCGTCTGGAGTTCGTTTGCAGAGGCTGGAAGCCCTGACGCGCCCATTCTCTCTCTCTCTCTCTCTCCCCCTCTATCTGTCTTTCTCTCTGTGTCTGTCGCTCTCAAATAAATAAATAAAAATTTAAAAAAAGAAAGAAATTAAGACAAAGGTTTAAAAAAAAAAAGTCTTTTGAAACAAATAAAAATGAGAACTCAACATACCAACACCCATGTGAAACCATGAAGGCTACATGAAGAAGGAAGTGTGAGGATGTCAAATCTAAGAATCCTGCACATGGAAGGAAAGGTGTTTCAGCTTAAAGGCATAATACGCATTTCCAACAAACAAAAGAAAAGAATTCCCAATAGGGAAAGATGCCAATACAGCCATAAGAAGCATTTATAGCACCAAGCAGAGCCAGGCGTGGTGGCACATGCTTTTAATTCCAGCACTCCAGGAGGCAGAGGTAGGAGGATCGCCGTGAGTTCAAGGCCACCCTGCGACTCCACAGTGAATTCCAGGTCAGCCTGAGCCAGAGTGAGACGCTACCTTGAAAAAATAAAACACCAAACAGACAAGGTCAGAAAGCAGTCTCCCCTTGTCACACTATAATAACTACCACCACCGAGCTCCACCTAACTGAGCTAACTGGCCAGGCCTATACTATAATAAAACTACTAAATGCACAGACCAAAAACCCTATTTTGAGGGAAGCACCTAGTCACCTATCGAGACAGATCTATGAGATCAGCAACAGATTTCTCAACAGAAACCTTGAAGACTGGCAGACCTTGGAGTGATATGTTTCAAGCACTGAAAGTCAACAAGCGCCAGCCCGGATTTCTGGCTAATGTTGAAACACATCCTGTCAGGTATCAGAACAGCGACATCTGCTTGCTTCTTAGGTCCATTCGCTTGAAGCACCACTTCCCACGCTTTCGTCCTCAGGTAGTGTATCTGTCGTGTGTGGAGAGGTGAGGTTTTAGAGGCAGCAATCAGAAGGGTTTCGATCCATGACGCTAGTCTGTCCCACTTATTCAGGAACTGGAGCCACGTACTTGCAGGGGGGGTGAAGGTAGGCTTCAATCCCCGTCACTGCTGTTGGTGTGAATGTTTGGTACTGCTCTATTCCTTTCCTGCATTTGCTGTTTTCAACCATGTTTGAGTCTCTCCTGTGGTCTCATGTTGTGCTTCCCCTTCTCTTCAGTCCAAAGGGTTCCTTCAGCCTGAAGTATTTTCTATAGAGCTGCCTTAGTGGTCACATGCTCCTTTAGCCTGTATTTATCATGGAAATTCTCTTTCAATTATGACAGATTTCACGTTACATTACAGATCCGTAATAGCAAAAACAAACTAGTACCTGTACAAAAATACACATGTAGATCAAGGGAATGGAATAGAAGATCCAGAATCCAGATAGTACTGCAGCCCTCCAGTCAACAAAAATGCCAGAAAATACAAGAGAAAAGACAGCCTCTTTGACAAATGGTCCTTGGGAAACTGGGCATCTATATGTAGAAGAATGAAACTAGATCCTTCTCTCTCTCTCTCTCCATGCAGAAGCATGGACTCCAAATGAATTAAAAACTTTAACATCAGACCTGAACTCAAACTGCTCCAAGAAAAAGCAGCAGCACTTCAACACATAGGCACAGGTGAGAGCTTTCTGAATAACTCCACTTGCTCAGGAAATAAGGACAACAAATGGAACCTCATGAAATTAAAAGGCTTTTGCAGTCTAGGAAGATGCCTCAACAGTTTAAGGGGGCTTGGCTTGCAAAGCCTGTCAGCCTGGGTTCAGCTCCCCAGTACCCATATAAAGCCAGAAGCACAAAATGGCACTTGCATCTGGAATTCCTTTGCATTAAGAAGAGGCCCTGGCATGCCCATACTGTCTCTTCTCCTAAACAAATGATTTTTAATATTTTAATTATTTATTGGGGAGGGGGGGGCAGATAGAATGGGTGTGCCAAGGCCTCCAGCCACTGCAAACAAACTCTAGATGCATGCACCACCCTGTGCATCTAGCTTACGTGGGGCCTGTGGAATCGAACCTGGGTCCTTAGGCTTATCAGGCAACCTTAACTGCTAAGCAATCTCTCCAGTCCTAATTTTTTTTTTATTTTAGAAAGAAAGAGAATTGGTATGCCAGGGCCTCAGCCACTACAATCAAACTCCAGATGCTTGCACCACCTAGTGGGCCTGTGTAACCTTGTGTTTGCCTCACCTTTGTGTATCTGGTTTATGTGGGATCTATAAAGTCAAACACGGGTCCTTAGATTTTGCAGGCAAGTGCCTTAACCACTAAGCCATCTATCAAGCCCCTTAAATTACTTCTTAATAGCCTATAGAACTAAACCAAGTTTTCAAAAGAAAAGATGCAAATGGCCAATATTTTTTAAAGTGTTCACCGTCTTTAGCCATCAGGGAAACACAAATCAAAACTACTTTGAGATTGCATCTTACTCCAGTCAGAATGGCTATCAGCAAATCAAAAGACTAGAAAGCAGATGAGGGTGTGGGGGAAAAAAGAACCTGTATTTGCTGTTTATGAAAATGTAAATTGAGGCAGGCATTGTGGAAATCAATGTGGAATCTTGTCTACCAGCTAAAAGTACGTCTACCATGTGACCCAGCTATAACACTCCTGGGCACATACCCTACACCTTACTAGACAAACTCTTGCCCATACATGTTTATTGCTGCTCTAGACACAATAGCTTGGACATGGAATCAGCCTAGATGTTCATCAGTACATGAATGGATAATGAAGATGTGGTACGTTCACACAATTAAGTTTTATTCAGCTATAAAGAAAAGGCCCAAAGTGAGGTCAGGGGAAGAGATTGAGTAAAGGAAAGGTAGAGGGAGGGCTAATCAAAATCTAAGAGGATGCAAATAAATCATATGGAATCCTCTGGATTCGGACAATGGAACACTCAGGAGCCATAGATCGTTGTTAGAAAATGTTCAGAGGGGCAAAGAAAGTTAGGATTGAAGAAGATAAGAAAGAAACAAAGGACCAAAAAAAAAAAAAAAAAAAAACAGATGTTAAAGAAAATGAATCCAAGGACAATAGTGGTGAAAAAAACAGATACCAAAGGGTAAATTATATTCTTTGTATAGTAATTTCTAAGTGAACAACATACTTGAGGATTTTAGCATGTGTGGCTATGTGTAGTGATTCATATCTGTAATCCCAGCACTGAGGTAGGAGGATTGTTACAAGTTTGAGGCCAAACTAGTCTAGAAAGTGAGAGCCTTTCTCAAAGAAAGTATGTGTGTTTGATGCAGTTTTATGCTTTTTTGTTTGTTTTTGTTTTTTCAAGGTAGGGTCTCAGTCTGGTCCAGGCTGAACTGGAATTCACTATGTAGTCTCAGGGTGGCCTCGAACTCACAGTGAGCTTCCTACCTCTGCCTCCTTAATGCTGGGATTAAAGGCCTGTGTCACCACGCCCAGTTTAAGCTAATTGTTTAAAGGATACTTTACAATGGATTGTAAAACCACAAGAAAGATTAAAACGTTTTTTACTCAAAAGTCACTTGGAGCTTCATAGCATGAGCCTTCAGGATGTGATCAGTGGATTCAGTGTAATGTGCTTAAACCAAGGTGGTTCCATTTTTAATACTTCATATTGCCTCTTTCAACAGAGCCAAATCAGAACAACTCAGCAACCCTTGAATTTAAGTCTCCTCGATTTTAGGAAGCATTTAAAGTGAGAAAATACTAGGATGAAAATGTTTTCTGTTTGAAGACTTCTGGTTTCATTTTATACTACTTTTAGCATGGACTATATTTATTTTCAAAATGGCCTTTTTTTGTTTTTCTTGGCAGGTTTTATTGTGAGTTTTTCTAATTATGAAGCAAAATTTATTTTGTCCACCATGCTTTATGTGATAATATTTAAATTGATGTGGTATGTCAACAAAAAAACACCCCTGACCTATTAAAGAAGTATTTGGCCTTTCTGGAAAAAAAAAAAAAAAGAACATTTTCAGTGCCAGGGACGGGATACCTCTAGTGAGTTGTTGGCCAGGGAGGTCCCTGAGCCCCCAAAACATTATAGGCCATTGCCGAGGCCCTTGGTTTCCCACCAGGAATCGATGGTAAGACCCTATTGCTGAAGACTTCACATACCTGGCCTGCAAGACCACTGAGAAATCCTGCTGGAACTAAACTGATAACCTCCTCCATGTAGACCAGCTGAAAGAAAGCTGGAAGAAGCCATTCTACATGTAGTTCAATGGGAGAAAGAGATACCACCAGTTAAGATACTCAACAGTGGACACTGCATGCCTTATAATTGGCCAGCCAGGCCAAACGAGCCAATGGGTATAATAGTGGCACATCTATCATGGTGGAAACCAACTGCCCTCTAATTGGACTGGAGGCCCACTCCATGGGGGGAAACACATCCCTGATACTGAAAACTTATAACAGGGGTAGTTATGAGCCCAAGGGGTGTAACATCTGCTGATGTCTGGAAAAATGTATATACTATGCTTATCAAACTACCCAGTAAGCACTTCCCTTAATTTATACCCTTACATTAATGCTACTCTCATTTTGGGTAGAGAATCTTCTCTTTTCATATGGCAGTGACCTTGGAAAGACTCAGAAGGTATCATAGTGCTGGAAAGAAGTGACTGGAGTACTGAGTAACATCTCAATCACACCTTCCAAGGCTCAGGATCTAATGCAGAAGAGGTGGCAGAAAGAATGCAAGAGCCAAAGGAAGGGTAGGACTCCGTACAACGTGCTCCCTCCAGACACAAAATGGCCTGGATATCCATGACCTCACAGTTCCTGAAACCACCTACACAAGACCATCATAAGAGGAGGAAAAGACCATGACATCAAAATAAAAGAGAGATTGACTGAGATGGGGAGGGGATATGATGGAGAATGGAATTTCAAAGGGGAATGTGGGGGGGAGGGAAGGTACTACCATGGGATACTTTTTATAATCGTGGAAAATGTTAATAAAAATTGAGGGGAAAAAAAGAAAATGAAAATGTGAAATTCACAGGAAAATGGATGAGGCTAGAAATACTATGAAGTAAAACAACCCAGGCTCAGAAAGACCACATGTTCTCTCTCATATGTACACCCTAACTTGAAATTTTTGGATCAGTACAGAAGATGGAGTAAGAGTCCACAATAGAGGCCAGGAAGCTAGACAGGAGCGAAAGGCAGAGAGGGAAGAGAGGGCTTCCGGGGAGGATGTGACAGTGTGGGTAGAAAGGTATAAGTGAGATCAGCAGAGGGGAGGGGAAAAGAGAAGTTAGTAGGGGGAAGGTAAACCAGAACTAAAGACGTTATGAGTAAGTCATATGGAAACCTACTTTATTAGCTAATTTTAAAATGTAATTTAAAAAGAGAGTTTGGGCAAAAGTACCTGGTAGCAGTGGAACAAAGCTGCACTCAGAAGCCACGGGTTATTACAGGAAAATCCTGTACCCAGGGTGGGATGCTTCTCATTGCGTTGTTGATCAGGAAGACCCCTGACATTCCCCCACCCCGAAAAAAAATCCCAGTCATCGCCAGCACTCTTGGCTTCCCGCCAGAGCTAGATGGCAAAACCCTACTGCTGAAGACATTACCTGCTTCAGTTGCCGGACACTGAAAAATCAGCTGGCATTAGGCTGGCAGCCGTCTTGCTGCTTGGTAGTTGTCACAGTGCTGAAAGGGCGATGCAGGCTGCTGGGAAAGAAAAGCCATCCACAGCCTTGCCTGGCAGCGACCCTGCAACACAGCACACCAGCCAGGCAAAATGTGCCCACTGGTACAACAATGGCATGTGTGTTATGGAGGTAACCAACTGCTCTTTGATGGCATCTGAAGCCTGCTCCATGAGAGAGAATTCATACCAGGTTCTGAAAACCTAGTCAATAGCCCACAATTGGGAGGTCCCAGGCCCTAGGAGCAAATCTACTACTGTTATTTCGCTAAGTAGATATGTAGTGCCCATTAAACTGTCCTCCAAATATTTATGTTCATGCCCAAATACCAGTGCTGCTCTTACTTCTGATCAGAGAAGCTTCTTTTGGCAAGTGGCAGTGACAACTGGGGAAGCTCAACACTCATCAAAGTACCAATAAGTGACAATAAGTAGATTGCTGCGCAACACTAATGAGGCATCTCTGTCACGCCCTCCAAGGCTTGGGGAGCACAAAGAAGAGGTGGCAGAAAGGATGGGGTGCAGTGCTTCTTGTGTGCTTGCTTTTCCTGGAACTCACTCTGTAGTCTCAGACTGGCCTTGACCTCATGGCAGACTTCCTACCCCAGCCTCCTGAGTGCTGGGACCAAGCAGAGGCGTGCTTTCGATCGCTGTCTTCTTCTGGACACAAGGTCACCATTGTATTTGTGACCTTACAATGGCTTTCATTACCTCCTCAGGACCTGCACAATTACTAGGCCCATCAACATGTCATCATGAACAATGGAGGAGGTTTCAAAAAATGTTATCAAAACAGGAAAGGGACTACTTGGAAAAGAAGGAGGGTTGGTAGAAGGAAATGTGGGGGAAGGAACAAAAGAAAGTAATTACCATAAAATGCATTATGTATATATGCATGAAAACTGTCATTTCTTTAATATTTTATACTTATTCATATGAGAGGAAGAGAATGTGCCCACCAGGGCCTATAGCCACTGCAAACGAACTCCAGGTGCATACACCACCATGTGCATCTGGCCTGTGTGGGTTCTGGGGAATCAAACCTGGGCCTTAGGCTTTGCAGGCAAGCACCTTAATAGCAAAGCCATTCTCCAATCCTCAAAAAGAACTTTAAAGAAAAAAGCTTCCCTGATGAACACACAATTTTTTTTCAATAAAATACTTTCAAATGGAATTTAACAACACATTGAAAAAGATCATACACCATGACCAAGCTAGTGTGAATAATATAATACAGCACAATAGAATCAAGGGCAGAAATAATATAATCACCTCAACAGAGGGAAAAAAAAATGCCTTTGACAAAGTTTAACATCCCTTCAAGATGAAAGTCTGAAGAACCCAGGAATAGAAAGAACGCATCTCGCCCCAGGGAAGGCCACATATGACAAACACAGGAAACTTTTTACTGAACTGAAAAATTGAAAGCATTTCCTCTATAATCAGGAACATGGGTGCCCACTCCACTTTTATTGAATACAGTATTTAAATTTCTAGCCACACCAATCAGGCAAGAGAAAGAAAAGTTTTAAAAATTAGGAAAGGGGACTAGAGAGATCTTAGCAGTTAACCCACTTGCCTGCAAAGCCTAAGGACCCATGTTCAACTCTCCAGATCCCATGTAAGCCAGAAAATGACACGAAGTGACACAAGCCACAAGGTCGCACATGCACACAAGATGGCACACGTGTCCAAAGGTCGATTACAGTAGTTGGAGGCCCTGGTGCACCAACTCTCACTCTCTCTCTCACACTCTCACATTAAAAATAAAAGGCCAAATAAATAAAAATGAACAAAAAATTTAAAAGAAAAAACTTTTTTAAAGGGCTGGAGAGATGGCCGAGTGGTTAAGCACTTGCCTGTGAAGCCTAAAGACCCCAGTTTGAGGCTCAATTCCCCAGGACCCACGTTAGCCAGATGCACACGCATCTGGAGTAAGTTTGCCGTGGCTGGAGGCCCTGGCGCGCCCATTCTCTCTCTCTCTCTCCTCTTCTCTCTCTTTCTCCCCCTCTCCCTCTTTCTCTGTCAAATAAATAAATAAAATATTTTTTAAAAAATCATAAATATTTAAAGGGAAGAGAAAGGAAGGGAGGAGGATACTTAATAGGTTGATATTGTATATATGTAATTACAATGGTTGTAATGGGGAGGTAATATGATGGAGAGTGGAATTTCAAATGGGAAAGTGTGGGGGTGGGGAGGGAGGGAATTACCATGGGATATATTTTATAATCATGGAAAATGTTAATAAAAATCAAAAAAAATCATAAATATTGACCATAGGGCTAGAAAGATGGATCAGTGGTTAAAGTGCTTGGCTCAAGGCCTAATGACCTGGTTTGAATTCCCAAATACCCACATAAAGCCAGATGCACAAGGTGGCACATGCATCTGGAGTTCATTTGCAGCAGCTAGAGGCCTTGTCATGCCCATTCATATTCATTCTCTTTCTCTCTGCTTGTAAATAAATAATAAAAAAATTAAATAATATTGACCATAGCCTCAGAAAAAAAAAGAAATCCTGGTAATCAGCCTAACCAAGTAGGTGCAAAACCTCTACAATGGAAACTTGAAACGCTCAGTAAAGAAACTGAAGACACTAGAAAATAAAGACCTTCTGTGTTTACGGATAAGCAGATTTAATATTGTGGAAGTGGCTATACTGCAAAAAGTAATCTTAGATTCAATGCAATCCCCATCAAAATACCAATAACAATCACCACAGAAATGCTAAGAAAGATCCTAAAATTTATATGGAAGCACAAAAAATCCCAAATAATTAAAGCAATTCTGAGGGAAAAAAAAATTACTGATTTCAAGTCATATTACAGTGCCATAGTTTATAATGCCATAGGGTATAACAAAAACAACATGGTATTAACACAAAAACTAGACACAGGCACTGAGAACCACAGCATATAACAGAGGATCCATATATAAACCCACACAGCCACAGCCACGATTGTTGACAAAAGTGCTAAAAACAGACTACAAAGAAAACTCAACAACAGGGGCTGGAGAGATGGCTCAGAGGTTAAAGCATTTGCCTGAAAAGCCTAATGACCGGGGCTCAATTCCCCAGTACCCAGGTAAAGCTAGATGTACAAAGTGGTACATGCATCTGGAGTTTTCAGCAGCCAGAGGACCTGGCATGCCCATCCAGAGTGAGTGAGTGAGTGAGTGTGTGTGTGTGTGTGTGTGTGTGTGTGTGTGTGTGTATCTCAAAAAATAAATAAAATATTAAGAAAAAGAAAAGTAGCTGGACATAGTGACTCGTGCCCTTAATTCCAGCACTAGGGAGGCTGAGGAAGGAGGACTGCTGTGAGTCTGAGGCCAGCCTGGGCTACAGAGTTCCAAGTCCACTTGGGCTAGAGAGCAACTCTGCCTCAAAAGGAAAAAAAAAAAAAAAAGACAGACAGGAAGGAAGGAACAAACATACAGAGGATAGAACAGGAAAAGGGAGAAAGGGAGGGAGGGAGGAACAGAGAGGAAAAAAGAAAAAAGTTGTGCTCTGGTCATACAAGTACAAAGTTGAGAATGGATGATATCCACAAACGGAGAACTTTCACAACATGGTTGAGTGTGCCTCAACAATGACGTGAGACACAAGAAGGTGACACACGGTAAGATTCCATTCGCATAAGGTTCAAAACCAAACAAACACTATTGAGTTAGAAGCCAAAGTAGCAGTTACTCTTAGTGGACAGAAAGGAACCACAAGGGGTGGGGGGGAGGCCTCTGGTTGGTAGTAAAATTCTGTTTCTTAACCAGGACTAGGATTACAAAGATGAAGAAAATGCACTTATGATTACATATCCTTCCCTGTGTATTTAAGGTATAATTAAAATTTACAATTAGGGCTGAGGAGATGGCTCAGCAGTTAAAAGTGCTTGCTTGCAAAGCCCATAAGTCTGGGTTTGATTCCCCAGTAGCCACAAAAAGACAGATGCACAGCATGCATCTGGAGTTCCTTTGCAGTGGCAAGGGGCCCTGGGAAGCCCATTTTCTCTTTCTCTTTTTCTTTCTCTCTCTCTCCCATGTAAATAATTTTTATATTAAAATTAAGCTGGGCTGGGGAGATGGTTGGAATGTGCCACACCAAATTCCATTAGCTCAACTTCTGCATCTCGCTTTACTCTACACAAATTGGGTGATTCTAAACCCTCACCTCAAACCAAGAGTGAAGGAATGGGAGAGAAGTGAGCCTGAAGAGGATGGATACAAACTCAAATATGTTTTACAGTTCTGAAAACACACACAAACCCGATCATAACACATTCCAAAGCATCATGGAAGGTACTCGTCAAAGGTTTGAATCCTGGGGCTAAGTCAGCTTCCCAGCCCACCAGCAGCAATAGGATGGGACAGGTGGAGACTTCCTGGGGAGGCGACTTCTCAGCCCAGGGGACTTCCAATCCAGCCCTGCGGGGTTGGGGGGAACGGTCTTCCCTCCTCAGGAGGTTTCGAACTCCGAATCCAGCCGCCAAGACTGGGTAGAGAGAGGTGTGGGGACGTGGGCGGAGCCTGCCAGAGCACCCCACGGCTCGGGGACGCCTCAGCTAGCCCAGGAGCTACCCAAGTCCACCAACCGACGCCCAGGACCGACAAAGAGGGGAGACGCAGGTGACAGGGCCGAGGGAAGCAGGAGATGGGGATCACAGGTGACCGAGGAAAGCGGGCGATGGGGATCACAGGAGACCGAGGGAAGGGGGCGATGAGGATCACGGGGGACCGAGGGAAGCGGGCGATGGGGATCACAGGTGACCGAGGGAAGCGGGCGATGGGGATCACAGGAGACCGAGGGAAGTGGGCGATGGGGATCACAGGTGACCGAGGAAAGGAGGCGATGGGGATCACAGGTGACCGAGGGGAGCGGGCGATGGGGATCACAGGTGACGGAGGAAAGCGGGCGATGGGGATCCCAGGTGACCGAGGGAAGGAGGCGATGGGGATCACAGGTGACCGAGGGAAGGAGGCGATGGGGATCACAGGTGACCGAGGAAAGGAGGCGATGGGGATCACAGGTGACCGAGGAAAGGAGGCGATGGGGATCACAGGTGACCGAGGAAAGGAGGCGATGGGGATCACAGGTGACCGAGGGAAGCGGGCGATGGGGATCACAGGTGACGGAGGAAAGCGGGCGATGGGGATCCCAGGTGACCGAGGGAAGGAGGCGATGGGGATCACAGGTGACCGAGGGAAGCGGGCGATGGGGATCCCAGGTGACAGAGAGAGGCAGGTGGCGAGGGTCACCAGTGACCCGGCGGCGGGCGAAGGGGAGGCCGCCGCGGGGCGGGGGGTGGGTCGGGGATGCAGGCCTGGGCGCAGGGGCGGACAGGGCTCCGAGTCCCGGATGCAGGACGAACGGGTGCAAGCCCTGGGTCGGGGCGAATGGGCTGCGGACGGCGCGCGGCCACGCACCGTGGACTCCCGCACTTGGCTGTGGAAGTGCTGCTCCCGCGCCGACACTTCGTCCTGCCCTTCCATCCTCCTTCATGCCCACCGCCGGGCCGCCCGCGTGCGCTCGCTCCACCGCACCATCGCCCGCCGACGCCGCCCGCACCGCCGCTCCGGGGCCGCCGCTCGGGCGCCCGACCGTGACCACGGCGAGATCCGGGACGCCGCCGCTGCCGCCCTAGCTTCTGGGCTACACTGGATGGGCTGCGGGGGGCGGGGCCGGCGAGCCGGGGCGGGGCAGGGCCTTCGCGTCATCCCGAGGGCGCCGTGCGTCAGAGACGTGCGCCTCGGCGTGCAAGGAGAGAGGCTGCAAGGAGCTAGGCGACGTCGGGCCTGGCGGGCTGGGGGCGGGGCCTGGAGAGCCTCAGCGGGCCAGGAGGGCTGCGGATTGGGCCTGGCGAGCTGGGGGCGGGGCCTGGAGAGCCACAGAGGGCCAGGAGGGCTGCGGATTGGGCCTGGCGAGCTGGAGGCGGGGCCTGGAGAGCCACAGAGGGCCAGGAGGGCTGCGGATTGGGCCTGCGGGATGGGGCGGGGCCGGGAGGGGCACTGTGAGCCAGGCGGGCTGAGGATTGGGCCTGGCGGGCTGAGGGCGGGGCCTGATTGGCTACAGTGAGCCCGAGGTGGGCTGGGGATTGGACCTGGAGGCCTGGAGGGGCGGGGCCTGGCGGTTTGGGGGCGGGGCCTAAAGGGCTGCCAGAGCGAAAGGGGCTAAGGGAAGCACCGAGGGCTCGGGCCAGGTTGTAGCTGGGGCGAGGCGGTGAGTGGGGCCAGTGCCAGGCCGCCCCCCGTCAGAAGGCGCGGGAGCGTCGTGGGGAGAGCACCCGGGAGCTGTCAAAAGCTCTCTGATGACCGGACGGGGTCGCAGCAACCCCTGCACACCTGGTGTCCGGTTCCCCGCAGAGGCCGGCTGGATGCCCCGCCCCGTACCCGCTGGCAGGCTCGCTGCCCTAAGCTGGGGTCTCCCACCGAGCGGGTGCCGGGTCGGAAGGCGATGGCTGCATCGCGCTCTGGGTGGAGCCCCAGAGGCGGGCGGGAAGGGGGCGGCTGCCCACCCGGACGCTGAGATAGGAATAGCCTTGGCTCCCAGTCCACAAACGTGCAGGGCAGCTGGGGCTGCGGCTCCTTTGTAGGCCCTAAACAGAATGCTTATCGGAATGTGCCAGTACACTAATTCACACCCATGCTGCATCGTCTGTCTGCTTTTTATTGTAAAATTTGGATTTAAAGGAATATTTATAATTTCGCTTGTTTATTTGACGGGACAGGTTGGAGAACACGAGGCTTGCTCCCAGCATGTGTTCCTGCTGCAGCTGACAACCAGTAACAACTAGCAAGTTAATCCACCTTTTAATTTTAACAATGTCTCAGCCTAAAGAACTGGGAAAAGACAAGTGGTCTGGGCTGTTTCTGGACATGCACATTCTGAGAGCTGTGTCAAATACCTGTCTGAACTGACCCACATAATTTCTAGGTTAATCTTCCTGAGTCAGAGGATAAACAGATCAGATTTTAAGGTGTGTAGTATTTGGACACGTATTGCAGAAACTGGACACATCAGAATTTTGTATCTTTCTTATTAGATATATCAATCATTTAAACCCTTGTTTTTTGTTTGTTTGTTTTTTTTGAGGGGGGTTATTTGTTTTGGTTTTTCAAGGTATGGTCTCACTCTAGCCCAGGCTGACCTGCAGCTCACTGTGTAGTCTCAGGGTAGCCTCGAATTTATGGCTGTCCTCCTACCTCTGCCTCCCAAGTGCTGGGAATAAAGGCATGAGCCATTACTCCAAGCACTCTTGAGTTTCTTTATGGAGCTGGCTATAAAGATTTACCCACATTTTATCTCTGTTGTCTCACTGTCTTTGGTACTTGTAACACTCGACCCAGGATGGTAGTTTTCAAAAATGGCCACAAATTCACCCTTCCCTCATGGGACACTCATACCAGGGAGAGGTGAAGTCTTTTGTCCACCCTGAATCTGGATAATAGCAAAAGAGAAACTTTGAAGCTGAGGGAAAATACCTGGCATTAGAGTGTGCCCTTCCTCTGACCCCTAGCAATGCTAACAGCCACTGAAACTAAGCCCCAGGCAAGCCGGAGCTAAGTGGCTCAGCCCTTCTGCTGCCACCGCCAGCACCCTTTTTCCACATCCCTCCTTGAGGGTAATCTTCCTAAGTGAAATAAGCCAGACCCAGAAAGACAAATACTCCACATTTGCTCTCATTTGTGGATCCCAGATTTTATATAGAAACATAAAATAGCTTTTTACATATATGAAATGACAGTAAAAGCAAGACTGCCTGGGGGAAGAAAAGAAGAGGGCATGGGGTGACTATGGCAAAAGTATATGATAAGCTTGAAAGAAAACATCTTTAGGAAATGTGACATCAACTGAAAAAAAGATTAATCTTCATAAATACAGTTGGTCTGTAAGACCGCTTGGCCAATGGAAGGGCTTTGGCTTTTACTCTGAGAGACGTTTGCAGCGATCTCCGGGTGCTAATAAACAGGACAGTATCATTTCTATCCATTATCTTGTTTGGAGCCTGGGCAGCAGATGAGGGTGAAGCAGTGAGACAGACTCACTACAGTAATCCTCACCCGTGCCTTGAGTCTGGTGGAGGCAGTACAAGCATTCAGAGGTGGGCAGAAGCATGTTGAAAGGAGGATTTGTGACAAGATTCCCTATCACATGGGATGTGAGTGGAGAGAGGAGACTCTCTTGAGCTCCTACCAACAGGAGGGACAGAGGTACATCACCTAAGAAGAGAGAGGATCAGTAGAACAAGCTTAAAATGTATGGTGGCTTGGGATCTAATGCTCCCCCATAGACTCATGTGTTTGACCACTTGGCCCAGCAAAGCAGGGCTGTTTGGGAAGGCAGCAGAGCCTGCCTGAAGAAAGCGTCTCTGGAGGTGGGCCTGAGGCACTACTGTTTGTTCTCTCCTCCTTTCTCTCTCTCTCCTCTCCCTCCTTCCTCCCTGCTGATGTGATAATGTGACACAGACTTTCTGTTCCTGTCATGCTGTTTTCCTGCCATGAAGGACCATATCTTCTGGAACTGTGAGCCAAATGAAACCCTTTTTCTTTCATCCACTGATTTGATCTGGTATTTTCCCCAAAAAACAAGAAGGTAATTGGTATGGGGGGAAAGACCAGAGTTCCTAAACAGTGAGATACTTCCTGGTCACCAAGACATACTGAGTAGGTACTAGCTTCATATTAGAAGATTGACTGGCAACAGGCGTTGTTCTATTTCCTTTGACCCAGGAATTGTAATCCATACCTAAATGATGTAACTTTTCACTCACCTAGTGCAAAAAAAAAAAAAAAAAAAAAAAAAAACAGAATGGTTCAAGGCCAGCCTGGGGCTATAAAATTGAGTTCCAGGTCAGCCTGGGCTAAAGTGAAACCCTACCCCCCTCCACACACACACACACACACACACACAGAAAAACAGAAAAATGGAATGACAAGAAGGTGGCACAGAAGTTCTGCTAGGCTGCTGGTGAACTGACCAGTGCCTCTAGAAAATAACTGGTGTTGTCTTAGAGAGCTGGAAGCAAGCAGTCAGCAAGTACACTCCTGCTCACAGGCCTGCAACAGCCCCAGCACACACGCATGAGGAGACACGGCCCACAGACCCACCGTCCATTCCCAGTGGGGTGGACAACTGTATCTGCATTCCCATGGAACAGAACGCTGCCCTCGGGGAAAATCCATGAAGCAGAGCTGCCGGCAGCAATGTGGATGGGTTGCTACACACAGTGTGATTCCAAGCACACATAACGCTCAGGACCGTATAAAACAGAGCAACATATCTTCTAGGGAAGCAAGTGGGTGGTAGAGCAAGAAGAAAGGCCGTACAATGAGAAAACCGTGAGATGGGAGAGCAGAGCAAGGGTCCTTAAGAGGTTCAGAAGACAGCTCCTTGATTTCCTGAACTGGGGTGTGGCAGGTCGTGACTGTGAAGTGCTATTGTTCTTGCACATTATGTGCAATGCATACAATGTATCTACTAAATATTTAATAAAGCAATTGCTTTTAATAAGCACTACTGCCTGGGAGTCTAAGCTGTGGGCTGTCATCCTCAGCTTAGCCCTTCCTAAAGAGAGCCTCTTGGAGTGGAATAAATGCAGCAAGAACTCTGTAAATCAGTTCCAGGCCACAGTGAATCAGCTGAGTGGCCTGAGCCTCAGTAGATCAATGATGGCCAAGACCTCTTCCTGTTTGAACACACTGCTTGTGAGCTGTTTCCATCCATATTCTTTCCTACAACAGAATGCCTGACCCTGGCTCCCCCGCCCCCACCCCCATAGGGTCTCACTGGAGCCCAGGCTGACCTGGAACTCACTCTGTAGTCCCAGGCTGGTGTTCAACTGCACAGTGATCCTCCTACCTCTGTCTCCCAAGTACTAGGGTTAAAGGCATGTGCCACCATCCCCAGCTTTGGTTTATTTTGATTCACAGTTTCTGGAAGCCGGAACATCTAAGAATTGAATGACTTTTTCTGGGATGACATGGACAGACATTGTCCATGATAGGAAATGGGCGACAGAACCAAAGAAATGATTCTACTAAAGTCTGGCTTACTGAACCAGTGAGTTTGCTGGGGTTGTGTACCGGAGGGTAGGTGACTCGAAGGTGCTACATCGGCAGAAAGCCCACCTGAACGTGAGTGACAGCTGACACACCCTCATCCCTGGAGCTCCGGGCACAGTTGCTGGCAGCTCTGGGGAAGTGTCTCCCCTTGATCGGTCAGTTTGTATGGCCCCGAGGAGGGGCTCAGTGAATTTTGTAACTTTCTGAGCTTCCATACTCTCTGCAGGAAGGAATGTTGCAATCTTAGAGGAAATAGTTACACAACAAAGAACATGGTGCCCAGAAGCGGCACTCCTTCACCTCATGATAAGGCAGAAAGGCAAGTGGGAGATGCAGAAGAAAGAGAAAGAAGATGCTGAGGAGGCCAGCCAGCCACCCTGATGGTAGCTTATCCACTCTGCCAAGAATTAGCCGGGGATGATGGTGCACGCCTTTAATCCCAGCACTCGGGAGACAGAGGTAGGAGGATCACTGTGAGTTCGAGGCCACCCTGAAAATACAGAGTGAATTCCAGGTCAGCCTGGACTAGAGTGAGATCCTACCTCAAAAAAAAAAAAAAAAAAAATCCCTCAACTGATGAGAGGATAATGAAGATGTGGCACATTTATACAATGGAGTTCTACTCAGTGGTAAAGAAAAATGAAGTTATGAAATTTGCAGAAAAATGGATGGACCTGGAAAGGATTACACTAAGTGAGGTAACCCAGGCCCAGAAAGCCAAGCGCCACATGTTCTCTCTCATATGTGGATCCCAGCTACAGATGATTGGGCTTCTGCGTGAGAATGAAAATACTTAGTAGCAGAGGCCAGTAAGTTAAAAAGGAGACATAAAGGGAAGAGAAAGGAAAGGAGGAGGGTACTTAATAGGTTGATATTGTATATATGTAAGTGCAATGATTGTGATGGAGAGGTAATATGATGGAGAATGGAATTTCAAAGGGGAAAGTGTGGGGGGGAGGGAGGGAATTACCATGGGATTTTTTTATAATTATGGAAAATGCTAATAAAAATTTTAAAAAAAGAGAGAATTAGCCCATGCTCTTGAGAAAGGCATCAATGCCTACATGCAGCCACCCTCATGGTACCTTCCCTACTCTGACACGAATTAGCCTATGCGGGCTGGAGAGATGGTTTAGCCATTAAGGCTCTTGCCTACAAAGCCTGAGGACCTATGTTCAACTCTCCAGGTCCCACATAAGCCAGATGCACAACGTTGCACACACACACACACACACACACACACACACGGTAGCACACACATCTGGAGTCCAATTGCAGGGGCTGGATTCTCTCTCTCACTCGCTCTTGCTCTCTCTCATTAAAAAAAAAAAAAAAAGGCCAATCTGTTGGGCTTGCCTCAAAAAATAATAATAATAGGCCATGCTCTGTAAGAAAGGCAGCAACCCTCAAGATAGTTTACCTGCTCCATCAAGAATTAGCCTATGGACACATTTATACAATGGAGTTCTACTCAGCGGCAAAGAAAACTGAAGTTATGAAATTTGCAGACAAATGGATGGACCTGAAAAGGATTATACTAAGTGAGGTAACCCAGGCCCAGAAAGCCAAGCGCCACATGTTCTCTCTCATATGTGGATCCTAGCTACAGATGACTGGGCTTCTGCATGAGAATGAAAATACTTAGTAGCAGAGGCCAGTAAGTTATAAAGGAGACATAAAGGGAAGAGAAAGGAAGGGAGGAGGGTATTGAATAGGTTGATATTGTATATATGTAAGTACAATGATTGTGATGGGGAGGTAATATGATGGAGAATGGAATTTCAAAGGGGAAAGTGTGGGGGGGAGGGAGGGAATTACCATGGGATTTTTTTTATAATCATGGAAAATGCTAATAAAAATTTTTTTAAAATCTTAAAAAAAAAAAAAAAAAAAAGAGCCTATGGAGCAGGGCGTGGTGGTGCACACCTTTAACCCCAGCACTCAGGAGGCAGAGGTAGGAGGATCGCTATGAGTTTGAGGCCACCCTGAGACTACATAGAGAATTCCAGGCCAGCCTGGGCTAGAAAGAGATCCTACCTCGAAAAGAGAGAGAGCGCGCGCGCCTATGCTCTCGAGAAAGGTGTTAATGTGCGCGTGAGGACTCTGCTGGGTGACCACGCACCTCCCGCCAGGCAGCATCACCTAACGCTGCCCCAGAGCGAACACACGTCAACTTGCATCTCGGAGGGAGCAGCCGTACTCAAAGCACGCCGTGGGTTAGTTTGGGAACTTTGCATTCACATCCATGTTTCTCTTGGACATTCTGTGGGTTAGACAGGAAAAAGACCTTGAAGGGTATTGGTTACTTGGTGCCAAACCTGAGAGTCCCTCAGAATTCCACACTCACCCTGAAGTCCCACATTTTATCCATCCATAGATACCGTGGGTGTCTAGTTCAACCACCCCTGCTGCCACGCCTGGGTTAACCCTCTTCGTGCCACTAGGGGTCTCTAGGCTGCTCCCCCTGCACCCTCTCTTCCTAACCCTTTACCAGTCACCTGCCCATCCCCCACACCCAGTCGCAGCAATAGGCAGGTCACTCAGGTGCCGCCCACAAGGCTTCCTTCCCCAGCCGCCTCAGCCCATCTCCTCAATCTGTCACATTCACTGGCTTCTGCAGACTCTGCCCAGAGTGGCCCCTCAGTCTCACTCCCATCTCAGTGTCAAGGTTAATGACTCCGAGAGGCCACAGCATGGCTAAAGCAGTGCTTGAATCAGCCCAGTGATGCTGCAGCACATCACTTTGTTTTATTATCTTCAAAACAAGGCTTAGGGCTGGAGGGCTGGAGAGATGGCTTAGCTGTTAAAGTCAAAGGACCTTGGTTTGATTCCCCAGAACCCATGTAAGCCAGATGCACAAGGTGGCACATATGTCTGAAGTTAGTTTGCAGCAGCTGAATGCCTTGGTGCACCTATTCCTTCTCTCTCTCTCTCTCTCTCTCTTTCCTTCTTTCTCTCAAATCAAAAAAAAAAAAATTTAAAAAAAAAAACAAGAATTGAGCCGGGCGTGGTGGCACATGCCTTTAATCCCAGCACTCAGGAGGCAGAGGTAGGAGGATTGCTGTGAGTTCGAGGCCACCATGAGACTCCATAGCGAATTCCAGGTCAGCCTGGGCTAGAGTGAGACCCTACCTCGAAAAACCAAAAAAAAAAAAAAAAAAAAAAAAAAAAAGAATTGGGCTGGAGAGATAGATGGCTTAGCAGTTAAGGCACTTGCTTGCAAAGCCAAAGGACCTCAGTTCAGTTCCCCAAGACCCACGTAAGCCAGATGCATCTGGAGTTTGTTTGCAGTGACTAGAAGCCCTGGCGCACCCATTCTCTCTCCCTCTCTCTCTCTCTGCCTCCTTCTGCCTGTCGCTCTCAAATAAATAAATAAAAATAAAATTTAAGAAGAGAGATGTGGTAGTGGGGAGTCAGCCTTTGTGAAATATAGTATTCTAGGCACTTCATCTGCATGGTCTAAACAGTTCCATAGCCTGCGATATAGGTATTGTCACCCCGTTGCCAGAGAACCTAAGTGTCCTGATTTCATTTTCAGTCAAGATACTTACTCAATCCATGTGACTCACCCGCACCTGCTCTCCTCGTCCACGGCTTCCTGCCCTGCATCAGCATGCGTGACACTTCCCCAAGCTCGCAGGTCCACCCACTTTCTCTCCCCTGGGTTCTTCCGCAGCACGCTGTGCTTGGGTTGGGTATGTGCTCAGGCATAAAAACCAGCAGGTGCCTCTTGACCCTAGGGGTGCCAGGAGTAGTGGATTGTGACTCACCAGAGAGACAGGCCCAGTAGAGGAGAGGGAGACAGAGACAGGAAGATACTGACACGTGGAACACCACAGGTCTTCAGCTGACTGGCCCAGGACCACCTGCTTTAGAGAGGACTGTCTGCTTTGCTTAGCCCACCAATCAAATGTTCATCTTACCCAGAAACACTCTTATTCCTCAGCCAGAATAGTGTTTAACCAGCTTCCTGGCCCCCGTGTGGCCCAGCCAGGGGGTCAATGGCTGGATCAGCTCCTGGTCTCGGAGCCTACACATCCTCTGCGCTGAAGTCACTAGGCTTAAAGAGGCATCAGAGCCTGGTGGTAGAAAGTACTGAAAGAGAGCCGGGCGTGGTGGCACATGCCTTTAGTGCCAGCACTCAGGAGGCAAAGGTAAGAGGATCACCACAAGTTTAAGGCCACTCTGAGACGACAAAGTGAATTCCAGATCAGCCTGGGCTAGAGCAAGACCCTACCTCGAAAAAACAAAAGTACTGACAAAGGCAGCCTGGGTTTCAGTTCGGGCTTCTCACTGGT
Organism: Jaculus jaculus; assembly: GCF_020740685.1. NCBI lineage: Eukaryota > Metazoa > Chordata > Mammalia > Rodentia > Dipodidae > Jaculus > Jaculus jaculus. The sequence continues at coordinate 112,132,534 of NC_059111.1, read as the reverse complement.
GCCTGTTCACTCTGTGCTTGCATTCCCCACAGTGCAGAGGACATAGCAACTAGACATGACTGGAAGCTGGCTGCTGACCTGAATAATACATGCACAGCACTTAGAACGGGCCAGGGCTGGAGAGATGGCTTAGTGGTTAAAGCACTCGCCTGAGAAGTCTAAGAGTCTAAGGAACCACATTCAGTTCTCCAGAATCCATGTTAGTTGGATGCACATGATGGCACATGTGTCTGAAGTTCGTTTGCAATAGCTGGAGGCCCTGGTGTGCTCCTTCTCTGTCTCTCTGTCTCTGTCTCTCTCTCTCTTTCTCTCATAAATAAATATGAATGAATAAAAGAACAGCACTGGGCAAACAGCAAGTGTGTGTGGGTTAGTTGTTGTTGCTGGAGAGAGAAAGTTGGAAGGCAGTGGGCCTCAAAGATGGTGGTTGAGAATGGTGGACCATAAGCTCTTTGAGACTGAAAGTATAATAACCTCATTTCTTTAAATGTAAGGGACACTACACTGGCACATACTAGACAAAGACTGGTAAGATAAGCTATGTCCTCAGCCCCTAATTGCTTTACTTTTTAACACAGGATTTGAGGCTAGCTATAAACAAAAATTCAGGTAATAGATACATGATAGAAAGGTAGGTAGATAGGTAGATGGATAGATGGATGGATGTATGGATAGATGAATAATAGATAAGTGAACATGTGGTAGAAGATAAATTATAAATACATGAAGAATTATAGATAATATATAGTTGATATAGAGTATAGATAATAGCTTGTTTATAGACTGGTAGATAATTAATAGATTATAGATGCATGACAGATGATTAACAGATGATAAATAGATAGATCAACCTCACATGGGCCTTCGGACTGAAATACTAAAAGATGTGCTAGAGGGCTGGAGAGATGGCTTAGTGGTTAAGCGCTTGCCTGTTAAGCCTAAGGACCCCGGTTCGAGGCTCAGTTCCCCAGAACCCACGTTAGCCAGATGCACAAGGGGGCGCACGCGTCTGGAGTTCGTTTGCAGAGGCTGGAAGCCCTGGCGCGCCCATTCCCTCTCTCTCCCTCTATCTGTCTTCCTCTCTGTGTCTGTTGCTCTCAAATAAATAAATAAATAAAATTTTAAAAAAAAAGATATGCTAGAAAATGTCCTGGAAAGAGCTCCTTCAGCACATGAGACTATTTAGTACAGGGCTGGAGATGGCCCGTGGTTAAAGCACTTGCTTGCACAGCTTCTGACCTGGCTTTGACGCCCATATAAAGCCACACTCACAGCGGTGCCTGTGACTGAAGTTCGTTCACAGTGGCAAGCGGCCCTGGTGCACTGGTACTCACTCTCTTTCTTTCTTTCCCTCCACCTCTCTCACAAATAAACAACCTAAAATACTTGTAAAAGCCTGCTTGGCATGGCAGGCTATTGCCAAAGCTCTGGGCTGCCCACAAGAACTAGGGGTAAGAACCTATTGCTGAAGACACGCGTGCTTGGGCTGTACAGGTTACTGAGCAGTCCAGCTGGACTGTGATGGAAGCTTCCTACCTGCCTGGGAGCTGTCACGCTGCTGGAAGGGGCTTTGCAGGCTGCTGCGGGAGAAAAGTTATCAACACTCTGAACCAGCAGTGGCCTCTGCAAACTGTGGCTGGCCCAAACTAGTGCAATGGTGGCCTGCCTGTCCTGCACCATAGCCTGTGGTATTTTCAGCAATAGGGTCTTATCTAGTTCTGGTGAGTAACCAAGTGCTTGTTCAATGGTCTGCATTATTGTTGTTGGGGGGGGGGGGTTCTCCCTGACCAACAGCTCATTGCAGGAGGTGACCCAATTCTGATACTGAGACTTATCAGCAATAGCCTATGTTCTCATGGTTAAAGTTTTCTCCACCCCAACAGGTTACTTCCATAAACTCTCCCTCCCTCCCCCTCTCTTCCACACTTTTTTTTTTTTTCTGTTTTTTCAAGGTAAGGTCTTTCTCTAGTCCAGGCTGACCTGGAATCACTATGGAGTCTCAGGGTGGCTTCAAACTCATGGTGCTCCTCCTACCTCTGCCTCCCAACTGCTGGGACTAAAGGCGTGTGCCACCACGCCTGGCTTCTTTCTCACTCTTTTTAAAAGAGTTATAGCTTTTAATTAGCTAATGAGGAAGTAGGTTCCTACAGTACAAAATCATGCCATGTTTAGATTTGTGAATCACAATTCCCACTTTATCCCTTCTCTCCCAGAACCTTCTACTCCCTGCTTGGTATAGCATGCTTTTGTTCAAAACAAGTCAGCAAGAGAGTTGAGGGCACCGTGAGACTGCGTAGTGAATTCCAAGTCAGCCTGACTTAGAGTGAGACCCTGCTTCGAAAAACAAAAATAAGAACAAGAACAAAACAAACAAAACAGTCAGCAAGCCAGGCTTGGTGGTGAGACCCTACCTCGAAAAACCAAAAAAGAAAAAAAAAGTTCACATAAATCTCAAAGCAAATCATAGAAAGCAGTTCTGCAGGAGGCTTTCTCAGGTTTCTTTGCATGTGTGTGGCATGTGAGTATGTTTGCATATGTTTGGGCACATATGCACATGCATGCGGGTGGAAGCCAGAGGTTGGCATCAGGTGTCTTCTTTGATCGCTCTCCGCCTTACTAACAGACAAGTTCTCTCACGAGCACGGAGCTTGCTGATTCGGTGAGTGTAGTCGCCAGCTTGCCCCAGGTGTGTCTGCCTGTGGAGTGCTGGGCTTTCAGGCCGGCCTCCACATCACCCCAGAATTTACATGGGTGTGGAGGATCTGAACTCTGTTCCTCGTGCTTGTACAGCAAGTGCTCTACCTGTGGCTGTGTGATGCAGGTGTCCCCCTTAAACTTAGCTGTTCCCAACGCTAGGCTCCCAGCCGATGAAGATTTGGGAATTAGCGCCACCTAGAGGCAGTGCATTGTTGGGAGTGGGCTTATGGGTATTTCTGGCGGTTTGATTCAGGTGTCCCCCCCATCAACTCAGGTGTTTGGAATGCTAGGTTCCCAGCTGATGGGGATTTGGGGAATTAATGCCTCCTGGAGGCAGTGCATTGTTGGGGGCAGGCTTATGGGTGTTGTGGTGGTTTGATTCAGGTGTCCCCCATCAACTCAGGTGTTCTCAATGGTAGGTTCCCAGCTGATGGAGATTTGTGAATTAATGCCTCCTGGAGGCAATGCATTGTTGGGGGTGGGCTTATGGGTATTTGTGGTTGTTTGATTCAGGTATTCCCAATCAACTCAGGTGTTCTCAATGCTAGGCTCCCAGCTGATGAAGATTTGGGAATTAACGCCTCCTGGAGGCGGTATATTGTTGGGGCGGGCTTATGGGTGGTAAAGCCAGTGTCCCCTTGCCAGTGTTTGGCACACTCTCTTGTTGCTATTGTCCACCTTATGTTGGCCAGGGGGTAATGTTCACCCTCTGCTCATGCCATCATTTTCCCTTGCCATTGTGGAGCTTCCCCTTGAGCCTGTAAGCCAAAATAAGCTTCTTTTTCCCCAAGAGCTGCTCTTGGTTGGGTGATTTCTACCAGCAATGCGAACCTGACTACCCATTGAGCAATCTCCCCGCACACACCCCTGAGCTCTTACAGCCACCCCTATGTGCTGCACAGTGGGTCCCACTCCACATGAAGTGATGTCACATTGCTTGAGGCTGGAAGTGGCCTTGGAAAGTATGTTACAGCGAAAAAGTCAGCTAGTGCTTCACAGGCCCCGTTACTAGATGTGAAATTGCACACACTATCTGTGGGAGCTCCAAAACTTTTACGACTTGAATTGCTCTCTCCATATTATGAACTAAAGTCCAATGACCAGATAATAAAAGACATCACCTGTGCTGAAAACAGGGTACTGGGCAAGATTCTGCAGTGATGGTCACCCTGTGTCCACTCAGAGAGGCCAAGGGAGTCCTGCAGGACAAATGAAACCTCCAGCAGGTCTAGACCCACGCAGGTTGACCAAATTCAAAACACTTTCCATGTCACAGTGGTCAGAGGCTCTTGCTAGCTGTGAGATATGTGTTGGTTACAAAGGAGTTTTAAAAAATTTGTTTTTCCCTGTTACAAAGGCAGCGTGTGCAGGCACAGCCTTAGGGGGTGCAGGGATGTGGTGACAAGAGTGTTTCAGATGGCTCAGAGGCCAGGAAGTGCCACGCCTGGGCAGCTTAAACACCGGAAATTCATTTGCTGAAAGTCCTGGAGGCAGGAAGTCCAAGGCCAAGGTGCCACTGGGCTGCTTCCTCCGAGTCCTCTGCCGCAGGCTTGCTGAGCGTCCCTCTGCGTGCCCTGTGCATTCTTCCCGGTCCCTGCCGGGCTACCTGAGAGGGGATGAAGGACCGTGAGAGGTGAGCAAACCAGAGAACCTCCACAGGGACATAAAGACTAGAAGGAAAGCCGGACCCCGGGCAGCCTCGGCTTGCGCACCGAAAGCACGAGAGTGCGGGCGCTGTCTTGGCGGCAGCTGGTGGAGGACCAGGAGGACGCCGAAGCGCGGCGGCTCTGAATCCTTGAGGGGCGCTGGGGTCCCAGTCCCGAGGCTCTGAATCCTTGAGGGGCGCTGGGGTCCCAGTCCCGAGGCTCTGAATCCTTGAGGGGCGCTGGGGTCCCAGTCCCGAGGCTCTGAATCCTTGAGGGGCGCTGGGGTCCCAGTCCCGAGGCTCTGGCGCGAGACGCAGAGAGCCGAGCCGCTGCAGGACCCCAGTGCCGGCGCAGAAAGGGCAGGAGCCCCGGAAAGAGAGGAAGGAACAAGTGCAGCTCTGGGGCCTCCCCACCCCTAATTTAGGGCAGGGCTTCGATATCCAAGTCTTCTTTTCTACAAATCGGCAATCTTGGAGGAATGGAGCCCAGGAGTTTATAGAGACATGGATGGGCCCTCATGAGGACCCATCAGAAAAGCCATCGAAGGCCACTGCAGGCTAACGGTTACCTAGTTCCGCCACTGCAGCCCATCGTGACAGGCCAGGACTGGGAGCAGCACTCTGTCTGTCACAACAGCCCCAGGTTTTGCTTGGGTCACGGTCTCACCAGTGCTTCAGAGGCCAAGCCTGGACAGTGGCCTGAGAAAAGGAATTCAAAACCAGTTTGGGGCTGTGAAGATGGCTCAGCCATTAAAGGGGTGCAGCAAAGCCTGCTGGCCCTGGTTCGATTTCCCAGCCACTCACAAAGGCCAGATGCAAAAAGCAGCGCTGCATCTGGTGTTAGTCTATAGTGGCAAGAAGCCCTGGTATGCACGTGCAGGTGCATACAATACACAAATAAACCAACACAAAACCAACCTGGTACCAGAGCAAGCACTTAAGCAAGAAAGGGAGAACTATGTCTTCTGCTGGAAGACAAAAAGGGCATGATCAAGCATGTGTAATCAGTTTGGCCTTGGTCCCCCTGTGTGGTTGGCTCTGTGTGTTGCTTTAACAGGCACCCTGAGCATCACCGACATCAAAACGCTAGACCAGGTTCGACTCGGTTCAGCTGTGGGCAGGGCTGGCTCGGCGCTGTGAATAGCAGGAAGAGGACTAACAGGATGAGGAACAACCTGGGTGGACTCAGTTCACCGTCCAGGAGGCAAACAGGATGCACTGGGGCCGGAGGGGCAGAGGACAGGGTGTTTTCCCTCTGTGCCGTCCTGGACTGCGGTAGAAGCACTGGATGGGCTCATTAGACCCCCCCCCCCAACCTGCCTGGAGCCCGACGGATGGAGCACATCCTGCCTCCCCCACCCCCACAGACCTCATGTAGGCCTCAGGAATGAGGAGCATTCCAAAGCCAAGTTTGGAAAACATTCTAAATGGACACCTGGAGTATAAGTGCTCCAACCCTTTTGGGGGAGAGTGAACGTTTGACAAGTTCAGCCCTCTCGCCTCGTCCTTAGAGCCACACATCCTCTCGAAGCAACTGTGGTGAGGGTGTCTAACTGCTCCCCTGGAATCTCCTATGTGAGCATTTTGTCTTGCACAACTGAGATTTATATCACCCCTTGACATGCTTGCTTAATGATATATTTTGGCTATTGCGCTAAATATAATGAATGCCCAAAACTCTTTCTTTTTCATGCTTGACAACAGTCCACTGGCCAGTGTGGAGTGCACTTATATGACCAGTCTCAGGTTACCCTCAGTTTTCATGTGCTTTGTGATCTCACTAAGCAATGCCAGACAGGGGCTGGAGAGATGGCTTAGTGGTTAAGGCACTTGTCTGCAAACCCAAAGAACCCAGGTTCGACTCCCCAAGACCCACGTGAGCCAGATGGATAAGGGGCACACGCATGTGGAGTCCATCTGAAGTGGCTGGAGGCCCTGGCGCGCCCGTTCTCCCTCTCTCCCTCTCTCTCTCTCTCCACTTGCCTATTGCTATATCTCTTTCTCTCTCCCAAATAAATAAGTAATAATAATAGTAAATATTTTTTAAAATACCAGAACATATATCCCTCTACATAAATCTTCACACACTCTGGGGCGATGCAGCGCAGAGGGTTCTGGGAAAAGCCCCATTGTACTGAAGCCTGATCACAGCATCGCCAGGGTTCCTGCTCTGGGAGAATCCCAAGAGGTACCTGCCAGAGTAAGTGGGAGATGGAGTTGGACGTGTGACCTCGATTCCATTAGCCACTGGCTGGGTGGGGGCTGATGATGCTTGTAGAAAACTAGGAACTGAGCAGCTTTCAAAGGAAGAAATGCAAATGGAAGACACATACTTTTCAAAGTGTTCAACATCTTGAGCCACCAGGGAAATGCAAATTAAGACTACTTTGAGATTGCATCTCCCGCCGGTCAAAATGGCTGGCATCAAGAAGCAAGATAGCAATAAATGTCTGTGAGAGTGTGGGGAAATATCATTGATGAGGGTGAGAGGCGAGAGCAAACTTTACTTACTGTTGGTGGGAGTGCAAAGTGATGTGGCCATTATGTAAACCAGTAGTTCTATAGCCTAAGTGACTAGCCAGAACCTCGTGACTGTGGAAGTTAGGATATTGTAGATCAGAAACAAATTATTTTAGGCTATTTTTAGTCTCTATAACAGCCATTCATTTTCTACCACTGTGTCTGACCAAACATCACTGTGACTGACAAAACCTTTAAAATGGGACTGGAAAAATGGTGTAGTGGTTAAAGCACTTGCCTGCAGAGCGTAACAAGCAAGTTCAATTCCGCAGTACCCACATAAAGCCAGATACACAAAGAGGTGCTTGCATCTGGCGTCTGTTTGAAGCAGCTGGAAGCCCTGCCACACCATTCTCTGTCTCTATTCTCTCTATCGCTCTCTGATTGCAAATTTATAAAATAAAATAAATTTTAAAAGTCTTTAAAAATAAAACCTTTAAAATTGTGCTGGGGAGATAGCTGAGATAGATAATTCTATAAAGTGCTTACCTCACAGCATGAGAACCAGAGTTTAATTCCCAGAACCCATGTAAAAGTGCTGGGTATAGCCAGGCATGATGGCACATGCCTTTAATCCCAGCCCTGGGGAGGCAGAGGTAGGAGAATTGCCATGAGTTCCAGGCACCCTGAAACTACAGAGTGCATTCCAAGTCAGTCTGAGCTAGTGAGACCTTACCTTGAAAAACTAAAACAAACCAAAAAAAATACAAATAAAAAAAGTGCTGGGCATGGTGATGCATGCCTGTAATCCCAGCACCACAAAAGTGGAGACAGGACTTGCTGAACTGGCTAGCCTGGCAAAATTCACGAGTTCTGTCTCAGTTAAAACTTTGACTCAAAAAATGAAAAAGAGGGCTGGAGAAATGGCTTAGTGGTTAAGGTGCTTGCCTGCATAGCCTAAGAACACATGTTCGAATCTCCAGGTCCCACGTATAGCCAGACACACAGTGATGCAAGCATATGCTGTTGCAAATGCACACAAGGGGGTGCACGCATCTTGACTTCATTCATACTGACTGAAAAGCCCTGTCACACCCATTCTCTCTCTCTCTCTCTCTCTCTCTCTCTCTCTCTCTCTCTGCCTCTCTCTCTCTGTCTCACTCTCAAAAACAACAAATAAACAAAAGGAAAAAAGAAACGGAAACACTCAACATCAACTGCTGGCTCCCATGCATACACAGGTGTGCCCATACACACATACATACACAAAATAAAAATACCTTTAAAATGTATTACCAGGCCTGGAGAGATGGCTTAGTGGTTAAGGCACTTGCCTGCAAAGCCAAAGGACCCAGGTTCTATTCTCCAGTGCCCATGTAAAGTCAGATATACAAGGTGGCACATGCATCTGGAGTCCATTTGCAGTGGCTGGCATGCCCATTCTCTCTTTCTTTCTCTCTCTCTCAAATAAATAAATAAACAAATTAAAATGTAGCCAGGCATGGTGGCGCATGCCTTTAATCCCAGTGTTTGGGAGGCATAATTAGCAGGATCACCATGAGTTCAAAGCAACCCGGAGACTACAGAGTGAACTCCAGGTCAGCCTGAACTAGAGCGAGATCCTACCTCACAAAAACAAAAATAAAAACAACAAAAAAATTAAAATGTGTTACTAGCAGAGTACATTAGCATCCACCAACTCAAAAGCTAAGAATGGGGCTGGAGAGATGGCTTAGCGGTTAAGCGCTTGCCTGTGAAGCCTACGGACCCCGGTTCGAGGCTCGGTTCCCCAGGTCCCACGTTAGCCAGATGCACAAGGGGGCGCACGCATCTGGAGTTCGTTTGCAGAGGCTGGCGCGCCCATTCTCTATCTCTCCCTCTATCTGTCTTTCTCTCTGTGTCTGTCTCTCTCAAATAAATAAATAAATATTAAAAAAAAAAAAGCTAAGAATGTCTTCAGATAGCATTTGAAATCCACAGCAGAGATTTCCCCCTGTGTTAGTTATCTTTCTCACTGCTGCAACAAAAGTCAGTTTCTAGGAAGCGAGTTTATTTCAGCTTACAGTTTGTGGTTATAGTCATTCGTGACAGCCAGAGCTCCAAGCAGCTGGTAACAGTCAGTCCCCAGTAAAGAACCAGAGAGTGATGAATGCTAATGTTCAGCCAGCTCTCTCCCTTTTAGGCTGTCCAGGACCTGCTACCATGAAATGGTTCTGTCCACAGGTAAGGTGGGTCTTCCCTTATCAATTAACTTAATCAAGAGAATGCCTCACAGATATGGCCAGAGGCTCACCCAATCTAGGCAATCCCTCACCAGCGATTCTAGGTCCTGTCAAGTTGATAATATAAGCCATCACAGCCCCTTTGCCTTACCCTTCCTATGCCTTAATTATGACTTTCATTGTTCTATAACAAATAAAGCAAAACATATCTAGGGTAAGTTGAATCTGTGTTCCTGGCCATGATCATGCATGTTCATGGCTCAAGAATAAACTGTTTTTTATTCCCTTTGAGGTTTGAGGCTGGGTTTTTCATGGACAGTTTTGCCTTTGAAAACGCAGAAAATTGTTGCAAGGTGTGGTGGCAAACGCCTTTAGTCCCAGCACTCGGGAGGCAGAGGTAGGAGGATCGCTGCGAGTTTGAGGCCAGCCTGAAACTGCATAGTGAATTCCAGATCAGCCTGGGCTAGCACAAGACCCTAACTTGAAAAACCAAACAAAAAAATAAATAAAAGGCAAAGAACATGCCCAGTAATTTCTTCTTCCCAGAGCCTAGCCAGCTGTGGACAATGATTGGAAGATGGACACACGCCAGGGGGGCTTAAATGGCTTTATATGTCAGCTCTGCAACATGTCCTTGAGTGAAGCAAATTATCTTCCATACCATATACTTAACAATTCAGCCGGCGCAGTGGCGCACTTTAATCCCAGCACTCAGGAGGCAGAGGTAGGAGGATCTCCATGAATTCGAGGCCACCTTGAGAATACAGAGTGAATTCCAGATCAGCCTGGGCTAGAGTGAAACCCTTCCTCAAAAAAACCAACAACAAAAATTCAGTATAGAGTGGGCCTTGTTATCTTGTTGCACTCTTGCTATCTTAGCCCTCTGGGGACATCAATAAATAAATCAGCCAGGCATGGTAATCCCAGAATTTGGGAGGCAGAGGTAGGTGGATTGCCACAAGTTCGAGGCCACCCTGAGACTACATAGTGAATTCCAGGTCAGCCCGAACTAGAGTGAGACCCTACTTGGAAAACAAAACAAAAACAACAACAATAACAAAAATCAGTGCAAGAGGAATCCAAACATGTGCTTGGTTGGAAAACAGGTTGTGGAAAATGGCTCTTTAATGATCTGACATAATAATAGGGTTGAGTCCGGTGAGGTTAGACAGGCAGTATTGAGAAACATCACCAGAAGGTCAGGGCCTTCTTGCCCACGACATGGCAGGCGCGCTGGTAAAGTTTTTAGTTGGCATCATTTCCATGAGCAGTTTCATCAGCTTCAGCATTTGCTGGGAGGCAGTCCAGCATCCTTGGGGGGCTTGGAGGCAGGGACAAGCGCTATGGGCCGCAGGCAGCGGCAGGGGGCGCTAGCGCCACATGCAACGCTGGGATTCAGCCAGCCACAGCTCTCAAGGAGCTGCTGTTTAGGTGCCCAAGGAATCTGATTTTTCCAGAAAGGAAAATTTCAGGAAATTTCGAGCTTGGAGGGGAGGCGCCCATAAATTACAGTAGAGTAAATTGAACTAAATGTAATGTTATGTATCCTACTTAATGTTTTGGGCATGTGTATGTGTGTGTGGTATGTGTGTAGACACAGGTGTGTGGCCAGAATGTGGAGGCAAGAGGTTGACCTCAGGTGTGTCCTCAATCACTGTCCACCATATTTTTGGAGACGGGGTTTTCATTGAACCTAGAGCTCACCAATTCGGCTCGACTAGCTAGCCAATGAGCCCAGCACTTCTTTTGTCTCTGCCTCCTCAGTGGTGGGATTGATTACAGGCATGTGCCACCATGCCTTGCTTTTACGTGAAGGCTGGGGATCTGAACTCGGGTCCTCCATGCTTGCATAGCAAACAGCAAGGTTTTTTTAAAATATTTATTTATTTATTTATTTATTTATTTATTTATTTATTTTGTTTATTTTTATTTAGTTATTTGAGAGTGATAGAGAGAGAAAGAGGCAGTTAGAGAGAAAGAGAATGGGCACGCCAGGGCATCCAGCCACTGCAAACGAACTCCAGACACATGTGCCCCCTTGTGCATTTGGCTAACGTGGGTCCTGGGGAATCGAGCCTCAAACCGGGGTCCTTAGGCTTCATAGGCAAGCACTTAACTGCTAAGCCATCTCTCCAGCCCTACTTATTTATTTTTGAGAAGAGAGAGAGAATGGGTGCATCAGGGCATCCAGCCACTGCAAATGAACTCAGGATGCTTGCACCACCTCGGGCATCTGGCTTTATATAGGAACTGGGGAATCGAACCTGAGTCCTTTGGTTTTGCAGGCAACCGCCTTACCTGCTGAGCCATCTTTCCATCCCCTTAACTTATTTTAAGTGGACTTACATTTACAGATGAGGAGACTGAAACATAAGGAGGTCACATGATATGTCCAGCACAGCTAGTAAATGACAGAGCCAACTGTATTTTTAAATATATTTTATTCATTTATTTATTTGAGGGCTGAAAGGATGGCTTAGCAGTTAAGGTGTTTGCCTGCAAAGCCAAAGGACCCTGGTTCAATTCCTCAGGACCCATGTTAGCCAGATGCACAAGGGGCGCATGGATCTGGAGTTCATTTGCAGCGGCTGGAGGCCCTGGGGTGCCCATTCTCTTTCTCTCCCTCCCTCTTTCTCTGTCAAATAAATAAATAAATAAATAATATGTTTATTTGAGAGAGAGAGGTAGGGAGAGAATGGGTGCACCAGGGCCTCCAGCCGCTGCAAATGAACTCCAGACGCATGTGCCCCCTTGTGCATCTGGTTTACATAGGTTCTAGAGAATCAAACCAGGATTCTTTGTCTTTGCAGGCAAACGCCTTAAGTGCTAAACCATCCCTCCAGCCTGACAGAGCCAACTTTAAGCTGCAGAGCACAGCCCCACATCTGGAGCACTCACTTCCACTGCTCTTAGAAGACATACAGCTGACAGACAGACAGACACAAACAGACGATACACAAGACAAGCTACCACCAGAACAGCTCTGAATCCTCAACTGTGAGAGATGGGTATAGGTGTGAAAACACAATGCCAGCCATGGATATAGATACTATGTGCATAGCTATAGTTACTGTTATAAATGTAGATATGGTATATAGTTACTGACAGATGTGTCAATACACAGACAGACAAACAGGCAGACAAGCATACCTTTGAGCTGGCTACACTCAGCATTGTTGCCCACAGTTGGAACACATCTGTACACACAGCCCGGCTCCTGACCATCCTCTTCAGCCGCAGAAGGAGCTGACGGCCTGACCCAGATGTGGCCTCTGCAGAGTAGAAAGTTCCGATTGCTGCATCCATATTTTGAAAGGGATAATAAAACATCCCAATCTTTGGTTCATCATAATCTGTGTTAACAACTAGAAGATGTGGTGGTGGGGTAGGGGAGTGGGGATAGTTGGACATTAATTGATAATCTGGTTTTTGCCTTGTATTCATGAGAATACAAAGGAAAACCCAAAAAGTGAATAATCAAAATGCTTTTATATTTTTTACTAATGTAAAATGAAACTATAATTTGAAAACCACAATACACTTTAGCCAGGGTAAATTTTAAGGTAATTATATGTCTCTCCAGTAATGTATCTGCTATAAACTTATTGCCTAAAAAGCTTGCTTGTGAATTCAAGATTATTTGTAGATTTATAGGCCTTTCAAGTGAAAAGGGTTTTTTCAGAAGAACTTCCGATTTCCACTGTCTGCTGATTCTTCCATTTGCCATCAATAATGCCTCCCACAGAAATCTTCTCAAATAAATCCCGCCTGATGTCTCTGTAATGCACAGGGCAGAGGAACGCTCTGAGGGCAAGAAGTAATATCTGAATGAATTATATCAGGCCAGCATGCAGGGGAACATCCATCCTGCAATTTATGGATTTAGAATGCTCCCAGAGTGTGGCTTGCTATTCTAAAGAGATGTACGTGTTCTCATATGAGCTGCCAACCTTGATCAACGTTTATTGTGAGCACCGTGAAAACTGCTGATTTGAAAAAACATTTTGTAATCATCTTGTGGGTCTAAGGCGGGCAGATCAAAACTGTGTGGCTGTTACCCAGTCAGGATTGTCTGGGCGTCACTTGTCACCAGTTGTCAGTCTCAGCTGTAGCCTACACCTGTGCCCAACGCCTCAGTGACAAGGTGCCCTTGGGTTGTCTGCTCAAAGATTTGGGCAGAATTTCTGTAGGTAGCAGAAATGCTGTGCTTATCACGCCACAGTCACATTCAGTATGTTATATTGTACCTTGTAGTTTACATCATTTCATCTCGTCAGCTGACACTCTAAAGCAATTTATGGGCAATAATAATTTTGTCTGAATAATGCTATTGAGCCTTGAGGATGGAGTATTTGGGCTAAAGGAAACATTTTTTAAAATTATTTATTTATTTATTTATTTGAGAGCGACAGACACAGAGAGAAAGACAGATAGAGGGAGAGAGAGAGAATGGGCGCGCCAGGGCCTCCAGCCTCTGCAAACGAACTCCAGACGCGTGCGCCCCCTTGTGCATCTGGCTAACGTGGGACCTGGGGAACCGAGCCTCGAACCGGGGTCCTTAGGCTTCACAGGCAAGCGTTTAACTGCTAAGCCATCTCTCCAGCCCGAAAGGAAACATTTTTTACTATATTGTTTGAAGTCATAAGATAGCTGTCATTCTCTTCAGTTTCTGGCCCGTGACTTTATTTTTTTTTTTTCTGAGATAAGGTTTCACTCTAACCCTGGCTGACCTAGAATTCACTATGTAGTCTAAGGGTGGCCTCAAACTCACAGTGATCCTCCTACCTCTGCCTTCTGAATGCTGGGACTAAAGACGTGTGCCACCACACCCAGCTGGCCCATGATTTTATCATTAACTATTTGTTTTGATTTTTCACTTGCTTGTTTTAAAAGTTGGGCTGGGGCTGGAGGGATGGCTTAACGGTTAAGGCACTTGTCTGCAAAGCCAAAGGACCCAGGTCCAATTCCCTAGGACCCACATAAGCCAGATGCACAAGGTGGTGCATGTGTCTAGAGTTCATTTGCAGTGGCTGAAGGCCCTGGTGCTCCCACTCCTTCCCTCCCTCTCTCTCTCCCTCTCTCTCTCTCTCTCTCTCTCTCTCTCTCTCTCTCTCTCTCTCAAATAAATAAATGAATAAAATGTTTTAAAAGTTGTGCTGGAGGACTTGGGAGATGGCCCAGTGACTAAGGGCACTTGCTTGCAGAGCTTGCTGGCCTGGTATCATTCCCCAGTACTCACATAAAGTCAGATGCAAAGTGTGGTGCAAGTGTCTGGTGTTTATTTGCAGTGGCAAGAGACCCTGGCATGCCCCCCCACACACACACACATAAATATGTGAAAAGTTGGGCTGGATGATGGCTCAGTTGGTTAAGTGCTTGCTTCATGAGAATCTGAGTCTGACCCCAGGACCCATGTGCAATGTTAGATGTGGTGGTACCCGCCTATAATCCCAGAAATAGGGAGGTGGAGACAGGTTCACTGGCCAGCCAGGCTAGCCTGAAATCCAGGCCAATGAGAGACCCTATCTAAAAATAAAGTGGGCGAAAGCAGTTAAGAGCACTTGCTTACAAAGCCTGCCAGGGAGGGTTCAGTCCCCCCAGCCCCCGCATAAAGCAGAATGTGCAAGGCAGTGGGAGGCGGAGCAGGAGATGCCAAGCCAGCCTGGCAGCCATTTGCTGTGGCGAGAGACCCTGGCTCAGGGAAGATGGAAGAGCACAGACACCCCACGGCTGCTCTCTGACCTGTGCACAACCCCAAATTAGTTTGTCAAAAAGGCTGACCGTGTTCCTCTGGCCTCTACACACATGCGTGCATATGTGCACATATGCCCGTACATGCACATGCACACACATGTGAATACATATACACACAACACACACCACACACATGCAGAAAAGTTAGAGTGAAGCTTCCAAACTTAGCCCACCCTCGCTGTGTAAGTGCATGCGTGTGCAGATCTGTGTGTGGGTGCACAGGTGTGGTCCTTGAGGTCCTCAGAGAAGGGGTGCTGTGGCTCGTGTTTGAGCTCTCGGGCCGTCAGCTGCTTGGCCCCTCGCTGACTGACGCTGGCAGATGCTCTGCTGCTTCACCCTGAGACTCATTCAAGAGCTGTCCAACTTGCTGAGCCCCACACAGGAGTTCTGTGCAAGGCAGAATTTAATTTGAAATTTTAAATTTTTTTTTTTAATTTATTTGAGAGTGACAGACAGAGAGAAAGACAGAGATAGAGGGAGAGAGAGAGAATGGGTGCACCAGGGCTTCCAGCCTCTGCAAACGAACTCCAGACGCGTGAAACCCCTTGTGCATCTGGCTAACGTGGGACCTGGGGAACCGAGCCTCGAACCAGGGTCCTTAGGCTTCACAGGCAAGCGCTTAACCGCTAAGCCATCTCTCCAGCCCTAATTTGAAATTTTAATTGCAAAAGGCAGGCAAATCAACATGTAGTATTAAGTGAGGAGTGATTTTTTTTTTTTAAATCACAGACCCAATTTCTGTAGTTAGGTCATTCAGGGAAAAACAACATCATTCTTTTTGTGAAAGATTTGCTTGAGCATCATTGGAAACCCTTGTGGGCATGAGGCAGGTTGGCTTTCAGAATCAGTAGAAAGCTTTATTCTGAGGTCATGGTCATTCTATTCTAATTGAATTCAAATGTGGCCAATTCTTCTTAGGCATGTTAAAATAATAAATAGTAGACTGGGGTGTGAATAGCCTTGATCCTGGACAATAATTAAATCCACTGGCTTAGAAACCAGAACGTCTACCATTGTAAAAATTCCAGAGTTCAGCTTCTGTCTCATTAGCAGAAATAAATAGCGTCGGGCACCAGACGAGCGCTGTGAAGGGTCCAGAACTGGTAATAACGTGCTGAGGGAGGCTGAGGACTCGTGATCGCTGGAACTCGCGTATTCTAACTTTGCCTGCCTCTGCTCAGAAGAGAGAGAGGCAAAGCCATGACGCTCAGCAGTCGCTGCACTGGGCCACATAGTCTTTGCAGCCAGGGACAAGGAGCTCCTGCCGCCTCCCTAAGGTGGACAGGAAGGTCCAGCGGGTCAGGATGTCATTGTGTCTGGGCCACAGGCTCAGCCCGGCCTGGCTCACCCACTTCACTGCTTCTAGGCAGAGGCGGGGCCTGACCTACAGACGAGCTGACCCCTCGCACACTCCCGGCTGTGTCTGGAGACAGTAGCGTCCCTCCCGCAGGCAGGGCTTGTGCTTGCCCTGCCCTCCTGCACAGGGTCGCAAGTCACTTTACTTGTCGCTGTGACCAAGTACCCAGCAAGACGCAGCTTGAGGAAGGAAGGGTTCATTCCTTCTTACAGCTCGAGAGGATTCAGTCCATTTTCGCAGGGAGGGCATGGTGTCAGGAGTAGGAGGCTACTGGTCAGCTTACAGCCTCAGGAAGTAGAGGGAAAACAGGAAGAGGGGCTGGGCCATAAAACCTCAAGGCCAGTGTCTGGTGACCCACTTCCTCCAAGGCTCCACTTCCTAAAGGTTCCACAACCTTCTCAAATAGCATCAGCACCACATGAGCCTGTGAGGGACATTTCACAGTCCAACCACAACTTGACTGATCCATGTTGTAGCATGTTCTTTCCTGTGTACCATGGAGTGACCCAGTATCTTGGGGGGGTAAAAACTTCTACACTCCCATCCCCTTCTCCTTTTTAGTTATCCTTTGTTTATCTAGCTCACCAGCCCTGCTTTCTCTGCAGTCATAATACATGGAGAAAAGGCAATGCTCACCAACAGGGCTCGGCTATCTGCTTATAGGAAAATATGATTGGTTACCTAATTAATATCTGTGGTGTGATGGTTTCATCTTCATCATCAACTCAACAAAATGTGGCACACCTCTGGTCATGTCTGTGATGATACTTCCAGAGAGGCCTGAGGAGGGAAGACTCACCTTGAATGTTACCACACCTTCTCTGAGCTGAGATCCCAGACTGAATAAAAAGGAGAAAATGAGCTGAGCGCCAGCATTCCCCTCGCTGCCCCCCAGCTGCAGGTGCCGTGAGCCAGCCGCCTCACTGCCCCGGCCGCCACGCCTCCCTGGTATGACGGACTGTACACTCAAACTGCGAGCCAAAGGAAGACCGTCCTTCCTAAGTTGCTTTTGTATTTTGTGACAACAATGAGAAAAGTAACAAAAACATGTCATAATTAGAAAATGTTAAGTAGATGATTAAGTAGGATAAGTTGAAAGCCAGGCGTGGTGGCGCACGCCTTTAATCCCAGCACTCAGGAGGCAGAGGTAGGAGGATCACTGTGAGTTCAAGGCCACACTGAGACTACAGAGTTAATTCCAGGTCAGCCTGGACCAGAGTGAGACCCTACCTCGAAAAACAAAACAACAAAAAAAAAAAAAACAATAGTAGGGTAAGTTGACAAAGAGCAAATAGGGTGACTAAGAAAGACCCAGAGAAGACCTGAGCAGCTGCCGGGTTCTCATCCTCACCAGCCTGAAGGTAACCACTGGGGCTCTGCCCAGCCCATGCCACACAAGCCAATCTGATAAGTCCTTCTGTGTATACACTCGTTCTAGAAGTTCTGTGTACCTCGGCACATGACCCTTTGTAGTATACACAATTACATCAATGTAGTAACATAAAGAAAATACAAAACGGGAGAGTTTCAAGGAGAAAAAAAAATCTAGAAATACTCCAAACCACTTATGCTCTTCTGCAAAACTGAAAGAAACAACCATGGATGTGTTGGTGCCAGTGCTGGAGTTAGGCCGTATTTCAAAATATCAGCTGTATGTGATGGTGAGATGCATCTAAACTGAGGAATTATTATAATTCTACCATAATTTACTACTTTACCAAAATAAACTAGTAATATAAATAAATAGTGTTGCTTACATGCAATTGACTAATATGACCCAAACAGAAATAAGTTATTGGAGGAGAATAAGAAGCCAAGATTAAACTAAATTAGTGACAGAACCTCCATCCTGTTTTGATATAATTAAATATGTGATTTACTATGTTTTTAGCTCAGAGTCATTGTAAGAGGTTTTGTCTAATAATAACATAGAAATGAATACACACTTGCCCAGGCTGCAGAGAAATAAAAGGTTGTAATATTTCTGCATTCTCCTGGCAGAGTAATCCATTCTCATCAATCTCATGCACTACAAAGGACACAAGGATGTTTTTCTTCCCATCATTCGCAGGAATTATTTAATGTAGGGCAGCAGCCACAGTCTTCATTAATATATTAACCTATGGCTCAAAAAGGCCTTGCAGTAAACCAACTGACAGCTCCTCGTGACAGGTTTATGTCACAGGGCTTGAGGACCATCTGAAACGATGGCCTCTGGAAGATGCCAAGTTTTCCTGCTCTGATGAAGACAGCCAGCTAGTGGGGAAAGGCACTTCAGCACCCGGCCCACAGGAACAAGTTTAGCGCTAGTCCAGGAGAGCTGGTTAAGGCAACTACACACACCTAACGGTCCCAGTGCTCAGGAGCTGGTGCAAAAAGGAGCATGAGTTGGAGGCCAGCTTAGGCCACACAGCAAGAGCCTGTCTCAAAAAATAAAAATAATAAATGAGGTGCTAGAGAGATAGTTAAGTTGTTAAAGTACTTGCCTTGAAAGCTTGAGGACCTGAGTTCAATTCCCAGTACCCACATTAAGAAAAAAAAGCAGTTCCAGGTCAGCCTGAGCCAGAGTGAGACCCTACCTCAAAAAACCAAAAAAAAAGAAAAGAAAGAAAGAAAAACAAAGCAGGCTGGAGGGATGGCTTAGTGGTTAAGGCACTTGCCTGCAAAGCCAAAGGACCCAGGTTCCATTCCCCAGGATGCACGTAAGCCAGATGCACAAGGTGGTGCATGTGTCTGGAATTTGTTTACAGTGGCTGGAGGCCCTGGTGTGCCCATTCTCTCTCTCTCTCTCTCTCAAATAAATAAAATTAAATACATAAAAAATTTAAAAGAAGCCGGGCGTGGTGGTGCATGCCTTTAATCCCAGCACCCTGAGACTACATAGTGAATTCCAGGTCAGCCTGGGCCAGAGTGAGACCCTACCTCAAAAAAAACAAACAAAAATAATGTAAATGATGCCTGAGGAACCACACCCAAGGTTGCCTATCCTCTGACTTCTACCACATATGCATGTATAAACCCACACATACACAAAACAGGCGCATACACACACACACACACGCACACACACAATAATGTTTTTCTTATTCTGTTCTTTTTCAAGGTTTGGTCTTGCTCTAGCTCAGGCTGACCTGGAACTCACTATGTAGTCTCAGAGTGAAAAGGAGCTTTGTCTGGACTGGGCTAGAAGCAGTTTGTATGAGAGGCTTGCTGTTATGCCCATGTCCTGAGAACTTGTGCAGGATTACTTTGTGTTGAAACAGACTGATGTGAGCAGAGAAATATGGCACTGAAAAAATGAAATCTTTGGGCCAAAACTGCTGCCTGTTCAGCTGTAATTGTGTGAAAATTATAACCATTGAGATTATTCCCGCTGATCTGCATTGGGACAACAGAAAGAATGTAGTCTTTTGAGGGGCCTGAATGCTCAAGGAGTGGCCTGTTTTTCAAAGTTTGCTTTATTTCTCCCTGGATTAGCAAATTGGCACCCCACCTGGTATTATGGAGTATAAGAAACACAGGAAAGAGAGGGTCATTGAGTTTGCAACACGGTCTTGTGTTTTGGAAATGGCCATGGGTAGTGTGAAGCAGGTTTGCTGGATGCCTGCATGGAGCCCCAGTGAAGCCATGAGGATGGACCATAGGTTGCCATGGAGATGCCAGGACCATGAAATGGCTGCTAAGGAATGCTGCTGGCCCTGATGAAGTTTTCTAGGACTGTGAGTAGCCTAGCTAGAGGGGCAGAATTGGAACTCCAGAGACTTGTTGCTGGTTAGAATTATCAGACTTGGAGATTTGTCATTGACTAGAGTTGTTGGACTTGGAGCTACAGAGTTTGAGGTTTACCCTGTTTAAATCTTGTATTGGTTGAATATTTCTTTGCAATGCCCAAAGCCATCAGGCTTTGCAAGATAGTGCCTTTAACTAACTGATGAGCCATCTCGTAAGCTCTCCTCTCAATCTCTCTCTCTCTCTCTCTCTCTCTCTCTCTCTCTCTCTCTCTCTCTCTCTAGATTTTCAAGGTAGGGTCTTGCTCTAGCCCATGCTGACCTGGAATTCACTATGAGGTCTCAGACTGGCTCATGTCTCATAGAAATCCTCCTAGCTCAGCCTCCTGAGTGCTGGATTAAAGGCGTACACCACCATGCCCTGGCTTTTTCTTTCTTTCTTTCTTTCTTTCTTTCTCATTAAAAAAAAAAGAAAGAGAGAGAGAGGTAGATAATCACTGCACCAGGGCCTCCAGCCACTGCAATTGAACTCCAGAGGCATGTGCCACCTTGTACTCATGTACAACCTTGTGCGTTTGGGTCACCTAGTGCATCTGGCTTACATGGGACCTGGAGAGTCAAACATGGGACCTTACTCTGCACAGGCAAGCACCTTAACTGCCGAGCCTTCTCTCCAGCCCACACAACAGAGTTTTTAAAAAGGAGAGGTGGCTCAGCAGTTAAGGCACTTGTTTGCAAAGCCTAAGGATCCATATTCAACTCTCCAGGTCCCACGTAAGCCAGATGCACAAAGGTGAGGCAAGCACAAGGTCACACATACCTACTAGGTGGCGAGAGCATCTGGAGCTCAAGTGCAGTGGCTGAGGCCCTGGCACCCCAATTCTCTCTCTCTCTCAAAAATATACTCTTTTGCATATTTGTGTGTATGATGCATGTGTGCCACAGTGCGTGTGCTGGGATCAGAAGGCAGCCCTAGGTATTGGTCTTACCTTCAGCCACGTTTGAGGCAAGGACACTGTGTTGTTCACTGCTCTGAACACTAGGCTAGCTGGCCTATACTGTAAACTTCTAGAATTCTTCTGTCTCTGCCTCCTATCTCACTGCAGGAGAACTGGTATTACAGACAGGTGCTATTGAGTCCTGCTTTTACTTGGTTCTGGGGATCCGAACTAAGATATGTTTGCTTGCTCAGCAAGTGCTTGACCCCCTTGAGCCATCTCTCCAGCCCCACTTTTTTTGAGACAAAGTTTCTCTCTGGCCTGGAGCACACCAATTAGGCTAGGCAGGTGGATCAGTGAGCTCCAGGGAGCCTTGGTCTCCACCTCGCTAGTGCCGGGATTATAGGTGCACAGTGTACAGACCCAACATTTTTGCAGTGGGTCCTGGGTATTGAATTCAGGTCTTCACGCTTGCAAGGCAAGCCCTTCACCCACTATCCATCTCACTTCCCAGCTCCCTCTGTGAGCAGGGTTTGTCACCTAGGATAAATGTCCAGGAGTGCACAGAGGGGCAGGCTCTGCAACGACTGCATTGTTTTTAAAGGACAAGCGAGGCTGACTTCCAAAGGAGTTGGGCCAGTCTCGAGTGGTGGATGCGAGCACCAAGCTCTACGTTCTGGCTGATGTTTGGTTTGACTGTTGCATCAAAGGTTGATGGAGGAGTGTTGCAGTCCGGTTCGCATTGCTGGTAGAAAGCATCCAACCAAGAGCAGCTTCTGAGAAAAAGAGATTTATTTTGGCTTACAGGCTCGAGGGGAAACTCCACGATGGCAGGGGAAAACAATGGCATAAGCAGAAGGTGGACGTCACCCCCTGGCCAACATAAGGTGGACAATAGCAACAGTAGAGTGTGCCAAACACTGGCAAGGGGACACTGGCTATAACACCCATAAGCCCGCCCCCAACAATACACTGCCTCCAGGAGGCCTTAATTCCCAAATCTCCATCAGCTGGGAACCCAGCATTCAGAACACCTGAGTTTATGGGGGACACCTGAATCAAACCACCACAAGCAGTGTGGCCATTTCCAGCGGAATCTGGATCACTTATTTCTCATGCCTTCCTCTTTGTGTCATATTTTCCATGTCTTTTCTTTTTTTTTAATTTTTTTTTTGGTTTATTTTTATTTATTTATTTGAGAGCGACAGAAAGACAGAGAAAGAGGCAGAGAGAGACAGAGAATGGGCGCGCCAGGGCCTCCAGCCACTGCAAACAAACTCCAGATGTGTGCGTCCCTTGTGCATCTGGCTAACGTGGGTCCTGGGGAATCGAGCCTCGAACCGGGGTCCTTAGTCTTCTCAGGCAAGTGCTTAACCACTAAGCCATCTCTCCAGCCCATCTTTTCTTTCTTTAATTTAAATTTTATTTTATTTGTTTGCAAACAAAGAGAACTAGAGAGAGGAGATAGAGAGAGAACGGGCGTGCCAGGGCCTCTAGCCTCTGCAAACGAACTCAAGACACATGTGCCACCTTATGCATCTGGCTTATGTGGGTCCTGGGGAATCAAACCTGGGTCCTTTGGTTTTGCAGGCAAGTGCTTTTAACCGCTATGTCACTCCTCCAGTCCCCATCTCTGTTCTTTAATGCCTACGCTGTGTGACTTTTCTTGGGGAAACTAGAATAAATACCTTTTCTCCCCAAACAGGAGGACACTGGCAGCCAAAATCTAGATTAGTGAACCAGCGAGTTTATTGAGGTTGCTTACAAGAGCATGGGAGATCCAAGAGCAGATGCATTAGCAAAGAGCCCAACCAGCGTGTGTGGCAACTCGCGAAGGCTGTATCACTCTAGCTCCCTGCACAGCTTGCAGGCAGTTTCACTGAACAGCCAGAAGTGTTCACTGCTAGCCAGGCGTGGTGGCGCATGCCTTTAATCTCAACACTCAGGAGGCAGGGACAGGAGGATCATAGGGAGTTCAAGGCCAGCCTGAGACTATATAGTGAATTCCAGGGCTAGAATGAGAACCTACCACAAAAAAAAAAAAAAAAAAAAAAAAGGCTGGAGAGATGGCTTAGTGGTTAAGGCATTTGCCTGCAAAGCCAAAGGATCCCAGTTTGATTCTCTAGAACCCACATAAGCCAGATGCACAAGGAGGCGCATGCATCTGGAGTTCGTTTGCAGTGGTTGGAGGCCCTGGCACGCTCATTCTCTCCCTCTTTCTTTCTCTCTCTCTCAAATAGATAAATAAGTAAAATATAGACTTTGTTAAAAATGTTGTTCACTGCTTATACAACCTTTGGGAACCAACTCATGAGTCCTGTAGCTATGGGAGCTTCCTGAATCATATGCACATCCCTCCTCCTGCAGGTGGGAGTGTTTGAATTTGCAGGGAATAGCTACACAGCAGCATGCATAACCAGGATTGCTTTATTTCCTGCTTAAATGACCTTCCCTGCTTTCTTTCAATGGCACTTGGTACATATCTTTACATACTTTCCCTAACTGTGCCCCTTTTTTGAACATTTTACATTCGAGTATTCCTAGAGGTCCTGGAATCCACCCACAGAGACACATAGATGACTGTATCTCCGTTTAGACATCACAGTCAGCCTGGCAAGAACTACTGTTTTTGCCGTGTTGGCTGACCTGACACATTGCTGCTTCTCTTGGTGCTACTTGGCCATAGGATTAATGGCTTCCTGGGGATGGAATCCTGCAGCTCACCACTCATGGACGACTCAGGGTGGCAGACTTTGCTCCTGAGCTGTGAGGGTTGAAATTTGATGCCTTAGACCTGATATCTAGGTGATGGGTGTTTCTGATCAGAAAAAAACGAGTTTATCATGACAAAGACAGGTATTTCTAACTCACCAGAAAGAAAATGGAATCGTCAAATGCATCTTGGTGGACGTTTCCTCTGAATATGAATGACAGGTTCTACTGTCCTCAGACAGACAGCTGAGAAAATGACATGGCAAGGGGGAATTGGTTCACTTGATAAAGTTCTTGCTGTGCAAGCGTGAGGCCTTGCTTGGTTCAGATCCTCAGCTTGACATTAATGCTGTGAGTGGTGACTGGCACCTCTAAAAACAGCGCTGGGAGGTGGACACAGGAGCATCCCTGGGACCTGATGGCTAGCTAGTCTGGATGAATCAGTGAATTCCAAGTTCAGTGAGAGACTGCTGCAAAAATAAGGTGGAGATCAATTGAAGAAAATATTTGATGTCAACCTGTGGCCTCTGCATGCACATACACTTATATGTGGTATATGTACACACACACACATACATACATGAAAACTCTATGGCAAGCCAGGCGTGGTGGCGCATGCCTTTAATCCCAGCACTCAGGAGGCAGAGGTAGGAGGATTGCTGTGAGTTTGAGGCCACCCTGAGACTACATAGTGAATTCCAGGTCAGCCTGGACTAGAGTGAGACCCTACTTCGAAAAACCAAAACAAAAACAAATAAACAAAACCTCTATGGCAAGTCATGGTCCCCAGGGACTTTCAGGTCCACAGTCAGTCTCTCCAAAACGAGGGTAATGTTCCTGCAAGCAGCAACATGAGTCATTCACTTCCCACAGGAGCACAAAGTTTAGTAATGTGACACCTTGATTTATAGCGGTCTCCTGATTTAATGTTGTGTATTTTTAGATCATGCAATTTGAAATAGCTAATATAAAAGCTAATGTTCAGACGCTGCTTGCTTGCTGATAAGATTTACTCTGCTAATGAGAAAAGTGTCCTGTCTACATGTTCCTCAACTGCCATCACAGGTCCCCTGGTCCCATCACAGACCCACCTCCAGTGAAATCTGTCACTCGACGGATCCTGGTATGCTCCTAAGCTTGTTTTTTGGTTTATCTGTTTCAGTGCAGTCTAAATGTAGTTGCTGACACCCATAGGAAAGCAATATTCAATGTGACAGCCTTACTGAGTGAATATAAAACATAGGTATTTTATTGACATGTAGCAATTGTATAAAGTAAGAAACTTCATTACATTTCCACGCATGTGCATAATGCAGTTTGATCATTTTCACACTTTGCTACCCTTTCATATCCTCCCACTCCCCCACACATATTCTGAATAATCTCCATTTAATTTCATGTACTTTTATTTGTTCCTAAAATTCACATGAGACATAACATTATGTTTGTTATTCTGAGTCACTTATTTCTCATAAATGGTGATTTCAGTTCCATCCACATTTTTGCAACTGACATAATTTTTCTCTCCTCTTTTTTTCTGAATATTACTATTGGATACATATATTATATACATATTATACTTTCTTTACTGGCAAGCAACATCTGTTGATAGGTTGACTCTGTAACTTAGCTATTCTATGTGCCATGATAAACATGGTATGCAGGCTTCTCTGCGGTATGCCACCTTCAAGTCTTTCATGTATATACCCAGGAGTGCTATAGCTGGGTTGTTCTATTTTTATTTTTTATTTTAATTTTAATTTATTTTTGTTTTTCAAGGTAGCATCTCGTTCTAGCCCAGGCTGACCTGGAACTCACTATGGAGTCTCAGGGCCTTGAACTCATGGCAACCCTCCCACCTCTACCTCCCGAGTGCTGGGATTAAAGGTGTCTGCCACCATGCCTGGCTTATTTTTATTTATTTTATTTTTTTTTTTAGTTTTTTCAAGGTAGAGTCTCACTCTAGCCCAGGCTGACCTGAAATTCACTATGTATTCTCAGGGTGGCCTCGAACTCACGGTGATCCTCCTATCTCTGACTCCCAAGTGCTGGGATTAAAGGCGTGCACCATCACACCCGGCTATTTTCAGTTTTTTGAAAAACCTCCACATTGAGTTCCATAGTGTAACTATACCAGTTTATATTGCCACCATCAGCAGATAGGGGTTCCCACTGCCCCCCCCCAACAGCCTCATACCACATCCTCTTCTGCATTTGTTGGTTTGGGTTTTATTATTTATTTATTTATTTGCAAGACAGAGAGAGAGAAAGGGTGCCCCAGGGCCTTCTGCCACTGCAAACAAATCCCGATGTATGCGCCACTTTGTGCACCTGGCTTATGTGGCTCCTGGGGAATAGAACTGGGTTCTTTGGTTTTCCAGGCAAGCACCTTAACCACTAAATCCTTTCTCCAGCCCAAAATATTTATTTATTTGCAAGCAGAGGGGGAGAGAGAGAATGGGCACACAAGGGTCCCTTACCGCTGCAAATGAACTCCAGATACATGTGCCATGTTGTGCATCTGGTTTTATGTGGGCACTGGGCAATCAAACCTGGGTTGTTAGGCTTTGCAGGCAAGCACCTGAACCACTGACCCTTCTCTCCAGCTCCTGGTTTTGGTTTTCATGATGAAAAGTTTTTGTTAGTGAGTATCATGTACATGTGTGTGCAAGTATTGGCATGGTACATATGTGCCATGCCCTCCCATGGCAGTCAGAGGGCCACCTCAGGTGTTGGTCCTTAACTCCCACTTCGTCTGAGACAGGATCTCTTGTTGTTCGCCAGTGCACATAGATTAGTTGGCCCACAGCCTTGGGAGGACCCTCCTGTCTCCACCTTCTTGCCTGCTGCAGGCATGCTGGGATTATAGTCACTTGCCTGGCTGCATCTGGCCTCATGTAGGTTCTGGGGATCTGAACTCTGATCATCACACTGGAGCAGTAAGCACTTTTACCCACTGAGCTATCTTGTTGGCTCAGTGATTAATATTTTAAAAGGGGCCACTTTGTCACCAGCATAACGCCCTGTGCACAGCCAGCACTTGCAAAGGGCACGTCTAAGTGGCAGCTGGACAGGTGGGTGCTACAACTAAGACCCTCATCTCTCACACACCTCCCAAACCACACTGCACAGTGAGGGCCAGCTGTGGACGTGGTCACCTTTTGAGCTTCTGAGTCTTTCTTCATGGCCATTGCCATTCTGTTCCACATCTACTTCTTCCTGATGTTCAAGGGACAGAATGAATGGCTGTGCTTGACTCATGATAAATAACGGATAAGCATTTACTACTCTGTGTGTGTGTGTGTGTGCACATATAGTATAGAGTTCAGAAACCAGTCCTCTCTTTCTACCTGTTTTTTTTTTTTTTTTTCATTTTCCAAGGTAGGGTCTCACTGTAGTTCAGGCTGACCGGGAAGTCACTATGTAGTCTCAGGGTGGCCTCGAACTCACGGCGATCCTCCTACTTCTGCCTACCGAGTGCTGGGATTAAAGGCGTGTCTCACCACGCCTAGCTAAAAAGGTAGATAGAGAGAGAGAGAATGGATGAGCCATGGCCTCCAGCCACTTCAAACAAACTCCAGATATATGTACTACTTTGAGCATCTGACTTATATGGGAACTGGGGAATCAAACCTGGGTCCTTAGGCTTCATAGGCAAGTGCCTTAACTGCTGAGCCATCTCTCCAGCCCCTCTGCCTTCTTTTTTGAGACAAGGTCTCTCTTGTTGCTGTGCCATTAGATAGGCCAGCCTAGTTTGCCTGTAAGCTTCCAGATACTCCTGGCTCTGCCTCCCATTGCCACAGGCTTGTTGGGATTACAGGCTCACGCACCACTTTGTGTCCAGCTGCATGTGGGCCGTGAGGAGGATGGGACTCTGGCTGACAGGCTTGCAAGCAAGCACCTTGAACCAACTGTGAAGCCGTGTCCCCAGCCCACATACCCAGTTCCGATGACGCACACAGAAAACTTAAGCCCCACCTGCGTTCATTATATGCAAAATATTGTTATCACAAAATGACGCGCTAGGCTATCAAGACTGACAATGGTAGGACAAGCAAATGACATGCTCAGAGGATCTGCTAGATTCTTCCACAGGAAGCGTAATGTTGCAGTGTGGACAATCAGAGTAATCAATCAGACATATCACTCCCTGAGTGCGCCTTGACCTCCAGCTCACTAGACCAGCAAGTCCCAGCTTTGGAGAGTCTTGTGAAAATGTAAAACAAGGAGAAAGTGTGTGGGGGGGGGGAGGGAATTAACACAGGATTTTTTTATAATCATGGAAAATGCTAATAAAAATTTAAAAATAAATTAAAAAAAAGAAAATGTAAAACAGCTCTACCTCAACCAATCAACAAGCACTCGTTTTTCTGAAGGCCTTCATGCCAGGCCCCAGCACAGAGCCTCAGTCCCTCCGGGACTGAGAGAGAGGGGAACGTGAAACCCAGAGCAAGGCAGGTCACAGAGGTGCGACAGCAAGAGGTCCTGCCTGGAGGACTGCAGAGGAGGGCAGTCTCTGGATGGCTCCCCTCCCCCAGGGAACTCTCCCCTCCATTTTTGGGTGGCTACCCATCCGTCCTTACCCACAGCCAGCCCAGGGATCCTCTCAGTAGCATCTTGTTAATTGTCAATAAAAAGGCTTAAGAAAAATATTGTTGGAAATTCTGTCTAATCTTAAGACAAAATCCATTTCATAGGCTGGAAACATGTTTTAGTGGTTAAGGCACTTGCCTACAAAGCCTAAGGACTTTAATTCAATTCCCCAGTACCCACATAAAGCCAAATGAACAAGGTGGCACATGCATCTGGAGTTCATTTGCAGGGGCTGAAGGCCCTAGCACACCCATTCTCTCCCTCTCTCTCAAAAATGAGTTACTTGTGCCGGGCGCGGTGGTGCACGCCTTTAATCCCAGCACTTGGGAGGCAGAGGTAGGAGGATCGCCATGAGTTCGAGGCCACCCTGAGACTACAGAGTTAATTCCAGGTCAGCCTGGACCAGAGTGAGACCCTACCTCAAAAAACCAAAAAAAAAAAAAAAAAAATGAGTTACTTGGGCTGGAGAGATGGCTTATTGGTTAAGACACTTGCCTGCAAAGCCAAAGAACACAGGTTTGATTCCCCAGGTCCCACGCAAGCCAGATGCACAAGGTGGCGCATGTGTCTGATGTTCATTTGCAGTGACTGGAGGCCCTGGTATGCCAATTCATTCTCTCTCTCTTTCTCAAATAAGTAAATAACATATTTTAAAAAATGAAATGTGGGCTGGAGGGCGGGCTGCGGAGTCGCCCGTGGTCAGGAGCACTCGGGTTTGTGCGCGCCAAAGGTACCGTGGCCAGCGTGTCGGTGCGGCGCTTCCTGCGCAATCCGGTGCTCGGCTGAGGCTCCGGCCTTAGGCCCCACCATGGCTTCGGTATTGGAGGAGTTGCAGAAAGATCTAGAAGAGCTAAAGGTCCTGTTGGAAAAGTCCACTAGGAAAAGAGCGCGTGATGCCCTTACAGTTGAACAAACCAAGATTGAGACAGAAATAAAGAACATGATGCAGCAGAAATCACAGAAGAAACCAGAACTTGTTGGCAGTGAAAAGCCAGCTGCTGTGGCTGCTCCTCGTACAACAGGACAAACAGTGAAGATCAGTAGTTATGGATGGGGTCAGTCAGATGAGTTTGTGAAAATCAACATTACCTTCACTGAAGATCACCAGGTTCCCATTGAGGACGTGCAAGTGCATTTCATCAGGAGATCATTTGATCTTTTGCTGAAGAATCTAAATGAGAAGAATTACTCCATGATTGTGAACAATCTTCTGAAACCCATCTCTATGGAAGGCAGTTCAAAAAAAGTCAAGACTGACCCAGTTATCCTCTTATGTAGAAGGAAAGCAGAAAACACAGGATGGGGCTACTTGACTCAAGGTGAGAAGGAGTGCAAAGAGAAAAAAAAAAAAGCCCTCCTATGACAATGAAACAGATCCCAGTGAGGGATTAATGAGTGTCCTAAAGAAAATTTATGAAGATGGAGACGATGATATGAAGCGAACCATTGATAAAGCCTGGGTGGAATCAGGAGAGAAGCAAGCAAGGGAGAGACAGATTTTTAAGACTTCAGTTTTGGGGAACTGGGTTGTGGAAATTTGTGTTTCCAATAAGGGAATGTTGTTGAGCTGCACATAAATTTGAGAGACAACAATTTACACAGCTACCTTCTAGGAGAAGGCAGTGACTTGCCAATGGAGGATGTATTTTAAATATGCTTATTAAGCTTTCGCCAAAGATAGTTTCATTAGTTCCCTGGTAATTTTGTTCAAAATAGGGTTATGGCATTCTTGTTGAGATGTGAAAAGTGTGTCTAACCCAACAAAGGCGATACATTGTGTATTTCTGTTCAGGTGGAAGGTAGGAAACAAAAGTATTTGACTGCCTGTAACTTACATCAGCTATGCTAATGTAAAAATAAGAGTAAAGCCAAAATATTCACTAAGATTCCAATTTGTACAAGTATGTGAAAGTTACTGCAGAGCAGGTGACCTTTTATCACCAGCTTGAGCTGTGTATATACCATGCATTACCACGTACTAGTAATCCAATCACAAGTGCTCCTATCTGGAACTAAACATATGTTTGTGAATATAAAATTGAAACAAAATACAAACTTCACAAAAACGTATAAGCATCTTTATATGAGAGCAACTGCCATGGACCAGATGGTTTACAGAACAGCTATGAAAGAAAAATAATTTGAAAATCCATTTATGCCTATGTTCAATAAAGTTTGATTTGTATTAATAAAAAGGAAATGTGATCTTTAAAATAAATAAATAAATAATTTTAAAACCTTTAGGGACTGGAGAGATTGCTTAGTGGCTAAGGCACTTGCCTGTGAAGCCTAAGGACTCAAGTTCAATTCCCAGGTTCCACATAAGTCAGATGCACAAGGTGGCATGGCGCATGTATCTGGAGTTCATTTGTAGTGGCTAGAGGCCCTGGAACACCCATTCTCTCTCTGTATCTCTCTCTGTCCTTCTATCTCTCTCTAATAAATAAAAATAATTAAAGAAAATTTAAACCCTTTAAAATTCATTTCATGATTTTTTTTATGATACTCAAGTTAGCAGTCAAAAAGTACTTTTTTGTTTTTGGTTTTCTGAGGTAGGGTCTCACCTTAGCTAAAAAGTCCTTTTTGAAGCCGGGTGTGGTGGTGCACACCTTAATCCCAGAACTCAGGAGGCAGAGGTAGGAGGATCACCATGAGTTTGAGGCCACCCTGAGACTACATAGTGAATTCCAGGTCAGCCTGGATATAACATGACCTACCTTGGGGGGTGGGGGGGGGGGACAAAAAACAGCACTTTTTAAAACCATCCATCTTCTTGTTTTTGTTTTTTGTTATTGTTTGTTTTGTAATGAAGATGTGGCACATTTATACAATGGAGTTTTACTCAGTGGTAAAGAAAAATGAAGTTATGAAATTTGCAGAAAAATGGATGAATCTGGAAAGGATTATACTAAGTGAGGTAACCCAGGCCCAGAAAGGCAAGCGCCACATGTTCTCTCTCATATGTGGATCCTAGCTACAGATGATTGGGCTTCTGCATGAGAAGGAAAATACTTGGTAGCAGAGGCCAGTAAGTTAAAAAGGAGACATAAAGGGAAGAGAAAGGAAGGGAGGAGGATACTTAATAGGTTGATATTGTATATATGTAATTACAATGATTGTAATGGGGAGGTAATATGATGGAGAATGGAATTTCAAAGGGGAAAGTGTGGGGGTGGGGAGGGAGGGAATTAACATGGGATTTTTTTATAATCATGGAAAATGTTAATAAAAATTTTAAAAATTAAAAGAAATAATAAAATAATGCATTCTAGCAAGAAAATAATAAAATAATAAAACCATCCATCTTTTCGTTTTTGTTTTTTGTTATTGTTTGTTTTGTAATTTTTTATGAGAGAGAATGAGAATTGGCGCAACAGGTCCTCCAGCCGCTGCAGTTGAACGCCACGTGCATGTGCCGTCTTGTGTGACCTCACACGCTTGCATCACCTTGTGTCTGGCTTTCATGGGATCTGGAGGGTCAAACATGGGGTCCCTAGGCTTCACAGGCAAGTGCCTTAACCACTAAGCCAACTCTCCAGCCCTGTTGTTTTTTGAGATAGTGTCTCCCTCTATTGAGATTGAGGGGATTAAAATGTGCACCACCACACCCGGCTGTTTTTGTTTGTTTGTTTGTTTGTTTTTGGTTTTGCGAGGTAGGGTCTCGCTCTAGCCCAGGCTGACCTGGCATTCATTATGTAGTTTTAGGATGGCCTGGAACTCATGGTGATCTTCCTACTTCTGTCTCCTGAGTGCTGGGATTAAAGGCATGTGCCACCACGCCTGTTTTTTTGGTTTTTTGTTGTTGTTGTTGTTGTTTTGTTTTGCATAGTCTCTCTAGAACAGAACAGGCTGACCTGGAACTCACTCTCTTCTCAGCCTGGCCTTGAACTCATGGTGACCCTCAGCCTCTCAAATGCTGGGTTAAAAGGGTGAGCCACCA
This sequence comes from Jaculus jaculus, assembly GCF_020740685.1. Taxonomy (NCBI): domain Eukaryota; kingdom Metazoa; phylum Chordata; class Mammalia; order Rodentia; family Dipodidae; genus Jaculus; species Jaculus jaculus. The sequence continues at coordinate 112,100,488 of NC_059111.1, read as the reverse complement.
TGTCTGGCTAAAGCCAACATTCTAACAAAATAAAATCCCAAGATATACTAATTTGACATTTATGTGTTGAAGAATGATTTTGGAAAGTATTAAAAGTCCTCTGTGTCCTGTAATTAAACCATTATGTTCCTGTAAGAGCAAAAAACTTTGCATCTGCAGTAAAAACGCTCAAATCTAAGCCATGTGTTTCAGGACATGTTCAGGGGCGTTGTGTGGCGTGATGGCACAGTGTGAAGTGTGTGTGTTGTGTGCTCAGAACCAAGGCCACAGTGGGGCCGCTCGATTCAACATGGGTGGACTGCCAGAGGCACCTTGAGCTCATTCTGTGTCTATGGATTAAGTTTGGACGATGCACATTCAGAAACCTTTTACACTTGAAAATGGTGCCTCACACTCCCACTTTCAGCTACGTAACCCCCTGTGGGGTAGTGACCCACTGTGAAAGAAGCTAGGGTCGAGATAATAGAAAAACACAGACCTCCGCGCACGGTAGAGGAAGAACAGGAAGAGCTAATAACAACTACTGATGGGTCTGAAATTCCACTGTAATTAGATGCAACTTCATGCTACCCCAATGTGTAAGAACTGGCCAACTGCTCTGCACCAGAGAACAAAGGTTTTACAGGGACTTTGGTAATCCGGGTGAGATTGATAACCATAATGAAAATCATAGCATTAATAATAATGGGATCAGCGACATGTGCACATATATTTGCAGATCAATGACTCAAGTTGAGGTCTATGAAGGCCCAGATGTATCACCACTTTCAAACTTATTTATAGATCAGTGTCCTAATATGATAAACAGTCGGCCTGTAAACTAAAACTACCGACCACCACAGCCTGCAGTTGTAGCTTTGTTTCCTTTCCTGTACTGCGTAAGAGATGTCATGCTGCGCAGGACAGCTCCTTACTCATCTGATGAATGGAGGAGCAAGTCAGAGGATGAGCGGCCCTGTAGCTAACACCTAATAAACAACAGCTCAGACCCTGTGGACAAGCTCAGGGAGGACTCCAAAGTTCTACCATGGGCTTCTTCCTGGAAGTGTCCTTCTCCAAGTCCAGGGTGACTGCACTGGGTAGCTCGGTGCCACCCAAGGTTCAGGGAGGGAAACTGAACCCTTCAGCTCCTGGCTAAACCCTTCCATAGATAATGAACACTTCAAGAGGAAAAGACCCTCCCTGCACCACAGATACAGGGCCCCCAGAGGAGTGCAGACCTTCCCGCCCCCTCTTCCTTCCTCCTCCTCCTTCCCTTCTTTCCTTGCTTCATTCACCCGGCAGGTATATGTGTGCCTCCCGCATGCCAGGAGTGAAGAGAGCTTGGGGTGGAAGAACTGTGTGAGCCGCAGGACTCCGAGCAAGGTGGAATCTAGCTCTCCTTTCTGCAGGTTGGCCTGAAGAAGGGCAGCCAGGTAACAGCGGTGAGTGAGCACCTCTCACATGTGGGAGCGGGGAGCAGTGCCTGCGGAGGTGGGAGGCTAAGGCTGGGCAGAGCTGAGCCTGCTCAGAAAGTAGGGTGACATGCTCTCAAAAGAGCAAACGGGGAGTCTGGAGGCCACAGGCCACCTGGGTCCTGCCAAACACAGGCCCGTGGTGACAGGTTGAGTGGGAAGAATCCTGCATTGCTTGGTTCTGTAGACTGGAACCCGGTAGCTACTCCAGATCTGAAGCCAGAGTGACAAGAGAGGCAGGGGGAGAGAGCACCGCGTCACCATGGACGGGAGATAACTGAGAGGAGGCACATCACTACAGTCCTGAAGTGGGACTCACTCTTACCCAACATCCCACTTAGCAAACTGGTGGTGAGAGGATGCTGAAGGAGAGATTTACTGACAGGTGCCATCATGTCATGTAGGCAACAAGAATAATTCTAGAAACTTCTTGGGTTAAGGAGGGTGTGGAGGGAGGTAGGCACTTATCCTGGGAGTGTAAACTCGTACAGCTCTGTGGTTGATGAGTTTAAAAATAGTATATTTCTGGGCTGGAGAGATGGCTTAGTGGTTAAGCACTTGCCTGTGAAGCCTAAGGACCCCGGTTCGAGGCTCGGTTCCCCAGGTCCCACGTTAGCCAGATGCACAAGGGGGCGCATGCGTCTGGAATTCGTTTGCAGAGGCTGGAAGCCCTGGCGCGCCCATTCTCTCTCTCTCCCTCTATCTGTCTTTCTCTCTGTATCTGTCGCTCTCAAATAAATAAATAAATAAATAAATAAATTTAAAAAAAATAGTATATTTCTAAGCCAGGTGTGGTGGTGTACACCTTTAATCCCAGGACTCAGGAGGCTGAGGTAGGAGGATCGCCGTGAGTTCGAGGCCACCCTGAGACTCCATAGTGAATTACAGGTCAGCCTGAGCTAGAATGAGACCCTACCTTGAAAAGCCAATATATATTCACTACTGGGCATGGTGGCAGAGATAGGAAGATAACCATTGAGTCTAAGGTCAGCCTGAGACCATGTAGTGAATTCTAGGTCAGCCTGGGCTAGAGCAAGATCCTACCTCAACAAAAATAGAATATTCATCAGACTGGGGAGATTGCTCAGTGGTTAAAGACACTTGCTTGCAAAGCCCGCTGTCCAGAGTTCAATTCCCCAATATCCACCTAAAGCCAGATGCACAAAGTGGCACATGTGTCTGCAGTTCATTTGCAGTGACAACAGCTTTCTTTCTCTCTCTCTCTCTCTCTCTCTCTCACACACACACACACACAAATAAGAGTATTTTTTTGAAAATAGTGTTCATGGGCTGGAGCGATGGCTTAATGGTCAATGGGCTTGCCTGCAAAGCCAAAGGACCCAGGTTTGATTCCCCAGGACCCACATAAGGCAGATGTACAAAGTGGTGCATGCATTTGGAGTTTGTCTGTGGTGGCTGGAGGCCCTGGCATGCTTATTCTCTCCCTCTCTCTTTGTCTTTCTCTCAAATAAATAAATTAAAATTAAATATTTTTAAAAGTGCTCATGCCAGTTGCAATGGCTCATGTTGTTAATCCCAATACTTGAGAGGCTGGGGTAGGAGGGTCACTGTGAGTTCAAGTTCAGTTTGGGCTAGAATAAGACCCTGCCTCAGGAAACAAGTAGTATCACCGGGCGTGGTGACGCACACCTTTAATCCCAGGTACAGGTAGGAGGATCGCTATGAGTTCGAGGCCACCCTGAGACTATATAGTGAGTTCTAGGTCAGCCTGGGCCAGAGTGAGACCCTACCTCAACCCCCCCCCAAAAAAAAAGTAGTACTCATACACCTTCCCTAAGCACTGTTTTACCATGAAATCCTTGTAACACACATGCATGCACGCATGCACACACACACACACACACACACACACACACACAAAGTTTATGGGGGATGCCTGAATCAAACCACCACACCAGTTGATGGCAGTTTGGAAATTAAGGCCTCCTGGAGGCAGTGTATTGTTGGGGGTGGGCCTATGGGTGTTATAGCCAGCTTCCTCTTGCCAGTATTTGGCACACTCTCCTGGTGGTGTTGTTCATCTGATGTTGGCTAGGATATGATGTCCACCCTCTGCTCATGCCATCATTTTCCCCTGCAATCATGGAGCTTCCCCTTGAGTCTGTAATCCAAAATAAGCCCCCCCACCTTTTTTTTCCCTACAAGTTGCTCTTGATTCAGTTTTTTCAGGCAGCAATGTGAACCTGACTGCAACAGTAATATTGGTACCAGAGGAGTCGGATGTTGCTGCTGGAAACTCGATTCTCTGGCTTTGGCCTTTTTGAACTGCTTTGCAGGTGGATGTGGAGGAATTTGAAATCCTGGCCTCAGAGATGCCTTGCAGCATTGTAAGTACAGCTTGATGGACTAGTCTGGTCAGCATTGTAAGACCTGAACACAGTAAGAACTATGGACTGTGAGGTTAGGCTTATGAGGTGAGAAAAAGCTTTATCTGGACTGAGGTAGAAGCAGTTTGTGTAAGAGGTTTGCTATTATGCCTATGTTGTGAGAGCTTGTGCAGGGTTGCATTGCATAGAAATGGACTCATGTGATCAGAGGGATATGGCACAGAAAAAATGAAATCTGTGGGCTGCACAGTCAGCTGTAATTGTATGAGAGATTACAACCATTGAGATTGGACCAGTTGACCTGAATTGAGACAATAGAAAGAATGCACTCTTTTATGCCAGGCATGGGGGCGCACGTCTTTAATCCCAGCACTCGGGAGGCTGAGGTAGGAGGATTGCCATGAGTTCAAGGCCACCCTGAGACTACATAGTGAATTCCAGGTCAGCCTGAGCTACAGCGGGACCCTACCTCAAACAAACAAACAAACAAACAATGCACTCTTCTGAAGGGGCCTGAATGCTGAATGAGTGTCCTGTTTTTCAAAGGCGGCTTTATTCCCCCCAACCCTGGGTTAACAAATCAGCACCCCACTTGGTATAATGGAGTGTAACAATGCAGGAAAGAGAAAGTCACTGAATTTGCAACATGGTTTTGTATTTTGGAATTGGCTGTGGGCAGTGTGAAATAGGCTTGTTGGATTAGCTGTGTGGAAACCTGATGGAGCCATGAGGATGAACCATGGGGTTGCAGTGGAGACCCAACAGAAGATGCCAGGACTATTAGATGGCTGCCAAGGAGAGCTGCTGGTACCAGATGAAGTTTTCCAGGACTGTGAGTAGCCTAGCTAAATGGGTGGAATTGGAACTACAGAGACATGTCACTGGTTAGAATCATAGGACTTGGAGACTTGTCACTGACCAGAGATGTTGGACTTGGAGCTGCAGGATTTGATGTTTGTTCTGTTTAAATCTTGTTTTGGTTGGATATTTTTTTGCTATGCCCAATGCCATCTTTTGCAGTGTTAATGTTTATCCTGTCCCATTATGTGGGTTTTTTTTTTTTTTGTATTATGGCTCAGTTAAATGACCTTGGGCTATGAGATATTTGAACATCATTGAGACTGATAAAAAATATGGTGACTTGGGGTGGAGGAATGGCTTAGCAGTTAAGGTGTTTGCCTACAAAGCCAAATGACCCAGGTTCAATTCGCCAGGACCCACGTTAGTCAGATGCACAAGGGGTCACTCACATCTGGAGTTCGTTTGCAGTGGCTGGAGGCACTGGTGCACCCATTCTCCCTCTCTTTCTCTCTCTCTCTGTCAAATTAACTCATTAAAAAAAACTATGGGGACTTTTAAAATTAGATGATGGATGGAAAAATGGCTTAGCAGTTATGGCATATGCCTGCAAAGCCTAAGAACCCAGGGGTGATTCTCCAGGTCCTACGTAAGCCAGATGCACAAGGGGGCGCACGCATCTGGAGTTTGTTTGCAGTGGCTGGAGGCCCTGGCGCTCCCATTCTCTATCTCTCTCACTCTCTCTCTTTCTCTCTGTCTCTAATAAATAAATCATCATGTATGGTTACTAATTCTTGGGAGTCAGAGGTGGAATGTGGTGGTTTGATTCAAATGTCCCACATAAACTTAGGTGTTCTTAGTGTCCCCAGTTGATGGAGATTTGGGAATTAACACCTCCTGGAGACAGTGTATTGTTGGGGTGGGCTTATGGGTGTTATAGCCAGCTTCCCCTTGCCAGTGTTTGGCACACTCCCCTGGTGCTATTGTCCATCTGATGTTGGCCAGGAGGTGACGTCCACCTTCTGTCCATGCCATCGTTTTTTCCCCTGCCATCAAGGAGCTTCCCTCAAGTCTGTAAGCCAAAATAAGCCCTTTTTTTTCCCCAGGAGCTGCTCTTGGTTGGGTGTTTTCTGACAGCAATGCAAACCTGACTGCAGCAGGGTAAAGGGTCCTAAAGGGAATGGCTTTCTCCTAGCTAAATGTAGGAATTGTCTTTGGGCCTGGTGGGGTGGGCGGAGAGGGGGGGAGGATCAAGGCCATTTAACTTTACAACAAGCAGAACTGTCAGAAGGGTCTGACCTTTTTATCTGTGCCTCCTTCTTAGATCATAAGATTCTAGGACGATTGCCCTTTCCCAGAAAAGCTGACCCCAGACACCAGACACCACGGCTAGACTAACTAGACCAACTCCCATGCAAGGGCTCGTATAAAATATGATGGTGGGCTGGAGATGGCTTAGTGGTTAAGGCACTTGCCTGAGAAGCCTAAAGACCGAGAGATTCAATTCCTCAGTACCCAGGTAAGCCAGATGCGTAAGGGGTGCAAGCGTCTGGAGTTTGTTTGCAGTGGCTAGAGGCCCTGGTGTGCCCAATTCATTCATTAATTCTCCCTCTATCTTTCTCAAATAAATAAATATTTAAAAAGATGATCTCAAATGTCTTATAGTGGACTTCCCCATTTCCCAGAATCCCTTCTTGCCATCTGTTGGGCAAGAGCTGCATTTCTTCCTTTTCTTATGTTTTAGGTTTCTCCATTTCCTGGCAACCTCCTCTTCCCTGCTTCTTTGAGTTCATTACTTCCTTTATTATTCCCTTCTCTTAGAGCTCCCTCCGAAAGATCTAAGCTATAATAAAATTTTTCTGAACCTCATCCTCTGATCTGAGAACTTCATTTGTCAAATTTTTAGGCCAAAAGCCAAGAGTCCTTTGATTCAGTGGAAGTTTTGTGTGACTATGAAAGTTTGGGACCCTAATTTCTGAGTTATTGCACACCCAGGAGCCAAGAAAGGCTCTGTCACTGTCAAGACACCCCGAAATTCCCATCTAAAAATAACTACTCAAGTTGCAGTGGTGTGGCCTGGAGTCCAAAATTAGAAGGCTCAGCGGGGAGGAATGCTTGACCCTAAGAATTCCAGGCCAGACTGGAGTGGGCTGCATACTAAGAGCCTGCCTTCCCTGTGGGTACACACGTATGCATGCCAGTGCCACTGCCTCATCTTACATGGCCGATCCCCATCACAACCTACAAGGACTTCAGCTTTTCAAAGATCCCTTTGTGTCTGAGACTGCAGTCCTCCGGCCAGTAGGGGGCGCCACTCGCCCTCCCCAACGTGGCGGATCTCGCAGCGGCCGCGCCCTCCCGGAAGTCCCGCCCCTGACGGAAGTCGTGTGCCGGGGCGCCGCGGAAGATGGCGGCGTCTGCCCGCGTGGGGGCGGCGGTGCGTGGCGGCGGCCGCGGGCGCTGGGCCCGCAAGAAGCGCAGCGGCGGGCGCCGTGGTCCGGCCGGCGGGGAGGGGCCCCTGAAGCGGCTCCGGCAGGCCGTGGAGGAGTTCGTACGAGCCTCGTCGGACGGCGAGGGGCGCGGCGGCGCGGGGCGCTCGGGCCCGGGCGGGAGGAAGAGCCGCCGGGAGCTGCGCCGGGAGAAGAGGCGGCTGAGGAAAGCGCGGCTTGGGCCGAGGACGGCGGGGCCGCGGCCCGGGAGCGCCGAGGACGGTGCCCGCCGAGACAGCCCGCCGCCCGCCCCCGCCGAGGCCGCCCCGAGCCCAGCCCGAGCGCAGCTTGCCGCCGGGCGCCCCACAACCCCGGCCGCCGCGGCTGCGGCCCGCCGCCGGGCGCTCCTCGCTGCCAACGCGGAGGAGGACCGGGAGCTCCGCAGGCTGGAGCGCTGCCTCGGCCTGAACAAGCGCAGGAGGAAGGGCGACGGCGGCTCCGTGCCGCGGGGCTTCGCGCGCGACGGCCTGGACTACATCCTCGGAGTCCTGGGGTCCGGGGCGGGCGGCGGCCTGCCCGCCAGCGGCGAGGACGAGGACGGGGACGAGGACGGGCCGGCCGCCCGCGCACGCCCGGAGAGCGAGGCGGAGAGCGGCTCCGGGGAAAGCGCCGAGGAAAGCGCCGAGGACTCGGACGCGGAGGATGGCGGGGCGCGAGAGGAGAGAGCGGGGAAGAGAGTCCGCTTTGCTGAACCCGAAGAGGAGAGGGAAGGCGCGCCTGAAGGGCACGGCCCCGAGCGGGAGGAGGTAGGGTAGGGCGCGGGCATGCCCCGCGGGTGCCGGCCGCCGCCTGTCCAGAGCACTCGGCAGAGGCTGCTTTGATCAAACGGCGGGGGTCTGCAGTAATAGCTGTCCCGAGTCTTCAGGAATTTGGTATTTAACTGTGCGTATTAGTTTTAAGAAAACTAGGTTTTTCCAAAGTAAGTATTTTGCATTTTATTCCTGTCTTCAAGAAGAGTCCTTGTGACAGTGGTGAAAAGTACGTCCCACCTCGGTTGAGGCGAGAGGAGACCGTGGATGTCCAGAAGAAGGAAGAACTAGAAAGGCTCAAGAAACAGGTTAAAGGCCTAATTAACAGGTACCCACCCAGAGCTGTTTCCATCTATCGCTTGGAGAGTTTGTCTTTCTGGACCCTTCTGTTCTTATGGTGAACCTGTACCCTGGGGGAGGGGGCGCAGCTGTTTGCTTCTCCCTGCTTCAGTGTTTTGTTTTTTTTTAATTATTTATTTATTTGAGAGCGACAGACACAGAGAGAAAGACAGAGGGAGAGAGAGAGAATGGGCGCGCCAGGGCTTCCAGCCTCTGCAAACGAACTCCAGACGCGTGCGCCCCCTTGTGCATCTGGCTAACGTGGGTCCTGGGGAACTGAGTCTCGAACTGGGTCCTTAGGCTTCACAGGCAAGCGCTTAACCGCTAAGCTATCTCTCCAGCCCTCCGTCCCCCCCCCCCCTTTCAGTGTTTGAAGGAGGCCCAAAGGAAGGCTTTCACTGACTCGGACAGGCCTAAGGAGCAGGGCAGGGGCAGGGTTCCGAATCATCCAGGAACGCTTGTAGGTTGTACTTCTCCGCCCAGCCAAACGCATCTGGTGTGGAACTTGGTCGCTATGTGTGTCTTTGTTTCTTATTGTCCAATTGAAGAATAGAACATCACAAGGTTGGTTGGAAGCCACATAGGTGGGACTTCATCTCGCCATTTTATATATATATAATACTCTCTTGTCAGCTCTATAGTCTTAAAAAAATGAGTTGGACTTGGAATATCTTTCTGCTAACATCCTTAACTTAAGCTGAAAGACAATTACGTTATTTCTGGATTCTAGTGTCATATGTGGCTATGAGCTGTGGGCTCTGTGTTATCATGGCAAGGTCAGAAGTGTTCATGGAACAGACGTGGGTAGGGTGTGTCAGTAGCAGGCATTGGTATCGTCTGCATTTTCTTACTGGGCCTGGAACATAGGGCCTAATCTGAAGCACCGTTGCTCTCTGTACACTCCACTGCAGGCTGAGTGAGCCAAACATGTCATCCATAAGTGGACAGCTGGAGGAGCTGTACATGTCCCACAGCAGGAAGGACATGAGCAACACCCTGACTGCCGCCCTCATGGGTGCCTGTGTCACTGCCTCAGCCATGCCCAGCAGACTCATGATGGAACATGTCCTCCTGGTCAGCATCCTTCACCACACAGTTGGGATTGAGGTATGCACGTGCCTGTTCTCCACTCCCTGGCTGTTCCATCATGGAATTGTTGAGGTTGAGGAAGTGAGGTTCTTCTCAGCCTGCTGGGCCCTGGGGAGCTGAGGGCAGAGGAGAGGAGAGAGTGGCATCTGTCTCATGATCTCTGCTGTGTAAGCGCTGCATCAGCCACCTTGGGAATCATGTTCTGGTTTGTTTATGAGAGAGAGAATGGGTGTGCTGAGGCCTCTAGCCACTGCAGATGAACTCGACACATGCACCACTTTATGTAAATGGCTTTACGTGGGTACTGAGGAATTGGACCTGGGCCCTTGGGCTTCCAAGCAAGCGCCTTAACCGCTGAGCTATCTCCAGCCCGGGGAATAGGGTTTTTATCCTAAGAGCTGTACTCATTTTCACATGTGAATGTGAGTCCATTTTCTTGCCATTACTCAGTGTAATGGAAGCCCTGGACACTTTTCCTGCTGCTGCGTGATTACCATAATCCATACCGTTCTGTGCCTGCCTTGGCACATTCCCTGACCTAGACAAACTGGTGTGCTTCAGCAGACTTCATAATCAAGATGATGTTGGTACAGTCTCCAGTGAGTTATTTAAAATTGTACAATGACCACCCACAGCACATCAGGAGTTTGCTTGATTTGAAGAGCTGAGATTATTGGTCCTACTTCTCATTTAAGCCTTTGCTAATAGCCTCAAGGACAATAGATGGCTTGCTCAGGAGGAAGTCATTACAGTGCTTTAGCTAATGACATCCACTAAAACTTCTGTCAGATGTGCTGAGCTCTCAGGATGCTGCTTCCCATTAAGCTTCTGAGAAAACCTCCCAGGAATTTGTGGGAGGAAAAAATGGTTAAAGACTAGTGTCAGCTGTCACTGTAAGTCATTTAAAAATCAGACTTGGGTGAATTTGTGCTAAAATTCTCATTCAGAATTAGAAGACCAGGGGCATAGTTCAGAGGTAGAGCATTTGACAGACTCAGTCAATTTTGCTCAAGTGTTGGTCTATATTGTTTAATTTTGAAATCATTAAATGAAATTTGAATTTTTTATACAAATTTTGATGTCATTGATTTTTTTTTTTTTTCTCCCCGCAATGTAGGGCCTAATTCTGGCCCAGGCTGACCTGTATTCTCAGGGTAGCCTTGAACTCACAGCGATCCTCCTACCTCTGCCTCCCAAGTGCTAGGATTAAAGATGTGTACCACCACACCTGGCTCATTAAATCTTTTTGCATGATGAAAACATGCCTGAACATATTTAGTGCTTCAGGTTTTCTTGATATGTGCAGCATTCTGACTCCCTTATTAATATTGTATATGAACATTAGATGGTGGTAATAGTGGGAGAATATTTTCATCAGGTTTCTCTCTAGTGAGGGGACTTGAAATTTTAGGAAAGTCTCAAGTCTTTAGTTTGGGCTTCCAAAAATCAGTATTGTCTCCTAGCACTTTGCTGCCTCTGGAATTTTTTTGTTTGTTTTTCGAGGTAGGGTCTCACTCTAGCCCAGGCTGACCTGGAATTCACTGTGTAGTCTCAGGCTGGCCTTGAACTCAGAGCAATCCTCCTAACTCTGCCTCCTGGGTGCTGGGATGAAAGGTGTGCACTACCACGCTTGGCTCTAGGATTTTTCTGTAGCCCAGTACTGTGTGTGCATTTTTCTGTTACACTCCAAGCTGCTCGTGGATCTTATCCTCCCCTAAAGTTTTCACGCCACTCAACATCCACCACATAGTCCGTGTGTTGTCCAACAGTCGAAGCTTAATAAACCTGAGCAGATTTGGTCCTGACATGCTCACCTTTGTCTAGTTCCCAGGTACCCAGACCAAACCCTAGGCGTCATAGACATACTTCCTACTGTATGACTTTCCTTGTCCTGCCTGCCCATCTGAGGTCACTGTGTGCCCAGCCCTTTTCCTTGTCTAGCGTGGCTGACTTACTCGGGCCATGATCCCCACAGAGACTGTCCATATTACTCCACAGCCCCATCGTGTCCCCATTCCCATCTTCTCCCTTCACTTGGCTTGGCTGGGCTTTAAAGAGAAAATGGTGGCACAGTAATGTGACTATCATGAGGACAACTGCCATTTCTACCTTCAGGTTTCACTGTCTCAGTTCAAGACCACAAAGGTTCAAATTCAAGCCTGCCTTCTGTGTACATGCTTAACATAATTGGGAATGGAATGTACCAGAACAGCAGAAAGACAGTGCCATAGAGACCTTGCCCCAAGCTTCCCCGGGCCACTGCTAGTTCCTGACCTGGGGCTGTCCCCTTTGGCTGTGGCGCTGGCCTACCTGTTGTGCTCTAACCTTTACACCCACGCACAGTAAATAAAAATACTTTTAAAAAGGAGCATTGTTGATGGTAAGTTTTAAGCATTGTCTTTTAGAAACATTTTTTAGGTTATTTGCCTGTGTGTATGTGTGCACGCACACGCAGGCAGACATGCTAGGATCTCTTGTTGCAGCAAGCAAGTGCCTTAGCCGTTGAGCCACCTCACCAGACCCATTTTGTTTTGAAGAGTAAATTAGGAGATTTGTTTTAGAGAAAGTTAGATAAGAAAAACAAAGCAGGAAAGTTCCCAGGCCAAAAGAAATTCTCCCCATCCCATGAGTGGGAAGGGAGACTGAGAAACCCCCTCCCTGAGGGCGGGAGAGAAGAGGCTGAAGGGTTCACACGTGAAGCTCGGGTCCTTTAGCTTGAATTAGAAGATACGATGAGTCTCATCACCAGGCTCAGGTGTGGAAGCAAGATTTTTAACAAGTTCATTTTTCCAAAGAGCCCAAATGGCTATGACTAAAAAACTTTGTTGGGCTGGAGAGATGGCTTAGCGGTTAAGCGCTTGCCTGTGAAGCCTAAGGACCTGGGTTTGAGGCTCGATTCCACAGGACCCACATTAGCCAGGTGCAGAAGGGGGCGCACGCGTCTGGAGTTCGTTTGCAGTGGCTAGAGGCCCTGGCGCGCGCGCCTCTCTCTCTCTCTCTCTCTCTCTCTCTCTCTCTCTCTCTCTGTCTCTCTCTCTCTCTCTGTGTCTCTCTCTCTCTCTGTGTCTCTCTCTGTCTCTCTCTGTTGCTCTCAAATAAATAAAAATAAACGAAAACAAATTTTTAAAAACCACTTTGTTAGCTTTTACTTATTTATTTAGGTTTCTCGAGTAGGGTCTCACTCTAGCCCAGGCTGACCTGGAATTCACTATGTAGTCTCAGGGTGGCCTCCAACTCACAGCACTCCTCCAATGTCTGCCTCCCAAGTCCTGGGATGAAAGGTGTGCGCCACCGTGCCCAGCTTGTGTTGTTAATTTTAAAGAGACGTTTCTTTATAGGAAAAGTTTGTATGTTATGGCTCAGTGCTTCATCTGCTATCTAGAGTCCTCATCTGTACATGCACTGCAGTCCTGTCTGAGAAGCTAAAGGCTGCAGTCGTTCCTGATGACATCTCCCCTGAGCATCTCGTACATTACTTAAAAGTAATCCTATAGCTGGGTGGGCAGGGTTCCGGATATAACGCAACATACTTCTTCTGCCCTGCAGGTTGGTGCTTGCTTCCTGGAGGCTGTGGTGAGGAAGTTCGATGAAATCTATAAGGATGGAGGTGAGGGCAAAGAACTGGATAACCTGTTTACCATTATTGCCCATTTGTACAACTTCCACGTGGTGCAGTCTCTCCTCATCTTTGACATTCTGAAGAAGCTTGTTGGAACTTTCACGGAGAAAGACATTGAGCTGATCCTATTGATGCTGAAAAATGTGGGCTTTGTGTTGAGAAAAGATGATGCCTTGTCACTGAAGGAGCTGATCACGGAAGCCCAGACCAAGGCCAGTGGGGCAGGCGGCAAGTTTCAGGATCAGACCAGGGTATGAGTGCCACTTGACCAAAAGCACCCAGAGTGACTAGAGCTTACCTGTTTGAACATTATAATTCATGTCCTAACAACTTTTGTTCTCACCTACCTTAGCTAGTACCCCAGCTTTGTCTTTAATATTCAAACAAGGCTTGGTTTGGAGAGTTAATTTTTTTCTTGCTTTTTAAAAAAATACTGTATTTAAGCCAGGGGTGGTGGCCCATGCCTTTAATAACAGCATTTGGGATGCTGAGGTAGGAGGATTGCTGTGAGTTCAGGCCAGCTTGGAACTAGAGTTGGGGGTTTTTGTTGTTGTTTGTAATTATGTAAGAGATTGAGAGAATGGCTGCGCCAGGGCTTCTTGCTGCAAGTTAATTCCAAACCCCTGCGCTGAGTTGTGCATCTGGCTTTCCATGGGTTCTGAGGAATTGAACCTGGGCCGGCAGGCTTTGCAAGCAAGCGCCGTTAACTTTTGAGCCATCTCTCCTGCCCATTTTCTTACTCTGTTGAGACATACTCACTGTGTAGCCCAGCCTGGCCTTGAACTTAAGTCCTTCTGGGTGCTACGATTGTAGGGGTGCACCACCAAACATTGATTGAACCTTGCTTTCTTAATTAAGAGCTCAGGTAAATATTTTTGTGAATTTAGAAATGGGCTCATTCAAGCCAGGCATGGTGGCACACACACCTTTAATCCCAGCACTCGGGAGGCAGAGATAGGAGGACTGCCATGAGTTCAAGGCCACTCTGAGGCTCCATAGTGAATTCCAGGAGAGCCTGAGCTAGAGTGAAACCTGCCTCAAAAAACTAAAAAAGAAAAAAAAAAAAAGGACTCATTTATCTCAGAAATTGCTGATTGAAGAGACTGTGTGACTTGAGGCTCAAGTGTCATCCTGGTGTGAACTTGTGCTTCTGCCATTGGGCAGCAGCAGAGCCTGAGTCTTACCTATCACAGTTTCCTCCATCTTGCTTGCTGTGAGAGGTATGAGACAGCGCCTGAAAAGGCCTCATGGAGGAGCAGTGAGGAGCTCATAAAGAGCCAGTGTGGGGAGCCTGAAATGCATGGCCAGGAGGGAGAAGACCACTGGGTCTAGAGCCTGGGACTGACCTTTGGGGTCTGTGGGCTCTCAGTCGATAGTTCACTGATGGACACTGCACTTCAGTGGCCACTTTGGCTGCCAGTAGAACAGACGGGATGATCAGGGTGGGGAGAAGGTTGCAGGGGTAGGTGGCTTGAATGAGCATGGTATCAGTGATGTGACCTCAGGAATAAGAAATGATAGGGCTTGGGCTGGAGAGATGGCTTAGCGGTTAAATGCTTGCCTGTGAAGCCTAAGGACCCCGGTTCGAGGCTCGGTTCCCCAGGTCCCACGTTAGCCAGATGCACAAGGGGGCGCAGGCGTCTGGAGTTCGTTTGCAGAGGCTGGAAGCCCTGGCGCGCCCATTCTCTCTCTCTCTCTGTCACTCTCAAATAAATAAATAAAATAATTAAAAAAAAAAAGAAATGATAGGGCTTAATGGAGAACAGGGCTAAGGGAGGGGAGGTCACAGTCACTGCAGGGTAACGGGTCATGCAGGGGGATCTGGGGCTGGGAGGAGACGGCTCTGCTTCTGCAGTATTAAAGTTGAAGCACCTGGGTAAGCTAGGAGGGGCTCAGGATCACTCTTGCACCAGTCCTAAAGGCTGTAGGAGTTGGTGCGGCATTGTTTCCAGTTTGAGTCAAAAGGGCACTGATGGTTAAAGTTATTGAAAACCAGAGAGGAGCACAGGCTTGCAGGTGGTAAGGGTGAGACTTTCTGCTGCCAAAGCATGATGAGGTGTGAGGACCAGGAGCTGCGGAGGGCCAGGGGTTTAAGAGCGCCACAGAAAAGACAAAACTATTTAAAAATATGCTGTGGCTTTGTAAAGGATTTGGGAGAGCAGACTAAACTGCTTCATACCATTGGATATTCTTTATCAGTAATGAGGATGATGTGCCTCAACTGGGCTACAGTTAAGTTTTTAGTTTGTTTGATGTATGCATATGCACATGCATGTGGAGGCTATCCAGGTATCCGTCTATATTATTTCCCTGGGACAGTCTGTCACTGAGCATGAAATGCAAATTTTTCAGCTAGATTGGCTGAGCAGCAAGCCCCAGTGATCCTCCTAGCTCTGCTCCCACCTCACCCCTGCCCTCCATTGCTGAGGTTACAGGAGCGAGCAGGCATGCCTGGCATTTTACATGGGCGCTGGGGATCAAGCCGGGTCCTTGTGCTTGTACAGCAAAGGCACTTACCTGAGTCCCAGCTGTGATGCATTTCTTGTCAGGTTGATTGACGGATTATGTTGACTGTTTTGAACAATTTTTTTGGTTTTTTCTCTAAGGTGCGCTTCATGCTGGAGACAATGCTAGCACTGAAGAACAATGACATGCGCAAGATCCCCGGCTATGACCCTGAACCTGTGGAGAAACTGAGGAAATTACAGAGAGCTTTAGTGAGTGCTTTCCATTCTGGTTGGTGGGCCCATGGTAACAGGGAAGAAGCAGACATTTATGCGTCAGGCACTGTGTCCAGCACGAGTGAGAACAGAAACTGCACGCCTGCCATAGAGATAGCAGAGCATCTGTGCATGAGAAACTTGGAGTTGGTTGAGACCCACTGTAGTTTTCCCTGAGGCACTCAACTCAGACTGTGTAGTAGACACGAGGGACTCTCAGAGGAGGCCCGGCCCCACCTGGACCCAGGAAGCTCTGTCATGTGTCCAGACTGCAGCCTCGTTAGTTACTGAGGCCATCACCATTGTCATCCTGTTCATAGTCAGTGAGGCGGTCGCCAGGGTCACAGGTCTCGCAGTTGCCTGCACTGAGACAAAGCACATTAGGTGATAGACCTACAAACACAAGTATGGGGCGTTTACAGCTCACTGTGGCATTTCTCCAGACTGACTGCCCCACTTGTCAGTGACTCATGGAAGTAGTCATACCCAAGAGTGCCAGCATCAAAGAAGGAAAGCAGGGGGGAAGTGCAGACTGTACCAGCTAAAGCATTTCACAGAACCTGTTCCTTCAATAAGGTCCGCGGTGCTGGCTCGGGTTCTGAGACTCGGCTCCGCATCTCCTGGGATGGTGTCTTGAATGCAGAGCAGACTGGTCGCTGGTGGATTGTAGGGTCTGCATGGAGTGGAACCCCAATGATTGATAACCGTCATCACACGCTCGCACAGAAGCCGCTTGCAGGAACGGTATGGAGACTTGTGGACACCTTCATACCTGGAGTCTGCGCGATCTGTCATTCCTGAGTATTACTGAAGTCGACACACAGGCTTATCTAAAAGTCCCAACACATGATTCAGAAAAGGTCTAAGAGTTCATGTAGTGAGGGAAAATGAAAAATTAAAACACTCATTCCGAGGCTCCCTGTTGAGACTCAGTCACGTGCTGTTCCTGGGGGTTTTGAGCCCCAGTCCACTAGTGTAGGTTCATCTCATTTGTCTTTGTCTTTGCCATGCACTAACGTCTGTGCTTAGTATCTCTTCCTGTTCCTCACAACTGTCTGATCCTGGGGTCCTCATCCTACCTGGGGCTCGCAGTCTCTGGCAGCATCATGTGTCTGAGCCTATGTTCATCTCTGATGTAAATTTTTTGTTTATTGTTATTTATTTATTTGATAGTGACAAAGACAGAGGCGCGGGGGGGGGGGGGAGGAATGGGCGCGCCAGGACCGCCAGTCACTGCAAACGAACTTCAGGTGCATGCGCCCCCTTGTGCATCTGGCTTACATGGGTCCTGGGGAATCAAGCCTCGAACTGGGGTCCTTAGCCTTCGTAGGCAAGCGCTTAACCGCTAAGCCATTTCTCCGGCCCTTTTTTTGTTTTTTTAAGGTAGGGTCTCACTCTAGTTCAGGCTGACCTGGAATTTGCTATGTAGTCCCAGGGTGTACTCGAACTCAACGGTGATCCACCTACCTCTGCCTCCTGAGTGCTGGAGTTAAAGGTATGGGCCACCATGCCTGGCTTTTTTTCCATTTTTTAAGATAGGGTCTCATCCTAGCCCAGGCTGATCTGGAATTCACTGTGTGGTCTCAGGGTGGCCTCAAACTCATAGCGATCCTCCTTCAGTCTCCCAGGTGCTGGGATTAAAGGCGTGCACCACCATACCTTTCCTGCACATAAAACTTACAGCTGTGCTTGAGCCTCGGTGTGTTAACTTTTTAGAAACTTCGAGTTCATTCCTATGCCAAAAAATAGTGTCATAAGTCTTAGGGGTCAGCATCTATGTATTGTGGCCTATGTGTCGATCTTTCCTGTCTCTCTTTTTAAAAATAATTAATTTAATTTTTTATTTGTTTGTTTTCTTGTTTTTTCGAGGTGGGGTCTCACTGTAGCCCAGGCTGACCTGGAATTCACTAGGTAGTCTCAGGGTGGCCTCGAACTCATGGCAATCCTCCTATCTCTGCCTCCCAAGTGCTGGGATTAAAGGATGTGCCACCACGCCCAGCTTAAAATGTTTTTATTTATTTGGGAGCAAGGGCATACCAGGACCTCCAGCCGCTGTAAACAAACTCCAGACACATACACCACCTTGTGCACCTGGTTTACATAGGTCCTAGGGAACTGAACCTGAGTCCTTTGGCTTTGCAGTAAGCCCCTTAACTGCTAAGCCATCACCCCAGCCCCATCTTTCCTCTCTTCAGGTTAGTGCCAAGATGCTGGAACTTGCCCGGAAGCAGAGAATGAACACTGACATCCGAAGAAACATATTTTGCACAGTAATGACAAGTGAAGACTATTTGGATGCCTTTGAAAAGCTGCTTAAGTAAGCACCTGCTTTGATCTGTTTAATGGATGTAAATAAGTGAGCTGATCTGGGTTTTGGCTTTTTGGTGACTAACTGGGTCTTTCTTGTTATTGTCCTCTCACCTGGGTCCCATGTGCCTCTAGTATGTCATTGGTCCTTAAGTTTTGTGCCCATGGTAGATCACACTGTATGGTACCAAGATTTGAGGGCTTAACTGACCATGTATATAGTTTCAGGGGGTTCTTGGTTACCATGAATTGCTCATAAACATAAAATCCTTTATTCATGTGTGGAGGATACTTTGTGTGCATGCATGTACCATGGTGGTCAGAGCACAACTCTGGGGTGTTGGCCTCTCCTTCCACATTTTTTGGGGTGTGTGTGTTTTGTTTTTGTTTTTCAAGGTAGGTTAGGTTCTTGCTCTAGTCCAGGCTGACCTGGGGAATCGAACCTGGGTCCTTTGGCTTTGCAGGCAAGTACCTTAACCACTAAGCCAGCTCTCCAGCCCACCTTCCAATTTTTTTTTCTTAATTTTTATTAACATTTTCCATGATGATAAAAAAAAAGTCCCGTGGCTATACCCCCCCACTTTCCCCTTTGAAATTCCATTCTCCATTATATCCCCTCCCCCTCTCAGTCTCTCCTTTATTTTGATGTCATGATCTTTTCCTCTATGACAGTCTTGTGTAAGTAGTGTCAGGCACTGTGAGGTCATGGATATCCAGGCCATTTTGTGTCTGGAGGAGCATGTTGTAAGGAGTCCTACCCTTCCTTTGGCTCTTACATTCTTTCTACCACCTCTTCTGCATTAGACCCTGAGCCTCACCTTCCACCTTTTTAAAAAGTAGTTTTAGTTATTTGCAAGCAGAAAGTGTTAAATAGTATGGGTGTCCCAAGGCCTCTGAACCAAATACTTAGGCCATTTTTAACCAGCTTACATGGTGGTTTAGGTATTGAATCCATGCCTCAGGCTTTGCAAGCAAGTGCCTTTAACCACTGAGCCATTGTCCCAGCCTCTAGATTTCTTGGGGCGGGGGTTGTTTTTGTTTTTTGAGATAGCCCTAGCTCTAGCCCAGGCTGACCTAGAATTAACTATGTAGTCTCAGGGTGGCCTTGAACTCATGGCGATCCTCCTACCTCTGCCTCCTGAGTGCTGTGATTGAAGGCATGTGCCATCATGCCTGGCATTTTAATGTTTTTTTTTTTTTTTAATATGTTTGTTTGTTTACAAGCAATGAAGAGAAAATGAGAGAAGGCATGGGAACGCAGGGCCTTCTGCCACTGCAGACAAACTCCAGATACATGTGCCACTTTGTGCTTCTGTCTTTATGTGGGTGCTGTGGAATTAGACCCAGACCACCAGGCTTCACAAGCAAGTGCCTTTAACCGCTAAGGCATCTCTCTAGCACCCCCCCCCCTTTTTTTTTAATCTCCTCAGTTTTTTGAAGTTGGGTCTCATTCCAGCCCAGGCTGACCTTGAATTCACCGTGTAGTCTCAGTGTGTCCTTAAATGTACAGTGAACCTCCTACCTCTGCCTCCCAAGTGCTGGGATTAAAGGGTCGTTTTTGAAACAAGGCCTCACTATGTAGCTCAGGCTGACCTGAGTCTTCAGACTCCTGGTGGGATTGTAGTTATATGCCACCACACCTGTTTCCTTAAGTTTTAAAGATGAAAAGTAAGGGGTTGAAAGATGATTTAGCATTTAAGGCACTTGCCTGTGAAGCCTAAGGACCCAACTTTGATTCCCCAGTACCCATGTAAGCCAGATGTTCATGGTGGCACATGCATCTGAGTTTGTTTGCAATGGCTAGAGGCTCTGGTGTGCCCATTCTCTCTCCAATAAACAAAATATTTTTTAACAAATGAAAAGTAAAAATGTTGCTTCAACAAGACCTGGCTTCAAGCACATAAGTGAGCCCTTGGGTGCCAGTCCTAGGCTGCGTAGCTGCTGTAGAACTCGAGTACTCTGTCTCTACATACTGACACATTTGGGGGAGAACTGAGGCCCAGAGAAGCTGGGAGCAGGGCTGGGCTGTGATGTGGGCCGTGCCTGCCAGCACCGCCTTTAGTCAGATGACTTTTGGAAGCATGATGCTGCATGCCTTTAATCCCAGCACTCAGAAAACAGAACTAAAAAAGAAAAAAACAGACGACTTTTGGCCAGCATCTAGTAGAGAGCAAGGAGCTGTGACTTTGCTATGAAAACTGCATGTGGAGTATGGCTACTCTGGCTATTTCTGTGGTAGGCTCGGGCTGAAGGACCAGCAGGAGAGAGAGATCGTCCATGTCCTTGTGGATTGCTGCCTGCAGGAGAAAACATACAATCCATTCTATGCTTTCCTGGCGGGCAAGTTCTGCAACTATGAGAGGAGATTCCAGGTAACCTAGAAGGCTTCCAGCTACCTGTGCCTGCCTGGTCTTCGTAAACATTCTGTTGCACTGCCTGAGTCAGGAGTGGCCCCAGCCCCGCATGGATCACAGCCGCGGAAGGAGGTGGGACAGTGAGGGAGAGTACAGACGGGAGGAGTGTGGACAGGCTCGCCAGGCGCCTCCAGGAGTGTTGCAGTACACACTTGCAAACTACTTGTGTCAGCGCCCTGCCTTAGCATCTCCTCACTTGAGGGACAGAGCTGCAGCAACAGGAGGTGGCTGTGACACCCTGTCGGGAAGGGAAGTGATGAAGGGGACACTTAGACTACAGCCGTAACCTTCATTGCATCGTGACTTGTTTTTCTGTTACCAGATGACTTTCCAGTTCAGCATATGGGACAAATTTCGGGACTTGGAAAATTTGCCAGGCACTAACCTTTCTAATCTGGTCCACCTGGTGGCACACCTGCTGAAGACCAAGTCACTTCCGCTTTCCATCTTAAAGGTGTGTATGATACAGGAAATCTAAGTGTCACAGGTGGTGGTAGAGTTTTTTATATTTTTTGTTTCTTTGGGTTTTTTTTGTTTGTTTGTTTGTTTTTGGTTTTGGTTTTCGGTTTTTCAAGATAGGGTCTCAGTCTAGCTTAGGCTGACCTGGAATTTACTTTGTAGTCTCAGGGTGGCCTTGAACTCACAGTGATCCTCCTACCTCTGCCTCCTGAATCCTGGGATTAGAGACATGCGCCACCACACCCAGCTTTTAAAAATAAAAAATGCATTGTTCAAGATTCTGAAATGTGTATTCACAGTCATAGCCATCATAGAAAATAGAGAAATTAACATAAGGTATAGATTTCTTTAAACAGTTAAGGCCAGGGGCCTGGAGAAATGGCTTAGTGGTTAAGGTGCTTGCCTGCAAGGTCAAAGAACCTAGGTTTGATTTCTCCAGGACCATGTAAGTCATATGCACAAGTGGCACATGCATCTGGAATTCGTTTGCAGTGGCTGGGGACCCTGGTTTGCCCATTCTCTTTATATATGTGTCCCCTCCTTTTTCTCAAATAAAAATAAAAAAAATATTTAAAAATAAGGCCAGCCATGAGTTTTTTTGCTGGTTGATAAGTGGATCTGTTTAGGATTTGAGGTTCATATAATAGTTGTACTTATAGAATCCTGAACTGGTCACAGCTGAGCTCAGGGAACTGAGAAGTAGGACTGGCTGCTTTTGGAAGCGTGGTCCTAGGTCTTCAGTACAAGATACATGACGCAGAAGCTTCTCGCCCTCAGTGTCTTCATCCTGCAAAGCCCTGAGAGCCAGTGCACTGCTGTTTCCTGAGGCTACGCTAAAGCCCAGACAGGAGGTGGCATTCAAGATGGGCTGGCCAGTAAGGCTTGGATTGCGGGGTCCCTAGGATGCTAGTGTCCTAAAACTCCTGAGCTTTGGAGACACTGAGGGGGGTGGACAGCAGAGACAAGTTGGAACTGGCTTTGGTTTCTCCCTATGACATTCCCAACGTGCAGGACAGACTGCAGCTGTGTCTTATGTGCACGTGTCTGTTCTGCCACTCACCCTGTCATTTGCTGTTTCCTTCAGTGAGGGGCAGAGTTAGGGTTTGGCCACTATATTAAAAATGGGGGGGTGTGGCTGGAGAGATGGCTTAACGATTAAAGTGCTTGCCTGCAAAGCCTAAGGACCCAGGTTCAATTCTCAGTACCCATATGAGCCAGATGTACATGATGGTGCTTGTGTCTGGAGTTAATTTGTAATGGCTAGAGGTCCTTGCACGCCCATTCTCTCTCTCAAATAAATAATATTAGGGCTGGAGAGATGGCTCAGCAGTTAAGGCATTGGCCTGCAAAGTGTAACAACCCAAATTCAGTTTCCTAGTACCCATGTAAAGCCAGTACAAAGTGACACATGCACCTGAAGTTTGCAGACTGGAGGCCCTGGTGCACCCATTCTAATTCTTCTGTCTCTCTTCTCTCTCTTTGCAAATAAATAACTTAATTTTTTTTTAATTGGGGTACTTTATCATGTTCTCAAAACAAGTAACTTTGAACGTGGAAATTGCAGTGAAATCTTGCTTTTGCGCATTCGTGCAGCACTCAGGGTGTATGACTGTCTCCATGTGGACAAGAGCAGCGCAGCAGGAACCCAGCCATGGGAGATGGGGCTTTGGGCCCTTATGGAGGGTTACTCTTGAATGTAGTGTTTGTCCTTATTCCCAGGCATGCTTCATACTTGTGTGCAGCCAGCACTGCGGACATACTTCATACTGTCGCCACGTTCTGTCCCTCTACAAAGCTTGCCCTTTGTCCACGTTCTGTCCCTCTACAAAGCTTGCCCTTTGTCCATGTTGGTCTCTTGCCTGATATTTTTTCTTTTTTACTTTATACACGTATAGAACATCCATCTGTCCTATTACTAAAGGCTGAGACTTTTTTGTTTGTTTTTTTCAAGGTAGGGTCTGGCTGTATCCCAGGCTGACCTGAGATTCACTGTGTAGTCTCAGGGTGGCTTCAAACTCACAAGAAATCCTCCTACCTCTGCTTCCTGAGTGCTTGGATTAAAGGCGTGCATCACCATACCCAGCTTAAGACGTTTTAAAAGATGTGTTTTATTTACTTATTTGAGAGAGAGAGAGAGAATGGACACTGCAAATGAACTCCAGACACATGTACCACCTTGTGCATTTGGCTTTAAGTGGGTACTGGGAAATCGAACCTGGGTCCTTATGCTTCACAGACAAGCACCTTAACCACTAAGCCATTGCTCCAGCACTTTCTGAGGGGTTGATGGCTTTCTAAGGTGTGTGAGTGTGTGCATGTACACACCCTAGAATCTACATTCCTGGCTTGGAAGGTCCACACCCTGTCAGGTCTCCCACTGCCATGTGGCTCATAGCCCAGGTGCTGCCAGGCCCTCGCCTGCCAGCACTGCAGAGGATTCTGAGTGCACCCCTCAGTGGTTTGAACCCCTCTAAAACCTAGCCTGGTGGAGAGGGGCAAGGGCTCAATGTTGGCCCTGTTTACAAATCAGGAAAACCAACTAAGTCAGCATCAAGATGTTTTCTTTTTCTCCTGACCATTATTAGGTGGTTGAATTCAGTGAACTGGATAAGCCCAGAGTGCACTTCTTACGGAAAGTGTTAACGCTGCTATTGATGGAAACAGAGGCAGAAGACTTGGGTTTAATTTTTTCCAGGTATGTGTCCAGTGTGTTAGGTAAGACATGAGAAAGGGGTGAATGATCACTTTTGCCACTAGTGGTTTATAAAAGCTGGTCACTGAACTTTCTATGTGGCTCACTCTTAGTCTAATTCAGTATCTATGTATTAAGTTTAGGAAGCATAAAACTTGAAGTGATTGTCACAAACAGGAAAGCTCTTAGGGTTTTTTTTTTTTTAATATTTTATTTGTTTATTTGAGAGGAGAGGGAAAGATCGGCATGCCAGTGCCTCCAGCCAAGCATATGAACTCTAGATGCATGCGCCACCTTGTGCATCTGGCTTATGTGTGTCCTGGAGAATTGAATGTGGGTCCTCAGGCTTCACAGGCAAGCACTTTAACCACTAAGTCATCTCTTCAGCCAGGCTTTTGTTTTCCCTGTGAGGTACTTGTTCCTGAACCTAAGCCTTAGGTGCTAAGCAGCACCCTCTTTTACCACTGAGCCTCACCTCAAGACCTTGAGTTTTGTTTTGTTTTGTTTTGTTTTTTTTCCCAGTTCTTAAGTGTTTTGATTTTTCAAGGTAAGGCCTCACTAGCCCAGGCTGACCTGGAATTCACTATATAGTCTCTGAGTGCCCTCAAACTCTTGGTGATCCTTCTACCTCTGCCTCCTGAGT
This sequence comes from Jaculus jaculus, assembly GCF_020740685.1. Lineage (NCBI taxonomy): Eukaryota > Metazoa > Chordata > Mammalia > Rodentia > Dipodidae > Jaculus > Jaculus jaculus. The sequence goes on along the minus strand of NC_059111.1, from coordinate 112,076,368 downwards.
GCTAGGATTAAATGCATGCACTACCACACCTGGGGTGTCCTTAAGGTTTTGTTTTTTTTTTCTCTCTCGAGGTAGGGTCTTAACTCTAGCTTGGGCTGTCTTGGAATCCACTATGTAGTCTTAAAGTGGCTTCAAACTCATGGCGATCCTTCTGCCTCCCAAGTGCTGGGAATAAAGGTATGCGCCACGACATCCAGCTTATTCCTTAAGATTTTAGTTGAAGCTGGACATAGTGATTCATGCCTATAATCTTAGCACTCAGAAGGCTGAGGCAGGAGGATTGCTGTGAGTGCAAGGGTAGTTGAGAGAGACAGAGAATGGGCACACTGGTGCCTGTGGCCACTGGAAATGAACTCCAGATGCCACTTTGTGCATCTGTCTTTATGTGGGTACTGGGAAATCAAACCCAAGTCATTAGGCTTTGCAGGCAAGTGCCTTAACAGCTGAGAAGAAGCTAGGCTGGGCTGGGGAGATGACTCAGTGGTTAAAGGGCTTGCTTTCAAAGTCTGTTAGTCAGATTTCAATTCCCCAGTACCTGTGTGAAGCCAGAGTGCAATTTGGCATTTGCATCTGGAGTTCGTTTACAGTGGCAAATGGCCCTGGCATGCCCATACACCCACACCCACACTCATTCTCAAGGGGAAAAAAAAGAAAAAAAAATACATGCACACATATGATCCCAGGACTTGGGATGCTGTGGTAGGAGGATTGCCATGAGTTTGAGGCCAACCTGGGACTACAAAGTGAGTTCTACATCAGCCTGTGCTAGAGTGAGACCTTGCCTCGAGAAAAACAAAAAATTCAAATAGAAGTTCACAGCCACCCAGGGTAACAACACCCTACTTGAATAGAGAAACAGAGGAAATGGGGAGAGATTGAGATTTCAAAGGAAACTGGGGGTCAGGTGGTGCCAAAGCAACGACTCAAGCAGGGTGTTCACAGTGGCACGTGAGTCTAGAGTTTGGTTGCAGTGGCAGGAGGCCCTGCTGTACCCATATTGATATTCTCTCTGTCTGCTTCTTAGTCTTTCTCAAATAAATTAAAGGAAATGAGGGCGATATAGGAGATGGCTCAGTGGCAGAGCTCTTGCCTATCATGTGCAAGGAAGACTTAGGAGTTTATCCCCAGTACCAGTGCTCCCCCCCAAAAAATACATATATAAGTGGGTTAACCTTGCTTCTTAAAGACTAGCCCATACCTGACCTGTGTCTACAATTCCCTTTCAGAGTATCTGACAACCCAAAGCTGAGGATGTTGCGAGAAGGTCTGAAGCTCTTCATTAGCCACTTCTTACTGAAACACGCACAGGCCCACCAGAGTGTGGAGGAAGTCAGCCTGCTGAGAGAGAGGGCGAGCCTTGCATCTAAGTCTCTGCAGGGCAGGGCTGCGCTCAGAATGTAAGCGGGGAGGGAGGATACTTAGAAATGTCCTTTGCAAACCCAAAGGCTTGTCCTGCTTTCTGTGTAAACGTGTGGGTGAGTTGCATCATGGCCTGTCGCATTGTATGTTTTCAGATCATTTTTTTATCCAGGATTGTATATATTTTAAATATGTATTTATGTACATACCAGGTATGTGTAGAAAGGGGGAGAGAAGATGGGCCAGAGACTGGACAGTGTTCTTTTTTGAATACTGAGCCACACGGGACTGTTAATTTTCTAATAGATAAATATGACCACTAGAGGGGGCTGTGATCATAAATTGATGTCTTTATCTTTTAAAAAAACACTGATTAAAAGTGCAGAAACCATTGGTTAACTGTGATGGTTGGTATGTAATTAAATGATTGGAATGTGGTTAGATTTTGGAAAGTTTGGCTGACCACAGTGAACGTCCCCTGGTGTGGAACGGTGTGGACAGCGGTCTTTCCTCACCACTCCCTGACGCTCTGATGCAGTGGAGGACATTCTGGCCTGACCCTGTCTCCCCACAGTGAAGTCGTAATGGGTGGTGGGTATGTGCCGGGTGCAGCTTTCCTCGATGCCGTGTGAGAAGACTGGTGAGGCATGCTTGTGGCATTCGGGGAACTAGCATGTGCTCGCTGGAAGACGCTCCCTGCCTGCTGAGGGGAGAAGGCAGGAAGGAGGAACATCCTGGCCCAGCAGCTGTCACACACACAACATGCTTTTCCCAGCAGTAAATCTGCTTCACTGCTGCATCTTGACTTCCACTGGCTCTGATTTCTGCCAGCAGTGTATTCTCTGCAGAGTGGTCATCTTGGGTGGGGGTGGGGTACAGACTCTGGGGACACCATGTTGTGTAATCATCCTTCATTGCACTTTCAGACCTTTTAGTGTGACCCTGGTGCAGTTAGTGTCAGAGGTCATGTGACGTCATGGGCTCTCTCCACAGACCTGCAGAGGTGTAAGCTTTGTAACGCAAGGTCAGCAGTGCAGCCAGTGCTCGGCAGCACAGACCTTCTTGTCTGCACACTTGGCCCCCATTCAGAAACCACCTCCACGTAGGGCCTAATACAACCCTGTGTCTTCCACCGGGTTCTGAACTCAGGTGGCAGAGCATGGGTGTCCTGAGCCTGACAGGAGAAAACCTCTGTCCTCACAGGTGCCAGGCCTCCCTGGGTTCCTGTGGGGTGTGGGGCGGTGCTGCTGCGGCCAGTGCACGCCAGCGTGAAGGTCCCAGGGCTCTGCTCGTGAAATCAGCTGACCCAAACCAATGGAGAGCAGACCTCCATTTTGCTGCAGGATTGGCGTAGCACGGACTGGCGGGCACGTGGGAGACGCACATTTGGGTGGAACTAACACTGCCACTGACGTGGGACTTGTGGGTACCGCAGCTAAGGCCAGGAGAGAGCAGTGGCACCATCTAGTCTGATCATGTGACCTTTGGTCGCCTTGTTTGAAGTACATAGGAGTCCAGGGTAGTTTTCTAGAGGATAAACTTCAGTAAACCCACTTTTACATATTCTCTTTCTTAAGGAAAATACATTTATTTATTTGAGAGAAAGGGCATGCCAGGACCTCTAGCAACTACAAACTCCAGATGTATGTGCTAACTTGTGCATCTGGCTTTATGTGGGTACTGGGGAATCAAACCAGGGTTCTTAGGTTTTATAGGCAAGTGCCTTGCTGAGCCATCTCTCCGGTCCTATATATTGTCTTATTAAAGAGACAAATGTCTTTTTACTGTGGACTTAATTTTGTGTGGATTATATGGCAGGTGCCGGTGAGTGTGTGCTTAGTAAAACACCAGTTCTCGCATGATTGTGATTCAGTATAGACTTTTGGACCTTTTTAGAATTGCTTTCTAAGTTTCTGGGCATGGAGGCTAGAGCTTTAGCTCAGTGGTAAGTATTTGCCTAGCGTGCTTGAGGCCGTGGGTTCACTCCTCAGGTTAACTGGGTGGGTTTATGTGGTGTGTATACACGTGTATGTTGGCTGTTTTACTCGGTTGGTATAAGGTAAGAACTGTGTATTCTATTTCAGCATGAACAACTTAAGTTTTGAGGTGAGTATACATGAAACCACCATGAAGGTAGACACACCCGTTGTTGCAGTCAGGTTCGCATTGCTGGTAGAAATCTCCCAACCAAGAGCAGCTTGTGGGAAAAGAGGTTTATTTTGGCTTACAGGCTAGAGGGGAAGAAGTTCCATGATAGCAGGGGAAACGATGGCATGAGCAGAGGGTGGACATCACCCTCTGGCCAACATCAGGTGGACAATAGCAAAAGGAGAGTGTGCTAAACACTGGCTATATCCATAAACCCACCTCCAACAATACACTGCCTCCAGGAGGCATTCCCAAATCTCCATCAGCTGGGAACCTAGCATTCAGAACACTTAAGTTTATGGGGGACACCTGAATCAAACCACTACATTCTGCCCCTTCCCCCATAAGCTATTAGCCATCCATGATTTTTTATTTGTTTGAGGGAAATAGAAAGAGGCAGATAGAGAATGGGCATGCCAGGGCCTCCAGCCACTGAAAATGAACTCCAGACGCATGTGCCACCTTGTGCATCTGGCTAACGTGGGTCCTGGGGAATCGAGTCTCAAACCGGGGTCTTTAGGCTTCACAGGCAAGTACTTAACTGCTAAGCCATCTCTTCAGCCTTCCCATAGATCTTTTAACTGAGCCATAATACCAAAACAAAGCCCCCCCCCAAAAAAAAACATAATGGCACAGAATAAACACACTGCAAAAGATGGCATTGAGCACATCAAAAAAAAGTCAACCAATTCAAGATTTAAATGGCAAACATCAAACTTTGTAGCTCCAAGTCCAATAACTAGTCAGTGACAAGACTCCACGTCTGGTAATTTAACCAAGTTTCGAGTTCCAGTTCCGCCCCTCCAGCTAGGCTACTCAGTCCTGGAAAACTTCTTCCTGAGCCGGCAGCTCTCCTCAGCAGCCATTTCGTGGTGTCAACATCCCCCCTGGGTCTCCGCTGCAACCCACGGTTCATCCTCATGGGTCTCCATGCAGGCATCCAGCAAACCTGCTTCACACTGCCCATGGCCACTTCAAACAAAACACAAGACCATATTGCAAATTCAATGATCCTCTCTTGTATTTTTTTATACTCCATAATAACAGATAGAGTGCCAAGTTGTTAATACAGGGGGAGGTATAGCAGACTTTGAAGAACAGGACATTCCTTGAGCACTCAGGCCCCTTCAAGAGTCTGCATTGTTTCCTAATGCAGGTCAGCTGGCCCAATCTCAATGGTTGTCATCTCTCATACAATTGCAGCCAAATGGGCAGAAGTTTCAAAAATTACCCAAAATTACATTTTTTTTTTTCTGTGCCATATCCCTCTGCTCACACCAGTTCGTTTCTACGCAAAGCAACCCTGCATAACTTCTCAGGACAGGGGCATAATAGCAAGCCTCACACAAACTGCTAGCCCAGTCCCAGAAGAGCTCTTTCTCACCCTCATAGTCCATAGTTCTTGCTGCATTCAGGCCTTTCAACTCTGACCAGAATAGTCCATCAAGCTTTACTTACAGCACTGCAAGGTGTCTCATAGGCCAAGATTTCAAATTCTTCCACATTCCTCTTGAAAATCAGCTCCAAAAGGCCAAAGCCAAACAGGTGTCCAGCAGCAAATGACACTACTGGTACCAACTTTACTGTTGCAGTCGGGTTCATATTGCTGGCAGAAATCACCCAACCAAGAGCAGCTTGTGGGGGGGGGGGGAAGGTTTATTTTGGCTTACACACTCAGGAGAAGGTTCCGTGATGGCAGGAGAAAATGATGGCATGAGCAGAGAGTGGACATCACCCCCTGGCCAACATTAGATGGACAATAGCAACAGGAGAGTGTGCCAAACACTGGCAAGGGGACACTGGCTATAACACTCACAAGTCCACCCCCAATAATACATTCCCTCCATAAGGCGTTAATTGCGCTAATTCCCAAATCCCCATCAGCCGGGAACCTAGCATTCAGAACACAAGTTTATGGGGGACACCTGAATCAAGCCCCCACACCGGTCGCCTCCCCGTTTCTTCCAGCCCCTTCCTACTTACTGTGACTTGTGTATGAGTAAGGAAACAGCCTAAGTTGTGTCCTTTGAGCAAAGTTTAAGTACAGGACATAGTCTTGTCAGCTGCGCTGCACACCAGAGGCACTGCCAGGACTTAGTCCTCCATAACTGAGTCTTGATGTCCTTGACTGTCACCTTCCACCTCCCTCTCACCCCAAGCCCTGCCCTAACCACTGGCAGCCACTGTGCCGCTCTGCCTTCTCGGAGTTCCTTTGTTAAAGATCCCATAAGTGGATGAGGGCACACTGTGTGTGTCTTTCTGTGACTGGCTTATTTCATTCAGCATGTCCTCCGTCTCCATCCATGAGGCCATAAATGACAGGATGAGCCAGGTGTGGTGGCACATGCCTTTAATCCCAGCAACGGGAGGTAGAGGTAGGAGGATTGCTGTGAGTTCGAAGCCACCCTGAGACTACGTAGCCAAGCTAGAGTGAAACCCTACCTTGAAAAAAATGACAGGATTGCCTTCTGCAAGGCTGAGTAGTATGTAATTAGTAGCGTTTTGTTTTTACTTTTGTTGTTCTTTAGTTCTTCGAGGTAGGGTCTCACTGTAGCTCAGACTGACCTGAAATTCACGTAGTCTCAAGGTGCCCTCGAACTCACAGTGATCCTACCTCTGCCTCCTGAGTGCTGAGATTAAAGGCATGCACATCATGCCATTTAATTAGTAGGTTTTTTGTTTTAACATTTTCAGTTATTTGTGTGTGTGTATGGATATACCAGGGTCTCTAGCCACTACAAATGAATGCTATATGGCTTTATGTGATACTGGGGAATTGAATTTGGGCTGGCAGGCTTTGCAAGCAAGCACCTTTAACTGCTGAGCCATCTCCCCAGCCCTTTTATTTTGTTTGAGACATGGTCTCATGTTGCTCAGGCTGTTGCTATGTAACTGAGGATGACCTTAAACTTTTGTTTGTTTGTTTGTTTGTTTGAGGTAGGGTTTCACTCTAGCTCAGGCTGACCTGGTATTCACCATGTAGTCTCAGGGTGGCCTTGAACTCAGGGTGATCCTCCTATACCTCTGCCTCCCGAGTGAGTGCTGGGATTAAAGGTGTGCCACCACACCCAGTTTAAACTTATTTTTTTAAGGTATTTTATTTGCAAGCAGAAAGAATGGTGGTGCACTGGGTCTCTTGCCGCTTCAGATGCACCCAGATGCATGCACCACCTAGTGCACCCAGCTTTATGTGGGTGCTAGGGAACTGAACCCTTGTGGTCATGCTTTGCAAGTGAGCGCCTTTAACTGCTGAGCCATTTCCAGCCCGACCTTGAACTTCTGATCCTCTTCCCATGCTTTCTGCATCCATTTGCCCATCGGTGGACACACATGTGAGGGTCTCTTCAGCCTTCCCAGTTCAGTTCCTTTGAGGACTTAACCACAGTGGATTGCTGGATCCTTTGGCATTCCTGTTTTAATTTTTTTTTAATTTTATTTATTTATTTTTTAAATTTTATTTATTTTTATTTTTTTATTTGAGAACGACAGACACAGAGAGAAAGACAGATAGAGGGAGAGAGAGAGAATGGGCGCGCCAGGGCTTCCAGCCTCTGCAAACGAACTCCAGACGCATGCGCCCCCTTGTGCATCTGGCTAACGTGGGACCTGGGGAACCGAGCCTCGAACCGGGGTCCTTAGGCTTCACAGGCAAGCGCTTAACTGCTAAGCCATCTCTCCAGCCCGCTGTTTTAATTTTTTGAGGGACTCCCCCACTGCCTTCCATCATGGCTACACCAACTTACAGCCCACCAACGCTGTACAAGGATGCCTTTTCGTGCACGCCCTTGCCATCCCTGGAATCTTTTGCTATTTTGCAGCAGCTGTACAAGCACGTGTGAGGTGATGGCTCAGTTTTAGTTTACATTTCCCTGAGGAATTAGTGAAGCTAAGGGCCTTGGCGTGTACCTGCCATCAACTTATATCTTCTTCAGAAGGGTGCTTGTTCAGATCTTTGGCCTAGTTTTTATCAAGCTTGGGGTGTTGTTTGTTTCTTCCATTCACTTGTCCTCAGCCATTTTGGACACTAGCCCTTCACTAGTCACATGCCTTCTCCCATCTGAAGGATGCTCTTCAGCTCCGCGTGTCCCGCTTACTCGCTCTTTCCGTGGCTGCCTGCGCTTTTGGATTCATAACCAAAAGGCCATCCCCAAGACCAAGGTCAGGGAGCTCTCCCCCGTTCTCTAGATTTAATGCTATGACTTACTTTCAGTCTTTAATCCATTCTGAATTGATTTTTATGTGTAGCTTTAAAATAAGTGCCCGGTTTTAGTCTTTTACAAAAAACATGCATATCTGGCTCTCCCAGCACCAGTTATTGAAGACACTGTCTTCCTCATTCGCTATTCTTCACACCCTTATGTAAATATTGACTGTGTATATATGCGCTTGTTTCTGAGTTTATTATCTTATCGAATTGGTCTTCTTTTTTTCTCTATTTATTTTTGATTTTTCGAGGAAGGGCCTGGATCTGACCGACCTAAATATGTCAGGCTGACCTAAATATGTAGTCTAAAGTGGCCTTAAACTCAGCAGTCCTAATTCTGCCTCTCAAGTGCTGGGATTAAAGGCATGTGCCATCTCGCCCAGCTCTTTTTACTTATTTTTGAGTATGTGTGGGGCATGTGTGTTTGTATGCACGCTCAGCATCTTCTTATTTGCTGCCAGCATATACTGTAGGCTTACCCTATACTTTCTCCCTGCCCCTTTTGCAAAGATCCTGTCCCCTTGCTGTGTGGAAGGGTGCTTAGAAACCAGGAAATGGACTGAGTGTGCCACTTCTCCCTGAGGTACCAGGCTTCCCTCTCACACCTTTCAGGGGACAGTGAGGAGAGGACTCATGTGACTGTCACAGAACCTATGCCTGGGTCTACACAGTATGCACCTATGCAATGAAAAGAGAAAGAAAAAAATGGGGGCTGGAGAGATGGCTTAGGGGTCAAGGCGCTTGCCTGTGAAGCCTAAGGACCCAAGTTCAACTCTCCAGGTCCCATGTAAGCCAGTTGCACATGGTGGCGCATGCATCTGGAGTTCGTTTGTAGTGGCTAGAGGCCCTGGCGCACTCATTCCTGCTCTCTCTCTCTCTCTCCCTCTCTCTGTCTCAAATAAATAAATAAACATCTAAGGCTATAGAGGTGGTACAGTCAGGATCATATAGCTGGCAGAAAATCACCTGACCAAGAGCAGATTTTTGGGGGGGAAAAGGGTTTATTTTGGTTTATAGGCTTGAGGAAAAGCTCCATGATGACAGGAGAAAACGATGGCATGAGCAGAGGGTGGACATCACTTCCTGGCCAACATAAAGTGGACAATAGCACCAGGAGAGTGAGTCAAGCACTGGCTGTAACACCCATAAGTCCACCCCCAACAATACACTGCCCCCAGGAGGTATTAATTCCCAAATCTCCATCAGCTGGGAACCTAGCATTGCGACCACCTGAGTTTATGGGGGACACCAGAATCACACTGCCCCAGGGGGATGTACATTTACATTCAAACCACCACAGATGTCCAAAAATAAAATACAATAGAATGGGCTAGAGAGATGGCTCAATGGTTAAAGATGTTTGCTTGCAGAGCCTGACAGCCCGGGTTCAATTCCCCAGTACCCATATGAAGCCACATGCACAAAGTGGTGCATGCTTCTGGAGTTCATTTGCAGTGGACAGGAGACCCTGGTGTGCCTATACTCACTCCCCTGTCTGCCTCTTTCTCTCTGTGTCTCCCAAGTAAGTAAGTAAATAGGTTCACTTGGGTGATTGAGACGCCAGCCCCCCATGCAGTGGTTGCTGGTCTCCCCCATCCTACCTCTGCTTCTCCCTGTGCCTAGAATGACAAATCTGCCTCACATGACAGACACATTGGCTGTTCTCAGTCCTGTAGTGCATGAAGTAGTCATAGAATGGCCAAATCTGTGTCCAGCCCTGTGATTAATCCAAGACGTGCTTGTGTCTGCCGGGGGGGGGGGGGGGGGGGGGGGGGGCAAGGAGACGGAGGCCCCTCAGGTGGAGCTATGGTTGGTTCCCCTTCCTTCACCAGAAATGCAGATGGCTTCACTGTTCCTGCTTGGATTCCACTGGGCCCTCCCTCTGTCCTTTTGCTTTATGGATTGTATGTTATTTTTAACAAACCATTATATTCATGAAGTTTTACTGTGTGCTGCTTGTGAAAGCTTTGCTCCGCTGACACAATCCAGAACAAGGGACCTTTGAAATTCCAAATACCCCTGTTTATCAGTAAACCAGATGTTTTCTGGTGTGCCACAGCTGTGGAAGTGTGGCTGATTGCCAGTGGAAGCAGCCCCGTGGCTTTCCATGGGTCTGATCACGTGCCATGCCTCCCCTGGACTGTGGTCAAGGCCAGCAAGCTGTGGCTCTGGGGAGGGAGCCTCACACCGCCCTGCACAGTCACTGCCGCAGCGCGGTTCTGCTGAGAGCGAGGGAGGGAGAGGCCAGTGCTCAGGAGTCTCCGGTCCCACAGAACCACCGCGGGGCTTTCCCTGGCATTCTCATGGTTTTTATTACAAGGAATAACTAAAAATCTGCCTGGTTCACCTGAGAGGCAGAACCCAGCCCTTCTTCCAACTTCCCTCTCCCCCAACAGCACCATTCTGCATGCTCCACAGGTCCCAACTCACCAGTGACCACTGCACAGGGCAGCCCACTTTCTCTGGCCTGGCCACAGCAAACTGAACTGGGTCAGCATGGGCCCCAAGGCACCCCGCTGCAGCATACCAGGGCATCCTCAGGGGGAAGGCACTACAAGAAGCAGCAAGAGGAGCCGTGGGGCTGAGGGTGTCGGGGTGCCAAGCTTGTCTGTTGGCAGCTGGTGAGAAGAGGCAGAGAAGCAGTGTGGACCCAGCAGCAGGGGCCTGGCATGGAGTGGTGGCTCCCCGGGCGAGCTGCCTCCTTCCCTGTCCTGCTGCTGCTTCTGCCCGCAGCCACGCAGGCCCTTTAAGGACTCTGAGCTCAGGCTCCTGCCCACCGCGGGCTGTGTGATGCGAGCTGGGTGCTTGGACCCCTAGTGAGCACAGCTGAAAGCAGAGATGGATGTGCCCACCCTCTCCCCACCTGGCCTCAGGGTGGGGGCCCAGAGCTTGCTCACCTGCAGCCGTCCCAGGTCTGCCTCCAGCCACCTAGAGAGGCAAGTGTGGGGCTAGGCTGCTTGCTCCCCGCACACTCCAGGGTCTCTCCTGGGGGTGCAGGCCCAGCTATGAGTTTCCCACAGTAGTCCTGCAAGCCAGCCCTGAGGCCAATGCAAAGCTGACCACACCCCAGTTTCTTGCAGCTCCTCTGCTGTGAGCCTGTGCATGTGGACATCACCCGAGTGGCCCTGAACACTGAGGAGATGACTTCCGTGGTTAGGGCCAGCTGGCTCCCTATTATTATTATTATTATTATTATTATTATTATTGGTGGTTTTTCTGAAGTCGGGTCTCACTCTAGGCCAGGCTGACCTGGAATTCACTATGTGGTCTCAGGGTGCCCTCCCAGAGACCCATCCTCCTACCTCTGCCTCCAGATTAAAGTCATGTGCCACCATGCCAGGCACTTGCCCCTTCTTAATCGCCAAGGTGATCTCAGGAAAAGGCCTCACAACAAAAGTGCTCACTCAGAAGGCACACGGTAGGTGGTACCCACATGTCGGGGTCCAAACACATGTTGTGAAGTTCCGGCACTTGTAAGTATTGCACACAGAAACGCGCTCGCCTGTGAGACCTGCCTCTGAATCCCATCAGCATGAAGACTCTTTTAAGGAGGATCCAAATGCAGCTGGGCTGTTTTTATTCCACTGGGCGCCCACTTGATGTCACCCATGGGGTCAACTCCTGAAATAAGAGACCTGAGATGCTCCACATGGGGAGCAGAAGCAGTTACATTAAATGGGACACATCCCACCGATACAGATTAGAAGCAAGATAGCTTTTATTGAGGTAAGTTTAAGGACACAGGCCCAAAGGAACATGGATGTCGCCCTGCCAGGGTGAGACTAGAACTACAATCTGATCCAAGGTGGCAACAGGAGCAGCTTTCAGATCCTCCTTAACGTTCATAGACTTAGCACCGATGAGGGGCCCTTCCTGAGTCAGTGTTCTCCCTGGGCCCAGCAACCATCAAGATCTTTCATAAACATTTGAACTTGGCATTGAGGCCCATCCTAATTGGATGCCTGGCATATAAATGGACCTGATCCAAACGCTCTCATGAGATGTCCCTGGTTTTGGCTTAGGTCCTTTCCTGCTTTCCTCCCTCTTACTTCAACTCTCTCAAGAATAAATCTTCTGGGGGGTGGGGAGGGAGGGAATTACCATGAGATATATTTTATAATCATGGAAAATGTTAATAAAAATTAAAAAAAAAAAGAATAAATCTTCTGGGCTGGAGAGTTGGCATAGGTGCTAGGGCGCTTGCCTGTAAAGCGTAAAGACCCAGGTTCAATTCTCCAGTACCCATGTAAGTCAGCTCACCCAGAGCCCTTGCTGTCTCCCACATCACCATAGGGCAGAATGCCAACAGCTCACAAGAGAAGCCCAGTGGGACGGGATGGCAGCTGGCAGAGACTGAGAACAGCTTTCCAAAGGGAGTGTCCCTTGGGCAGGCTCCTCCACGAGGCTCTGAGGAGGTACGGTAAAGAAAAGAAAGGTGGCCAGTCATGATGGCACACACCTTTAATCCCAGCACTCGGGAGGCAGAAGTAGGAGGATTGCTATGAGTTCAAGGCTAACTTGGGACTACAGAGTGAGTTCCAGGTCAGCCTGGGCTAGAGTGAGACCATACCTTGGAATTTTTTTTTTGTTTTAAGTAGAAAAGAAAGATCAGTACTTGTGACACATGATTGGGAAGAACTCTTCCCACTGAGTTGAGAAGGGTTCCTCTTGCCGACAATAGGAAACTGTTAGTCACTGGCAAGGAAGTTGTTTAAATAACTTTGGTTGTGTTTTTAAAATTATTATTAATAGTTTATCTATTTCTTTGCAAGAAGAGAGAGAAAATAGGTGTGCTAGGGGCTGTAGCCACTTGCAAATTAACTCCAGATGCATGTACCACTTTATACATCTGGCTTTACATGGAATTGAACTGGGGTTGTTAGGCAATGCAGGCAAGTACCTTAACCACTGAACATCTTTCTAGCCCCAAATTCTTTTTTGTATTTTTAATTTATTTACTTGAGAGAGAGAGAGGCAGGGGTGTGTGTGTGTGTGTGTGTGTGTAGACAGAGAGAGAAAATAGGTGTGCCAGGGCCTCCAGCCACTGTAAACGAACTCCAGACACATGCGCCTGCTTGTGCATCTGACTTATGCGGGTACTGGGAAATTGAACCTGGGTCTTTTGGCTATGTAAGCAAGCACCTTAAGCACTAAGCCATCTCTCCAGCCCATTATTATTATTATTATTTGGTTTTTCGAGGTAGGGTCTCACTCTAGCCCAGGCTGACCTAGAATTCACTATGTAGTCTCATGGTGGCCTTGAACTCATGGCAATAATCCTACCTCTGCCTCCTGAGTGCTGGGACTAAAGGTGTGTGCCACTATGTCTGGCTTCCAGGAAACACTTCGGACACACACTATTTGGTCCATTTTTATTTCATGTAACAAAATAACCTGAGGCAGGCTATTTAAAAGAAAAGAAGATAACAGGGCAGGGGTTGAATCAAAATACATTGTATACATGTATGAAACTGTCAAAAATTAACTTAAAGGGGGTGCTTATTTGGCTCACAGTTTTGGAGGCTAAAATGCAAATGAGCAGTCACATCTGCTTGGCCTCTGGCCAAGCACACACCCCCCATACACACCCACAAACACAACCCTAGCTGCATGGCAGAGAATTGGGAAGAGAAACAGAGAAGTGAAGAGGGGACAAACACACAGTTGTCACCCTATGATGTTCCACTTGCAAAAAGTAAGTCATTCCAGCACCCATCCCTTCGAGGCAGCACCCTGTGACTTAATCATGTTCAGACACTGCTTTTAAAGGTTACCACTCTGGTACCCAGCTCTCAGCACATGGACCACTGGACACCAGCAGACACTCACTGAAACGTAGAGGCTGAGGTTTGGACAGGAGAGTCGGGAAGGGGATGTGGGGAAGATGCTTTTCGTCTGAGACACAATGCGTTTCTGGGGTCTGGGGCCCTGTGTGGAGCTGTGTAGTCTCCGGAAGAAGCCTGTGGGCCTGCAGCAAATGGAGCACGTGGAGGAAGAGCTCGCAGAAAGGGGGCATTTCCCTTGAGTAGAGTCAGATAGTGATGAAGAGCGATGACTGCATGATAAGGTGATGAGAGGGAAGATCACAGCCAGTGTGCAGTAGTCCAGGGCCAGGAGTGACCTCAGGGCTCTGGGGCCTGTGGGTGACCTGGGCAACAATGCAGCATGTGACCCACAGGCGGGAGGCTTAACCCAGGCTGAGCGATTGCGTCCTTGACCTGTCCAGAGGAGGACGTTTGACTACTAGCTGGCCTTCCCTGGACCTTGGGCATGGCTTCTGAAGGTGACCACTTACTACCTCGGTGTGGGTGGTTCTCTGGATTCCTGTTCTGAGAATAAAGTGTACTCATGGGCTGCCCTGCTGGTTCGCACTGACTGCCAACAGGAGGTGCAGGGAGGAAGAGATGTAAAGACCAGGCAGGCAGACCTGTGTGAAGGTATTTTCCAGGCAATCGATAATGGGCTGTTTGTTTTATTTTGCTTTCTCAGAAATGTTTCCAAGGAAACAGCAGATTCTTCCTTTCATGTTTTTAGTTCACCAATTGCTAACAGCCTTCTCTACTGACTGACCATATTTGGTTTTACATATGCTTCTAGGCACAGTTACATATGCACAGTTATCCATACACATTTCCACACAAAAACCTGGAATGTACTGACATCACACCTCTTCACTCCTCACCATCAGCCTGCCCCTTCCATGGAGCGTCCACGCCACTGAGTACCTGAGGGCAGGTACTTGGGCTCCACATGTGGCCTAAGGGGCTCCCAGGCCTGCTCCTGGTCAGGCTAGAGTCATCTTTCTATAATCATGAGCTTCATATATCATATTTCGTCCCCCCTCCTCTCTCTCTTTCTCTGGTTTTATTTTATTTTATTTTATTTTATTTTATTTTATTTTATTTTATTTTATTTTATTTTATTTTATTTTATTTTATTTTATTTTATTTTATTTTATTTTTTGGATGCAGAGTCTCACTCTAGCCCAAGCAGACCTGGAACTCATTCTGTTGTAGCCCAGGTTGGCCTCACACTCATAGTGATCCTCCTACTTCAGCCTCCCCAGTGCTAGGATTAAAGATGGGCACCATCACGCCCTGCTTTTATTTCTTTAAAAAAAAAGTTTTGGACTAGAGAGATGGCTTAGTGGTTAAGGTGCTTGCCTACAAAGCCAAAGGACCCAGGTTTGATTCCCCAGGACCCACATAAGCCAAACGCACAAGGTGGGGTTTGTTTACAGGGGCTAGAGCCCCTGGTACACCCCATTTCTTTTTCTTTTGTTTTTTCGAGGTAGGGTTTCACTCTAGTTCAGGCTGACCTGGAAGTCACTATGTAGTCTCAGGGTGGCCTTGAACTCATGGTGATCCTCCTACCTCTGCCTCCCGAGTGCTGGGATTAAAGGTGTGCGCCACCACACCCTGCATTTTTTTAAAATTATAGAACATCCTGGTGCACTTTCTGAAATTTCTCACCACTTTGGGATTTTTGGAACGTCTTGGCCAGCTGTCACTTCCAGTGCCCCTCACCTTGGATGCCTGCCTGGCTTCAAACATCCAAGACAAGACCCAAGGTGTCAGGGCCAGGCTGTCGGAGCATTTTGATCAAGTACCACCTGAGCGTCTAGGACCACAGACCACCAGACTGAGGCTGAGGTCATGCCTATTGTTGCTATGGCTTCACTTTGCATGGCCTTGGCTGAAACCCAATATCCTGGAAAGAGTCACCCTAAGCAGATGCGCGAAAGGTGTAGTTAGTTGTCACACAGGACACGGCAGCAGAGAGGCAGAACAGACTGACTGCCGGCGCTGGCCCAGAGCTCCCTGCTGAGGAAAAGCAAGTCCTCATGCTCCGGGCGTAAAACACTCACTTAACTCATCGCAAGGCAACGTGATTATTTGAGATTTATTTTATCCTTGCCCTGCACCACTTGATTAGGGAAGGAAACGCACTTCCGCTGGCCCCACCATCGCTGGCAGCGCTAAGGGTGTGTGGGGGAGTGAGAGCCCCACTGTTTTGTGAGTGACCTAGCAGACTGACAGGGTCTGCGTTTCCACTTGGACGAAGGGGGACTGTGCTGACAGATCAAGCTGTGGCCTGGCGCTTGCCTCACGCTGCAGGAGCCGGAGCCTAAGAAAGGCGCAGGGAGCGGCCTAACTGCCTCGCCTAGGAAAAGTGACGCCCGTTTTCACACCACGGACACAACATGCGACACAGATGCAGCCGCAGCATGCTGCAGTGCAGATGGAGGGCACACATGTGAACGAGGGGGGCCCTTTCACCCCCTGCCAAAATAGCTTTCACCAGGCTAAAATCGCCCATGGGGACAGTAGAAGTACTCTTCCAGAAAGTTCTGTCCAGGTCTGGGCTCCCTCAGAGCCCACACAGGTGTTCATGGAGGAATCAGGGCGGCCTGGCATTATGATGCCATCTAGCACCTGTCAGAACCTCTGGACCAAGGGGTCTGGGGAAATCGAGTTGTAGGCGCCCCCTCAGAGCCACATGCCACTCCCAGGCCTGCTGGAAACTGTCTCACCCACACCCGGGCACAGTGGTTTCCCAGGGCCTTGCCTGCAGGATGCCAGACCCTTTCTGGCCTAGTTCCTTGGAGGATCTGAACCTGCCATTGTCCCAAGGAGTCTTGTGCAAAAGAGGCTGCCCATAAGCAACTCCTGGTCCTCAAGCAAAGCCGGGACCTGGCCACAGGAGAGGCGGGAGCCGCATCTGCTCGCATTGCCTCTGCTCCTTCCAACATCAAATCTACATCACCTATTTCTGAAGGCCCGAGGGGCTCACCTGGCCCTGGGGACTGTGCATACCATCTCCCTGGCACTGTGGGAGAGTCCCAGGGTCGGAAGTCCAAGGGCTGCTGTAGCCACAGTGGGAACCGCCGGCTGAGACACTCCCCCAACTTAATGATATAATAAAGCGCTTTGTTACCTGAGCAGGAAGAAGCCCGATAAAAGCAAAACGCTATCACGCTGTCTGTGATTAGGAGGCAGCCAAGCCCTGAGACAGACTGACATTTATGAGCAAATATAATTTATTTTTGTTCTCTGATTATGAAGGTCATGGTGGTTTAACCCATGGGGAAGGCCTCAGACATTATCTTCTCCAATAGAACTGGGAAAGAAAACACCAGCGGTCATTAAAAGCGAATTACTTTGTTGTACAAAGATAGGGGAAGCCTCTGAAACTCAAGGTGCTGACTGTGGGGGTGCCACAGGAGGAAGACATCAGGGGTGCTGAATGCTGAGCTCCAACCCACCTGCAGCGAGCAGGCGGGGGAGGCTCTCCAGGGCCTTCTGGGACTCCGTGGCTCAGGGTTTCTGGTTTCTGGAAACCATGAGGAGCCTACTGCCTGTGTGACATGTGGTCTTCTCTACCTGTGGAAGCAAGGGGGACATTTCAGAGAGGAACAAGAGACATGTGACTCTGTCTTCGGAACCATTTCTTTTTGTTATTATTTATTTATTTGAGGTAGGGTCTTGCTCTAGTCCAGACTGACCTGGGACTTACTCTGTAGTCTCAGGGTGGCCTCTAGCTCATGGGCATCCTCCTACCTCTGCCTCCAAAGTGTGGAGATCTAAGGCGTGTGCCACCACGCCCAGCCTTTTTTTAATTAATTAATTAATTTTTTTTTTTTTTGAGTCAGATCTCACTGGTCTTGAATTCACTCTGTAGCCTCAGCTGGTCTTGAATTCACAGTGATCCTACCTCAGCCTCCTTAGTGCTAGGGTAAAGGTGTGAGCCACCTCTCTTGGCTTCTTTTATTTGTTTATTTTTGCACATGTACGTATGCATGTGTGTGCAGTGTGGAGGCCAAAGGACAACCTCTGGTGTCATTCCTCAGGCGCTGTCCATTGTTTTGTTTGTTTGTTTTTCATTTTTTTGAGGTAGGGTCTCACTCTGGCCCAGGCTGTCCTGAAATTCACCATGGAGTCTCCGGGTGGCCTCAAACACACAGCAATTCTCCTGCCTCTGCCTCCTGAGTGCTGGGATTAAAGGCGTACACCCACACCCGGCTCTTGTTTGAGGGGTTTTTTTCAAGGTAGGATCTTACTCTAGTCCAGGCTGACCTGGAACTCATCCTGTAATCCTGGGCTGGCCTTGAACTCACAGAAATCCTCCTACCTCTGCCTTGAAAAGGCTGTGATTAAAGGCGTGCACCACCACAACGTGCTCGATTTTTGTTTGCTTGTTTGTTTGTTTTGAGACAGGTTCTCTTACTGGCCTTGAACTCACCAGTTAGGCTAGACTGGCTGGCCAGTACCCTCCAAGGACCCCCCTGTCTCTTCCTCCCCAGTGCTGGGACTACAAGCGCACCACCATGCCTGGAATTTTTGTCTTGGGTTCTGAGGATTGAACTTGGGTCCTCATGCTTGCAAAGTGAGCGCTTTACCCACTGAGCCACCTGCAGTCGTTCAGTACAGATTTGTTTTTATTTGTTTTGTTTTTGAGGTAGTATCACTCTAATCCAGGCTGACAGTCATGTAGTCCCAGGCTGGCCTCGAACTCACAGAGATTCTTTTACCTCTGACTTCTAAGTGTTGCTCAACCACACCCAGCATCTTTCTCTTTCTTTCTTTCTTTCTTTCTTTCTTTCTTTCTTTCTTTCTTTCTTTCTTTCTTTCTTTCTTTCTTTCCTTCCTTCCTTCCTTCCTTCCTTCCTTCCTTCCTTCCTTCCTTCTTTCTTTCTTTCTTTCTTTCTTTCTTTCTTTCTTTTTCTTTTTTTTTGTTAGTACAGTTATTTTGGCAGGGAGGTGCTTGAGTAGGGTCTCACGCCAGCCAGGCTGACCTGGAGCTCATCTGTAGTTCCAAACTGGCCTCAGGCTCGTGGCGATCCTCCCACCTCTGCCTCCTGAGTGCTGGATTAAAGGTGTGCACCATCACCGGGCGTGGTGGCGCACGCCTTTAATCCCAACACTCGGGTGGCAGAGGTAGGAGGATCACCGTGAGTTCAAGGCCACCCTGAGACTACAGAGTTAATTCCAGGTCAGCCTGGACCAGAGTGAGACCCTACCTTAAAAAACCAACAAACAAAACAAAACAAAAAGGAGTGCACCACCACCACAGTTGGCCTCAGTATGGTTTTAAAAGAACTGAGCACCTGAGACATGGACCAGATGAGATTATGGACTGCTCAGGACAAGTCCACTGGTTCCTGGACACAGTTAATGCTGGGGAGATGAAAGTTGGGGTACAGGCAGTGGTGACACTACATGACATCATGAAGTGCTCAGTGTATAAAATGCCACTTACAAATGGATAAAATGGCAAGTGTTATGTATGTATATTTTTTAGTTTTCCTAGGTAGGGTCTCCTAACCCAAGCTGACCTGGAATTCACTATGTAGTCTCAGGCTGGTCTGGAACTCAGTGGTCCTCCTACCTCAGCCTCCCACGTGCTGGGATTAAAGGCATGTAATGTATATTTTACCACAATAACAAAAAGTCAAAACTATACCTGAGGTCTGGAGGGATGGCTCAGTGGTTAAAGGCATGTGTTTTTAAAGCCTGATGGTCTGACTTTGATTCTTCAGTACCCATGTAAAGCCAGATGCACAAAGTGATGCATGTGTTAGGGAATTCCTTTGCAGTGGCAGGAGGCCCTGGTGTACCCATACTCTCTCTCTTTCAAATAAGTAAATAAATAATATTTTCATAAAACTATCTCTGAGCTGGGCGTGTTGATGCACACCTTTAATTCCAGCACTCGGAAGGCAGAGGTAGGAGGATCCCCATGAGTTCAAGGCCACCCTGAGACTACATGGTGAATTCCAGGTGAGCCTGGGCTAGAGAGACCCTACCTCAGGAAAAAAAAAAAAAAATATATATATATATATATATATATATATGCACATATGTGTGTGTGTGTATATATATATATATATATATATATATATATATATATATATGAGGGCTGGTGACATGACTTAGTGATTAAGGCAGTTGCCTGCAAAGCCTAAACTTAGCTTCTACTTTCCAGGTTCCATATAAGCCAAACGCACAAGGTGATGCAAGCGTGTAAGGTCACACATGTACACAAGATGGCACACGCATCTGGAGTTCAATTGTAGTGGCTGGAAGTCCTGGTGTGCCAATTCTCTCTCTCTCTTTAAAAAAAAAAAAAACAAAAAAACTGTACCTGAAGCCAGGCACAGTGGCACACATCTTTAATCCCAGCACGCGGGAAGCAGAAGTAGAAGCATCGCCTTGAGTTTGAGGCTACCCTGAAACTACATAGTGAATTTTAGGTCAGCCTGGGCCAGAGTGAGACCCTACCTTGAAAAAAAAAAACAAAAACAAAAACAAAAAACAACCACCAAAACTATACCTGAGGCACTTTGTTGTTTTCCAACATCCTCTAACCACCACTCTGCCCCCCCCAAAGTTCAGCTATGTCCACGGTCAACCAAAAGGAGAAGCTCCCTTCCTCTCCCAGGAACATCTTGTGGCTGCATTAGGAGTTTTAACCAGTAAAATGGAAGTTAACACTGCAGTCACTGAAGTCCTGGAGGCTCACACTCATTGTCCCTTGTCCTCTCTAATGGTCACTGTGAGCTTGCCTGGATTTAGAATCACCCAGGACACACACCTCTGGGTAGGTTACCAGGGAGGTTTGACTGAGCTGGGAAGGCTGGACCGGAAGTGGGCAGTACCATCCCATGGGCTGGCCTCCCACACCGAATAAGAAAGAAAGCAAGCTGAGTGCCAGTGATCCTTCGTCCCTCTCTGCTTTCTGATTGTGGGTGCCAGCCACCATGCCTTCCACCCATGGTGGATGCTGCCCTGTCATACCTGAACCAAAGCACATTCTTCCTCCTGTAAATTCTCAGGCATTTTGATGCAATGATGAGGACAGAAACTCATGCATTCCCCTCATTGCTTGGGGTGTGGAGCCTGAGCCACTGAGGCAGGCTGGGGGGAAGGGTGAAAAGCACCAAAGAGTCCAGGTCTGTGGTCGTGGGACTTCCAGACCAGGCCTGGACAGCCTATTTATGGGAAAGAGAAATACACTTCTATCCGTTACCAGTCAGCTGGCAGCCCTGTCATCTGAACCCCCCAAATCCTGACATGCTCTCAGACATTGTCATGCTCAAGCAGCCAGCAGGCGTGCGAGGAGACAGCGCAAGTCCAACAGCAAGAATGCAAAACGGTGCTTGCGTGTGCGCGGGACTTCGCGGGCATTTCCTGAAGCGCTGCTGCTCACCACGCCTCTTGGGGAGCCTGGCCTGTGGACACCGAAAGTGTGTGTACAGTTCAGCGGTGTCAAGTACCTGCGAGTTACTTGATAGATAATACTTGATCAATAAGGCAGCAGTCCAGGTAATCATCCACAGGCCAGAGCTCACTAACATATTGTGAGCTTGACTGGAAACTCTGAGTGGTGCCAGTGAGACCCTCACTATATCAAGTTGCCTTGGCTGGATAGTGAGCAGACTTAAGGGCAAGGGCTCAAGACCTTTTTATGGGAGGTTGCTAATTTGGGTGGAGACCGAGGATTTACTGATGTGGTGGCTGTTACTTGCAGACAAGTTGGAACAATTGTCTGTGGCCGGTCTATCCCAATGACCACTGCCTGCCAAAGACAGCAAGCAAAAGAGCAGACTCAATGTGCAAGCGTGTTTCGAAAGCATGGGCTAGAGGCTGGACATGGGCTAGAGGCTGGACATGGGCTAGAGGCTGGACATGGGCTAGAGGCTGGACATGGGCTAGAGGCTGGACAGATAGCTTAGCAGCTACGGTGGTTGCCTGCGAAGCCCAGGGACCCATGTTCCACTCTCCAGATCCCACGCAAGCCAGATGCACAAGGTGATGCAAGCGCACAAGATCACATGTGTGCACAAAGTGGCACACGTGTCTGGAGTTCTGCTGCAGTGGCTGGAGGCCCTGGCAAGCCAGTTCTCTCTCTCATAAAAAATATTACAAAATAAAATAAGAGTGTGAGCTGTATCCTGTCTGTACGTTTGCCATTGTTCAAACCTTTCATTGCTTCAGCCAGCACACTGAGGAGCGTGAGGATCAGGGTGGGTCAGGGGCTCACTGCTTTGCTGTCAGCTCTGTTTCTCTGGCTTCCACAGTGGGAGGCACCAAAAGAAGTTGTTACTAGGTGTGGGCACCGGTAGTGGCCTGTGAAGAGTCAAGACCAGGGCAGCTCGGGGTTCACGTGTCCCTGCAAGCGTGCCTAGGTGGGCAGGGGGCTAGGGGCAGCACAGAAGTTAACATGTGGCAGTGGCTTACTCTGTGACAGGCAGTTCCTAGCATATGAGTCATGCCATCCTTTACTGCCAACCTGTGCGGCAGATGCTGCAATGCCCCAACTTACAGAGGAGGACATGGAGACCTAGGACCACTTGCCTGCCCAAGCCACATGGCTGACATGACTAGTCAGGATTCACTAGAGGAACAGAATCAACAGAGTGAGTATGAGGTATAACGAGATTTACTGCATTAGTTTGCAGAATACAGGCTGGGCAGCCCAGTGGTTGCTGCTGCAGGGTTTGGATTCACAGAACCCAGTAGCTGCTTGGTCCACAAGGCTGAAGGCCTGGAGGACCCCTAGAAAGCAGCTGGTCTTCAGTGCACACTGGAAAGCTGAGGGGCTGGTTCCAGGGGCTGGGACCGAGAGCAGCCACGGGGTAGATGGATTCACCAGCAACTAGCACCAGCAGACAGGCACTGTGCTTTCTTGGCCCCTCCTTACATATAGCCACGCCAGAAGGGCCTCCCACTCGGGAGAAGGTCTTCCTCCCTCATCAGTCCTCCCTGGAGACCCTCACAAGCCTGCCCACGAGGCATGATCCTACTTGATTCCTGACCTGGTCAATTTGACAACAGAGCTTAACCATCAAGTAAGTGTTCACTCCCACATTCTGCCTCCTGGCTCCTATTTGTGGATTCCAGAGAGGCCCAAGGAATCTCTGCCCCTCGCCTTACCCTCCTCTCCTTTTACCCTTTCCACACATACCTTTCCTCAGCCTGAGCCAGAGCTTCTCGGGTTCCACACCTTACAACTGCACGGCTCATACTAGGGTATAGATGTTCCACATGGTTCTGGGTGGGTCTGCAGACAATGGGCTGGAGAAATGCCATGTGCAGGAGAGGGGCAGGTGTTGTTACTTACTCGTGTGCTGTTTAATTAGTCAGTGAACTTCTATGGAGCGCCTGGCATCCTGCAAATGTTAAATCATTTAACCCTATGAGACAAGAGCTGTTCATGTCCTCATCTTACAAATGACGTAATGAAGGGGCTGGCTGCCTGCACAAGGGCTCTTCTCTTGCCACCGTCCTCTGCTCTGGACCCAGCAACTTCTTGTTCTAGAAAACAGGCCTGCACTCTACCCAGAATAGGTGGCAGGGAGAAGTAGCCTGGGACCAGCAGGGCCTGGCAGCCAGATGTATTCTCTGGAATGCATAACTGGAGGATTCCCAGAAGGGCCGAGAACACAGGGCACGGGTGACTGGTACCTCCTCTGTGCGGGCCTACACCAATGGCTCATACTTCATTTTCTTGCTGATCCTCCAACATGGGGGTACCTTGTCCATGGGAAAACCTTATTTTTTTTATTTTCCAGAGCAGTCAGAGTTAACTGCTGAAATTATCATGTCATACCTGTGACCCATCCCATCTTTTTTCTAGGCTCTTCTCACCCCACCAGGCAAGAATACTGGATCTATGAGTGAATATTGAATCTTTAGGACTCAGGATAAATACCTTCCACTATTCCTAAAAGTCTCCAATTCTCCTAAACTCCCAAGCAAGCATTCACAGGAGTCTGCAATCCCAGCACAGGACGCAGGAGGAGCAGGAGTTCCAGGCCATCCTCAGCCCATCCCAGCATGTTGCATTCCTAACAGAGTCCTGAAATATGATTGTGGTGGTTTGATTCAGGTGTCCCCCATAAACTTAGGTGTTCTGAATGCTAAGTTCCCAGCTGATGGAGATTTGGGAATTAATGCCTCCTGGAGGGAGTGTATTGTTGGGGGCGGGCTTATGGGCTTTATAGCCAGTTTCCCCATGCCAATGTTTGGCACACCCTCCTGTTGCTGTGCTCCATCTTATGTTGGCCAGGGGGTGATGTCCACCCTCTGCTCATGTCATCATTTTCCCTGCCATCGTGAAGCTTCCCCTCAAGCCTGTGAGCCAAAATAAACCTCTTTTTCCCAGAAGCTACTCTTGGTTGGGTGATTTCTACCAGCAATGCGAACCGGACTGCAACAATGATTGACAGGGCCTTCCGGGGCCATGATGATGGTTCCCTGTCACTTCCCTCCTTCAGCCTCCCCCAGCTTCCAGCCACACACACAGACAGCAGTTTGTGTGTATGTGTGTTGCTGTGTTCACGTATCCATTGTGTTTATTACCTACTGTCTTTGTTGTAACTCCCTGGGGGGGCGGGGCTGCTTCTTCACTAATGAGTTCCTAGAGGTCAGCAGCCAACGCATGCTGGTGTCCTTAAAACCCTGAGCACATGGGGCCAAGGAGATGGCTCCGTGGCTGAAGGTGCTTGCTTGCTAAGCCTGATGGCCTAGGTTCAGTTCCCAAGTACCCATGTAAATCCAGATGCACAACGTGGCTCATGCATCCAGAGTTTGTTTGCAGTGTCAGGAGGCCCTGATTTGCTCCCCTCGGTCTCTCTTCCTCCCTCTCCCTCTCTGCTTGCAAATAAATAATAAAATAATTTTAGAAATAACCAGAGAGTGGGCTGGAGAGATGGCTTAGTGGTTAAGCGCTTGCTTGTGAAGCCTAAGGACCCAGGTTCGAGGCTCGGTTCCCCAGGTCCCACGTTAGCCAGATGCACAAGGGGGCGCACGCGTCTGGAGTTCGTTTGCAGAGGCTGGAAGCCCTGGCGCGCCCATTCTCTCCCTCTCCCTCTATCTGTCTTTCTCTCTGTGTCTGTCTCTCTCAAATAATTTAAAAAAAAAAGTGTGAAGAAATAACCAGAGTGCATAGTGCGACCTTCTGAGATGGACAGTACCATCTTTGTTCTGCAGGTGAAAGGGTACTCTGGTCACTCGGGTGCTTAACTCAATCTGGAATCTGGAATCAAAGAATGTTGAGCATAAATTGGCCTGTGGGGTGGGAGATCAGTGAGGAAGGTACGGTTTGTATTTCATTTATAGGTTGTTATTCATTATAAACACACTGTGAACTTCCTGTTAGTATTTGCCTCTGACATGGGGAACCACAGCCAGCCAGACCCGAGAGCTGCAGGAAGGAGAACTGTTCTGGAGGAGACGCAATTTGCAAGAGGCAGCTAAGCCCAGGCTTAACCCTGGCCTAGGAGCTGAGTAAGCTGGGCTGTCACTCTGCTCACAACGTCCTTAACACTACCCTCCCACAACAACCCCTTTCTTTTCTTTTGGGGTAGAAAAATAAATGCTATGCTTGGGAGAAAGGGAGCTGACCAGAAAGATGATCTGGAGGATTACAGCAGATACAAAAGCTTTGGCATCCCCATAAAGATGGGCTAGTTTTCAACATGAAGGAACCCGGCACCCATGAGGAGCTGAGGAACTCAGGGTTAGTCTCACTGCTGCATATCCACCCACCACACCCCCCATATTTTCTCTACTGGCACCCCAAACCCTCCTGGGTGTTACTGAAACCCCTCTAATTTAATTTAATTTAATTGTTTTTTTTTTTTTTTTTTTGGTTTTTGGAGGTAGGGTCTCACTCTAGCTCAGGCTGACCTGGAATTCACTATGTAGTCTCAGGGTGACCTCAAACTCAAGGGGATCCTCCTACCTCTGTCTCCGGAGTGCTGGGATTAAAGGTGTGCACCACCATGCCCAGCTCATTTTTAAAAATGCTAATTATTTTTATTTGTTTATTTTGAGGGAGGAAGGGGGAGGTAGTGATGGACAGAAAGAGAGAGAAAGAACAGGCATGCAAGGGCTCCAGTCGCTGCAAACGAACTCCAGATGCACGAGCCACCTTGTGCATCTGGTTTACGTGGGTACTGGGGAATCGAACCTCAGTCCTTTGGCTTTGTATAGCAGCGCTTTAACTGCTAAGCCATCTCTCCAGGCCCCCTCTCATTTTTTCTTTTCTTTCTTTCTTTCTTTCTTTCTTTCTTTCTTTCTTTCTTTCTTTCTTTCTTTCTTTCTTTCTTTCTTTCTTTCTTTCTTTCTTTCTTTCTTTCTTTCTTTCTTTCTTTCTTTCTTTCTTTCTTTCTTTCTTTCTTTTTTTTTTTTTACTGGAAGAGGCGCTCTGGGGGTGACCCAGCGGCCAAGAGCTTGCAAAGCAATAGAGCCGCATCCCGGCCCCCAGCCCCGGAGCTAACCCATGCCCTCACCCGAGCCCGTGGCGGCAGGTAGCTCCCGCCGGCCCGTCCACGCTGAGGTCCCGCCCCGCGGCCCCGGCCTGACCCCGCGGCCACCGAGATAAGGCGCGCGCCTTTGTTCCTCCCCAGCTGGGTAAACCGCGCCCGCCCTGGCCGCGGCCGCGCGGGGGAGTCGCCCTCCGCCCCGCCCCGAGCGCCCGGGGACAATGGCCCGGGCCGCGGCATTGTCCGGCGCGGTGTGTACTCGGGGCGGGGCGGCAGGTGCGCGGGCCCCGGAATGCGGGGTCGGCGCGGGGCCGGGAGCCTGGCGAGGACCCGCCCGGGCGCGGGGGAGCCGGGTGCCCGGGGCGCGGGGCCCGAGCCCCCTCGGCCCGGACGCCGCCCTTCCCGCCCGCGCCGCACACCTGGCGCGGCCTAAAGTGATTTACGAAGTGAAAGTGTTAAACGAGGCCACCAGCTGGAGGCCCGGATCGGCTTTATGCGTTTTATTAGGTGTCCTATTATGGAAAATAAACTTTAATCCCATCATAAAATCCAAATCTAAAAAACATATTCGCCCTTGTAGTCTGCAGCGCTGCGGCATTCTCGGTGCAGGTCACACCTCCGAGGGATTAGTTTTATTGAGGGAGACACAAATGCACCGCAGGACTTTGATACTGGGGGGGAGGGGTGGGGAGCATCGCAAGGCGCCCACACCCTGGGCCGAGTTCGATCCCCATCCCCGGTAGCTCTAGGTCACCTCCCAGGGCCACTCCCCACCATGGGGTGCCCCACCTGGTCAGCCCTGAGACCCCGCGGACCAGACTCAAACCTGCCCTCCCTTCCCCTCCCCCCACACACAGGGAAGGTCTCTGGGGCTCCCTTAATGGATAAACTTGGGAGGTGCTCAGTGGACGCAGCCTGGAATCCTCTTTTCAGGCTCAGGCTGAGGCTCATGGGCAGGGCACTGGACCTCGTGCCACAGCGCGTCGGGATTTATTTATTTATTTACTTGTATTTGTCCCGTGGAGTGGGAAGGGCTGGAGGAAGGGAAAAGGGAGATGCAGGGAGGGAAGAAAAAGAGGAAAGGCAAAATTAAACGTGTGGGTTGGGGTGAGGCTCAACCCATCTTCACTTTTTTGTTTTTTTTTTAAGACAGGGTCTTGCCATGTGGTCCTTGCTGGTTTGCTAAAGGCTGCACTTGCTGTGGTATCCCAGACTTCAGACTCTGCTGTCCTCTTCCTTGGGCCTCCTGAGTGCTAGGATTACAGCATCTGCCACCACCAGCTCATGCTGGCTGGCCTTCACCTCACCATCTTCTGCATTATTGGGATGGCGGGCGTGTACCACCCATCCAGCCCGTTGCCACTATTTCTTATTGCACAGTTCTAACCCTGTGGGTCTTTGTTTTGTTTTGTTTTAAGGTAGGGTCTCGCTCTAGCCCAAGCTGACCTGGAATTCACTCTGTAGTCTCAGACTATGTGAATCTTGTAGGCAACAGCTCTCTAGAACTTTCTCAACCTTCCCAACCAAACAGAAGCACTGTCCTCCCTAGTTCCTCTCCTCCCAACCCTGGCAATCACGATTCTACTTTCCAGGAGCTTGACTCTTGTCTACAAGATGCGTCACACCGCTGAGGTCACACAGTTTATGTCTTTCTGTGCCTGGCTTATTTCGCTTAGCCTGCCTCTTCCTCGTTCACTCACAGCTGTGGCATGAAGCAGGGTTTTCCTTACTGCCCTGCGTGGATATCAACATCTTACCTTTCCATTCACCTGCAGATGGACATGTAGGTTGTGAGTGATGCAAAGAGCAGGAGCATGCAAATCTCTTCTTGAGAGCACTGGGGAGATTGCTCAGTGGTTAAACTACTTGCTTGTAAAGCCTGCCAGACAGGGTTCAGTTCCTAAGCCACCCACATAAAGTAGAGCAAGCTTTTGGGGTTCATTTGCAGTGGCAAGAGTGCGCCCGTGCACGCACCCATGTAACATTTAAAAATTCTCCCCAAGATCTTGCTTTCAATTCTTATAAATATTTACTCAATACTGGAACTGCTGGGTCAGTTTTAAATGCACAGTTCTCTACAGGCAGGACACCAGCTTCATCCCTTCCCGCTGTGCACAGAGGAGTGGGGTGTCAACCCCCCCCCCCCCACGCTTACCCATAGGGTTCCTGGTTTCCCTCCACCACCCCTATGAAGTGCTATTTTGATTTTCACTTCTCTGATGATTATATTGTCTTCTCACCATAGCCCTCTTAACCATTTTACTGTTTTTTTATTTTTATTTTTTGCTTTGCTTGTTTTGTTGTTTGAAGCAGGGTCTCACTCTAGCCTAGGCTGACCTGGAGTCCAGTTTTGCTCAGACTAGCCTCGAACTCACTAAGATCCCCCTACCTCGCGCCCCCGCCCCCGTGTACACCAGCTCCCCTGTCCTGGATGGTCTTCTCGGAGAAAGGTCTGCTCTGGTGCTTTGCGCGTTTTGAGCTGCACCGCTTTGGTCTTGCTGTTGTTGTAGGAACTCGTTATTTTCCATATTAACCGTTATTGGAAGGACGAGGCCTGCAGACGTTTTCTGCCTTTCCCACGTTGCTCTTTCGGCTGATTGTGCCCCTTGTGGCGCTTAGGTTTCTAGTGTGATGGAGTCCGATCTGTCTAGTCTGGCTTTTGCCGAGCCCCAGGTCTAAGCTGCTCTTTCCACTCTGACTCCCACCTGAGCACCGGAAGTCTAGTGTGGACAGAGCAGTGCCAACCTCCTCTGCTGTCCACGGGGTCTGGGCTTCTCTGACACCAAGCAGCGACTGATCTCCTTGCTGGCCTGTCACCTGCGGCTGGACTCCGGATGAAAAATCCCCTTTGGGTTGTTTTCTCTGGTATAAAAAAAAACACCAACTTTATCCACATCACATGCTTTTGCAAGAATCTCACAGGTCAGTCTAAAGAATGTGTGCCCAGAGGTCAGGCGTGAAGGTCAGGATGGAGTTGGACATCAGCTTTGGGTGGGGGCTTTAAGTGGAGACCCACTCCCTGCCTAGAAATGCCAAGGCAGAAGCCTGGCTCTCCACAGCGCACGGGGCCGCGTCTGGAGCAGAGGAAGCTGGAGGCGGCGGGGACTGGGCGCTGGCAAGCAGCGGGCGGCTGCGGCTTGGGTGAGGCGCCAGGGGCTGTCACAGCACCAGCTTCCAGTTCCCTCCGTCCAGTCTCCAGCTGCGTCGACGCCGCTGGCTCCCGTCCCAGGAACCGGGGGCGCGGGGTCTGTGGAGGCTCGGATGCTGGCGGAGGTGCAGCCGGACGCCGGCCCTGCCCGGCCGCGACCCCGAGAGCAGCGCCCAGGGCTGGGGCGCGGCCTGCCACGCGCGGAGAGGACTCGCTGCCGTTGGTGAGGCGGAATGAATGTGCGCCGTGCCCGGAGAAGGCGAGGATGAGCCAGTGATTATATTTAAATTTGCTATAATTGATTTGGGGAAGAGCTACTGTGACAAGAACGAATTGATCATTAAATTTATTAGCGAGATAAATTCCGCCGCGATTAAGCGGCTGGCTGGAGGCGCTGGGCCGGTGCGGGTCCTGCGCCAGGGCTTGCCTGGGGGGCGGTGGGGGCTGGAGAGCCCAGGGTCCCCCGGATGGTTTCTTCCCCCAGTGCGCCCCTTGCCTTTGTTGAGGGGGAGCGTCAACCCCTGGGGTGGAGGCACCAGAGTCACAGGCCGGATGTTACACCCCCTTCCCTGGCTACCCAGCGTTTGGGACTGGGGGCGCAGAGGCTGGCCTGCAGCGTTCAGGGGGAAAATAACCCCCAGATGTGGAGCCAGCCAAGGAAGAGATTGCTTCGGGCTGAACCTGGCCAATGTGTTAGAAATTAAAAAGAGATCCATGCGGATTGCAGACTTTTTTTTTTTTTTTGTCTCTACCCCCCTCTCCACCCCGAAAGGCATCTGTCTTCCCTTTCTCTTCGCCCCTCTCTGATTTTCCCATTCCTTGTCCTCGGGATCTCTTCCTTCTCCACCAACTGTGAGCCCAATCCAGTTCCCCCCAAAGTGCCTTTGGACCGGCGGGCCGTGGAGGTCCTGAGCCCCAAGCTCCGCACCCAGCAGCTGCCCCGCCTGGCTCCCAGCCCGCGCCCCGCCTCGGACGGCTCGGGTTTTACAGAAGGAGCCCGGGGTGATAATGAGCTGCCGGGAGGATATTAATCTGGCTCGGCTCTGAGGTGGAGGAGTGCCCGCTGGCCCCCCGGTAATCGCCCAAATGGAACCCCAAGCCCTTCGGAACTGCACGCGGAGCTGCAGGGGGAGGGGGCGCGTCGGCCTCGCCCGGGTGCGGGGCTAGAAAGTGCCAAACAGAAAGGAGGTACCCGAGGGTGTCTAGGACGGCGAGGTGACCTCGGGTCACTTGCCTCGCGGACCTAGGACAGGTCACAGGGCCGGCCACGGGAGGTGGGCCCCGCGCGCCCCGCGGTGAGAGCGCAGAGGCCCCGCGCGGCGGGCCGGGCCGCACGTGTGCAGCATATGGCGGGCCCGAGAGGTGGACGGCGTCCGCTGCAGAGGCGCACTAACCCGAGTCACGCAGCCCCGGCGTGGACCGTTCTCGCTGCCCGCCGCGGTCAAATCCAACACAACCGTTCGTGGCCAGCACGGGAGAGTCTGCTGGCAGTAAGGCCCGGGCCTAGGAGACAGCCACACAGGCCATTCTGTGCATTCGGGGAAATGCGCCCTCGGACCTCAGATGCCACGTAGAAATTTTAAATACTGTGTTTCCATTTCTGGGCCGCCAACCAAGCAAAAAGACCGAGAACGAAATTGGAAAAATTGACAGTGTGTAAAATTACTGAACCTAGAGTCGTGCATCAGGGGACAGGTGACATAATCCAGATTTCCCAAATGCTCTGACACCGGGCCTCAGGTATTTTCATCAACACTTCAAACCTGGGACCCTGCAACCTCGAGAGTTAGGTTCCGCCTAGGAGCCCAGGCATGGAGGTGGTCCTAACATTCATTATTCATTCTAGGTGCTGATTTTCACCCTTTGCTCTTAAATCATGGAATAGAGACCCTCCCTTCATGCCAACAACCAAAATAGTATCGCTCCAAAAGCTTTGCACTCTTGGGGCTGGGGATATAGTCTACTGACAAAGCACTCCCTCCCCTCCACACACACACACAAAAGGTTTGCACTCTCATCCAGTAAAAAACCAGTTTATTTTACATTCCATCCTGGGTGATGGGAGAAGCTAAATAATAATTTAGCATGCATAAGTAGACCTTTCTTTCTTTATATAAATACAATATACAAAAATACAGTACACGTCTGATTTTCAGGAGCTTGAATGCTCACGACATAACCCCTCCCCCCAATACATAAACATAAAACCTTTTTTTTCTCTTTTCAATTCTCAGCAGAATGGCATTTCCAGAGGAGGATTCAAGTTTCCAGAGGTCACTTAACACTGTCGGGTTCTGCCATTTCAGATGCGGGAAGAGGAGGCAGGGGCCTCTCCGGGAAAGAAGTCCGCTCTTCTACCTAACACCTGCCAGCAATACCCGAAATTAAATTAAAAAGAATGAGAGTTCAAGTTTGAACCTCTAGGTCTCCCTCTTGGGGTCTCTCGAGGGCCCAAAGTGGAAGCCCCCCGACCTGGCCTGGCGCGGTGGGCACCGGGCGGGTCCGGGCTTGCGCCCCTCTTGCGGCTGGCTAGCGGGGCTCCTACTGGGGCGCGGGCTGGTGCCCCGGCCCGCCAGGCCGAAGGGGCGGACAGTCATCCTCCGAAGAGCAGTCGGTGGAGGCGGCGTGGGCGCCAGCGCCGTTGCTGTAAGGAAAATGATCTTCGTCATCCTCTTCCTCGTCCTCGTCGGGGTCACTGTCCCTCAAGTCCCGCAGGCGGCGGCCGCCAGTTTTGTCCCCGGCCACCGGCGGCCCTAGCAGCTCCTCCTCGCCCTTCTCCTCCGTGCCTTTGCCCCCGCCACACTTCTGCTTCTCGGCCTCCTGCGCGGCCTGCTCTTTAGCCTTTTTGCTGCGCTTCCATTTCATTCGCCGGTTTTGGAACCAGATCTTCACCTGCGGGTACAAGTGCGTGTGAGAAACCCGCCACCGCCATCCCCAGGAGTCCCGGCTCTGCCCTCACCTGGCCCCGGGGGGATCTGCTGCCCTGGTCCTGGAAAGGGCTTCGGCTCAAGGCCTAAAATGCCGACTGGACAGGAGCTCCTAGCTTCCCCACAGACCTAATTATCAGTAAAGCAGAGCTGGGATGTGTCCCAACTAACTATGCAGATGGGGACTTTTGTACATGCACCCTAGGTCTGTACAGGGACCCGCGGGGCGGCTGGGTAGGTCTCAAGGCATTCTTCTCTTTCTGGAAAAACAAAAACAATAAAACAAAACAAAACAACCTTTTCGAATGTGTAAGGGGACACCCTTTTCAGAACAGGGAAGAGCTTGTTAAATATTCTTTCTTTCTTTTTTAAGATAGGGTCTCACTTTTAGCCCAGGGTAAACTGGAACTCACTGTGTAGTCCCAGGCTGGCCTCGAACTCCGGGCAGTCCTTCTAATCTCTGCCTCCCGTATGACTGCTGGGATTAAAGGTGCGTACGACCAGCTGGGCCTAAATACAGGTCCTGTGCCCCCAACCCCCCGACTCAAACGTCTAGATGTGGATAAAGATCCCTTCCACTAGCCTTGACCTTCACCGAGAACGAATCTCTAGGGGTCAAGACGCAGGGCCCCAAATCCCCACGCCAGTGGCACAGACAGGCCAGGTCTGGTGGTTGCCCACCTGGGTCTCGGTGAGCATGAGCGAGGTGGCCACTTCGAAGCGCTTGGGCCGCGACAGGTACTTGTTGAGCTTGAACTGGTGCTCCAGCTCCAGCAGCTGCTGGCTGGTGAACGCCGTGCGCGGCCTGCGGCACTTCCCCAGGAGGTTCGACTGCGCCTGGGCTGCGGAATGGACCAAAGGGTGTGCGTGAGGCCAAGGCAGGATCTGGTTCCTCCCTCCCACCGTGGCGGACCTAGTCCGTTCCCCAAGGCCCCGCCCTGCAAAGGACAAGGGGGACCCTAAGTGGAATGGGAGGTTTGGGACAGGACCTGAGGAGCTCCTTGAAAAGAGGGCCTGCCCATTGCCTGCCCACAGTGGTAACCTGGGGCAGCATTGGGGGTGTAGTGGTGAGCACGGCTGCCTTCCACAGTGGCCACCGGGATGAATATTGGTAAGAAAAGGGTAGGCTCAAAGGCTTAAGGGGCTACGAACCAGAGACTGAGCAAACCCACCTCCCTCCCTGCTACACCATACCCAAATCAGGTTGGGGAAGAGCCCGTGGTGCTGGTCACACCACCATCTTATCAAAATACAAGACTAGAAAAGGAAGGAAGGAAGGAAGGAAGGAAGGAAGGAAGGAAGGAAGGAAGGAAGGAAGGAAGGAAGGAAGGGGACCAATGCTGAGGCCTAAATAGGTAAGTGGGCTTATTCATTAGAACCCACATTTCAATTTTCTTTTTTACTCTGGACAAGCTCTTCCTTGGTTAACGAAGACTGAAGACTAAGGCTAGAGAGTGGAAGGCTTTCAGCGCCGTTCTCATTACTCAAATTAAAGCTTGGTGTGTTCCAGGGACCTGTCCAGTTTTATTTACATAATTTCTCACGGTTACATCACAGAGGATTTTATGACCACAAAACGAAACTTCCCTTTATTTCCCTGGAGCCTAACAAGTGTTAGACAATAAAAGAAAGAAAGGAAAGGAAAGAAAGAGGCCAGCCCCAGGCAGAGATGAGCCCAGGCTCCCCTGGGATGGGCAATTTGCTTCATAGGAAGGCCCACGCCTCCTGCTTTAGTTAAACAAGGCTTCGAATTCCCAACTTGACAATACATTAGAACTCTAATTAAAACACTGGCTCCGGAGGGACCATTTGGAAAATGCCATCCGATGGGCAGAAGCAACCAATTAAAGGAAACCAAGCAGGTTTTCCTGGGTGAAGGAGAACACATCCCGCGGTCCTCGCTGCATTCCTCACTGCCCCTCAGGATCGGGGACTCGCGCCCCTTTCTAAACTTAAGAGCTGGCTGTGCTTTTAAATGCAGCCACCTTTAGAGACCAGAGATGAAACAGGTGTGTTGACAAAAGGGCACTGCTTTCATCCGTTTTGAGTGTTTGTGGGCTGCGCAAAGACCATCACCCCCAAAGCACCTGGGCGGGGGGTCAGGGAACCCATTTTGGAGTCCATTGACCAGGCTGGCCACCTCCCATCCTTGGAGCACTGACATTGGAAAATGCACTCATAACGGATGGCTTTCCATCCAAGGGGGTTTACAGGGTGTTCTGCGTTTACTGGCTGGGGCCCGCAGAATCAGCGACGTCGGCGCTGCAGCCCCTCCCCCAACTGAACTTAGCGAGAGCTCTCTCTATTCTTTGCTGGGGTCAATGGAACCGGCTCTCCACGGGAAGGGGTGGGTGGTCAGTGGGGTTTGGGAAGAGCAGGGCTGGCTGCGAGCAGTGTGCAGTGTGGTATTCTCACCACCTTGCGACTTTTTGCAGCCCTCTAGGGTCCCGCTTCCCTCTGTTTAGTCACAACCCCCGCTCCTAGCAGAGGAATCTGAATTATGGCAAGTGTTTATTTCTGTTTTCTTTTCTCCCTCCAGTGCCTGCATCTCTCCAGTCTAAACAAATCCACTCAGACGGAAACAATGGGGTCTCTTTGTTTGGGTATTGGTCGGCTGACAGTGTTAAAGCGGTACATATCTTCTGTTCTAGCCGAGAGGAAAGGCAGCCTGCAGGGGTGGGGCGGCCAGCCCGAGAGCCGGCGCGTGCCCGGGAAGCCACAGCCGGCCCAGGCGGGGCGACGTGTTCCCTCCGCTGGCAGAGCAGCGGCCCACCGGCTGGACCTCTCCCTCGCTTCCATCTTAGACAGGGCTCATTAGCTGGTGGCTTCCTGAATTCCGAATCTGGCACCCGCTGCTTAGAGTCCCCGCATTGTTCAGTCCTACCAGGTCCCTTGGTTCTGCCGGGTGGACCTAGTGCCCTTAGGAGGAGGACAGAAACCTTGCAGGGGACCGCCTGGGCCCTGGCTTGGGCCTCTGGAAGCCCATTTCTCCACCTTACCACTCCTGGAGCGGAGGGCTGGTGTGTGTCTAGACAGACCCCATTATGGAGACCCTAGCCGAGTTCGTTTCCCGTGTCTCGTTGACCCTGAAGCCTGTCTAAATCCAGGGCACTCTGTGGTCACCTGTCCTGGACCACTTCACTTCTCCAGCCTGCAGGCTCACCGCCAGATCTCAGGTCTCACACCTCCACCTGCCCCTCGGCGTTGAGGGGAAGAGAAGGCAAGGCCTGCGCGTGGCCATTTTAATAACCCGCCGCCGCGCTCACGCCGCGCAGCCCACGCGGGGCACCGCAGGCCCGGGGATGAAGGGCGGCAGCTTTGTGGCGCTTCCACGCCGACGCTGGGAGCCAAGAGCAAGAGCAGAAAGGAAGGCGGCTGGGGTGGAGGGAAGGTGCGGGAGAGAGCCGGCGTGGACGGGGCACTCACAGTTGAAGTCCGGCATCTTGGGCAGGATCATCCCCGCGGTGGACGCGCGCAGCCACTGGTCCAGCTGGAAGGTGCCCGCGCCCAGCTTGATGGGGTCGGCGGGGTGTGCAGGGTGCGCGCCCTGCACCTGCGGGTACGAGTAGGACAGCGCCGGGTGCTGGCCGGCCAGCGCGGCCGCGGCCGCCGCCGCCGAGTAGCCGTAGACCGGGTGGCCGTAGAGCGCCGCCTGCGCCGGGAGGCCCGCTCCCCCCTGCGCGGCCCCCGGGTGCAGCCCGAGCGCCAGGCCGCCCGCCGCAGCGGCAGCAGCCGCCGCCGCCGCCGCCGCCGCCGCCCCCGGGTGCGCGTGGTGGTGCGGAGCCCCGGGCCCTCCGCCCGCGCCGCCGCCGCCCGCGCCCAGGAAGCCGGGTTTGGGCAGCAGCGCGCAGTGCGCGGCCAGCAGGCGCGGGGGCGACGGGCTGTCGGCCCGCAGGCGGTCGGCTGGAGCGGCGGTGGCGGTGCTGGTGGCCTCGGAGGACGCGGGGCTGCAGCTGCGGCTCGGCCCGCTGCTGGTCCCTCCGCTCCCTCCTCCGCCCCCGGGGCCAGACGCCGAGGCGGCGAGCGAGGTGACCAAGGCCAGCGGCGCGCTCTGCGTGGAGGCGGCTCGCGGGGGGTCCACCGCCAGCAGGGCGTCGATGCGGAAATTTTTGGATTTTTCCATCGGCTTGTTTGGGGGTCTGACGATCAAAGCCCGGTGGTGGGCGACGCGGCCGGGGGCGGCTCGCGGAGTCTGCGTGGAGGTTGGCAAGCCCCGCGGCTTGGGTATGACTGTGGTGGTTATTTGCCCAGTGATCAAAGTCGTCGCCGGAAACTCAGCCGAGGGCCACCATGGTCCGGCGCGCTCTCTCCGTGCGGACCCCGCTGGGACCGCGTTCACACTCGCTTGCACGGACAAACTCCCACGCGAGTTTGGAGCCGCGGAGCTCGGCTGTGCGCGCTGCAGCCCGCAGGCGACCGTGCCGGCCCAGGCCGCTGGCGCCGCGCAGGGGTCCCCGCGCCCCTCCGCACACTTGAAGCTCAGCGCCGCCACCGATTGGCGCGCGCGGCGGGGACCCGCCAGGGGGGTCCGCCCTGCGATTGGCCGAGGGGCGCACCTGTCACCGTCCAGGCCGCCCGTCGCCCCGCCCCCGCGCCTCCAGGTCCTAAGCAGCCGCGGGTGCGGAGCCGCGGTGGGCGGGCCGGGAACGCGTGCGACGGGACCTGGAAGAGCCCTCGGCTCCACGGAGGGGCGTGCCTGCGCTCCGGTGGGTGCTGAGAGCGCCCGCGGGCAACTCCGAGGCGCTTTGAGTGACCTTCAGTGCCTCTCCCGACGCACCTGGTCCCGCCCCGGCTTTCTCCGGAAGCCGGCAGCTGCGCGTCTTCCAAGGCTCCTCGCCAGGCCGGGAAGTCTGTAAACTTCTGCCCGGGCGAGCTCGGTGGTTTGACACCCTCGTGCCGGGCGCTGCGTGGACGACAGCAGCACCCCGACGACTGCCTGGTCCTCAAACCCCCGGACCCTCTCTCCTGGGCTCTGGACGCAGCACGGTGGTTTGAGTCCCAGTCACCAACCCTCCTCTTCAGGTCGAATCTTTTTGTTTTGCAGGTAAGGTCTGAGAGTAACCCAGGTTGACCAGGAACTCGCTCTGCAGCCCAAGGCTGGCCTCGAACTCACAGAGATCCTCCTCACTCGACCTCCCAAGTGGTGGCATTAAAGCTGTGCGCCACCACGCCAGGCTCAGGTCGAACCTTCTTACCTGTTCGTAGAAGTCCGTTGGCTTCAGGTGTGTGTTCGCCGGGCAGGGCGGGTATAAATACGGTGTGAGTGGGAGTTTGGTTTCTGCAAATCCTTGCTAAGAATCCCCACTGAGGTCAAGGTGGAGCGAGTGCCCGCTGGCGCACATGGGCGGTATACCACTGAGACGGACTTCGGTGAGAAACTTCTTTCTGCAGAACGACCTGTTGGCATTCCGGAAAGAGGCGCGCGGGCTCAGACCTAGAAGACCCAAAGGGGCCAGAGTGTGCCCCAGTGCCCTGCGCCAGCCCCCTGGCTGGAAGGAGCCCCGGCCGGCTCTCGCCTCCTCCTGCTGGCCGCAGCCAGGAAGTTACCGAGACCGGAGGAAAGAGACACCGAGCTTGGGAGAATCCAGACTTGGTTCAGGCATGGCTGGAGGCGGGAGAGCTCTGGTACGCCTACACTCACCCCGCGATACACACTTCAAATATTTACAGTATAACCACTTCCAACCCACCCACCTCCCCCTTTTTTTGAAGCTAAAAGAATCACCAGGCAGGTCGGGAAGTCAAGCGGCCGCTAACACAGGGCTTTGTCACACGCTCCATTGGACTCAGGTTATCTTCCCCAAACAGGCGGGGAAAGTGGGAGGGGGGGTCCAGGTTCCTGACCAAGCTTCCTCTGCAGGTGAGGGGTGAGTAAAGG
Organism: Jaculus jaculus; assembly: GCF_020740685.1. NCBI lineage: Eukaryota > Metazoa > Chordata > Mammalia > Rodentia > Dipodidae > Jaculus > Jaculus jaculus. Next base: position 112,038,433 of record NC_059111.1, on the reverse strand, counting down.
GTAGGACGGGCCTGGGAAGAAGAGGGGACCCTTGAATAAATTGGTGCCAGGCCAGCTTGCTTTGTGACAGGATTTGGAAATGTCGGTATGAATGACGTGTAGTTTCTCCTCCTCAAGACACTTGAAACAGTGGCTGTGCTGACGTGAAGGTCGTTCTGAGACAGACAGTAGTGGCTGGAAGATCAGCAGGAAAGCACTTCCCACAGGCTACTCACCCGGAAATAGAAATTGTAGCAGCTACATAGGTGTCTTCAGGTGATATTCTTTATAATGATTAAAAAGCAGTCCTGGGCTGGAGACATGACTTAGCGGTTAAGGCACTTGCCTGTGAAACCTAAGGACCCAGGTTTGATTCCCCAGGTCCCACATAAGCCAGCTGCACAAGATGGCACATGCAGCTGTAGTTTGTTTGACAGTGGCTGGAGGCCCTGAACACCCATTCTCTCCCTCTCTCAAATAACCTATTAAAAAAAATAAAAAAGGGCTGGAGGGATGGCTTAACAGTTAAGGCCTTTGCCTGCAAAGCCAAAGGATCCAAGTTCAATTCCTCAGGACTCAACCAGATGCACAAGGTGGCACATGCATCTGGAGTTCGTTTGCAGTGGCTGGAGGCCCTGGCACACCCATCTCTATCTCTGTCAAATAAATAAGTTAAAAATGTATATTAAAAATAAAAAAAAGTCCTATGGGCTGGAGCTGGAGTTCAGTTGGTAGCATGCTTGCCTAGCTTACACCACAGTTGATGCCTGGAATCCTGTCAGTCAGGAGCAAGAGAATCAGGAGTTCAAGGCCAGCTGGCTGCAGAGCCCATACAAGTCCAACCTGCTCCCTGTGGGGCACTTTTGTCTTACTGCCCTGATTACCCATCATATCCATCCAGTGAGGAAGAGAGTCTCAAAGCCACTTTCCAGAAGTCCTGCCTGGAGGAGAAGGAAGGATTCTGGGCTGCCTCCACACCCCTAGGACAGAGTGCAGTCTTGACCCCTCCTACAAGGACTTGGCTCTCAGGCTAACTGGTCTTCCCTGCTGTCTCATGGCTTTATCTGCTAGGAGTAGGTTGATTGGTCCCAAGAGGAATGATCCAAAAAGGAGTCACTGGCTGAGGAGATGGCTCAGTGGTTAAGGCATTTGCCTGCAAAGCCTGCTAGCCCCAGGGTTCAATTCTCCAGTACAAATGTAAAGCCAGACACACAAAGTGGTGCATGAATCTGGAGTTCATGGACAGCAGCAAGAGGCTCTGGCAGACCTATACTCTCAAATGAATAACAAAGTTTTTAAAAAAACAAAAGGAGTGGGCTGGAGAGATGGCTCAGTGGTTAAGGTGCTTGTCTACAATGCCTAATGACCCAGGTTCAATTCCCCAGTACCCATGTAAAGCCAGATGCACAAAGTGACACATGCATCTGGAGTTCATTAGCAGCTGCTGGAGCCCATTCTATCTGTCTCTCTTCTAACTCTCCGAAAAATAAAAAATGTAAATAAAAAATAAAAGGAGTGACCATAAATGAAATTTACAGAAGTGGACCTCAGGAAACCCAATTATCCTGCCGCCTACAGTATGCACTTAACAGGGTCGTTTTAGTTGGAGACTGAGTGTTTGGTCTAAGTCTGTGTACCTGTTTCCTCAGCAAAACCATGCTGTGTTTTCATAACTCCCAGAAGAACTTAGTTCATCCCCACTCATTCTGCAGGGACCACACTCCAAAAATCTTTCAAGCCCTCACACTTTAGTCTGCCCGGACCAGATAAGAACACCTGGAAAACAGCCAACAGGAATGTGAAAAGCCAGCAGGCCTAACCCCCCACCCATCAGCACCACCTGTGGGCTGAGCCTGGCGGTCCCCAGAGCCCCTCAGATGGCAGAACAACTTTGCATGTCACACTTGATGGATTTATTTCTTTGTCTGGAAAAGTGGGGGTTGGGCAAATGGACTCTGAAACTGAAGGGCTTGGGCATGATCATATATTCTGCTTCTGTTTGAGAATAAGTTAACACACATTGGAGGTGCCCTGTAAATTGTGTGGGGAGAGGTGGGAGTGGGGAGGACAGGAGCTATCTGGAACCAGGATCATTGTGTGGTTTACAACGTGTGAAGTGAGCATGCTGGGTCTCTTCCTGTTCCCAGTGTCTGTATTGACCCAGCCCAGCTGGCTTTGGGGCAGCCAGGAGCTGGGCTTGGGGCTTGGGAAGTGCTGCGAGGCGAGATCAAAGGTCGGATCCCAACTGTATTACCAGCGTCTCCAGGTAACTGTTCTTTCCAGCAGCCCCAGGGGCTGAATGACAGGCTCTGGGGGTTCAGGGAGGAAGAACTGTCTTTCCCAAGGGACGTCGAGATTAAAGGCCTGGCATACCTTTAATCAACTGACTCCACTCTCTGTCCCTCCTTGCCCCTGCTAATAGGGATCCCCCTCCCCCTCCACCCCTTCTTGCATTAAGTTACTGAATATAGCCCACAGTCTTGACTCCTCCACTACTTAGAAAGGAAATTGGTAAACCAGGTATAATGGTTCAAGCTATAATCCTGGGCTGATTTAGGAGGACCACTGTGAGTTTTTGAGGCCAGCCCAAGAGTACAGAGCAAGTTCCGGGTCAGCCTAGGCTAGAACCTACCTGGGGGAGGGGAGTGCGGGAATGAATGATATATGTCTTTACACCATTACAAGAACTTGAGAACACATGAAGATTTGGAACAACACACACATACCCCAGTAAGTATCCCCATGTTCTTGGGAGGCAGGTGGGCACAACTCCATTACATGTTTTTGCTTCTTTGCAAGAGGAATTAAGCAGGTACAGTACTCATTAACATAAAGGTAGCCAGGAGACGTGGCTCAGGGACAGGGAGTAGGCAGCTTTTCCTGCTGTCACGGGGCACACATTTCACTTTCCTCTCAACTCTTTCCAGAACCCAAACCCATGACTCACTTTCAGAAACGCTCGTGCAGATTACCTAATTGGTCCTGCTGAAACTCCCCGGGGGCCAACTCAGTTCAATTTCAATTCAATTTCCCTTCAGGACAATGGGGCTGGAGGGTGCTTAAAAGGGTGGTGAAGTGAGGCTAGGGGGCAAATGCAGGACCCAGTGGGAGGTGCCCCAACTCCCATCAGGCCTGGCTGGCATCAGTGCCTAGACCTTCCCTGGGGTGGTACCACCCAGCCTGGGGACACAGCGACTCCAGTGGGGTGTGTCTGAGGTCACCAGAAGGCGACCTCGGGAGGGGAGGTCCCATCTCCTCATTCACCCCCATTCCTACAAAGCCCAAAGGCCAAAGGTATCAAAGTCCCTAAGACTGTCCTTTGATCTGCTGACCTCCTGTTTGACCCCGGGAAGTTCAGCCCTTAAAGTGGCTTGCAAAGGAGACTCGGGAGGTAGTAGCAACCTGAAGACCCACACTCCAACCGGGGCACAGCAGCGAAATAACTAGCCTTTCTTTTCCTCTGTGGGCCCGTCCTCTTCAGCTTCTCCTAGGACACGTGGACTTCCAGTCCTTCTTTCTGGTCTCTGCCCCTTCCTATTTTGCCTGCACTGCCTGGGTCAGCTAGAACCCAAGTCTGGGTGTCCTTCTCTACTGGGCTCAGTCTTGGCTGCAAACCACTTTAACAAACATGAGCTTGGTAAGGAGTCAGGGAAAGACTCAGGGTATAAATTCATAAAAACCTAGTAATAAATGGGCCTTGTATTTCTTATAAAATTTTCAGATACTAAAATCTTTGCTGCACTGAGAGGAAGGGACTGACTCTGAAGTCCAAAGCTCTTGACCTGCCCTATGGTTGTTTCTGACCCAAAAAGCCAAAAGTACTTACAATTTCCATTGCACAGCCTGGAAGCCAGGGGTGTGGGTATTGAGGGGAAACAAGGGGGTGCCACGTAAGCTCTTTTAATCAGCCAAGGAATGGAGCCTGCAGCAGAAATGAAGAATTCTTAGGAAACCTACTTTTTTTTTTCCCCCAGCAGAATTTCATTTAATCGGCTTGAGGGAGGCACTTCATGTCACAGTCAGGAAAAAGGTGGGCTGTGGGCTATGGGCTGTGGGCTGCCCCCCCATTTCTGCCAGTGTTCTATTGCAGGCCTGGGTGAATCTCCCACGCGGGAATCTGTATTTTGAAGATGAGAGGAGCACAGCTGGTGTCCTTCCTGAGAGCGCAGGTACCAGGGCTCTTGTGAACAGTGTGAACAGTCATCAAAGCCTGGCTCTGTGAAGACACCTGGGATAGCGCAGCCCAAGGCCTCTTCACACCTGTGGAGGAGGTCACACTGCAGTCTCCTAGCTGACAGCAGCAATACTCCCACCTTGGAAGTAATGATCACAGACATGGGCAAACAAAACCCATTGCTCAAAAAGGGGTGTCTTCCTGGCTTGGCCTGTGCCCACTGGCCTCCTGCTGGGGTGCTTGCGGCAAGCAGGGAAGAAGCCCAAATACACAAACACAGATGTTGCCTGGGAACATTTTAATGCCTCAGTGAGTGAATTTTTTAGTGTATTCTGACTCAAAATTACGGTGAGTAGGAGCTCGCTAATGTCCAAGTCCACAGCAGGTAATGGCAGGAAGTCCTGGCTAATTGGCCTATTCACTACTTGCTGAGGCGGCAGAAGCTGAGCTGCTGGCGGCAGAGAGAGGCGACGGAGGGAGGGATGGGGCCCTGCTGCTGAGGAAGAGCTGCGGGGTGGATGTTCCCCAGGACAGGTAGGTGTGTCTGCTGGCAAGTCTCCCCTTTTTTTTTTAAATTATTTATTTATTTATTTATTTATTTGAGAGAGGCAGACACAGAGAGAAAGACAGATAGAGGGAGAGAGAGAGAATGGGCGCGCCAGGGCTTCCAGCCTCTGCAAACGAACTCCAGACGCGTGCGCCCCCTTGTGCATCTGGCTAACGTGGGACCTGGGGAACCGAGCCTCGAACCTGGGTCCTTAGGCTTCACAGGCAAGCGCTTAACCGCTACGCCATCTCTCCAGCCCAAGTCTCCCCTTTTTAAGGTGCCCCTAAAAATGCCACGCCCACCAGCGGGAGCACACCCCATTCTTCAGAGGGACAAACCAAGGTCTCTGGCTTCAAGTCCCAGGCTTAGTCCATAATCTTTGTCAAATCCCTCAGTCATTCGAATATCCTCACGCAATTCCTGAGCTGGAGAGATGGCTCAGTGGTTGAAGGCCCTTGCTTGCAAAGCCTAAAAGTCCTGGTTAGATTCCCTAGTAACTATGTAAAAGCCAGATGCACAAAGTGGCACATGCATCTTGAGTTCATTTGCAGTGGCAGGAGGCCTGTGGTACCCATTCTCTCTCTCCCTGCAAATAAGTAATAAAAAGATTTTGCTTAAAAACAAAGAATGTCCTTGTTGTGTCTAATAATTTTTCCCAAGTGGCCCTTGCCGCCCCTGGCAGCGTAACTACGCCAGAGGTGCCAGTTTGCCTCTAGTGACGGTCTCCTGTTGGGGGATGCCTTTCTCCGCACAGCTCGCAACTGTTCCCGCGGCGACCTGGCAGGGGGGAGGACCCGCTAGCCCTCCCCATCCTCCCAGCAGTCTCCAGGGCCCGGTGCTTCGGGCAAGATAATTTGGCTAATGAACTCGTTAAAGGGCCCCTGGTGACCCGCCCTGGCCTCCCCTCGGCCCATCTGGGAAATTCCATTGAAAGGCGGAGAGCGCTCCGCAGCCCCCGCCACCTTCTGTCGCTGCAGGAGGCGCGAAGTGGTGACTAGGAACCCCTTACATTAAAATAATTACCCAAAGGAACAGGTGGCTCCCTCCGGACGCCCCGTCGCATCTGCGCCTCGGAGGACCCCAGCCCAGGGTGGGCAGGTCGGGCCGGCTGGCGGGATCCTGGGAAGGTGGAGAGAGGCCTTCCCGGGTGGGAGGATGCTCCCGGGCGCTCAAGCTTCCGTGGGCCCGTTGGCCAAAGCTTGTGCGGAGAGAGCGCCCCCTCCACCCGCGCCGATGGGCAGCCCACGCGGGCTGCGGCTTTGCCACAGTCAGGCACGTGCCAGGACCGAACCTGGCTCGGCAGGGGGATCGGCACCGGGGGATCGCGGGAGGCAGCGCCTTCCTCCCCAGCACCGGAGACGTGTGCCAGTGTGTGCACGCGTGTGCAAAGTGGCTCCCAGTTCTCCCGTCCCCCCAGGGCCCTGTGTGGACTGGAAGAGGACCCCCGAGGTGCGGCTAAAAAGAGCGGCGCGCGGAGGCCCAGGCGTGTGGCCAAACCTATTGCCAAAAACACATATTACAGTAGGACATTCTGTAAATGAGATAATGATACATAAACCCGGATGATCGATGTGACGTGCCTGGATGTCTTCTCTAAATTAGCTGCTCACTTCGACTGCTAATAATGGTGAGTTTATGAAAGCAATTTCAGTGCAAACTGCGAGAGGGTCTTCTTACTCTAATCAGACTGCCTGGCTAATGGACGAGGGGGTCAGGCTGAGAGTTATTGACACGCCCGTGCCCTTAACCTGTTTCCCAATAAAGCTGATTAGTTTTTGTCAATTCATCAGCTGCCGCTTGCTGGAACCGCATCAAGGCCTTATTTGCTCAGGGGAAATCAACAAGTCACAGATCAGCTCCATTAAGGGGCCTGGCTGGTCAGGAGTGCCCTGGGGCTGAGGGACACCCATCAGGCCTCAGGCCTTCCCAGCGCTGGGCACCCCTAAACTCGGAACCCCAAAATATCAATGAGTATGGCAAGGTTGCTTTGTCTGGAGGCTCCCTTTTCTTTTCTCTAACTGCGTGGGAAGGCTGACAGTGGCTGCCACCGAGCTGGGGAGGGGCTGTGCTGTGAGAGGTGGTCCAGGCTACTGTCTAAGGCAAAGCGGAGCCAAGGGATGCTGGATAGTGGGAAGCAAAGGAGGAGCAGGCAGTGTGGCCTGGTTGACCACCCATACCTCCTGAGGGGTCCCGAAGTGGCATGGGAAGGGATGTGTACAGGGCACAAGACCGTGGACCCAGGCTGAGGGCAGGCCAACCAGCAGCTCCAAGGACTGGCAGCAGGGCGCTATTGGGCATGACAGTCCTACATGAGGACTTGACTTTGTCACAATGTCCCACCTATGTGGGAGCTGCCGGGGCCCCTGTGTGGACGTCTGGTTGGGGCGTGAGTTGTCCCCTTTCCCTGTGCTCCAGGTGAACTGGAGTGGAGGAAGAAGGGCCAGGGGCTCAAGCCTCTGGTGCCACTGCTGATGGGACCTGCCATTGCTGGGGGAGGTGACCTCCTGGCTGTGGCCTTTGGGTAAGGGAGGGAGGGAAAATGTGTGCTGTCTCTTTAAGCCCCCAGCCATGGCTGCCTACAGGGCCCCATCCCCCTTCAATTTAATTTCATTAAAACAGAGCATGAATATTTCTATTAAACCTAAAATGAAATATGAAGCCATTTAGACTCTGCCTGCACCAATCACCCAGATTTATGACTTTTATTCATCACATCAAGAGCTTGGAAAAATGAATTTTCTTCACCCAGGAAGGAAATAAAACCTCAGGCTTGGTCATTTCCAGAAAGCTGTTAATTTGACCATGTGGTAATTACTTTCACAATTAACTAAAATACAAATCAACTTGACAAATCGGGCTAGTTTATATATTAATTAGCCCGCTTAAATTTATTCATTATGAAAAGACAATTTAAGGGGACCTACAGTGTCTGTTTTATTGCAATAAATTATTGTAAGGAAATGGGACTAATAAAATATCTTAATATTTAAGGGTATTGTATACGCTAGGGGGGTACTTTATTGACAATTTCATTTTCCAATTAGTAATTTTGTTGTAATATATCTGCGAACCTGGGACTTCTGGTCGGGGAGCTGGGCTCCCCAGGCCGGGCCGGCCGAGCTGCGGAGCGAAGGGGCAGGTCCGCTCGCTTGCAGGCGCGAGGCTCCCGCGCAAGGCTCCGAACCTGCGCCCGCCTGGGTGCGGAGCCCGCCCGCCCGCGGGGTCCTCCTCCCCAAGGCTGCACCGCTGATTTAATAGAATGTCGATAGAATCATTCGATGCCTTTTAGCTTGTGATCTTTATAAATGTCCCTCTATTAAATTAGAAAATGATTCTCTTCTCGTTTAATTGTATTCTTTCGTTTCTTATTTCCAATTAATTAGTCCTATCGACGTTGCAATATTTTAGGCGAGTCGAGTCCGTTTCCAGTTAGAATATATGGGTCAGCACATGCAGTTTCATACCCGACAGAACTATATAATGTAGGTTTGAACTACTCGCCCCCATCTGTCTTGAACACCTGGCCCCTAGCGGTCCGGGCCTCGCCGCTCCCGCCGCCCGATCGCGGGGCGGACCCGCGGGGACCCTGGGCAGCCTTCCCCGCCCGCCTGGGCCGCGCCCTCGGCCCTCCTCGGTCCCTTCTGGCCTAGGCCGGAGTCGGGTCCTGGGGCAGGGTCAGGGCCGCCAGCTTGGTCCCCACCGCCTGTGCTGCCCGACAAACCGTTAAAATTACTTTTACTTTTTTCTTTTTTTGCGAGGGGTGTGTGTGTTTACACGCTCCCGTGTGCATACAGATTCAGATGCGCGCCCCAGGCGGGCGCACGCGGAGGCCAAAAGGGAACAACAAGGGTCCTCCCGTACCCTTCTTTTATCACTCACCGGCGTATTTCCTTTAATTCGGAGTCTTTCCCTCAACCCCTCGACTGCTTTAGTGAGTCCCAGCGACCCCCCAACACACACACACCGAGGCGACCGACGTGTCGTGTGCGCCTTTTTACGTGGATTCTGGGGTCTCTTTAAGCGGAAAGCATCTCTTTAACCTGAGTCATCGCCCGGCCCCACTTTTGCTTCTTATTTTGTTTTTAAAATTATTATTATTAATTAGTTTTGTTTTTTTCGAGGTAGGGTCTCACTCTAACCCAGTCTGAGACTTCACTCTGTAGTCTCAGACTGGCCTTGAGCTCACAGCCATCTTCCCACCTCAGCTTCCCAAGTGCTGGGAGTAAAGGCATGAGCGACCAAGCCCAGCTTATATTTTAAAAATATTTATTGCCCAGTAGTCGCTGCAGACACATGTTTCACTTTGTACATCTGGTTTCACAAGGGATCTGGCAAATCGAACTCGGATCTTTAGGTTTTACAGGCAAGCACCTTAACCTGGAAACCATCTCTTCAGTCCCTGGCTTCTCCCCCCACCCCCACCTCAGATAGGGTCTCATTCTAGCTCAGGCTGACCTGGAATTCACTACGTAGTCTCAGGGGATGGCCTCAAACTAGTGGCAATCCTCCTACCTCTACCTCCCGATTGTGGGGGGGGGGGGGATTAAAGGCATGCGCCACCACCTGGCTTTGGCTTCTTTTTAAAATTGGTATTTATTACTTACTTTTAGACAATGTCTGGCTTTGTAGTCCTGGTGGGCCAGCAACTAGCTTTATAGCTCAGGCTGGCCTTGAACTTGCACTTGTCACCCTATCTCTGCCTTCTGAGAGCTGGGACACCATGCCTTGTCTTAAAGTTGTTTTTAAACAGATGGCCTTGAACATTGTTATCTTTCCCCTGTCCTCTTACCAGCAGAGGCGCCTCTGTTCATGTGGGACTGCGTGGATGTCACCTCAACAGCGCTGGTCCCCACAGCTGCTTGACACCAGCAGCCAATTTGGTGGAAACAGAAAAGCACTGGCTTTTCCTTGTTAATTGTCAAGGGGTTAATTCCTTCTGGTACAGGTGTAGATGCTCCTCTTCCTTCTGGCAGATTTATAAGGCTGCCCTTGGGGACTGGGGCCCCTCCTTAGCACAGGACACGAGGATGCTCTGCACCCTCGACAACCTGTGTCTCACAAAGGAATAACAAAGGAGCCCGTCTCAAGGGCTGGAAGGTTTCTGGAGCTCAGCTCTATTGGCCCAGAATTTATCCTTCAGGAGGCAAAGGTAGGATGATGTATGGTGGTTTGAGGCCACCCTGAAACTACAAAGTGAGTACCATGCCAGCCTGGGTTAGAGACCCTACATAGACAACAAAAACAAAGAAACAAAAAACCCTAGGAAAAATAAGTCTCAAGTATTGACCACAACAGCAGCAGGATCCTGCCCCTCCTGCGCTGAGCTTTCCACTGGAGACGTTCAGCTGGCTGTCCTCCTTTTTCCAGTTAGAAGCTATGATTTCCACTGGCAGAGTGAGGGGTCAATAAGCCCAGCAAGCCCAGAGCAAGCCCATCTGCAGCTTCCAGCCCCTCCTCCAGCCCCTGGACCAGGAGAACCAGAGCTGGGCTCATCTCCATGCCAGGTCTGAGCATGATCAGAGCAACGGCCTGAAGCAGGTTTACTGGATTGGAGCAGGAACCTCCCTTCCGGCCATTGGCTGTCCATGCTGAGTCCTCAATTGTCCCCTTCCTCTTCCCTGAGTGACCTTTGTGTACAGTTTCTAAAACTATGCTATTTGGCATGATCCAAATCAGCAATACTTTTTTGTATGGGAGGGGCTTGAGGTAGGGTCTCACTCTGGCCCCGGCTGACCTGAAATGCACGATGTAGTCTCAGGGTGGCCTTGAACTCATGGTGATCCTCCTACCACTGCCTCCGGAGTTCTGGGATTAAAGGCGTGAGCCACCACACCCGGCTCAGTAATACTTTTTAAGCCTTTGTATGGCCAGTTTGGTATGGAAAGACCAGTGGGAATTAAAATGCCCTTTCTGTGTACAAGAAAGTTCAGTACCAAGGGGACAGCATCGACCAGTGTGACAAAGGATAGGGAAAGGGAGGAAGCAGTACTTTCCAAAGAGAAAAATTGCAGTCTGGCATAAGGAGTGATTGCAGGCATTGTAGACCTAGCCCATCTCCCAGAATGCCTCAGAAGGAAAGAACACTGGGGTGCCCAGGAGCAACACCAGAGCCAGCCGCCCGCCTGTGTTGTCCGGGGCGGGGGAGGAGATCTGTCCTGCCTCTAGCCTGGCTTGCTCTCATTAACGATTCCTTTGGCACTGTGTTTTATGTCTTTGGGTCTCAATTTCATCATCTGTGAGCTTTTCATTTTGCCATTCCCATAGTCATTTTGAGGATGTTAAAATAATCAAATATAATGGGAAGCAGTTTTTTTGCCATTCCAGTTTATTGAAACAACTAAGTTTAGGGCTTTATTTGCATACAGAAAAGTGCTGAAAACAAGTATGTACAAAACAGTTTCATGGACTTTAAAATACTCTTTTTTTTTTTTTTTTTGGTTTTTCGAGGTAGGGTCTCACTCTAGCCCAGGCTGACCTGGAATTCACTATGGAGTCTCAGGGTGGCCTCGAACTCATGGCAATCCTCCTACCTCTGCCTCCTGAGTGCTGGGATTAAAGGCGTGCGCCACCACGCCTGGCTACTAAAATACTCTTTCTAAAGCTAGGTGTTGTGGTGCACGTCTTTAATCCCAGCACTCAGAAGGCAGAGGCCACCCTGAGACTACAAGGTGAATTCCAGGTCAGCCTGAGCTAGAGTGAGACCCTACCTCAAAATAAAAAGTAAAATACTCTTTCTAGTCTGTGTTTATAATGACTGAGTAGGAAGCCAGAGAGAAGACATGCCATGGGTGATGAACTGTTACCATTAAACACAGTCCCCCGTACTTCAGCATGGAGGGCTTGAGACAGAGGCTCACAAGGCCACCCTCTCGTATAAACCCTAAAAAACAATTTTTTTTTTTCTTTTGAGGTAGGGTCTTGCTCTAGCCTAGGCTGACCTGGAATTCACTATGTAATCTCAGGCTGGTCTTGAATTCACAGCCATGCCCCCTACCTCTGCTTCCCGAATGCTGGGATTAAAGGTGTGTGCCACCACGCCTGGCTCTAAAAAGCAATTGTGTGTGTGTGTGTGTGTTATATGTGTGTGTTGTGTTTTAATATGGAGAAGAGGGTTTGCAAGTTGGTTGAGAACCCGATGCAGCTCAGTTGCCAAGTGTAACCTTCGCCTCATTTTACAGTTGAAGGGCAGCTTTGCGTCATTGCCCCAGTGTACATCCAGAGAGGGGCACAGTCAGACTTGAACCCACCTGCTCTGACCCCAGCCATGCTTCTTGCAATTGCTGTGACTCCAGGTGGATGCCTTCGCCTGGCTTGGCCTGTAAGCAGGACTGCTTTTTGACCATAAACCAGCTCCTCTCAGACCTCAGCCACTGACTTTGTAGCTTGAGTGGCAGCTCAGCCGTCAGTGTGGGAGAGGGACATGGACAGCCGCTGATTAGCTTGTACAAGGACAGCAGCAGGAGGCTACGTGAGTCGCTTGGAGGAAATGACCTGGGTGGGCAGTGGAGAGAAAGAAGAGGTGAAAAGCCTCCAGGTCGATCTGGTTTCATATGGAAGGCTGCAAAATCAAGTCAGGAAGGTGGTTCCGACTATGGGAAGGCACATGTTAAGCACAGACGCAGGTGGGTAGTGGTGAAGGCGCTTGCCTGCAAAACCAAAGGACCCTGGTCCGACTCCCTAGGACCCATGTGAGCCAGATACACAAGGTGGCGCATGTGTAACTGCTAATCCATCTCTCCAGCCCTATTTTTAATTTTTTGAGTAATCTTCATGCGATTCTTCCTAACATGTGTATTATTTTACATCTCCACCAATGGTGTACAGGATGCTCTTTTTTTCATATCCTTTCTGACACGTCTATCTTTTCAATGGCATGAGGCCATGGCGTGCACCTACCCAAGGGTCCGTGTGGAGCACACTGTCTTGTGTCCTGTCGGCGATTGCTACGCTTTCTGTGGGAAATGTCTGTGTCTAGTCTTAAGTCAAACTATTATTATTTATTTTGCTATCAAGGTGTATGAGTGCCTGATATAGTTGGATATCAACCATCATCAAACATGGCTCTGTTTTCTCTCCTCCACAGGCTGCCTGTTCACTCTGCACTTTCTTTGCTTGTAGACTCGCCTGATGTAATTCCTGATGCCCACTGTGAAGCTCTGATCTTGTTTCCTGTAGCTTTAAAATATATATTTAGTGGGATGAAGAGATTGTTCAGTAGTTAAAGGCACTTACTTGTAAAGTATGATGGCCCAGGCTCGACTTTCTACTACCCAGATGCACAAAGTGGCACATGTGCCTGGAGTTTATTTGTGGTAGCAAAGAGGCCTTGGCATGCCCATTCTCTCTCCTCTCTCAAATAAATAGAAAATAATTTAACTTACTTATTTGTATGTGCATGCATGAGTGCTAGGGTCTCTTGGCACTACAAATAAACTCCAGACACATGTGCCACTTTACATCCAGCTTTATGTGAATGCTGAGGAACTGAAACCAGGCAGGCAGGGAGGTTTTGCAAGCAAGTACCTTTAACCATGGAGCAATCCCTGTAACCCATACCAGTAGCTTTGCATGTCCAAGGAACAAAAAAATCATCGCCAAGACCTATGGTTAAACAGTTTCAGTCTTATGTTTAATTCTTTAATCCACGTGAGTTATTTTTACTTTGCTTTTGGTTTTTCTTTTCTTTATTTTTTTTATTGACAACTTCCATAATTGTAGACAATAACCCATGGTAATTCCCTCCCTCCCTCCTCCACTTTTCCCTTTGAAACTCCACTCTCCATCATACCCCTTCCCTCCCTTCAATCAGTCTCTCCTTTATTTTGATGTATCATCTTTTCCTCCTCTTATGACGGTCTTGTGTAGGTAGTGTCAGGCACTGTGAGGCCAAGGATATCCAGGCCATTTTGTGTCTGTGGAGAGCACGTTGTACGGAGTCCTACCCTTCCTTTGGCTCTTACATTCTTTCTGCCACCTCTTCTGCAAAGGACCCTGAGCCTTGGAAGGTGTGATAGAAGCTCCACTGTGGCACAAGCAGAGCAGAGGGTGGCCATCACCCCCTGCCAACACAAGGTGGACAATAGCAACAGGAGAGTGTGCCAAACACTGGCAAAGGGACACTGGATGCAATACCATAAGCCTGCCCCCAACAATACACTGTCTCCCAGAGACATTTCTTCCCAAGTCTCCATCAGCTCCAACAACACACTGTCTCCCAGAGACATTAACTCCCAAACCTCCATCAGCTCCAAAAACACACTGTCTCCCAGAGACATTAACTCCCAAACCTCCATCAGCTCCAACAATACACTGTCTCCCAGAGACACTAACTCCCAAACCTCTATCAGCTCCAACAATACACTGTCTCCCAGAGACATTAACTCCCAAACCTCCATCAGCTCCAACAACACACTGTCTCCCAGAGACATTAACTCCCAAACCTCCATCAGCTCCAACAATACACTGTCTCCCAGAGACACTAACTCCCAAACCTCCATCAGCTCCAACAATACACTGTCTCCCAGAGACATTAACTCCCAAACCTCCATCAGCTGGGAACCAGCGTCCAGCCCACCTGTGCTTATGGAGCACCCCGAATCAAACCACCACAGGCAGGAAAGACATTTTATCAATATTGCTTCTTCTGGTCTATGAATTTTATTACTCTTTCTTCTTCTTTGAACTTGGTTATTCTATGAACTGTGCATTTTATACACCTTTCTTTTCAACATTTTATTTATTTGCAAGGAGTGATAGGGAGAGAGAGAAAGGGAGAAAATGGGTACACCAAGGCCTCTAGCCACAACAAACTCCAGATGCATGCACCAATTTGTATCTGGCTTTACATGGGTACTGAGGAATCAAACCCATGTTGTTAGGCTTTGCAAGCAAGTACCTTAACTGCTGAGCCATCTCTCCAGCCTGAAATGTGCATGTGTTTGTAGCCTTCCTCAATTTCCTTCATAAATGTTTTCTAGTTTTCACAATACATATCTTTCACCTCAGTTAAAATAATCTATATTTTGGTTATTAGCGAGCGAGAGAGAATGGGTTTCCAGGGCCTCTAGCCACTGCAATAAACTCCAGATGCATGTACCACTTTGTGTATCTGGCTTTACGTGGGTACTGGGGAATTGAACCCAGGTCATTAGGCTTTGTAGGCAAGTACCTTAACCACTGAGCAATTTCTTCAGCCCTTAGGATTTTAAAAAATATTTATTTATTTATTTATTTTGTTTTAAGATAGAAAGAGAATTGGCATGTGTGGTAATTTCTTCAGGTGTGCCCCATAAACTCAGGTGTTCTCAGTGCTAGGTTCCCAGCTGATGGAGATTTGGGAATCAATGCCTCCTGGAGGCAGTGTATTCTTGGGGGTGGGCTTATGGGTGTTATAGCCAGTTTCCCCATGCCAGTGTTTGGCACACTCTCCTGTTCCTGTTGTCCACCTGATGTGGGCCAGGGGATGATGCCCACTCTCTGCTCATGCCATTGTTTCCCCTGCCACCATGGAGCTTCCCCTTGAGCCTGTAAGCCAAAATAAACCTTTTTTTCCCCCCACAAGCTGCTCTTGGTTGGGTGATCTCTGCCAACAATGGGAACCTGACTGCAACAGCATGCCAGGGCCACCAGCCACTGCAATTGAACTCCAGACCCATGGGCCATCTTGTGTTCATGCATGACTTTGCGCATATGCATCACCTTGGGCACTTGGCTTATGTGGGTGCTGGGGAGCTGAATCTGGGTTCTTAGGCTTTGCAGGCAAGGGCCTCAACTGCTAAGCCATCTCTTCAGCCCCTTCTTGGTTTTTTTTTTTTTAACATTTTTTATTGACAACTTCTATAATTATAAACAATGTCCCATGGTAATGCCTTCCCTCCACCCACTTTCCCCTTTGAAACTCCACTCTCCATCATATCCCCTCCCCCTCTCAATCAGCCTCTCTTTTATTTTGATGTCATGATCTTTTTCCTCCTGTTATGATGGTCTTGTGTATGTAGTGTCAGATACTGTGAGGTCATGGATATCCAGGCCATTTTGTGTCTGGAGGGAGCATATTGTAAGGAGTCCTACCCTTCCTTTGGCTCTTACATTCTTTCTGCCACCTCTTCCGCAATGGACCCCAAGCTGGCTATGTTTTCTCATTGTTGTGTTGATGGATCTTGGTTCTTTCTGGTATTTGCTGCCATCGCTGAGCAAAATGCCATTGTGTGTAGGTACATGTCCATTATCCATTCTCCAGCTGATGGGCATCTGGCCTGTTTGCAAGTCCTTCTGTTGTTGGAATGAACCCCTGGCCAGAAGCATCTTACAGGAGGATAGGGTTTTATTTCAGGTTTACAGGCTCCAGGGAAAACTTCATCATGGTGGGAGAGCTGCCTCGGCTCATCACACATCCATAACAGACAGAATGAACAGCCCAGCTCATGCTGGCTCTCTACACACAGCTCACACCAGGAGGCCTGAGCCGACTCTCCTTTGAATGCATTCTTGAACTCAGCCTGCTGATGCTGATGTTTTGTGAGCATTTTGCATCTCTGTCTACCGGGGATATTGACCTGCAATTCTCTTCTTGCACCTTTCCAATCTGGCTTTGGAATGCTGCACTCCTACAGTGAGCTGCGGAGTGTTTCCTAAAACAGACATTATAAAGATCTTCGTAGTTGCTTTCTCTGATGGAGTCTGATGACGGAGCCCAGCAAAGGCCAGAGGGGCTGCACACCCAGCCTTTCCAGTCCACTCAGAGCATCGGGCTGAGAATCGCGTGGGAGACACGGGCTCTGATGAGCTGTGAGACAAGTGGACACCCAGGAATTGGCTTGGAGAAGAGCTAGTGACACAGGAGTGCCAGGCTGCAGCAAGGGGGCAGGAACCGGGGTGAAACTCAGGCCAAGGTGATTGTGGAATGCTGCCAAATTCATGGCAAGGAGCTTTGGTGTTTGCCCACTGGGCATTAAAATACCATGAATCATTGACAAGAAACCAAACAGTGCTGCATCTATATAACAATTTGAACTCATATTGCTCCAAGTAAAATCAAATTAGAAGCCTTGCCCCAATTAGACTATGCAAACGCTGACACAGAGCAAAGCTGTGTTTGCGGTTTGCGGGCGGCAACCCCAGCTGACACCTCGCACCGCGTGGATACTCTCAAGCACGCCCGTCCCAACGCCAGGCTGTGTCAACATTCTCCCTCCAGATAATAAATATGACACACAGCACACACTGCTTTTAATTGCATCGATAAACTGGGATTAACCCCCAAGTCAGCCTTTACTATTGCAATTAAATGTCCTCAAATAAATGGTTTCCTCAATAAACAAATGGAAGGGGCTGTGTTTGCCCTGAGTAATAGCAGGTGTAATATTTTACCCGCTAAAGCCAGGTATTAAGCGGAATCACTTGCAGGCCCTGATTTATTCCATGAGATCAGAAAGTCATCTTTCATATTTCTTGGGCCACTTTGGTACTGTATAAACAGCTAATGACACACTAACTCGGCCCGCCATGACCTTGCCTTCCATTGAAGCCACCAGGTCTCAGAAACTAAGAGTCGAGGGTCCTCCAGGGAGCCCTAAAGGTGGATGATCTTTGGATTTTGGTCTTTGGAGTCTCCAATTCAAAATTCCAGAGCGGCGAAGACCTATGAACTCAGTCAACAACCCAGGAGCTCTCCATGAACATGCTTACACACTGGCTTTCTGTTGCCGTCAAAACAGCCAGATGTGAGCTAGAGAGATGGCTTAGCAGTTAAGGCACTTGCCTGCACAGCCAGAGGACCCAGGCTTGATTCCCCAGGACCCATGTAAGCCAGCCGCACAAGGTGGTGCATATGTCTGGAGTTCGTTTGCAGAGGCTAGAGGCCCTGGTGCGCCCATTTGCTCTGTCTCTCTCTGCTTGTGAATAAATTTTTTAAAAAAGCCAGACGCTTCTCCTGAAGGAGGCAACAGTGGGCAGGTTTGCTGTGGGCCCCACTGAAGCCCCGCCTTTCAGAGCCTTCACACCTTTATGGTGAAATTTCTTTTCCCTGTTTATTTTATTTTATTATTTTTATTTATTTGAGGAAAAGAGAGAAATAAGCAAGGAGAGAGAGAGAGAGAGAATGGGTGTGCCAGGGCCTCCAGCCACTGTAAACAATTCCAGATGTGTGTGCCCCTTTGTGCATCTGGCTAACGTGGGTCCTGGGGAATTGAACCTGGGTCCTTTGGCTTTGCAGGCAAACACCTTAACTGCTAAGCCATCCCTGTGTGTGTGTGTTTTAAAAAATATTTTATTTATTTACTTGAAAGAGACAAAGAGGCAGAGAGAGGGAGGGAATGGGGACACCAGATCCTTTGGCCATCTCAAATGAACTCCAGGCACATGGGCCACTTTGCGCATCTGGCTTGTGTGGGTACTGGAGAATTAAATCTGGGTCCTTAGGCCTCACAGGCAAGCACCTTGACCTTTGAGCCATCCGTTCAGCCCTCCTTTTGTTTTTGGTGGTTGGGTAGTTGGGTGGCTGGGTAGTTGGTCTGTTGCTCAGGCTGACCTGAAACTCATTCTAGCCCAAGCTGGCCTGAGTTTGCCCTGGTCCTTCTCCCTCAGCCTCCTACGTGTGAAGACTACAGACATGCGCCACCACACCTAGCTTCACAGGAATTATATATTTTTTAAAATTTTTTGTTTGTTTATTTATTTGGGAGCAACAGACAGAGAGAGAAAGAGATGGAAAGAAAGAGAGAGAGAATGGGCACGCCAGGGCTTCCAGCTACTGCAAATGAACTCCAGACGCGTGCGCCCCCTTGTGCATCTGGCTAACATGGGTCCTGGGAAATCGAGCCTCCAACTGGGGTCCTTAGGCTTCACAGGCAAGCACTTAACCACTAAGCCATCTCTCCAGCCCAAGAGTTCTATTTTTATTTATGAGAGAGAGAGAGAAAAAAAAGCATGTGTGCACTAGGGTGTCTTGCCACTGCAAATGAACTTCAGATGCATGTACCACTTTGGGCATCTGCCTTTTCTTGGGAACAGGGGAACTGAACCTGGACCAGCAGGCTTTGTAAGGAAGTGCCTTTAAACACGGAGCCATCTCCCCAGCCTCCACAAGGAATCCTGAAAGCCATGTTTCTCCCCATCACAGGAATGCCTTCCTCATTTTGACGTTTCATGGAGGACAGGCTCTGGTGGTTCTGAGCTATGTGGGCAGAGCCAGCTTGAGAGCAGGGCTCCATGTACCAGGAGCTGGGCAGCCAGAAGACAGAGTGTGTCCTGGCAGGTTGGCAAGACAGCCTTAGCAGTTCTCTAACAAACAGTACCTATTCTTATGCGAAATAGCATTCTTTCTTTGTTTTGTTTTGTTTTTTGATTTTTTGAGGTAGGGTCTCACTCTCTCATTCTCGTCCAGGCTGACCTGGAATTCACTAGGTAGTCTCAGAGTGGCCTCAAACTCACAGCAATCCTCCTACCTTTGCCTCCCGAATGCTGGGATTAAAAGCATGCGCCACCACACCCAGCAAAATGGCAATCTTGTTCCATACATTCCAGAGGATGCAGGCCAGTAATTTACAATATTTATAATAGGTCAGGTGTGGTGATACACACTTTTAATCTCAGCACTTGGGATGCAGAGGTAAGAGGGTTGCTGTAAATTGGAGGCCACCCTGAGACTACCTAGTGAATTCCAGGTCAGCCTGGGCCAGAGTGAGATCCTACTAATTACTGGCTGTAATTTTTTCCTTTTTGTATTTTTGGAATCTGTGTGTTCTTCTTTGGTTTTCTAGTGAAATATCTAGTATGAGAACTTGTGATCCATGTATTTTTGTATTAGATTTATCTGTGTATAGTCTTTCTGTAATTTAGTCAATTGCTTCTTAATTTTTGTACCAAGAAGTATCTCTCTGGCTGGGGAGGCACTTGCTTGCCTGCCTGCTGACCTAAGCTCAATTCCCTAGCACCTTTGTAAAGCCAGGCACAAAGTGGCACATGTAATCCCAATGTGCTTGCTGCAATGGGAGGCAGAGCCAGGACATCAGGAAGCTCACAAGCCTACCCAGCGACCAAACAAGACGGTTTAGTAGCTAAAGGTGCCGGCTGGCAAGGCTCGCTAGTTGAGGCTCGATTCCTGAGCTGCCCCGTAAGCTGGATGCAAAAAGTGACACAAGTATCTGGCATTCGTTTGCAGCAGCAAGAGGCCCTGGTGTGCCACACACAAACGTACACACACACGCAAATCAAAAATAAATAACTCATAAAAGGAAGGTAAAAAGGAGAGGACTGTCAGGCCGAGCTGTGCATACATGCAGCACACATGCATACATGCCTACTCACACATACACACACACAGACACAAAATTAAAAAATAACTAGCTTTTTTTTTTTTTTGAGGCAGGGTGTTACTCTAGCCCAGGCTGACCTGGAATTCACTATGCAGTCTCAGGGTGGCCTCAGACTCATAGTGATCCTGCTACCTCTGCCTCCCGAATGCTGGGATTAAAGGTGTGCACCACCACGCCCGGCTAAAAAAAATAGCTATCTTTTTAATTTATATTTATATATATATATATATATATTTTTTTTTTTTGGTTTTTTGAGGTAGGGTCTCACTCTAGCCCAGGCTGACCTGGAATTCACTATGGAGTCTCAGGGTGGCCTCGAGCTCACAGGGATCCTCCTACCTCTGCTTCCCGAGTGCTGGGATTAAAGGCGTGTGCCACCATACCCCACAAAAAATCACTATCTTTTTTTTTTTTTTAATTTTATTTATTTATTATTATTATTTTTTTAAATCACTATCTTTTTAAAAGAAGAATCCAGACTGGACAAATGGCTTAGTGGTTAAGGCGCTTGTGTGCAAAGCTGAAGGACCACAGTTAATTCTCCAGGACCCATGTAAGCCATATGCACCAAGTGGCACATGCACCTGAAGTTCGTTTGCAGTGGCTAGGGGCCCTGGCACGCCCATTCTCTCTCTCTCTCAAATAAATGAAAATAAAATATTTAAAATAAATAAATAAAAAGAAGAATCCATCAGGTGTGGTGGCGCACACCTTTAATCCCAGCACTCGGGAGGCAGAGGTAGGAGGATCCTTGTGAGCTCGAGGCCACCCTGAGACTCCATAGTGAATTCCAAGAAAAAGAAAAGAAGAAGAAGAATTAGAAGAAGATGAAGAATTAGAAGGAGGAGGAGGAGGAGGAGGAGGAGGAGGAGAAGAAGGGTAGTCCCCTAGGTGTGGTGGCGCACGCCTTTAATCCCAGCACTCGGGAGGCAGAGCTAGGAGGATTACCAGGAGTTCAAGGCTACCCTGAGACTACATAGTGAATTCCAGGTCAGAGTGAGACCCTGCCTCAAAAAAAAAAAAAAAAAAAAAAAAAGACAAGAAAAGAAGGACATCTCTCATTTTGATCTATAATGCTTATATGCTAATCTGCATTTAAAATAATGCATCATACTTTAAAAAATTATCAAGCACGTACTGGCCTTCTTGCTAGTTCACAGGGCAGGGAGGCGATCAGCAGAGAGCTGCGACAAGCATGAACTCTAGGTCCGTGTCATAACAAGAAGATGAAGGTCTCCATTAAGCTTTTACTAAGTGGGAATGGCTTGCAGGGCACGGTGGTCCTCTCCAGAGAGCTGCCCTCCAACACCGGAGAGCTGCCTGCCTAGGAGGGGTTACTGATTTAGTTAGCAATTTAGGACATGTTTTATTAATATTCTCACCGTTGGCGTCACTGTCACCTTTTCATCGTCCTAAATGACGACTGAAGTTAGTGAATCCTTCCTTTTTATATTGCCATCAGGGGGAACTGCCTGCTTGAACAGTCAAGAACTATTTGTGGGATTACTGCCTGACTTAATATACCAAAATCACCTTCCTTTTTACTGATGGCCTAGAACTTGAAAGATAAGAGTTTGTCTTTTCCAAACTGTTCTAGAACACGTTTAGATGGTAAAATGTATCCAATGAAGTAGATAAAATACTTAACATACTGGACCTCCTTTGGAGAATGAGTCCATGTACAGGTAACTGTAAGCTCCTAGGGATACGTGATGGGAAATGTACTGATGATGCAAGCTTTTCTTTTTGGATGAATTGTAATGATTGCAAACTTTGTTTAATAATTAAATTAATAAGGACTATTTGATTCAAATAGGGGCCTTTTGATGATATACAGAGCTAATAATATCTATCTTGCCAGCTAATGAGGGTTTAAAAGATGACTCCCCTGCCTTTTTTTTTTTAAGGTAAGATCTCACTTTAGTCCAAGCTGACATGGAACTCACTCTGTAGCCCAGGGTGTCCTCACAGAGATCCTCGTACCTCTGCTTCCCAAATCCTGGGATTAAAGGTGTGTGCCACCATGCCTGGAACCTATTTGTTTATTTATTTGAGAGAGAAAGAAAGCTGCAGATAGGCATGCCAGTGCTTCCTACCACTGCAAATGAACTCAAGATGCATGTGCCACTTCATGCATCTGGCTTAATATGGATTCTGGGGAATCAAACATAGGCTGTCAGGCTTTTGCAAGCAAGTGCCTTTAACTGCTGAGCCATCTCTCTAGCCCATTAACTTTTTTGGTTTTTCAAGGCAAGGGCTCACTCTGGCACAGGCTGACCTATAATTCATGCTGTAGTCTCAGGGTGGCCTCAAACTCATGGCGATCCTCCTACCTGTGCCTCCCTAGTGCTGGGATTAAAGGCATGTGCCACCATGCCTGGCTAAATATTTATTTATTTGAGAGAGAGAGAGACAGAGAGAGAGAGAGAGAGAGAGAGAGAGAGAGAGAGAGAGAGAGAGGGAGAGAGAGAATGTGCACGCCAGAGCCTTCAGCCACTGCAAATGAAATCCAGATGCATGTGGCACCATATGCATCTGGCTTACATGGGTCCTAGGGAATCAAATGTGGGTCCTTTGGCCTTACAGGCAAATGCCTTAACTACTAAGCCATCTTTCCAGCCCAAGCCCATTAACTTTTATATCAATGTGCCTTACAGTGTTTGTGGAAAAAAAAAAAACACAGAAAAGTTCACAATAATATCCTCACGTATAGGCTGGCACACCCATTCTTTCATTCTCTCCTGCCAAATGAATAAAATATTTACAAAATACTCTTCTTAGGCTGGAGATATGGCTCAGTGATTAAGGCCTGCAAAGCTCAATGACCTGGATTTGATTCTCCAGGACCCACGGAAAGCCAGATGCATAAAGTGGTGCATGCATCTGGAGATTGTTTACGGCAGCTGGAGGCCCTGGCACATCCATTCTCTCCATCTTTTTTCCCTCTCTCTCTCTGCTTGTAAATAAATAAAAATTATATTAAAAACTTTGAAAACTCCTTATTTACTATTGCAAAATATATTATATAATTTTTAATAAAATGTGGCTTTTTAAATTTGAGGATGCTGCACCAAGTGTGGTGACGCATGCATACAGACCCAACTACCTGGGAGGCGGAACATGAGAAGCCCTTGAGCCCAGGACTCCAAGCCTAGCCTGGGATGCATAATGAGACCCAGCCTCAAAAAATCAACTAGGGGGCTGAAGGGATGGTTTAGCGGTTAAGGCGCATGCCTGCGAAGCCTAAGGACCCAGGCTCGATTCTCAGGACTCACGTAAGCCAGATGCACAAGGTGGCACATGCGTCTGGAGTTCATTTGCAGTGGCTGGAGGCCCTGGGACACCCATTCTCTCTCTCTCTCCTTCTCTCTGTCTCTAATAAATAAATAAAAATTTTAAAAGTAAGAAAAAAATGAATAAATACATTAGGGTTCATTTGCAGTGGCAGGAGGCTCTGATGTGCCCATTCTTTCTCTCTCTCTACCTGGCACTCTCTCTTTCTCTAATAAATAAATAAAATATTAACAAAACAAAAAAATACATGGGGTGGGGGGTGGAGAGATTGCTCAGGGGTTAAGGCACTTGCCTGTAAAGCCTAACAACCTGAGTTTGATTCTCCAGAACCCACGTAAGAGCAAGAGGCACAAAGTGGTGCCTGCATCTGGACTTCATTTGCAGCAGCTAGAGGCCCAGGTGCACCCATTCTCTCTATATCCCCCTGCCCCCAGGGTGTGGTGGTGCATGCCTTTAACCCCAGGACTTGGGAGGCTGAGGTGGGTCACTGTGAGTTCAAGGCTACCCTGCAACTACATAGTGAATTCCAGGTCAGGCTGGGTTGAGGCGAGACCCTACCTTGAAAAACCAAAAATAAATAAGGAATCCATTATGAAATAGGAGTGTAAGTTACCAAATCAGCGCTCAGCTTTTTCAGAACAGATTCAAGTTAGTGATATGTCAGAAGTTCAGGCCACACTAGCTGCTTTTTGCATGGAGCACGGGGGTGGGGGGGCATGAAGCTATGGAGGCAGTGTGGCCTCTAAGGGACCTGGCTCTTGAAACCCGTGGGCCAGAGCATGGCCACTCTTCCCACAGGCAGCTAAGTGACCTTGACAAGTTACTTAATCCTTCAAGGCTTGAAGTTTTCCTTGTCTGTGAATGTAAACCTGAGCTAATCCATGTGGTCCCTGTGGGGTGCAGGGAATGCTGGTGAGCAAGGGAAGTGCTGGCCCTCCCAAAGGGTGAGCTCTACTGTTTCATAACTGACTGTAGCCAGTGGTGAAGGCGGGAGTCTGAACGGCTGCATGTGCTTAGTGCTGAAGCTGAAAACCAGAGGCTAAGCCGGCTGGTCTCTTCTCCTCCACCATTGCTCCCACATGTGTGCACAAGAGTGCTCTTACCGCTGCCCACTTTACAGATGCAGAGACTGAGGCTCAGAGTCCAGGCAGATGGCTGAAGTCACTGGTCTGGACCCTAGGGTCATCTAATGCTGGTTTCTTCTTGGTTGGAGGGAGAGTGGATCAAGAAATCTGCTGTGTGTTGGAGATGCAGGTATCCTGGCCAGGCCACCCATAGGTGGCTGTATTCTTCTCATACACCTTGGCTTTTGGCCTTGGGGGTTTGTGGCTCTAGCTCTCCTGGCTGTGGACAGGAGGGCATCCCAGTACCCCTTCAAGATTGGTCCATGTCTTGAGCAAGCGAGAGAATAACTAGGGAGCCGCTCAGGCCACTTCCCCACTAGACCCTGGAGGGCTGGCATCGTCCAGAGCGGCCCTGCTGGCACCACTTCTCCACCCTGGCTGAGCTTGGGCATTTTCCAGATGCAGCAGCCACACTACAGACAGCAAGAATGGCACCAGATGGCGGCAGTCCTTCAGAGAGAGTCCACTTGGCGAGGCCCTTTGCCCAGAACCACGGAGTTGGTGCAAGGCAGAACAGGGACTTGCATGTCTCCACCCCAAAGTCAACAGTTACAAGTGTTTAAAAAAAAATCTGTGGCCCTCCGGAGGCCCGCAAAACAATATAGGCTATTGCTAAGGCTCTTGGTCGCCCACCAGAACTAGATGCTAAGACCCTATTGCTGAAAACACCCATGCTTTGGCTGCAGGACAATTGGAAACCCAGGTAGAACTACACCAGGCTCCACCTCCCTACTGGGAGCTGGCATTGTGCTGGACAGTGCCCTGCAGCCTGCTGGGGACAGAGTGCCTTGACTGCCTTAACCAGCAGTGGACTCTGCAAGCTACACAGCTGACCAATCAGACAAGATGTGCGCACCAGTGCAATGGTGGCATGTCTGTTAAGGGTAACCAACTGCTCTTTGATTGGATTTGAGGCTTGCTCCCCAGGAGGGAATTCATGTCTGCTACTGAAAACCTGATCAAAAGCCTATGGCTAGGAAGGTCATATGTTCTAGGGAAAAATATATTACTGTTGTTTGGTTAAATGGATGTATTGTACCCACCAAACATCCTCTAAATGTTTACAGTTCTGCCCATAGATGAGTGCTGCTCTCATTTTTGGTTAAAGACCTTCTCTTTTCACATGGTGGTAAATGAGGAAACTCAAAATTCATCAGACTGCTGAGAAGTGACAGTTGAGTGTTCCTCACTAAATGAGAACTCTCTACCATAGTCTCCAGGGCCCAGGGAACATTGTGGAAGAGGTGGAAAAAAGAATGTAAGAGCCAAAGGATGGGAAGTACTGCTTAGGAATGCCGTCATCTGAAAACAAAGCGGCCACA
This sequence comes from Jaculus jaculus, assembly GCF_020740685.1. Classification (NCBI taxonomy): domain Eukaryota; kingdom Metazoa; phylum Chordata; class Mammalia; order Rodentia; family Dipodidae; genus Jaculus; species Jaculus jaculus. Next base: position 112,012,679 of record NC_059111.1, on the reverse strand, counting down.
GCACTCATGACTTGACAGTGGCTGTCATTACCTGAACAATGCTGGGTCTATCAGTATGTTGTCACGAATGATGGAGCAGCGCCAAAAACAAACAGCAACAAAAATACCACACACAGGGGCTGAAGAGATGGCTTAGCAGTTAAGTGCTTGCCTGTGAAGCTTAAAGACCCCAGTTCGAGGCTCCATTCCCCAAGACCCACATAAGCCAGATGCACAAGGGGGCGCATGCATCTGGAGTTTGTGTGCAGTGGCTGGAGGCCCTGGTGTGCCCTCCCTCCCTCTCTCCCTCTCTCTGACTCTATCTCTCTCTCTATGTCTGTCACTCCCAAATAAATAAAAATTAAAAAATTTTAAAAACCCATACACACACAACCAAAAAAGAAAAAAAAATCTGCCATCAAAAATAGAAGAGAGGGGCCATGCATGGTGGTGCACGTCTTTAATCCCAGCACATGGGAGGCAGAGGTTGGAGGATCACCGTGAATTTGAGGCCACCCTGAGACTACATAGTGAATTCCAGGTCAGCCTGGGTTAGAGCAAAACCATACCTTGAAAAAAAAAAAAAGTGAGGACCTGGAGAGATGGCTTTGGGGTTAAGGTATTTGCCTGCAATGCCAAAGGACCAAGGTTCAACTCCCCAGTACCCACGTAAGCCAGATGCACAAGGCAGTACTTGTGCCTGGAGTATGTATGCAGTGGCTAGAGGCCCTGATGCACCCATTCTCTATCTGCCTTTTTCTCTGTCACTCAAATAAATAAATAAATGAAAATATTTTTAAAAACTCGGGCTGGAGAGATGGCTTAGCAGTTAAACACTTGCCTGTGAAGCCTAAGGACCCTGGTTTGAGGTTCGATTCCCCAGGACCCACGTTAGCCAGATGCACAAGGGGGCGCACGCGTCTGGAGTTCGTTTGCAGTGGCTGGAGGCCCTGGTGTGCCCATTCTCTCTCTCTCTCTCTCTCTGCCTCTTTCTATATGTCTGTCGCTCTCAAATAAATAAATAAAAATAAACAAAAAATGTTTAAAAAATATTTTAAAAAACAGGAGAAGCCAGGTGTGGTGGCACACGCCTTTAATCCCAGCACTTGGGAGGCAGAGGTAGGAGGATTGCTGTGAGTTCAAGGCCACCCTGAGAGTATGTGGTGAATTCCTGTCCAGGTCAGCCTGGGCTAGAGTAAGATCCTGCCTTGAAAAAAAAAGAGAGAGAGACTGATTGGAAAGAAGGGGTTCAGTGGAGGGACATGAGGGGGTTCAAAAGAAAGGAATGGAGGGGATTACGCTCAAAGTACATCATGTCTACATGTATAAAAATTGTCAATGATACTTTTTTAATCTTCATTCTGGTGGGATGGGGGTCTAGCCTCAGGGGAGAGAGAAGTGAAATCAGGGACTCTGAATCCTGACAGAACTGGTGACCAGCATGTACAGCAGTTTCTGTGATCTGAACACTGGGGGTTTGGGATTGGATCCAGGCTTCAAACACTGAGCAAATGCTTGGCCACATCCCAACTGCCCTGTGCCTGATTTCTTCTGTACAGAGTCGGCATTAAGACCCTTCCTGTTTCCTAGATGCTCACACTGAGGGAAAGGTACTTGCTGGAGGGACAGAGTGCCCAGGGGTGGAGCTGGGGTCGCACCCAGAGCCCACGACATGGCCCTTCACTCACGTTGCTGGGTCTGCGGCTGAGCCCAGGTTTGTCTGGGCAGCAACAACGCATGAGGCAGATGAGCTCGAAATGTGCCAGTGAGGGTCCAGCGTGTGGGCAGCAGCACAGCCTCAGTCCTGCTGGGCAAGATGTGGCTTCTGATGCCCATTCAGTCTTGTTGTGCTGGGCCAAGGTCTGGTGGGTCCAATCTTTGCAGAACCTGTTCAGGACAGGGTTACCCAAACCAAGAACACCCACCAGAAAAAATGAGAACGGGCACACCAGGGGCTCGTGCCATTGTAAACAAACTCAAGATGCATGTGCCACTTTGTCCATCTGGCCTTATGTTGAATATGGGGGAATGGAATCCAGGCCGGCAGGCCCTGCAAGTGAGGACCTTAAGCTGCCGAGCCACTGCCCAGCCTGCCCTGGCTCTTGATCCCAGTGAGGACAGCAGGTTCCCCGCATGCCATGGCCCCACGCTGAGGGCCTTGAGGGCAAGAAGCTGGGTCCTGGAGACCCCCCAGAGAGGTACAGGTTCAGGACAAGAGGGAGGGCCCAGGTAAGGCCTGGAGAGAAAGCAAGGGGTTCTGAGAGTCTTGGGCTGGAATGAGAGAAGAAAGCAGGAATGGGACTCACAGCAAGGAGTCAGGAGCTGGGGCCAGCTGGGAAAAGGTCAGATCACGTTCTCTCTGCAGCTCCCCAAGCACCAAGTAGCATATGAGGACGCAGGACCTTCTGAGCTCACCCAGGCCCCACGCAGATGCAGAGCCCCCCAGCTCCAGGCTGGGTGTGGAAGGACCTCCAGTTTCTACAGTTTCTAAGTGGGAGAACTGTCTCCAGACACCAGGTACATGCCATGGTCATCCTCAGAGGCTTTCCAAACCCTAAGTGCAATTTCTCAAACAATGTTTTGTAAAAATTAATTTCCCAGGAGGTTTCTCTATATTACTCTAATTGCTTTTCCTTGACTGACTAATTTTTCAAATTGCGGTATTATAAAAAAAAATACAAATATTTCTAGATGAGAAGTGTCTCAGTGGGAATACGGCTTTCAGAAAGGTTTGTAATCTTTATATCTGGGTTTATATATTACCCTTCTATTGACACTACTTTTTGATTAATATTGTGTATAACATTCCCTAATGCATCAGCAGAATTAATTATGCAGAAGCATTCAGCCTCGTGGACATTATATTGATGAAATGACGTTTTATTGACAAAATGACAGTTTAATACTGAGCTTTCTTGAAGCTGTATATCTAATCGATTGCCTCCATTCTGATAGCGAACCTGTCGGAGTGGGAGTGAGATAAATCTATCCTGTCTTCACAAGCTGTCTCACTGGATCAATCCTGGACACTTGCAACGTGTATGGTATATTTGTGTAGATGATTCTGGTTTGGGGTAACCTTTTGCATGCATGTCACAAATGTCCACATAGAATATATGATAGCCTTTTGCAAAACTCTGCATTGTTTTTTACCTTCTGCTGGCTCAGGCCCACCTTCTTCCTTCTCTGGGGCTGAACCATGTCCCTCAGTCTCACACACTGAGGTCCGTACCCCTAATACCTCAGACCACAGCCTTGTTTGGAGACAAGTTCCTTACAGGCGATCATGAGATGACGAGGCCATTAGGGAGGGTCCTAATGCAATATAAGTGGTGTCCTTATGAGCACAGAAACAGAGAAATACAAAGTGTAGGTTAGCCTGAGGCTGCCACCAGGCAGCAGTGACCAGAAGCTGCAGGGAGAATTAAGGCAGGTCTCTCCCTGGAGCTCTTGTGAGGAGGGTGGCTCTGTCCACTCCTTGACCTTGGGTTTCTGGCCTCCAGATTGTGAGAGAATGATGTTTCAACTAGTACATATTCATTGTGAAAAAGAATGGGTTTCGAGGGCTGGAGGAATGGCTTAGCGGTTAAGGCGTTTGCCTGTAAAGCCAAAGGACCCAGGCTTGATTCCCCAGGACCCACATTAGCCAGATGTACAAGGGGGCGCACACACCTGGAGTTCGTTTACAGTGGCTAGAGGCCCTAATACACCCATTCTCCTCCCCCTACCCCCTTCTTTCTCTGTGAAATAAATAAATAAAATATTTTTAAAAAGAATAGATTTCAAGCCAGGTGTAGTGGCGCACACCTTTAATCCCAGCACTTGGGAGGCAGAGGTAGGAGGATCACTGTGAGTTTGAGGCCACTCTGAGATGACATAGTGAATTCCAGGTCAGTCTGGACTAGAGTGAAACCCTACCTCAAGAAGCCAAAAATAAATAAAATAAAAATAAAAATAATAGGTTTCAATACAATGTTTTCCTATGTGGATATAATGAACTTTGATCATATGAGAGAATGAATTTTGCTTATTTAGGCTGTTCAGTTCTTACCTGTTCTAGCAACCATAGGGGATGAAAATGCCCTGCTTTCAGATTGAGATTTATTCCATGTATGTTCTGTCTACGGTATGTATGATGTGCGTGTGTTCATGGGTGAAGATGATGGAGGTATGCGTGTGCCTCAGTGCCCACGTGGAGGTCAGTCCTTGCCTTTCACCTCAGGCTCACCATCTCAGGTTAAGTGTGCTGGCATGGAAGCCCACTGCAGCGTCTTGCTCTGGCTTCTGGGGCGGGATCAGGGTGCCTGAACGCTGGTTCTCATGCCTGCATGAGATTACAATTCCCTGCTCGTTGCTGGCATGAAGCGCCTGACCAAAAACAAAGGATGGGAGGAAGCGGTTGATCGGGCTCACTTACAGACTCGAGGGGAAGCTCCATGACGGCAGGGAGTGGTTGATCGGCTCACAGACTCGAGGGGAAGCTCCATGACGGCAGGGGAGTGGTTGATCGGGCTCACAGACTTGAGGGGAAGCTCCATGACGGCAGGGAGTGGTGGATCGGGCTCACAGACTCGAGGGGAAGCTCCATGACGGCAGGGAGTGGTTGATCGGGCTCACAGACTCAAGGTGAAGCTCCATGACGGCAGGGGAGTGGTTGATCGGGCTCACAGGCTCGAGGGGAAGCTCCATGACGGCAGGGATGACGTAGCACTAGCAGAGGCTGGACACCTCCTCCTATCCAACATCAGGTGGACAACAGCAGCAGGAGAGTAGCAGAACACCGGCAAGGGCGCTGGCTATGCCATCCATAAGCTGGCCCTCAACAACACCACCCCCTCCAGCAAAGATCCAATTACCAAATTGCCATCAACTGGGGCCCGGGCACTCAGAGCACATGAGTTTATGGGGCTCCTTGGCTCAGACCACTGCACATGGCAAGCCTTTCATCCCTTGAGCCATTTCCTCAGCTCCCAAGATTTTTGCCTTTTCTTTGCAGCGCCCAAGGCTGGGGGAAGGAACACAGGACCATGCAGGTCTTGCTCTGGATGAGTTTCCCACACTGATGACTGGTAGCGGAGGACGGAGAACCCCTTCCTGCCACGCCACAGACTGGGGTGTGGGTTTCTCAGGGTGGTGTCTTCTCAGTGTCTCCCTCTGGCCGTGAATCCTCCTATCTCAGCCTCCCAAGTGCCAGGATTATAGGCATGTGTGACCTTGCACTTGCTTCACCTTTGTGCATCTGGCTTTCATGGGGGGTCTGGACAGAGAGCAAACATGGGGTCCTTAGGCTTTACAGGCAAGCACCTTAACTGCTAAGCCATCTCTCCAGCCCTGCTTCTTGCTTCTTACCCAATCCTCAGTCATGGACCTACCTGGGTTTTGTCACTATAGAATACTTTGCATTTTCTAGATTTTTGTCATTGTTATTATTGTTTTTATTGTTACCAAGGTACTTGGGATAGAACCCAGCATGCTAGGTAAGCACTCTACCACTGAGCTATATTTCTAGCCCCCATTTTTCTAGGGTGATATATGATGGAACCATGCTCTATGGATTCTCGTTTTCCCATCCAAGTACTAACTAAGCCTCTCCCCCCCCCCCCCCGCTTAGCTCCAGAGATCAGATGAGGTTGGCGCAGTCAGGGTGGCATGGCTGGATTCTCTTATGTCCAGCTTTCTTTCACCCAGTTCCATGATTTTGGGTCCAACCATGCTGTGTCATGTATCAGCAGCTCATTCTCCCACCCTTTTCATAAAAAATTATTTATTTATTCATTTATTTGAGACAGAGAATGCATGCGAGAGAAGGAGAGAGAATAGGTGCACCAGGGCATCTGACCACTGCAAGTGAACTCCAGACGCATGCACCACCTTGTGCATCTGGCTTTCTGTGGGTCCTCAGAATCAAACTGGGTCCTTTGACTTTGCTGGCAAGTGCCTTAACCACTAAGTCATCCCTCCATCCCTCTTCCATCCTTTTTTGAAAATTATACTAATAGGGCTGGAGAGATGGCTTAGCAGTTAAGGTGATTGCCTGCGAAGCCTGAAGACCAAGGTCCTATTCCCCAGGTCCCACATAAACCAGATGCACATGGTAGCGCATGTGTCTGGAATTCTTTGCAGTGCACCCATTCATTCTCTCTCTCCCACCCCCTCTGTCTCTAATGAATAAAAATAAATCAGAAAAAAAATTTTAAAAAAGAAAATTATACAAATAAACACATTCTTAGGTAATGTCTTTACCATTTCCCCTGACGGTGACCTAACCTTTTCTTATTGACTCTACATATGGAAGGTGTATTAACTACTTTTCATATTGCTGACAGATACTTGAAAGACGCAACCTGAAGGAGAGGAGGCTTGTTTTGGCTAACAGTTTAGAAGGCACAGTTTATTCTGGCAGGAGGGGCATGGTGGCTGGTGGCTCCATCCATCACAGTGGGAGATTGTGGCTCTCTCACACCTGGGAGGTTCAGGAAGCAGACAGCTTGGGCTGGAACCAGAAGAAATCACCTTCAAGGTCTCCCTTCTGCTCCTGCCCCAGTGTGACTGATTCTCGCCAGCTAGGCCAGTTCCAAAGCTTCCACAATCTCCCAAAACAATGTCACCATCTGGAAACCAAGCGTTCAAACACCGGAGCCTGTGGGTGACATTTCCCATTCAAACCATGATAAAAGGTCTTACTCTTATAACAATGTTCTAAATAGTCTCCTCACATATCTACTTGCAATTTAATTTTTAAAAATATATAAGCATTTAAAAAATAGAATCTATTTACAAAGTCTGGTAATCATGATCATTAAAGAGTTCAATATGGCCGTTTCAGAGTCATCTACCACAGCCCGAGACGCTCCTTCCAGAGAGCACAGCAGGGCACGCCATCTCTCTGCCAGGGAAGAAGGACAGCCAAGCAGGAGAAAGCAAAAGTCAATTAACATAGTATCACAGGAGGTGAGAGGCAAGGGACAGGTGAGTGGAGGAGGAGCAGGAGGTGAGAGGCAAGGGACAGGTGAGTGGAGGAGGCGCAGGAGGTGAGGGTCAAGGGACAGGTGAGTGGAAGAGATTCAGATTTGGGTATTTGTAAAAGACTGGGAAGTTACCAAGGATAGAGGATGTAGAGAAACTGTCCCACAGTTCACGGGCCTGGGTGGGGGTGGGGTGGAGGTGGGGGTAGTACACAGAACCCGGGACCTGTCTCAGGGTCCCCACCTCAGCTGTGAGGGTTGGCTGACAGAAGCCCTGGGCAGGAGGCTGAAAGCCTGTCCCCTGGTGTCGGCAGGGCAAAGTGAGTGGCTGCTGTGCCAGGGGTCAGGCCAAGGCTCGTTTTGGCTAGAGGCGCCTTCCTTGCCAGGCCCCACCTACTGCACTTAGGCACAAGGAGCTTGTACCAGCGCATTCCTTGATCACTTGCACACAAACGGGTCACAAGCTTGGCTTCCGTGGAAACGGCCCTTCATCAGGGACTGTCGGGCAGACTCCTCCTCAGCCCCGACCCGGGTGACAGAGAATAGGAAGAGACCATTTTTTTTTTGGGGGGGGGGGGCAAGCCCAACAGACTGCCCCCTGGTGCACATGTGTAACTCTGCGCGCTTTTGTCACTGTGTGTCTGGCTTGCATGGGACCTGGAAAGTTGAACATGAGTCCTTAGGCTTTTCAGGGCCTTTAGCCACTGCAAACGTACTCCCGACATGCCACCTTGTGCATCTGGCTTTACATGGGTACTAAGGAATCAAACATGGGTCCTTTGGCTTTGCAGGCAAGCACCTTAAGAGCTAAGCCATCTCTCCAGTCCCCTTTTAACTTTTTACTGACAACTTCCATAGTTATACACAGTGTACCATAACTCTTATTCCCTCTCACCATTCTCCTCCCCCCCCCCATTGAATCCTTTTTTTCCAACTAGTTTCTCTTCTATTTTGATGTCATCATTTTCCCTTCTATGTGTAGGTGGTGTCGGCCACTGTAAGAAGATCAGGGCCATTTTATGCCTGGACAAATAGGACTGTGAGCACCCCTCCCCTTCCACCTCCTCTTCCACAATGGCCCCTGAGCCTTTGAGGGTGTGATAGAGATGTCTCACATAGCACCGAACACTCCACTGTTGCTTGTTCTCAGCGTTTTGATGAGTTTTCAGTCTCCACAGTGGTCACCACCATCTGAAAAAGTTGCTTCTCTAACCAATAGTGAGAATAGCATTAATATATGGGTATAAACATAAGCATTTAGAGAGAGCAATTTGGTGGGTATAACATATCCATTCAGCCACACAGCAGTAGTTTTCACTCTAGGGCTATGGCTTCCCCAACCATAGGCTTTCGATTAGGTGTTCAGTACCAGGCATGAATTCTCTCTCACAGAGCAGGCCTCAAGTCCTTAACAGACATGCCACCATTGCCCTAATTTGGCCTGGCTAGATAGTCATAAGGAATGCAGGCGCCAGTGCTGGTTAAGACCATTAATGGTCTTTATGTTCACACACAGAATTGATTGGAGCCACAGAACGTGATGCCATCTTGGAACCACAGGATGAGCAAGTCAAGCCCTGAACACAGGCAATGCGCAAGTCTCTAGCTCGGACTTTGCACTGAGATGTTTTCACTTTAGTCACTTGTTAGGCTGTGGCTGATGGCAGGGCCGGGCAGCCACTGATGAATGAGCAGTGAGGAGCCGCACGGATTCTGGATTCTCAAGCATCCAGTGATGAGAAGGTCACTTAAACACGTGTATTCCTTAATCCAGCCCATTATTCATGTGTGGCTGTGGAAAGTCCAGCTGCTTGCAAATGTTGCGTGGAGTCACGTAGACAGCTCAGGCTCCTGCAAGAACCCAGGGTGGGGGCCCCTCATGAGGTTAGCGTAATGAAGAGGAAGCACTGATGCTTGCTACACGTAGCCTGCTGTAGAAGGAGACTGCAATGCTAAGGGAAATAGAATTGACGTAAGACTGCAATTCCCAGCATGAAGTGGGAAGGTGATGCGCTTGTGTGTAGGACAGATAAGATCAGAGGGAGCAGTCAGAGTCCCAGGCATCAGTCCTGGCTGGATTCTGCGGCCCATGTTCACTGGACTCTCAGACCTGCTCGATTGCAGCCCAGTGACTCTGGACCAGAGTTCTGGCGTTGCGCTTGCTCTGCTTCAGTGCAGCACATCCTGTCCTTATGGACGTGCTGGGCAGGAGGGAGGTGCCTGAGGCGGTCAGAAGAGCTGAAGTTGGGCTGGAGAGATGGCTTAGTGGTTAAGGCATTTGTCTGCAAAGCCAAAGGACCCAGGTTCCATTCCCCAGGACCCGCATAAGCAAAATGCACAAGGGGGCGCACGCATCTGGAGTTCATTTGCAGTGGCTGGAGCCCTGGTGCACCCATTTTCTCCCTTCCTCCCTCTCTCCCTCTTCCTCTCTGTCAAATAAATAAAAATAAAGAAGAAAATAAGGAACAGTGGTGACTCTGACCCTGCCATCACCTGAGTAGCCACCTCCCTGCCCTTACTTCATGCTTCCTTCACGAGTGTCCTTGCTGCCTGGCTTGAGTATCCCGACCTCAGTCTTCCACTCCAACTCAAAGACACACGAGGTGCCACAGATCACTGTGGCTATTTGGTGGCACCCAGGGACATTGCAGAGGTCTTTCAGAGCCTAAGACAGTGGGTGTGGGGCGAGGGAGGGAAGAGCTGAGGGCTGTGGACTTACCCGAGCTCATACAGTGTGCAGGGTGCCAACGGCTCCTCCTTTATCTCAGGAGTGAGTGCTGGCAGCCGGAGGGCAGACACGTGCTCAAGTGAGGGGCCGTGTGTGACGATGTGCGGGATCTCTGGAGAACCCTGGGACAGGGAAACTGCTTCCTCCGGTGACAGAACCACAGGACCAGCTGGCGTGCAGTAGAGGTTGCTGCCCTCATCCATACAGAAGGAGCTTGCTACATAGTTGATCGGTGAAATTTCATGAATTATGGAATTTTATCACAGACCCCTTACAGGTCTCTACCGCGCTCAGTAAGGACCTGGCAAAGAGGACCCTGACATTCCCAAGGATTGCCAGACTAAGGTCCTCACATGCCCCGCCCCCGCCATGCCACCACTTGGGGGCCCCGGGGGTTTAAGTGACTGGGGCTTTCTCTGGGCTCACCCGTGTCTGCCCACCCCACGTGTGACTGCCGTGAGGTCCTGCAGTGGACTGCTCAGGGGCCGCAGGGAACGGAAGAGCAGAAACCCGTCTTTCTCCAGACAGCCTTCTTGATCCAGTTGCCAAAGCCCTTCAGCCATTCCTCCAGCAAGGGTGCAAATACACGGAGGGAGGTTGGTCTCACCCAGCAGAACTGCACTTTTAACATTTTAAGGAAATTATAGAATAATATATGTTCTCAAGGGAGACAGTTTCCTGGCCTCAAACAAACCATTAGTCGGTTGTGGCGCAGGCAGCCCCCTTCCCTAGGGCACCCACGTGAGTGAACCTGAACCGGGTCCCAGAGATGAAACTTCCCCATGGTGGCTGCAATGTGGAGCAGTCAGCCAGCCTGCCCCGGCTCTCCTCCCTCGGAGATCCTCTGTGCTCTGACCACAGGGTCTTGGAAGGGAAATGCTCCTGTGTTATAAACTCGAGTCGGGGCTGGGGCTGGGGCTGTGCTGGTGGAATGCTTGCCTAGCAAGCCCTGGGTTCAATCCCCAGCACCTCATAAAATGGTCATGACGGTGCACTTGGAATCTCAGCCCTTGGGAGGAAGATGCAGGAGGACTAGGAGCTCACGGACATTCTTGGCTACATAATTAGTTCAAGGCCAGCCTGGGCCACAATGAGACCCTGTCTAAAAAAAAAAAAAAAAAGCCCTCAAGTCAGTTTGGGAAAACTGCTGATGGAAGAGCGAAGAGACCAGTGCACCATGTGTTTATCACAATTGTCTTTTCTACCACCTAGTTAAATTGACTGGTTAGGGAAGCAGTTTATCCACATGACTTGTGTCGATGGAGTTTTGGCTGTATCACATATAGGTCACACAGTCAGGGTTCCATAGTACTTGTTACACACATCGTGCCATTAGTTTGGTGGGTCTCCTGTGACAGACAAAGCATCGCACTGGCGAACTTAACAGCCACAATATCTGGTGTCACAGTTCGGAGGCTGAGACTCGAAGGTCGAGCTATCCACAGGGCCGGGTCCCTCTGAGCACTGTGAGTGACAATCTGTACCAGGTGTCCCTCAGCTAGCTTCCGGTGGTTGCTGGCAACCCCCTTCTTGTGGAAATAGTGCCCCCATTTCTGCCTGCGAGTTCACATAGCATTCTTTAAACATGTGTGTCTATGTGCCCAATTTCTTCCTTTTCATAAGGTCACAGTCATACTGGGTTAGGGCCCATCCTAATGACTTCATATTAATTCAATTACATTTGTGAAGACCTTATTTGCAAATTCACTGGCACCAAGGATTAGGACTCTAGCCTGTAAATTTTAGGGGGACAGAATTGTCCCCCTCAAACATATTCTCACTTATGAAATTGGATGCTCACCAAAGTACAAACAATGGCTCCAACTCATATGCCTCAGCTGCCTAGTTGAATCTAGTAAACGGAGTGGCCCCAGTCCACCCTGGCCCCAGGTCCTGCTCCTCACTCCCTGCCCAGGCCAACCGGCCAAGGCCTGAGCAGTGAGGCCGACGGAGAGGACTCACCTTGCGTAGACTTCCTGGTGACATGCTGCTGTCAGGTGGCTTTTCTTTGTCCCGTCTCAGACACTCCAGCGCCGTGTGTTCAGTAGTGAGCTATAAACCTGCAGTGCTAAGGTTGCTGCCTGTCAGGCAGAGCTGTTTATCACCACATCTGGCTGATTAATACCTGTCAGCTGGTGTTCAGATGTGTTGCAGTGTTGCCCCAGATAATAGACGTGTCTGTTCACTCACAGACAGGAGCAACAGAGGACTGTCAGGTGGGTAGACCTTGAGTCTCCCTCTTGTGAAGGGCACTGGGGCAGCCGCCCCAGGGAAGACCCTGCACACCGCGAACACACGTCCACCACTCTGGCCGGTGATGGAGGAAGGACCACAGAGGCAGAGGCATGCAGAAGCAAAGGTCGCTGCTCTGAGAAACACATGCTGTGCCCAGCTTTGCCCTGGGCCGAGAACAGGCCTGTATTTCACTAGTCTGGCATCTGGCCTCATCTTCCACAAAGAGTCAGGGCTAGAGGGACACTGACCCCTTCCCAGCCTTGAAACTGTCTGTGGTCTTGTGCCACCTGCACAGGAGGAGCCTGGGAGGGGCTGGGCCAGCCCACAGTCCGCTTACCCTGCTTTTGGGCACTGTCCATGAAAGATGTCTGTCTTGAAGACTTTCTGGGTACCAGGAGTACAGACGCACTCGACCTAGCTTGGATCACACGGGGCTTGCTGAAAGGAGACACAGCCACTTTGCTAACCTAAGACAGGAGCCAAGCGTAGCTGGATGTGTGTGTCACATATGTTGGGTTGTGGAAGATAGAGCTGCTCCCCGTGTCATGGGGACAGATAGCCCATGCTCACATGTGCACACACACATTCACGTGTACACACATACCATGTACACATGAATGGGCGCACACGTGCGCACACACACACACACACACACATCTTGGGCTTGCCTCGCTCAGACCCAGCTTCATGTGCTTGACCTTTCCTTCAAGGACCCCACTGGTTGCTGACTCTTGCTGTCTGGGTTAGCATTACCTGCAGAGGCAGAGCGGAAGTTGCCTGGCTCGGGCCCGCTCTGCTCTTCTCTGATCACGGGTTTGCCTGGTGTGGTCAGCTGTGTGTGTGTGGGGGGGGGGGATTCGGAGACAATTCCAGAGACAAAGGGCCTGAGTTGGAGCCAGGACCACTTCTCCTGGGAGATCTGAGGGGAGAAGTGAGGGCAGCCTCCGGCAGGTCTGGTTGTCAGGATGACTGCTGGGGCCATCGAGGCCCAGAGCAGGCAGCGTTGCTCTTGAACTCCCTGCGCACACCCGTGAGTCTGGGTCAAGGACACCTGCATTGCCTGCAAAGGCCAGAGTCTCCACGTACCCTGTGCCCAGCTTGTCTGGATGGCCACTATCACGGGTATGCTGCCTGGCGGGCGGGGGGAGGGGCGTGACACCATAAAGAGAGCTCAGGATTTCTCACAGAACAACATCCACAGATCCATTAGGCAGCCTGTCAACCTGTCCCCCAATGAGCGACCTTGCTTGTAATTCTGCCACCAGCCCCTTTCCCTTCCTGCCACCTTTGAGCCTACCTTGTCTTCTATTTAATTCATGAATTATCATTATTCACTTATTTGTTTAAATGAGCCAAAATTCCTGTTTCTTATAGCAGAGAACTTTGACATGTTTTGTTTAGAGGGTAATTAAAAAAATATTCTTTACTTTACTTATGTATTCATCAGAGAGAGAGAATGGGCACAGCAGGGCCTCCAGCCACTGTAAACAAATTCCAGACACATGTGCCACCATGTACATCTGGCTTACATGGGCACTGGGGAACCGAACCTGGGTCCGTAGGCTTCACAGACGAGTGCCTTAACTGCTAAGCCATCTCTCCAGCCATAGAGGGTGATTTTTAATAAGTGAGTAAACCAACTATGGCCATGCATTGCAGAAGAAAGTGTGAGATGAGTTGAAGTTACAGATGACCCTGGCTCTTGTCTCTGACTCACCAGCCACAGGCTGCTGCGGGTGCCAGGGTCCTGTGGTTCCTTCATGGCAGTGACCCTACGGGGGAGGTGGGCGGTGTCTTCAGGACCCAGTGCACACTTTGTCCTTACCATTTCCCTCTGGCCCGTAACACACATCAACGATCACATATAACCAAAATACAGTGTGGATCCCTAAGAGCAACCCCGCGAGGCCCCTTACAATACTAGCTATGTGCACATTGACAAGGATGTTTGCTGCAGAAGTCTGGGTTAATTTGAAATTTTGAAAGGTACCAAACTGCCAGTCACCCTTCCTGGCCATGTGAAGTGGACTTGTTTCTCTGCCTCCTCACGCAGAATGTGAAGGCCTTTGCCAGTCAGGCAGGTGGGAAATAGTATTTTAATTTACTCTTAACTTGCATTTATCTCTTATGAGCGAGGACAGGGGAAAATAGGGATGGTGGTGCACGCTGTAATCACAGCACTTGGGTGGCAGAGGCGGGAGGATGGCCTCAAGTCCGAGGCCAGTCTGGACTGTATAGCCAGTTCCAGGTCAGCCAGTGTGTAGCACTTCGCATTAGGTGCCTCTCAGAAACTTGTGGGTTCAGAATGCTTGGTTCTCAGCTGGTGGCAATTTGGGAGGTGGAGCCTTGCTGGAGAAGGTGGGTTGTTGCAGGCAGGCTTAGGGGTGTTATAGCCAGTCCCCCCAACCCGCTAGAGCTCAGCTCACTCTCACTGCCGCTGTTTTCCACCTGCTGGGCCGAGGTGATGTCTAGCCTCTGCTCATGCCATGCTTTTCCCTGCCATTATGAAGCTTCCCCTCTGGACTGGGAGGCAGAGATAGGGGGATGGCTATGAACTCCAAGCCAGCCTGAGACTCCAGAGTGAATTCCAGGTCAGCCTGGGCTACAGCGAGACCCTACCTCAGGGGGAGAAAAAAAAAAAACTGTGGAGGCAAACAGGTGCAGTCATACCTATATCCATATAATAGTATGTCTTTTTTGGGTTTGTTTTGAGGTAGGGTCTCGCTGTAGCCCAGGCTGACCTAGAATTCACTCTGGAGTCTCAGGCTGGCCTCAAACTCATGGCAATCCTCCTACCTCTGCATCCCAAGTGCTGGGTTTAAAAGCGTGCTCCACCACGCCCGGCTTGCCTCCAGTTCAACACTCAAAAGTACACACTCCACTACCAGGGTCTGTGTGACTATCTTCATTTTATTTTTCTGATTTTGCACTTACTGTTGGATTAGTACAGGTAAACCTGCACTTGGCTTTCTTGTTTTTTTTACATTTAAAGTTCATAGCAATATTGTGTGTGCACATGTGTATTTAGCATAAATAGTATCTGATATCAGATGTCAGCTTGCCTTGTTCTCCCAATAGTTGATGGTGCTCTCTGGATCCCAGTGTGTGGGAATCCCTCTGGCCTTTCAGCCCCTCATGGGGTTCTCCGCCTCACTTAGGTCCTCTAGATGTCCCCCATGGAAGGGTCTAGGGCCCAGGTTCTCATGTCCCACGTGCTTCTCTGCAAGCCAACGCCTTTAACCACCAAGCCATCTTCCCAGTCCTGTGTCTTTCTTTTTCATTTTGCTAAAATACTTCCTCAAGTAATGTTTTCAGGTGCAAATAAATATCCCTCCTTTTAATTTTGAGACAGTCTGATTATCCCCTAGGCTGGCCTTGAACTCAAGAACCTCCTGCCTCAGCATGAATGTTGGGATTTTAACCATGCACCACCTTGCCTGGCTAACCTATCTTTGGATCTTGTTTGGGCCCCAGTGGCTGACTGCTTCTGTGGGAGAATTTTAGCAGGGCTGGTCTGCTCTGTGCGTTATGAGACGGACTGTGGGGGTCAGGGCAGGGATCTGGAGCCAGGCTCAGCTTACTTCCAGGGCTCAGAAGAGCTCTAGAAACTCAGCCCACTCGGTGTCTTTGGACTTCCTGGAGCTTCTTTCTGCAGCCATTTGTCTCTGTGGGGCTCATGGGCCGGCAACGTGGTGTCTACACGTTGCGGAGCTTCCTGCTTAAAGGCCTTTCATATCTCAGGAGGGGTCAGGGTGTGCTGTGAACATCTTCCAGTCAATCTGAGGACATGGGCCAAACATTGGAGTTAGAGGAGCTGCTACTCCTGGGGTTGCACTCATTTCCAAGTAAAAGCCATGCTCCCACTAAGCACTCAGCACTCTGCTTGGTACTGGTGCTGGCCCTGGGCTGGGTGCTCCATGGACGCTGCTCACGACGGAGCAGCGTTAACATCAGCGCCCATTTTCCAGAGGCCACAGTGCTTTTATTCCACTCACACAGGAAGCCCTGGCTGCAGAGAGGCAAAGGCTGAGGGCAGTCCATGGCAGACAACTGTGGGACGTCAACTCGAGCCCTCTGCTGAGGACAGTCAATGACACACATTTGACTTGCAGGGAGAGACTGGTCTAGAGAGGTGTGTCTGTCCCAAAGGGGTGGAAAGATGGAACTACAAGTTCTGGACTGATCTCTCCTCAGCCGGGTGCTGTGAGCAAGTCGAATCCGTTCTTGATGGTCCACGTTTTCATCAGTGAGATGGCCACCTCACCTCGGCTCTCAGGAGACGCTACAGTGGAGTACAGCAGTTATTCAGTCATGCCAGCCACCTGGTCATCTAGCCAGAGCCCAGGCCAGGGGCCGGCGACACAGTCACAGAACAAAACATGGAGCTGTGCAGAACATACTGCATCCCATATTGCCCTAAAAGTTGAGTAACACCTTTAAGAAATGATTATGTGGGCTGGAGAGGTGGCTTAGCAGTTAAGGCACTTGTTGGCAAAGCCAAAGGACAGAGGCTTGATTCCCCAGGACCCACATAAGCCAGATGCACAAAGTGGGGCATGTGTCTTGAGTTCAATTGCAGTGGCTGAAGACCCTGGCCTGCCCATTCTCTCAATATCTATCTGCCTCTTTCTCTCTCAAATAAATAAGTCATAAAATACATGGTGTGGCCGGGCGTGTTGGCACACTCCTTTAATCCCAGCACTTGGGAGGCAGAGGTAGGAGGATCACTATGAGTTTGAGGTCACTCTGAGACTACATAGTGAATTCCAGGTCAGCCAAGACTAGAGTGAAGGCCTGTCTGGATTATACACACACACACACATATATATACATACACGCACATATATATACACACATATATATGTATATATATATGGTGGATGTAGAAGTCAGAGGACAACTTTGAAATGGCTGTGCTCCACCTTCTTCTTTGTTGTCTTCTTTTTTTTTTTTGGTTTTCCAAGGTACTCTAGCTCAGGCTGACCTGGAATTCACTATGTAATCTTAGGGTGGCTTTGAACTCATGGTAACCCTCCTACCTCTGCCTTCTGAGTGCTGGGATTAAAGGCGTGCGCCACCATGCCTGGCTCTCCACCTTCTTTGAGAGAGGGTCTCTAGCCACTGCAAGACCCACATTAGCCAGATGCACAAGGGGTCGCACACATCTGGAGTTCATTTGCAGTGGCTAGAGGCCCTGGCGCGCCCATTCTCTCTCTGCCTCTTCCTCTCTCTGTCTGCCACTCTCAAATAAATAAATAAATAACAACAACAACAGCAACAACAACAAAAAAACCCCATCAAGCATCTGGCCTTTGAGCTCTGGATTCTTCCGGCTTCACCTCCTGTCCTCAGGCATTGGGATGACACATACATGAGCCAGTTTGCCTCCGCCTTCATGTGGGTGCTGGGGGATTGAACCTGGGATGGTTGGCTTTGCAAGCAAATGGTTTTTTTGTTCTGTCCTGCTTTCCTTTGTTTGTCTCTCTGTTTTCGCAGGGTCTGGCTCTGGTCCAGGCAGACCTGGAACTCATTCTGTAGCATGCTTTGGTCTTGAGCTCACAGTGATCTTCCCACCTCAGTTAGTAAAGGTGTGTGCCACCATGCCCAGCTGCAAGTGTTAACTGCTGAACCATCTCCTCAGGCCTCAATAGCTGCTAAGGATATGTGGCCACTAAGAAGAGCATCTGTAGCTGTGCCAGGGCTTGCTGACCCACAGAACAATAGATAGTTGGTCTATTAAATGATGGGACTTTTATTATGGGCATATTGAGTATGGCTACATCGTGGCACTGGTGCCATCCTTTCCCTCATCCCCGCCCCCATTCTGCCAGGGCCCTCCTCAGTGGGTTGTAGGATTTCCCTGTGGGGTTGTGGGTATGCATTGTGGGAGCAGCAGTCAGTTATTTAGGGGAGGCAATGCCTCTGGGCATGATATCCCAACCTGTGGCTCTTACATTCTTTGTAGCCCCTCTTCTGAAAAACTGCCTGAGCCGTGGTGAGTTTTGAGTCTACTTCAGTGGTGAGCTCTTAGGAGCCTCTGGATCTCTGTTTGGTAGGTGTTGAGTGTCCTCAGGGTCTGTCTCCTTCACCCTGGTGCTGAGTGTCAGGTTCACCATGGAAGCAGCCCTCTTGCTCGTCTGTGTACATCTTGTCAGGGTGTTTGCTTCTGAGTAGCTGAGACCCATGGTTGGTCCAACCGTTGCTGGCCACTTTCCTCCAGTGGCTCATGTAGCATTTTCTAGCACTTGATGGGCTGTCTGGGGACTGGTTCTCTTCCAGATTCCAGCCAGGTCTCTCCGTTTTGTGCCAACAGCATATGGTGTCCTCAGCCTTTAACCTCAGGTGGATAATCAAGTGCTTTCACAGAAGCCTGTCTTGTTTTGGGGACTTCATAGGTCTGTCTGATCAACAGCTCACTGTGGGTAGCAACCAGGCCGGAGCCAAAAACAATTCTTAAAGTTTGGCTTCATCCCACCTTCTCCAGGGCCCTTCTTGACAGGTGTTCTCCGCAGCATTTTTGTTGTTGTTGTTTTTTGCTTTCTTACTGTGAATGATACTGTACTTAATGTGGTAGTTGAATTCAGGTGTCCTCCATCAACTCAGGTGTTCTGAATGCTAGGTTCCCAGCTGATGGGGATTTGGGAATTAACGCCTCCTGGAGGCAGTGTATTCTTGGGGGTGGGCTTACGGGTGTTATAGCCAGTGTCCCCTTGCCAGTGTTTGGCACACTCTCCTGTTGCCTTGGTCCACCTTATATTGGCTAGGGGGTGATGTCCACACTCTGCTCATGTCATCATTTTCCTCTGCCATCGTGGAGCTTCCCCCAAGCCTGTAAGCCAAAATAAACCTTTTTTCCCACAAGCTGCTCTTGGTTGGGTGATTTCTACCAGCAACATGAACCTGACTGCAACAGTAAAGTGGTACCGAGGAGTGGGGTTGCTGCTGGACACCTGACTGTGTGGCTTTGGCCTTTTAGAGCTGATTTTCAAGAGGAATCTGGGAAGATTTGAAACCTTGGTCTAAGAGATGCCTTGCAGTGCTGTAAGTACAGCTTGATGGACTATTCTGGTCAGAGCTGAAAGACCTGAAGGCAGTAAGAACTATGGACTGTGAGGTTTGGTTTATAAGGGTGAGAAAGAGCTTTGCTTGGACTGGGCTAGCAGTTTGCATGAGAAGCTTGCTGTTATGCCTGGGTCCTGAGAAGTTGTGCAGGGTTGCTTTACATAGAAATAAACTGGTGTGCGCTGAGAAATATGCCACAGAAAAAAATCTTGGGGCTGGAGAAATGACTTAGTGGGTAAGGTGCTTGCCTGCAAAACCTAAGGACCCAGGTTCAATTCTCCAGGTCCCACGTAAATAAGCCAGATGCACGTGGTGGTACATGCATCTGGAGTTCATTTGCAGTGGCTAGAGTCCCTGGCATGCCCATTCTCTCTCTGTCTCTCTCCCTCTCCCCCCTCCCACCCATCTCTCTGTCTCAAATAAATAAATAAAAATAAATCTTTTAAAAAATTCTTTGGGCTGGGTGTGGTGGCGCATGCCTTTAATCCCAGCACTTGGGAGGCAGAGGTAGGAGAATTGCCATGAATTTGAGGCCACCCTGAGACTACATAGTTAATTCCAGGTCAGCCTGGACCAGAGTGAGACACCACCTCAGAAAAAAAATCTTTGGGTGAACTGCTGCCCATCCAGCTGCAATTGAGAGATTACAACCTTTGGGATTGGGCCAGCTGACCTGCACTGGGGCAACAGGAAGCATGCAGATGCTTTTGAAGGGGCCTGAGTGCTTGAAGAGTGTCCTGTTCTTCAAAGTCTGCCTTATTCCCCCCTGGATTAACAAATTGGCACCCTGCCTGGTATCGTGGAGTATAAGAAATGCAGGAAAGAGAGGGTCATTGAGTTTGCAACACAGTCTTGTGTTTTGGAAATGGCCATGGGCAGTGTGAAGCAGGTTTGCTGGATGCCTGCATGGAGACCCTATGGAGCCGTGAGGATGAACCATGGATTGCAGTGGAGAGGCCAGGACCACGAGATGGCCGCTAAGGAGAGCTGCTGGCCCCAATGAAGTTTTCCAGGACCGTGAGTAGCCTAGCTGGAGGGGCGGAACTGGAATACCAGAGACTTGTTGCTGGTTAGAATGATCAGACTTGGAGTTTTGTCACTGGCTAGAGTTGTTGGACTTCAAGCTACAGGGTTTGATGTTTGCCCTGGTCATTTTGAATTTTGTATTGGCTGAATATTTCTTTGCTATGCCCAATGCCATCTTTTGCAGTATGAATGTTTATTCTGTGCCATTATGGGTTTTGGGGGATTTTTTTGTATTATGGCTCAGTTAAAAGACCTTGGATTATGGGGATATATGAATATCATTGGAATTGATAAACACTATGGAGACTTTTATAGTTGGACTGAATGCATTGTATTTTATATCATGTATGGATATCAGTTTATGGGGTTGGGGTAGAATGTGGTGGTTTGATTCAGGTGTCCCCCATAAACTCAGGTGTTCTGACTGCTAGGTTCCCAGCTGATGGAGATTTGGGAATTAATGCCTCCTGGAGACAGTGTATTGTTGGGGGAGGGCCTATGGGTGCTAGTTTCCCCTTGCCAGTGTTTGGCACACTCTCCTGTTGCCATGGTCCACCTTATACTGGCCAGGGGGTGATGTCCACCCTCTGCTCATGTCATCGTTTCCCCTGTCATCTGGAGCTTCCCCTCGAGCCTGTAAGCCAAAATAAACCTCTTTTTCCCACAAGCTGCTCTGGGTTGGGTGATTTCTACCAGCAATGCGAACCTGAGTGCAACACTTAGTAATTTCTATTTACAACGGAATCTCTAGGAATTAAAATTTAACATCTATGCCTGTGAGCTTTATATAGACACTAAAATAATTGAACTTTGTCTTCCACACTGTTTTGCTGGGCTTTGTCTAAATGAACTTTTATGAAGCCGGCTGCCGTCCAGTTTCACATGGATCCTTTTACCCACAGTTTCATTTGGAAAAAGCAAGCCCTCAAGACCTCCCTAACTCTCTCTCCCCATCTCGCCCCCTCTCTCCTTCTCTCTCCCTCCCTCTCTCTCCTTCTCTCTGTATCTCTCTCTCTGTCCAAGGTTTTGCTCTGCATCTCTGGCTGGTCTGGAACTCACTATGTACACCAAGCTGACCTCAAACTTGTGGGTGATCCTCCTACCTCTGCCTCCTAAGGGCTGGCATCACAGATGTGCACCATCACACCTGGCTCTAAGAGGAAGTCCTCTGAGATGCCCATGTGCAGGTGGAAGGAGAGACTGTCATCAGCACTGGACCTTGCCCACGGGAACCCAGCATCACACTCCTCACCTGGATGTAGGTGGGCGGTCTCCTGGGACACCATGGCCCTTTCTGCCTCCCTGGTGCCTCTAGGCTAGCGGTGCCTCTGTGGTCCCCTCTCCACGTTGTCTTCACAGGGCTTCTCTCTCTCCACTGGACTCTGAATTCTCTGCACATCCTTCTGGAGATTTCTGGGCTGAAGAGAGCCACACAGACACCCCTGGTTTCATGTACCGACAAAAGGGAAGGTGCTCTGTGAGGTCTGTTTCTAGCCTTCCTCTCATACCTCCTACCTTCTGAGGAAGACTTGCCCTGAAATTCAATTTGGTTTAGGGTGACAATATACTAAAGGTAGTTTAAAATGTTTATTATTGTTTATGTTAATTGTTATGTTAATTGTTATGTTATTGTTTATGTTAATGTTTATTATTATAATCTTTATTATCATTGTTAACAAGATATTTCTAGTGGATACATCATGTGTTGGTACCTTCTTAAAAACATGGAACGCTTCATGAATTTGCATGTCATCCTTGTGCAGAGGCCATGCTAATCTCTGTATCATTCCAACTTTAGTAGATGTTCTGCCAAAATGAGCACTAAAGATATCTTTTTAAAAAGGTTGTATATTTTTTTATTTAGAGAGGTGGGGTGCACTATGGCAAAAGAAAAACTCCAGATGCATATGCCACTTTGTGCATTTGGCTTTACATACGTGCTGGGAAGTTAAACCCAAGCTGGCAGGCTCTGCGAGCAAGCACCTATAACCACTGAGCAATCTCTGCAGTCTCTAAAACCATTCTTTTTCATATTTCCTTTTCTATGATTTTAACTTATTTGAGAGAGAGAGGGATGAGAGAGAGAGGGAGAGAATGGGTGCACCAGGACCTTCAGCTGCTCCGAAAGAACTTCAGATGCATGTGCCACATTGTGCATCTGGCTTGTGGGTCCTGGGGAATCGAACCTGGGTCCTTTGGCTTTGTAGTCAAGTGCCTTAACCACTAAGCCATCTCTCCAGCCATCATTCGTTTTTTACTTAAATATTTTCCAAATATTTTATTTTTACTTATGAGAGAGAGATTGGGAGAATGCATGCACCAGGACCTCCAGCCATTGCAAATGAACCCCAGATGCATGCACCACCTTGTGCATCTGGCTTATGTGGATCCTGGGGAATCAAACCTGGGTCCTTTGGCTTTGCAGGCAAGTGCCTTAACCACCAAGCCTTTTTCTAGCCCTCTAAAGCCATTATTTTTAATTAATTTATGAGGGACAGAAAGAGAGATATAATGGGCATGCTAGGGCCTCCAGCCACTGCAAACAAACTCCAGACACATGCGCCACCTTGTGCATCTGGCTTACATGGGTACTGGGGGATTGAACCTGGGTCCTTAGGCTTCACGGGCAAGCACCTTAACTGCTAAGCCATCTCTCCAGCCCTAAAGCCCCATTCTTAGTGTAATTAAATTAGGAAGCTTAAGAACAATACCACAGGGACTGGGCAGGGAGCTCAACTGAGAGTGCCTGCCTAAAACACACAGGCCCTCGTTCTGTCCCAGCACCTCGTAACCAGGCATGGTGGTGCACTCCTGTGACGCAGCATCCAGGAGGGCTACGACATCAGAAGTTTGAGGCCATATTTGGCTGCATATTTGATTCAAGGTCAGCTTGAGGTACATGAGACCCTGTCTCCAAAGAAAACAAAGAAAGAAACAAAAAAAAAAAAAAAAAACCAACCCCACAAAGGTAGACTGGAGAGATGGCTTCGCAGTAAAAGCACTTACCTGCAAAGCCTAAAGGCCTGGGTTCAACTCCCCAGGACCCATATAAAGCCAGAAGCACAGGGTGGCCCATGTGTCTGAAGTTTGTTTTCAGTAGCTAAAGGTCCTGGCTCTCTCTCGGCTTAAAAGTAAATAAATAAATAAATAAAATGTTAAGACCTTGCAGATTGTTTCTGGATAAAAGGGCATCTCTGCCGGGCATGGTGGCACACACCTTTAATCCCAGCACTCAGGAGGCAGAGGTAGGAGGATCGCTGTGAGTTGGAGGCCACCTTGAGACTCCATAGTGAATTCCAGGTCAGCCTGGGCTAGAGTGAGACCTTACCTCGAAAACACGAAAAATAAAAAAGGGCATCTCTGAGAAACCCTGTGGGCTACGCTGACGGGGCGCTCTGGCTGGCGCTGTCTGGCCATCTGGGCTACAAAGCAGCGCTTGGAAAACAGTGAGACAGGGAGACCGATCCAGACCCTTCCCTTACTGCATCAGCACTGGGCCACCCAAGCAGAGCCCAGGCCTGAGACAAGGTCTGGACAGCAAGGACATACAATATTGCAGCCCCTCCCCTGTCACCAGTGGTCACCCTCTCACGGCAAACCAAAGGATGGCGTCCAGAAGGCAGGGGCATGCTGCAGCCTGTCCCCGTCACCAGTGGTCACCCTCTCACAGCAACCCAAAGCCTTTGAGCCAAGGTTGTTTACCTACTCAGTGACACTCGTAACTTCCGCATGATGGCCCCTCTCCAGAGCAACCTTGGCCCAGGTCTAGCTCCAGAACAATCAACTGTAAATTGTTTAAGAAGGCTGCATGCATTAAAACAGCCATAAATCACAGCAATGGACCCTGCAGCACAGAAAGAAATCCATTACACATCTGATCCACAGGGCTATTACTTCAGGACTCAACGCATGCACCTTTGAGGACACAAAATGCAACATTAACAAACAGGTCCATAAACAGAAAACATCTCACAACGGGGTGGGGGAAAGAGCCCCCAATTCCTCCAGCATGTGGGTATGTTAGCACTGTAGAATTTCTTGGTGTCCCCATTTTAGCAAGGGGTGGCATACATACATCGCTAGACTCTTGGAAGGGTTTCAGGGTGATTTGCCGGGGCCCTTCAAGCAAGGTGAAGTGTGCCTCCAGGTCTCAGCAGAGCAATAAAGAAGGGAGAAGAGGCTGTTCGTGTGCACACACGATTTCAGGGTGTTCTGAACTAAGTAGGTCTGCCTCTAGGATGAGCAGGAAGGGCAAGTACGTCCTAAGTATCGCCAAATGTGGCCTGGGCAGAAGTTTGGAGTGGGTGCACCTGCCTGGCAGCCCAAGGTCAGCTGTCTTGGAAACCCTGGCGTTTGGAAATGAAAGTGCTCTGAAAGTCCTCATTTGGTTTCCATTTGCAAATGAGCAGGAATGATTTCTTCCACTTTCCCAGGGTGATTAACCGTTGGCAATCAGTAGGCACAAGTGAGCCTGCCCCAGTTTCCAGCTTCACAGAAAGGACACGTCACCTCTCAGGTTTCTGGGTCAAGCTCAGGTAACTCTGCAGCTTTGACCTTGCGTTTAGATCCTGTGCTGATCCTTACCACGGGGCTCTTCCTTCCCAGTTCCAGTCTGGCTCTGGGGTCTTTGCAGTGGGGGGCTCCGGGGAACTCCCCTCTGTGGCTCTCATGAAGAGCCCAGCTGGCTGGGTGGTGACTTAGGGCAGGCTGGGTAAGAAGTGGGCATGTTGTGCTGTGAGGCTCTGTTCACCTAGAGTCAAACGAAATCACACCTCCAGGAAGGGGCCCGAGCACTTTGGCTACCTGAAATTCCGAGTTCCCAATCCCCCGACAGATTTCAGAGTGTTTTCACTCCACAGTGGTCTCAGGGGAGTGACAAGGAAGCAAAGTTCTCAGCTCACAGAGCTTCCTTAGACCTAATTCTGCTCCAGATGAGGAGAACATGACTGAAATACCCAGAGACACCATCTATGAAAGCACAAAACAAATCTACCTCCAAAATCTAACTCCATCTTAATTACAGCAGGGTTGAGTTTTTGCTTTTTCTGCCCTCTGTAACTCTCTCTCTCTGATTTTTTCCCCTGATTTATTTATTTATTAGAGACAGAGAGGAGAGAGAGAGAGAGTGAGTGAGAATGTTCATGCCAGGGCCTCCAGCCACTGCAAACAAACTCCAGACGCATGTGCTACCATGTGCATCTAGCATACATGGGGCCTGGAGAATTGAACCTGGGTCCTTGGGCTTTGCAGGCAAGTGCCTTAACTGTTAAGCTCTCTCTCCAGCCCTGATTTTTTGAGGTAGAGTCTCATTCTAGTCCAAGTTGACATGACTCTCTGTAGTCTAAGGCTGGCTTCAAAATCATGGTGATCCTTCTATGTCTGCCTCCCAGAGTGCTGGGATTAAAGGTGAGTGCCACCACGCCCGGCTATGCCATCTCTTTTTATGTTTTCCTTCATTCTTTTTCCTCAAGTGCCCTGTGTTCCTTGCCTGTTAATTCACACTTGAGAAGTAAGTCCTAGAAACGGCTGAAGGGGCTGGGGGCGAAGCCCACTGGAAGAGCACTTGCCCAGCTTCGCAAGGTCCTGGGTTCAACCTACAGCACTACAATAAAAAAAGTGAATAAGCAGCTGGGCGTGGTGGTGCACACCTTTAATCCCAGCACTCGGGAGGCAGAGGTAGGAGGATCGCCGTGAGTTCGAGGCCACCCTGAGAATCCATAGTGAGATCCAGGTCAGCCTGGGCTAGAACGAGACCCTACCTCGAAAAACCAAAAAAAAAAAAAAAAAGAAAAGAAAAGAAAAAAAAAGTGAATAAGCCAATAAATATTGGAAGCTTGGAAGCTCTACTTGAGAACTTTGTGTGTAATAACGCCATCAGCCCATCCTCCTCCTTCCCCACGCGGGGGCGTGTAGGCGCAGCAGCATCCGGGGACTGGACGAAAGGAGAAAACCTGCGGGCCGCCGTAGTTGTCTCCCGGCTCTGCTTCGTGACCAGCTGCACATGGACACTCAGCCGCGTGCTCCTGACAGGAGCGCTCCGCTTTGTTGAACTGTAAGTCAAGATAGGACCTTCTGCCCTAAGGTGCTTCTTGTCAGGTATTCGGTCACAGTGACGAGAAAAGTAGCCAACACGGCGGCCCTTTCCTCCACCTTGAGTGGGCTTGCCCGGGCCTCTGGAGCGCCGGAGCTCGACCATGGAAGTGTGTGGCCTCTGCCTGGGCTTCTTGCTCCCAGGTTCAGCTCATGCTGCGAGGAATCCAGCCTGGCCCTCAGAAGGCCAAGAATAGCACTGCTAGGCCAGCCTCCCGGAGTGTACACCCGCTAGCAGCCAGCCCTGGGAGCGAGCTGTTCTGGAAACGGGTCCTCCAGCCCCAAGTACAACCACCCCGTGACACCGTGTGAAGGGGAAATGAGGTCCTGACCCTGGAGGTCCTATCCACATTGTAGGTTTGTAAGGAGAATGAGTGACTGTTTTCGAGCACTACGTCTCGGAGCGGCTTATCGCACGGCGCTACGTAACTGCGCACGGCGGCAAGCTGGCCTTGGGGCTGAGGAGTTCCTGCCGAAGGAGCACCTGTCGGCACTCTGGAGGGGGGACTCGGCTGCGGCTGCCTTGCTCTGAGAGCTTGCCTGCCCTTCCCACCTCCTGCTACACGCGGGTCCCCAAGAAGCCCCTTCAGGTCGATTTCTCCCGAGGAAGAGTCTCTGGGTCCCTGTGGGGTGGAGCCTGCAGGTAGAGGAGGGCCATAGGCAGCACATGTGTTGGCATTTGTGGGCGCTGTGTCTGGCAGCAGGGGCACACGGGTGCATGCACACCTGGCAGTCACCACCTACTAGAGACAGGCGCTGCGAAGCACAGAGACCTATCGCTGCATGCTCAGTGCAGTCGTTGAAACGAAAACTGCAATTAGAGCAAAAGCTGGTGGGGATGCAGTAACGCCAGACTGCTTGTCCGTTGCTGGGGGCGTACGAGCTGGGACGACACCATGTGGGACATAGCTTGGCAGTTCCTTTCATTCTTTTGATTTTAATGTTTGGGTTTTTTGAGATAGAGGGTTGCTATCTAGCCCATGCTGGCCTCCAACTCACAATCCTTGGCAATTCTTTTTAAACTCAAAAATGGGGCTGCAGAGATGACTCAGCAAGTAAGATTGCTTTATAAGCATGAATGTGTGAGTTCGATTCCCAGCACCCACTTAAGAAGCCAGACATGGCCACACACACCTGCAACCCCAGTTCTGTGAAGGGCAGAGACAAGAGAGGTGGGACCTGCTGGTCAGCCAGTCTGGCTGAAAAACAGTAAGGCAAGGTTCAGTGAGAAACATTGTCTCAAGGAAACAATGTAAAAGAGCCATAAAGGAAAACTATAGCAGTTTTCTTCTAGTTGTTGGTCAAACACCAGACCAGAAATAGCTGATGGGAGGAAAGGGTTTATTCCAGCTTACCATTTTGAGGAAGCTTTAGCATGGCAGAAAAAAGCAACTGGCTCCTAACATCACACATCCACAGCAGAGAGAGAATAAGAGAGGGCTGGACTCCTTGACCCCAAGGCTCACACACGGCAAAATGCCTCCCTCAGCAAGGCTCTGCCTCCCACAGACTCCACCAGCTGTGGCCCAAATAGGAAATTTAGTCAACAATACCTGACGCTAGGCAGATGTGGTGGTGCACACCTTCAATCCCAGCGCTTGGGAGGCAGAGATAGGAGGATTGCTGTGAGTTCAAGGCCAGCCTGGAACTACAGAGTGAGTTCCAAGTCAGCCTGGGCTAGTGTGAGACCCTACCTCAAATAAAACCCCTCCCTCCAAAAAAAAACAAAACAAACAAACAAAAAAAAAACCCTGAGCCCTATGGAGAACATTTATAGCCACCCCCTTCCAAGGACACTCAGTGTTCTCTGGCCTCAGCACATGAACATACACAAACCACCCACATGCCACACATACTTACATAAATGCTTACAGTAACTTTTTTTATTTGCCAGAGCCCCAAACTGAAAACTGCCCAGATGCCCCTGGGGGCAATGGCAAAACACACCATGGTGCGCCCACATCGCACGGCGACATACAGGGAGCTTTGATTCTGTGAGAGGGAGTCCTGCAGACATGAGTGGCGAGCCTTCAGCTCACAGCATGGCGCAGCCCAGGGTAGGTTCGCTGCTTTTCTTTTTAAAGCTTTTTATTTATTTGAGAGAGAGAAAGAGGCAGATACAGAGAGAGAGAGAATGGGTGCAGCAGGGCCTCTAGCCACTGCAAATGAACTCCAGAGGCATGCACCACCTTGTGCATCTGGCTTACGTGAGTCCTGGGGAATCAAACCAAGGTCCTTAGTCTTAACCTGCTAAACCATCTCTCCAGCACCCCCTCTGCCTGCCTGGTTTGCTGGTGCTGCTGCTGCTACTGCTGCTGCTGCTGCTGCTGCTGCTGCTGCTGCTTCTTCTTCTTCTTCTTCTTCTTCTTCTTTGTTTGTTTATTTTTTGAGGTAGGGTCTCACTCTGGCCCAGGTTGACCTGGAATTCACTATATAGTCTCAGCGTGGCCTCGAACTCACGGTGATCCTCCTACCTCTGCCTCCCGAGTGCTGGGATTAAAGGCATGTGCCACCACGCCTGGCTCTTCTTTCTTTAAGCTGGCTGCAAGTGGCTCCTGTGCCTTGCAAGTGAGAGCCTCGGTGAGGTCGTGTGTGATACTGAGGGCGTGTTGGTGGCCTGGAGATCCTGGCAGGGCTCCTGTGAAGCTGGAGGGGAAGACGCAGGGACTCTGGGGGGTGGGTTTCCCAGTGATGGGAAGGCACAAGAGCAACAGGCGCACAGCTGTGCAGTGCTGAGCAGAGTGACAAGAACGGGGCCTGAGTGACTGGTTACCCAAAGCCTGGGCAGAAGGAGGTGTGATGGGATAAACAGGACAGGGGGTCCCTTTTGGGGGGAATTACCCTGGGAGGGAGGCCCTGGAAATGCCGGCAGCCCCATGCTAGGATGGATTCACTCCTCCGCTTGCACGTCCCCACCCCCCTGCTCAGCCCAGGCAGAGACCTCTGCCTCCTGACCAGCCAGCTCTGGATTCGGTCTCTGTTCCTGCTGCAGACGAGTTAAGCTAGGCACGTACCTGCAGGCTGGCTGCCACCTTCTTCCCTGGTTTCTGTGTGTGAGACCACAGGTGCCCTTTGCCAGCTTGCTGTGAATGAGCCGGGAGAGGTGTGAAGAGAGGAGTGAGGTCCTGAGTTGGGAACCGCTGTCTTCTCTGCAGACTGGACGGTGGGGAGAGAGCGAGCTGAGGGCAGGCGGGCTGCACCTGGGCCAGCTTCATCCTGTGGGGCTCGCAAGTCTATGAGACCCGACAAGGTGCAAAGGGCACCTGGGTTAGGGTTGGTCCAGGAGGAGATCCCAGGAGCAGGGGACCTGGAGTTGGCCTCAGCAGCTCATAGCCTGCTTACATCCCTCCCCTCATCTATTAGCAGTGAGCTGTGACCCTTAAATCGCCAGGTAATTAGCTTGGGAGGAGAGAAAGTCTTTGCTGAGTCAGGTGGCTGAGGCTGCAAGTCACTTGTTCAAGGTCACACGACAGGACAATAATGCCAATGAGAGAGGAAGCTTTTAATCGCATTTTTGTGCTTCAAATCGTGAGGCTGTCAGCTCTGAGCAACTTGGGGTATCTGGCGTGGCTAGATTGTCCCCCAAGGAAGCCCCTTCTCCCCAACCCGTACCCCTTCAGACAAGATTTACTGAAGTCGAGTGAACCTTGGTTCAACCTTGCTTGCAGGTTCTAAGTGGTCGTTTTGCTTGAGACATTTAACTAAAAGCCCTTTCCACAGAACCAACTCCTGCAGGCATGCTGCCAGCAATTAATGAAAGATGATAAAATAATAAAAGAAGTAATACATTAACTATATTATCCTTGCACACTTGGGCAGTCCTTTTCATTATATCCTCCTTATGGACAGTCTCCAGCGGCATTTGAAGAGCTGCTTTATGGCTGGGCTGTGACTGCGTGGGCTCACAGACGCGACGGCCTACTTAGACAGGAATTCTGGGCTCCCCCTCCAGTCCTTGGGGCTCGTGCAACCTCCGCAGGGCTCAGAGCTTGCCCTTCTTACCGCCTGGCTTGGAGAACGAGCTGGAATTTACAATGACAGATTTCACTTTTGGACTCCCAGCCTCAGAAAGAAACGGGCTTGCTAATTAAGAGAAATGATGCGGCTGGCCTCCCTCTGCAATTTGCTTAAAGAAGTGTTTGGTCTAGAAGCCGAGTATCCCTGTGGAGTCTTCTTATTTCCAAGTCACTGTCCCTCGTGGGCATGACTGAGGTGCTTCCTGCCTGGGGTGACACAACTCACTGCCTGTTGGTCCCTCTTCTTTACCCAATCACCTTTTTTTTTGAGGTGGGGTCTCACTCTTGCCCAGGCTAACCTGGAACCCACTCTGTAGCCCCCAGGCTGGTCTTGAACTCACACTGATCCTGATACCTCAACTTCCCAAATGCTGTGATCAAAAGCATGCACCACCACACTTGGCTCCACTCACCCTTTTGTCAACTCTACCTCCATAGAGTCATTACACTGAATTTCGCTCGTAAGGCCCAGGCCCTTCCTCACTGAAAGAACTCTGCTTTTGGAGAGGGGAAGGGAGCTTGCCAACTCTAACGCCAGCTCCACCAGACTACAGCGGAGGTGATCACGTGACACTGTTCTGACAAATGATAAAAATTCAGACCACCACGTGACCCAGTTGAGGCCAAGACCATGGCAGCAAAACCACACTGGTAATTTCTGAGATGGCTTACTTGATCCTGCTTACTCAGCTCTGACCATTGAGGTGTGGGTAGGAGTGTAATGGTGGCCTCTGGATGAGCTCAGGGGGCATGTGGCAAGAACGGCCAATGAGACGAGAAAAGTATAAGCATGAATCCTAGAAAGTTCTGCTAACCTGAGATAGGATATACTCCTTCTTTTCCTTCCCCTCCCATGTCCCTCACCTCCCTTCCTTCCCTATGTTGCAGTCAGGTTCGCATTGCTGGTCGAAATCCCCCAACCAAGAGCAGCTTGTAGAAAAAAAGAGGTTTATTTTGGTTTACAGGCTGGTGGGGGGGGGGGGGAAGGAGCCCTATGATGGCAGAGAAAATGATGTCATGAGCAGAGGGTGGACTTCATCCCCTAGCCCGCATAAGGTGGACCATAGCAGCAGGAGAATGTGCCAAACACTGACATGGGGAAACTGGCTATAACACCCATAAGTCCGCCCCCAACAATACACTGCCTCCAAGAGGCTTTAATTTCCAAATCTCCATCAGCTGGGAACCTAGCATTCAGAACACCTAAGTTTATGGGGGACACCTGAATCAAACTACCAACCCCTTCCCTTCCCTTTCTCTCCCTTCTCTTTCCTTTCTTTCCCTTCCTTCTCTACTAGTTACTTTCTCAGTGCTGCAACAAAGACCTGACAAAAACAACTCAAAGCCAGGCATGGTGGTGCACACCTTTGATCCCAGAATGTGAGCGGCAGAGGTAGGAGGATTGCCAAGAGTTCGAGGCCACCCTGAGATTACAATAGTGAATTCCAGGTCACCATGGGCGAGAGTGAGACCCTACCTCAAAAACAAAACAAAACAACAGCAACAAAACCCTCAAGGAAGGAAAGGTGTGTCTGGCTTACAGTCTGAAGGCTCGAGCACATTATGGCTGGGCAGGCATCGTAGCCGGCTCGCAGCAGCTGGTCACACTGCGTCTGCAGTCAGGAGGCAGAGGGGAACGAACACCGGCGCTCAGCTTACTTTCGCCTTTCTATCCAGCCGGGGACCCCAGCTCACGGAATGGTGCTGTCCACAGCCAGGGTGAGTCTTCCCATTTCAGTCAGCCCAGTCTGAGAAATCTCTCCCAGTCAGAGTCTTGCAGTCTTCTTGTTGCTGACTAAAAACAGTTTATTGGAGGAAAGGTCTATTTGAGGCTTACAGGATCCAGGGGACCCACAATCAGTGGTGGAAGACGCTGGCTCACTTCCATAGATCATGGCAGAGAGACATCACTGACAGCCAGCAAATGGCCAACAGCATGAGCAGCCAGAGCTCCAAACTGTTCTCCACATACTTTGGGGCTGGACTCACGATTGGCCCCCAAGCACACCTTAAGGCTGGACTCCAAGATCCATCCCCCAGTGACATGCACCCCCCCCAGCAGGCAGCTGCATACTGGGGTTCAATTTGAATAAAACACCTTCGTCTATGGGGCCATACATTCCAAGTATCACATTCAAACTACCACACATGGCCACAGATTCGTTTCCATGGTGATTCTATATTGTTTTATTATTATTATTATTATTATTATTATTTTCTTTTTTGAGGTAGGGGCTTGCTCTAGCCAAGGCTGACCTGGAATTTACTCAGTAGTCTCAGGGTGGCCTGGAACTCATGGTGATCCTATTACCTCTGCCTCCCAAATTCTGGGATTAAAGGCATGCACCACCACACCTGGCTTTCCATGGTGATTCTAGATCCTATCAAGTTGACAACTGAGGTTAACTTTTATACTCTCCCTTCCCTTCCTTTACTTTCCCTTTGCTTCCCTTCCTTTCCCCTCCCTTCTTCTGCATGCCTAGAACCTGGGCATGTGTGACTCTGAGACACTTTCCGGCCAGCAGGTGATGATCCGGGAATGGAGTCTCCTGAGCTGGGAGAAGCAGTGGAGTCCAAAGGGTCTGAGTGACTATGGTGGCACATTTTAGTGGCTGCTCCTTTGTGTGAGTCACTTGGTCTGGAACTTCCTGTGAAGATGTAGGGTCCCAGGCTGCATCCTCGGAGACAGACATACAGTCACCAGGGAGAGTCAAGCACGGGCTTCCTGCTCAGTGGTCACTCTAGGAGCTCGGAGAGTGCTGAGGACAATCAGAGGCCCCAGGCCAGGGCCAGCCTCTCTCTCATTCCTTTCCTAGGCTGACAGTTTGCCTCCCACTGAGTCCTCAGTACCTTAGGATAGACACCTCTGCTGGCCTTTTCCAATGACTCTGACCTCTGGGTGCCTGACTTCAGCTTGGCTGGAAAACCCTCCTCCTAGCCTGGTCCCTGTGTTCCCACCTCACCTCCGGCTTCTGGTCATACTGTAGTGAAGAGAGGTCTAACCCTTTGTATCTTCCCCGTGGAACTCCTGGAGGCAAAGCCGGAGGCTAAGGACCTGAGAAGGCAAACCCCTCTCCAGAGCGGGAGTGAGGGTGTCCTTCCACGGAGCCGCTCCGCTGACACAAGTACAGGTGCCTCTCTGGGTCTTCCTTCTCTCTGGCCCTCCACGCAAAAACTTGTCTGGGTTTTTTGCACTAATCAAAGGAAAGGGATGAGGCAAGCTGCAGAGATGGCTTAGTGGTTAAGGCACTTGCCTACAAAGCCAAAGGACCCAGGTTCAGTTCCCCAGTACCCATGTAAGCCAGATGCACAAGGTGGCACATGCGTCTGGAGTTTGTTTGCAGTGGCTAGGGGCCCTGGCGCACCCTTTCTCTCCCTCCCTCTCTCTCTCTCTCTCTCTCTCTCTCCCCCTCTCTTTTCTTTTCTTCATTCTCACAAATAAATAAATGTTTTTTTAAGTGAGAGGAATTGTCTGTTGTAGCCAGGTGAGTGAATTTCTTTAGAGTCTCAGAGAAGAGCCACTAGAGAAAGTCTGCTAGCTCCAAGATCAGTTAGAAGCATCCTCTGAAGACTCTATTCTCCCACCATGGCAGGGGAGAGCTTCCTGGGCTCTTGGAAGCTGGCTCACTTATGGTGGTGGCTCCAGTCTGATCATTTCTGGGTCAGGGCCTTACTGACCACCGTCCTTCCGTCCTTTCAAGGGCTCGGCACCAGTGCCTCTTCTCCTCAGTGTCAGCAGGAAGCAGAGCATCTGGGCTGAGGTGGGAGGATAGCAGGGGCTGGAAAGTGGAGATTCCTCAGCCAAGCCAAGGTCAGGGGCGGACACAGAAGTCACAGGCATTCTCAGGCAAGTTTGGAGTGAGGCATGGGTGCCAGAGAGTCTAGGAGCAGAAGTGGTCAAGATCCTTCCCAAACTTCAAGTCTTTCCCTATTCCACTCTTTCTCATGAGGCTTTCTGGAATGTACTCTGCCCTCTGCTGAGACTCAAGCTGTCCACTAGTGCCCTGCACTGGCGGCTTTGTCCCTTTCGTGTGTCCTGGCTGAGCCCTGCAGCCCCCTCTTCCAGGATGACGTTTCTAGTCAGCACCAGCAGGAGCAGTACTACCTCAGCTCAATAGTCATGATGTGGGCTTCCTGACCTCAGGCTTGGCCTGGAGGCCAGCAAACACCAGCAGCAGCCTGCTATGAGCCCTTTGGAAAAGATACCTGCACACCTGTCATCCAGGGCTTTTTGCTCTTCCATGGAGCAACCTTGCCACTCATGGCTCAGAGGAGTGTTCACAAATGCATGAGGGTCACCTAAGGAAGCCAACATGGCTAATGCATTGAAGTCACCAAGAGATAGTGTTCATTTGCTCAACATGTAAGCTCAACTGATTTGCTCAAAAATAAACCATGTGGACTGAAGAAATGGCTTAGTGGTTAAGGTGCTAGCCTGCAAAGCCAAAGGACCTCAGTTTGATTCCCCAGGACCCACATTAGCCAGATGCACAAGGAGGCGCATACATCTGGAGTTCATTTGCAATGGCTGGAGGCCCTGGCACACCCATTCTCTTTCTTCTTCTCTCTCTCTCTCCTTCCCTCTTTCTCCCTCTTTCTCTCTCTCAAATAAATAAATAAAAATAAAAAAGATATTAAAAAAATTTTAAATGTAACCAAGACTTCCAGTTAGGATGGCATCCACCTAACCATGTCTCACCTCCCAGGGAAGAAAAGATGGACACATCCTGAGGAGAGAATCAGCCCATCACACCTCACCAGGGCCCCAGCTGAAACCATAGAGGAATAGGGGAACTGAGCAAGAGTGCTGCTTTCTTGGTAAACCTGGTACCAGCACAAGGTGAAGGAGATAGACACAGAGAACACTCAGCTCCTACCAAACCAGAGATCCAGAGACACACAGGCTCCAAGACCTCATCACTGAAGCAGACCTAAAACAGACCCAACATGGCTCAGGGACATTCGCGGAAGAGAGGGCAGATTGTTAGAGCCACATGTTGAGTCATTATGCACAGAGACATTGCCTCTTACCCATAGCTGATGGCTAACCCCACAATGCATGGCCCACAGTCCCCAATGAGGAGGGGAATGTGGATGGGGGAAGACAAGAAGGAGGTTAACGGTAACAACATGGCTGTGTACACATTGTGTACATAACTAATAATAATAAAAAACCCAAATATATATATGTATATAAAACCAAAGATAAAAAATGAACTACGTGTTAATATTTTTTGAATGGCGGTGCTTGCATGTTCTTTTAAACTTCATTCATTGTGAGCTTGGAAGAAACTGTCATAACCTCTCAGCTTAGGATTCACACCATTCACTATGGAAACCCAAAGGCTGTGCCAGGTTGGAGCTGAAATGTCACTTAATTGTCAATTCCTCACAGTAATTGATTAATTGGCACAGTGATATCTCTAAATCAGTGGTAATTAATTACTCAGTCCTTAATCTTGACCTTCAGAGAGCTAAAACTCTTCTACTTGCCACTGTTCCTTCTGAGGATGACGGATGGAGTGACATTCCGGCTGCAATGGCTGCTACTCCTAAACTTTCTGCCTAGTTGACCCCTCATGCCTGGGGGGCCCCTGTGTCCTGGCCTAGGCAGACATCAGGTAAAGCCCACAGAAATGGGGCCTCTGCCCTGGCAGCAGCAACTTTGGATGACTTTTAAAAAAATGTTTATTTATTTATTCAGTTGACAGAGAAAGAGTTCACTTGATAGGTGCTCTATTTATAACAGATTTCATAGACAAAGTGCCAGGGAAGGGTTTTTTCCCTTGGGCAGAACAGAGAATGTGTTTTCTGCCTATGGTATGTCTGGACACCCCATGATGTGGATTCCTGTTCTTGAACGCATATTCCCCTTGAACACAGCGTGCAGAGGAGAGTAAGATGTCCTGTGAGGGCTCCCAGGAAACAGAGGGGTCAGCTGTGGGGTTTCTACAACATGACTTGTCAATCACAAGTAGCCTTGAAAGGTAGCTTCAAACACAGGTATATGTAACCTACCTGCTGTACCCGACTGCGTCTGTAAGTATTTTTCATCTGACACAGGTGACCCTTAAAGGTTAAGTCTTATTTATTCATTCATGCTTTTAGTCATTCATGCATCCACTCATTTGTGTATTTTTGTTCTAGTATTGGGAATGGCCAGGGCCTCACACAAGAGCCTCACCACTGAACCATATCCTGGGCCTGGAATTGAGATTTTGTTCTCTATCAGGAAAGTTTTGGGAACAGCTCCTTTCAGGCTAACGTGGGTCCTTTGGCTTTGCAGGCAAACATCTTAACCACTAAGCCATTCCTCCAGCCCAACCTGACATTTTCAATGAGCTTACTCAAGACTCAGATTTGTTTATTTGATTCCTTTAAAATTAGTTAAGCCGGGCATGGTGGCACACGCCTTTAATCCCAGCACTCGGGAGGCAGAAGTAGGAAGATCTCTGTGAGTTTGAGGCCAGCCTGAGACTACATAGTGAATCTTAGGTCAGCCTGGGTTAGAGTGAGACCCTACCTCAAAAAAAAAAAAAAAATTAGTTGAGAGAGCTGGAGAGATGGCCCAGCCATTAAAGTGTGTTTGCAAACCCTAATGGCTGGGGTTCGATTCCCTGTGCCCATATAAAGCCAGATGCGCAAAGTGGTGCTTGCATCTGGAGTTCATTTGCAGCAGCCCTGGCACACTCATTTCTCTCTCTCTCTTTTTCTTTCTCTCTCCAAACAAATAGATAAATAAAGTTAAACAAAATAGTTGAAATGTTTTGATAAAAATTGACTTGGTTAGGAGTATCGAAGCTAACATAACCACACCAAGAGAACTTCTATGATCTGGAAACAAAATGGTGGCTGACTAACCCTTAAATATACAGGTCTGTGGTCTCATGAATCACCTGAGAAACTGGGCTTCTGAGGGAAGCCCGCCTCATTCAGTTACAGCTACGCTTTGCAGACCCATTAGCAAGAGTGGCTGTTCCCTCTGTTCCCTGGGACAAATGATCACTAGCCCAGTCAGACCCAGGCCAAATTAGAAAAATCTAGAAAGAGCTTTCTCTGAGATTGGCCAATGACCTTTTCCCATGTGGCTAACTGCCCAGTGACTGCTGCCATTGGGAGGTGTGTGTCTGCAGACTGGGGGAAGTCCCCCTGACTTGCCTGAGGGTTTCCCATCAGGGACATGGGAAGGTTGCATTTTCTGAACACAAGCACCTTCTAAACATGTGGCAGCATCTTTATAAGCTAGATGGAGTTGTGCCTCATGTGCTGTTTGGGGAAATCAGGCAGCATCTGTGCTTTTTCTGGAGGTCTAGGGAGCCTCTGGACACTAACTCGTGGCCCACAGGGGCCACCTTGGTGAAGTAACTTGGCCAGGCCACCACAGGGTGAAGGTGACCCACAGGCCACTTACCTGTGTTGCCAGGCCAACCAAGCCAGTGTGATGCAGCCTCCCTGTGCTGAGTCCACTCAGGGCCTGAGAGGAGGCGCTGTCCCTCACATACTAAGGCACAAAACAATCTTCAGTGAGAATTTCATCCCTGCCATGCCCTTAGTGGACCAAGTCAGGGGGAGTGAGTGGGAACCCCGGCCTGGCCAACCCACAGTCAAGAGCCAGGGAAAATGACTTCCAACAAGCTGTTCTGTAAGGAAGGCACAAAGACACACAAAACTGTTGGAAAGCTTAAAAAAAGAAAAAAAAAAAAAAAACATTAGGCTCCCCCCTCCCTTTGGGTGCTATTGTATATATGTAAGTAGAAGAACAGATTAATGGGGATGAAAAGGCCTAAGTGAGGTCAGGGGAAGAGATTGAGTAAAGGAAAGCTGGAGGGAGGGCTAATCAAAATCTAAGAGGATATAAATAAATCATATGGAAACCTACTTTTTTAAACAATGGAACACACAGGAGCCATAGATTATTACTAAAAAATTTTCAGTGCCAGGGATGGGATACCTTCTAGTGAGTTGTTGGCCAGGGAGGTCCCTGATGCCCCCAAAACATTACAGGCCATTGCTGAGGCCCTTGGTTTCCCACCAGGAATCGATGGTAAGACCCTATTGCTGAGGACACCACATACTTGGGCTGCAAGGCCACTGAGAAATCCTGCTGGAGCTGATCTGAAAACCTCCTCCATATAGACCAGCCGACAGAAAGATGGAAGAAGCCATTCTGCAAGCAGTTCAATGGGTGAGAGAGAAATCACCAGTGAAGATGCTCAACAGTGGACACTGCAAGCCTTATTTGGCCAGCCAGGCCAAATGAGACAACAGGTGCAATAGTGGCATGTCTTCATGGTGGAAACCAACTGCCCTCTAATTGGACTGGAGGCCCACTTCATGGGAGGGAATACATCCCTGAAACTAAAAACTTAAAACAGCAGTAGTCATGAGCCCTAGGGGTGTAACGTCTGCTGCTATCTGGCTAAAAGTATATCCTATGTCATCAAACTTCCCAGAAAGCACTCCTCTTAATGTTCATAACCATATTTTAATGCTACTCTCACTCTTGGTTAGAGAACCTTCTCTTTTCAGATGGAAGTGACCTTGGGATGACTCAGAAGGCACCAAGATGCTGAGAAGAAGTGACAGAGGAGTGCTCAGCACTGCAACATCTCTATCACAGCTTCCAAGGCTCAGAGTCCATTGCGGAAGAGGTGGCAGAAAGAATGTAAGAGCCAAAGGAAGGGTAGGACTTCTTACAATGTGCTCCTCCAGACACAAAATGGCCTGGATATCCATGACCTCACAGTGCCTGACACTACCTGCACAAGACCATCATAATAGGAGGAAAAGATGATGACATCAAAATAAAAGAGAGACTGATTGAGAGGGGGAGGGGATATGATGGAGAGTGGAGTTTCAAAGGGGAAAGTGGGGGGAGGGAGGGAATTACCATGGGATATTGTTTACAAATATAGAAATTGTCAATAAAAATATTTTAAAACACAGCTTTAAAAACCTATCCAGAACAAGTGAAAAATGTGAACATAAATGTCATATGACACACATCGCGGACCTGCCCAGTCTCTGCGGTGTTAACAGCACTGTGGTAAGCAGGAGGACGCCCAGTTAGGAGCTGCTTGCTGCAACTGACTTTCAAAGGGTTTGGCAAAAAGGATGCAGCTACAGTGGGCACACCTATACTTTTACACCCGTGTGCATATATACATAAAACCACATGTATATACAAGCACATCTCTATATATAGATCTACACATGTACATGTGCATGCCTATCCACACACGTCTGCATAAATATACATATACATAACATATATATAATATATACACCCACACAAACACACATGCATATACATTCCTATATACACAGATACGTATACATCTGTCCACAGCTACATGTATGTACATACACATAGATACATCCATATGTATGCAAATGCCTACATGCACATATCCATACAAACACACATAATCTACCCTTCTATATATATAAGCATATGAACACATCTGCATTCACACCTACAGACATACAAGACTATATACGTATAAACACACACCGGGGTGGCTAATTTTGGTTGCCAGCTTGATGGAATTGAGAGACGTCTCGGAGGTTGGGAAAGCACACTCTTGGGAGTACTTTCAGACACAGAGCTGAGGGGAAGATCCCCATGCATGTGGGTAACTCCTCCCGTAGGCTGGGAGGTGGGATGGAACACACGTGGGAGGAATCCTGAAGGGCAGTCTCTCCCTCTCTCTCTCTCTCTCTCTCTCTCTGGTTTTTCAAAGCAGGATCTTGCTTTATCCCAGGCTGACCTGGAATCAGTCTCAGGCTGTCCTCGAACTCACAGCGATCCTCCTACCTCTTAAGTTCTGGGATTAAAGGTGTGCACCACCATACCTAACTCTCTTTCTCTTTCTCTCCCTCTCTCTCTCTCTCTCAGGTCCTACCCCTGTCTGTTCTGTAATGGGATCCACTGCACACCAGAGCCTATTTCTGGACCAAGACTACCATCCTTGGGTTGGTGGAGTTCCCACCAGGGCCATGGAAAGGGGGTGCTGGGGAAGACAAATGACCCAATTTACTTGAGACAGAAAGGGTCTTAAATCAATACTGGGGGAGCAAGGTCAGAGTGGAATGTGGGAAAGATAGGGGAGGCCAGAGCCCCTGGACTAGGACAGGAAACATTTAAAACAAAGCTCTACTTTTTACACCTAAAAGGATAAAGCTGTCAATTTTCATTAAGGATGAAGCAAATGAAATCTGGATGGTGCCAAATAATTAATGACTTTTAATAACCCTAATAAATTTGGATTTCAACAAAACCACGTTACCTATCGTCAGACGGCTAGCATGGTGGGGGAATGGGGAGGGGGTAGACACCTGTGTAAAACTGGATGCAGCTGACATCTTTCCCAGGTACATCAGTCATCATTAAAGGGCAATAAGAATGCCAGAATGGACTGCTTTAGCACTCTGATGCAGAGGCCTTGCATTTAAGATTAAACCCATTAATTGTAACTACTGTACTTTCGTGATCCCACAGGTAGCGCACACAAACTAATCATGACTTTGGCAATCACAGGTCTTTGTTCATTAAAGACCCTGATTTATTTCATGTGGAGAAGCAGCATGGTGTGCCCAAAGTCCCACTGGTAAAGGGTCATTTGATCATCTTGCCCTAAACAGAAGTGTGTAGAAATGTACCTCTCTGGTGGGGGCAGATGGAGACAGGCCACAGGGCTGGGTGCCTCTGGCCACCCAGCCTCAGGATCCCAAGGGGCCTGGCCTCTCCTGATTGCATGGTGAAATTGACTTTAAAATAAAAGATTTTTAAATTGCATTTCACATTTTTATGACTATTCCAGGTAGCAGCCATTTGAACTTATCAGCTTTGACACAGGCCTCGGCACAAGCAGGAGAGACAAAGGCAGTAGCTGTCTCACGGTTTCTGGGTGCTGGCCCTCAGAGAGATCAGGAAGACATATTGTGGGGAAGCAGGGCTCCCTGACTGGCCAGCCTGTCTCTGCCCTCCTTTGAGAACCAGATGTCAAGGGACCTTCAAGGGGTGGCAGGCAGGGCTCTGGACCTCATGCTGAAAACAGTTTTCTGGGAACAATATGGGCCTCAGGACTAAGCCAGAGGTGGGGAGCCCACCTGGACGCTGCTGATCACGGGAAGGGAACAGAAGCAAGGATGGAGAAGGGCAGAGGAGAGCTGCTATCCCAGAGAGGGGCTGAGAGCCACACCCTGAGCTCAGAGGGCAGTCTAGATAGTAAGAGGCTGTCCGAAGGCAAAACGCTATGGTGTTGGGTCTGCACTGTGGTGCGATGTCAGAGCTCCAGGCATGGGGCAGTGTGACTCTCCCAGGGGAGAACACAGGCAGTTTGCAGGGGCCGGTAGAGTGTGTGTACGAGGGTAGGATCTGTGTAAGCGTGTGCTGAATCCCAAGAGGGTCGAGGAGGAGAGCGTCCCAAGGGAAAGAAGGCTGTGAGCAGACCTGCCTCACGGGCGGTCCTGTCTCGTTTGGCCCCTAAAGGTGCTCCGTAAGTGCCCGTTTCACGGGGGAGGAGAAGTCAGCAAGAAGTAAGCACTTGCTATTGTCACAACAGTCAATGCAGGGCAGCAGAGATGGCGTGCAGTTAACGTGCTTGTCTGCGAAACCTAAGGACCCAGGTTCTATTCCCCAGAACCCATGTAGGCCACATGCACAAGGTAGCACATGCGTCTGGAGTTCATTTGCAGCTGCTAGAGGCCCTGGCGTGCCCATTTTCTCTCTTTCTCTCTCTCTCCCTCTCAAATAAATGATTTTTTTTTTTAAAGCCAATACAAGGCTGGAGAGATGTTAGCAGTTACAGGCATTTGCCTGTGAAGTCTAAGGACCCAAGTTCAATTCTCATGACCCATGTAAGCCAGATGCACAAAATGGCACATGCATCTGGAGTTCATATGTAGTGGCTAAAGGTCCTTCTGTGCCCATTCTCATTCTCTCCCTTCCCCTTTTCCTGCTCTGTCTAATAAATTAAAAAAAAAAAAAAACTTTACAAAAGCCAACACACTGGGCATGGTGGCGCACACCTTTAATCCCAGCACTTGGGAGGCAGAGGTGGGAGGATTGCCGTGCATTCGAGACCACCCTGAGACTACATAGTGAATTCCAAGTCAGCGTGGCCAAGAGTGGGACCCGACCTTGAAAAACCAAAAAAAGAAGAAAAAAAAAAAGCCAACGCAATGTGGTACAGGGAGAGAGAGAGAATAAAAGAAGAAACCCTTCATTCGCCACACTTCCCAGAGAAACTGGCAAGTACCCTTTGTGTATTTCCAGACCTATCCTGTGTATTTACCCTCTGTATCAGTTACTTTTTGTTTGTTTGTTTTTTTTAAGGTAGGGTCTTGCTCTAGCCCAGGAGACCTGGAATCTACTATGTAGTCTCAGGGTGGCCTTGAACTCACAGCAATCCACCTACCTCTGCCTCCCAAGTGCTGGGATTAAAGGTGTGCAACACCATACCTGGCTTCAGTTACCTTTGTCATTGCTGTGACCAAATATCTGAGAAAAAGCAACTCAAGGGAGGAAGTTCAGCTCACAGTTCCAAGACGTGGTCTGCCACGGCAGCGGAGGCGTGGCGGTGGATGCAAGCAACAGCTCATCGCCTTGCATCCGGTCAGGAGGCAGAGTGGGGAGTGTTGGCACTCTGTTCACTTTCTCCTTCTTACTGAGTCTGGGACCCTATTCCATGGAATGGTGCTGTCACATTCAGGATGGGTCTTCCCTCTTTAGTTCAACCTCTCTGGATATACTCTTACAGACAAAGTACTCAGTGGTGAGTGCATGTGTGTGCATGTGTGCATGTGTGTGTGCATCATT
The DNA here is from genome assembly GCF_020740685.1 of Jaculus jaculus. NCBI lineage: Eukaryota > Metazoa > Chordata > Mammalia > Rodentia > Dipodidae > Jaculus > Jaculus jaculus. The sequence continues at coordinate 111,969,755 of NC_059111.1, read as the reverse complement.
TCTACATGGTGTGTATGCATATGTGTCTCCATACCTTTAAATCAGTTCTCTAATGGCAGGTAGCTAGGCTGCTCCTAGGTTTTTATTTTATTTATTTATTTGAGAGACAGAAAGAGACAGATAGAGAGAATGGGTGCACCAAGGTCTCTAGCCACCGCAAATGAACTACAGATGCATGTACCCCCTTGTGCATCTGGCTTTACGTGGGTCCTGGGGAATTGAACCTGGGTCCTTTGGCCTTGCGAGCAAGTGCCTTAACCACTGAGCTATCTCTCCCGCCCTGTTCCTGGTGTTTGACTCCCAGGAGAGGCTGTGAGTGTCCTGCCATGTGTCCCTGGGCACTGCATGGAACCCAGCCCAATGCTTACCCTTCCATGTGCCAGGCCCTGTCCCTCCTCCCTGGGTGCTGACTGCCCCTGTGTGGCTGTTCCCACGCTCCCAGCTCTGCCCTTTCTGTTCTGACCTCTTGGGCGGGGCAGGAGCCATTTTGCCACGCTCCATGCTCTGTTCCCGAAAACGCTCCTGGTGTGTTTCTTCTGGACAGGGCCTGGGCCGCAGCACACAGTGAGCGCTCAGAACTTCGCTGCTCAGTGCATTGAACTGAACGGCTGGGCTCTTGCTCTCAAGCTCCTGTGGAATTTGTTGACATTTCTGAGACAATTTGCAGGTCGATGGAACTAACTCTTCATCGTCCTTCCTAGGTTGCTGTTCCCAACATTGTGCTGTCCTTAAATGGTGCCACCACTGGTCACTCTGCTCAGGTAATACTCAGTGGTACCTTCTGGCTTCCCCCAAACTTGTCCCCTCTTCCATTTGACAATCTCTCAAATGTTTTATATCAAACATAACACTTGTATAACATATTCTAATCTCTAGAACCCGTGACTATCATCTTCCATGGTGAAAGAGACTCAGCACAGTCTAGGTATTTTTAATTTTTTTAAAAATATCTTATTTTATTTCTTTATTTGCAAGTATGCTTTTCAGAGAGAGAGAGAGAGAGGATAGCTGGGCATGGTGGCGCACGCCTTTAATCCCAGCACTTGGGAGGCAGAGGTAGGAGGATTGCTGTGAGTTCGAGGCCACCCTGAGACTACATAGTGAATTCCAGGTCAGCCTGAGCTAGAATGAGACCCTACCTCAAAAGAGAGAGAGAGAGAAACAGAGAGAGAGAGAGAGAGAGAGAGGGAGAGGGAGAGAGGGAGGGAGAGGGAGGGAGAATGGGTGTGCCAGGGACTCCAGCCACTGTAAACAAATTCTAAACACTTGTGCCCCCTTGTGCATCTGGTTTATGTGGGGCCTGGGAAATCAAACCTGGGTCCTTAGGCTTTGTAGGCAAATGCCTTGACTGCTAAGCCATCACCCCATCCCTATCTTTGTTTTTGTGTTTTTTCCGAGGTAGGGTCTCACTCTAGCCCAGGCTGACCTGGAACTCACTATGTAGTCTCTGGATGGCCTCAGATTCACAGCGATCCTCCTATTTCTGCCTCCTGAGTGCTGCGATTAAAGGTGTGTGCCACCATGCACTGCTGAAAGTTTATTTTAATTCTGAAAATTGTTCAACCACTGCTTAAGGCTGGTGTTCCCCAAAAGATTTGAGGGTCTCCCCCACTCTGCTTGGGCCCTGTCAGGTACAGCAGATAACCTGCTGTGGTCCAGGCCTCTGACACAGGACTCATTCGATGGGAAACCAAAGGCCACACCAGTGTCAGCATTGGGCTGAGTCTGAACAATTGCCTGCAGCTTCAGTCAGGCTCAAGAGGCAGGTGCTCCACGTGTGCAAGGATGCGCATGGCCCAGACGCCACAGGAGCCAGGTGGCGAGACGGACACCCGCGCAGGCTGCTCTCCGCTTGGAGAGCTTCTTCTCTGGGCGCAGGCACCCTGCCCTGTAGTGGCCTGCACCCGCTGGGCTCAGAGCTGAGCTGCAGATTGAACGTGGCCTGATTTCGTCTCATCTCATCTCCTCTCATGGGCAGTGTTTTATGGGTCTTTGTGAAAGGAGTGATTTATATGTCAAGACTCCTGCAAAAGCTCGTGCTTTTAAAAATAATTTCTGAAAATGAATTTCTTTTTAGGGTCAGTGACATTATCTCAAGCTCAGGAGGACTTAAGCCCCGCCAATGACCATCTTAGGGTTTTTTTTTTTTCAAAATTCATTTGTTCTTTACAATCTTTAATAGATATATATCTTTTAAGTATTTTTTAAAATTTATTTATTTGAGAGAGAAAGAAAGAAAGAGAAAGAGAGAGAGACAAGACACCCTGCAGGTGCAGGCGCCCCTGTGTGTGGGCTTTACGCGGGTCCTGGGGAACCGCACCTGAGCCCTTCAGCTTTGCACCCCAGCTTAGTGCCTTACCCACTAAGTTCCTCTCCAGCCCACTACATATTCTATTGATGTAAAAGTATGTGCCTCAGGCTGGAAAGGTTGCTTAGTGATTAGGGTGCTTGCTCTAATGCCTAACAACCCTGGTGTGATTCCCCAGGACCCACATCAAGCCAGATGTTATATGAATCTGGAGTTTTCTTGCAGTGTTCATTTTTATTTATTATTTGAGAGTGACAGAGAGAGAGAAGGTGGCAGATAAAGAGAGAGAGAGAGAATGGGTGCGCCAGGGCTTCCAGCCACTGCAAATGAACTCCAGATGCGTGCGCCCCCTTGTGCATCTAGCTAACCTGGGTCCTGGGGAAATGAGCCTTGAACTGGGGTCCTTAGGCTTCACAGGCAAGCACTTAACTGCTAAGCCATCTCTCCAGCCCAAAATAAAATACTTTTTAAAAGTCATCCAATCAAAAGCCGGGCAGGTGGCTCACACCTTTAATCCCAGCACTCAGAAGCAGAGGTAGGAGGATCGTCATGAGTTTGAGGCCACCCTGCATAGTGAATTCCAGATCAGCCTGGCCTAGAGTGAGACCCTACCTTGAAACCAAAAAACAAAAAAAGTCATCCACTCAATAAATTAGCTCATGAACTAATAGATAGTTTTCAAAAGAAGAACTAGAGTTGGGATGATTGCTCAGTGGTTAAAGGTGCTTGCTTGAAAAGCCTTCAATTCCCTGGGTCCCACATAAAGCCAGACTTGCAAAGTGGTGTATTTGTCTGGAGTTTGTTTGCAGCCCTGGCATGCCTAATATTCTCTCTCTTCTCTCTCTCTGTAAATAAATAAAATATTTTTAATATTTAATGTATATATTTGAATAAGGACTCAGGTTTGAGTCCCCAGTACCCATAAAAACTAGATGCACAAAGTGGCACCATGCATGTGGAGTTTATTTGCAGCGGCTAGAGGCCCTGGCTCATCCACCCTCTCCCACCATTTACTGTGGGTGGGAGTGTGAACTGGTGCAGCCACTATGAACATCAGTGTGGAAGTTCCTCAATAAACTAAAAAGTCACACTCCCATAGCCATGGTCTACTGCCCCCCCCAACCAACTTCAGCAGCTAAGGCTAGGGGTCTGGAGATCCAGGCAGGTGCCCTTGACAGAGGAGACCCAGGCAGTTCCCAGGACTCAGGGCTGTAGCAGAGGGTCCTGCAAAGGAGGTGAGAGTCCTGTCAGTGGAGTATGGGGTGACAAAGGCAGGATGCTGGGTGAATTTCCAATCTGGGAACAGTCAGGGGAAAGGCTATCTGAGACACAAGGAGGTGATTTTAGGAGCATAAACCAGGCATCAGGCGATTAACGTGAGAGGGAGGCCTGACAATGGCAGCCACTTGGATAATTTTCTCTGCTTCTCAGAGATCCAATGTTCTCATCTGTAAAGTGAGGGCTGGATAAGACCTGTAGCCATCAATCTTTGTTCCACTCAACACCGATCTATTTAATATCTGTGTGTCAGTCTTTGTACCTGAAAAATACACAAAGCAGTTTAAAGTAATCACATTTCATTGGGAAAAATATAATCACAAACCTACTGACCAAAGATAATTGGAAGGACGAGCCACAGATGGGGGAGGAGGCGGCTTACTTCTGATGAGCTATGTGACAACTGGGCAGATGCTATGAATCTGCATTTGGTTTATTGCACTGTTTTCTATGTAGATGTGACTGTACAGCCCAGTTTCCTGACTATAACTGGATTGAAACAGGGTGTGGTGGCATGTGCCTGTCATCCTGGGTAGGTGGAGGCAAGATCAGGAGCTGAAGGTCATTCTTGGTTACAAAGAAAGTTCAAGGCCAACCTGGGCTACATGAGAGCCTGTCATAAAAATATTTTAAATAATATATGCATTTTACATGAATTTACTTTGACAATATTTTCTTATCAAGTCAGGACTTCTTAGACAGAGTGTAGAGCTATCAATCAGTCTCCAGGTTCAAGAGGAAATATCCACACGAGGAAGCTACTGTAGTTTGGCTTTGGGCAGTTCCATGCATAAAGCCCAAGATTCCAGGGTGGTGCCATTGTGAGGTGATGGAGCCATGGGAGATGGGAGACTAGCGAAAAGAAAGGAGGTCATGGGGTGTGCCCATAAAGTGGATTGTCTGACCCTAGCCCCCACCCCCTCTTTTCTCTCTCTCTCTGTCTCTTTGCTTCCTGGCTTGAGAGAAAAGGATTTCCTCTGACACATCTTCCCACCATTGCCACCCATGGCTCTCATCATAGGTCTGCTTTTGAGCTCTGAGCCTCCAAACTGAAAGCTAAACACTTTTCTTTTTAAAAATTTTTATTTATTTATTTATTTGAGAGAGAGAGAGAATGGGCGTACCAGCGCTTCCGGCCACTGCAAAGGAACTCCAGATGCATGCACCCCCTTGTGCATCTGGCTAATATGGGTCCTGGGGAATCCAGCCTCAAACGAGGGTCCTTAGGCTTTACAGGCAAGCGCTTAACTGCTAAGCCATTTCTCCAGCCCTAAACACTTTTTCTTTAAAAAAAAAAAAACTATTTTATGTATTTTATTTTATTTACAGGCAGAGAGAGACAGAAAGAAGAGATACAGAGAGTGTGGGGGGTGGGGAGAGAATGGCTCTCTAGTCACTGTAAATGCCACTTTGTGCATCTGGCTTTATGTGGTTACTGGGGAATTGAACCCAGGTCATTAGGCTTTATAGGCAAGCGCCTTAACAGCTGAGCCATCTCTCCAGTCCCACTTTTTCTTTATAGTTAATTAATTGCCTAAGATATTTTGTTGTACCAATGGGAAGCTGACTAGTATGGGAACTTGTATTGTTCTCTACTGAGCCACTGTTCTTACAATGTTCTTATTATTTTAAAAACACTTTACTTTTATTTATTTGAGAGAGAGAGAATGGGCATGCCATGGTCTCTAGCTACTGCAAATGAACTCCAGATGCATGTGCTCCTTGTGTCTCTGGCTTTACATGGGTACTGGGGAATTGAACCTGGGTCCTTAGGTTTTGCAGGCAAACATCTTAACCACTAAGCCACATCTCTCTGGCCCCTTATTATTTTAAAATATTTTATTTATTTGTTTGAGAGAGAGCGAGAGAATGGGAGTGCCAGGGCCTTCATCCTCTGCAAATAAACTCCAGACACATGTGTCACCTTGTGCATCTGGCTTACGTGGGTACTGGAGAACAGAACCTGGGTCCTTAGGCTTCACAGGCAAGGGCCTTAACCACTAAACCATCTCTCCAACCCTTATATATATATATTTATTTATTTAATTTACTTATTTGAGAGTGACAGAGAGAGAGGGAGAGAGAGACAGAATGGGCGCGCCAGGGCTTCCAGCCACTGCAAAAGAACTCCAGACACATGCGCCCCCTGGTGCATCTGGCTAACGTGGGTCCTGGGGAATCGAGCCTTGAACCGGGGTTCTTAGCTTTCACAGGCAAGCGCTTAACCGCTAAGCCATCTCTCCAGCCCTAACCCTTATATTTTGATTGAGACATGGGCTCACATACCCCAGGCTGGCCTTGAACCTGTCATGTAGCTAAGGATGAGCTTGATTTTTAGTTTGGTGTTTATATACGAAGCATGTGTGTGGTGAGCACATGTGTGTGAAGATGTATTCTGTGTATACAAACATGCAGAGGCCATAGGAGAACATCGGTGTCCTCCTCAACCGCCGTTCTGCCTTATTTCCTTGAGATGGAGTTTCTCAGTGAACCTAGTGCTTATGTTCTTTGGTTAGACTGGCTGGTCAGGGAGCCCAGCAATTCTCATATTTCTTTTAAAAAAATATATTTTATTTATTTATTTATTTGAGAGCAAAAGAGAGAGGGAGAGAGAATGGGTCCACCAGGGCCTCCTGCTACTACAAATGAACTCCAGATGCATGCGACCAAGGTGCACCCGGCTTACATGGGTGGTGGAGAATCAAACTGGGATCCTTTGGTTTTGCAGGCAAGTTACCTATTCATTAAGGCATCTCTCCAGCTCCTTTTTTTTTTTTTTTTAAAAAAATACGTTTTAATTATTTGAGAGAAAGAACTCTCATACTTCTGAACCCACCTCAGGCCGGGGGTTGCAGGCCTGTGTAGCCATCCCAGACTTTTCCTCGGGTGTTGGTAATCATTCCCAGGTCCTCATGTTTGCACAACAAACATGCTTACCTCTGAGTCACCTCCCCAGTGACCCCAAAGATGACCTTGAGCCCTTGATTCTCCTACTTCCACTTCCCAACTGCTGAGATTATAGGTGTGTGCCACCATGACTGGCATCTTTTTTAAAATTATTGTCATTAGTTTTTGGTTGTGGTTATTCTTTTAAAAATTTTCAGCCAGGCGTGGTGGCACACTCCTGTAATCCCAGCACTCAGGAGGCAGAGGTAGGAGGATCGCCATGGGTTTGAGGCCACCCTGAGACTACACAGTAAAGTCCAGGTCAGACTGGGCTACAGTGAGACACTACATTGAAAAAACAAATGGGGGGGGGCAGGCTAGGGGGAGACCTAAACAAGACCACAAGGTGACAGTTATTTCTTTTTGCTAACAACATGACCTTAACTATATAAAAACCACCAAAGCCTCCACTAAAATATTGTTAGAATTGTGGGGCATGGTGGCTTATGCCTTTAATCCAAGCACTCAGGAGGCAGAGGTAGGAGGACTGCCATGAGTTCGAGGCCACCCTGAGACTACATAGTAAACTCCAGGTCAGCATGGGCCAGAGTGAGACCCTACCACTAAAAACCAAAATAACAGCAACAAAAAAAATTCACTCTTGGGCTGGAGAGATGGCTTAGCGGTTAAGGCTTGCCTGTGAAGCCTAAGGACCCCGGTTCGAGGCTCAACTTCCCAGGACCCACGTAAGCCAGATGTACAAGGGGGCGCACACGTCTGGAGTTCGTTTGCAGTGGCTGGAGGCCCTGGCGCACCCATTCTCTATCTATTTGCCTCTTTCTCTCTCTGTCTATTGCTCTCAAACAAATACATAAAAATAAAACGAAAATGTATTTAAAAAATTCACTCTTGGAGCAAGTGAATCTGGCAGGAATATGAGGCTGGCTGGCTGGATTACCAGGTTCCCATCACTGAGCCATGCAAGGGGAGGGGATCCCAGCACAAGAGTACATCTCAACTCAGCCGCTCACACTCTGCGTTGTGGTGTCATATCACTTTAAATACTCCAACAACGTTTTGTGCTCTCAGGTTTAGATTTTATACGATTTATTTCTGGGTATCATGCTCTTAAAACCATTTTGCTCAGGCTGAGTCTTCTGTATTATGGCCTTCTGTTAGCAAGAAACAGAATAAGCTACTGAACTATGAATTACCTACCTTCCTTTGGGGGCCATAAATGCCGAGAAAGAAACAAAGGCAACAGTAATTCCAAGAGGCATGTGGGCATGAGCGCCCCAACAGCACAGCCTTGGCCAGGTCTGACATTCTTGTCTCTGGTCCCCTGTGGGGTCAATCGAGCCCTAAATTAAGAGTCTCTGAGTGAGACCCTGGAGAAGAGCAGGGGTGATTGAGGACCATTGAAAAGAGACCTGTCTTGGGCTGGAGAGATGGCTTAGCACTTAAGGGACTTGCCAGTACAGCCTAAGGACCCAGGTTCAATTCCCCAGGACCTACATAAGCCAGATGCACATGGTGTTCCAAGTGTCTGGAGTTCATTTGCAGTGGCTAGAAGCCCTGGTGTTCTCTCTCTCTCTCATAAGTAAATTAATTAATTAAAATAAAATAATTTTAAAAAGAAAGAGATCTGTCTTAAGTTTGGATGTGTCACCTTACCATCTAGGACAGCCAGAATGCCATTCAGTCTCTGTAGGCCATGGATGATGGACCCACTCAGCCTTGCCATCCTTGAGGATCCTGTGAGCCTCTTACAGATGCATCCACGAGGAAGAGTCACAGTCATCCTATGTGGAAAGTCATGGGGCCTCATTCCACTTCTCTGGGCTTCATTTTTATTTTCCCAGGATACATCCAGTTCTCTAGGCTGTTCATGGAGGAACTGGTGCATTAGCCACTTCCAGTTTCACAGGAAACATTGTACTTAAGGCTGGAGGGATGGCTTAGCAGTTGAGGTGTTTGCCTGCAAAGCCAAAGGACCCAGGTTCTATTCCCCAGGACCCACGTTAGCCAGATGCACAAGGTGGCACATGTGTCTGGAATTCGTTTGCAGTGGCTGGAGGCCCTGGAGCACCCATTCTCTCTGCCTCTCTTTCTCTCTGTCAAATAAATAAATAAAATAAAATAAAGAAAAAGCACTTAGCCATTCAAAAATTAAGGGGAAGGGCTGGAGAGATGACTTAGCAGTTAAGGTGCTGGCCTGCAAAGCCAAAGGACCCGGGTTTGATTCTCCCGGACCCATGTAAGCCACATGCACAAGGGGCTGCATGCATCTGTTCATCTGCAGCAGCTGAAGGGCCTAGTTCGCCCATTCTCTCTCTCTCTCTCTCTCTCTCCCTCCCTCTTTCTGTCTTGCACATGTAAATAAATAAAACAAATTAATTAATTCAGGGGAAGCCTGAAGTGGAAGATAAAGCAGTGATCGAGGCTGAGCCTGAAAGCTGCCTGCTGGTAGGTGGCATGGTACTGTCACCTCGGGTTAGCCAAATGAGCACATTAATAGTATTAATCTGACTTGTAATGGTTTGGTAATTTTTGGGTTATTTTCAATATGTAAATTACTTTACTTTTATGGTTGAAAGATAGCTTTAAGAGTTTATAAGACGTCTTATATTTATGTAAAACTGCACTTAAAGTAACAAATCCATAGTGAGAGTTCACGAGGAATTTTTCCTTTCAATGTGATCTCTCATCCCTCCTTCATTGAAAAGAGGGAGATGGGAGGGAACCAAGCCCATCACCTTTGCAAGGATCGCCTAGTTTCAGTTGTATTTTTTTGGCTTTTCCAGCCAGGGTCTCACTCTAGCCCTGCTGACCTGGAATTCACTATGTAGTCTCAGGCTGGCCTTGACCTCACTGCTATCATTCTACCTCTGGTTCCGGAGTGCTGGGATTAAAGGTGTGGGCCACCACACCCAGCTTTTTGTTTGTTTGTTTTGTTTGTTTGTTTGAGATAAAGTCTTGCTCTAGCCCAGGCTGAACTGGAATTCACTATGTAGTCTCAGGCTGGCCTCAAACTCATGGTGATCATTGTACATCTGCCTCCTCAGTTCCAGGATTAAAGGCAGGTGCACAACACCCAGAGAATCCCCTAGTTGCTTTCTTTCTTTCTTTCTCTTTAAAATTTTTTATTTATTTTATTTAATTTTTTGAAGTAGGGTCTCACTCTAGCCCAGGCTGATTTGGAAATCACTAGGTAGTCTCAGGGTGGCCTCGAACTCACGGTGATCCTCCTACCTCTGCCTCCTGAGTGCTGAGATCAAAGGTGTGTGCCACCACACCCAGCAAAAAATTTTTATTTATTTTATTTGAGAGAGAGAGAGGGAGAGAGAGAATGGCACTCCAGGGCCTCCAGCCACTGCAAACAAACTCCAGACGCATGTGCCACCTTGTGCATCTGGCTTACATGGGTTCTAGGGAATTGAACCTGGATCTTTTCGCTTTGCAGGCAAGCACCTTATCCACTAAGCCATCTCTCCAGTCCCACCCCCTTCCCCGCCCTAGTTTCTTATGATTGGTTAAGCCCTAGCCAATCAGAATGTGGCACTTTCCTAATTAATGGGATAGTTTGCCATGGGCACATGTCCTCTTGAGAGAACAGAGGAGTGTGTGACTGTGTCTCCTTTCCTGTAGAGTTTGCTAAGGACAGCCCGACAACTTAGTGGCATAAAGTAAGAAGCACAAAGTGTTTGTTTTTGACCCAGAATCTACCATCTGGGCAGGGTGACTGGACTGGGTGGTCTCTACCTCGTCAGCGTCCTCCAGCTGGGCCCCTCAGAGCCATGTGCAGGACTCAGCAGCAAGGCCATCCCCACATGCTGTGCAGTTGCTGTGAGTAACTGGGATTTCTCACACCTGGATTGGGTTCCCAGGAGACAGCCGCAGAGGAAGCCAGGTGGTAGTCTGATGGCTGTCTACCACCTGACCTGGAGATGTCCTTGGAAGTGCCCCCTCCCACTTCCCCTGAGTCCTGTCCACAGAGGGTCAAGTGGTGAACTTAAGAGTGCCATCCACTTTTCAGTGGGAGCAAGGAGGTATGGAAATTGATAACTATCTTAGGTAGGATCACAGAATCTGTTAGGAGGAAAAATAAAAGCACCATTTGAGGATAAAACACATAGTCCACCACATGGGCCAAAGGTTGGAAAGATGCGTGGTGGAGTAGTGAGGGTGGGAAAACCTTGTTATGCAGCGTGGCCCCTTTGTCTCTGCGTGAGCACTTCACAGATCACTGTAGGGATCAAATGAGAAGCCAGGAGGGAAAGCATTTTGGAGACTGTAAAGCTGTGTAGAAATGTGGATGGTTGTTCTAATTCAGGATACGAAAGTCTGAAACCAAATTGGGACTGCTTTCTTTTTTTTTTTTTTTTTTTTTTAGTTTTTTTGAGGTAGGGTCTCACTCTAGCTCAGGCTGACCTGGAATTCATGATGTAGTCTCAGGGTGGCTTCGAACTCACAGTGATACTCCCACCTTTGCCTCCCAAGTGGTGGAATTAAAGGCGTGCACCACCACGCCCTGCTGTTTCCAAGTTGGGACTGCTAATGCTCCAAATCCAGTTGGCTTCACTGCCTCTGCAGGGGAGAGGCTGATGCGTGCAGGAAAGGCCATGTCTTATTTTCAAATTGGATAATGGGTACATTGGAACTTGATATTTTATCTTTTTAATCATTTTGTATGTCTGAAATATTTCATCATAAATTTGAAAAAAATCAATCCCTTTCCTGGCTTTCCAATTAGTTTATAATAGCATTTGGCAGCAAGAGCTCTGGTAGAATCCTTCCCATTAGCTGAGAAGTTTCTAGAGCATTTGCTTGGTAGGTAGGTTGATCTTCCCTGGCCCATCAGCCAGTGAGCATATGCAAAGCCTGTCTGAGTCGCATAAGAAAAGATGACCCTATTTCCTATCTCCTGGCATGTGGGTGACTTTAGGCACTGTGTGACAAGCTTTGGCCATGGGGCCACCAGCAGAAGCAGTTTTCTGTTTGTAGCTAAGTCATCTGGCAGCAGCCCAGAGACCTCAGTTGGTGTCCTTATCCCTGTGGGAACATGGTAGACCTCAGAGTTAGGCAGCTGGAATCACAATGCATGTCGTATTGCTGGCCCAGAGAGTCAACCAGACACAGGGTAGGCTCTGTGAGTGAACCACCTGAGGAGCTGAGGCTTGCAGGTTGCCGACATCACAACCTGACTTACTGGGCCTGACGGTTTTCTGTCTTGCACTTCCTGTCAGGGGCCACCTACGTCCTCGTCAGGAGGCATTGCTTTTCTCTAGGGCAAGGGACCTAGCAAAGAAGCAGACAGATCCTGTGACATGTATGACCTTGTGATGGGGACTGTCACATCCACAGTTCTGTAGAAATAGGCCCCTAAGCAGGGTGTAGTGGTATATGCCTTTAGTCCTAGAACTGGAGAAGGGAAGGCAGGAGGATTACTGTGAATTTGAGGCCAGCCTGGGGATGTAGAATGAGACCCACCTTGAAAAAAAAAAACCCAAACTCATACCAACAATAAGGCATTGAGGGATGGCTTAATGGTTTAGGTGTTTGTCTGAGAAGCCTAAGGACCCAGGTTTGATTCCCCAGTATCCACACAGATGCACAAGGGGGCACATGCACCTGGAGTTTGTTTGCAGTGGCTGGAGGCTCTGGTGTGTCCATTCTTTCTATCTGCTTTTCTCTATCTCTCAAAATGAATAATTAAGTAAAAACTAAAAACCACAACAGAAACAAAAATAAACATCCTTGGTGGTGTAGAACACCCTATTGTATGGACATATTGAGTTGACTGCCAGATTCACATAATAGCTTGGCTGTGAAATGCCAGTCACTAAGCTGGATTTCTGAGCAAATGAAGAGCAGGTATTATCATCTTGGGTTATGTCCTTTGGAGCTGCATTAACCACATTCTTTCTTTTCTAGATCTGTGGCTGGAGTGGGGAGGGGAGAGGGGCTATGATGGCCCAGCCGCTCCCATGCTTAGCCATTTCCAGACTGACCTGCTCCCCACAGCCCGATGCAAGCCCACCAGGCCAGATCCCTCTGAGGGTTTTCAACTTTGAGGCTACTCACTATCGACCTGCTCAGCCTTAGGGCAGCCCGAGTCCCCAGTGCCTTGATGTGTTGAAACTGGCCAGCACCACCTGCTCACTGTGCCTCACATTTCTTCCCAAGAAACCACAGTGAGAAACTGTGAAGCCAGCTGGGCCTGGTGGCGCATGCCTGTAATCCTAGCACTTGGGGGCAGAGGTAGGAGGATTTTTGTGAGTTCAAGGCCAGCCTAGGACTATAGAGTGAGTTCCAGGTCAGCCTGGGCTAGAGTGAGACTCTGCTTAAAAAGAAAGAAAGAAAGAAAGAAAGAAAGAAAGAAAGAAAGAAAGAAAGAAAGAAAGAGAGAGAGAAAGAAAGAGAGAGAGAAAGAGAGAGAGAAAGAAGGAAAGAAAAGGGGACTTTGAAGTCCTCCCTCTGCCTACTGACACACTTCCTCACATGGTCTTGAGAACAGTGAGCAAAACCTTCCTCACTGGTAGTGGCCACTTGATCCCTGATTCCCTGGTCATCTTGCGCTTGAGCCACAAGTCCTGTATGAAGCAGCCCAATTCTGTCTGCCTCTCACATCCACTGCCAGGGCCTGTGAGGCTGGAGTCACTGCGATCTCGTTCACTTACCACTGACCCACCTTGCGGCCTGTCCAGACACAAAGTGTCCCAGCTGAGGTTTTGGATGTTCTCGGCTTCTGTCGCTGGTGACTATTTTAGCCCCGCTGCTGCTTCTAGCCTTGGCTCTCAAATGAACTCCTTGTATCCGAAGAGATTTACTGCCCTAACGGTTCTGTATCTCAATTTAATGAAAATGTTAAGGATACTTTGATGGTCTTGCGCCAGTGTAATTTTAAATCAAATGTCCTCATTCTCTGGCAGACGCTGCCGCCCGATGTTTAACTATCAGAAAGTACTTAAATAGAGTGCTCTTTGCAATATTGTCTTTACATCAGCATGTTTTACCATTTTTTCCAGAGTAAACGAAACAAAACAACAACAACAAAAGCTTTATGAGAATCTCTGAGGCAAAGTCTCCCTGATGCTAAAAGTTAGACCTGAGCTGCCTGCAGATTTTGCAGAGCTGGCTTTGAGTCCTAGCTACTTCCATTCTCCAGCTGGGAAACTCCTCGATAATGCTTCCTGAGCTCTGGTGCCGTGTTTGGAAAATGTGGACAGTTATGTCTATGTCCCAGGGCTGCTGGAGTGAGAGACGATATGTTGATTGTAGAACCTTTGGTGGGATGCAAGGACCAGTCCCCATGGCTGTTTACATAACCCAACAGCCAGTTACTTTTAGATGATTGAGAAAAAGTGTGTTTGTCATCTCAAAAGCCCAGCCTGTGCTGATGTTTTAAAGCTGGGGCCAAGCCTTTTGAGGAAGGGTGCTCCTTGCTGGTCCTGCAGCCTGAAGTGGGCCAGGCCATGTGGCATACTTGCAACCTGGAAGTCTGTTGCCATGCATGAAATGACTCCAAGCACTCTGAGTTGCCTGTACAACCTCATTAAATGATTAAAATGATGGTGATGATGATACTGCACAAAACTAGTGTAGGATGTTAACAATGAACCATCAATGCCTGGGCACATGAATGCTTATCAATTATTTTTGGTCTAAGAACTTAGCAACAGCGCTTTTGAGTACAGATGTTTGGTGTTAATAGCTATAGCCAACCAGCCGGGCTTCCTCAAATGCTTGCATCTCCGAGCTGAAGCTCCTTAGAGCACACCCAGGCCAGACTTCTGTCTTCAGCTGAGAAGGGTGGGCTCATGTCTCATGTGGCAGATCTGCCTGCTGAAGACAGAGACTTCCACTCAATGTCACATAGATGGAAGGGGCAGAAAAGGGTTGGGACCTACCCTTCTCCCTGCTTCTGAACAGTATTTTACTCTGAGAAAGCATCTTAAATATGATTTTTCCTTTGAAAATAGAAGTATGCATAGATATGTGAATATTGCTTAATGTTTAATGCTAGCATGAATAAAGTTTTACTAAAGAATAAGTCTTATTCACTGCAAGCCTTATAATTAGCCAGCCAGCCCAAATGAGCCAACGGGTGCAATAGTGGCACGTCTGTCATGGTGGAAACCAACTGCCCTCCAATTGGACTGGAGGCCTGCTCCATGGGGGAAACACATCCCTGATACTGAAAACTTAAAACAGGAGTAGTCATGAGCCCTCGGTGTGTAACATCTGCTGATGTCTGGAAAAATGTATATACTATGCTTATCAAACTGCTCAGTAAGCACTTCTCTTAATATTTATACCCTTATACTAATGCTATTCTCACTTTGGGTAGAGAATCTTCTCTTTTCAGATGGCAGTGACTTTGGGATGACTCAGAAGGTATCATGGTGCTGGAAAGAAGTGACTGGAGTACTGAGAAACATCTCAATCACACCATCCAAAGCTCAGGGTCTAATGCAGAAGAGGTGGAGGAAAGAATGTAAGAGCCAAAGGAAGGGTAGGACTCCTTACAATGTGCTCCCTCCAGACATAAAATGGCCTGGATATCCATAACCTCACAGTGCCTGACACTACCTACACAAGACCATCATAAGAGGAGGAAACGACCATGGCATCAAAATAAAAGAGACTGATTGAGATGGGGAGGGGATATGATGGAGAATGGAATTTCAAAGGGGAAAGTAGGAAGGGGAGAGAGGGTATTACCATGGAATATTTTTTATAATCATGGAAAATGTTAATAAAAATTGAGAAAAAAATAAAAAAATAAAAAAGAATAAGTTTTATATATGCCATAAAAGGATGCATTTAAAATTTTTATTTTTAGCCAGACATGGTGGCACATGCCTTTAATCCCAGCACTTTGGGAGGCAGAGGTAGGAGGATCACCATGAGTTCGAGGCCACCCTAAGACTACATAGTAAATTCCAGGTCAGCCTGGGCTAGAGTGAGAACCTACCTCAAAACAAAACAAAACGAACAAATAAAATTTTTACTTTTAATTTCATTTTTAAAACAATGTCTTACTCTGTAGCTCAGCCTAGCCCAGAAGTTACTATATAGCCCAGGCTGGCCTGGAACATGAGGCGATCCTCCTACCTCAGCCTCCCAATTGCTGGAACAAAAGGCATTCACTACTACACCTGTCTCCAAAATTATGGAATTATGATAGTGCAGGCCATTTTATGTCAGACATAGTTCAACTTTTAGCAAAACACTCTCTGTGGGGATTTGATTCAGGTGTCCCCCATAAACTCAGGTGTTCTGAATGGTAGGTTGCCAGATTTAGGAATTAACGCCTCCTGGAGGCAGTGTACTGTTGGAGATGAGCATATGGGTGTTATAGCCAATTTCCCCTTGCCAGTGTTTGGCACACTCTCCTGTTGCTATGGTCCACCTTATGTTGGCCAGGGGGTGATGTCCATCCTCTGCTCATGCCATCGTTTTCCCCTGCCATCAGGGAGCTTCCCCTCATGCCTGTAAGCCAAAATAACCCCTTTTTTCCCCCACAAGCTGCCCTTGGTCAGGTGATTTCTACCAGCAGTGCAAATCTGACTGCAACATTCTCTGGGCCTTACCGAGATGCAGGAGGAAAAGAAGGGGGTGCACAGATCAAATGACTGCCTGGTGTCTGGGGCAGGGGGCAGACCCCTGTCACAGCCGTGGCGTCTTCTCTCAGTGGGAAGCCAGGCTGCCGTACCTTTCCACCTCACTGTCCCTGTGGGCACTGCTCAACCAGAATTCCTCTGTGCTCGAGTCCACTTCTCGCTCTCCACACTTAGGTCACAAATTCTCTTCAGAAACAGGAGCCTGACACCCAGACCTGTGGGAGCAATCTTACTCCTAGGCAACGTGCCACAGCCAGCAGCCCTGGCCCCTGGCTTCGGGTTCCAGAGCTCTGAGCGGGCACAGGCTCCACCGGGGACCTCGAATGGAAGCCCGGACCGCTTCTGCGTAGTCAATTCAAGGTCGGACACAGTAGCTGAGAAGGCAGAACCTGGGATTCTCCTTGCAGTACCTACCAGAGACTGGTCCTGTAAGGAACCACCACTCCACGTCCCCATGGGTGTCTGCTGAATGCGACGTGGGGTGAGAGATAAGGGTTTCTATAACACATCCTCGGGCCTCTGCGGTGCCACAGGAAATGGCCAGGACAACGTGGGGAGAGAATTGGTGATAGGGCCTCAGCCACAATTGAACAACAGACGCTTCTGCCACCTCGTGAGCATGTGTGACCTTGCTCTTGCCTCACCTTTGTGCTTCTGGCTTACATGGGATCTGGAGATTTCTTCCAACATGGGTCCCTAGGCTTCACAGGTAAGTGCCTTAACTGCTAAGCCAGCTCTCCAGCCCTAATTAACTTTTTTTGAAGCAGGGCCTCACTCTAGCCTGGGCTGACCTGGAACTCAGTGTAACTCCAGGCTGGCCTCGAATTCACAGCAATCCTTCTACCTCAACCTCCTGAATGTCCAGTTCCCCTTTTCTTTTCTCTTGGACACACTAGCTACTGAGGAGTATGTGAGTTATTATTATTATTATTATTTTATTATTTTTATTTTTTGGTTTTTCAAGGTAGGGTCTCACTCTGGCCCAGGCTGACCTAGAATTCAATATGTAGTTTCAGGGAGGCTTCGAACTCATGGTGATCCTCCTACCTCTGCCTCCCAAGTGCTAGGATTAGAGGGGTGTGCCACCACGTTGGCAAGTATGATTTAATTCCCACATATGTGTACTTCTTGACATCATTCTCTATTCATCCCATGGTGACTGGAGACGTGTTTTGCCTTACTTTCAGACTGTCTTTGTTACAACCATGTCTGTCCCATGCCCTCTGGTTCCGGGTTATGCTAATGTCTAGGTTAGAACATTTTTATCTTTGTGGATCATCGTCTACCTAATGTGGGGTGTTTAAGTCCACAATTACTGCTAACTTGTCCAGCTCCTCTTCATTTCTGAATATTTTTGCATATCTCCATTTTTTAAGATTTTAATGCTTTGTGACTTTAATTTTGAAAATGATTTAGGTTTTTTTTTTTTTCTTTTTTGGCATGGGTATGTGTGTGTAGGGTGTGTGAGTGTGTGTTCAGATGTGTGTGGGCACGTGTGTTCTCAGGTGCTGATGTACATTTGTGCCTGTTGAGGCCAGAGGTTCATCTCAGTTGTCTTCTTCAGTTGCTCTCCACCTTACTTATTTATTTATTTATTTTGGTTTTCCAGGTAGGGTCTCACTCTAGCCCCGCCTGGCCTGCAATTCACTATGTAGTCTCTGGGCAGCCATGAACGAACTCATAGTAGTCCTTTTACCTCTGCCTTCTGAGTGCTGGGATTCAAGGCATACACCACCACACCTGGCTTCCACCTTGTGGCAGTCTGGTTCGCATTGCTGGTAGAAAACACCTGACCAAGAGCAGTTTGTGGGTGGAAAAAGAAGATTTATTTTGGCTTATAGATTCAAGGGAAGCTCCATGATGGCAAGGGAAAATGACGGCATGAGCAGTGGGTGGACATCACCTCCTGGCCAATAATGGATAGACAAAAACAGCAGGAGAGTGTGCCAAACACTGGCAGGAGGAAACTGGCTATAACACCCATAAGCCCACCCCCAACATTACTGCCTCCAGGGGGCTTCAGTTTCCAAATTGCCATCAGCTGGGGACCTAGCATTCAAAATGCCTGTTTATGGAGTACACCTGAATCAAACCACCACACACCATATTTTCTTAAAAATATTTTTATAGGGCTGGAGAGATGGCTTAGCGGTTAAGCGCTTGCCTGTGAAGCCTAAGGACCCCAGTTCGAGGCTCATTTCCCAGGTCCCATGTTAGCCAGATGCACAAGGGGGTGCATGCATCTGGAGTTTGTTTGCAGTGGCTGGAAGCCCTGGCGTGCCCATTCTCTCTCTCTCCCTCTGTCTATCTTTCTCTCTGTGTCTGTCGCTCTCAAAATAAATAAATTAAAAAAATTTTTTTGTAGCTAGGCATGGTGGCGCACACCTTTAATCCCAGCACTTGGGAGGCAGAGGTAGGAGGATTGCCATGAGTTCGAGGCCCCCCTAAGACTCCATAGTGAATTCCAGGTCAGCTTGAGCTAGAGTGAGAGACCCTACCTCGAAAAAACCAAAACCAAGTAAATATATTTTTATTTATTTGATAGAGGAAGAAAGAGGGAGAGAAAGAATGGGCATGCCAGGGCCTCTAGCCACTGCAAATGAACTCCAGATGCATGCGCCACCTTTTGCATCTGGCTTACGTGGATACTGGGGAACTGAGCCTTGGTTCTTAGGCTTCAAAGGCAAGTAAGTGCCTTAACCACTAAGCTGTCTCTCCAGTCCCCACCTTATTTTTTGGTACAGGGTCTCTCAATAGACCTAGAGCTCAGTAACTATTGCAATTACCTTCATGTCGCTGGTACAAACACCCCACCAGAAGCAGCTGATGGGAGGAAAGGATTTTTTTTTATTTTATTTATTTATCTGAGAGCGACAGACACAGAGAGAAAGACAGATAGAGGGAGAGAGAGAGAATGGGCGCACCAGGGCTTCCAGCCTCTGCAAACAAACTCCAGACGCATGCGCCCCCTTGTGCATCTTTGCCTCACACTCTTGAGGGAAGTTCCATGGTGGCAGGAGACAACACGGCATAAGCAGAGGCTGGACATCACCTCTGCCACAGCAGATGGAAAACTGCAGCCTAAGAGTGAGCCAAACTCTGGCTCTAAGACCCCTAAGCCTACATCCAATAACACACCTCCTCCAGCAAGGTTCCACTTCTCAAAGTGCCACCAGCTGGGAACCAAGCGTCTAAAATACATGACTTGGGCTGGAGAGATGGCTTAGTGGTTAAGGTGTTTGCCTGCAAAGCCAAAGGATCCCAGTTCGATTCTCCAGGACCCACGTAAGCCAGAATGCACAAGTGGGCGCAAACATCTGGAGTTCATTTGCAGTGGCTAGATGCCCTGGCATGCCCATTCTCTCCCTGTTTCTCTTTCTCTGCCTCTTTCTCTTTCTGAAATTAATTAATTAATTAAAAAAACACATGAGTTTATAGGGGACACCTCATACAAACCACCACAGCGACTTTGCAAATCCACACTGTGTCCAGCCACCTTGTTCACTGATGCTCATGAGTTATACCTTGTGGTTAGCAATCACAGGAGGGTCTCCAACAATAAAATGAAAATGAAATACTCTTGTGTGTTTGCGTCTTCCAGGTTAAAGCTCCTGAGGGGGAGCCAAGATTCACAAGACTCAGGAAGGTCCCAAAACCTGAATGCCCAGAAGCTGTACACATGGTAAACACTTGCTGGCAGAGATGAAACCCTTCTGGGGAGATGCCTGCAAGTGATGCAGCTTTTGTGAGTTGTCACCTACACTAGCATGCACTCTTGGTGAGGAGCTGCCTTTGAGTCACCCATGTTCCTGCATGTTTGTAACCCTAATAAACACACTGGTTCAATGCCAAACTTAGGTGGATTCATTTCTTTGGTCTATTGTAGGTGTTCTTTCTGGGCTCTGTGTGTGCTCATATCGCCATTGAAAAAGTCAGATAACACATTTCAATAAGTAAAGCCACTGAGATAGAAATGTGGCAAAGCAGTCAGAGATCCCGCAGAGTGGGATCCGAGGCAGGGCCAAAGTCATTTCTAAAAGTGTGTGCTCCTGGGCTGGAGAGATGGCTTAGTGGTTAAGCGCTTGCCTGTGAAGCCTAAGGACCCCGGTTCGAGGCTCGGTTCCCCAGGTCCCACGTTAGCCAGATGCACAAGGGGGCGCACGCGTCTGGAGTTCATTTGCAGAGGTTGGAAGCCCTGGCGCGCTCATTCTCTCTCCCCCTCTACCTGTCTTTCTCTCTGTGTCTGTCGCTCTCAAATAAATAAATTAATTAATTAAAAAAAAAAGTGTGCGTTCCCGCGGAGCCTAGTGGTGCTCACTTTTAGTCCCAGCACTTGGGAGGCTGAGGTAGGAGGATAACCATGAGTTCAAGGCCAGCCTGGGGCTAGAGTGAGTTCCAGGTTAGCCTGGGCTAGACTGAGACCCTGTCTTGAAAAAGCAAACAAACAAAAAAGTCAAAATGTTCATTTCTGAAGATTTTTGCTTCAATATTACTTTTTTTGTTTTGTTTTTCAAGGTAGGGTCTAAGTTTTGTGCAGGCTGACCTGGAATTCTATATCCTTTAGGCTGGCCTTGAACTTACAGCCATCTTCCTACCGCTGCCTCCCGAGGGCTGGGATTAAAGGCGTGCACTACCACACCTACCCCAGTCTTACTTTTAAGTTGCAGATAATGTTTAATATACTTTATGTGCAGTAAGTTTAATGATAATAAATTTATTTCTTTTTTTTTTTCGGGGGGGGTGTCTCAAGGCAGGGTCTCGCTCTAGCCCAGGCTGACCTGGAATTCAATATATAATCTCAGGCTGGCCTCAAACTCACAGCAATCCACCTACCTCTGCCTCCTGAGTGCTGGGATTAAAGGCATGCACCACCATGCCCAGCTTTAGAAAAATAAACTTTATTAATAAGACGCCAGCACTAAGATGCTCTAAGTTTGAATATGTAGCCCTTATTCATTATCATGTCCCAGGGACTGAAATACAAAAACAAAAAAACAATAACAAAAAACCTTAAATCATGGAGCTGGGGAGGTGGCTCAGTAGGTAGTGTTTCCCACCCAAGCATGAGGACCTGAGCTCAGATGCCCAGCACCTGATGCAGCCCTGACGGCACAGTGAACAGAGCTGCCTTCCAGATCCTCGGCGCCCACGTAAAATGCCAGGTGCCATGGCGTGCATCCATAATCCCAGAGCTGTGAAGACAGAAACACAAGGATCCCTGGGACTCACCAGCTAGCTAGTCCAGTTGAATCAAGAAATCCCAGGTTCACTGAGACACCCTTGTCTCAAGAAAGTAGGGTGGAGGGCAACTGAGGAAGAAACCCATGTCGACCTCTGGTCTTCACGTGCACACGCACACACGTAAAACACATGAATCCTTAACATAAAAGCACAACCACTGGCTGTGAAATGTTTGACTTGAGGGAACTAAGTAAGGGGAGTCAACGGAGTGAGGTCACGCGTAGGGCCTTTTTCTCACTCTGGGAAACTTGCAGGTGTGGCTGCATCTGTGCCAGGCCAAGTTTTTCCAGAGAACACAATCAGTGAATGTCAAATGTTCACATACAGATAGAGATTTATTTAGAGGGACTGGATAGTGTGGCTCTGGAGAGTGGAAGGTTTCTCCTCTGCTGTTTGAAACCTGGAGACCCAGGGGAGCAGGTGGTGTAATCCAGCTGGGGCAGAGGCTGGAGAACAGGGTTAGGGGCTGATGCTGCCCCCGGGAGCCGCAAGAACCCGCAGCATCAGAGTGTGCGGCAGAAGGAAGGGTGGCCTAGCTTCAGAGAAGACAGGATTTGCCCTCCTTTGCCCTTTCTTTCTTTGCAGGCCCTAGTGGGTTGGAGGATTCCCGCCCACAACAGTGAGCTGGTCTTCTCTAATCAGTCTGATTCAAATGTTAATCTCGTCTGGAACCGCCCTCGCAGACACACTCAGAAATAATGTTTAATCGGCCATCTGGACATGCCTTAGCCACTTGACACATAAAATTAGCCATCACAATGGCCTGTTTTCCCCCACACCCTTGCTATTCAGGACCTTTAACATTACTTTAGACTACACTTAAAATTTGTTGAGATAGTTACAGGTGCGCAGCAAGTTGCCAGCGTAGTCACCTGGACCTGCTGTGAAAGCATATCCTCGTATGATGGTCCTTTTCTAAAGCAGTTTTATTGAGGAGCAATTGATGTGCAAAGGAGTGCGGAATTGCACGTGTAGTGGTCCCTGCTTTCACAAGGGTGAGGTTACATCCTCAGCAACTCTGGGGAACTCTGGAGGTGTGAACAGCACTCCACCTTGACTTCCCCTTGACAGAAGCACGGGCAGCTTCTCTGGCACATGTGAATTGCCAGCATCCCTGCTCTTGTCCTACTAGCAACTAAAACGAGGGCCTTGAGGGCACACGAGCACCCAGACAGACAGCTGGCCTGGTCACCACAGTGGTTACTGACTACTGGGAGGGCAGTACTTATGGTGTGGGACACACTAGAAGAAGGAATCATTTGGGTCCTAAAAGAAACAGTGATAGTTCATCCTATTACTTAAAGTAGTGCATATTTTAAAACTTATGAGTTGTTTCTGGAATTTTCCACGTAATGTTTTTTTTGGACCATGATTGACTGTAGGTAACTGCAATGATGAAGGGATGACTACTGTGTTTCATGTGTTCAACTTGATTAGTCTGAACACCAATACCATCACAGTCAAGGTGGCAACACTCCCACTGCTTCCCAGAGGAGTTGTACCACCCTGTGTGACCCTGGCACAGACGTACTTTTGTGCATCCACCATGATCAGGAGGCTCTCTCCCTGCAGCCTCACTGGAGTCCTGCTCCAACCTGCCCCTCACTTCACAGCTCTCTTCTCCACCCATACAATTTTGTCAGACAAGTGGAACTTCAGCAGTCACGTGACTTTGGGGGACTGGTGTTCTTGGGCCAGTCATCCCCACTCTCTTCAGTGCTGAGGAGGAGCTACAGCATTGGTGGACTAACTTGCTAATGGTATTCTGGCTGCTTACAGATTTCAGTGAAGAAGGATGGCGAGGATGCTTGCACATTGCTGCCATATAAACAAGAGCAACAAGTGCGCCCATCACTCCAGGGCAAGCACACAGAACAGCAATGGCTGAACACTGCTTAACTTTTTATCAAAGATTGACTGACATACCATTTTCCAGACTGGCTGTATCATTTGTTCTGCCTTCTCATGAGTCACTTGAGATGTGGTTTTGCAGCCTCCTTGCCAGCATGTGGTGGTGGTGGTGGTGTCTATATTCTTTACTTTAGCTGCTAATACATACATGGTAGCTATAGGATTTTCTTTTCTTTTTCTGAGGTAGGGCCTCACTCTAGCCCAGGCTGACCCAGAACTCACTCTGTAGTCCCAGGCTGGCCTCAAACTCTGCTTCCCTAGTGCTGAGATTAAGTGTGCACTACATGCCCAGTTTAAGGAAGTATTTTTTAAATCCCAGCTGCCGTGGAATAAATACTGTCATTTAAAAAGAAGACAGTTGCAGTGTGGTGACACATCTCTGTAATCCCAGAACTCTGGCAGCAGAGAATCTGTAAGTGTTCAAGGTGAGTCTGGGCTACTTCCTGAGTTCCAGACTAGCCTGGGCTACATGTGACCCTGTCTCAAGAAATCAAAAACAAAGCAAGACAAAAAAATCCCTTTAAAAATGTATCCTCGCCGGGTGTGGTGGCGCAGGCCTTTGATCCTAGCTCTTGGAAGGCAAAGGTAGTGGGATCCCTTTGAGTTCAAGGCCACCTGAGACTACATAGTCAATTCCAGGTCACCTCTGGGCTACAGCGAGACCCTACCTCGAAAAACCAACATACATACATGTATGTATGCATATATTCACAGTCTTATTCATATTATATTTACATATTTTTATTTATTTGAGAGAGAGGAGAGGCAGATAGAGGGAGAGAATGGGCGCACCAGGGCCTCTAGCCACAGCAAATGAACTTCAGATCCATGGGCCACCATGGGCCACCTTGTGCATCTGGCTTACTTGGTACTGGGGAATCGAACCTGGGTCTTCCGACTTCGCAAACAAGTCCCTTAGCCGCCAAGCCACCTCTCCAGCCCCACGATCCAGATTGTTTGGGGTGTGTTTATACCACGTGCCCATGCACGGAGCGCGGCTCGTCTCTACGCGCTCGTTGCGGAGGGGTGCTGTGCACGTGCACCTAGCCACCACGCGACGCGCGCTCGTGACGCCCGCCGCGTGCGCACGCCTCGCTCCCCCGGGAGGTGGCGCCCGGGACACTGAGGCTGTGGGGAACAGCTACTCCACCCCCAGTAGCCTCTCGGCACTGCGAACACCTCCGGGGAGCCCGTCTCGCATCAGGACCAGGAGGGCGGGCGGGAGCAGGGGGAGACGGCGCACCTCGCGGGGCCGCGCACGCAGGCGGGCGCGGGGGCTGCCGGGAGGAAGGCTGCGCCCTCGATGATTGGCGCGTTCGCTCGCGCTCGCGGGGACTGCCGGGAGGAGCGCCGCGCCGTCCTCGGCGGACGCGCGCACGCTCGCGGGGCCGCGCACGTAGCGCGGCTGGCCGCCATCTTCCGTGCGGGCGGCGGCCGCGGTGCAGGCGCGGGGTCGGCGGCGGCGGCGGCGCGCCGCGGATGAGGCAGCGTCGCCGCGCTCGCGCCCGCGGGCAGGGCGGGGAGCGCTAGCCGCAGGCCGAGGGGCGGCGCGGGAGACCTGGGCGGCGACCCTGGCGGGCCGCGCAGATGGGATAGGCGGCGAAGATGTTCAGCTTCGAAGGGGATTTCAAGACGCGGCCCAAGGTGTCCCTCGGCGGCGCGAGCCGGAAGGTAAGCGCGGCGCCTTTGGAAGTTTAACCGAATCCACTCGGCGACTTCCCGAACGTTCTGTGGAACGCTGCTCGCCCTTGCCGCCGCCGTGCGAGCGGGCCGCGCCGAGCGGCGCACCTGGGCGGGAGCCGGGACGCGGGCGCCCCGCGGAGCGGCTGCAGGTCGCTGCGAGCCCGGGGCTGAGCACGTCCGCGCGGCCGGGCCGGGGCCCCAGGGGCCCGCGGCAGTGACAGCTCCGGCAGACCCGAGCGCTCTGCACCCGGAGGCTCCGGCTGTCCGGCTGGTCGGTCTCGTAGCGCGAGGGCGGAGCACGGGAGACCCGGCACATTTGCCCGGGGCCGGGCCTGCCTCGCAGTCCCCTCCGTTCGGCGGCTGGGTTTTCACCGAGAGATACACGTAAGGCTGGGGAGGTGGCTCAGTGGATCGAGCGCATGCCGTGCGAGCACGAATACCGAGTTCACGTCCCCGGGCCCGCGCGTAAAACCTGGAAGCTGTCGGAGCCCACCTAGTGGAGAAGGGAGGCAGAGACAGGCGAATCTCCGGGAAGCAGTCCAGCCACTCACCCTGCTCAAGGCAGCTGTGAACTAAAGACACTGGGAGGCGAGGACAGACACTCGGAATCGACCTCTGACCTCTACACACGTGTCATGGCACACATGTTGGCCTTCACATACATCATACACACACCGCCCCCACCCACCCGCCGGGCGTGGTGGCGCACGCCTTTAATCCCAGCACTTGGGAGGCAGAGGTAAGGAGGATCACTGTGAGTTCGAGGCCATCCTGAGAATACATAGTGAATTCCAGGTCAGCCTGAGCTAGAGTGAAACCCTACCTTGAAAAAACAAACAAAAACTCAAGCACATACCTACAGGGACGAAGTAGTGACCTCTTGATCAGAATCTCGGGGTGGGGAACATATTTTGCTCTTTTAACTGCAAAAGAGCTCCTCTCCCGTTGTAAATAAGAAAAATTCTAATGGGGTATAAGCTTAACATACATGCAAGTTCATGGACTCTTCTGCCAGGTCCTGTCCACTCAAAATGTCCTGGAGAAGTCCCTTGTGCCTGTGAATGAAGGGTGGGGCCATGTAGGGCTGGGTCTTCCCAGCCATGATCCAGCTCTAGCCAGTTCCACCAAGAGTATTCCAGAATTGTGTCTTCTTGGGGAATGGGGACCGTAAGAACCCTTGAGTGAAGTTGGCCACAGCCCCCCCTGAGGGCAGCTGGGATGATACCCTACCCTGGGTCAGGAATCCAGGCTGGAGCCTAGGGTGTTCGCTTAAGCATTTATCCATGGGCCCACCCACATGTAAGTGATGGCCCCGCAGGTCAGTAAGAACGTTCCTACCTCATGCTGACGGCTCTTCTGACCTCTGTTAGCAGCAGTGAACTTAGTGGAGTTCCTGTGCCCCCTGTCCCTTTGTGCCTGGCGTCCACAGCTAGGCACTGTTTCTGGGGTTTGGTTTTGTTTGTTTCTAGGTAGGGTCTCGCTCTAATAGGCATTGTTTCTGACATAGATCCACCCCCCCACTGCCTCATCCATCCTGGTCTTCACGGATGCATGCTGCCACCTGTGGCTCATGCCGAACACAGGTTGCACGTGGACAGCACTCGCTGCTGCCTTGCCGTTGTGCTCACCACCCTGCAGCCAGCAGCCGTGTCTGAGGTTAGCAGTAACCTGCATCCTCGCCAACACTTAGTATTGTGAGCCCTTTTAGCTTTTGTCATTCTGGTGTGTGGAGTTTCCTTGTTTTACCTTCTCCCGACAGCTAATGATGCCTCCTACCTGTACTGGTTTTCCTTTGTTCTCTGTGGCTCCACATCAGTCCTTTTCTACACTGAAAAAACAAAAGCCTAAAGTGACCCATTTTTCAT
Organism: Jaculus jaculus; assembly: GCF_020740685.1. Classification (NCBI taxonomy): domain Eukaryota; kingdom Metazoa; phylum Chordata; class Mammalia; order Rodentia; family Dipodidae; genus Jaculus; species Jaculus jaculus. Next base: position 111,942,957 of record NC_059111.1, on the reverse strand, counting down.
GTCTTAGATTATTTAAAATTTTCTTCTTAAATTCAGTATAAAATTTATTTATTTTTATTTTTTTTCAAGGTACGGTCTCACGGTAGTCCAGGTTGACCTGGAATTCACTATGTAGTTTCAGGGTGGCCTTGAACTCATAGCCATCCTTCTATTTCTGCCTCCCAAGTGCTTGGATTAAAGGCATGTGCCACCATGCCCTGCTTTAAAATTGAATTTTTTAATTTTATTATTTATTTGAGAGCGACAGGCAAGGAGAGGGAGTGGGAGAGGGAGAGAATGGGCGTGCCAGGGCCTCCAGCCACTGCAAACAAACTCCAGATGCGTGCACCCCCTTGTGCATCTGGCTAACGTAGGTCCTGGGGAATTGAGCCTCGAACCGGGGTCCTTAGGCTTCACAGGCAAGCACTTAACCGCTAAGCCATCTCTCCAGCCCCTAAAATTGAATTTTTGATTAAATGCATCTTTTCCCTTTTTCAAGTTCAATAAATATTTTTAGTGTTTATTAATCTGTAAAGATCTGTGTCAGAGAGCCAGGTGTGGTGGTGCATGCCTTTAAAATCCCAGCACTTGGGAGGCAGAGGTAGGAGGATCACCTTGAGTTCAAGGCCACCCTGAGACTATATAGTGAATTCCAGGTCAGCCTGGGCTGGAATGAGACCCTACCTCCAAAATAAAATAAAAAAAAAAAAAAGAGGGAGATTCTGTGTTGAAAAGCTGAGGTCTTGATGAGTTCGTTGTTTATTGTTGGGGAAATAAGACTTAAACTATTAAAGCTAAATAATAGGAGGGTAAAGCGTGGCTTCAGATTCCTCTCAGGGCTGACCTAGGAATGTGAAGTTGGTTGACTTGGTTCTGAAGGGGGAGTATGAAATAAGAGTGTGGGAGATTTCCACCATAGGTGTGTTCTGGGCTCAGCTGCTTCAGTCCTACCCGATTTCACTTGTTTTTACTTATTTTTTCATTTTAATTTTGTTTTTTATTTTGAGAAAGGATCTCGTTAGCCCAGGCTAGCCTGGGGAATCCTCCCGTCTCTGCCTTCTGCTGGAATTCTAGGTGTGCACTTGTCAATGTGTTAGTATTTCAAAATCAAGGTACATCTTAGGCTGGTTAAAGATGCTAACTCCATAAGTCTACAAACATGAGTTTGAGGCTGGGTGTGGTGACACACGCTTTTAATCCCAGCACTCCGGAGGCAGAGGTAGGAGGATCTCTGTGGGTTTGAGGCCAGTCAGAGCTAGAAAAAACAAAAGGAAAGGGCTGGAGTTGGCTTAGCGGTTAAGGCGCTTGTTTGCAAAGCCAAAGGATCCATGTTCTATTCCCTAGTACCCACATAAGCCAGATGCACAAGGTGGTGTGTGTTTCTGGAGTTGGTTTGCTGTAGCCAAAGGTCCTGGCATGCCTATTCTCTCTCTGTTTCTCTTTCTCTCAAATAATTAAAAATAGCAAAAAAGATTTTAAAAAAAGGATATCTTAGTGGTCATTTGATTACAAGTACAAAAGTCCACTGAACTGAACTTGGTTAAGTAGGCAAAAACCCAAATAACATGTCTGGGAGCAGCATAATGGTGCCTCACCAAATAATACTCAGACACTGCTTCGTTAGTGCCAAGGCAGTCATACACTGTCTGTCTCCTTCAGCTTCGTTCTTGGCTTTCCAGGCTAGCTCTCTCCATGTCCCTGCCACAGGACAGTGGCCATGTGTTATTTCCTGGTACCTTCATCTCCATGCTAGGTGCTCTGGAGAGACTGCTGGCTGTGTGGTGGTGGTCCACCTGTAAACTGTGTCTGAGCGTCTGAGGAGCCTGCAGTCTTCGGGTACAGAGCAGTTCAGATGTAAGTGTTTGTGGTGTGTGTGACCCAGGAATCTAGTACACAGGCAGGTATGGGGGCTTAGAGCATTGGTTCAGTTTGGGACAGAGAAGGGTTACAGTGGAACCTGGACCCGTGGAGCGTGCTGTGAGCTTCCGAGAGTGCAACACCACTGAGCAGGTGGAGAGGACCGGACGGGAGAGCAGGAAGAGTGGTGGACCTGTGTTGAGAAGGGCCAGAAGATTGGCTTAAGGAAGGCTTTGGGTGATGGGACAGTTTATGCAAGGTTGTAAAGTAGAACTGTCATGAATAGAAGAGGGAAGGATTAAGACTGCAGGAAAGAGCATGGAATAGTCCAGTATGACAGGAAGGGAAATATTTTCAAATTGATAGTGGGAATAAGTATCAATGTAGAAAAGTTTATAGAAGAAAGTTCTTCAATAGTTTCCTTGCTAAGTTTCTGTAGATTAAAATTAAGCCAACAATTTCATGTGACTGAGATCACTTCATTATGTGTTCACTGTCTCAGGCTAACCTCGAACTCACAGTGATTCTCCTGCCTCTGCCTCCTGAGTGCTGGAATTAAAGGCTTGTGCCACCACACCCCACCATTGTTTTTTTTAATTGACTCTTCCTTTTTTAAAAAAATGTTTATTTTTTTATTTATTTGAGAGAGAGAATGGGCACACCAGGTCCTCTAGCCAGTGCAAACTCCAGACACATGTGCCATCTTGTGCATCTGGCTTATGTGGGTCCTCAGGAATCGAACCTGGGTTCTTAGGTTTCACAAGCAAGCATTTTTAACTGTTAAGCCATCTCTCCAACCCTAAACTTTTTTTGACACCTTCCGTAATTATAGACAATAAACCATGATAATTCCCTCCCCTACTTTCCCCTTCACAAATCCATTGTCCCATCATATCCCCTCCCCCTCTCAATTAGGCTCTCGTATTTTGATGTCATCATCTTTCCATCATCATCTTTATAGCAGCTTTAAGCTTACCAACGTTGGAGCGGGTGGTAGAGTGCCTTATGCCCGATCTTCAGTAGCTCTTGCTAGCGCACGCTCGCGTCTTCAGTGCGTTATTCTCAGCAGAAGTCCATGGGGTAATGAAGATGTGCTTTGCGCTGTCATGTTTAATGACCCTGGCATGCCCAATGTCCCTCTTTCTCATAAATAAATAAAAGTAAACATATTAAAATATTTCCAGGGCTGGGGATGTAGCTCATTTGGTAGAGTGCTGCCTAACATGCATGAGGCCCTTTGTTCTATCCCTAGAACACACAAACCAAGTGTGGTGGTACACACTTACAATTCCAGCACCCAGGAGGTGGAGCAGAAGGATCAGAAGTTCAAGGCCATCCTTGGCTAGAGTTTGAGACTAGCCTGCAATACATGAGACCCCATCTCAAAACCATTGTTTCTTAGTTCCTCTTGGTTGCCTGTAGATGTGCTCTTTCATACAGTCCACAGCAAAAGAAAGCAGGGAGGGAGGTCTGCAGACACATCATTATGTGTCACATTCCTAGCAGGCTCTTACTGCTTGGGAGCCAGAAAGCATGGCAGGGACACATGGGAGCTGGTTATTGTGTTTACATCAGAAATGGACTAATCCAGACAGAACAAAGGCTAATTGTAGTTGATTGTGGTCAGTTTGTAATCTTCCTGCTGAAAAGTTTTCTAATAAATGACTCATCTGAGCATTTGTTTGTCTTGTTTTGCTCATACAACACAACACCACAAGGACCATCCTGTGGGTTAAGTTCTTAGAAGTTGAGCGGGTTGGTCCATGCTGAGCACCATTTGCAAGTTGCTCTGAAGAAGCTGTCCAGCGTGTGTTTGTGGCCCCATCTGCCCTCACCTGCCTTTGCTAATGTTTCCCAAAAGCCTTAGTTTCATTACAATTTTAATTCCATTTCTGTTTTTTTCAAAGATTTTGTTCATTTTTATTTATTTATTTGAAAGTGTCCAACAGAAAGAGAAAGAGATAGAGAGACAGAGAGAGAGAGAATGGGCGTGCCAGGGCCTCCAGCCGCTGCATACGAACTCCAGACACATGCGCCTCCTTGTGCATCTAGCTAACGTGGGTCCAGGGGAATTGAGCCTCAAACCGGGGTCCTTAGGCTTCACAGGCAAGCGTTTAGCCACCAAGCCATCTCTCCAGCCCTTAATTACATTTCTTTTTTTCATGTTTTTAATATTTTTATTTATTTATGAGAGAGAGAGGGAGGGAGGGACAGAGGGAGGAAGGGAATTGGTGCACCAGGGCCTCCAGCTGCTGCAAATGAATTCCAGACATGTGTCTCCTTGTGCATCTGACTAATATGGGTCCTGGGGAATCGAACCTGGGTTCTTTGGCTTTTTAGGCAAATGCCTTAACTGCTAAGCCATCCCTCTGGCCCTTAATTATATTTCTTTTTTTTTTTTAATTTTTTTTTGTTGTTCATTTTTTATTTATTTGAGAGCGACAGACAAAGGGAGAAAGACAGATAGAGGGAGAGAGATAGAATGGGCGTTCCACGACTTCCAGCCTCTGCAAACGAACTCCAGACGCGTGCGCCCCCTTGTGCATCTGGCTAATGTGGGACCTGGGGAACCGAGCCTCGAACTGGGGTCCTTAGGCTTCACAGGCAAATGCTTAACCGCTAAGCCATCTCTCCAGCCCTAATTATATTTCTTAAAGTAAGTAAAATAGAGGTTCTTGTGTTGAGAAGATTGACTTATTTCTAGTATTTGTACTTTTGCTAATTTTCCTATTGGGTTGTTGATTTTTTTCCTATTAATGAGTGCTATTACAAGTAGTTATTTGTGATGTCTCATAGTTTTTGACTTTCACTCGTCTTTAACCTTGGTTATATTTTTCTGTGTAGAAAATTTGAGTTCATGTTGGGCATGGTGGCTCACACCTTTAATCCCAGCACTTAGGAGACAGAGGTAGGAGTATCGCTGTGAGTTCAAGGTTACCCTGAGACTACAGAGTGAATTCCAGGTCAGTGTGGGCTAGTGGGAGACCCTACTTTGGTGGGGGGGGGGGGGATTTGAGTTCTTGGGCCTGGAGCGATGGCTTAGGAGTTAAGGCGTTTGCGGTGGCTAGAGGCCTTGGCACACCCGTATTCTCTCTTGCTGTCTCAAATAAGTATTTTTTTTTTCGAGGTAGGGTCTTGTAAACTTGTTAGCTGCATAGAAAACACAAGCCATCAAGTAGATCAAGGGTTTTGAGATGAGTGGTTTTTAAAACTTTTTAAAAAGTATTTTATTTTTATTCATTTGTTTATTTGACAGAGAAAGAGGGAGAGAGGGTGAGAGAGAAAATGGGTGTGCCAGGGCCTCCAGCCACTGCAAACGAACTCCAGACATGTGTACCCCCTTGTGCATTTGGCTAACGTGGGTCCTGGGGAAATGAAACTTAGTCCATTGGCTTTGCAGGCAAATAGCTTAACCATTAAGCTATTCCTACAGCCCAAGATTAGTGTTTTTATGCTCTTGTTGAGAGCATCCCTGTCCCATAAAGTGCCCCACTTCTAAGTGAGACCACCCATGCATGCAGGTGCTAGCTTTATTTTAGTCATCCCAAGACTGCTGTTAGGTGCTGTGAACATCCCTAGTGCTCTCAGTGTCGGGAGCTTGGGCAGTCATGTGGGGCTGCAAGGTTAGGCTAATGAGTCAAATGGGAAGCCTGTTGCCAAAATTATAATAAAAAAGTGATGATTAGAGACAAAGCACATAAATCAATTGATAAGATCCTTTTGTGTAATGATTTAGTTCATGATCTGTTTGTAGACAGGGCCAGGTATTAGACCAGCTACCCTCTGAGGCAGACTTGAGTTGGTCTGTTCTCTGGATAGGAACAGCGCATGATGTGTCTAATCAGTGACTCCTTTGCTAAATAAAAAGTCTATGAATTTTTTTTCTAACTCCTAAATTGGACTTTACAGTCTGTGACTTCATGACCTAAGCAGGGCGTGATGAAGAGATGGGTGATGTGTTGGTTAAATAGGAGTTTTTCTAGCACCAAAAACTTGACCAGAATTAAACTGCTTTCTACTTATTGCTTGAGTCCATGAATATGCAAGATATCCCTACAGTGTCATATGACCACTCTTACTAAAGGCAGGACAACTCCAGCCCTGTGAAAGTGGGTGCCTGCTCCTCCCTCAGCTGCAAGGGAAGGCCTCTTGAGTCTGGGAGAATGTATGGTGTCTGGAGTGTCAACCACCAGGGTGGGGCAAACCTTTGACCATGGGATGCATATCTTCATTTAGGGCAAGGTAGTGTGAACAATATAGAAACAGATTTCAAATGTCACATTTACGAAGTTAAGAGCAAAGGTGTCTGAGTGTCATCCCAACCCTCTGGTGCTTCTCTGTGGATACCATTGTGTAAGAGCACAGCCAGAAGACTTCCCTACGAGGTTTGTCAGATCAAAATGTTGTTGTTCACAATTCTGTTCTGTCAGAGAAGGTGATTCAGTGTTATTTGTGTGACCCAATGAAAAACATAGGAGTTAGAGCCCGGTGTGGTGGCTCATGCCTGTAACCTTAGCATGGTTTTGGGGAACCAAGCAAGGAGGATGGCCTCAATTAAGTTCCAGGTCAGCCTGGGCTACAGTGTGAGACTGTCTCAGCAGTTAAACGCTTGCCTGCAAAACCCAATGACCCAGGTTCAATTCTCCCATACCCATGTCAAGCCAGATGCACAAAGTAAGTGGTTTGTGCATGTAGAGTTTGTTTGCAGTGGCTAGAGATCCTGGAGCATCCATATCCCACCCCCTTGCAAATACACACACACATACACACTCACTCTGCAGGGGTAGGAGGCTCACTGTAGTCAGCCTGGACTAGAATGAGACCCTACCTTGAAAAAAAGTAAGAAAGTAGGGGCCAGCCGGGCATGGTGGCACATGCCTCTAATCCCAGCACTCAGGAGGCAGGGTTAGAAGAATCACTGTGAGTTTGAGGCCAGCCTGAGAATACAGATTGAATTCCAGGTCAGCCTGGACTAGAGTAAAACCTTAACTTGAAAAACAAATAAATAAAATAGGGGCTGGAGAGATGGCTTAGTGGTTAAGCGCTTGCCTGCAAAGCCATAGTACCCAGGTTTGATTCCCCAGGACCCACATAAAGCCAGATGCACAAGGTGGCGCATGTATATGGAGTTCATTTGTAGTGTGCCAGAGGCTCTGGCATGCTCACTCTTCTTCACATACACACACACACACACACACACACGCCTCTCTCTCTCTCTCTCAAATAAGTTATTTTGAAAAATAAAATAATTAGGGCTGGAGGGATAGCTTAGCGTTTAAGGCATTTGTCTGCAAAGCCGAAGGACCCAGGTTCTATTCACCAGGATCCACATTAGCCAGATGTACAAGGGGCACAAGCGTCTGGAGTTCATTTGCAGTGGCTGGAAACCCTGGCGCACCCATTCTCATTCTGTCTCTTTCTCCCTCTCCCTCTTTCTGTCAAATAAATAAATAAATAAAAATTAAAATAAATAAAATAATTAAATTTTAAGGATTAGAAAAGTAGCTCAGAGGTAGTGTTTGCTCAGCATGCACAAGGATCTGGTTTCAGTCCCTTGTACTATATAAATTATAAAACACTATACTATATAAAAACTATATTAAATTTTTATTAACATTTTCCATGATTATAAAAATAATAAAAAAAATTTTAAAAACTATATTAAAATTATGAAGAACCAGATGTGATTCACTATGTAGTCTCAGGGTGGTCTCAAACTCACAGTGATCCTCCTACTTTAGCCTCCCAAGTGTTGGGATTAAAGGCTTGTGCCACCATGCCCAGCTTTATTTTTGTTTCAAATTTTTATTAATAACTTCCATGATTATAAAAAAAATACCCTGGTCACTTCTGGCCAAGATGGCGACCGCCTAGCTGCTCTGCAAATCCCGGGGAAAGAAAGATAGATGCAGATCCTAAGGAGAGAGCTACCCGATCATACCTCAAAAGGGCCCCAGCTGAAACTAAGGAAAATTGGCGAAGCAAGCAAGGGTGCTGTTTTCCTGATGAACCAGATACCAGCGCAAGGGGGAAGGAGACCAACACAGAGAAAAATCAATGCCTTCAAAATTAGAGAGCCAGAGCCTCAGAGGAACCCAACACCTCATCACTGAAGCACACCAAAAATGAACCCAACATGGCTCAGGGAAATTTTGTGGAAGAGGGGGCAGAAAGAATGTCAGAGCCACATGTTGGGTCAAGATATGCAGAGGCGCCGGGCGTGGTGGCGCACGCCTATAATCCCAGCACTCAGGAGGCAGAGGTAGGAGGATCGCCATGAGTTCAAGGCCACCCTGAGATGACAGTGAATTCCAGGTCAGCCTGGATCAAAGTGAGACCCTACCTCAAAAAAAAAAAAAAAGATATGCAGAGACATTTATCGTACTAATAACTGGGCTAACTCCACAATGCATGACCCATATACCTCAACAAGGAGGGGCCAATGAGGAGGGGGTAGGTCACGGATGAGCCTAATAATGGTACCAAACTGCCTGTATTTGCTGAATACAAAACTAATTTTAAAAAAAGACTAAAATAAAAATAAATCCCATGGTAATACCCCCCCTCCCCCCACTTTCCCCTTTGAAACTCCATTCTCCATCTTATCCCCTCCCCATCTCAATCAGTCTCTTTTATTTTGATGTCATGATCTTTTCCTTTTATGATGGTCTTGTGTAGGTAGTGTCAGGCACTGTGAGGTCATGGATATCCAGGCCATTTTGTGTCTGGGGGAGCACATTGTAAGGAGTCCTACCCTTCCTTAGGCTCTTACATTCTTTCCACCACCTCTTCTGCATTAGACCCTGAGCCTTGGAAGGTGTGATCAAGATATTACAGTACTGAGCACTCGGTGACTTCTTTCCAGCACCATGATGCCTTCTGAGTCTTCCCAAGGTCACTGCCATCTGAAAAGAGAAGATTCTTTACCAAAAGTGAGAGTAGCAATCAGCTCAGTTCCTGCAGGATTTTTCAGTGGCCTTGCAACCCAAGTATGTGGAGTCTTCAGCAGTTCTATTCCTGGTGGGAAACCAAGGGCCATACTTTATTTTTTAAATGTTTTTATTTATTTATTTGAGAGAAAGAGAGAAAATGAGAATAAGGGTGCACTAGGGCCCCCAGCCACTGTAAATGAACTGCAGATGCATACATCACCTTGTGTACCTGGCTTTATGTGGGTCCTGGGAAATCAAACCTGGTGCCTTTGTCTTTGCAGGCAAGTGCCTTAACCACTAAGTCATCTCTCCAGCTCTTATTTAATTTTTTAAATTATTATTTTGTGCTGGTTATTGAACCTAGGGCTCCACATTTGCTAGATAGGCCCTAAGCTGTATTACTTTTTTCATTTTTTTTAATGTTGAGACAGAGTCTTGGCTAAATTTGGTGTTGAACTTTGAGTCCTGCCTCCTCCTCCTGAGCAGCTAGAATTTTGCCTGTGTTATCAGACCCAGTCTAATAATTTAATTTTAAATTTAATGTTTTTGTTTTTATTGAGTTTAGGATAGGTAATACTGGTTTTCTTTAGTGGAGATACAAGGCTTCCTCTGGAAATGAATGCAGTTCAGTTTAAGAGTGACAGTTTTATTAAAAGAGTGGTTAGTAAAACTGCCAAAATAGTCATGTTGTATCCTTTGTATTAGTAACAGTTTATACTCCCTGAGGTTTAAATTTTTTTTTTTATTTTAGAGGGACAGAGAATTGGCACGCCAGAACCTCAGCCACTGTAATTGAACTCCAGACACTTGTGCCACCTAGTAGGCACGTGTGACCTTGCACTTGCCTCACCTTTGTGTGTCTTTCTTACCAGGGACCTGGAGAGTCAAACATGGGTCCTTAGGCTTCACATGCAAGCACCTTAACCACTAAGCCTCCAGCTATCCCTAAGGTTTTCTTTTCTTTTCTTTTTTTTTTTTTTTTTGAAAATACGTTTCATTTTATTTATTTTTTTTTGAGAGAGAGAGAGAAAGAGAATGGGCATGTCAGGGCCTCCAGCCACTGCAAATGAACTCCAAATACATGTGCCCCTCTGTGCATCTGGCTTACATGGGTCCTGGGGAATTGCACCATAGTCTTTTGGCTTTGCAGGCAAATGCCTTAACTGCTAAGCCATCTCTCCAGCTCCTCCCTGAGGTTTTGCTTTAGTAATGTGGCTGGTATCAGTAGGGTTTACCCGGTGTGAATTTGCTTTCTTTTCCTTGGTAACTGACAAATACCTTGAGGAAAATTCTTTGAGCAGTGAATCCTGTTTCTTGAACCTGCTAATTTAACATGCGTCAGTGGGTCCCATCTGAAGCACTTATTACTTGATGCCTGGTGACTTTATTTCCATTGGCTGCATTCAGTTAGAAAGATTTTTCTTTTCATTTATTTATTAAGTTATTTATATATGTGTGGAGGCACAAAAGTAGATACAGTCCTATTTATTTATTTACGTGTACATGAAAGAGAGGGGAGGAGGTAGAGAATGGGCATACCAGGCCTCTAGCTGCTGCAAATGAACTCTAGACACCTGCTCCATCTTGGCTTACCTAGGTCCTAGGGAATCAAACCTGGGTCCTTGGGCTTTGCAGGCAAGCATTTTAACTGCTTAGCCATCTATCTCTCCAGCCCAGTCCTATGTTTTAAAGTGTAATGTTATCATTTTTAAATAATGCCATTCTAATGTTGGGAAAAACCAAGTTGAAAGACTAGGGTCAGGACTTTTGGAAGAACAGTGGCAGATGGGACAAGGAGCAATCAAATACCATTTGGGTGATGGCTGGACTCACAGAGCAGAGAAAGACCACTGGTAGAACACTTGGTAACTTTCAGATGACGGTGTCGTAAACAATAAAAGGAAGGGAGGAGGATACTTAATAGGTTGATATTGTATATATGTAACAATATTGTTCCAGTGTTGGTTTCCTGATGCTAATAGTGTTTGGTTTTCTAGGAGAAGTGTGCAAGGCATGTGGGGGAAACTCAGTTTGAAAAAAATGCAGTTATCTGGTAGCAATACCATTTTGCAGCTTTCCTTTGTCTAAAAGTTTAAACTCAGTTTCAAGCTTCATGAGTAATATTTAGGCCAGGTGTGGTGGTACACACTTTCAGTGTCAGTATTTGGGAAGCTGAGTTGGGTCAACTGCATTGAGTTCAAGGCTAGCCTGGGGCTACAGAGATGTTTCCATGTCAGCCTGGACTAGTATGAGACCCTGGGGTCTGGTCTATGCATGGGGGAAGTACAGTATTTAGTAATAATGGAATCGTTTCAATTTTAAAACAATTTTTTGGCCTTTGTACATGTTGTTTTGAGGCAGGGTCTTATTTTACCCCACCCTGGCCTTGAATTTACAGTGATCCTCCTGCCTCAGACTCTGGAGTGCTGGGTTTATGGGTGTGAGCTAGCACTTAGCTCAGAGGAAAACTTTTTTTTTTTTGAGCCATGGTCCCATTGTAGCCCAGGCTGACCTAGAATTCACTATGCATTCTCAGGGTGGCCTCAAGCATACAGTGATCCTCCTACCTCTGCCTCTCAAGTGCTGGGATTAAAGGTGTGCCTGGCTGAGAAAAGCTTTTTCTTATAATGAGATCACCTGATTCTCTTTTCTGGAATATTACATGTTGACAGAAAAACTTCTGGTTCTGTATATCATGTGTGCTGGTTTTACTTAGACTCACTTGTATTTGTGTCTCAGAAAGCACAAATGCTAACTTTACTCAGACCAGCTGCCTCCAAAATCACTTCACCTTATGGGTGAAAGCATTCTGTCATTCTTTATGAGAATGTTTTCAAATTTGGAAGTGTAGCCTTTCTTACCTTCTTGTCTCTTTGTTTTAGGAAGAAAAGGCTTCTCTTTTACATCGTACTCAGGAAGAAAGAAGGAAAAGAGAGGTAACGTTCACTTTGTGATTGCTCTTCATAGATGACTGCCATGTGCTTGTATGTGGCATCTTACTGTGTGTGCTTAGTTTTTGCAACAGGTAATGGGTGCATTGGATTTTGTAGCCAACTATTCTGGAACCACTGTAGGAAAAGATGAGCTTTAAAATAGTTGAGTTGCCTGGGGAGGAATGTGGACTTTTGGTTTTCTTATAGGATGGTGTCCAAAAGATCTATAATGGCTTTGTGCATGGTTCATGTTTCATCCACTAAAGAAGAAAATTCAAATTGTAGGCATGTTTCTTAGCTGTTTCTGAACCTAAAGGAGTTGATGCTGTCCTGGTTTCTTTTGCCTCCCTTCCACCTTTCCTGACAGCCTTGTTGTATCTCCCAGTCCTGCTTCAAGCTCATTCCTTTAGTCTCTGAGTGCTAAAATTACAAGTATGTGCCACTGTGCATGGCTTTGACCTAACTTCTTCCTGGGAGTCATTACTACAGATAGCTTCACTGCTTAATCAGAACTTACATCGTAGGGCCTGCTTTTCTAGGTGTAGTTTTTGTTGTCTTCTTGTGTCTCATTTCTGCATTTAACAGGTATCTGTGGGCTAGTGTGTGTTAGGTCCTGCCCTGTGGTAGACACTCAGGGATCTGGTGCTATAAACTATGACTATAGGAGAGTCACTCTAGTAGCAGGGAAGGCTGAGCTAGACAGGGGCTTGGCGGAAGGCCCTTGGGAAGAGAGAGTGGATGATTCTGAGGGACCAAGCAGCAGTTTCTATGGCAAGGACTTAGTGTGGTAAGGACTACCCTGGCCTCCACTCACTAGATGCCATCAGCATTTCTTCCTTTCAGCAGAGACAGCCAAAGTGACAAATCGCCGGCTGTCTGCCACATGTGAAGGTGCTCTCAGGTTAGGCTTCTCAACCAGGAAAGGGTCTAGTTATCAAGGTTCTCCAGCTGTTTGGGGAAGTTCTTGGCCTTTGTCTCTTTTGTAGTAGTATTTTGGGCTTACACTAAAACCTTTGGGATGTGTCCTGTGTTGGCAGTGGTGAGAGGGTAAGGGATGACCACTGATGGGTTAGGGTTTCTCTGGGGGCTAGTAAGCGTGTTCTGAAATTAGGTAGTAGTCATGGCTGCATAACTCCTAATACATTCAAAAATTGTTCATTGAATGGTAACTTGAAAGAACAGCACTCGGGAAGCAGAGGTAGGAGAATCATCGTGAATTCAAAGCCACCCTGAGGCTACATAGTGAATTCAAGGCCAGCCTGGGCTAGAGTGAGACCCTACCTTGAATAACAGATAAAGAACAAATCTTTATGGTCTCTGCATGTCATTGCAAATTACAAAATTAAAAACTGTCATTTGACTGATTTTTGACCAACTGCTACTTGTCTCCTTACTCCATTATTCAGGAAGAAAGACGAAGATTGAAAAATGCAATAATTATCCAGTCATTTATTCGAGGCTACAGGGACAGAAAACAGCAAGTAAGTTTATTTATTTTTAAGTTGAGAAGGAGTTAGAATGCCATGTGAGTATGGCATTGTTTGTATAAGTAGCATCTGTCTTACATATATTTTGTATACCTGCTTAATGAAAGTTAATACACTATTTTTTTCTGGGCTGGAGAAATGGCTCAGCAGTTAGGACCAATTGCTACTAAGCATGTGAAGTTCTAATAACTGTATTAGTTATATTTTACTTAAAGATGTATACCTAGGTGAGGTTTCAGATCAATGTTAAGTATTACAAACATGGGCCAAACCACAACTGGTGACTGAAATAGAAAAAAGGGGTGAAAGATTCTGATGGTGTCCACTGAAGAACTTCTTTATATCTCAATTTGGGGTTATTGTTTGTTGGTAAATCCAGAAAGGGTTCCTTAGTAAAACACATAGTGTGTGTTGACCATGAGAACCATGTCCAAGCAGCATGATGAGGTGTCCCTTCCTTCCTGTGCCTCCAGTACTCCATCCAAAGAAGCGCGTTTGACCACTGTGCTGACTCAGCACAGCACGGCGGTACCTTCTCCCTTGCCGACGGCCCGAACCTTACCCTCCTGGTAAGGCAGCTTCTGTTTTTTTACAAACAAAGTGAAGACTCTAAACGTTTGGTGAGTGTCTGTTACATTTGCACTTGTCTTTTTACCGACTACGTCTTTTTTTATTTGTTTATGCGCGCACACATGCAAGAGAATTTGCACACCAGGGCCTCCCACCACTGTAATTGAACTCCAGACGCGTGCACCATCTTGTGCACATGTGCAGCTTTGCACACTTGTGTTACCTTTTGCATGTGGCTTAAATGGTATCTAAAGAGTCGAACATGGGTCCTTAGGCTTTGCAGGCAAGTGCCTTAAGTGCTAAACCATCTCCCCAGCCCTATTTCATCTTTTAAGTGGAAGTGGGAAGTGTGTGACTGGAAAGCAGCTCTAACTGCTGTGGGCTTTGCCTTTTCCTAGGCCAGCTGTGGCAGGTCACCTCCGCCCTGATGTCTTTTCTTTTAAAATTCCGTGGCAAGCCCAACAGACTGGCCTTTTTTTTTTTTTTTTTTTTTTTTAATGCAAGAGAGAGAGAGAATTTGTGCACCAGGGCCTCCCATCCCTGAAATTGAATTCCAGACATGCACTCCCTTGTGCACATGTGAAATCTTGCACTCTTGCATCACTCTGTGTGTCTGGCTTACATGGGGTCTGGAGAGTTGATCATGAGTACTTAGGCTTTGCAGGCAAGCACCTTAACTGCTAAGTCATCTCTCCGGCCCTCAGTTCATTTTTTTGTTTGTTTGTTTGTTTGTTTTTGTGTTTTTGAGGTAGCATCTCACTCTAGCTCAGGCTGACCTGGAATTCACCATGTAGTCTAAGGGTGGTCTCAAACTCATGGTGATCCTCCTACCTCTGCTTCCCAAGTGCTGGGATTCAAGACGTGCACTACCATACCCAGCTTCAGTTTACATTTTTAATAGGCTTCCTCATATCTTGATTATCAAAAGTTTTATATGTTCAGCAGGTATGTTGACACTTCATTGGTGGTGTCCTGCCTTAGCAGTTTTGTGGACTTTGACTCTAGGGCACAGGCAGATTCAAAGCAAGTTGCTCACATGCAAATTCCGAATGACTGAGTAGAACAGCATGTCATCAGGCCTGCTTCATATAAGAAAAGTGAGACGAGACTAAGCTGCGTGTGGTGGCACGCACCTGCAATCCCAGCACCCTGGAGGCTGAAACGAGGATTGTGATAATCAGAGGCCACCTTGGGATATATAGTGAGCATCAGGACCAGCCGGGCTGTTAGGTGAGACCTTGTCTGAGAGAAAATTGGGAAGGGGAGGTGGGTGAGCTTGAGTGTCGGCATTTCTGTTTGCTGACGAAAATAAATGCAAGACTAGTTTCCAGTGAGAAAAAGGTCTGCTCAGCTTCAGGTTCTCTACTTCCCACTCAGAACAAGCAGGGCATGGAGCTCAGGAAGAGAAGTGGGAGAAAAGGGTGTGGGGGATACCTGGCCACGTGTGCGTGCGTACACACACACGTGCGCACACACACGGAAGGAGGCTGGGATCCTGGAAGTCAGTGCTACATCTTTTTGTGGTGACTCATTTCCTTTTGCATATGATCTGTTCTTGATCCAGGGCAACATAAACTTTATGTGTACTTTGTGTCATGACCAATGTACTTTAGCTTCACATCCATGTGTAAAGGTGGGAAATTCAAATATTGCTGTGAAAATCCTGACTTAATACCTGCATAAAGGTATATGCACAAGGTGGCACATGTATCTCGAGTTCCTTTGCAGTTCTAGAGGCCCTGGAGCACCCATTCTGTCTCTCTGTCACTCACTCACTCGCTCAAATAAATAAAAGAAAATCCTCACTTAAAACCTTAATTCGGGCTGGAGAGATGGCTCAGTTGCTTGCCTGCTAAGCTTAAGGACCCAGGTTCAATTCTCTAGTACCCATGTAAGCCAGATGCACAACTTGGTGCATGCATCTGGAGTTTCTTTGCAGTGACTAGAGACCCTAGCATGCCCATTCCTTTTTTAAAATTAAAAACAAAACAAACATTTAAAGAAAACTTATTCTTGGGGTGAGGAGATAACCAGCAGTTTAAAAAGTACTTGTTTGCTGGGTTTGAATATCCAGTACCCACATGAAGACAGATACACAAAGTGGTGCATGCACCTGCAGTTCACCCTGGCATGCCCATACTTTCTCTTTTAAATGAATAAATAAAATATTTTTAAAAGCATTACTCTTGGGCTGGAGAGATGGCTTGGTAGTTAAGGCTCTTGCCTGCAAAGCCTAAGGACCCATGTTTGACTCTCCAGATCCTACATAAGCCAGACACACAAAGGTGAAGCAATCGCAAGGTCTGCATGCCCACTAGGTGGCTCAGGCATCCGGAGTTTAATTGCAGTGACTAAGGCCCTGGTGCGCTAATTCATATTCTCTTTCTCTTTCAGTGTGTGTGTTTCTCTGAAATAAAGATTAAAAAGCCTTACTCTTTTCAAAGTTTGATTAGATTTAGGAATGGATATTACTTAAGGAAATTGTTATTATCTATGTTAATAAATGAATATTTACATATTGTTCTTGCAGATATGGCTATATCAGAACTTAATTAAGCACAGCTCTCTCTTTGTTAAGCAGTTGGATGGATCAGAGCGACTGACATGCTTATTTCAAATAAAGAGGCTGATGAGCCTCTGCTGCAGGTAAATTTTGTCATAATTGAAAATTTAGAGAGCATGGTGATGATTTGAATGCCTAGGGAAGCAAGTGGTTTTGTTTTGTCTTGTATTGTTTTGGTGGTGGTAGCAGTGGGGGAGAGTCTCTTGCTGTTTAGGCCTGGCCTGGTACATGCTGTGTAGCCCAGGCTGACCTTGAGCTTGTGGAAATTCTCCTGCCTTGTCGTCCCAAGTGCTGGGGTTATAAGTGTGCATCATCATGCCCAACAGGAAGAAGTTTTTGAAGTTCATTTTCTGAAACAGTGCCTTTTCCAGTTCCGGCTCAAAGGATCATGGAATAGTCTGTGTAGCATAATTTTTCTCTAGATGGTTCTGGTCTTTATGACACAGAAATGAAAACACAGACAAAAGTATCTTTCCAGAAATACTTTCTCACAAGAATGCTGTGGGATCACCTTAGGAGCAATTCGGTGTCCTAGTCACCAGTGTGAATTAACTGCCCACTGGAGAGGGTGCTGGTATGAGCGTGACAGCTTTAGAAGCTGCTGCTTCGGAACTGTCTTTGCCAGGCCTCTACTTAGGAGAAAACAAGGAAGGCCACTGTCATGACTTTGTAAAGTCTGGCTCTGGGAGGTACCTGACGGGGTGTGCCTTCACCTGGACAGTGAGCTGTGTGGACGTTTTGCTGAACCATTGCAGCTGCTGTCGTCACCGTCAGCTCTACTTGCCAGATACTCCTACGTAGTTTGGATACACTGCATCACGACCAGCCTGTGAAAATGACTCAAGCATGACGTCTGAGAGTAAAAGGCTAGGTGCTCAAGCTGAGTGCCCAGTGCAGCAGCCCTTTACTCAGGAGTGGCTTGGGCTCCAGGCATCTGTTGGGTCCAGAACATCCTACTGAAAGCTGAGCGGCCCACTCAGTAGCATGCTTGGAGTCTGCTTCAGTATACCCTCACAGCATCCTGGCCTGGTGGAGCAGTGTCCAGCAGTTTGGGTTTAGGCACCTGAGAGCATTAGAGTGGCAAAGCACTGCCACAGAGAAGTGGAGATGGGGGCAGAGTGGTGAGCCCAGGCAAATAGTACCTAGCCAGGCGTAGTGGTGCATGCCTCTAATTCCAGTACTCGGGAGGCAGAGGCAGGAGGATCACTGAGTTGGAGGTCACTCTGAGACTAGGGTATTCCAGGTGAGCCTGGGTATATATAGCAAGATCCTCCCTAGAAACAAACAAACAAATAAAAAGATAAAAGCTGTAGATATTCTATAGTTGAAAGAGTTTATTGAGAAGAAGCCTTGATGGTGCATAAAGCAGACTTGCTAACCTAAGGAGAAAGAGCTGTAGCTCCAGGGTTACGAGAAGGGGAAAGAACAGCTTATGCGTATGACAAGAGGCAAACCACTCAGTGAAAAAGGTGGGCAATGGATTTGAGCCCCCCCTTGAAAAATGAGACATCAGAATTGCAGCACATACTTGGACATGCTGTCGTTAGTAGTCAGAGCAGTAGACATTCAGTCATGGTGGCACACACCTGCTGCATTCTACAGCCCCTCCTGAGTACTGAGGTGTAGCGTAACAGCTGGTGTGTATGGTGTTTTTGTTTGTTTTATTTTTATTTATTTGAGAGTGACAGAGACAGAGAGAGAGGCAGATAGAGAATGAGCACACCAGGGCCTCCAGCCACTGCAAACAAACTCCAGATGCATGTGCCCCTTTGTGCATCTGGCTTACGGGGGACCTGAGGAATTGAGCCTTGAACTGGGGTCCTTAGGCTTCACAGGCAAGCTTTTTTTTTTTTTTTAAACTTTTTTATTTATTTATTTGAGAGTGACAGACACAGAGAGAAAGACAGGTAGAGGGAGAGAGAGAGAATGGGTGCGCCAGGGCTTCCAGCCACTGCAAACGAACTCCAGACGCGTGCGCCCCCTTGTGCATCTGGCTAACGTGGGACCTGGGGAACCGAGCCTCGAACCAGGGTCCTTAGGCTTCACAGACAAGCGCTTAACCGCTAAGCCATCTCTCCAACCCTATATGGTAGTTTTCATAAGTGTTTAGGCTTACTGTGGGTGCCAGTGATTCCACGCACAAGAATTTTCCAAGAGAGATGAGGCGCAATGCACATTGTGGCTTATCCTTGAACATTCACTCCAGCCTCCCTCTGAGACACGGCAGTCTCCCCTAATGCAAGGCCCCCAGCGTGCCATTTCCACACAGACCACTGATTAGTAAGTGCAAGGACTGAGGTTTGGAGACACAGTGTGAACCTCAGAGGGACACTTGAGTTGTGGACTGATAACTGAGTATGTGTAGCTTCTTCCTTGCCAAAGAGCAGGGGGAGCACCTCACCCAGACACCAGGGGAGCCCCTCAGGGATGGCTTTCCTCAGAGTCGTGTGTGTTCCGTCAGCCGTAGGATACAGAACAGTTACTATAACTGTTTCTATAGTCAGTACCAACCAAAGGCCTTGAGGGCTGGAAAGATGGTTCTGGTTAAGTGTGCTTCCTGGGCAAGCGTGAGGATCTGAGGGCACCTGAGACCTCAAGTTTGCTTGCCCAGCACACACATAAATAGCTGCAGGTGACCATACATGTCTGTAGCCCCACTCTGGCGAGGAACCTGATACTGGAGAAGCACTGGAGCTCTTAAGCAGCAAACTCTGAAATCAATAAGTGACTTCATTGCAAGGAAAAAACTAGATGGGTTGGATGGAACACTTGGTATTCTCCAGCCATCGCAGGTGAGCACATGTCAGCATATACATGTGCATACACTAGGCACACACACAAAAGAAAAGGCATCGAGTCTGTTTTAAGTTAGGCTAAACTTTGTGGCAGCTAAGCCTCCTGCTAGGGAGCGAACGTCAGTCAAGATGTTACAGGACCAGAACATGCTATGATCTGTGCTCCTGGGCTTGGACACGTTAGCCCCTTGCAGGTAATATTCACAGAAAGCCTGACCCAGTTAGCAGATGTACTTTCTCTCATGACCCATAGATGATGATTCTTCTCTCCCTGGTTGCCACCTTTGACTTTCCTTGTCTGTCCTTACTGCCTGACTACTTAGACAATGAGCAGGACTCTCAGTGGGTCTGAATGGCTTGTTTGATCACAGTGGCTGAGTCAGGCTGAGTGCACCATTTTGTCAGTGGGGTGGGGTGGCTCAGATTTACTACAGCGACTGGAGTGATCTGGGACATTGCAGCCTTGGCCATCAGTAAACATATAAACTTTGGTTTTACAGGTTGCTGCAAAGCTGTAATGATGACAGTTTGAATGTTGCACTTCCCATGCGGATGCTGGAGGTGTTTTCATCTGAGAATACCTACTTGCCTGTTTTACAAGACGCTAGCTATGTGGTGTCAGTGATTGAACAGGTTTTGCACTACATGATTCACAATGGTAAGCAGTGACCAGGACAAGCCTGGAGCAGGCATCACTTTGCAGGTTGCATGGACTTGTATGCTTTGTAGGGTTGGTAAAGCTCCTGTGAGCAGCACACTGACCTTCAGAGCAGAGGCTGTTTACCTACTGCGTGAATGTGCAGAGCCATCACTGGTCCATTGCTAGTCCTTGGCTCTAGCACTCTGAAACTGGGAGCATGTTGACTGTCTTTAATTATTCTTTGTCTTGGAAAAAATTAATTTAAAATATATTTGATAAGTCATTAAAGGAGCTAGCTGTTGGTAGTATTGAGTCAGGGGCTCTTCTTAGCCTGGAGCTCACCAGTTAGGCTACAGTTACTGGCCAGTGAGCCCAAGGGTCTACTTGTCCCCACTTCTGCAGCACCGGGGTTATCGGCACGCGCCTCCATGTGTGTGCCTTCCACAGGCTCTGGGAATCACACTTAGGTCCTCAATGCACTTTATCACCTGAGCCGTCTTCCTCCTTCCCAAAAGCACTGAACTTTAAACACACATTTCCCTTTCTCTTAGGCTATTATAGGTCTCTCTACTTGTTGATTAACAGCAAGCTTCCGTCAAGTGTTGAGTATTCTGATGTTTCTCGAGTTCCTATAGCAAAAATTTTGCTGGAGAATGTCCTCAAACCATTGCACTTTACATACAGCTCCTGTCCAGAAGGTTCCAGGTGAGTGAGATGAGTGAGTGACATCACAGTTAGCATGGCATGCTTCACAGGAAGAAATGTTACCCTATCCGGCCTGTGTTTAGTATAAATTCTAATTCTGATCTGGGATTTTCTGCTTTATAGTAGTAGTGTCTAAAGAAGATTTATCAAATTCTAGCCTGTATTAAATGATTAATGTGATTTATTATATATTTAGAAGGTATTTGCTTTTACTCTCTAAGAGCTTCCCTTTTCCTTTCCAGGCAGCAAGTTTTTTCAGCCTTCACAGAGGAGTTTCTGGCAGTACCTTTCACTGATCAGATTTTTCATTTTGTCATTCCGGCATTGGCTGATGCCCACGCTGTGTTCCCTTATGAGCCCTTTCTGAATGCACTATTGTTACCGGAGAGTCGAGGTTCAAAGCAGAATGGTGGGGCACCATGGCTCTTCTATTTTGTTCTAACTGTTGGCGAGAACTATTTGGGTATGAAGCACAAAATGCACCTTATATGACTCTTGTAGGTAGAAGAGCTGAGCGAGGGCTGTGCGGTGGCAAAAGTCCTGTGGTAAAGGCTCCAGGGTGGGCCTCAGAAGGGGGCCAGATTCCTACAGCCCTTCCTTGGGCCTGTATACTTGGTGGGCTGGCATACCCCACTCTGGGGGAACACATTGACCACCTTATTATAAAGGCTATAGTTTATAGTTGAGAGCTGGTTGTGGAGGTTAGTAGGGCAAGGTTTGTGGGAGGGCATGGAGCTTGCTCCCTCTGGCATCTTCAGAGGTTCAGGAACTCCAATGTCTATAACTCTTCTCTGCCTGCTTCTCCCTGGAGTCTGAGGATGGGGCTAAAAATTCTAGCCTGCCTGTCACTTCCTATCTCTAGAAAATAGCCCTATTCTGAAGCTGTCTAGAACTCCAGTTATCTCAGCAAAACTTCAGTGGGGGTGGTAAAAGGGACTTACTAGGGTGATTCCAGACCCTGATGGTGCTCAAGTTATAGGTGCTTTGTAATATGCCCCAGGACAAGACCAAATATTTTATGTTGTACAGCATGCCACAGTTAGAATTATTAAAGCATTAATTGCTATTCAGAAGAGCCTCTGCATGAGGAACATGTGAGGCCCAGGTTTCCAAGGTAGCTTCTGATAACTCACGTGCTGTTGTCCCACACAGGTGCCCTCTCTGAGGATGGCCTGCTGCTGTATCTGCGAGTGCTCCAGACCTTCCTCTCTCAGCTTCCTGCCTCGCCCGCTGGGGCTGGCCGCCCTGATTCCTCCAGTGACTCGGAGGAGGAGAGTGAGGAGGCTGACCAGCCCACCGGCCCTGTAAGCAGTTTCACAGGACAGAAGTTCCATCTCTGTCCCCTCCTTCACTCCTGATAGACCCATTTTATATTTGCTTTTTATTATTATTATTATTATTATTATTTTTTTGAGATAGGGTCTCACTGTAGCCCAAGCTGTCATGTAACTCTGTAGTTCCAGGGTGGCTTTGAGCTCACAGTGATCCTCCTACCTGTGCCGCTTGAGTGCTGGGATTAAAGGTGTGCGCCAACATACATAGCTGGGCTGAATGTTTTTCTAAACAATTAAATATGTTTTGTTGGCTGTAAAGAATTATCCATGTAATTCTCATACCTGGGAGGCTTTGGCAGAGAAATCTTGAGTTTAAGGCTAATCTGAGCTACATAGCAAGACCTTGTCTCATATCCCCCCCAAAAAAAAAAAAGTTCATCCTATAAAGTCATTTGTCCCTTGGATTTCTGTGTAATCTGTTAGTGGCCTTTAACTAAAGGTTCCAGATTGACAGGTGGAATTTAGCAGTCTTACTCTAAAGTAGTGTTGG
This sequence comes from Jaculus jaculus, assembly GCF_020740685.1. NCBI lineage: Eukaryota > Metazoa > Chordata > Mammalia > Rodentia > Dipodidae > Jaculus > Jaculus jaculus. The sequence continues at coordinate 111,920,672 of NC_059111.1, read as the reverse complement.
ACTTGGTAAATTACTTTTTTGATATATTTTATTTATTTATTGGATTCAGAGAGAGAGAGAGAATATGGGCACGTCAGGGCCTCCAGCCACTGCAAAGGAACTGCAGATGCATGCGCCCCTTAGTGCTTCTGGCTATCGTAGGTCCTAGAGAATTGAACTGGGGTCCTTTGGCTTTGCAGACAAATGCCTTAGCCACTAAGCTATCTCTCCAGCCCTGGACTTGGGAAATTATTATAAGTTATATGTCTCAAGTTTTCAGATATTGCAGTCAGAAATGTTCAGGTGTGCATATTCTATTTTTAGATCTTTTTGTTTGTTTGTTTTGAGGTAAAGTCTCACTCTAGCTCAGGCTGACCTGGAATTCACTATGCACTCTCAGGGTGGCCCTGAACTCATGGCATTCCTCCTACTTCTGCCTCCAAAGTGCTGGGATTAAAAGTGTGAGCCACCAGGCCCAGCTAAATCCCTTTTTTTAAAAAAAAAAAATTTATTGGAGAAAGAGGCCAACAGAGAGAATGGGCATGCCAGGGCCTCCAGCCAGTGCAGACGACTCCAGATATATGCTCCACCTTGTATATCTGGCTTTACATTGGTAGTGAGAAGTTGAGCCTGAGTCCTTTGGCTTTGTAGGTAAGCACCTTAACCACTAAATCTCTCCAGCCCCCAAGGGTGTATATTCTTTCTTATGTATATCTGGGTTCACATGGTATGTTAGCTTACATTTTATTCAGAGTCAAATATCAAGAAATTAAGACATCAAATGCCAGATTTATTAAGTATTATACAGATCATTTAATAAAAAAGTTAAGGGCTGGAGAGATGGCTTGGTTAAGGGTCTTGCCTGTGAAGCTTAAGGACCTATGTTTGATCTCTCCAGATCCCACGAAAGCCAGTTGCACAAAGGTGATGCATGTGCAAGGTCTCACAGTGGACTAGATTGTGCATGTGTCTAGAGTCCAATTACAGTGGCTAAGGCTCTGGCATGCCAATTCTCTCTGTCTCAAAAAAAATAAATAAAATTTGTGACCTTTAATAATTTAAAGTGGTAGTACATGCCATTAATCCCAGCACTAAGGAGGCAGAGGTAGAATTGCTGAGAGTTCAAGGCCAGCCTGGGACTACATAATGAAACTCCAGGTTAGCCTGAGCTAGAGTGAGACCCTACCTCTAAAAACCAAAAAATAAAAGTAAATAATTTAAAGTGGAAATGCCGTCAGGTGATAATAGTTTCAGTGAATTTGCTAAGTGTAGCATGGGAAGTGAGTTTTTCCTCAAGTGTAAATGCTGAGAATATGTTCGCGAGGTAGGTAAAGCCTAAGTGTCCGCAGCTTCTGTGCTCCTTGCTGGGCAGAGTTGGGGCCTGATGGCAGCTGTGTCTCTGGTCACCTTCGTGGGTGTGTTAGGAGTGGGCCTAACTGTGATGTCGGTAGCTTTCAGATAAGCCCATATGTTTGCTACATAGGCAAGTCGTAACAGCTTCACCGGCCCACTCAGATGTTTTCCGGGTGTGTTTCAGGAAGATGGCAGGTTCTCAACCCCGTACATAACCGAGGAGTGTCTGAGGAAGCTGGACACAAAGCAGCAGACCAATACCCTGTTGAACCTGGTGTGGAGAGACTCGGCCAGTGAGGAGGTCTTCACCAGGATGGCGTCCATCTGCCACACACTGATGGTGCAGCACCGCATGATGGTGCCCAGAGTCAGGCAGGTCTCGGGCTGGTGTGCACAGGCTGCAGGGTGGGCACTCATGGGTGTGCACTGGGAATCAGCCTATCTGCTGGTCATTTTGTTTGTTTGTTTTCATTTTTTTTTTGAGAGACCAGGATATTGAACTTTCAAGCACTTCATAAAAATGGGATTCTGGGTCAGAGAGAAAGTTCACTGGGTTAGAGTGCTAGCCATGTAAGCATGAGGGCCTGACCTTGAACCCCAGCATCCATGTAAAAAGCCATGCATACCTGTAACCCCATCCATGATTAAAGGAGCAGAGACAGGAGGTTCACTGGGACTCCTGGGTCAGTGTAGTTCTGTGTTCAGTGGGAGACTCTGACCATCTCAGGATGGCAAGGTAGAGGAATGATAGAGGAGGACACTCAGCGTCTTCCTCTGGCCTCCACGTGTGTACACGGGGCATGTGTACCTGCATGCTTATGTGCGTACACTGCATACTTAACACACAATTTACAACACTACAAACACCCAAAAACCGGAATCCCATTTTCCTTTTCTGAAGCAACAAATAGTTTTGGTATCTTTCCCACCCTGAGTGTGATAGGTTAGCAAATCAAGGCAGTTACCTTCTCTTTCTGTAGTGTCTGCGTTTGAGTTTTAGGACTCAAAACCTACTTTAAAAGTTGGGCTCAGGCCAGGCATGGTGTCGCACACCTTTAATCCCAGCACTCGGGAGGCAGAGGTATGAGGATTGCCATGAGTTTGAGGCCACCCTGAGACTACATAGTGAATTCCAGGTCAGCCTGAGCTAGATTGAGACCCCACCTCGAAAAAACAAAGCAAAGCAAAACAACAACAACCAAAAAAGGTAGACTCATACCTATATAATAGAGCTAGTGTATTACATGTATTACATATCTAAAGGTTTTCTTCTTAGCACCATTTTGATCATGTTGCTTGTGGCAAGTTACTTTTTAAGTTTCTTCATTTTTATTTTACACACACTCACACACATACAGTTTGTTTTGTTTTTGGAGGTAGGGTCTCTCTCTAGCTCAGACTAACCTGGAATTCACTATGTAGTCTCAGGCTGGCCTGGAACACGGTGATCCTCTTACGTGCTGGGATTAAAGGCTTGTGCCACCACATCTGCCTTGTAATATTTATTTTATGAGACAGAGAGAGAGAGAGAGAGACAATTGGTGCACCAGGCCCTTCAGCCATTGTAATCAAACTCTAGACACGTGTGCCACCTATGGCCATGTGCAACCTTAGGTGCTTGGGTCACCTTGAGCATCTGGTTTAAGTGGGATCTGGAGAGCCAAACATGGGTCCATAGGCTTTGCAGGTAAGCACCTTAACTGCTAAGCCATCTCTCCAGCCTGCTTTTTTTTTTTTTTTTTTTTTTGGTTTTTCGAGGTAGGGTCTCAGTCCAGGCTGACCTGGAATTCACTATGTAGTCTCAGAGTGGCCTCCAATTCATGGCGATCCTCCTACCTCTGCCTTCTGAGTACTGGGACTAAAGGCGTGCGCCACCACACCCAGCCCCCTTTTGCTTTTTAAAAACAAACTTTCAGTTAGGATTAAACAAAATGATTAATTTTGGCTAATTTGGATGTCATCCTCAACTGGAAGTGGAAAGGGATACCACGTGTATCTGCGTTACCCACAGAATCTTCTGGGTCCTTGCAGTGTCATCCCCGCCGCTTGGACAGAAAGGCATACTCTGAGATGAGTGAAAATAAGGCGCTGGGGTTGGCTGCGATTGCCTTGTAAACACCGATGTCGCCACTGCTCTAGCCACCCCGGGCTTTCTGCTGTCCCCTGGGTGGGAGGGAATAAGGTGTGCTAAGCAGCTGGGATGACCTGTTCGCTCAGACACGCGCGAGACCTGAGGGTTCTGCGCCTCGGCCAGGACGTTTGCTCTGTGGCAGGGCAGGGTCCTTACTTTGAACCATAGTAAAGATTAGCTTGTCCTCTTTCTCTCTTACTCTCACTCACGCAAATAAATAAAACATTTTAAGAATGGGCTGGTGAAATGGCTCAGCAGTTAAAGGTACTTGCTTGCAATGTCTGAAGGCCTGGGTTTTGTTTTTATTTTTTCATTTAAAAAATTTCATTTATTTGAGAGAGAGAGAATGGGCATGCCAGGACCTTTAGCCGCTGCAGGCGAACTCTACACACGTTCCACCTTGTGCATCTGCCTTACGTGGCTCCTGGGTCCTTTCTAGGCAAGCACCTTGTCTGTTAAGCCATTTCTCCAGCCCAGTTTCTTTCTTTTTTTTTAATTAATTTTTTTGTTTATATTTATTTATTTGAGAGTGACAGAGAGAGGGGTAGAGAGAGAGAGAATGGGCATGCTAGGGCTTCCAGCCACTGCAAATGAACTCAGACACATGTGCACCCTCGTGTATCTGGCTAATGTGGGTCCTGGGGAACCGAGCCTTGAACCGGGGTCCTTAGGCTTCACAGGCAAGCGCTTAACCGCTAAGCCATCTCTCCAGCCCCCTTTTTTTTTTCTTTTTTGAGGTAGGGTCTCTCTCTAGCCGAGGCTGACCTGGAATTCACTATGTAGTCTCAGACTGGCCTCTAACTCACAGCCATCCTCCTGTCTCTGCCTCCTGAGTGCTGGGATTAAAGGTGTGTGCCACTGTGCCTGACTTTTATCTGTTTATTGTTTTATTTTGTTTTCTTTTATTTATTTATTTGAGAGAGAGGCAGATAGAGAAGGAGATTGGGCGCACTAGGGCCTCCAGCCACTGCAAACGAACTCCAGATGCATGTGCCCCCTTGTGCATCTGGCTTACGTTCGGTCCTGGGGAATTGAACCAAGGTCTTTTGGCTTTGCAGGCCAGCGCCTTAACTGTGAAGCCATCTCCCCAGCCGTGTTTAGTGTTTTAGCTTTTTTTTTTTTTTTGGTTTTTTTAGGTAGGGTCTCACTCTGGTCCAGGCTGACCTTGAATTAACTATGTAGTCTCGGGGTGGCCTTGAACTCTCAGCAATCCTCCTACCTCTGCCTCCAGAGGGCTGGGATTAAAGGCGTGAGCCACCACACCCGGCTCTTAGCTCTTTTTGCTCTGGGACTTGGAATGACCTTTCTTTTGTACAAGTAGCTGTAGCTACTTTCTGATGAGCCTATATTGCTGAGTTTTTGTGCTCTTATTGACCTGTAAGAGAAATGTCACCCAAGACCTGTCCTCGGCTCCAACATGCTATTGAGGAGAAATACTGTACCTCTCCAGGAGCTTCCTCCTGCCCCACCTGGAGAATGGGTCCATTCTTCACTTAAGGGTCTGTGCCCCAACACTGAGCTACACTGCCCTGCATGGCCAGCTAAGTCCCTAGACAAGCTCAGTTCCTCAGTGACACTAGCCACATGTTGCTGGGATTTGCTGAATAGACAGGAAGTTAGAACAAGCCCATCTTCCCAAAGAGGAAGCCATTGACTTGCACTGTGCTAGGGTGCAGTCATCTCCACATACATTCATCACTGGAATGTGTCAGAACTGGGTTCTGCAGGTTGTGCTTGGCCAGGTGAATTGTTGAAAATGCAAGCTAGATCTATATAGCTATAACACCCATAAACCTGCCCCCAACAATACTCTGCCTTAAGTTTATTACTTGTATTTGTTTGATAGAGAGAAAGAGGCAGAAAGAGAATGGATGCGCTAGGGTCTCCAGACACATCTGCCACCTTGTGCATATGGATTACATGGGCACTGGGGAATCCAACCTGGGTTTTTAGGCTTTGCTGGCCAGCCCTTAACCATTAAGCCATCTCTCTGGCCCAATTTTATAAATTTTATTAATCATCTTTATTCTTTTTATATTTTATTTTTATTATTTAATTGAGAGAAAGAAGCAGGCAGAGGGAGGGACGGAGAGAGAATGGGTGCACCAGGGGCTCTAGCCACTATAAACGAATTCCAGACACATGTGCCATCTTGTGCATCTGGGTCCTGGGGAATTGAACCTGGGTTCTTTGGCCTTGCAGACAAGGGCCTTAACTGTTAGCCATCAGTTTAACAGCTGTGTTTTAAGATTCTTCTTGTCTCAGCTCCTAGTTGTTGGCTACATCTGTGTGTGCGTGCGTGTATATATAGAGAGGGGGGGGGAGGGAGAGAGAGAGAAATTATATGTATTATTTACTTGAGAGAGCAAGAAAATGGATGTGCCAAGGTCTCTAGCCACTGCAAAGGAACTCCAGATGCATGTGCCACCTTGTGCATCTGGCTCTACAGTGGATACTGGGGAATCAAACCTGGGTCCTTTGGCTTTGTAGGCAAGTGCCTTAATCACTAAGCCATCTCTTCAGCCCTGAACTACATCCAAGTACATGCTAAGTATTACTGAGGAAAATTAGAATTTATTTAGATCTTGCATTGTCTCAGGGGTGAATTGTTAAGTATATTAGTTCACCATCCCTTTACCAGTAGTGATATGTCAGCAGAAAACCATGAAGTGTCACGTTATCTCCAGTGTTGGGAGGATTGTTGGTGTCTTGCTAGGCTGCTGACAGGCCCAGGCTGACTGTGTGTGAGCTGCTGTCTTCATTGTCTCCATCCTTCTTCCCTTCCGTGTCCTTGTGGGGAGCTGGTTTACATTGAACTTGTTGCTCTCTACAAATTAACTGACAGGCTGTGAACAGCTGAATAAAGTTTGTAATGGGTAGTTTTTAATCTATCTCCACACATGGGAAGAATAAGTCACTTCTTTGCCTCCTGGAAATAAAGCCACAATCCATATCACCTTTAGTAATTTAATTAAAACTTTAATAACTTGTTTTATTATTGACTATTGAACAAATTTAAGTATTTAAAAATTAGTTTCAAAGAAGCAGGGCGTGGTGGCACACGCCATTAATCCTAGCACTCGGGAGTCAGAAGTAGGATTGCTGTGAGTTCTGGGCCGCCCTGAGACTACATAATGACTATTCCAGGTTAGCCTGGGCTAGAGTGAGACCCTACCTCGAAAAACCAAAAAGAAAAAAAATAAAGTTTCAAATATTTAACAGCTATGTAGCCATTACAATAGTGTTTCAAAAAGATATATTAAGAGATGTTAATCTTAGTAAAATAAAACAAAACTTACAAGATGATATATAGGTAAACTTATTTTTTTAAAAAAATTATTTTTTTTATTTATTTGAGAGAGAATGGCCATGCCAGAGCCTCTAGCAGCTGCAGATGAACTTCAGATGCATGTGTGTGTCCCCTCTCCCCTGTGCATCTGGCTTACATGGGTCCTGGGAAATCGAACCTGGGTCCTTTGGTTTTGCAGGCAAGTACCTTAACCACTAAGCCATTTCTTCAGCCTGGAAAACTCATTTTTTATGTATTCATACACAAAGTATTTGGAAGAGTTTATAACTAAATAATTCCTCTCGTAATTGGTGTGTGAGCTAAAATACTGGTAGCTTATTTCCTTGTTTCCAGTTTTTCAGAAAAAAGGGTAAGAAAAATATTTGTCTTAAAACATGTAAAATAATTATACATGATATATTTTATTTTATTTATTTGAGAGGGAGAGAAATACAGTAATAGGCAAGTAGACAGAGAGAGAGAGAGGAGAGAGAATGGGCGCACCAGGGCCTCTAGCCACTGCAAAAGAACTCCAGATGCATGCACCCTCTTTTCCATCTGGCTTACGTGGGTCCTGGGGAGTCGAACCTGGATCCTTGTACTTTGCAGACAAGTGCCTTATCAGCTAAGCCATCTCTCCAGTCCCATAATATATTTTTAAAAGCAAACTCACTTCTTGGCTGACAGATACAATGATCAAATTTATTACTTGATAGAATTCTTACATTTAGGAACATTGTGTTTCTTATGTCTTTTTATTTTTCTTACTTGATTTTTCCACATGACTGTTTATATACCTATGAGCAAGTAAAACTCCTCAAAGGCAAGAAAAACCGATTGCTTTGTTTATCTCCCTATGTAAACCAGGCTGGCCTTAAGCTCATAATCTTGCTGTCTCAGCCTCTAGAGTGCTGGGGTTATAGGCATGTATCGTACCAGTGGAGTTAGTGAAGTGTTGGTACCACACTGTTGTGGAATGTACCTTTGACAAACATTTTTGTGACTTAATTTTGTTTTTGTTGACCCAACGAGTTTATTGGGGCTTCTTACTGAGCAGGGTGAGAGATTGCTTACTGAAGCAATCGATGACTCAGACACGGCCTTACCAGGAGAAGTCTCACCCATCCTGGGTGACAGCCTTCTCATAGGTGCTTCAGCTCAAAGGCAGCTGCGTCATCACCAGAAAGCCCACCTGGCCTAGGTGACAGCTCATGGAATCTGCATCTCTGGCAAGCCTTTTTTGTGAAGTCTTAACACTTGAGGTGGAAAGATTTCATTTCTGATGTAAGCATTGCTTTTTGCCTGCTTCATATATGAAGGGTAGGTGAGCCAAGTGATCTAGTAGAACCTTTTAAGTTAAAGAGTTGATGATTTTTTGGGGTGTGGGGCACATGCCTATGATTCCAGTACTCAGGAGGCGGAGGCAGGAGGATTGTGAATTCTGAGCCAGTCTGGGCTACGAAGGCCCTGTTTCAAGAAAAGAAAATAGAAAAAAGATTTTGTGCTTCTATGAATATTCCACATCCTTTCCTGGTTTCACTGCCATCATTACATTGTTAGTGTGTGTACATGCATGTGCACAGATGTGTGTCCCCCTGTGCACATGTGAAGAAGCCAGGTAATGGCTTCTTCCATCTTATTTTCCTGAGACAGTCTCACTGGACCTGGAGCTTCCCGTTGCTGGGTTGGGTGGGCTGAGCCGAGGTCTGCCTGTCTCTTGGGTGGGGGGGCGACTTGGCTGCTTGTGCTTGTGCAGCAGGCGCTCTTAGCACCGAGCGCTCTCCCAGCCTCTGTGCGTGTGTTTCCTGATCGTTCAGTCTCTAAGTGTGCCACAGAGCGCCTTCGGGCCGGAATTTCCATCCACCCCCAGTGACACTTCCTCTGTCTAGATGGCTGGAGATCCAAGGTATAAGCTTTAATAAAACATCTGGGTCTATGGGACATAAATTGAAACTACCACATAATCCTCATTGTGTCCTCAGAAAATGCTGATCCTGAACAGCGCTCTTGCAGTTTTGGGTGAAATGCAGCAAGTTAGCCAATCTGCTTTGAGATCCTAGTATTAGAAAATAACTTCCTCATGTAAGCTTTCTTATTTTATCTTCTGCTACGGTCATTCAACACTCTTCTTGTGAAATTTAGTCTTAAAATATCTTAGTCCAGCCAGCTGTGGTGGCACACTCCGTTTCCCCCCCTCCTTCCTAGGTAGAGTGTCACTCTAGTCCAGGCTGACCTGCAACTCACTATGTAGTCTCAGGGTGGCCTTGAACTCACCACTCAGCACAGTCTTTTAATCCCAGCATTTGGGAGGCAGAGGTAGGAGGATCACAATGAGTTTGAGGCCACCCTGAGATTTGAATTCCAGGTCAGCCTGAGCTAGGGTGACACCCTACCTTGAAACAACAAAACACACACACACACACACATCTTAGACCAGTAAGTGGTCTGTGCATAGGAAACATGTTAATGAATATTTCCTTACTCTAACCCGTTTTTTGTTTTTTTTTTCCAGGCTTCTCTACAGTTTAGCCTTTAATGCCAGGTTTTTGAGGCACCTTTGGTTTCTCATCTCTTCCATGACAACACGGATGATCACAGGGTACGTGCTACACAGACTTAAATATTGAGCTAAAGGGCATGGAAAGTGACCACCTAGTAGAAAATGTTGTAAGCAGCATTTTAACTGCTATTCATTATGTCATGTTGAAAGGTTCTATTCAGTGGGCTGAAGAGATGGCATAATGGTAAGGCGCTTGCCTGCAAAAGCGAAGGACCCCGGTTCGATTCTCCAGTACCCCTATAAAGCCAGATGCAAAAGGTGGCACATGTATCTGGAGTTCATTTGCAGTGGCTAGAGGCCCTGTCTTGCCCAGTCTCTCCTCCCTCAACTAAATAAATATTTTTTAAAAAGAAAAGTACTGCTATAAATGGTCTTAATTTTTCATACACAAAAAGAAAAATTAGGGGCTGTAGGGATGGTATAGCGGTTAAGGCGTTTGCCTACAAAGCCAAAGGTCCAAGGTTCAATTCCCCAGGGCCTACGTTAGTCAGATGCACAAGGGGTGCATGCATCTGGAATTTGTCTGCTGTGGCTGGAGGACCTGGCACGCCCATTCTCTCTCTCTCTCTCTCTCTCTCTCTCTCTCTCTTTTTCTGTGTAAAATAAATATTTTTTTTTTAAAAAGTAAACTTAGTTTCTTATTTCTTTATTTTCAGCTTTTTCAAGGTAAGGTCTCAATCTAGCCCCAGGCTAACCTGAAATGCACTCTGTGGCCTCAAACTCACAGTGATACTCCTGCCTCTACCTCCTAGAGGGAGAGGGAGAGGGAGAGAATGAGCTCACCAGGACCTCTAGCCACTGCAAATGAACTCCAGATGCATGTGCCACCATGTACCTCTGGCTTACATGGGATCTGGACAATCAAACCAGGGTCCTTATGCTTAACTGCTAAGCCATCTCTCCAGCCCTGTTTTGAGGTTTTGGGGATAGGCTCTCACTTTAGCCCAAGTTAGACTAGAACTCCCTCTTATCTCAGCCTCTGGGTGACTGAGATTAAAGGCATACAGTAGTTTTAATTACCTTTCTATAAACATTAAGAATATGACTTCATCCGAGGAAAAGTTATTTTTATTTTTTATTTTTATTTTTTTGGTATTTCAAGGTAGGGTCTCACTCTAGCTCAGGCTGGCCTGGAAGTCAATATGTAGTCTCAGGGTGGCCTCAAACTCTTGGCGATCCTCCTTCCTCTGCCTCCCGAGTGCTGGGATTAAAGGTGTGCGCCATCACGCCTGGCATCTCAGTGATTCTTTTTTTTTTTTAAATATTTTTTTTTATTTTTTATTTATTTATTTGAGAGCGACAGACACAGAGAGAAAGACAGATAGAGGGAGAGAGAGAGAATGGGCGCGCCAGGGCTTCCAGCCTCTGCAAACGAACTCCAGACGCGTGCGCCCCCTTGTGCATCTGGCTAACGTGGGACCTGGGGAACCGAGCCTTGAACCGGGGTCCTTAGGCTTCACAGGCAAGCGCTTAACCGCTAAGCCATCTCTCCAGCCTATCAGTGATTCTTAAGTAAGGAAGCTTTTCACAGGTTGTCATGTCTGGTGCTGTTCATAAACATTGAATGCTTGCTCTTGAATCCAGCATTGAGTGCTTTACAGACCTCTTGATTAATATTTAGAAGGATTTGGGTTGTTTTATTATGCTCTGATTTTGGTGTATGTCATCCCTTCTGACTTGAGCTCGGGTTTCGTGAGTTACGGGTTTACTTAGGGCAAAAGGAGGTTCAGGATCATTTGGACAGGAAATTACCATTTATCTGTGAGGACCCCAGCTTAGCAACAGAGATACTGCCTTGGTCTGCCTGATAATTGCTTGTTTGTTTATGACATTTGTCTCTTGGTGAGGAAATGGAGTCATGATGTGTGAAAGAAAAATGATATTGTGAATCATATTAAATTATTGATATTATTTTACAAGGGGATAAAGTTATATAGGTTTTGGAAAATATTATCTTTAAAAGGCAGTGACAGGGCTGGAGAGATGGCTTAGCGGTTAAGCGCTTGCCTGTGAAGCCTAAGGACCCCGGTTCGAGGCTCGGTTCCCCAGGTCCCATGTTAGCCAGATGCACAAGGGGGCGCACGTGTCTGGAGTTTGTTTGCAGAGGCTGGAAGCCCTGGCGTGCCCATTCTCTCTCTCTCTCCCTCTATCTGTCTTTCTCTCTGTGTCCGTCGCTCTCAAATAAATTTAAAAAAAAATTAAAAAAAAAAAAGGCAGTGACAATTTGTTACTTTCTAGTTGTTTAATTTATTAAAATCTTTTCAGAAACCTGAACAGTGTATTTACTCATTCTTAAGTTCAAGTTTCATCATATTACCATTGGGAATAAATTTAAAATACCCAACTTTCTGAAAACGACAGTGAATTTAAATTGAAAATAATTTCATAACAACACCTCCATTGCTAGTAGCTCTAATGAGCAGAAGGTACATGATGGGGACTCATTAAAAATGCAGATTTCGAGCCACGCATGGTGGCACACACCTTTAATCCCAATACTCAGGAGGCAGAGGTAGGAGGATTGCCATGAGTTTGAGGCCACCCTGAGACTACATAGTGAATTCCAAGGTCAGCTTGGGCTAGAGTGAGATCCTATCTCTGAAAAAAAACAAAACAAACAAAAAATATCAGGATTGGGGCTGGAGAGATGGCTCAGCACTTACAGGGAGAGACTTGATTGCAAAGCCTGATGGCCTGCGTTCAGTACTCCAGTACCCACGTATAGCCAGATGTGCAAAGTGCATGTGTCTGCCGTTCTTTGCAGCGGGAACTGGCACACCCATTCTCTCTCTCTGCTATGTGTCACAAGCGTGGGGGCTGGAGAGATGGCTCAGTGGTTAAAGGTGCTTGCTTGCAAAGCCTGATGGACTGAGTTTGATTCCCCAGGACCCATGTAAAACCAGAAAGTGGCGCCTGCATCTGGAGTTTGTTTGTGGTGGCAGGAGGCCCTGGTGCGCCCATGTTCATTCAGAGGGCTTTTAAAATGCAGGTTCCTTGGTCCTGCCTGAAACGTGGGGCAGAGCCCAAGGGCTTGTGACTTCCTAGTTTCATAAAGCAGCCAAATGCAGGTAGTTTCAGGCTCACTTGAGGCTCAGCTTGTTACTCGGCCCCAGCATGCAAGGTATGGGCAATTGTTAAAAGTACAGCAGACATTTGCAAGCAGTGTTTTCACATTTGCTGTTGGAATTGTACAGCTCATTGTCCCACTGCCAGCTGGCACTGCTTTCTGACAGACATCCCTTCACCAGTAGCAGCACCAGCACATGGCTACTCTGTCACAGTGGAGCTCTTGTAGTTTCTTTGAGTGGAATCTATTTAATGAGGTGGGATTCCCCACAGACACAGAGAGCAAGGATTTGTCCAAGGTCCTGTTGATGATCAGTGATCGACCAACTTTCTTGAGTGACAAATCACTGTCTTTTCCATTTCAGTAAATTGCAGACTGTTGCTCACAGGTCTGAGATGGAAGTGCTTGACTCTGTTTATAGCAGGAATGGGGCCAGGTGTGGTGGTGTACGCCTTTTATCCCAGCACTCAGGAGGCAGAGGTAGGAGGGTTTCTGTGAGTTCGAGGCTAACATGAGACTACATAGTGAATTCCAGATCAGCCTGGGCTAGAGTGAGACCCTACCTCAAAAAAACAATAACAAAAATAAATAAATAAAATATTAGCAGGAAAGGTGACCAGCAAGAACCCAGAGCCCTGGAGTTTGTTGTTGTTGTTGGTGGTGGTTGGTTGGTTGGTTGGTTGGTTGGTTTGCTTGCTTGCTTGCTTGCTTGCTTGCTTTGTTTTAATTTTCTGCCCCAGCTGCAGCGCCCACTGGAACATGTCTGACTCTTCTCTCCCATCCCTGTTTAATTTCCTTTGCTTGCCTCAAGGAATTAAAGAGAACAAATACATAGATGTCCTGTGTAGTGGCATATGCCTGTGTAACTGATAAGTTGAAGCATTCCTGTTCCCAACAGTAATAACTTCGTGCTGGCTCAGCTCTGCGTGCAAGTGACGCTGGCAGCTCAGCAACTGACTGATTCTTGCCTGGGCCTTGTTTCCTTAAACAGTATGTGCTCATTGGTATGATGTGATTTGTTTTTGTTTTGTTTTGTTTTGTTTTTTGGTGGTTCTACATTCAGAGTCCTGACCATTATTTTTACCAATATCAACAAAATTCACAGCATTAAATTATTATTGTACATGTCAGCATAATTTTTACTGAATGCCACTTAATGGGTAGCTTAATACCTGTATGATGGGGAAATCACTCAGGGAATGGGAAGAGTGGCTCCTTTTTTCACAGGCTGGGCAGGGGGAAAAGCCACTGTTAATCATAGAGCTAAATCAGCCCTCAGTCTTCCTGATCTTGGTGATAGGTGAAGCAGCTGCACTTTGTTTCTTGAGTGTCCTTACTGTATATCATTCAGAGTGGGTGGCTTTTGTTCATTAATTCATGCATGTGTATGTTTGGCACAGGCTAAATGGAAGGCTCCTCAACTTCAGATATGATTCAGACACTTTGGGGTTGATCTCTCTCCCTTGTGGGCAGAGTTGAGGTGCACAAGAGTCTCATTCCATCGTTGCTAGCAGTGTTGTCCCTGCGGCAGGTACCATAGAGACTCATTGTTCCATAACTTTGTGGATGCCATTGCTCAGGGAGCTAAAAGAGTGGTGCTTCCCATGCAGTGCTGTGCCAGCAGGGATGGGAAGCTTCCTGGTTTGGAAGGAGCCCATAGGTGGATGCTGTTACCTGAGTGTCCTAGAAGGCAGGATATCACGAGACAGAGAGGGAAGAGCCTCAGGAAACAGTCTTTGGGATGGAGATAGAACAGATGACAGCTTGCCATCTTGACAGAGGCCCAAAACTTCCTGTGCACTCACCCTCTTGGCAGGCTAGATGCTCACTGCCTCAGGACAACCAGGAGCAGGCTTAAGGGCCACTTCAGTGTGACCAGAAACAAGGCCCAGCGAGGAGAAGCTTTATTCTTGAAGGCTCTAATGCCCCTGCCCTGACCCCATTCCACTGAGGGCCGTCCTCAGTGGGGTTGTTGGTATTCACTGTGGGGTCCTGAATGTACCAGTCCGTCTCTTGGAGAGTGGGAGATACACAGTGCTTCAGGATTCTCCTTTCCACCCTGTGGCTCTTAAAATCTTTCTGTGCCCTCTTTAGCAATGTTCCCTGAGCTTTGGAGGAGTGTTACCAGTGTTTAGTTTTGGGTCTCGTCAGTGTCTATTACTGTCTCCCTGAGGGAAGTACTCCGGCTAGTGGTGAGAACAGCTCTCCCTTTTAATCTGCCACTTCTTCTGTAATGTCTTCCTGGGCTCTGGAAGGTGTGATAGAGATGACTTATCTTGTGCTGGACAGTTGCCTTTCTTGTCATACTGATGGATCTTGTGTCTCCTTGATATTCACTGCCATCTGTAAAAAGCAGATTCTCTAACCAAAAGTGAGGGCAGCATGTATCAAAGGATATAGTACACAATACCCTCTCATTGAGCCGTAAAATAATGGGACCTTCCTCTAGAGTCTGTGACCTAGCCGGGCATGGTGCCGCACAGCTTTAATCCCAGCACTTGGGAGGCAAAGGTGGGAGGATCGCCATGAGTTCGAGGCCACCCTGAGATGACATAGTGAATTCCAGGTCAGCCTGAGCTAGAGTGAGACCCTACCTTGAAAAAATAAAACAACTAAATAAATAAAAAATAGAGTCTACGACCTTCCAAGCCACAAGTTTATCAAATAAGAGAGCTGTTGATTACCCCGATACCTGTGTGCCACTGTTGCACAGTTGTGTACATCTTGCCCGGCTGGTTGATTTTTGTAGCCGGCAGGATCCCTGCTTAGTCATGCTCTTGGTAACTGTTGACCCCTAGCAGCTCACGCAGCACTTTCTAGCACCAAGAGTGCAGGCCAGCAGGGAGCTGGCTTCCCAAAGGCTCTAATTTGACAGTGATTAGAGCTGTTTGGTTGTGGTGGTGGTTTTTGGCATGTGTATGTGTTATAAAGTATGTGTGGTATATGATGTGATACTTGTGTGATGTATGTACATATGTGTGCATGTGCAGAGGCCAGAGAACATCGGAATCCTCTCTGCTCATCCATCTTCATCCTTCCATTGGTTTCCTGAAGATAGGATCGCCCACTCAACCCAGTGTCCAGCTTTCCCCACCCTCCACCCCTGTCCGTCCGTATTACAGAGGTGTGGGGCCACACCCAGCGCTTTCTGTGGGCTGTCTTGGGCCCTCGTGGTTGTGCGGCAGCTGCTTTTAGTGAGCCGTGTTCCCAGCTTCTGAAACTGCTTTAATCCTCCTAAAAGGGAGAGGGTACGTAAAATGTGTACTGCTGCCACCCAGTTGAGCTTTCTTACATGGAAGCCAACGGAGAAGTGGTTTTCCACATAGGACCAGAGTCAGTGACATCATTTACTAAGCCTGTTCAAGGACTTTAGCTTGGAACTCTGGCCACCCTCTGTAGCTCCCTGTCTTGTGGGTGGGTGGAGGCAGACACAAAGGAACCAATGGGTAGTTACTGCCTGGGTCATCACAGGGACTTTTCCTTTCAAGTGGTTTGCTCATGTACATGTTGTTTTCCTGAATGTGCTCATCTAATACCTTATCTTACCAGGTCCCACGCTAAAACTGATCTTAATAATTGTTTTGCTTTTCCCACTCCCCCACTCTAGGTCTATGGTGCCGTTGCTTCAGGTGATATCGAGGGGCTCACCCATGTCTTTTGAAGATTCTAGCCGGATCATCCCGCTCTTTTACCTCTTCAGCTCCTTGTTCAGTCATTCGCTGATTTCCATACATGACAATGAATTTTTTGGTGACCCCATAGAAGGTGAGAATTTTAAGGAATGAGTTTGCTACTGGCCTGCCCGTTTTCATAGACACCTGAAACAGTTCTAAGAACCTTTTTGGTTTCCCCATGTGTGCTGACACACTGAAGACACAGTGATGGGAGTTGTGCTTCTAGTTGTAGGTCAGAGACAATCATCCATGATGCCTTTCACCCTGGAGGAGCTGGTTGTGCTGTCCCGCTGCCTGCGTGACGCCTGCTTGGGGATCATCAAGCTGGCGTATCCAGAAACAAAGCCAGAAGTGCGAGAGGAGTACGTGACCGCCTTCCAGAGCATTGGGGTTACTACAAGCTCCGAGATGCAGCAGTGCATACAGATGGAGCAGAAGCGGTGGATTCAGCTTTTCAAGGTAAGAGCTGGGGCTCAACTCCTTCCGGAGCATGGGAAGATGCAGGCTTGTTTCTGGCATAGTCCCTGCTTGCAGAACTGTGTAAGAGAAGCTTTCTCTGCTTTTTAAAGCTTCTTGTCACATTTGTTTAACAGTCCTTTGTAAATGCTATCAACACTTCTATGACAAGATGTATAAATAAAACTTTTTGTTTTCATTTTTCCATAGGTTAGATCTTTCATAGCTTTAGGGTGGGTTTTTTTTTTTTTTTTTTTTTTTGACCTAGCATTTCATTCTGGCCCAAACTGACCTGGGCTTCACTATGTAGTCTCAGGGTGACCTCAAATTTATGGTGATCCTCCTACCTCTGCCTCCCAAGTGCTGGGATTAAAGGCGTGCACCACCACGCCTGGCTATCTCTATAGGGTTTTTTTTTTTTTTTTTTGAAGATTAAGAATAATAAAGGTAGAGTTGGTCATCAGTTGTTGATGCAGGTTGTGCATGAATTATTGTAGAATATGGTCATCTGCAGAAGGTGGATGTGGGAGTTACTTTGAATGGAGTGCTGGCAGGAGACCACCACTGAGAATGTGACCAGGGGTTAAAACAAGATAGAAAGAAGGTGGTACTTGACTTCCCGTGAAATTTCTGCTGCAGACACATCTAGTCAGCTAAAATTGCTCATTAAAGGAGCGAGAGCAGGAGAAACGCATTTTCCAAATTGAATGCTAGATTTACAGTCCGTCTAGCACAAGTGACCTCTCGAGAGCTCGCTAATGCTCCGCACGAGTCATCAGCTGTCCCTTCAGGTCTTCTATCACCGCTTTTGTCAAGCTATCTATTTAATTGAAAGAAGTTAATTGAATGAAAATGATCAACTAAGCTTGTATTAATATTGCTAATGGAACTTTCTTCTTGGCCATGTTTGGAGAAAGATGTCAAGCTAGACTTTAGGAAAGGCCCATTAATGCTTGCACTTAACCTGATGGGCTAATTAAGGAATGCTTATTCATCCTACAAGTCCACAAGAGTCTCTCTGCAGCCCATTCTGCCTGATTTTACAACACATTTCACTTAGGAGCATGGGCATTAGCAGCAGTGAAAGTAACTGATAATATTTTGATTGCATGAATACAGGACTAATGCATCATTGAATTCATAATTTGTGCAGATTGATGTAATACATGTTTGCGCAATTTGTTTTAATTACCTATCTCCTAAGTAAGCATTAAAAGTCTTGTGCTGACTCTTTTCTTGAAGATTAGAGATTTGTAATTTTTCTGTTACAAATAAGCTATCACAACTACTTTAAGACTTGTAATTCTTGTGGAAGCTTTCCCCAGATAAGACCTTAAAGTAGTGTGCGTTTTCTTCTTCAGTGTGTAATTAAATTCTGAGATCTTGCTGGGTATGATAACACACACCTTTAATCCCAGAACTCAGGAGGCAGAGGAAGGAGGATTTCTGTGAGCTTGCCAGCCTGGGATTACAGAGTTCCAAATCAGCTTGGGGTGAGAACCTAACACACACACACACACACACACACACACACACACACACACACAATTTTAAAAATGCTGGGATCTTGGCTAATAATACTTGCCTCTGTAGACACCAAGTTCTATGTACACTGCCAAATAAGTTCCCTGCTCCATAGTACCTTCTGAGGGTTTCTTTAAAATTTAAGAATATCTGAATTTAATAATGTTACATAAAGCCAGGTGTGGTGGTGCATGCCTTTAATCCCAGCACTGGGGAGGCAGAGATAGGAGGATCACTGTGAGTTTGAGGCTACCCTGAGACTTCATAGTGAGTTCCAGGTTAGCTTGGGCTAGACCAAGACCCTACCTCATAAAACCTAAATAAATAAATTAATTAAAAGCCAAACAAATAATGTTACATGGATTTTTCTTTTTTTCCTTAGCCCTATTTTGTTTTGCTTAAACATTAAATAAGTTGTTTGGTTTGGTTTGGTTGGTTTTTTAAGGTAGGGTTTCACTCTAGCCCAGGCTGACCTGGAATTCCCTGTGTAGTCTCAGGGCGGCCTCGAACTCATGGGGATCCTCCTACCGCTGCCTCCCAAGTGCTGGGATTAAAGGCATGCACCACCATACCTGGCAAGTTTTTTTAATTTTATTTTATTTTTTAAATTTCTATTTATTAGACAGGGAGAGAAAGAGAGAAAAAGAGTGGGCATGCCAGGACCTCTAGCCATTGCAAACAAACTCAGGTGCATGCACCACCATGTGAAACTGGCTTACATGAACCTGGGTCCTTAGGCTTCACAGGCAAGCACCTTAACTGCTAAGCCATCTGTCCAGCCCTAAATGAAAGTTTCGTAAGTCAAGCATAGTGGCACATGCCTTTAATCCCTGCCCTTGAGGGGCAAAGGTAGGAGGATTGCTGTGAGTTTGAGGCTGCCCTACTACTATATAGTGAATTCCAGGTCAGCCTGGGCTAGAGTCAGACCCTACATTGTAGAAAGGAAAAAATAGTTTTGTAGAGGTTAATGCTCCACAAAGGATAGGATTCCTATTGTTTGACTAGTAGGAATGGTTATGTCAATAATCCCAGCATTCAGAGGCTAAGGTGGAAGAATTTCAAGTTCAAGTTTAGAGACTGAGTTTAAGGACATCCTGAGCAAGGCCCTATCTTAACAACAACAAAAATAATTTGTGTGTGTTGTGTGTTTGATCTTGAACCCAGGGTTTATGCATGCTAGGCAAGCAACTACTTTTATCACTGAGTTGCACCCCAAACCGTCACAGTTTCCCTTCGTTACTTTTTTTTTTTTTTTTTTTTTTTTTTTGGAGTGGGTGGGTTTCAAGGTAGGGTCTCGCTCTGGCCCAGGCTAACCTTGAATTCGCTATGTAGTCTCAGGGTGGCCTCAAACTCATGGCAGTCCTCCTACTTGTGCCTCCTGAGTGCTGTGATACTTTTATTTTTAATTAAGTACAAGCTTAATGGACACACACATGTTGGTGCCATCATTTCTCTCCCTACCCTCATTCCGTGGAGGTCCCTCCTCAGTGGGATTGCTGGCATTCACTATGGGGTTCTGGATTATGAGTTGTGAGAGCAGCAGTCAGTCATTGGCGGTAGGGGGGAATGCCTTTGGATATTCCCTCCCACTATGTGGTTCATAGAATTTTTCATCACCTTAACCACAGACTTCCCTGAGCCATGGTGGGTGAGTTTTAAGTCTACTTAAGTGTTGCGCTCTCAGCAGCTTCTGGATCTCTGCTTTGGTGGGTTTTGCATGTCCTCAGGGTCTGTCTCCATGACCCTGGCCCAGGTTGTCAGGTTCATCGTGGGAGCAACTGCTCTTGCTCATCTCGCCACTGCCTCTGTGGTTTCACGTGGGCCCTGCCTGGTGTGTGAAGGGTGGTTTATCTCCTGTTCTCATTGCCTTTTGAAAAAGATTTTCCAGTGGAGATTGAGGTTGGTGTAGGTTAACTGGGGTAAGTATTGTTAATTCAGAGAGATTTTGATAGGTGTAGCCTCTCTTTTGGCCAAAGACTAGTGGGAGCTTCTTGTTGGAGTCCATGATCTTGGTCTCCATAGAATTCTGACTCAGGTCCCAGTTCCAGCTATGAGTTCCTTTCCAGTGAGCAGATCTCGTAACTAATCAGAGAGCCACTGGTTACTCATCTTGTCTGGGTGGTCTGGGTGGTTGCTTTCATGTAGCCCTGTCCCCGCCAGCTCCCATCTTGTCTGGGTGGTCTGGGTGGTTGCTTTCATGTAGCCCTGTCCCCGCCAGCTCCCATCTTGTCTGGGTGGTCTGGGTGGTCGCTTTCATGTAGCACTGTCCCCCGCCAGCTCCCATCTTGTCTGGGTGGTTGCTTTCATGTAGCACTGTCCCCCGCCAGCTCCCATCTTGTCTGGTGGTCTGGGTGGTTGCTTTCATGTAGCACTGTCCCCGCCAGCTCCCATCTTGTCTGGGTGGTCTGGGTGGTTGCTTTCATGTAGCCCTGTCCCCGCCAGCTCCCATCTTGTCTGGTGGTCTGGGTGGTCGCTTTCATGTAGCACTGTCCCCGCCAGCTCCCATCTTGTCTGGGTGGTCTGGGTGGTTGCTTTCATGTAGCACTGTCCCCGCCAGCTCCCATCTTGTCTGGTGGTCTGGATGGTTGCTTTCATGTAGCACTGTCCCCGCCAGCTCCCATCTTGTCTGGTGGTCTGGATGGTTGCTTTCATGTAGCCCTGTCCCCGCCAGCTCCCATCTTGTCTGGTGGTCTGGATGGTTGCTTTCATGTAGCACTGTCCCCGCCAGCTCCCATCTTGTCTGGGTGGTCTGGGTGGTCGCTTTCATGTAGCACTGTCCCCGCCAGCTCCCATCTTGTCTGGTGGTCTGGGTGGTTGCTTTCATGTAGCCCTGTCCCTGCCAGCTCCCATCTTGTCTGGGTGGTCTGGGTGGTTGCTTTCATGTAGCCCTGTCCCCGCCAGCTCCCATCTTGTCTGGTGGTCTGGGTGGTTGCTTTCATGTAGCACTGTCCCCGCCAGCTCCCATCTTGTCTGGGTGGTCTGGGTGGTTGCTTTCATGTAGCACTGTCCCCGCCAGCTCCCATCTTGTCTGGTGGTCTGGATGGTTGCTTTCATGTAGCACTGTCCCCGCCAGCTCCCATCTTGTCTGGTGGTCTGGGTGGTTGCTTTCATGTAGCACTGTCCCCGCCAGCTCCCATCTTGTCTGGTGGTCTGGGTGGTCGCTTTCATGTAGCACTGTCCCCGCCAGCTCCCATCTTGTCTGGTGGTCTGGGTGGTCGCTTTCATGTAGCACTGTCCCCGCCAGCTCCCATCTTGTCTGGTGGTCTGGATGGTTGCTTTCATGTAGCACTGTCCCCGCCAGCTCCCATCTTGTCTGGGTGGTCTGGGTGGTCGCTTTCATGTAGCACTGTCCCCGCCAGCTCCCATCTTGTCTGGGTGGTCTGGGTGGTTGCTTTCATGTAGCACTGTCCCCGCCAGCTCCCATCTTGTCTGGTGGTCTGGGTGGTTGCTTTCATGTAGCCCTGTCCCCGCCAGCTCCCATCTTGTCTGGTGGTCTGGGTGGTTGCTTTCATGTAGCCCTGTCCCCGCCAGCTCCCATCTTGTCTGGGTGGTCTGGGTGGTCGCTTTCATGTAGCCCTGTCCCCGCCAGCTCCCATCTTGTCTGGGTGGTTGCTTTCATGTAGCACTGTCCCCGCCAGCTCCCATGTTGTCTGGGTGGTCTGGGTGGTCGCTTTCATGTAGCCCTGTCCCCGCCAGCTCCCATCTTGTCTGGTGGTCTGGATGGTCGCTTTCATGTAGCACTGTCCCCGCCAGCTCCCATCTTGTCTGGGTGGTCTGGGTGGTCGCTTTCATGTAGCACTGTCCCCGCCAGCTCCCATCTTGTCTGGGTGGTCTGGGTGGTCGCTTTCATGTAGCACTGTCCCCGCCAGCTCCCATCTTGTCTGGGTGGTCTGGGTGGTCGCTTTCATGTAGCACTGTCCCCGCCAGCTCCCATCTTGTCTGGGTGGTCTGGGTGGTCGCTTTCATGTAGCCCTGTCCCCGCCAGCTCCCATCTTGTCTGG
This sequence comes from Jaculus jaculus, assembly GCF_020740685.1. Classification (NCBI taxonomy): domain Eukaryota; kingdom Metazoa; phylum Chordata; class Mammalia; order Rodentia; family Dipodidae; genus Jaculus; species Jaculus jaculus. The sequence continues at coordinate 111,898,638 of NC_059111.1, read as the reverse complement.
GTGGTCTGGGTGGTCGCTTTCATGTAGCACTGTCCCCGCCAGCTCCCATCTTGTCTGGGTGGTCTGGGTGGTCGCTTTCATGTAGCACTGTCCCCGCCAGCTCCCATCTTGTCTGGTGGTCGCTTGCATGTAGCACTGTCCCCTGCTAGCACACAGTGTTATTATAGGCCATTTCCCCCAGCAGCTCATATAGCACTTTTTAGCACTATTGGGCTAACCATCTGGGAACTGGCTTTGTTCAAGATAATCTTTTAAAAATTTATATTCAAATGTTAAATTTAAGTTTTTTTAGTTAATTAATTAATTTGAGAGGGAAAGAGGCAGAAAGAGAGACAGGACATACCAGGGCCTCTAGCCACTGCAAACCAGCTCCAGACACATGCGCCCCCTTGTGTATCTGGCTTACGTGGGTCCTGGGGAATTGAACCAGGGTCTTTAATTGATATTTATGCTTGGAATGGTGGCCCAGCACTTGGGAGATGGAGGTAGGACTGCCATGAGTTTGAGGCCACCCTGAGACTACATAGTGAATTCCAGGTCAGTCTAGGCTAAAGAGAGACCCTACCTTGAAACCCCCTCCCAAACTTTTTTTTTTTTTTTTTTTTTTTTTTTTAGTTTATTTGTGTGGGGTGGGTGGAGAAGCCGGAGGATAACTTTCTGGTCCATCCTCACACTCCAGCTCTTTTTTTTTTTAATTTTGTTTATTTTTATTTATTTACTTGAGAGTAATAGAGAGAGAAAGAAGCAGAGAGAGAAAGAGCACTGCAAATGAACTCCAGACGCATGTTCCCCCTTGTGCATCTGGCTAACGTGGGTCCTGGGGAATCGAGCCTCGAACTGGGGTCCTTAGGCTTCTCAGGCAAGGGCTTAACCGCTAAGCCATCTTTCCAGCCCAGACTCCAGCTCTTTGAGGAATGGTTTCTGCTGTTTTTGCTATACTTAACAAGAGCTTCTGGGAAATTCTTCTGTCTTAACCTCCCATCTTGCTGCTATTGTGCTGTGACTACAGAAGCCCAACACAGCTTCCAGCTTTTTATGGGGGTGAACTTGAGTACTCGGGCAGCAACCACTTTATTTCCCCAGCCCCAGTTTATTTATTTTTTTTCTTTAATAAGGGATTGGTTTAGGTTGGGAATTGGGTTTACAAAGACTTCTGAGCTTAGAAATAGAACTGTTTGTCTGGAGATAGGGCCCAATAATTAAAGGTGCTTGTTTGCAAAGTCTGGCAGCCTGGCTTGCTTCCCCATATCCACATAAAGTCAGGTTTATGGTGGCGCATGATTTGGAGTTTGTTTGCAGTAGCAGAAGGCCCTGGCATGCCCATTTGCTCTCTCCTCCTCCTCCTCTTCCTTGCTCTGTGTGTCTCTCTCTCCCTCTCTTGCTGTCTTTGGCTCCCAAACAAAATTCTTTTAGTTTTTCGAGGTTGGTTCTCACTCTAGCCCAGGCTGACATGGAACTTACTCTGTAGTCTCAGGGTGGCCTTGAACTCACAGCCATTCTCTATCCTCTTTACCTCTTGAGTGCTAGGAGCCACCATGCCCGGCCACCTTTAATCCCAGCACTCAGGAGCCTGAGGTAAGGGGATGGCTGTGAGTTCCAGGCCACCCAGGGACTACAGAGTAAGGTCCATGTCGGCCTCAGCTAGAGTGAGACCCTGCCTAGAAGAAACAAAGCAACAACAAAAAATTGTCTAAAGGGTTTCTGTTGTTTGACTAAAGAACTCTATCCCACACCATTTTATACTACCTGCTACTGAGTTGAGCCCTAAAAATAATAGACTAAGGTTTCATCCATGATTAAATCTCTTGAAGAGAAAATTACTCTATAGTGAAATACAATAAGTTCATACAGAGTTTTCACTGTTTCCAACAGTGTCTTAGGATGAGTGTTGTCTCTTGTCAGTTGATGAGGTAAAGGAATTCTGTGTGGGAGATAGGGAGCTGTCCTTGGAGCTGTGATGGGTACAGCCAGCTACATTCCCCGTCTGGAAAGTTGTAGACTACAATTTCAGCAGCATTTTTCTGCATTACAGTGCCAAATTCGAGTTGAAGCATTCAAGACAGACCCAACCAAAGAAGGTGAGAAGAATTTGCCAGTGATTTCCGGCCTTCCATTGAGTCGGACGGAATTGCAAATGATGAGACTGAGCTCCTTCAGCACTGACCATTTTCATTTTTCAGTCGATGATGGTCCCCCAAAACTAATTTGTGTGAGAGGCTCTGTTGGCTGATCACAGAACGTAGGATTTTAAGTGGATGGAGTCATCTTTCCTTGTCACTGAGAACTGAGGTCGGTTCCTAAGCCCTGCGGCGACACAGCTAGAACAGCCCCTCCGTTCGTCAGCTTATAGACTCTGCGTGAAATGCGATTTATGACTGTGATCGCTGTAGCTCGGGGAGCAGGCAGGAAGCTGCCCTTTAACATTACATCTTGCTGTCTGGCACTTAGTAGGGGCTCTCAAGGCAGTGTGCTGGGAGAGTCAGGCTTCCGTGCCTCCCCTCCCTGCATCCCCATGTAGAGAGCACTGTGAGGAGGATTTTTGTTGTCTTGGTTGTTGATGTATATGTCATCATTTGGAAGAAAACTTGCTGGACATGGTGGTAAAGTGGGCAAATCTCAGTACTCAAGAGGTTGAGGCAGGGTTGTGAGTTCCAACCCATCCTGGGTATATGGAAAAACCTTGTCTTAAAAAACAAAGGCAATAGCTGGAGAGATGGCTTACTGGTTAAGGCACATGCCTGTGAAGCCTAAGGAGCCAGGTTCAATTCTCCAGGTCCCACATAAGCCAGATGATGCACATGGTGGCACATGCACCTGGAATTCATTTGCACTGGCTAGAGGCCCTGGCATGCCCATTTTCATTCTTTCTCCCAACCCCCTTCTCCCCCGTATCTCTAATAAATAAATTAAAATTATTAAAAAAAAAAAAGGGCAAACTGTACGTGATGGCACATGCCTTTAATCCCAGCACTCTGAAGGCAGAGGTAGGAGGATTGATGTGAGTTCAAGGCCACCCTGAGACTACATAGTGAATTCCAGGTCAGCCTGGGCTAGAACAAGTCCCTACCTCGAAGAAGGGGGGGGAAAAAAGCCAAAGGCTTGGGGCTGTAGAGATAACCTAGCAGTTAAGGTGCTTGCCTGCAAAGGCAAAGGACCCAGTTTCGATTCTCCAGGACCCACATAAGCCAGATGCACAAGGTAGCACACGCATCTGGAGTTCGTTTGCACTGGCTAGAGGCCCTGGCCCACCCATTCTATCTGTGTCTTTCTCCCCCCACCTCTCTCTCTCTCTCTCTCAAATCAATAAATAATTTTTTTTTTTTAAAGGCTTTGAAAAAGTCTAGGGCTGGAGAGATGGCTTAGCAGTTAAGCACTTGCCTGCGAAGCCTAAGAATACATGTTTGACTCTTCAGGTCCCACATAGCCAGATACACAGTGACACAGGCACGCAATGTCATACATGTGGCACATGTGTCTGCAGTTCATTCACAGTGGCTGAGGGGCCCTGGCATGCCCCTTCTCTCTATCTTCCCCACCCCTCCCTTCTCTGACCCTCCCTCAAAAATAACCTAGAACTACAAAGCTGGCTCAGCGCTTGAGGTGCTTGCTTGCAAAAATCTAACAATCCAAAGAGCAGACCAGCGGCGAAGCGGACGGTTGCTTGCATCTTCAGTCCTCCTGATCCCTCAAAGGTTAAGTGTTCAAATCTGCATAGAGACAGAGCGATGCTCTGAAGGGCCCTGTGCACACACCTCCACAGATTGTTACAGCAAGACAAGTGCCTCCACCAGAAGTATGCGAATCCCTGAGCACGCACTGGCTTCTACTGGCTTCAGGGTGGGTGAGGATGACCTCGAGGGGACTGAGCTGGGAGTATGTTTCTAGCCCTGCGGAAGCAGCTAAACCCATGCATATTCATTCGTCTGTCGTTTGTGCGACGGACGCACATCTGCTGGATACGCAAGATGCCCAGTAACTAAATTGTGGTGACATTTAGTCACCACTTTAAAACGAAGTTACCACTTTAAAAAGAAGAGGAAGGGCTGGGAGGATGGTTCAGTAGTAAGAAACCCTTGCTTGCATAGCCCAAAGACCCTAGTTGAAATCCCCACTGTGCATCTAAGCTGGATACAAAGTGCATCTTGAATTCGTTTGCCAACATAGAGGCTCACATACGCAAAAATAAATAATAAATATAAATAAAATACTTTAAATAAATGAGGGGGTAGCACAGGTTGTGGTGGTGCACAACTTTAATCCCAACACTGGAGATGTGGCAGTAGGAGGATCACCATGAGTTCAAGGCTAACCAGAGACTACAGAGTGAATTCTAGGTCAGCCTGGGGTAAGGGGGTGCTAGGGATCCAGGAAAGTCCTTGGCCCCCAAACCTTAGGTTTCATTTCTAATTGTAATCAAAAAAATGAATAAAAAAGAATACTGACAGTGTATTGTAGGGAGCTCAGATGCCAGATATGTCTAGAAACTATCCCCATGCCCTCTTAAGTCTTTCATTTCATGTCTATTTTTAAATATCTTTGTGTACCAAGGATGCCCAAAATTAACTATGGTGGCTTCAATGAAATGTTCCCTATAGTGTCATGTGTTTTGAATACTTTTTCGCCAGCTGGTATTAATTTGACAAGGTTGGGGGTCCTTTGGGAAGTGGATGTTTGCTGAAGGAAGTATGTTACTTGGGGTGGGCCTTGGGATTGTATAATTTAACCCCCTTGCCTGTGCTAGATAAGCACAATTTTGCTACATCCTTTGAGCTGGTGTAACAAGATGTGTTTCCTTGTTATCTGTTCTTGTCATGTTTTCCCCACCATAATGAAACTTCCCCTCAAAACTGTAAGCCAAAATAAAAACCACTCCTTCCATAAGATAAAAAAAAAAAAATCTAACAATCCAAGTTTGATTCCCCAGTATCCAAGTAAAGCCAAATGCATAAAGTGGTGTGTGCATCTAGAGTCCATTTGCAGCAGCTAGAAGCCCTGGTGCACCCATCCTCTCTCTAGCTTAGCATGGTGGTGCACACTTTTAATCCCAGCACTTGGGGAGCAGAGGTAGAAGGATCACTATGAGTCTGAGGCCACCCTGAGGCTACATAGTGAATTCCAGATGAGCCTGGAGTGGAGTGAGACTCTGCCTCAATAAACCAAAAAAGGCCACGGGTGTGGTAGAACGTTTGGCTAGCATAGAAAAGTCCTTGGCTTTGTTCCCAGTGCTGCAGAAAGAAGACAATAGCAACAAAAACAAGAATTAGGACTCTGAAACTAGATTGGCAGTTAAAAGCACTTGTTTGCAAAGTCTCTCAGCTAGGACTTGATCCCCCAACACCCATGTAAAGCCAAATGCAAAGAGTGGCCCATGTATCTGAAGTTCATGTGCAGTGGCAAGAGGCCCAGATGTACCCCACCCCCCACACACATACACGCATGCACACATACCCCACCACTGCCTGTAGCAGCAGTGCATTCCTGGTTTTCTGTGCCTTTTTTGGGTCGGGGCCATCACCTTGGTTGCTTAAGCATCTGTATGCTTATCATGCTCTGTGCCAGCGAATCCCACCGTGTCAGTGAGTAGTGGAGAAGACAACTCAGGCTGAGGCCTGAAGCAGGATCCTTATATGGGAGGGACACTGCCCCAGCCCATGAGATGCTGCCCTCACTGCTATGGGTCACCAGTGTTCACACTTCGTTTTAGTGTTTTCTTCATTTCAAAATCAAATGCTTAAAACTTTTCATGCATTCATCACAGCATGCACAGTATGCCTTCAGTTCCCATAGATTTGATGCTGCTGAGTTGCTTTAGAGCCTTATAAAGAGTTTAGCCAAGTTGGGTGGCACTGACCTCTGAAGTTCAGGTACTTAGCCTGAAGCAGGAAGATTGCAAGTTCAGGGCTGCCTGGGCAACTTAGTGAAACCTTGTCTTAAAGTGAAAAGTGCTGTTTGCAATGGGAAGAGGTCCTGGCACATCTGTGTTCTCTCAATTTCAAATAAGTGAAACTTGGGGGCCAGGGTTGATACGGATCTCACTCTAACCCAGGCTGAACCTGGAATTCACCATGTAGTCTTAAGATGACCTCAGACTCACGGTGATTCTCCTACCTCTACCTCCTGAGTGCTGGGATTAAAGGTGTGTGTCACTACACTCAGCAAATTTTATTCACTCTATTTATTTGAGAAAGAGATAGAGTGGGCACGCCAGGTCCTTCAGCCACTGTAAACGAATTCCGCATGCATTTGCTACCTGGCTTAACATGGGTCGTTTGGCTTTACAGGCAAATGCCTTAACTGCTAAGCCATCTCTCCAGTTTAGCTAGGTATTTTTGTTAATAGTTTATTGACTTCATTGTGGCAGGCTGAGCAGAAAGTAGCATGTCAGCCAACTTACTTTTTTTAGTTATTTATTTGAGAGGGAGAAAATGGGCATGCTGGGACCTCTGTTTACTGCAGACGAACTCCATGTGCATGGGCCACCATGTGCATCTGGCCTAGGTGGGTTCTGGAGAATCAAACCTAGGTCCTTAGGCTTCACAGGCAAGCACCTTAGCCATTAAACCATCTCTCTAGTCCTTAATGTAATTTTTTAATGGTTACTTATGCAGACTTTCTTTTTGTGCCAAATATTTGTAGAATGATTGAGATTTCAACCCTCTCTCAAATGAAATACATAAATAAAAAATAAATCAAAGTGTATGGGAAAGTGATCCAGACCTAGTTATGCCATATAATGAGATAAAGCGGTAGGTCACCCTGTGATTTCAAGTAAACCACAAATATTTATTTATTTTGGTTTTTCAAGGTAGGGTTTCACTGTAGCCCATGCTGACCTGGAATTCACTATGTAATCTCAGGGTGCCTTGGAACTCATAGCGATTGAATCCCAGACACTTGTGCCACCTACTGGGTATGTGCAGCCTTGCACTTACCTCACCTTTGTGCACCCGGCTTATGTGGGATCTGGAGAGAGATTGAATATGTATCCTTAGGCTATGCAGGCAAGTGCCTTAACCACTAAGCCATCTCTCCAGCCCATAGATACTTTTTAAAAAGATAATTGTGTCTCATAAAATATTTTGAACATACTTATTCTATATAGGTGTGTGTATATATGTGTATATATATTTTAGTTTTAATTATTTATATATGTTTAATTTGTTTCAGTGCAGGGTCTCACTCTGTAGTCTCAGGCTGTCCTTGAGCTCATGGCCATCCCCTAAGTTAGCTTCCCAGCTGCTGGGACTGCTTGTAGTTTTTAAAAGTTGTTTGGTTTAAGCTGGGCGTGGTGGCGCACGCCTTTAATCCCAGCACTCGGGAAGCAGAGGTAGGCGGATTGCTATGAGTTCTAGGCCACCCTGAGACTCCATAGTGAATTCCAGGTCAGCCTGGGCTAGAGTGAGACCCTACCTCGGGGAAAAAAAAAAAAAAAGTTGTTTGGTGTATATCTGAAATTAGTCCTAGAACACTTCATACCTGCCATGTTATTTATTCTTTTTTCATAGTTGGGTTATGAAAATACATGTAATGAAAAATATGAGGATATGAAATGTTTAAGCATTTACTTTCAGAGTACTTTTTTAAAAAAGTACAAGGCATTGGGGTTTTTGGTACATTTAATAATGCTTTGACCCATAGAAAAATATCCTCACAAGCAGAATTTGAAAAGAGGCATATGAAGAGTTGGGTGAGGCTTTATTTTACTTCCAGAGCTATGTTGACTGCTCTTTCTCACATAGCCCCAGCAGCAGAAAGATCTTGCAGGTGGCAGAACGCCTTCATAGCTGTGTTTATGAACAGGTGAATTCCAGCATTTTGGCTCATTGGTCTGATTTTTGTTTAAGACATCCATGTAATTAGCATGAAATTGTAGACAAGGCTGTGCTTAAAGATGTTTGCTTGCTTGCAAAACAGGACAGCCTTGGTTTGATTCCCTAGAATCTATGTTAAGCCTGACACACAAAGTGGTACATGTGTCTGGAGCTTGTTTCCAGTGGCAGGGTCCCTGATGTTCCTGTCTTCCCTTCCTCCCTCTTCCTTCTCTCTCTCTACGAAATATAAACAAAGTACAGACAAGACATGGCCTTTCAGTCTGTAGAGGTGTAACTTCCCCCTCTGTTTCTGCTGTGTGCACATTGCTGTAATTTGTCCCTTGTAAAGACAGGTGTGTGATGTAGCCCAGCTCACTGAGGTCCAGTCTTTCATCTTTAGCTAGCCTACAGAATAATGCATGGTATCTTCATGCAGATGTGTCATTATACTTTGCTCATTCCAATTCCAGTCTTCCCCCCCCCCCCCCGAAATTGAGTTTCACTCT